>NW_027412702.1:22817905-24156840 GCF_025532065.1 Leptinotarsa decemlineata
AGATGAAGTTCCAGAAATTCACATAAGTTTTCAGTACTTCTTGAACATTTACTACAAAGTAAACAAGTGAGGATTTTTCCAGCAAAAGATTTACAAACACAAGACGAGATGGGTTGTACGGAATCATTCAGTCCAGAGCGGCTGGGAGTATTGTATTTGCTATTGTTTTGCTCACGAAGAGTATTCAACAAGAACCCCAAGAATTCGGAACAATCCTCTTGTTGTCCTAACGAGTATCTAGTGGACTTCAAAGACTCCAGGAAATCGGTTGGAGGAAAAGATGATACCTTCTTACGAAACTGCAGCTGCATGAACAGTTGTTTGAGTTTCATGAATAAGCAGGAAACATTCCCGTTCTCGTTCATCATTAAAACTTCGTTCTTGAAATTCTTCGTCATGAACAACACTTGTAAAATGCTATTCATGTAGCAAGTGTTTCCTAAATTATCCAATCCAATTTTCTTCTCTAGATTTTCAGGACAACTCTCTACTAATTCATAAGGAAGAACACGTTTCACAGAATCTCCATAAGAACCATTTCTCAAGCTGCGATCGATCCTTCCAAGTGAAAAAGGGTTTCGTAGAGGGATCGATTCGGCTCTTGCTTCAAGAAGCGCTTCCACTGAAATGGTACCAGTTCTACGAGGAATGCAACTCATTTTTTGGGGCCAAGAATGACCTGAGTCCACTGACCGCACTGAAAAAGAAGAAGGTGGATCAATCACTTGTGAATTAACCTTGATAGGAGACTTAATTAATTAAGAAGTGACTAAATCTTTTATTTTGAAAAAAAATCAACACTGAAGTAGTTTTAAAAAAATGAAACAAGGTAATAAAAAGACATATGGTGACCTGAAAAATATTTGTGATATTGTATTTGAAAATGAAAGTAATGAAAAAATTGAAGAGAAAAAATCTGGGCCAATAGGCCGTGGTGGAATGGAAACTGAAGTACCAAACGTTTCATATGCTTCTGCGACAGATATCAGTGGTATGTACCTCGAAGTCTCAGCAACAACTGACTCGCGAACTACGTGTTCACTCCTATTTATAATTTCAGAGGGTTTTGACGAGGCGAGATGGCGAGGGCGATAGCCATGGCGGGGTGCTCATGCAAATGTTCACACCTGATTGGTCAGTACTTTTAAGAAAATTTATTTAAGATGGAAGGAATATCGGGAAATCATATTGTTGATCTCAGTAGTGAAAATTAAAAATTATTGCACTTAAGAATGCCAGAAATAAACTAGAATGCAATTCGATCACATCCCACCAGTAACACACCTGTAAACAACGTGGACCAATTAGAATAACAATAACAGTGCAGAATAATCAGAATAACCCAGCAAAAGTACCGAACAATCAGGAATGAGCATTTGCATAGACACCCCGCCATTCAGGTACTACCATTGAGCACACTTGCAGACCGGTTTCGGGCTATTTGGCTTCTCGTCAGTGCAAGGTAGTTGCCATCATCAACATAGAGTCGATATTTCATAATTAAAATTCACTGCACTTCGTCTTGATTTCAAACAGGTTGGAGCCTGGCTCCCTTACCCTTTGGACTGATGTTTGCCAGAAGGACAAACGGGTCATAACTGATGGTGAGTGTTGATGGTATGGCGGCATGAATGTCCTCAGACATCAGTACCGCCCTTCACGGTGTATCCCTACCTGGCCGGGGTGGGTTGGATGAAAAAAATTGTTCATCTTTTAACGGAGGACATAGGGGCCTCATGCGACAGAGTTTCGGGGCCTTCTATATCGGGAGGGGTCGTCTACAGTATAATCCATAGCTTCCCTGACTAATGGGTGTTCATGAGTTTCTGCACCATCAAAAACTCTCTGATTTCTCGACTGAATGGACTGCCGAATGGAAGGCAGCTGCAAATCTCTGCGGATGGCTTCAAGGAGCATTCACAATCATCCTCATTAACTTGTTTTGCGATACCTCCAGAATGGAGATATTATATTTCGCCGCTTGTCCCCAGACGCCTGAAGCATACATGATGACAGGCTTGAACATCGTATTATAGATGGTAATCTTGTTCTTAAGACTCATTTTAGATCTTCTGTTGATCAGAAGGTACAGACGTGCTATCCGACCCTCGATCTTTGATTTGACGCTCATTATGTGCGGATTCCAAGTGAGCCTGCGATCTATTAGAACGCTGAGGTACTTTACCCGCGCTTGCCAGTCAATCTTCCTTCCAGAGATTCTTACTTTTCTGGCCGGAGAAGATTTCAGTCTTCCCATGGTTATCACCTGAGTCTTTTCCGGGTTCACTCGGATCTTCCAATCAAGGTACCAGCGCTCGAGGTCGTCCAATGCACGTTGCATGTAGACGACGCCGAGCTCTCGATCCATGGAAGATGAGAGGAGAGCCGTGTCATCGGCGTACAGAGATATCTTCACACGCTCGGGCCTCGGAAGGTCACTGGTGTAAAGTGAGTACAACGTCGGAGAGAGCACGGCCCCCTGTGGCACTCCAGCAAGGATCCCTCTGTTATCAGACAGAGATCCCTCTACTCTAACCTGAAATGTCCTGTCTTTCAGGAAAGACCCAATCCACCGGATGAGGCGTTTAATTTGTGCAGAAGACCTTCGTGCCAAACACGGTCGAAGACCTTCGAGATGTCAAGTAGCACAATGTGCACTTTTTTGTTGGAATTAAGCTCTTTGATGGTGTTTTCGACCAGCCTTAGAGCCTGTAACTCAGTGGACTGAAAAGCCAAATTGTTCATCAGGCAGAACATTTCGGTCCTCAACTTCTTCGTTAAGCCTTTGGAGAACAACTTTTTCAGCCAGCTTAGCTGCCGACGAGAGTAGACTGATCGGACGATAGTTCTGTGGGAACAGCGGGTTCTGGCCCTGTTTTGGGATCATGACGACGATCGCATGCTTCCATCTTTTGGGTGGAAAACCCCTGGCTAGATCGATTCCGGCAGTTGTATCGCCAACAGCATATGCAGGAAATACTTTAGTGAAGATCCCTGCACTGACACCTGTCAGATATAATCCAACGCCCTTCGTAGTATTAGCCAGAGCAGTAGTTGTTCTGTGACCTAACCTATAGTGTAGGATGTTGATCTGTACCAAAAGAACATCTGAAGGAACAATTCGTTCAGGCCAGTGCCTGAATGAATTGTTTCTTTAGATGTCTTGAAGTATGCCCACTGACTATATGTGAACACATTGTTTTGTTTGAATTTAAAAATAGAAAGCGCTCTATGAAAGACCTTTTTCTTTCTTTTAAACATTGAATTACACGAAATAAACTACTTGTATATGATGAAAAAATATGTTTTTATACCACTTCTAACAGGACTTTCAATTATCATTTTTTAACACGTTTTTTTATTATTATTAGCTTCACCTGTATGTATATATGCTTGTTTGTTTGTTTGTAGCTCTGGATCTGTATTTGACACAATTATCGACATTATTGCTTGATCTATTCGCAGGAAGACGGGTCTGTACGTAACCTCCTTGATATATAGACATTATTGCTTGATCTATTCGCGGGCAGATGGCGCTGTATGTAACCTCCTTGATATAATTCGAACACACTTTACATGTATTTTTTCATTTGAAAAAAATATTTTTCAACACGCGCGCCTGCTGCCTTGGGCTTCGTAGCTGATTTTCAGGCTCCCTCTCCGGAATTGGAAAATATCAATGGTCATTTTTCTAAACAATATACGGCTGATTGATCCCAAAGTTCAGATAAAAAAATATACTTCAAAAAGACTAAAAAACACGCTTCTTTAGCATACAAAACTAAAAAATGAAAAATAAATATAGTATAGTAACATTGTGAAAAAAGCGTGGGCGCTTTGTGCCATATTTTTTGTATACCAAGCGCCCGTCGCTTTTTTCACAATAATACTAATATTTTTCGTTCTTTATTGTTTGAAGCTTATTAAAAAATATTTTCAACTTTTTAGTTCAATGTTCTTCAAAAGCGTGTTTTTTTAGTTTTTTAAACTATATTTATTTTCACGATTCCTACCACGTAGCAACAGCTAAATCTATCAATTTACTTTTATACAGGGTGTAACTGAATAAGTGTAAAACATTCAAGGAGGTGATTCCTCATCGAAAAAAAGATAGGATCTTTCATCTAAAGAAACTTCAGTGGAGCATCCTTTGTTAAGACTCAGCCCCTTAAAGGGGAGTTCATAAAATTTGTATAACAATTTTTTTCACAAGCACTGAAAAACTTACAATATTGAAATCAACTTGACGTTTTGTACTACCAAAAAGACACTTAGCCAGTAATTTATTTGGTTTACCCCATGGTTGTAAGGGGTGGAAAACGCAACCCCTAAAATTTATTTCCAATGTAACTTTTTGTCTTATTATTTGTTTACTTTTTCATTCTAAACAAAAAATGTCTCTTGGGTTTTTTGCCCAAAGTAAACCAGTTCGCAGCAAAAAATTATTTTACGAACACCTACAGAGATACATCGTCATAAATGCGAACTGGATTTATTGTTATTTTGTAGTTAGTACCTGCATTAAACGATTAAAGGGTAATAAACAAAACTAATTTATTAATAACAAAACACACAACATATAGAAATCATAGTAAATATTCAATATGTCTACCTTCAGGCATTACGCATGCGTCTAGACGTCGGCGCATTGAGCCACGTATTCGCTCAAATATTCCTGGAGCCTCTCTGATTACCCTGCACGCATCGATGATGCGGTTTCTCAAGTCCTCTACATCGCGAACAGGAGTACGATAAATCAAATGCTGTAAATGGCCCAAAATAGAGAAATTGAGAGGATTGAGATCCGGGGATCGAGTGGGCCAATTTTGTGGTCCTCCTCGACCTATTCATTGATTTGCATATGTTTCAGTTACATGCTGACGTGCTACTTGACTAAAATGGGCGGGAGCCCCATCATGCATAAAAAACATATCCCTTCTGACGCCCAAAGGAACTTTCTTCAGCAGTGCTGGATGCACTTCTCTTAAAAATTGAACGTATGCCTCACCATTTAATCGAGGAGGTAGAGAATGAGGCCCAATTAAATCATCCGCAATAACTCCGAGCCACACGTTAAGATAAAACTGTTCTTGATGGTTAGTTTCGACAATAGCGTGAGGGTTTTCATCTGCCCATATGTGGTAATTATGAAAATTAATAATCTTGTACCGAGAAAAACTACATTCGTCTGTGAATTCTATCGTCTTCAGAAAGTTACAATTTCTTCTAATCATTTCCAGCATCCAATTGCAAAATTCAAAACGGTTCGGAAAGTCTCGCGGTAACAGTGCCTGTACTCGTTGCAGATGGTAAGGGTATATTGTTCCTTTAAAATTCGAAATACCGTCATATGATCAACATTTAGCTGGAAAGCCATCTTTCTAGTACTGGTAGTAGGTTGTTCTTCAATCAAATTAAGTACTGCTTCCTCAAGCTGTGGTGTTCGTACTTCTCGATGGTGACCACAATCCTGCGTTCTTTTGTCGAATGAACCATATTCTTGTAATCGTTGATGAAGTCGAGCAAATATTCTATGTGAAGGATGCTACCGTTGAGGATACATTTCAGCATATCTTCTAGAAGTGTCTAACCCATTCCCCTGTGACAGATCGTAAACGTAATGCATATCAGTCATTACCTCATTTGTGTATGCCATTTTAATAACAAGCAAATTATTAAAGTAACAAATTGAGAACAGAACAACAACACACAATTAGTATTAATTCAATTTCGAAAATTCACAAACACAGCGTCATACCAATTTAATTGTCACTATCGCTGATAGCGACCTATTAGATACATTAGTTTCGTATTTTCGCATTTATGACGATGTATCTCTGTAGTTGTTCGTAAAATATTTTTTTGCTGCGAACTGGTTTATTTTGGGCAAAAAACCCATGAGACATTTTTTGTTTAGAATGAAACAGGCTATCGGAAATAAATTTTTAAATGGTAAACAAATAATAAGACAAAAAGTTACATTGGAAGTAAATTTTAGGGGTTGCGTTTTCCACCCCTTACAACCATGGGGTAAACCAAATAAATTTCTGGCTAAGTGTCTTTTTGGTAGTACAAAACGTCAGGTTAATTTCAATATTGTAACTTCTTCAGTGCTTGTGAAAAAAATTGTTATACAAATTTTATGTACCCCCTTCAAGGGGCTGTGTCTTAACAAGGGATGCTCCAATGAAATTTCTTCATATGAAAGATCCTATCTTTTTTTCGATGAGGAATCACCTCCTCAAATGTTTTACACTTATTCAGTTACACCCTGTATGAACATAGAATTATACAAAAACACACTTTCTCCTATCCAGCTTGTATTCCAAACTTTTTCAATTAAAACAAGAAAGTTTAAATATTGAACCGATAAAGATTAATATGCTTTAGTGATGACGTTGGAACAGTTGACGAAGACCATCCTCGTAGGGTCGGCGTTCCCGACGCCGCTGACTGTCCAACTAGGCTATCCGCGCACGCGTCTCGACGTCTTCTCGACGTCGCGACGCTCAGCTGGGCCCGGGAGTTAGTACGGCCGCGTCGACCAAACCGTTAACGAAATGACGAGCTGATAAGCGCCGAAAAAAATCCCAAAAAAATCGACAAGAAATTATGATCGGCCCAAATGTGACACTACCGGCCCGCAGTGATTGAGTGGTGCGATGCAACAGCCGAACCAAGTGCCGGATAATGGGGCGACTTCCACGGGAGCCACGGGGACGGCGACCACTAGGAGTCACGTGAACGGCGGTAGATTTGACTTCGACGACGGGGGGACGTACTGCGGGGGGTGGGAAGAAGGCAAGGCACACGGGCACGGGGTTTGCACCGGGCCCAAGGGACAAGGGGCCTACTCTGGATCGTGGCACTACGGATTCGAAGTGTCGGGAGTCTATACTTGGCCGAGGTAATTTTATATGAGCATGCTTTTGTTACTACTTTTGGAGTTACTCCTGATGTGTAATTTTGAGGATCAAAGTCACCGCACTCCTCAACTGTCTTTACTTCGTTAATATACATGCGGTGGATCCATGTCATCGATGAGGTTGGAGCGAACCACTGCTATGAAATGGATTTGTCGGAATTTCTTAGCGATTCCGAGGATTTCCTATTGTGCGTTTTAAAAATACCGCTCTCAAGTACTTGGTACAGAGTACAGAATACAACCAACCTACTCGTTTGTTAATAATAGTTATGTATGTTTATACAGAAACGGGTCATACCAAAGTCAGACCATGTGGATCAAGTATGCGGTGGCTTTGGACGAGTCCATATCATTTGATGAAAGTCAATGTGGACTGAAATGTAAAGAAAATTCTAGGAGGGAGGAATTCAAATCGACAAGTTTTGTTCGGTGTTATTCTTAAAACGTTTTTGATGTCATCTGTTGTTGAAGCACTATGTTTGGAAAACATTTCAAACATATACTTGACTGAATTACTCTGAACTTTTTATTTTATTCAAAACTCATACAACATACTAATCACAATAGAACTAACTGAAACTGATCAGTTGAAATTGATTTTACTCAACAATGAACGTAATATTTAATATTTGGTTTGAGGGTGGAAATATTACCGGTAATGAGAAAACATTTCTTGAATTTCCCTCAGGTTCCATAATATATCACTTTTCTGGACTGTTGACTATTCTTAAATTCTGAATGACTTTCTCAATGTTCAACATATCACTGACCCTAGTATGAAGGACTGTGAAAATCATGGAAAAAACTGTCAAGTTCTAATTGAGTAAACCAACATCATTATCTGAAAATTTCACGACTTTTTAATGAAAGATTTGTGAAGCTCATGATTTGATTAATTTGAAAGCAACAGTAGGTATTATTCCAAGGGAAATATAAGAGGGCGCACGTAACAGTTTTGTCACTAATTAGTTGTGGTACAAAATATGTTACTAATAAATTGAAATGGGTATATTTTTAGGAGCGATTCATTTCTGGGAGAAAAAAGGTTTTGGCTGTCTACTTATCATATATATCATATATATCATATACTTTCATATATAAACATTGAATTAGGCGAAACAAAAATACTTTGAAACAAATATTTTTAGCGGCAGTTGTATCGCCAACAGCACATGCAGGAATAACTTCAGTGAAGAATCCTGCACTGACACCTGTCATATATAATCCAACGCCCTTCGTGGTATTCACCAGGGGAGTAGGGAGTTGAGCCTGGTCTGAACGAATTGTTCTTTTAGATGATGTCAAATATTTTTATATGAACACTGAACTATACGAAAAACAGTTTTCCCTATTCGGTTTGTATTCTAAACATTCGCTATGGAACTGAATCAGATATCATTCACAGGATTCCTACACAATATAAATAATGACACTTACATGGAACACTGTCTTCCTCACTGGTGGGCATTCGATGTTTCGGCGTAAGACACTTGCTTTAACGCCTCTTCAGCACCAACTTTTTTTAAATTGATTGCTTTCTTCGTTCTTTCGAAACGTTTCCACATTTATTTGTATAAAGATGGAGAAGTAGAAAGCCAAAACCTTTTTTTTTAAATGTTACTATTCTTACGCACAAAAATTATAATCGCTTACACTTTAGTTTCATTTAAGAAAACTTGAATCTGTACAGGAAAATCACTTTTCGTACTGATGTTCACAATCTCAACATCAGATTTAAGGATTCTCTTACCCCACCTAGTTTTGAAACTGAATTTTTCAAGCGATCTTTTAGCTATAATATATGTCAAGTGATTAACCTGTTACCAAAATAAATAAGAAATTCAGAACCTTCTGTTTTACGGAAGAGATTCAAACTCCTTCTGTTCGAAAGCCATCTTTAAGTATAAACTGCCACACCCTATAAATTTTTCATCATCATGAGACCGGAATAAGTCTGAGTAATGGACGTCTTCACCAGCATCTTAATAGATATTTGAACAATCCCAATTTTTTTCATGTATTACTTTCTTTTTGTCTTAGCTTAGGTAGAATCTTTTTGAGGTAGAGTTAGCACTTGTACTAACTGAGTTGAACTTCGCCTTTTGTTATATCAGCAACTAGCTCTGTAATTTATTTAAATATTTCTATGTAACTACAGCTGGGAAACAATTATGACGATTATTATTATTATTATCTTCAACAAATCGTGTTTCAACTTATACGAAGAACCAAATAACGACAATTTACATCCTTATATTTTAACTGTATGATATTGCTGAAGAAATCCCGCCTGGTTACTTTGACTTTGAGAACTATTTGAAATGTTCTTCGATTCCTATGAATTTCTTATTCCATATTGTGTAACATAATTATACAATCTCTTATGAAAAATCTTCTCGGAACAAAATAGGATAAGAATATTAGTTTTACGAAACTGCTTATTACTGAATATTTATGCTCTGAATTAGTGAATTATTCATCTTTCTCTGCCAGCATATTTCCAATTACTATCAAAACAAGAGAGAGAATGTCAATGTACGGAGTCTCCAAAATATTCGGAAAAGAACATTTTCACAGTCAGCCAACAAGGAAGTGCAAAAAATTGACTTTGAGAATAGTTCATTGCTACTATAAGAAGATAATGGTAGAGTGCGAAGTACCCTGTTGAGATCTTTGATAATTTTTATGACCCCAAAGAAGCGTTCGACTTTATTGATCAGATTACACTTCTTTCATTCCAAGAAGTTAATGGTTCCAAAGAGAAAAAAGTTATAGTTAAATTTTTTTTAGTTTAATCTTGCTCTTGAAGATAATCACTTGGTGATCGAAACATGTGTCGAGGTGTTAAAATAACGGTTTGGTGTTGGGAAAAAACTCCGGCAATATTCAATAATTATGTATGTTCATTTCGGAGATTAAATCAACTAAGCTTCGAGTGCAAATTTCTTTGGAGGGAATGCAGATCGCTTGCGGATTTCCTCAGGAATCTTGATGCGTTGCTCATGTTGAGATAGGTCTTCTTACGTCCCAAATCCAAAGGTATTTGTACAACTTGTACAACTTTCTCAAATTTTCTTTTTGCTTCTGGTGCATAACAATGTACACGCGAGCAATTGCTTTGCAGACTACCCGGATTTTGGAAAGTTTTGTAGGGGCTCCTCCAGTGACTTTAGCCACCCTCAAATTGGTAAGTTCCGTTTTGAACTCATCGAGCTGCTTAATCAGCTCCTTCTTGTCTTTGGTTCGCAAATCTGAACACTTAACCTTTTCCATGTGCCCTCTTATGAAACGAGTCGATGAAAATTCGATGAACAGAATAGGTCACTATGATGTGGCTTTGGACGAGTCCATATTATTCGATAATAGTGGATATAGTTCCTCTTGTAGTTTGAGAACCAGCAACTAGTTGAAGTATTTTTCCAACACATAAAAAATGTGTTTATTAATCGTAGTTTGTTTTGAGTATCTCTACACACCGTTGATGAGTGTTTTGCATTTCGAAGGATACAAACGTTCAGATATGGATATAATTATCAGAAAAAAAAAAGTACAGTATTTTAATCCCCGGTAAATTATCATCTTAAATCGGTGGAGTGTTGAGAAACATTCGAATGACTGTAAACAATCTCATGAAACAACAAAAGAGTTTGTTTTTTGAAAAATAGTACAAGCTGAGTGGCAAAAAGTGATTTTTTGTATAATTCATTGTTCATATGAAAGTAGCTGTTTCAAGAGGACCTTTTCTTCCAGTTTGTGTCTGAAAGTGACTCATTTGCATGATCTACACATCTTTGTGAAGAATTTACTTCGAAATTAATTACTTTTTTCCTTCCTCTGGTAGAGAAATAGAAATCCAAAACATTTCTTTCCCAAATAACGAAATGAAGTTATTTATTTTGGATTATTCATTTTAGAATGGAAGATAACCGTTTACTTTTTTGCATAGTGAATGGGTAATATAATTTTGGCATCAATCAACGCCATAAAGAAAAATTGCAATAACAATGTAAAACTACCAAAAACCGGATGCAGCACATAAACTATCGAAATTCATTCCAGAAAAACTGTTAAATTCCATTTGGAAATTATATGGCAATTAGTTGTTTCCATCTCGTTATTGTTTTTAAATGACCAGTTGCATTACGTTTCGGTAAAATGAAAATTAGGCACATTTCAATTTACCATAGGCATTTAACCGTTCGATAAGTGACTCATATGAATATGAATATAAATAAAAATATCCACTCAATATTGAGAAATTTGATTTTCTTCGATTTTAATGAGAGTTTCTGTAGTTCGGTGATCATTAGATATATTATTCTTCATTACGGTCCTGATAATCGCTCGAATCAAAGCAAAACTTGTGTTCTCAACAAAGTCCTTGCTCTCCATTCTTAGAATTAACAACTTCCTAAAATGTATTGATATCCCCACTTTCTATTTCGGTTGAGGTTTTATCATGTATTGCAACCTCTAGAAGTTTGAGAAAAAACTTACATAGTAATAGTACCATTTCGTCTCTCGTTCTTCAATAAACTTCATGAGCTGTGGTTTCTGGCACATACCGGTCATTGAAATATATGAAAAAATTGAATCGGTGTAATGATTTTTTCCATTTAGTATTTTCGATACCTCTAGAAACTTTGTAGTTTCATATTAGAGAAGAGAAACCCATTTTTATGAGTTAGTGCCCCAGCTCATCTTTCATTAACACGACTTTTGTTTTTTCATACTTTTCAATCAATTTTTATTAGTTTGTATTTTTTTCTCTCCCGACAGATCGTAGTGTTACCTACACTCCGCGAGAGCCGGAATGTTGGTGGCATATTGAAGTATTTTCAAAACTTCTGAAGGTTAGATGAAATTAAAACCTAAAAAATAGCACTCGAAACCCTACACCATACAGCGCTGTTTAAACCCGCGAAGGTCTATTGAGTGGTCCTCGGCTGAACCACAAATGCATTGCTAGACTAAAGTGTCCTTGTTGAACAATCCTAAGGAGAGTAGAAGACGAAAGACGCCATTCATGTGATCGAAAGGAGGTCGAAGAACATCAACTTCCCAAGACGGTCAGCTACAGAGCTAAGCTGCACCATCTGAATGCCGGAGAGACGGGGGTGGAATAACGCCGCTCACAAGAGGTAACGACAGTGAAGAAGTCTCTCCACGGCAAGTATCTGCACAAACTCCGACAGATCTGGTCATCGGAACTGTCGGGAAAGAACAAAGTCGCTGCTGTGAATATGCTTGTCGTTCGAATCTCACTCTTCGAATACTCGTTTCGATTGGACCCAAGAGGAGCTGTATCAACTCGACGTGAGGCCAGAAAAATTATGCATCTCCATGGGAGGTTGCACCCCAAATCGTCCGTTCCCCAGTTGTATTCCCCCGACAATAGGGAGGCCGTGGACTTTCAAGTTTGAAGTGTCTACATGGTAGAATGGTAACGAATGGAGCCTGCAGAGTCATCAAGTGTTCGGATCTCCTTCTGTGCATGGTCCGTGACCATGAGAGAGCAGGAATTGGAGCTTTTCCCTTTAGGGCAGCTGCCCGAGCAGCTGATGAACTCGGTTTAGTTTTCAACATTGAACGAGCTAATCACAACTATGTCACCGAGTTGGAATCAGTCCAGGAAAAGGCCCAAATAAAGACTGCAGAGATCAATTCAATCCTGCAGCAACACAAAGATAAGTCAATGCATGGGATCTTCTTCAACATCATTGAAGATCTTGGCTTTTCAAAGTGCCTGACCTTCGCCTATGTTGTACCCATTCCTGAAAATTTTAATTTGTCGAGAAACAGGCGCTCTTATACAAATCGTTCTCATATTTTTCAGCCATCGTAACAGTGTTAATACTCTGTCAAATCTCAGGATGTTTTTTAAGAGAGGATCCATAAATCAAGGCCCAATACCTTCAGCCTTCGGTAGAGATGTATTATTTTTGTGAAATACCTGTTACTAGTTAAAATGAGTATTTAGCTGTGGTATTTTTAGAAACAAAGTCGCGGTGAAATCGTTCAGGAACTAGATCATGTTGATCTTGGACGAAAAACAATTTTCAGAATATGATTCGTTCTTAATCATTATAGTGTCAAACTATGTATTAAGAGAAATGATTCAGGAAACATTTCATCCATGTTTTCTTTTTCAATTTGATTTTTTCCTGTTGTGGAAAAATTTGTTAGTTACAGATACATTATAATTATGAGAATTAAAAATTAAGTGAATGAAAAGAACAGAATCTGACTGAATTTAACTTATTGTACCGAAGTTTCAGATTATTTTGACGATAAAAATATTAAATGAAGCGAAAAGGTTTACAAGAGCCCCTATTTCCAATCTTCTGCCAAACAAAAGCATTACTATATAATGAGATTATTACTGTTTATTTCATAGAAAGATATACTATATCTCAATTGTAATCCTATCAGAGATTAGTAGACTGTTTTTACTGACTTTTTGTTGAATATAGCAACTGAAAAACATACCCTTGCTGTAATAGTATTTCTTTAACCATTATAGTGTTTGAGTTTCAGTCATGAAACTGTGCGATTAAGAATCTTTAAATATCGGTTCGACTCTGCAATTGAAAGATGACTTGGTTGGCACTCCCAAAGAACTGTCTTTCATGTTGGTTGTTCAAATACCAATCTGTGTTGACTACAAGGATATCTACAGGCTGATTCAATTTTTTTAGTACTGTTTTATCAGTGATGCTTTTTTCCATATTAGTTTACTATCGATGTTTACTCTGTTATCACAAATTCAACAAGCAAACTTACTTCATTAAGCTAATGTCAAAATCTATTCAGATTTATTGATACAGTGATCGAATGTTTGAAGCACGTTTGGTTATGCTAATATGTGACTAAATACTAAAAATGAGTTTTTCAGGTTCATTGGGTAATCGATTTTTGTGCTCTAATAGGTGCACAATAGGTGAAATTTTTCAGAGGCTATTCGACCGTAAATGTGTACTCACATCTCTCTCTTTTGCCTCTACAGTAAGTAATATACGAAACGTAACTCTATCTTTCTATATTCACTAATTCATACCTCCCTCTCAACTTCCGTTCGCCTTGCCCGATCACACTTTTCGAAACGCTCTGGTCACGTATTCACCAGCCTACTCCCCAAGTCAATCTCGCGTTAAGAAGTTTCACTTCAAAAAAACTTGATACAAGATAAAAAATAAAGAGGAGTTGCTGATCTTGTTACCAACTTCGAATATAAAAGAAATTAACCGTCATTATATTTCATTCCTTAGATTCTCCATGAATTAATTTTTCTGGGTCCAGTATTCGATATAGATGATAATTCAGCGAGTGGAGTTGATATAATCAAAAGCAGGGAAAATTCATGGACGAAGCACTCAGAAAATATGCAAACCGCAAACACGTGTTTATAGCTCATTAGCTATCATCAGTACTGTATAGCCAAGTGTAAGGTTAGGTTAGGTTGTCATCAACAGAAGTCAGCCGCACTTTGTGGTTTTCTGCTTCTGTAACCCAATAACTTGACCAAAACTTACTTCTGGCTTCTGTTGATGATTCCGTGTATTCGTGTTGTTTCTGCAACCACAGATTAAATACAAGTGTTGCATAATCATGCACTTGGCTATGCCAGCTAATGAGCTAGAATCACGTGTCTGCGGTTTGCATATTTTCCTCCATGAAGTAGATCAACAAGATCTTCATCAGTAATAACACTGTCAGTCACTAACAAAGTGACATATGTCGGAGCATCTGAAAGAAAAATAAAGCTTCTGAAAAAATTAATCAAATTTCGTTTCATAACTAATTGAAAGTTCATCTGACGACTGCACGTTTATGAGGTTACCTAACGCATAGATACGTAATGTTGTCTGGATGATGTAAGGAAATGGATAACTTTGAAGGACACTAAAAGGGTGAATCCTTGGAATTTTGTAATTTAAAGTCGATGAGTTATGAACATAAAGGGTATTGTGTATTTAGCATTTACTACTACCTATTTATCTTTATATAGTTAATAGAATATTGAAGAGATTCAAAAAGAATTTGTTTTAATGAAACTGAGAACAGGAAAAATGGTTTTTCACTGAGATGGTTTTGTCAATATTTCTGAATTCTGTTCGTGGGAATAAGAGCCACTTGTTTCTCTCTTCGAAGTTGAATTTCATACTTTCATCAAGTAGCAGGAGGTGCTGTGTGACTTTTTTCATCAATAACGATCAGCAAAGTTATTGGAACCCTCAAGGTTTTCTTGAACTCCTTCAGGGATTATATGCAGGGGCCGCAGTTTATTATAGCTAGTGAATCCTCCTTCTGGAAATTTAAAACTGTCCAGAAGGTTCCAGATGGATTGGAAGTGACATGGAATTTTCTTTATTTTTTTTCTTTTTCTGTCCCTTTTTTTTCGCTGTTTGGGAGCTGCCAGACGTGAACATATGTTGCGTCCCGCTTGCAACCTCCGTTTTTTCGTGGCATTCTGATTTCCTGTACTTCTACGATGTCTAATCTCGGAAGGAGAAACCTCTTTCCAAAGTTCAGACGTACATGATGGGGCTAGAACCATCATTTTTTCCTGAAGCATTGCCCTGATGAATCACCCACATGTTATTCTTCCACAAATATTTTATCGTACTCACTGAATGAGAGTGGCTAGAACTTCTTTAATCTCAGTGTGTCCTGCAGGAGCCCAATTCACATATAAACATCCGTTTTGGAGTTGAGGGACATCCTGGACGTTCATTTTCGTCGATGTTTTCTTGCCCTCCTGGTTCACGTCACTCAAGAACGCGTATGGTAGTCTGTTGGCGAGAGGTCTGAGGAGTATGGTGGATGAGGCAGAGATTTGACGCTCAATTCGTTTAAATTTCGGACGGTGATTTGTGAAACGTGCTGACGGGCGTTGTCGTGGAGCAGGATCGGACCTCTTTTGTTGATCAATGGGGGCTGCTGATGACGCAATTTTTGATACATTTCGTCGATTTCCTCACGATATCACTCTGATGTGATGGTTTGGCCCGGTTGTTTATAGTGAATCACACCAGCCGCTGACCACTTAAGGTGGTCAGTTATCTGTTTCTAGTTAATGTCCTGAATATATCCTGCTGTTTTAGATGATTTTTATTTACACGTGACGATCCTATCCAAAAAAGGATTGTTTTGGCTGCGCATAACGTGACGATTTCTGTTTATCATTCAAACCATGAGGCACCCGCTTTTCGATTTTTTTGACCTTTCCAATATGTTTTAAACGATCTCAGGAACCGTTTGTGATGGGTCAGTGTCCACCAGGGTCCGCAAATACTCGTCCTAGGCTATTGTTGGTCGATAACTTCGTGGCTAATCTGCTATGCAAAACTTTCAGAAAAAATTTAGCAGACCAACGTCGAATAGTGCGTTCATTAACACTATCATTGCCAAATGCCGGGGCTTCTCGAGGTCGCCCAGGGTGATTCTGGCAAGATTGCATCCTTCAATTCCATCCCATCTCTTCAGGGATTGAGCATGAGTGTGGGTCCTAAAATTCTTAGTCCAGCCGCTTCCTTTGCTAAAGAGTCGGCAATACTATTACCTTTACTCATGTCGTGGCCTTTTACTCACCTCAGGATAATGCTATTATCTACCGAGGGTAGGTGATCAAGGTATTCAAAACAATCACTGTTCCCAGTCCCAGTCACTAACCAAGTTGGCGTCAGAGGTTTTAGTTTTACCTTTTATCATGATCAAGGTAGTAGATAGATAATCGTTTCAGCTTATTACAAAATTGAAACTGTAACATTTTCAACGTTTATATCAAAATATCGTAACACCATAATATAAATTATAACGAAATTGTTATAATTGCAATACTTAGAATAACACTGGTCCAACTGACTGAGCTAGTGTCATCCAACCGGCTGTAATGAGGAGAGTCATGTCAAGCGACCTCGGCAATATGGCGTTCGATTTTGAGGCTCACACCGTTTGGCTCGCAAAAATCCAGTCCCGTTATTTATATTTTATCGATGGAAGTATCGTCAGCGGATGTTTTTTTAAAATATATGGTTTTCCAAACATTTTCTACTGCTCCAAAGCACTAGTAGATAGAAAATAAGTTCCACGACAACGTCTTGAAACTTGTCCTAACATTGAGGCTTTTCTTCGTCGATATTGTGTTCATAGAATGAAAATCGCAGAAAAATATTAGGGAAATCATATATAGGTAATTAAATTTTCATTAACATAAAAATAAACTACCTAGGAAGAATAGTAGGAATGTTGTCAAATTTTGTCACATCGTGATAGCGAGTTTCTCTCAAAAAATATGTGATTGTTGGCGAAAAAATTTAATGAATTATTACAACCTGTTGCCAGCATTAATTCTTCATATATTTGTCATTTTATTCAAGAGATAGTTCTTGAGAACTATGTTTCAAGTTAGACTGAAATAGCGAAAAATATGAAAGAAAACATTGGTTCGTTTTGCGATTCATCTGAACGAAACACTATCCGTAGCAGCCTCACGAAAACCAGGCCACCAAACGCGGACTGCTATTCCAAGAATTGCATTTACCAAACACCCTGTGAGTGCGGAATATCGGTGAAACTAAGAGGCCATTGAAAGTTCGCATTGCCAAGTTGAGATCATACACAGGGAGGAACACTGGTTCAGGAGGAAATTCAAAGAAGCCGCATACATGTTATCCAACACTGTATCTGTATCTTGTGACCGTATCTTTCATGTAATACAAAAATTATAATAGATTTACTATAAAGATTGGCACAATGCGTACGGCTGCTCTTTGTCGGTATGCACTATGGGTTTCGTTCAAAAAAACTTTTCTGTATCCTGAAATTTCACCAATTGAATATTTTGTTTTATAAAGATCTAAGTTGAGTGCCACACAGTCAATAAAATGAATGATACATGATCTGGTCGACTGTGAAACCAAATCTAATCAAATTTAGTTCTTTAAATCACGGCAATGAAATGAAACTATAAAAATCAGATATTTTGAAGATACTTGACATTCACAGAATACTGGCTGGTGAATTGAATAAGGGTAGAAATCAAAATCTGACAGTGTTCCAAATTTGTCATTTAATCATGTGTAAAACAAATTGTAATAATTAAATAATGATCGTAGGTAGGTAAAAAGGTAACACCTCGTTAGTCCTTAGCTCGCAAAAGTTTCGACTTCTGAGGGTTGTCGTTCGTAGAGGTGCGACAGCTGGTTAACGGAAAAAACAGACAAATACCATGTGACAACGAAATCATTGTACACGACACCATTCAGTCATTTCTGTGACAAGAAGTTTGAAATTTGGAACGTTCAAATATTTCTTTGGAGCCAATATTTCTAATGAAAAAACAATTCAGAACCTATTTCGGTTCAACCGAAAATTAATACAAGTCGAAAATTTTGAATTTATTATGGTGGCGCTATGACGTTGCTATGGAAATATCGAGCAAACATTGAAACACAACGTTTGCTCAGTTGTCAAATAAAAATTTGAGGATTGAAATTTTTCACCAATTCGCGTACTTTTCAGAAATTTTTTGAATGCCATTTTCTACTTCATTCATCTCGAAAATCCTAATGGAAAATTGCATATTTTCATTTCAACAGAAATAATGACATATTTCTATCATTTTGCAAACTACTACAAAATATATTTATCATCAGTTCACCCTAAAGTTTTAAAGTTTCCCTAGGAATCATTTATTAATCTTCAACTTACTTTATCTACGAGGAAATTGAAAGAAATCGGGAATTTTCTGCACGTATCATCTGCTACGATATATTGAATTGTTATGCTATTTGTACATTACTCACGTTCATGAAATTTCGGCTGACTTTGAATTAAATCAAAGTGATATATGTTTTTACTTGTATAAATAGAATAACAATACACCAACCATGTTAACAGCAAAGAAAGTAAATATTGGCTCGAATAAAAACCATTCCATAGAAATCGAACACGATTTATTTTGATGAGACTAATGTTTTCGTTTTGTTCGTGAAATATTTCGTGTTTTCGGAATATTTCAAATTGATGAACGAAATAATGAACGTATAAGCAAAAAATTAAATGAAAATTTGCCACTTAGTATTTGCAGAAATTTCAAATATTGTGAAAATACTGAAAAGGCTTTGAACAAGGCAATTCATGAAAAAAATTAATCAAATTTCTCTCTATCAACATGTCTATACATAATGGTAGTTCGAGGGATGCAATTCTGTTAAAAACAATTGTAGTTATTCAGAAATAGCCTGAAGATGGTGCTCTCAGATTTGAAATGCAAGGACATAGCGGTTGCGGCGGTACCGGCCTAATTATATATCGCTCTTTCAAGAGAAATATCTAAAGAAATCATGTTTGTATTGTCAACTGACAAAAAAGCTGTGAACGACGTATACAGTGTCACCCCAAAAGTATGCACCATATGGGAAACTTATTTATTAAGGATTTTTCGACAAAATGTTATTCATGATAAAAGTTTGTGCATCCCCAAAAACTGACCATTCACCAACAGAATACAGTAAATCACACGTAATATACGAGGAGCTTTCAAATATTTGATTTTGAGACAAGAGGAAAGTACTCTAATTTTGAAAAATTTCGGGAAATGTTATTTAGAAAAGTTGTTCAGCATTGAAAAATATATCTAGATTTGGAGTCATGGCCATCTTGAAATCTAGATATATTTTTCAATGCTGAACAACTTTTCAGAATAACATTTCCCGAAACTTTTCAAAATAAGAGTTCTTTACTCTTGTCTCAAAATCAAATATTTGAAAGCTCCTCGTATATTACGTGTGATTTACTGTATTTTGTATGGTGTATACTTTTGGGATGACACTGTAATATATTTAGTATCAGCATTGCACCCGTGCGAAGCCAGGGCGGTTCGCTAGTACTCTAATTAAACGGAATCCGCATTCTCGGAGATCTTACGTAATCTACATCCATCAATCCTTATATTATCCTAGCCGGCATTCTGAACTCATACTTTCGAGCATAGTCTCTGTTGGATTACAAAAAACTTAAAAATAGTCCACAACGGCCAGTCCTCCGGCTGGGCTACATTTAGTTCAACATATTAATGATCGAGTCGTAATCTGCCGGTTAGTGCAGTTCTAATATTAGACTACTTCGCGTAGTTCAGAAAATCATAGGCCAGTCCCCAGAGAACAGAAACGAGTTCAGCAAGGAATTGATTGAAACAGAAGATTTAATTTTCATTTATTTTTGGGTACCCAAGCAACTAACCTTTTATGGCACAATTGATTCTTATATGTGACAGAATTGGACCTTTCATGATGATTGAATTGCAAAAAATTCACAAAATCACAACATGTGTTTTAATATAAAAAAGTTTCTTTCGTTGCTGTGAAATTGGCCGCGGTGGTAGTGCGCCCGACTCACGGTCGGAAGATTCGATTCCCGCCTCGATCAGATATTTTTTTCGAGAGAATTTATCTGGTTGAAGCTGGAATGATTCTGCAACCGTGTTAGGAATCACACGTTAATAGTTAAGACCTCGTTAGTCCTTAGCTCGCACAAGTTTCTCAACTTCTGAGAGTTGTCGTTCGTATGAGGGCGACAGCTGATTAACGGAAAAACAGTTTTTTAACAGATTTTAAACAGAACAGACAGATATGTCTACTACCAGAATTTGGGTTTTTAATTTTTTTTTCTTCAAAGGACAAAACATAAGCACTACTGGCACTCCTAGAGCGGTGCCTGTGCGAGAGTAGTGATTCACACTGCTTTATAAAGCATCAACGTTGCTGGGGTGTGTACAGTTTTCTGTTTCGGAACAGTGTTCCAAATTTTTGAGAAGCAGCCTTTGCCATTCCAATGACATAATTGTGCCAAGACATATTGATGTCCATTTTAATCCCCAATAAGTCCAATAAGAGGGTTGAAGACAATATGGATCCCTGGTGGACCACCAGCGTGTGGTGATTTACTGCTTTCTCCATGATTTTTTATATCACTGATAGCAAAGCAACTGGTCTTTGGTTATTTGGAAGAGTTTTATTGCCCTTTTTTGGAATAGGCTGAAAAGTATTTAAGAATAGTTGCCGATCGACATATGAAATGGAATATGCAAACAAAACAAATATCAGGAGAAATAAGAGGTTTTTTATCCAAATTCGAATATTTGAAAGACTTCTTAAACATTACCCTGTTGAAAACTGTTTATTCTTCCTTGATAGAGTCCTTACTATCTTATGGAATTTTGGGCTGGGTCGAGGTCAATGATTGCTTCTTGAATCAAATACAGGTTTTGCAGAGATGACTTCTGAAAATTATGTATGGAAAATAGCTGACATTTTCTTCTGACGTACTTTATAATGGATCTCAATGTAGAGATGTAATACAAACATTTATTAATAAAATTTTACTTCATGTTAAAGCTAATAAATTCCAATTCACATGAACATTCTTACAATACCAGAAGAGCTGATGCAATTTTCTTTCCCAGAAATGAAAAACGTATAGGTCAAATCACCTTGCTACAAGAATATATGGTTTGTTACTCAACGAGATAAGGATACTTGTTTTCTTATATTGAACTTATTTCATTACTGCCTTCATATACACATATACAAGTAGTTTTCACAACTACTTCTGTGTTTTCCCCTCTCATCCTAATTTTAAAGAATTACTGTATTTTCAAACAAAAATGTTTCATGTTTTTGTAGGTATATTGTTTACTGTGAATAAACCTCTTGTATCATTATCAAACTATACATCTACATGACTACTATCATTAAAGGAGACTGAGTAATCATTAACGTATTGGTACCAGTGAAAGAAATTATAATCTACTGACTATTATGGATCTAAATCTCTATTTTACTACAATAAAGTATAACTATAACGTATAAATTTCATTAGTTCGGACTTGCATTGTCTAATATGATGTGAAATGATTTGAAATCCCTGAAATAATCAATAAAATTAAAGTTAATGGCTGAAAATAACAATTATGTTAAGCAAAAAAAAACCTGAAATGAAATTACACCTACAGTTTGTTTTATGAGAGAGAGGACATTGGCAGAACAAGATTTTCAGACGATGTGGTGCTGCAGGTTTTTCCGGGTTTTCCTGCAGCTGAAAAAGCAAATGCGCCACTGGCCGCGGAGCGCCAATTAATTTTTATTGTTGTTTTTATTTTTATCGTTGTTTTATAATTTCACAAATATAAAATTAAATACAAGCAACAATTGAAAATTGAACAAATAAAAAAAATTAAAAGCCAAGTTACTTCACGACGTTTCGATTGTTAGTATCCACAATCGTCTTCGGGTGATGACTATCATTTTCGATTCGGATCATTTTCAAAACATAATTGACTATAATATTCACGAGTTTCGAATGGATATTTGATTTCTTCAAAAAAATAGAGCACCGATTATCCGTGCCGCATACAGTTGACAGAATTATTAAGAAAATGTAATTCAGAAGCGACTATGAGTATATCCTTTCGAATAAAAAAATCTGGATTCCGCTGAAAAAAAGTGTTTTTTTCGCCAAATGTTTCCCAAAAATTTTTCGAAAAGTTTTGATGAGACCTTTTCTATCACTCCCAAGAAACAGCAGAAACAATCTGTTCAATAGTATAGGAAATAACAACGAATATAAGAAAAGTCTAATTTTAATTTTAACTTCGATACTAATGGTGATACTATTGACAATTGTCCGAACATTTTTTTCATGACTGTAACGTTTCTGGGTGGAACATGGCAAAATGACTAATTGATTTTTTAAATTAACGATACCCATGAATATATTTTCATAAGCAATATATTCGTGATATATTACTTTTAGTGGCATTCTGTTTAGAGTCATGATCGATATTTATGTATCCACAGCTTCTGTAATTCATATCTAAGGCCCTATTCAAAACTACTAGTGTAAGAGCTTACAAACTTATGTCTATTCTTAGAGATTCATAAGTTTTTCCATCATTTTTCTGATTGTACGGTGTTTTCATGTGGGCAGGCAACGATCGTGCCAAAACTCCAATAGAATTGCTTTATTGAAGTGAGGTACTACGGCATATTTTTTATATTTGAGACTTGCCACATTCAATCATGATTGGCAATGAAATGTTCAATAACCTCGTTCAAATATTTTTAAAATCCGACTTGAGTTCATGTTCATTCATATTAATATTTGTAACCGAATATTTAGAGATGGTATTCTTCTTAATTCCAACTGATTGGAGAGATTCGAAGTAGATTCTCAAACATTCAATAAATATAATATTTGTTCCTTGATATTATCATACTAAATTAATATTTTCACTTAGGTAGATACAAGATATTTCCCTTATTTATTCTTTCATCAAGTAATCACGGAAACAAAAATTTCTTAGTCTAAGAGGTGATGACGAATCTGAAGAAGGCAATTTAGGCAATTTTACATCAAAAACATTGCGAGGTTTGGTGATACAAATAATATTTTCAAATGTTGTTTTTTTATTAGTTGGGAAAGGGATCAAAACATTTTTGTCGTAGTTGAACAATTTATTTTTTTGTCAAACATATATTCTCGAATCTGGTCTAACATATTCATCGATCTGTTATAGTCAAAGTAATCTTTATTGTGAACACTCAATGCTATCGGCGCCCTCAAAGGCCAAAAACACCAATACAAAGAGATAAAGCCGCTACCAGCTACTCCACGCGGACTGAAGAATTGGAGGTTCGTATTGGATGATTTTTACTAACCGAGTTTTATGATTGGCTGAAGTGTCATAAAATTAAATTTGAAGTTATGTTACGGTGACGAATAAAAATCGGGAATACGGGGATGGTTATCGCCGTCGTGTTCAGTTCAAGAACTGACGGCTATCATGAGTGTTGAAACTCGATATTAATGCAGTTATTACTTGATATTTTTGTTATCTGTGGCATCCTTGGACAAGTACTAATAGTAATAACGAGTGTGATAACAACGGATACTTTTTCCTGTGTAGTGATTTCAATAGCGCTGGTGAACAATGCGAAAAAGAGATACCAGTGAATAAGATTCGGATACATTTGAATATTGAAAAACAGAGAGTATGTTTCAATGTACATAAGAATCTACATCTCAAGTTTGGTTCTTTGAAATTATGTGGAAAAAAACTTGAGAACGGCAATTTGGCTATCATAAGAACATGGAAGATGATATTTTTGAGGAATGGTTTGAAAACACATTGACCCCAAAGTTAAATGCGAATAGTGTAATAGTTCTTGACAACGCTTCCTATCATTCGCGACAGCTCATCAAAGTACCGTATAAAAATTCGAGGAAAGATGAAATACAAAGTTTTTCAATGGAAAACATTTTGTATTTTGAAGATAGCTATACCAAAAACCAACTACTTGAAGTTTTACAGACAAAAACATTTCAAGAAATGTATGCCCTTGAGAGTATTGCTGAAAAGTATGGACACACCATATTGAGACTTCCTCTTATTTTTGTGTTTTCAATCCCATCGAGTTGAGTTGGGGAAAATTGAAACAAAGCATCAAACGTGAAAATAATTTTACAAAATTTGATAAGAAGGTAATAAAGCTAGTTAAAGAAGAAGTATCTAATATTACTGAAGAAGACTGGCATAAAAATATTAAAAAAGTAATTTTAGTTGAAAAAGACTATATGGAGATTGGACACTTCCATATTAATGGTGGAAATAAATTCATTATGATTTAAATGACGACAGTGATAGTGAAACAGAGAATATGGAAGAGGAATTATCAGAAGCTTGTATATATATATATATATATATATATATATATATATATATATATATATATATATATATATATATATATCAATTTGTGAGGTTGCAGTCAATAGCTGGGCTGTTACAAAGAAAACTCTTCGTTATATGTCAAGCTTTCGGTATATTTCACACCTTCGTCAGGACAACTACAATAATAAGATTATATATCTTGTAAAAAATATATAAATATGGAGAACTTACTAACGTGAGAATTAAATATAAAATGGTTCAAAAACAGATAGAAAAACATTAAATAATGACAGTTGATAAAAGTTTTTGGCTGACAATGTCAAGTGGGAAAATTCTGAATGATACTCGAATTACTAGATCTTTTATTTTCTTTATCATATTTCAGTAGGTACGTGTAAATTTTGCTAAGACTATCAATATAACAGCCCAGCTATTGACTGCATCCTCATAAATTGCACCGATTTATATATATATATATATATATATATATATATATATATATATATATATATTATATATATATAATTATATATATACATATATAATATATATATATATATATATATATATATATATATATATAATGTGTCATAAGTTCCTAGAAAGTCAACTATTACAACACGAAAGAGGTACCTATTTTAGGAAACACGAGCCTTTAAAAAAATTTAAAGAAATTATTGCAGTTTCTTACTTTATCATACATAATTTCTGGGATTTCTGTTTTTGAAATGAACAAAAAATATATTTAAGCAATTTGAAACTGATTCATTAATTGATTTTGAGAATATGTTCGAAACATCCAAACGAATACGATTGTAAATCTCTATGAATATCTCAAATGTTAGCTATGAGACGTGCTCTGATGATTCAACCTAAATATCATTTCAAATTAACACGTTCAACCCAGGAATAACTAAATGATTTCAATTTGTAAATGAGTGATGCCTGAATATTTTTAGAGCTGCGCAAACCTGACATTATTGGATTCTTCACACCCTTAAAATTATAAATATAATAAATGGTAGAACTGAAAATTTGATCAGGAATGTAAGTTGCTTGAAAGAGAATTCAGGCAAAAACATTTTATTTCAATGCGTTAGTATTTCTGGTTGAGTTTAGTAATTTGTTCATGAGCAGATATGAATTGGAAGTAAAAGTTAAATTACTTTCACGAACCTGGATCCGATATGGAGATGACATATTTGCAATTTTGTAACACAAAAAGCACTCAACTCTTAACAATAGGACGTCTGATATCAGGTTTACATATAAAATTGAAAACAAGGAGGAGATACAATTGAAAAAAACTGATTATTACAGTTCTTTGTATGATTTCCACTATAAAGAATTTTACAAAAACCTTTCGTTAATGTATTATTGATTAGAAGTAACCATAGTCTAGAATTTGATGTCTTCAGAAAGAATATCAGTACTCTTAGATATTGTCTTGATAGCCCACAGTAGTGTCCACAACACAATATGACAGGTCTGATCTTTCTTGTCCGTAGGCTTGTTGAGGTCTCCTTGAGACTGTCATGAACATTCAAAGTTCATTTCTTTAGATTTGTTTACTGCCAGTCTTCAAGCATAGCCACTGACTGATAAGAAAGTGTTTCTTCCTCATTCAGAGGAATCGGGCAAATTTCGGATATGCAGTTGGTTAGTACCTCATCCACTAGATGGAGCGACAGTTTTGTTGTTCGCTCCAACTTAAGACGAGGAATGAAATACTCTGAAAGAATTTTGATTTTCAATTATGGAATATCATTGACTTTAGGTCGATGATGGTCACTATCTTCCACTGACGAGTGGCTAACGAGTCCGAAACCGGTCTGCAAGTGTGCCCGTTCCAAAATTGAAGGTCGACTCTTTCAGTTGTATTGCCAATTGCGTATGCAGGATATAATTCAACGCCGCGACGTTCGTGGTATTAGCCAGTAGAGTAGTTGTTTTCTGATTGGCGTCAGTCCATTCAACCCACTGTGTAGGTATATCCAAGACTGGTTTGAACATTTGAAGTTCATTTCTTTAGATTTGTTTACTGCCAGTCTTCAAGCATAACCACTGACTAATAAGAAAGTTTACTATTATTATTATTCATTTTGTGAATTTTCCAGCTGATATCTGATGCCTCCAATTTGAAGAATAAATGATTTCATTATCAATTTGCATAGCATTTTTCAAAACAGAAATCAACGACGATATATAATCGAGCGTACGCAAAAGGGGTCAATGAATCAAAACATCTATCGAAACTGCATGCTGAAACCGTGACCGGTCAAATTGTACCTAACGAAAACATTACAAATCAAATAATTTTTAATCACGCTCCCCGTTCTTCCGGGTTTATATATAAAGAACAAGTTATTCCGTTTCGAGTACAGTTTGCAATGGGTCCCTTGCGGACTCTGGCCCTGTTTGGCCTGCTTTTAGTGACAGCGAACATCGGATCATCAGCTCCGAATTGTTTGAAAGACCTAAATATAACTTCATCGAAGCAGTCGTGTTTGCTCGGCCATATAGTACAGCTGCTCAGTAAACTTGTCGAGTGTCAACAGTGTCCGGATGATGGCCAAGTAATTCCGCACAACCTAACACCACCTTACCCATTGCCGCAGTGCGATCCTGAAACTATTGGAATAAGTCAATCGGGTGTTAAACCTTCATCCAGAGATCTAATTCAGGACCAGCAATATTTTGGACAAGATTTACAACGGAAACCAGAAAACTTTGGAGAATCTGAAACCACAGAACTACCCGAGGATACTGATGCCCCGGAAGAACACGAGTTGGAATCAAAATCGGCGGAAAATGAAGCAACCGAACCTCAAGAAGAGTCTGAAAGGGCTTTAGATATATCTGAATCCGAAACACCTGAAGATCCAACTACAGAAGATTCGTCTGCTTCCAAAACAGTCATAACAGAAGAACTGAAACCGTCATCTCAACTAACATTAGACGAATCGGAAACAGAAACATCCGAATGGGTGTCAACTACAGAAGAGCAAAGGTTCAAGCCAGAAGACGACTCGGAGGAATCAGAAGAAGAAGATATATTCATGACTCCAGAATATCCCCCTGAGATCGTGACAGAATCATCAAAAGAATCTTCATCTACAGCGCATTCATCCGAATTCGCACCACAAGATGCTTCATTGAAACCAATTAAATTCGAAGCGACGTCTGAAAGAATATCAGATAAGTCAGGAACAGAAATTGCTGGAGATAATGTTACAGGACTGGGTTTAGTAATGAAAGATGACTCCAAAGAGGCGGAAGTAACCATGCAATCAGAACCAGAATCAGAAAGGGCATTAGACGGTTTCATAACAACAGAAATGTTAGAAGAAACCACCACAGAAGAGACAGCACAAATACCAGAAGGAGATAGAGAATCAGTTCTAGAAAATAACTCTGAAGAAATAGAAAAAGAAGATATTCATAAGGAAATAGAATCACCATCTGAAAGGCCCATATTTGAATATAAAAAACCAACATCGACTGTCGAAACTACCATAGATCTAACTACAGAATATCATGTCTTGGAGAACAAATCAGAATCGGCATCTGAAAAAACATTGAATGAATCAGAAACAGACCCATTTGAACAAAAAGAAAATACAGAAACACCATTGAGACTTGTGTGGGGAAAGGTCTCAGAGCTTTCAGAATCGCCATCTGAAAAGACCACAGAGGCATCTGAAATTAAATCCTATGAACTATCATCTTCGAAACAACCAATTATAGGAGATTCGATTAAATTCGTATCTGGAAATAATTCGGATGAATCAAAAAATTTCTCAAAAGAGGAACGGGAATCGGATACCACATCTGAAAGTTCATTCGATGAATCGGAGACAGAATCATCAGAAACTACAGATGATCCATCAGAACTCTCACGAGAAGAAGGGTCAGAAGAGACGGACCAAATTAACGTAACTGATGAACCAAATTCAACATTTGAAACGGCACCATTTGAAACAGAAACAGCAGAACCGAAAAAAGACACAGCAGTGTCAGCTGAACAACAGACACCTGAATTCGAAGAAGAATCTGAATCAGAGGAATCAGACGAGTCAGAATTCACCAATAAAGAAACATTAGATGACACAGAAACAGAAGTATCAACTGATGAGGAAACTACAGAAGATTCTTCTGAATTCTTACCAAGAGGTAGCTCAGAGAAACCAGAAGAACTGGAACCTACATCTGAACAAACTTCAGATGAATTGGATGAAAATACTTCTGAACAATCTGAACCAGAGACTCAGAGAACATTAGATGAATCGGTGAAGGGAACTCAGGAGGAAGATGAAACTACAAATGAGCCAACTACAGGAGCAGAATCTGTATCAGAAAGTGCTTCAGAAAAACCAGAAGAACTAGAATCTACATCTGAACAAACTTCAGATGAATCGAATGAAAATACTTCTGAAGAATCTGAACCAGAGTCTGAGAGAACATTAGATGAATCGGTGAAGGAAACTCAGGAGGAAGATGAAACTACAAATGAGCCAACTACAGAAACAGAACCTGTATCAGAAAGTGCTTCAGAAAAACCAGAAGAACTAGAATTTACGTCTGAACAAACTTCAGATGAATCGGATGAAAATACTTCTGAAGAACCTGAACCAGAGTCTGAGAGAACATTAGATGAATCGGTGAAGGACACTCAGGAGGAAGATGAAACAACAAATGAGCCAACTACAGAAGCAGCACCTGTAACAGAAAGTGCTTCAGAAAAACTAGAAGAACTAGAACCTACATCTGACCAAACTTCAGATGAATCGGATGAAAATACTTCTGAAGAATCTGAACCAGAATCTGAGAGAACATTAGATGAATCGGTGAAGGGAACTCAGGAGGAAGATGAAACTACAAATGAGCCAACTACAGAAGCACAACCTCTATCAGAAAGTGCTTCAGAAAAATCAGAAGAAGCAGAACCTACATCTGAAAGAACATTAGATACGTTTAAGCCCTCAAATGCGAATGTTTCAGAGGAATTGAAAGAAACGGGAGTAACCGAGGAAATAGCATCACCTTCGAAAAAATTAGATCAATCAGGATCCGGTTCAGTTGAAGAGAAAAAGACAAAAACATCCGAAGAAACAGAGTCAACTACCGAAGCAAAGGAAGGAATGTCTGTACCAATAGATGAGTCAGCCAAAGAAGAGTACACTACATCCGAAGAAGAAGAATCTAATACATCCGAAGAAGAAGAGCCCACTACATCCGAAGAAGAAGAGCCCACTACATCCGAAGAAGAAGAGCCCACTACATCCGAAGAAGAAGAGCCCACTACATCCGAAGAAGAAGAGCCCACTACATCCGAAGAAGAAGAGCCCACTACATCCGAAGAGGAGATGCCAATAACTGCCGAAGGAGAACATAAAACGTTTGTATTGAAAGGATTACATGCGTCGTTGAATGAGTCAGCTAAAAAAGAAGAGCCCACTACATTCGAAAAAGAGGTGCCGAAAACTTCCGAAGAAGAAGAAAAAACAACAGTATTGAAAGGATTATATGAATCGGTAACTAAGCCAGCCGAAGAACAACCACCTACATACGAAAATGAAGATAATACATCCGAACTGAAAGGATCAGCAAATGATATAACTGAAAATGAATCGGAAACAAAAGAGGTTAATGGTATTGTACCAGAAAACAGTTCGGAGAAATCGAAAGAGTTAGAAACAAATGAGAAACCTGAACCCGAATCTCAAAGAACATTAGACGACGAAACAAAACTGAAAGAAGTGGAAACTATAGCAAATTCATCCGAAGGAAGAAAAAGAGAAGAATTTGAACCCGATTTAGAAGACGGTTCGGAAGAATCACAGTACGATCCAGAGGAAACTAAAAGGAAAGAAGCAGGGTGTGAACAAAAGCCAATGGAGGGATCCTCAGAAATGCTTTCTCCGATAATAAAGAATAGCAGAAAGTATATTAACCCCCAAACATTTTTCATACCTGTTCTCAGATTTGATGGAACACCCTGTCTCACATCAGATGAATTAAGAGCGTATATTTATAATATGTTTTCTTGTCCGAAACATGGTTTGAAAGCTTTGAAAGTTTAATATCCAAATTTTTTTTTGTAAAAATGCAAATGATGCTGTGATATTTTTTGCGGTTACTACTTTTGTCGACAATAGGGAGAAACTATTAGAATAAGACTTTTTCATCTGTGATAAGAGTTTGTTAAGAAAAGTTAAAATTGTAGGTTATTTTATTGTGAAAATAACTGTTTTTTCCACAAAAAATTGTTGTTCTACAATAAAGTGGTATTGTATTATTGCTTGACTATTATTTTTTCTACAATCAGTCAAATTCTGTTTCATTGTCCTTTAGACAGTTTCGGACAGTTCATACTGTTACGAATCATTAACAATAGGATTATTTATAAATCTATATTTCAATATGTTCATTCTACGTTCTACGTGGACAAAGTTTTACAAAATCATGTGATAACTTGCTACCAAATGTCCACACAAATGAAAAAAAAAATAGTGTTAACCTACAACACTCATGGTTCATGCAATGAAGAAAGCCGATTACTGAATATGATAATGTTGAAATGCCTATTCTTGGATCTGGATGGCGAATCCAACAGTTTCATTGACGTGAACTGACCAAGAGCAGGATTTGAAAAAAAAATTTTTAGAAACAGTTGGTGTATTTAGTAGACATAATTCACATTACTGTGACAGCAATCAATACACGATATGAATAATAGTTTAAAAAAACTGAAAAAATGCTTTAGTAGCAACACAAACTACTTCTCTGTCACATAACAAATGTTGGAAACTTCTAAAGAATACAATAAAGCAATAAAGAGATATGTAGAACATGTATAGAGATGTCTTTCAGATACAAACTGTAAAAAAACTTATTGGAAACAACTCCTTCCATATGAAAAACAAAGGTCATTTTCTTGAAACCCCTTTTACTTGAACATTGAATTTCACAAAAATCCAAACATGCATTATGAAATTGAACAGATATCATCCATAGGAACTCTACCCGAAATATTATATGAAAATGCAATACATGTTTTTCGTTTACAAAAAAAAACATTGAGAATCATTGCAAATGCTCCAGCATTCGACTACTGCCAACCGTTGTTCATGAAATATAATAGCATGCCTTTGCCATCTTTATATATATTTCATTGTATATTGAAGATACATAAAAATAACCAAAATTATGAAACACTCTCTCATAACCATGAATATAACACCAGATCTGGCGACTTATTGAAAATACCCAAATTTCGTTTGACAACATCCAAAATGAATTCTTTAAACTTGAATTTATATAATAAAATTCCGTCAAAATTAAGAAGTCTTAATTTTAATCAGTTCAAAATCAGAATGAAACAATATTTGAAATCTAAATGTTTTTACAGTGTGCAAGAATATTTACAAAATGATTTTTGACATTATCATAGTTGTATATAATAATAATATATATGAAGGAGAAGTTTGTTGTTAATCTTGGTATAGAATTCTTGTTGCAGATTTACGATATTGTTAGCCTTTTTTAAAATTGTATGTTTATGCTATATTTATTATTGATGTATATTTTATATTTTTGTTTTTTTAATATCTGAAAATTTGTTGTTGTTGTAGATTTTGAGTTTATCATTTTCAGACAGGTAGATAGACAGAGAAAAGCAGTAGGAAAACTTTCTATTACAACTATTTGATAGTTCTTTGACAAGTTTATAGAAACATAAATTGTCTATGTTGACGTTTACGTGACATGATAAAGAGAAATAAAAACTGTCTAAGTCTAGGTGACGTGACTATGTTTACGTGACTATGTTTACATGTAGGTGACTTGTTGTTTGTGTTTACATTTACGTGACGTGACAGTGTTTACGTGACTATGTTTATGTAACTATGTTTATATCTACGAGACTTGACTGTGTTTACGTGACTATGTTACGAATACCTATACGTATGTTTACCTGACTATGTTTACGCTTAGTGACCTGTTGATCTTGTTTAACTCTAGGTAACTTTACTATATTTACGTATACGTGACGTGACTGTATTTACGTGACTATGTTACGAATGTACCATACGTATGTTTACGTGACTATGTTTACGTCTAAGTGACTTGTCCATTTCTAAATCTAGTTGACTTTACTATGTTTACGTCTACGTGACGTGACTGTGTTCACGTGACCAAGTTTATGAATGTTTATGTATGCTTACATTTAGCCATGTTTACGTGACTATGTTTATGTGACTATGTTTACGTCGACATCACTTGATTGAACAGCTGTATTCTCACAAAGGAAACCTTTGAATAGTAACCCTTACTTCTTGTTTCAGTGGCAGTTGCTTTGAAGGACAGTGGCAGAATGGAAAAAGACACGGCTTGGGTGTGGAAACAAGGGGGCGGTGGATTTACAGAGGGGAATGGACACAGGGTTTCAAGGGTCGGTACGGTGTCAGACAGTCGAATACGTCCACGGCCAAGTACGAAGGGACTTGGGCGAACGGACTTCAGGATGGATACGGATCAGAAACTTACGCTGATGATGGTAAGATGAAACGTGTTAGCAGTTACTAGTCAATGTGCGTTAAAATTTTTAGAATGTTCAACATATATAATGGAAAGTGAACTATTCAAAACAATTCGATATTTGAAACTAAAAAGACATACACTAAAATAATCTCAGTAACCACAGTATATAGTTATTTAGTGTCATAAATTTATTCAATTCATCAAAGTGTGACCAAACTCAAGTTGGCCCTATTGCTAACGAGCTCGGGTCCATTAGAGAACCATTATTGTTTTCTCCGCTGATTAACGAGTGCTAACAGATAAACAATTGAACATCAATTGCCAACTCTTTTCTGAACTTGAAAGGTTACTATGAATTTCATTCTAAAACCAAAAATAACGGTGTAATGCGCCTTTTCCACTTTGCGTCAAGTTTGTCATGAAACTTAAAATGGAAGAAAAATTATTGATATCGTTTGCAATATTTGCTACTTAACTTTTCGTAAAAGTATTTGCTGAACGTATTTTATTTGTAACTTATCTTGGGAGGCCGTTTGAAACAATCAATTCAATGAAACTTGTCACTTTTGTCATTTTGACGTTTATGAAATCTCTTTTTTGAGTCATTGCTTTTCATGTCAGTTTACTCTAGTTACGGAAAGAGTTTCTACTCATTTAGAAAAAATGTGATATGCTTGAAGCATACTTAGTTCGTTGAGAAAATTCCGACCATGCTCTTTGAACTATGTGTTATGTTTCCAGAAAGAACGATTCTTGATCGATATTGTTTTAGTGGATTGAAAATATTGCGACCAGTTTTTTTAACGACAATACTATAACAGGTGAGCGTTGTTTGTAGTTTCTTAAAACCATATGGAATTTTTTTTGTTATCTCAAATAAGCTAATTGTCAAAGAGTGTTTTTTAACAAAACAGTGCGTCGCCACAAAATACAAGAGACGTAAATTATTTTTTAAGTGACCTTTTTGATTGCTACCAGAGAACCTGCTCGTTCTCCGGACATTACACCTATGGATTTTAATTTCAGGGGAATTTTGAAGAACAAGGTGTATTGCTACAATAGTATCGATGACCTCCAGATAGCGATAACGAAAAGAATGCATATAAACGATGGTCGAATCGTTTTAAAGACTACAAGAAAGGTTCTTAAGCTATTTAAAAACACAAGCATTTATTGACACTTTTCAATCAACATTTTTCCAATAAAAATGTTGAAATATAGGAATATTGACAGCATCAGTCATACCAACTATGCCATTAACCTTAAAAATGTAAAATACAGAGATATATAACCAAAGAGCAGCTCGATACATTTTTTAACATTTTTATTGAAAAAATGTGGTTGTTGAAGTGAAAAGTGTTAAGTAAGGAGGAATAAGGTGTAAAGGTGACCTAGTGAATGAATGCTTGTGTTTCAAAATAGTTTATCTTGTGAAAAAAAAGACTGAAAAGTTGCCCTTTTCTGAACTTTGAAGGCCGTAACTTTGTAAATAAGGAAGAGCGCCGCTTTTTTCTTCAGGATTCGTAATATACGCATCAAAATACGTAATTATACCCAAAAAAAATTTCAAAATCGCCGGGTACTCTCCCTGGGGAATTTCTAAGAACGAGGTGTATCACTACAATAGTATCGATGACCTCTAGATAGCAATAACGAATAGAATACGTATAAACGTATGCTATTCGTTATAAAGACTACAAGAACGGTTCTTAAGTGTGCCCTAAAATGTATTGAGCAAGAAGAAGATGTATCCGAAAATAAAAATAAATATTAAAGTAATATTGCAACCGATACGTATTATTTAATTTTGATTTTGAATTTCATGGCAAACTTGACAAAAAGTGAAGAAAGCGAACAACTACTGTGATAGCGAAACATGTTGTGATATATGTGATTTATTCCTGAAAATAAAATTTGTGAGGGTCAAATCCTAAGGTGTAGTTTATGAAAAAACTACTTCATTTTCAGGTTTAGGATACAATTCATAATAACCTTCTATGTTCAGAAAAAAGTTGACACCGATTCATTTCATAAATTACATTTTTTGAGTTGAAATGAAAGCTGATTTTACTAGCTAATTTCATTCGAGTTCAGAACATTTTTTTCACTCATACATAATAAAAATGGAAAATATTTTGTGAAAGCGAAGAATGAAATTACCCAATGAAATCATCTTTTATTCCGAGTTAATATCTAAAATGGGCCATCAAAAGCCTCTTATAAAATAAACATCCTCAAAAACTTTTGAAAACAGTTCAAAAATAACGCTGTTTAGTATTCCACTTAAGAACGGGTGGAAGTGACGAGTCAGGCATTCAAAAATTCTTTCGTTACTCATCCAAATATTTTTATGAATCTCATTCATGAATGAAATGAAATCACACGATGACTTACTTATTTTCCATCCAAATATCGACAAAACATGGTGACTGACGACTCATTTACTTCTCAGTATGCGTGTTTTGATTTTCATGTGTCATCACTGTGCTTCTGAGAAGATGATCGAGGTCGTTGAGCGGTCAGGGATTATGTTTCCATGTTTCATTCATTTCAACTAGTACGCTTGTCAGTTGCAGTAACTCATATGCTGAGTAAGTAGTATGGAGTAACTACGAGAACGTTAAAAATCCCCCCTCTTAACTTTCGAAGCGGGCAAGATATCAAAGTTGTACAGAGTGTGCCAAATTGGACACTTTTAAAGGAGAACACCTGTTTTCGATTCTTCCATCAGTTCGGAGTTCCATTGTCTAATATAATATAAATTAATTTGATAACCCTGAAAAAAATCAAAAAGATTACCCGAAAATAACAATTTTATTAAACAAAACACTGAAATTACAAAGAAATAACATACAACAACAACCAAACAAATAAAAATTGAAATATTAATAAAAGCTGAAAAAATTAAAAAATTAAAAATATTATTAACAAAAAATAAAAATATAAAACTTAAAAAAGTTTTCAAACCAAGTTATGTCACAACGTTTCGATTGTTAGTATCCACAATCGTCTTCGGGTGATAACTGGACTTATTCCTCCGAGATCTGACTATTCATATGTCAGTCGAGTGCTTTCACCTATCTCCTCTTCCCTCTTTCCGCTTCATTGGTTTTGGCGGGAGATGACCGTTTGGCGGGAGTTGGTCGTTTTTCGCTTGATTAGAGGTTTCCATATGTTACGTATCTCTACGGTAGCTTGACTAAATGCGTTGTTGGACAACATATACGCGGCTTCTTTGAATTTTCTCCTAAACCAGTGTTCCTCTTTAAAAATCTGTTTAAAATCTGTTTTAAAATCCTTTGTGGATGTTTTCAGCTTGAGCCCACTTGATGTTGTGTTGATGAGTCCAAACATGCTCTGCTATTCCGGATTTGCTGGTTTCTCCTCGCTGTGTGTGTTTCTTGTGCTCAGCAATGTGAACTTCCAATTGCCTCTTAGTTTCACCGATGTATGATTCTCCGCACTCGCAGGGTATCCGGTAAATGCAATTCTTGGAATCGCAGTATGTGTTTGGTGGCCTGGTTTTCGTGAGGATGCTACGGATAGTGTTCCCAGATTTAAAGCAGGTCCTGATGTTATACTTGGACCCAATCTGTCTTATCCTTTCCGATAATCCTCTGATGTGAGAAAGTACAAGTACTGGTTGTGGCGGTTTCTCTTCCTTGTGGAGTTCTTGCTGTCTTCTAGCTAAGGCCTGTTCTACCATCGCTTTGGAGTAACCATTCCGTTGAAGGTCATTTTTGATGATGTCTAGTTCCTTTTCGAGACCCTTCTTCATAATACAGAGCCCAAAAGCACGGTCTAGTAGAGTCTTGATGATTCCTCTCTTAGTCGATTGATGGTGGTTGGATTTCTGGTTCAGATACTGTCCTGTGTGAGTGGGTTTTCGATATAAAGATGCGAGGAGAAACCAGCAAATCCGGAATAGCAGAGCATGTTTGGACTCATCAACACAACATCAAGTGGGCTCAAGCTGAAATCATCCACAAAGAGGAACACTGGTTTAGAAGAAAATTCAAAGAAGCCGCGTATATGTTGTCCAACAACGCATTTAGTCAAGTTAGCGTAGAGATACGTAATATATGGAAACCTCTAATCAAGCGAAAAACGCCAAACGGTCATCTCCCGCCAAAACCAATGAAGCGGAAAAAGGGAAGAGGGGATAGGTGAAAGCACTCGAATGACCTATAAATAGTCAGATCTCTGAGGAATACGTCCAGTTATCACTCGAAGACGATTGTGGATACTAACAATCGAAACGTTGTGACATAACTTGGTTTGAAAACTTTTTTAATTTTAATTTTTTCATTTTTTGTCAATAATATTTTCAATTTTTCCAGTTTTTATTAATATTTCAATTTTTATTTGTTTGGTTGTTGTTGTATGCTATTTCTTTGTAATTTCAGTTTTTGTTTAATAAAATTGTTATTTTCGGTTAATCTTTTTGATTTTTTTCAGGGTTATCAAATCAATTCATATTATATTAGACAATGGAAGTCCGAACTGATGAAATACACCACGAAAAATTGTCAACCACCTTCAAACAAATCTTGTTTTCAAACTAGATAGATGAAAACTGATGAGGGTGTCTGAGAGTCAAATTTTATGACAAATCGGAAATCGATATCTATCATCGTTTCTGAGTTACAGCAGAGTTTTTTTTTCAAAAAAGAGCATTTTCGAAAAGTTGCTGTCACTGTTTTCCTGTCAAAAATTTCTTATTTATTTAGTTATATATACACGGGCAAGCCCAATTCAGATATAAGTAGTACAGTACTATGTAGTACTTGATACAATACAGTGGATTAAAAGTAAATTATAAGAATAATACAATTTCCAAGTAAGATAACAAGTAGATTTTTTAAGGAAAATTAAAATGTATAACAATATGAACTAATATAATTCATACAGGCAAGTAACAGTAGACACAACAACGTTAGTTAAAGAGTTAGCCAATCAAAGAGTTCTGGGAATAAAGCTGTTTCATGAATAATTGAATCTGTGAATAAAAACGTTAAACGTTTGCACCTGTCTAGTTGAACGACTGGGGAGAGGTAAAGATAATTTGGAGAGAAGCTCGGGGCTGATACTCAGTCAGTTGATCTCTGTATCTGTAGAGTAGGGAGGGTGAGTGTAGACTTACAGCACTCAGGCCACATGTGACCCATTGTACATCCCCCCGAGGAGTTGTCCTCCTTGGTCATTGTCCATCCTGTCCTATACAGAAAGGTGGATAGGTCACTTAGGAGACATCTCCTTTATATTGGCAGGTGTAGGCCAAGACTCGCCGAATTCACACTCTCTTTGGCAACCTTGGAAGGTGCAGCGACATTACTGTCGTTGCACGGCTTCTTCAACCTTCTTGTGGTTTCCTTCGTGGAGGTGCACGAGTGAGGGAGCTTTCCTGCAGGGGCAGCCGGTTCTTTGCCTTAATTCAAGGCGGAGCTCTTGGCGCTCGCCGCAGGAGGTGCCCTTGGTGTTGGAGGTGGAGAGAGGGAGGAGGAGGGTGTACTTATAGTTGCTGCCACTCCTGTCTCTTTCGGTCTCTTTCTCCTTTTATCCTCGGCGCCGCAAATGCGCTTACACCATGGTCTTTGTATCACATCAGTCCGTTGATAATTTTGAAAAGAAGTATTGAATCTCCAAGTTTTCTGCGAGCCTCAAGAGAAGGTATGTTCAAAATGCATTCCAATGCAGTATAGCCATAGTATACATACATCTTGAAGGCAATATATCGCAGAAAATTGAGCTCCGTCACGCTGGAACCCGTTTTCCAAAAAATCTACCTTTTTTTGTAGCCGACTTTACCTACAACTACTAAGGACGAGTAATATTACCAAAAAGTTCTAAAATAGGTTCTAAATTGATTGTAGTTTATTGTAGTAATAACAAAATATTACTATATTTTATATTTTTTGAAGTATAACAAAAAAGTTACGATAACAAGACTTCAAATCATAAAATAACAATTGTCCTCAAACAACAAACGATGGGGTTGATTGTAGCTGATATTAGATGTTTGTAGTTACCATTAAACACATCAAAAATGAATGAAATAAAATCGAGTATTTTTCAATCAAACTGACCTAACATAACCTATCCTAACCAACATATGTAACCTGAAATCTGAAGTAAAAACTAACGTATTTTAGAATGCTTTATTTGGAAAAAAGCATCTACCATCAACATCTAACCTGACTTCCTAATTCAAAAAAGAACTCATGTTAGATGGTCAGGATTAAGAATTATTTCCAACATACTAACATGAGTTCGTTTCGTTTTTGAATTCGGAAGTCAGGTTAGATATTGTGGGTAGATGCTTTTTTCAAATGAAGCATTCTAAAATACGTTAGTTTTTATTTCGGATTTCAGGTTACATATGTTGGTTAGGATAGGTTATGTTAGGTTAGTTTAGTTGCAAAATACTTGATTTTATTTCATCCATCGTTTGTAGTTTGAGGACAATTGTTATTTTATGATTTGAAGTCTTGATATCGTAGTTTTTTTGCCATACTTCAAAATAATATAAAATAAATTGATACTGTGTTGTTCCTAAAATAAACTACAATCAATTTAGAACCTATTTCAAAACTTTTTAGCGCATTATTACTTGTATTTCGTTGTCTGAATAATATCAATAGGGATTTCTCAGTAACCGATAAGACTACAAAAAAATTAACATTACTACATTTATTAGTATCGTTTGTAGGTAAAGTAGGCTAAAAAAAGATAGATTATTTTCAAAGCGGGTTCCAACGTGACGGAGCTAGAAAATTGTGCTATTTCTATGAAAACATTTCTAAAGCAATGGTGCAATGATGCAAAAAACTTTTTTTTCAAATGAGATATGAATAGTTATTGATGGAAAACTTTTTTTTTTCAATTAGACACCTTATCTATTCCTGCATATTTTATCTGAAATTACCTTTCCAAAAATGTATTTCATCAAGTAGGCTTTGGACGATGCGGCGATAAAACAGAAAGAAATTATTCCGTAGTCGCCACCAAATGTTGAGAAAGCTTTTCACAGCAGTAATTATAACGCATATTCACGATAAAACTGAAGATATTGTGGCTAGAAGTTTCACTCTAAAGAGTCTTCTAGAACATTCGAAAGTGTAGAAGAGCATTGCACAACATTCCAGAACTTTCTGGAATGTGGGAGAATCTGGAAAGTTCTGGAACATCCCAAATCATTGTAGTACGATAAAGCAAGTTTATCTCTTTTTCAAAACTGTTTCATTCAGCTTGCCATGTTTGTTTATTTATTTATTCATTCATAAAAATAATATAGTCATTGGGTGTAGGTTACGCCACGCCCAACGAGAGTGGTGTGATGACTGCTGCTTAGGACCTCCCGAATTATTTTTAACGTTTTAGTACATTTTTTAATTAGACCCCGTTTTTTTACTCATTTTTATTGCGTTCAGACATTAATGGGTAACTTTAATTTACAATATTCATCAATATCGCCCGGGAAAACAATAAAAAACGGAATATAAACAGTTCATGCCAAGTCATAAAATAGGTTTTAACTTATCTGTTGAATCTTATCGTTTCTATTTCATTCACGAGCAAACGTGTAACGACATCGTCGAATTCAGGAGGTAAATTTACACTTTCATGTGGAATCAGAGTTCCGTTTCTATGTGTCTAACTCTGGCAGCGACCTTCAAGGTCCTGATAAGGGTCGCGTGACGGTCCATTATTTATACATGCGCCATTCTCGAGAAACAGAGAATGAGTATGATAGTACAGCGGTGTACCCTTGAAAACGTTAAAAAAACAGTCGAAAGGTCAGTAATTTGTTATAAACAAGAAAATTTGTAAAATTCCATAAAATAACAAAATCGATACCAAAATTCATTTAAAAAATTTACGAGAAACCACCAACGCCAGTTATAATCAATCGGCCTCTGTACATTGATTTTATTTGTGTTTCCTTTGAATGTATAGTTGAGCCAATTAAAGAATACACGTGCGTCAGTTTGTGTGTTCGACATTATTGATAATTGTGAAAATGAAGTATTTTTCAAATACAATACTTTGTCAGATCTGTAAAATGAAAAACCAGAAAACTAACCTCACATATCCTTTCAAATATTGAAGTATAATAGATTTGACGTGATTGCGGGGAATCCTTCACTACCAGCTACGCTAATAAAGATACAGCCAACCTGCCGACTTCAATAACTTTGAGAAAACGTTTTAATGTGACATAAAATCTGTTGAACTTCATGTAAGAATTTTGCAGTTTATGAATTTTTTGTTTGCAGAAGCAATTGAACATGTATCCTTGAACTGTTAAATAGAAGGACCTAACCTAATGAAAAAGTAATGAAGCAGGCACTTTTCAACGAAAATGAGAGAAACGAGCATGATGAAATTTTTAGGTCGAGTTAGGAGAGTTCATGGATATTCTAGTCTAGTTTACTACCATTTACTCAATAGACTACTACCATTTACTCAATAGACATCTACAGTGACCGATTGATTATGAATCGCGTTAGTGGTTTTCACTTTTGCGGTTGAACAAAAGAGGTATGGGATTTGTTAAAGGAGTCCGTTGAATTTACAAAAAATATTGAAATTGTTCAACTTGAAAAAAACTTAGGTTATTACTCAAATGTTATGTATATTAATATGATAATGTAAGAAGAGGTTATTTATTGATAAAATCTATTGATTATTTTGTGTACGTACATATTCATATTACAGCTACCATAAGCCAATTGTCACTTTTGTTGGATCAATTAATGATACACAAAAATAGTATCATCATTTTTAAGCCATTACAAAAAATATTACGTGCTTGCTGGTTAGATTTTTAGGCACTTGTTGAATGTGAACATTTTTTGAGCTTCTACCACTTCGAATGAGAAAGATGCCGCGATAAAAAAATATGATGGAAACATAACTCTGACGAATAATTTGGGGGGTGTGTAGTGGGTAGGTCCATTTTTTGTTTCTTTCATTTCACAAGTTTTTTTCGTTCACAACTATAGATCGTTCAGTATTGTCTGAGAGTAAAAAAACTTCAAGAATACAAACATGTCGCTACATCAAAGAAAGTAACATAGTCGTCTCAAGCAAATAGCATTGCAATTTACCCACAAAATCATTGAGATAATGTCTCCCCTCTATATCCCTTGAGGACACCGCTAACGAGCCATTAACATAGACAAAGAATGCGAAAATACCGCCAAAAGAACCGCTTGATGTTTTTTCTGATATTACGTTTAAGATAATATTAATAGGCGTCGGACTGGGGGTATTAATATAAATTTTCCATTGATATATTCTGTATAATGAGAAGATAATTGAAATATGGCGAAAACTAATTTTGTTTAAATATTTTATTTTGGGAAGGACAATATATATTTGAAATAATTTTTCATCATTTAGAATTGTTACCTTCTACAGATCTATAAAATAATCAGAATATTAAATTTACAATTAAATACAAATGTAGAAAGGACAAAAAGTTACCGCATTTGATAAATTAGCTTTTTGGAAAAAAAATCATAATCATAATTTTTTTTATAATTTTGCATGCATCAAATAGAATCGGTTTCATCCTGACACCACTCCGTGGTCAGTTACCCCGTTTTTATGAAACGTTTTCAGGGGTGTACTGCTGTACCATGATTATTCAATGGCCGAATATTTCGACTATCTAATCTCAGCGAACAAAACTAAAAGCGAGTTAGAAAGACGTGGGATGGAATTTTTTATTGCTCTATAAGTCTTCTCGTTCCTTTTTCATTTATGCTGACAGGTGGACGTGTTCCGCAGTACGGCAATGAATAATAGAAAATCAGGTGAGGAAAGCTGGAAATGTTTTTTATTACCTTGTTCGCCGAAGAGAGAATAGGTATTGCGTGATAATACCCCTTTAATGAATTTTTTGTCAAGTTGCTGTTCAAGGTGCCTTTATGAAATTAATGACTTTCCGTTTTAGTTTGCTTTAGAGTCGTATAACGGTAAAAGAGTAATAGAAATATCCAACTTGATATTGAGCTTAAAAATATGTTGTTCTTGATGATTCTATTCCTGACTCGTCGTTTCATTGGGTTGTTTCGAAAGTTTTGTCCGTTTTTATGAGTATAATTCAAAATGTTATATCTCAGTAAATAGTTATTCAATTTTATGGAAATAAGCGCCAGAATCAGTACACTCTTACCAACGAAAATTCCGACAGCATATAATAATAATAATAAACGTCTTTATTACTACAACCAAAAAAAAATCATAATTTTAATTTATAAACACATATATAAAGTTATAGTAAAAGACGAAGTTCAATTTTCGCAACTATGCTTCCACTTAACCTAAAAAAGTATCTGCATGGGTATCAAAGTAGCATAGCATTAACATAAGTATATGAATACATGAATAAAGATCAGTGACACGAGATGATACAAAACCAAGCAAACTATTATTGGTCAGAGGGTCAGAGGGAAAAAAATAAAAGAAGATAGAGAAACGAAATGGTGAAAAGTTCATCATTCATACTTGAAGAAGATATAATTTCAATTTGATTTTGAACTGAGAGGGTGGCAGCTTTTTTAAAAGTTCAGGAATAGCATTGAATACTTTAACAATCTGGTAACTGAAAGAGCGTTTGAATAACTGGGTTGTGAAACTGGGAGGTGTTAAAGAGCCTTCGAACCTGATGTTAATATTATGAATATCGGTTTGAAACGTCACTTTCCTATGCAGGTACGAAGGGATTTTATATAGGAGAATCTTTTGATACAGGCAGGCAGCATGTAGTTTTCTCCTATTTTTCATATTTAGCCATCCAACTTCTTTGAGCTTGTGAGATCTAGTTTTTTTTTAAGTATCTGTTTTTAAAATCTGTTTTTCCGTTAATCAGCTGTCGCCCCCAACTCTCAGAATTTGAGAAACTTGTGCAAGCTGAGGACTAACGAAGTCTTACATTCTAACGTGTGATTCCTAACACGTTCTGTTCTGTTTCTTCTTCTTATTCCATACATAAGTCTCAAATAAGAATTCTGGACTTTCTGAATTTTTTGTTTACAGTGAATTGTCAGATTCGGTCCATACAGAGTATCTGCAAAATTCAATTGTGCTGGTACTTAGCTCTCACACAACATTTTTTTCAATCCTATTGATAGGCAGTGCCTATTACCATATAGCAGTTTGAAGGGAAGCATAGGCCATTGCGAATTGTCCTCTCGGTAGGACGTTTATGGCGACCGTAAATTGGGCGAAGCGCGCGGTACGTTGCCCGAACAGAACACACATTTTGATAAAACAGTTTTTATTATTTACACTTGTTGTTGAATACTATAAACGCCCATGGTGAATCAGCAGAACATACTGAATAAATGACAACTAATTTTACAGATGTAGCCTCAATAAGATGGCCGTTATCAACTGTCAAAATTGTTGGTACACCCTATATATGTACCTCAATTTTAGACAATTTTATGTTCGTACTACTTTCAAACAGAGCTACTTAATCTTTGGAAGAGACAAATCTTCGTCCTTTCGACCTAGACAAACACATTTTCTCTTTATTCGTTGCGTGACACCTCCAGAGACACGAGAGATCACGAAGAGTTATAGACGGCTCTTATCTAGAGCACGGGAGATAACCAAAGGTAGAAAACAAACCTTTTCGCAAATGATATATATCACGTTCGTAATCTTGTTTTATGTAAAACCGAACTGATTTATTATGTGACAGATGACGTTAATATTTTTGAAGCGACAAATAAATTACGGAGAAGGGCGTCCTTGTTGCTTCAGAAGTGTGTTTTTCAACATGAGGTGAAAGCCAGACACATAATCTATGAGAATGAGAATAGTTATTAGTATTTGATATTTCCAATCTTCTTACGATCCCAGATTATTTTTCAAATTTTTGGACCTGATTTTTGGGGAATACTCGGTGTCTCTAATTATGAATTACATTGCTAGGCTCATTAAAAAGTAACACTACAAAAGTTAAACCTTGGATACAACCTTAGTTTGTCACCGACCTTTGGTCGAAACCCCTGGCCCATGTCTGCAAGAAATATGATGAATACGTCCCTTCACTATATTACCCTTGACCAGAATGACTCAATCGTCTGTATAATCCGGTACAATTCTAGAAGACACAGTAACTCGTCTTTTGCAAACTTCTATAACAGAGAAAGAATGCTCTTGAGGACAATCCCTTGACACCTGTATCCACTTGCAGCTGATATCGTCGATCTCTCTTCCCCTCCACGATTGGATGATTGAATCTAAACACTTATTAACGAGCGTGTCTTCAACATCGAAGGAACTAGCTGAAACAACTTCCTTGTACTTGTAAGCATATTCCTTCCGTATAACTTGTAAACATAGTTTCTATGCGGTGGTCATTTCGTTCCCACTTATTAGATAGATATTCTAGAGCCACACCTCACATACACGTAGAAGTTCTGGTCTTTTCTGCATCATTGTTGTATTTCATTATTTAATTGTCTACCACTTACTTTGCCTTCTACCAATATGTCCTTGAGATTTGGATTTTTAACTCGAAGTGCACCCAAAGAAGTTCTTTGATAATTTCGACTTCTATCCTCAGTATTTGTTGCTAATGAGACCTGGGTTTGTTAAATCTCATGTTGCTTTCTCCATGGATTCATAAACTAATAAAAAACTACAAATGAGGCTAGAAACAACATGTACCGGAAGGGTACTGTTGACCTTAGTTCTAGCCTTGAAGAAAAGAAAACTAAACTAGAGAAAAAAACAAAAAAAAAGAAGAGAAAAAAAAAGGAGAGAGAGTTCAAACTGAAAATTTTTCAGAAGTATAAAATCTATGGAATCAATGACTTTCTGATTGAGCAGCGATGAGATATTATTTGTAATAGCACTTAAATAAGGAAACTTTACTAACATTATATTTTTGTGGAATATTACTATACAAACTATATATGTTATAACTGAAGGATCGTCGATATAGAATAGCTCGATGGGACGGAGGGGAAAGTAACCCTTTAAACCTCAAATTTGAAGTATGTACATCATTATGAAATCTTATTTTGTTATACAAATATGTTAATTAATATTTCATGGAAGAGGGTAGCCGAGTGTGGAATACGTCTATTTGTCATTTTTGACCATTTGGTTTCCTTAAGTTCATGTGAAATTATGTGAAATTATATATCAGGCGCCTGTGCAACGTCTGATGATTTTACTTCAACTCTCTGCGCGGCATTAGCTGGGTGGGTTGTTGTTTTTCCGTTGGGTATCTGCCACATGTTCCTACAAAGTCGTAGGTGTGCATGAGAGGAAAGGGGCAACTTTGAGCATGTCATAATGCACCTCTCCGGAATATTATATATATATATATATATATATATATATAGAAACAAAAGTTAATATCGGACATAGCACTCATGAAAGTGGCAAACCATAGACACGTGTTTCGGGCTTTTGGCCCATCATCAGTATGGTGCAGCCAAGTGTAAGGATGGGCAACACTTGGTTACCAAAAGATAGAAATACAAATGCACGGAGCCACCAACAGGAGCCAACCGCACATTTGTGGTTTCAGTTGATAGATCTCGTGTTCACAAGAAAACTATCAAAATCACCACGGAGGCAGCTATAGATACCTGCGTGACATCCGGGTCCAGGAAATTATACGAATATGAAAGTTATTGAGTGTCTTGATATAGAAACAAAAGTTAATATCGGACATAGCACTCATGAAAGTGGCAAACCATAGACACGTGTTTCGGGCTTTTGGCCCATCATCAGTATGGTGCAGCCAAGTGTAAGGATGGGCAACACTTGGTTACCAAAAGATAGAAATACAAATGCACGGAGCCACCAACAGGAGCCAACCGCACATTTGTGGTTTCAGTTGATAGATCTCGTGTTCACAAGAAAACTATCAAAATCACCACGGAGGCAGCTATAGATACCTGCGTGACATCCGGGTCCAGGAAATTATACGAATATGAAAGTTATTGAGTGTCTTGATATAGAAACAAAAGTTAATATCGGACATAGCACTCATGAAAGTGGCAAACCATAGACACGTGTTTCGGGCTTTTGGCCCATCATCAGTATGGTGCAGCCAAGTGTAAGGATGGGCAACACTTGGTTACCAAAAGATAGAAATACAAATGCACGGAGCCACCAACAGGAGCCAACCGCACATTTGTGGTTTCAGTTGATAGATCTCGTGTTCACAAGAAAACTATCAAAATCACCACGGAGGCAGCTATAGATACCTGCGTGACATCCGGGTCCAGGAAATTATACGAATATGAAAGTTATTGAGTGTCTTGATATAGAAACAAAAGTTAATATCGGACATAGCACTCATGAAAGTGGCAAACCATAGACACGTGTTTCGGGCTTTTGGCCCATCATCAGTATGGTGCAGCCAAGTGTAAGGATGGGCAACACTTGGTTACCAAAAGATAGAAATACAAATGCACGGAGCCACCAACAGGAGCCAACCGCACATTTGTGGTTTCAGTTGATAGATCTCGTGTTCACAAGAAAACTATCAAAATCACCACGGAGGCAGCTATAGATACCTGCGTGACATCCGGGTCCAGGAAATTATACGAATATGAAAGTTATTGAGTGTCTTGATATAGAAACAAAAGTTAATATCGGACATAGCACTCATGAAAGTGGCAAACCATAGACACGTGTTTCGTGTCTGCATCAGTATGCTGCACCATACTGATGATGGGCCAAAAGCCCGAAACACGTGTCTATGGTTTGCCACTTTCATGAGTGCTATGTCCGATATTAACTTTTGTTTCTATATCAAGACACTCAATAACTTTCATATTCGTATAATTTCCTGGACCCGGATGTCACGCAGGTATCTATAGCTGCCTCCGTGGTGATTTTGATAGTTTTCTTGTGAACACGAGATCTATCAACTGAAACCACAAATGTGCGGTTGGCTCCTGTTGGTGGCTCCGTGCATTTGTATTTCTATCTTTTGGTAACCAAGTGTTGCCCATCCTTACACTTGGCTGCACCATACTGATGATGGGCCAAAAGCCCGAAACACGTGTCTATGGTTTGCCACTTTCATGAGTGCTATGTCCGATATTAACTTTTGTTTCTATATCAAGACACTCAATAACTTTCATATTCGTATAATTTCCTGGACCCGGATGTCACGCAGGTATCTATAGCTGCCTCCGTGGTGATTTTGATAGTTTTCTTGTGAACACGAGATCTATCAACTGAAACCACAAATGTGCGGTTGGCTCCTGTTGGTGGCTCCGTGCATTTGTATTTCTATCTTTTGGTAACCAAGTGTTGCCCATCCTTACACTTGGCTGCACCATACTGATGATGGGCCAAAAGCCCGAAACACGTGTCTATGGTTTGCCACTTTCATGAGTGCTATGTCCGATATTAACTTTTGTTTCTATATCAAGACACTCAATAACTTTCATATTCGTATATATATATATATATATATATATATATATATATATATATATATATATATATATATACCTAAGACATAATTTTTGAACTCTTTTAATTCTACAATGTTTTTTATCCAGATATGAACCATACACAACATCACAATAAGCAAAATGACTCAACACAAGCGCATTTGTTAATTTTCAAACTTATGATAATAAATGACGATGAGGATAAATCATTTTGAAACTCATGTAACTTCTCTGGACATATTTTGTGAGATGTTTTGTAAACCTTAAATTTACGTCCATTTCGATACCTAAATTTTTTGTCATCAATAACAATATTAATATATCTTTCCACCAAGCTACGATTAGTACCAAAAACAAACAGATTAGTTTTGTTTGAATTGATTTTGAGGTTATGAGCTTCCGATGCTGAAATAAGACGAGCTAGATCTTCATTCAATTTTCGATTAGCAGTAGCAACGTCATTAGGGTTAAATGATAGATGTAGTTGTGTGTCATCCGCATACTTATGTGAATTACAATGTCTTAAAACAGAAACAAGATCACAAGTTTTCTGTATGCAGTCTTCTGAAACAGGGTGAAGTCAAGTTGTTGAATAAATTCGTGAACTATTTCTTTCGTAAAATTCCAGAAAATTTTGATCAACGGGATGTTTTGAATCTCCATTTATAAAAGACGCGCCTGATGAAGTTATTTTATAGCGAAACACGTGTTTCATTTTAGAGAAACTCTCACAATGAAGTGTTTCTTGAATGAGTCATCAAAAAATGTAATAAATATTATTTCGAGCAATAATAAAATGATCGTCAGTATGTATAATCGACTCATTTGGAAATAAAATGAGAAAGTAAGACATTTATTCGATTTAGATGGGAGGAACGCGTGTTCAGAGTTTCACCCGTGCCAAAAATCAAAAATAGAATTGTCAAATACATTATTTTAATGGTCGAATAAAAATGATTCCAAGTTAATTTTTGGTAAGTTAACTATTAAAGACAGTCAGATATTACGCAATTCTGAATTAATACGTACGATGTTTTATTATTATTTACAATGTCATCACGCTAGAACATTCAATGAGCAGCAAACGAATTGTAACAAATTTATCATCCTTTCAAAGTTAGCATCTGAACTTTCTATCATTTACAGTACCATATTATGCCACCTTCCATAAATCATTCAAATTGCCTCTCTCGCCATGAATATCAAAAGCGATTTATGTAAGCTTCATCAAGCTTCACGGTGAAAGGGACCTCGAAATGGGATGATGTTTTATTAATTCTCGAATCATAACCCGAAAATTAGATCCACATCCGAGCTTAGCACTTGCTGTTGAAATAATGAAACTCATTAAAATTTCGAGATCATAAGCTCATTTGGGAAACCGGAGGGGGAACATTTCCACAGTCTCAGAACACAAAAATAGATGGATATTGTTTGAAACAGTTTTCAAGCAAACAAGAAACGTGGCCGACCAACACATGAAGTTAATGGCTCAGGCAGAAATCTACGCAATCATAACAGCAATTCAGGTGCAACCATGAGTTTCAAAAGTTTCGTCCGTTTCAATATCATGTAATTTTGTAGCTCCATATCTCAATTTTAATTTATTGCCTTTTGCCAGGTTATTAGGTAGAAAGGTCAAAAGTAAGTGGTCCTCTGCTGTAATTCAGGAAGGGTTCATTGTAGCTCAACCCATTCAAATTCGACCGAATAAATCCATCTTTTCAACGACTCCAGTTATTTCATTTGGCCAGCTGGCAAGAGCGAAGACTCTAAACTCTGAAAATCTGAACCGTCCGCGACGGAATAATCTACCCCAAGGGGGACAGACCATGCTTCATTTTCCTCATTTCAGTGACGACCTGAACGGCTTTATCCAGGTTGGAATGTGCAGCTCTCGAATCACACCTGTGGATCATCTTTTAGAATATCCTCTTCTGTATCTATGAACATACTGAAGAAATTTTAGTTGGGTGGTCAATGTTCGTAATGAAAGATTCCCACCTTGATGAGGGCATTTGTGGATTGACTAAACCTAATTCATCAGATTCATCCAAGCAAGGATCAAGAGCTGAAGAACTTGGGAGTCCCCACCTTCGATACAATGTTATAGGAAGGGCAGAAGGAAAATGTTACACCCGGTATCTCCAAGTTCTCGTTAGTAAAACTCAGTGAGCTCAGAGTTTTACATCATTTTTGTATGGATATACACACACCTGAGATGAGGTTATCATTTAGGAGTAATTGAATGTTTAAAACTAATTAATACAGTTTATTGCATGATTTTCACTATAAAGGGTTTTACAAAAATCGCGACACGTGTTTCGCTATACAATAGCTAAACTACGCTTGAGGAAGTCAAAAAAATCCAATCACTTTCGATTTGGAATACCCGTCAAGAAGGTTCCCCGACTTTTTTGACACAATGAAAGTGTCATATGGAAACTATCTAACTATCTATCTTTAATAGCCTTCGAATAAAGTGGGACCTCTGCAGTTAAAGCAATGCTTGATTTATTTATCAATAATAGTGCGCACATGGTGAAATGGCATATCTCAATTTTTATAACTTTCGAAAGGAATTTGCTAATTACAGAAACCACATATTGAAGCATTCCGATTTATTTTTGCCATGATAAACAGAACATGTTTATAGGATGCTCTTACCGTTTCTATAAAGATATTGCGGCAGGAGTGGTCTTGGTATCGGAGGTATTTTGAATCAGTTATTGCTGAATGTAAAAGTGCAGAGAATCTTTAATTGGAAACGATATGCAAGGTTCTATAACTGAATAATGTTGAACTTATTTTGGAAATAGAGACTGAAAATTTTGTATTTTTCTATAAGAACGTGAAAAAGCCACTGATTAGGTGTAACTACCCAAAAAAATTGAAATGTTGAACTATTTCTTTGAAAAGGAAAAATAGACTTCGATGATTTGCAAGCCGAAAGGAAGAGGTTTTAGGAACTTTGCAGTTGATGAATGGAAATACTGACACTAATAAAAATTTTGGAAAACTATGCAGTCGTCTTGATCATGTTAGAAATGTGTTTGAAATTTTGGATTTTTAGTTTCCCTCTTCAACAATTTTTCTTGTAATTGAAGCTCCTTTTTTTGTTTAACTACTTGCTGCAATAAATTGTTTAATTATCCACGGAATAAGAATATTTGTACGGCGTTTTCCAACCAAGGGGGTAGAGTTTCATTGATTCTTTGTTTATTACTCGAGGGACCATATTTTCGTAACGTCCAAAGACGGCAGTTTCGTCGATGATAATTTTCATAGATAGTGTTATTTTTTCAAAAGTTCCATGCAAATTGATGACTTTTCTGGAATTGTACCATACTCTCCATATTGTTTCTCTGGGTACATCTAGTAGTACATCTAGTAGACACCTAAGGCCACTTCTCTCTATTGGGCTCTCAGATTCTAATACGCATTTTTCTCTGATTGTACCGGTGGTGATTCTATCGTCTTGTTGTCATAGTTTGTCTAAAATGATCTGCAAACCAAGGTATATGAGTCGCCCCACGCTGGCTCCAACTTCCGCAAGATTGTATATCCGATTATAGAGCTTTAACATCTCACCCTGTATGCTCCTATACGGATCAAATTTAACAATAGAAAATAAAAAAAATAGCGAAGAATGTATATGTTTCATTATTGATGTGCATATGTATTTGTATCTGCAGAGTAGGGAGGGTGAGTGTAAGCCCATAGCACTTAAGCCACATGTGACCCATTGTACATCGCCCCGAGGAGTTGTCCTCCTAGGTCATCGTCCATCCTGTCCTTTCCAGGAAGGTGGACAGGTCGCTGGGAGACATCTCCTTCATATCGGCAAGTGTAGGCCAAGACTCGCCGAACACAAGACTCGCCGAACACACACTCTCTTATTGACGATAACTCCGGGCACTCGCACAGGACATGCCTGACAGTCTCATCTTCTTGTTCACACATCCTGCATAGAGGTGTGTCCACTAGCCCCATATTATGGAGGTGTTTCCTTAGCTGACAGTGGCTAGTCAGAAATCCTACTGTTAAGCGTAGATTTTTCCTGGTCATCGCCAGATATTTCTTCGGCGCCAGCTTCCCAGGGTTGCCCAAAGGGATCCTGGCAAGATTGCATCCTTTGAATCCATCCCATCTCTTTTGGGATTGAGCATGGGGCTAGTTCCGCAATTGTCGAAGTCGTCAGACCGTAGGTGCCACTGGGTCCTGAAATTCTTAGTCCATCCGCTTCCTTGGCTGAAGAGTCGGCAATGCGACTACCTTCACTCCTGTCGTACCCTTCAACCCACCTCAGGATAATGTTATTATCTACCAAGGCTTTGGCTAAATCTTGGTGACACTCTAGTACTGCCCTGAGGTTATACGTTGTCTGTTCAATGCTAATAGTGCTTGTCTGCTGTCACTGCAGATTGTTATGTTTTTGCCAGAAATTCCTTTCCAGGTTATTTCTTTTGTGGCGATTGAGATACCAGCCAGTTCTATTTGGACCACTCTGGTATTTTTTCCCATTCCCCACTTGTGTACATATCTATTTTTAACGTCAACATACTGATGCTTATAACTTTTTGGGGAAGGAAGAGTATCCACTTTTTCAATTTATATTCGACCATTTTTATAGAGTTAACTAGTTGCCTTGCAGAGAAGATGAATCACTTTCTCCAGTTCCTTGACACCCAAGAATCGTGAAAAAAACCATTCAACTTTCACCTTTTTTCTAAAACTACTGAGTTATCAGACACAAAACAACTGAAAACCAAATACATCTCCAGACACGTGCTCAAATGAATTTATCACTCATACTTCATGTTCCCGTTTCCTGTCTGCTATATCTTTGACTTGCATATCGCTAGCAATTAGTAGAAACGGAATGAAAGCGTCGTTATTCGGTTTGGCATTCGCAAATGAAGCGGCCAACAACGCGGAAAAAAATCCCGTGCTGGTCTTCACAATTAACATTCCTGTGATGTAAAGCTCTTTCATCACAGCGTTGCCAACATTCTGACCGGATTTGGAGCTTGAATGGTTTCAGGAAATGAAAATTTAAAGTACGAGTATCATGGCTGGCCAAAACTATTTTTCTGGTTTGTTGGCAGTGGTCTGCGTCTACAACGGCGTTAGACATTTTCAAAGAGGATGAGGCCAAATTGTCCAAACAGCGCATACTACATGGATAGTACATTGTAAGGGGTTCGGGTCTTTTGATTAATTCCATCGATGATGAGCGTAGCTTCTACCTTATTGGTAGATGCCGAATCAATGGACAGAAAATTACAGTCACAGAACAGTTCTGGAACGGTCCCAACAAGTAAAAAACCAAAACATATAAAAAAATTATTCTGACAAGTGTATAAACAAAGATTGGAGGTTAGGTACCTTTACTCTGGTATAACGATCATTGGACTTTTGAGTTAAGTTTAAAGACAAGAGTGAAAAAGTTAAGCAAATATATAATTAAAGTGTAATGATGTTTTTGAAAAAATGAGTGTAACAGGAATTAACTTAGACGTTATCTCCGGTTATCCAAAATTAAATTGAAAATATATTGTCTTCTCTTTGTAATCTTATACTAATGAGTTTGACAAAAACATGCCAAGAATAAATTTTTGGAATTGTAAAAGATGTGATAATAATAATAATTATTATTATTGCTATATATATTTTACGTCTATCTGTTATGGTATAAGAATAATGTTGATATATGATTTTGTCTTATTTACAGGTCGCAATGAACTCTTCAAGTTTTTTTGTTTTTTCGGAGACAGTATTGTAGATAAAATACCAAGTGAAACACCAACTAAAATACGGATAAAAATGAGATCAAGAAAACGTTACTACCAAAATTCACAATTCCACAACGCAAATGAAGAATTTCATTAGTGCGTAAGAGCGAATTCGAAGTTCTAAACGGTCCCTACTGAAATGTACGAACTAATAATTACCGTTCTGGAATAGTTCCGAATCGGTTCGGAGAAAACCAAAACACTTTGTGAACGATACTAGAACGATTCTAACTGAACCAAAACACATTTTAATAACTGCGCATGATCGAACTGTACAGAATTGTGAACCAAAACAAACCTATTTCTTGGTAAGCCCAAGGTGACAATGTCTCTCATGTTCAGAGGTCCTAACACTTGTTTTCTTGGTTTCAGTATAAGCCAATCCATAGCTACAAGGGTTTGATATATCCCGGTGTGGCAAAGGTTCTCTGGGGTCCTTAGACTCTGATGATTTTTGTTAGTCTGAATATCGGTTTTGTGTTGTGTTTTTCCAAAATTATCATATTATGGTTGGTACCATTTTCAACATTAGGCAGTAAAGCTTTTCCATTGATGGTCCTCTCTGACGTTCTCGTGGAGCTATTTTTCCTGGATCGTGAATAATGAAGCCTAAGTATTTGAAATTATCAACAACCCAAATGAGCTCACCATACAACTGCTTCTGTCTTCAAGACATCACCACCGTGTTCGTACCACACATTTCTAATACAAACAGGACCACATTGCTATGTTTACTATTCTTTCCATAAACTGGCTGTACAATTACCCCGATATCCCCTTCCAATGTGAAGTATTCGTTTCCTTTACATATTGTTTCTGGAGAAATACAACTGGAAATCAATAGTTGAAACTTGTACACATCAAATATTATTCATGCAAACTTCAGAATAACTTATTTCTCGCTTCAGATTCGAATATTCTCACTTGGATAGGCTCATTGAATTTTTAAGTGAACATAAAATTCTTACTGACCAGAAACGTGGTTTTCGGGTAGATAAATCTACGAACAAAGCAGTGATTGATTTTTTTGAGCATTTGGTCTTTTATACAGAAGCTGGAGAATGTCCTGTAGGCATTTTTTGCGACCTGAGCAGGGCCTTCGATTGTGTCAACCATATAAATCTGTTATCGAAATTGTATCTTATGGTATGAGAGGGGTAGCATTTGATTGGATTCAAACGTTTCTTAAAAGCAGACAACAGTATGCGAGTATAACAAATAATGATAAAAATACAACTCTTAGACATCACTCCGATTATGCGGAGATTTCCATGGGTGCCACAAGGATCGGTATTAGGTCCGGTACCGTTTTTGCTGTGCATACATGAAATGAGCACAGTCATGAGAGATATTTTTGTAACGATATATGCGAACGATACTTCACTGATCGTGTCTGGCGAGTCAGAAGTAGTTTCAGCTGACAAACGTAAAAATGTGCTACAGAAAATTACCATTTGGTGTGGAATGAATTCTTTATTTCTCAACGCCGGTAAAACTCAATTGATAAGATTCCACAATCGCCAAAAACAATGCCCTGATAGCTGAATCAGTATAGGCAACCTAGTATTCAGAAGAAACTAAATAGCCAAGAAGAAATCATGATTCATTTTATCAAAGGCACGATTGAACTCTAGCAGTTCCCGTACGGTCCTAATGATTTCATCGACGATATGTAGGAGCACAGTGATGGAACTATCACCTTTAGAAATACTAAATTTCATGGACTGCGGAGAAGTTTTTGAGATGTTTTCCGACATGGACTTTAGAGATATCTCTTTCTTGAATGAAGAATGCGCATTTAATAATACCTTCTCATCATCATGGCATCTAGGAGAAGATAGATCGACGACATTAGCTGCAGGTGATTAGACTACAAGCTCAGAGAAAGATTGGAAAACTACTCAGGAAGGGACCATATTTGACATAGGACTTAGTCGTCCTAGTCCAGGGTGAATATGGTACTAGATGAAGAGCAAAACAAACAGTCTAGAACTTCTGGATCTCCGAAGAGATACATTTGTCAACGGGAGTCAATTATTTGGGAGTAATACTAGATTCCAGGCTGACCTGGAACCAATATAGAAAAAGTTAAATAAATGGTGAAGGAAGCACTAATGCTGGCCAATATGGGGGCTGGAACCAGACATGATGTATTGGCTCTACACCTTGATGATTGAACCCATGATAACATATGCATCAATTGTCTGGTGGTCACAGAACACTACGATCACTATTGACAAACTGAGCTTAGTGCAAAGACTTGCTTGCATGGGAAAACGGGAACAATGAACCACTCAATTGGAAATACTTTTTAATCTTCCCTTTATATCTCTGTCATCAGTGTTCCAGGATTGAATTGATGTCTCAGGGAAATGAACGAATAATCATTTTCAGACAGACAGGCTGCAATTGGGGTACTCATAAACCGATATCGAGACTGATTTGTGAATGCACTAGTACAGAAAACACGATTGTTGGAATGGATGTCCTGAAAAAGATGGAGAAATGCTGCGCAATAAGCTGACGAGGTTGCAGGGCTATCCGCAGATTTGGAACAAACAGACAAGTTAGAAGACTCTCAAAGTAGTAAAAAAATAGTTTCAGCAGTTTTATTACCAAAACCAGATAACTTGCGAATAGCTGAATATCTACTCGCTATTGATATTTACTCCTTACGGAAGATCTAATCCTCTCTACCCGGGATCAAGAGTGTATAGAGCATGCCGTAGTTGAATGTTGGGGTATTCTATAGTTAGTTATATATCTTTTTTGGGTTATAAATCCTTTGAGAGAATATACCTGCATATCTTGTTTCGATGGGTGGCACTTCTGGATAAATACTGTAATGTATGCGTTGGAATTGTCCGATACTTAATCAATAAATAATCAACGAAATAAATAATCAACGTATTACCTCAGTATAAACTTGCCTCTAAACTGTCTGTCGTCTAAACACTCTCAAAGGAAAAAATAGAAATAATACTCACTTTGCTGGAATATACGATCTGGCAACAGTCAAAAAAGTGTTAAGGGGTCACAGTGCCACTAAAATAGCGACCGGCGGCAATCTGGGCCATGCTTCAATCCGCTCGACGACGACGACGTCCTCGGGCATCGCGACGCTGCTTATTGACCGCCAAGGCAGCTGTTTGTTTCTGTTCATTTTCAGGGACGCCTGTTAGCGGTACAAAGAATTCAACGGTTTCATTATTAACGTATGCTTTTTTATATTTCAATAATAGAATAGTTTATCAGCTATGAAAAACAAAACTTTCAACTATTTAGCCCCGAAAAGATTTGATCGCTTTTCAAAGCAGAACTGTAAGTATAGGATTTCTCGGCTGGCATCAATGTTTTGGTTGGTTTCCAGGTTTTGTCGTGGTCTTCTTTGGTTACAATCTCCAAACGTTTCAACTGCAATTGCGGCAGTCATTATCAGTGGCGTAGTCGAAGTACTCAACTCATGTCCCTCTGTAAGTATGTGAACAGCATACCTAGGGCTCATTTCCCCAGGAAAGTGTTTCTATGTTCTTTTATGCGTGATTTAAATGTTCTATCAGTATGACCTATGTGAAACATCAGACATGAACCATACGACAATTTATAAACTTCTAACAATTTATAAATTTTTTCAAAAGTTAAAGAACAGCATATCAGATTGGCACAAATAAGTTAATAATCTGTAATTTTTCTCTTCGTTTCTTAGAATGAGGCTACATCTCCCCATTTGAATATACGGTTTTTTGGTAAGTAAAAATTCATGAGTTTGCTATTCTATCCATTGTTAACGGCAGTTTGTTTTATTTATTTCAATTCTTCAATGAAATTTTCATCAGACAAAAGAACATTCCCCAGTCACTTTCCCTGATAAATTGAAATTGCCATCAACAATGGTTATGATAGCAATCTGATAGAATTCTCACTGTCCAAAAATATATATATATATATATATATATATATATATATATATATATATATATATATATATATATATATATAGTCCAGCCACGAAGGAAAATTTACTGATTCTTAAAGACGAGGAGAAAAATTAAAGAACATTTGGGCTATCCTCGTATGAAGATTTCTAATTTTTCGAAAAATGAAAGTGTTAATCTGGCGTATGAAATCAATAATAATTTGAGTATGCTTGAAAGTAACAAAGGCAAAAGTTTGATGTCAGATAGGTGAGAATTTTAAAAATTGTCCTGTAATTTATTTGTCTGATGTCTGACATAGGTCAAACTGAAGGAAAATATGAAACACGCATTCTGGAAATAGTTTCTTGAATGGAAAAATGGATTCAACTCAGACAGATAGATAGGTAGATATTCATTTATTTCTACAGAGTAATGTAAGTCTTGTATAAAAGGTAAAAGAAATACTTTGTCCTTGAAATACGTCAGTAAACAAAAATACAAAGGGTAATAAGATACAAAATTTGAATAAAGCACTTCACATGCACATATAAGTATAGCGTCCATAAAATAAAATTCAAAATGGACTGTTAAATAAGGATCTAGATTGCACAAAAAGTCTTTCACAGACTTGAGAAAACTGCTGGCCGTCCCAATGTCTCTTAAATGCTGTGGGAGAGAGTTGAAAAATTTAATCGCACTGTAAACAATACTTCTTTCATACAGAGATTTCTTATGTATCGGATATAAAAAATCATTCCTAAATCTGGTTCCATACTTATGTGTTTTATGATACTTGGTTGATTAAGGCTACTCAGGCTACTCATCACCTGACAGAGAGGCATGAATTCAATAATGAATTCAAAACTCTTCATTTCTAGAAGAAAGCTTTAACAGTCAACCTTCTGGAAAGTATGGAACTTGTTCAATACAAAAGTTCCCAATCTGAACAATCATATTGAATTAAATAGCTCGCTTTGTTGAATTTGTTGTCACCAGATGGTCACACTTAGACCCTCTAGAATAACTATAATAATATAATATAATCATTAATATATTATTTGCTACTTATTTGTACTTATTTCTACTTATTTTTGCCTGTTCCTACTTAGTGAGTTGAATTAATTCTATGATTGATGCATAGGTAATAGCGTTTCTAGGGTATAAAATGGTTATAATTTCGGAGTAATTTATAGTCCTGCTTGATGGAGGTTTTGTACTGCGAAACAACTGTGGAAATTTCGTGTCCTCAAAGTGAAATTCACAATAAACTGTATTACTAAGTTATTATACTGGGCTATGTAAATAACTAATATAATCCAGGACAGTTGTAATAATGTAGAAAGAGACGAATGTAGTAGGTTTCGATTATTATGAGTTGAATTGAGAAAGAGGAGCCCTACATGAGCCTCTCCAAACATTCTACTTAAACTTAGAAGCTAAAATATACAATCACGTTCGAGGCTGACCTGGAAGCAACATCTGGAAAATGCTGAGATAGCCATGATACTATCTAGATGCACTTGTATGCGCTAACAGAAATATTCACTTGCCACATGAAACCAAAGTAAACTTTTGATATACACTTGTGGGAAGTGAATGATTTGGTGTATAGATGAATCGAAAACATAGATAACAGCTCGTTCAGGAGATATCCGCCCCTCAGGCAATTTATATTCAAAACTTACTGTCTTAGCTGGACCAAAACTATTCTCTTCATCTAGTTTTTGGTTGTGGAAATGTTCTTATACGAGTCATCTATAGAATCTCCTTCATATTCTCTTTCTACAGTTATTTTATTGTTTTTCTTCCTCTAATAATTGTTTTTCCAGCAAACCAGTGGTTATGTTTTTTGAGTAGCATCCCTAAGAAGGCAATTTCCCATGTGAATTAATCTGAGTTAATTTCATTAAAAATTTCATTGGATTTCCCAATTTAAAAACAAGTACATTTTGTTCTAGATCATAGCACTTTCAATTTTCTTTTAATTTTCATGGATTTCAGTTTAATTTCTGCAGCAAATGAGTGATGAAACCGATTTCCACATTTATTACAGAGTAATCTTGATCTACTTTTTCATTTAGTAGGTATATTCCGTCAATTATTGATACGTGTATCTGCACTTTAAGCCATCATTAGAATGAAAATTAAAAAACCAAAACATAATAAAATCGGCTTTTCAAGATCTCTGTTATGTACATTTTTACAGAGTATGTTCTAGAAATGTTCGTAAAAAACCGAAGAGGACAATACACCAAAATGAGACATTTAGCAGACTTAATAAGAACATTTGATGATTTGAAAAAAGCAGAAAGAATGATGGAGCAAAAGAGAGTATACTCTTTCAATACTCGAAACTCATGTTTGAGTTTCATTTTACCTTTATAGTGAAATGTCCATTTATGTATTCTAAACTGAGCTCACTGAAACAATCATAGCGACAACAGGAATAACTTTGGTGTTATCGACACTGAAATCTCGAAGACTCAAAGAAGCACACAGCTAATTTTATTACACCTATTGGCCCTGCAGTCAAAACATTCCTACCACTTCCGCATTTACTTATCCCTCTCCAAATAAACCAAGTATTACTACTACAATTAGAATACCAAACGACCAGACCACTATAAAATTTAATAAAAACAAACACTTCAACATATCATGCTTATTTTATTTATAGTACCTATGAAATCAATAACAAACACCACAAAAATGTTATTAGTCATCAAAACGTTTTGGGAACCATGTCAAAGTTTCATGAATGGCATTGAAGGAGTGAGTCACCAGAAAATGCTTCTCAAAATTGATGCACAGGGTGTTCCAAAACCATTGATTATACAAGCGTTCATCAACTTTTCCTTCCACCGCAAAGATACAGATACTGTGGGTAAATTTTCGTTTTGTGGACACCGGGCGATTTTGAACAAATTTTTGATTGTACTTACGTATTTTGATGCGTAGATTACGAATCCGAAAGAAAAAAGCGGCGCTCTTCCTTATTTAAAAAGTTACGACCCTTCAAAGTTCAGCAAAGGGCAACTTTTCAGCCTCCTTTTTCACCAAATAAACTATTTCAAAACACAAGCATTTATTCACTAGGTCACCTTTACACCTTATTCCTCCTTCTTTAACACTTTTCACTTCAATAATCAACATTTTTCTTATAAAAATGTTAAAAAATATACGGAGCTGCTTTTTGGTTACATATCACTGTATTTTACGTTTTTAAGGTTAATGATATGGTTGGTACCTGATGCAGTCAATATTCATAAAGTAATTCAAATGTTTTTTGCCTTCATTTTTTAGCTCGTAAATTGGTTTTTGGTAGTCTATTAAGGTAAGATGGATTTAAGAAATAAACTGACAGAAGCTTATATTCCGCAAAATAATCCTAGTGAGTATGAGTTGTAGGTAAATTTTGCAATTGCAATTGCAATTAGTACAACGTATTGTTGCTGCAAACACTCCTACTTGAACCAAATATAGAATTAAATTACTTCTTACTTTCTTTCACTAAATTATGAATTTCGCTCAAATTCATTTTGTATTTTTTTCTCACGTCAAACTAAAAATTCAAATCTACGAATTTAAAATAGTAGGTGACGACAAATACCAACGCTTTTTTCTGAAATGTCACTAGTATCTAACCTACAAATATAAGAGTGTCACCAGGAGAAGCATTCGTTTTTAAATTAAGTTTTTTAAAAGAAAAATGTTGATTATTGAAGTGAAATGTGTCAAAGAAAGAGGAATAAGGTGTACAGGTGACCTAGTGAATAAATGCTTGTGTTTTTAAATAGTTTATTTGGTGAAAAAGAAGGCTGAAAAGTTGCCCTTTTCCGAACTTTGAAGGGCCGTAACTTTTTAAATAAGGGAGAGCGCCGCTTTTTTCTTTCGGATTCGTAATCTACACATCAAAATACGTGAGTACAGTCAAAAATTTTTTCCGTGTGTCCACAAAACGAAAATTTGCCACTTCCTTAAAAGTTTGTCTGTATAACTTTTTTGATAACAGAGAATGTATAAAACTGCTATCGTGATCATTGTTGACGGCTATTTGTTTTATTAAGTACAGTTCTTTATTGGAATTCGCATCTGACAAAGGAACATTTATCAGTCTGTAGATCATATTGTTGAATGCTGCTTCTTTGTGCTGATACGGGTGGGTGAACAAATTATGAATGATAATATCTGTATGTCCTGATTTCCGATAAATTGAGTTAACAATAAACATGAGTTTTCAATTTATCGTGGACCAGTATATACAGATATTTTCATTCATAATTCGTCCACCCACCCGTATCAGCACAAAGTAGCAGCATTCCACAGCAGAGGTTCACTCGTCCTGAGTGGGCCTCAACCTGCTGATAGGCACTTCAGCAAGTGGTCGAAAGTCATCCTTTAGGTGCTTGTACTTTCTTCATCTGTTATTTTCATTTAACGTGACTTCACTAAATGTAATTTTTGTATGGGGCCCCCTTAAACTAACCAGAAACTAGTGTCTTTTGGTCGCGAACTAATGTTTGCTTATGATCTGGAATCAACCACAATGTTCCCCCCATACTCCCTCCGGGTTGAATGCCCTGAGTTGAAATCTTCCCCATACGGTTACTGTGTGCAGAACATCTCATCTCGTCTATCCACCCCCGCTCCTCCGGAGCGGTCCTCAACTTACTTCAGCAAGATTGACATCTGACCTCTTTCAGTCGAAAGTCAGCCTTTAGGTGCTTTTACTTTCTAATCTAATGTTTTCTTTTATCGTAACTTTTCTAACTGAATTTTTGCATGAGGTCCACAAAAACTAACCAGAGACGAGTGTCTTTATGTCGCGAACAAGTGTTGTTTCCCAGTGAATCTGAAAATGAAGTGAATTTGAATTTGGTTGAGAAGTTTTTATACTTATCGATAGCGACTCTCGGGGATGGTCCCTGTTTCTGCTTCGCTGCGCACTGGCCCCAGGCACTGCAGGCATACAGGATTATCGGTAATATTACAGTCTTTATCATTAGCAGCTTCACTTTCAATCCCGTGTTGTTTCTTCGATCTATTATTGGTAATAGGATTTGTCGGGCAGATCTCGCCATTCCTTTTCTCTGTCGTACGCGAGATCTGAACGTTAATTATTTGTCTAGTTTGACTTCCATGTATCTATCTTCGTTGGTCCACGGAATCTCTTGTCCGTTGAAGGTGATGTTTCCTTCCGGGTGTACCATCCTGAATTACCTGATCCTTGTCAAGGTTTATACTGATCTTCCACAGGTTGGCCCATTCCTCTAATCTATCTGCCTGTTGCTGCAAATATCTAGTGACGTGCGCTTGGCTTGTTGATCTCGCTAGCAGAGCTGTGTCGTCCGCGTTGAGTGCCAACTTGCCAACTTCTGCCCATATATACAGCAGACGTGCCCAAGCCGGGCACGTCTGCTGTATATACCCAGAAGAGGTGTGGCGAAAGGACTGCACCTTATGGGACCCCTGCTTTCAGTAATCGCATGGTTGACCACAATGTTAGGAATCACACGTTAAAAGGAAAGACCTCGTTAGTACTTAGCTCGCACAAGTTTCGACTTCTGAGGGTTGTCGTTCGTATGGGGGCGACAGCTAATTAACGGAAAAATCGATTTTTTTCTAAATAGAACAGAATGTTGGAATTTGTTTCTGGTTTTATATCATCATTGGTGGACGTGGTATGGCCACGTCCACCAATATATTTGATACTATATTTATTAGTTCAAACACGGTACGGAGCTTGTCGGGTCAGCTAGTATCATATAAATAATAGAAATGATCCGAAAGAGTGTTTGGCCATTTATGTCCTCTTTGGCTCATCTGACATAAACACACAGCATAGAAATTTCAGTATCAATATTTTTATTGGACATTCACTTTATAATTCAATGGCATTGAATAAACATTGACAAATAATTCATAGTGCCTTCATTTCTAGCTCCTGTTGAAGGTCATCCTTGAAATTTTCTAGACTGGTATTGCTTAGAACATTCTGTTGATATTTATGTCATTGAAAAGTTGCCAATATTATGTTTTTCAAAGATCACATTCAATAAAATCCACGACAGAAATTGTTTATTTTGATGAAATTGTTTTCAGAAATACTGAGAAATACAGAGATTCAATCTCTGCAAACAAAGTGGTTCAATGCAAAAATTTAGAGTAAACCAATGAAACTATTAAATGGCACAGTCATCGATATTCCATAATTCATCAATGCCCTTGGATTTAACTTGTACTAAAAATGTTATATCATCTTTGATACAAAAGTCTTCATAAAGTGTGCAGTTCTTTAAATCACCACCTATTAAAACGTCTTTTGTTTCACAATATTTATTTTCCTATACGTATGCATGTCTCCTCGATATAATTTTTAGACTTGTGTTTCTGTAGAGTAGGGAGGCCACATGTGACCCATTGTACATCCTCCCAAGGAGTTGTCCTCCTAGGTTATCGTCCATCCTGTACTTTTCAGGAAGGTGGGCAGGTCACTGCCCACCTTAACTGGGTCCTAAAATTCTTAGTCTAGCCGCTTCCTTGGCTAAAGAGTCGGCAATGTGATAATGTTATTATCTACCGAGGCTTTGGCTAAATCTTGGTGACACTCTAGTACTAGCCCTGAGGTAATAAGTTGTCTGATCAAAGTTAATAGGGCTTGTCTACTATCAGTGCAGATTGTCATGTTTTTACTAGATATTCCCTTTCTGGTTATTTCTTTTGTGGCGATTGGGACCAGCCAGTTCTGCTTAAATCACTCTGGTATTCTTACCATTCCCCACTTGATCCTTAGTCTTACCCCTAGTTTATAATAATGCAAGGTAAGGTAAGGTAAGGTAATGCAGAGAGGTAAGGTATCCATTTTTTAACGTTCACGAAAAAGCAAAGTATGAAGAATTGCCATAGTGATTATAGGTTTTGGTAATTTTTGAGTTGGCAGGATTGCATAAACAAATATTGACTTTTCATAATCTTGACAGCAGCAATCATTCATATGAAATAAATAATAATTTTCATTTCTATAATATTATGGAAGACGCATATTTTATATCATTGATAGAACAATACCCAAATTTCACAATGTGACGTTTATCTGGTGACATTATCTTTACACCATTCGGATATATCCGTCAAAGTTCGTAGTATGACGCTTTTTGATTGGTCGGAGGTAAGAACGCAACGCAGAAAGTTGAAAGTAGCCAACTAGTTACTTTGCCTTACCGACGTTACCTTACCTTACTTTTTATCTAGAACGCAAGTGTGTTTTCTCAATGCTTCAACTTTCTTACCTTACCTCGTTACCTTGCGTTTTTATAAACTAGGGGTTAGTGATCACATCCTGAGCCTTCTTTGGTTTTATAGGCTTATTTTAACGTCTAATCATTATATTAATGACTACTTGTTATAATACATAATATTTTCCTGGATTCCACTTGTAATTATTACGTAGGGAAGCAAACAACTGACTTTTTGGAATGGGACTTATATCTCCGTTCATAGATGTAATTCTTTCTATTTCGAGTCCTGAACCTTCAAAAACGTCTAAAAGACGGTTGTCGTATACTTGTCTCAACAATTGCGAATATTTCTCATTCATTCTGTAGCAACTGTAGACTTCTATGGTTTTCAGAACTTGTTTCTTAAACTGAGTTGTTTGACCAACATAATTTTAATCATAATCTACTTCATAAATCCCAGGTTTCTTCGTTTTCCGTCATTCCTGTTGAAGCTTACGAACAGTTTTGAAAGCCACTTACATATATAGTTTTTCGAAAATTCAGACCGATCCAATGTGATATTTTGCTTTATTTGTAAGAACTATGAACTTTGCTTCAACTTTCTTAAAAGTCGAGGATTCACAAAAACACTGATTATTTTGGAACGAAAAAGAAAATGAACATTCCGAAAAAATTTCAAATTCGTTATGTGTTTCATGACATGTGTTTTTTGACAAAACACAAGCACTACAGAAATATTATTGAGGCGCTCTTAGAGCAGTGCCTGTGCGAAAGTAGCGATTCACATTGGATTTGAATCGATCCATTTGGAAAAACGTGCCCGGGAAGTTTATTCCACATAAACGTAGCTTTCCAAATGAAAAAGTTCTTAAGCAGTGAAGTTCGAGGTATAGTGACCTGAACCTCAAAACGATGAGCAGCCACAGACCGTCGCGTATTTCTGATATGTACCACTCTTGGTGGAATCAAATGTGCCAAGTCACTTGAACACCTCCCGTGAAAGTATCTATAGAAGAGAGACAAATCTCCAACCTTTCTTCGATGTTCCAGGCTATCAAGGTTGCACGTGATGTTCACGTCTCCAATCAGGCGGATTGCTCTTTTCTGGATGGAATCCAGCAACTTCAGGATATGTTTGGGGCAGAGCTCCATACATGATAATAATACTCCAGAGAAGGTCTGATCTGAGTTTTATAAAGCATAAAAAGTTGCAGAGGTGTGTACAGTTTTCTGGTTCGGAGAAGCTTCTGAGAAGCAACCTTCGCAATTCCAGCGACATAATTGTGCCAAGACATATTGGTGTCTATTTAAACCCCCAACAAACTTATCGAAGCAGAAAGCGAAATTGTCAGAAGGTATTAGAAAGTTTGATCGAATTAGTGCGTGACTGAGATTTAAGATAACAAATATTTATTTATTTATTTATTCAACGGAATTGTGAGGAACCACAAAATATTTTTGAATGCTCATGTCTAATGTCTACATTACAATTTACAATTCTACAAAACATTCAGCGAAGTGTGAAATACAGAATATTGATAAATCCTTATGTCCAGTGGCTACATTAATAAAAGATGAAACAATTCTGGTACTTACAAGAAAAAAGATGTAACAAATCTGGTACTCACAAAGAAAATGGTAAGGTAAAGAAGAGCTTCGAAAACGCTATAGTCTTTTCAATTGATTTCTAAAGACCTGAAGTGATACATTGAACAGATCTAAGTTATTATGATAGTGATTTCCCAGCTTCAGAATACGAGGAATCGGACTGTTCAAAGCATTATTGGTATGGAAAAAAGTGATATGAAAAATGTCGGGATTTCTTGTATCTTTTTGTTTGATATGAAAAGTTATTAGTTGAAGTAGTTCTGGGCAGTTTATCTCACTATTTATCAATTTGAAGAATAAACTGACTTCATAGACATTCTCATATCTTCCAATGATTTTATATTTAACTTGGTTAAGAGTTGACTGTACTAATATTCATTTCGTTGGAATATTTCTGACAAATTCGTCCTACATCGGTTCCAAACTACTATCGGATACAAACCCCAACATCTCTGTTTTTATTGAGTCTTATAAACCAAAGTTATTGTTTGCCTCCTGTAATAACAACCTTGTTTGTATTTGTGTCAGTTCTGTTATTCCTCGAATGAAATATTCAGGAATGAATATGCATTGCAAATTATGCTAATCGCTTCTCTAGAAATTCCAAGTGAACAAGATAATACTTCATTCTCTAGTTTGTCGGAAATGTTAATCGACGATGTTTCCATTCGCTGTTCCTTTCCTATTTCCTCGGGACATTCATCAAAAATAACGGCGAACGCAACAGAATCTTTTCCGGAGTTTTCCAGATTTTTAGGTTCAATATATTTTATGTGATGTAACGGCCAATATCAGGTGCAATTTTCGTTTTCAACGTTAAACGTTGGAAAGCTGCCAGTTCTACGCCAAGGTTCAAGTATAAATTCAACCTCTGAATAAAAACTGTTTTGTGTTCTATTTTGAACGGCTTTAAATATATTACATGATAATGGAATTTTTGACATATGTGAAGGTTAGGTACTTGTATATGGATTATTATTCACAAAAGTGGAATCAATTATAGATTTGGTCTTGCAACTACTACGCCAACGAGGTGCTAAAATCCATTCGTATTGTAAAAAGTTGTGCTTGGGAATCCTTGAAAATTATTCAACAGAACTGGTCAAAAGTTGATCCATCCTCTGAAGCCCAGCAAATCATTGCATTACACCAACCTAGATTACAAAGCAATCTACCATACTAAAGAAGTATCAATTCTGCCTAGTGAATAATATTGAATCGAAAATAGAAATCTAAGAGCAACATAAATCTGGGCTGAACAACTTCGAGTGGCTGAGGAGCAGCTTCAAATGAAATTTCGATTATGGAAGCTGTTACAATATGGTCCTGGCGATTAGCAAAGGGCACGTCAGCATCTTTTTCGCGATTATACTGGATGCACCAAGGTAACTAAAGAAAGTAATAGAATCAGGAACACTCCAGAAATTTCCCTCTTATTTGAGCATGCAAAATTGCAGAGAGTAATTATTTCAGTGCTATACAAGTGGACCAAAATAGTGAAATGAAGAAATGAGTAGGTACTGATGGAATCGTTATTTTGCTTCAAGTGACAATCACTGAAAAATCTGTGGAACGATACTAGTTTTGATGAAGTTATCGAAGTGTTTAGGGATATTAGGAATAAAAAATCATCTGGATACGATGACATTTCCATGAATATATTTCAGAATCTTCCAAGAGTAGCGCTTGAAACTCTTGTCGCATTAATTAATATTTCGTTTCGCAACGGTGAATTTCCTTCATTCTTGAAAAAGTCTGTGATGCTTCCCTTACACAAAGGCGAAATCTTAGATGATCCCTCTAACTATCGTCCAATATCACTTATACCGGCCCTTGCAAAAATAATTGAAAAACTAGTAAAAAAAGGCTCAATGAAATCCTTATTGCTCATAAACTCATCAAAGAAAATCAATTCGGATTTCAGGCTAAAAAGAACACCCAAGATGCAATTTTTTCCTTCCTGTATGAGGTATATTCAGATATAAATGCCGGAGATGTAGCTGCAGTAGTATTTTGTGACCTAAAAAAGGCTTTTGACTGTGTAGATCACAAAATACTTTTGCGGAAACTACATTACTACGGCTGTGAGGGAGTTACTTTGGATTGGTTCGAATCTCACCTAACTGGGCGCAGTCAAGTCGTAAAAAGTGATGTAACTTCAAAATATATTAATATAGATTATGCAGTGCCACAAAGATAGGTTTTGGGACCCACTCTTTTTCTTGTATATATCAATGATTTACTGTGTATAAATACTTCTGGAAAAATTACCTTATTTGCTGACGACACCACTATTTTATGGCATAGTAAAACTGTTGAAGATTTGAATAATAAGATAAGCAGAGATATTAATGTAATCAAGTCTTCGTGCGACTCGAATCTTCTCTCTTTTAATATAAAAAAAATATATTAACTTTCAAATGTACTTTAGAAGATATGCCTCTAGAAAATGAGAAGATAATGATGAATGATAAATGATAAAGACTGCACAAAATTTTTGCGCCTATATATTGACAGTAAATTGAAGTTTGAAGCACACGTGAACCAATTGAAGAATAAAATCTCCTCAGGGTGCTATGCAATGAGAATTATTTCAAGGGAACTTGATACTGTCACGGCTATGAACGCATATTATGCATTAATTGAATCTCAACTGAGATATGCCATTCCTTTCTGGGGGGTATGTAACTCTAGTCTGCTAGATTCAGTATTTGAACTGCAAAAGAGTGCCATTAGATATGTGTTCAAACTAGGACCGCGCAATTCATGTAGGCAGTTATTTGAAGAAAAAAATATATTGACAGTTGTGGCTCTCTTCGTAATGGAAACTACGTGTCTTATACACAAACATAGGTCAAAATTTGAATATATTTCTTCGTGTCATAGCACTCGCCTTAAATTTAAAAATAATTTTAAATTACCATTGCCTTCTTCATCCCTAGTAAAGGACTCCATTTTCTATAACGGTGTTAAAATGTATAATCACTTACCGTCTCATTTTAGAAATAGCTACGATAGTATTGAAAGCTTTAGAAAATACACAAAAAAACTTCTCGCGAGCAGACCCTATTATAGTTTGCAAGAATTTTACAATGACAACTTCCAGTGAAATTGTAATTTATTGCGGGTACTGTATAGCATACTAGATTAGACTGTTGAATTATAAGTCGTAAAATTGACAAAATGTTCAAATAAAATTTTATGATTGATATTTTATTTATTCATTGACACTTATTCTATTGAATAAAATGTATAATTGATAAATGTATATGTTTATATACTGCTTGTTTATATAACAATTTTATTTTTGTTCTATTTTATTTATATTTTACATAATTGTGTGTATTTTGCCTGAATTTTATTTCTGTATGTGTATATTCTACTTTGTCAACAAAACAAGAGTTTTTTCGACAATAAAGTATAATTTGATTGATTGATTGATAACAATAATTCCTATAAGACTTGTTATTATATACAATTATAAATAATACGAAGCTTGGAGATATATATTTCCACAAAAAAAGGTAACAACATCAATGATATTTTTTTAATCAAAAAGTGAATTATTTTTAGTAGAACGTATTTTTTTTCCAACTTGTTTGGCTCTTCACTTCTCCATAAATATATAGGAAATGGAAAACTTCCACAAGGGTGAGACCGCATGTAGGGAATATGTTAACAGTAAATTCCTTATAGTCAGGTCCTTTACTTGCTCCAGTAGTACCATGCATGGATAATACAGTTGAAGAGAGTGAAGTTTCCGACGTCAGTTCACTCGATCTGAAAAAGACAAAGATCAGATGCTTCATTAATGTCTCCGATGTTTTTAGATAAAACCTCATACATTATTTATCTTCAAATAGAAGTAGAAGTGAAATAGCTCCTCTAGTTTAAAACTAATCTCCCAAACATTCATCTTTCGGTCGGAAAACTGTTTTATGAACAAGGGTTACAAAATGTGACCATGAAGAAAAGAGGGTTACAACTCCTGTTAGCATTACGAGCACCATCCATGACCATTTTACTACCTGAAAAAATTTCATGGCCTCTCCGTCGGTCAAGGAAATGTACACGTGATAAAATATTCTATAAAGGCTAGCTTGAATATATTAAATTTTGTCAAATTCAAATAATGTTGTAGTTAGGCTACTCAAAGGCAAACCGCGGTTATTTTCTTGAAGTGACATCGTGCGAATTCTATTATTATTATTATCTGTGGAGGTTACTTGTTACTTCCATAAAAGTGAAATTAATCATATATTTGATCCTGCAACTACTTTGTGAAAGGAATACTAACTTAACGGAAGATGCAGTCTTTGAATTGACAAAAAAAAGTAACAACGCAATAAGCAACAACAAGCAATGCATAGGTATATTCATAGATTTGTCAAAGGCCTTCGACACGGTGAGTCATCAGCTATTTCTTCAGTCTCTAGAAGACATTGGCGTTAGAGAAAACCTACTCAATCTTTTTCAAAGCTACTTATCAAATAGACATCAAATTGTGAGAGTAGACGATTTATTTAGCAATACGGTGTTCCTCGAGGCACTATTCTCGGTCCCATACTCTTTAATATATATGTCAACGGACTATTCTTCCTCAAAAATAGTAGTGATATTATTGGATTCGCCGATGACATGGCTATTGTGTATCAGAACGAGAATAGGAATTCCTTGAAGAAAAAGGCCGGAAGAGGCTCTGAATTGATGAAAAACTGGCCGGATCACAAACTATGCTGTAAATCTAGATGAAACTAAATATATTCCTTTTACATTTAATGATTCAATTCCGTTCTTTCAAAACATATAAATCAACATTGAAAGTAAGCTCTACTTTCTCCAACCTGTGGAAAATTTTAAATAATTGGGGATCTATACAGATTGCCATCTGACTTGGGAACATCATATCACATACATATGTAGTAAAAAAACTCCAAACAATAATTTACAAACCTAAATTGAATTGAAATGAAAAATTACTTGATTATGAACATTCAAAGACATTATATCATGCCTTGGTCGAAAGCCATTTAGGTTACGGATACCTGAAAATATTTCATTGAAATCAATGTTCTGGACTTGAGACAGTCTGCATGAAATATCATTCAACAAAATATCAGTCACAAGTGTCAACTCATTGTTATGGTACCCGTCAAAAAATATTACATTTAATGTCAAAATCTTTTGGACAAAAATATTTTTCTTATATTGCACCAAAACTATTCAACTCTCTTACGTATGAAATAACAAGCATCAATAGTGCTTTTCTATTTACAAAAAACTCTATTAGATTTTCTTCAAAAAATACCTAGAAGGGTCAGTGATATTATCGAAGGAAAAGAATAATAACGTGTGCGTTGTGATAACTTAAACTAATCTAAGTTGAACTATTCAATTTTGAAATTGTTCAACTTGAGAGAAGCTCAGGTTAATTTTATGAATATGAATATTAATATGAATATTATGAATATTAATATGATAATGTAAGGTAAGGTTATTTATTGATAAAATATTTTATTGATTATTTTGTGTATGTACATATGTATGTGTACGTACCGTGTTAGAAATCACACGTTGAAAATTAAGACCTCGTTAGTCCTTAGCTCACTTCTGAGAGCTTCTGAGAGTTGTCGTTCATATGGGGGCGACAGCTGATTAACGGAAACACAGATTTTAAACAGATTTTTTTCAAACAGATACTATGCCTTCTACCCTAAGCTAATGGTTACTTTTGTAGGATCAAATAATGATACTGAAGAGGTACATACACAAAATTAGTATCATCATTTTTAAGCAATGTTTCACATAATAAATGAATATTACGTGCTTGCTGGATATATTTCTTCAATACTGTCAACAGTATATGTATATCGCACACTAAACACTGAGCATCTGTCCGACGAAAGAAGAGGAACCTGCCTTCCGATGAAGTATGTGTGAGAGAAGCCAGACAGACTGGCGCTGTAACGCGTTAAGTAACGAAGCGGTTTACCCTCCAATAAGAAGTTATCACTTCAATAATTTCTTGAAATGTAATCTGGTTTGTACAAGTATTGTACTATGTACATATCCTATTATGTATGACGAGTATATGTGTGCGTCTGAATATGTATATTAGACGCATAGGTGTGTAAGCAATTGTGTGAAGTGTATATATGTTTTCATTTTTTAAATTAAGAATAATTTAGAATTTTGTCAGATTTTCTAAATTTTTATATTTTATATATTTCTAGCCGTTTCACCACTTCAAAACAAGTATTAAGTTACTTTTCGATTATTAGTTATTTATTCATTGGTTATTTTTTTATCCATTTATATCATTTGTACTTGTATTGTCTTTATTTTCAATTATGAAAATGGCTCCTTGTCATTATAATCTATATGCACTTTCAAATCACAGTGGGACTACTTACAACGGACATTACACAGCATATTGCAGACACCCATATAGTGGCACATGGCATGAATACAACGATTCACAGGTGTTCCCAATTTCGCCAAAATCAATTGTGAGCAATGAAGCATATGTCCTCTTTTATGAACAAGAGGGAACGAAGCAGCACCTTTGATGTGTGTTTTTGTTTTTTTTTCTTCTTTCCTTTTTTCTTAATAATCTTAGTTCTTTGAATTGATTTGTATTTCTAGTTGTGTCACAATATATATATTTAATTATTGAGTAAAAAAAAAAAATATGAAAGTAACAACAGTAAAAAGTAGGAAACTGAATCTGAATTGAGGGCGCCCCAGTATAATGCGATAAATTTACTTGAAACGGACTGTACGCTCTATCGTCCATTTTCCTTATATCTGAGAAAAACTGCTATTTTAAAAATTTCTAAATTAAATTGAATATTCGAGCGGACTGTTAACTTCCTCATTTATCATTTCATAAACGGAACAGATTTCTTTCGAGAAAATAATTTCCTAGGAATCTTTTTCGAATTTCCGTAACCGGAAAGTATGTTATATCTCTGAAATATCTGGAAATCGTTCTTTATCGAGCAATAAATCTCCCGTGTCTGTAAAAATGCGAGAATGACTGTTTCAAGAGACACTTCCTGGAAGTTTTATCACATTTTCTTTTAACGAATACTTCAAACACACCACGTTTTTACATTGGTTGACGTTTACTGTAATAAAATTTCAATTGACTAGAAATGAAGGAGAGTGTGAAAAAGTTTTCGTTGTAACAATTAGGAAATTTTAAAAAATTGAGATCTGCTCTGCTAAGGTTCAGCATTTATCAAATCTAGATAATTTAGGCAATAATGAAACTGTCTTATTCAAGGACTTCAAATATTGATTCTGTATCCAGATATTTTATTTAGAATATTTCCAGATATTTCATTAGAACAATGTACAGTTTTCAATGATTTGGATTACAGTGTCATTTCTATGTATTCAGTCATTTCTATCAGTTCACAAAATATTATTACTAGGACAATATAATTACTGTGAGAGAGTTGGATAAACTTATTCTTTTGTACTTATGATGCGCTGTTTGGAACCTTTGGTTTAGTAATGAATATTACTGGATTTTTTTTCCCAACACCTCGACATGTGTTTCGATCACGAATTTGAATTTCGTGTAGGTCATATTGATTTATGCATACTATGGAATTTTCAGGTTGATCCGTTGAATAGTTTGCCAGAAACGGCTAATTAACGCTCATAATGAAAAGCCCTGTACATATAAGGGTGTACAATAGTGAATATTATTGGAGTTTTTATCAACACCAAATCGTTATTTTAACACTTCGATACGTGTTTCGATCACCAAGTGAACATCTTCAAGAGGAAGAATTTAATCTTCGTTAGATACATACATAAAAGCCGTATAAAAACATAAAAAGTTTCAATTCTCATTTTTCAAAAACTAGTGTAGACAATCAAAATGGCCTTTTTCACGTTTGATTTTGCCCAAGAGCACAGATTCGTGAAAAAATTGGATTTAGGCTTTACCCACCCTCTACTTGAAAGCGGATCCTGCATTAGGGGTTGCTTTTCGATAAAAGTGTATCGGTGGGCTAATGAGAAAAACAAATAGAGAGTGTTTTTTCACCTCTTACGCATTTATACCATAAATCAAGATACTGACTAACATTTGTTTATATCTGTAACTAATCATCTCTCTATACATATACAGTCCATATTATACAATGTGTTCATTTTTCACAAAACTGAATCGAGTTCATTAACCCAATTAATTTTTCAGCTGTTTTCCGCAAACCTGATTAATTAGTTGATAAATAACACACGCATAACATGCAATTAGCGATATGTCGAACCGAATTAGTGTCGCATTCATAAATCACGCCTGAGAGAACGGTTATTTTGTTTCGACTACACGATCGATAGTCCAATTACGCTACCAATTTACCAGCAAACTCAACAGAATGGATGATAGTCCCCTTTCAGCGTATAGAGGATCAAAAGAGAGACATGCAGAACATTATGCTATTGAATATGATGATGAATTTGTAAGCGAAATAAGAAACAAGAAGAATATTTAATGGTTTTTCAATTGATTGAGTAATTGAGGATTTGATTTTTGAGGAATTTTAAATGAATAAAATACCAATTGAGTTTGAGATGCTGTATTAACGTGCATGTCATCAAATTTGTGGATTATCCCAATAAACTTACAACGGAGTTTTGAAGGCTCTTGAAAAAGCGTTTTTTACCATCAGTTATATCATAGCCCATGGAAAAAGCAATAAATCAATACTTCAACATCTTAAGTGATCACCAATATGGTTTTCTGAAGCAGAAATCAACAACTTTCTTCTTTCTCAACACTTATCTTTGGAATTCACGAGTTTCATGTCTTTGGGATTGTGGGCAGTGCATCATTTTCTAGACAATATTGAATAGTTTGATATGAAAAAACATTTTTTCAAATTGATTTGCAAATACGCATCAATAAACTTGCTCTAAAAGTGTTTTTTCCAAGTTTGCTTGGGTATTTCACGTCCTACATTTTAAATTGTATGTTAAACAATATGTTGAAATTGACGCTCGTTCAAACAGATATATTTTTTTATCTATAGTATTTTTAGTCATCCCCTGATGATGCTGAGATGGTCAACAAAACGCGAGTCGAGAGACAGCATTATTGTTCTAGTATTTTCAATTTATAACATTCTTATACAGCAGAACACTCAAATTGATACTTTAATAGAACTATGAAAGGTTTTATGATTATGTTGATCAATGAGTCTATCAATCAACTGAACGAAATATTAGAATGTTCAAAATTATTTTATGAATGATAATAAAACACTTGAAGCGACATAATTCAACATTCAAAACTGGCATCACGAAGTCAATAATAAAAACAACTGAATATCCGTTCTGCTCCCGAAAAATGTGCGATCTCTATTTTTGATCAGTGGAGTAATATTTATTTTGGATGTTCACCATCAGTCGTAATAGATGAATTATAAAACTATGATTTACGAGGATATCCTCGAATTCCAAGAAATGTAAGAATGTTCCTTTAATCTCAATTTAGAAACCGCATTAGTTAATGGCATAAAGACATCTTTTACATGGAGTAAAAAATGGAAAACAACTATAAAACAATTTTTCCTTTTTAGTCCGATATAATTGCTACTTACCTGTCTTATACCTAGACGGGTATTGAGAAATATCCATCAGACATCGGTGTAAAGGCAGATTGTATCATCAGCAATAATTTTCGCTTTGGAAGCACTTACTCGATATGAAGAAATATGAATATTACTGGAGTTTTTCCCAACACCAAACCGTTATTTTAACACCTCGACACGTGTTTTGATCACCAAGTGATCTTGAAGATGGTCACTTGGTGATCATCTTCAAGAGGAAGATTGAAACTGAAGATGATCACTTGGTGATCGAAACACTTGTCGAGGTGTTAAAATAATGGTTTGATGTTGAGAAAAAGTCCAATAATATTCATTACTACACCGAAGGTTCCAAATAGTGCATCACAAGTATGAAGAAATATATGTTTTCTATGTGTCTTCTAACTACGGTACAAAACTTCAGGGGGTAATTTGTTAGGTCGTTTTAAGAAGAAAGTTCCAATGAACACATGTCCAGAGTTGCTTCGTTCCTGTGATATAGGGCGTTGAACTCTCGAGATATTCGAGAAATACCATAAATATCCCTGAAAGAATCTGTAAAAATGACCTTCAACGGAATGGTTACTCCAAAGTGATGGTAGAACAGGCTTTAGTTAGAAGACAACAAAAGCTCCACAAGGAAAAGAAGCCGCCACAACCAGTACTTGTACTTCCCTACATCAGAGGATTGTCAGAAAGGACAAGAAGGATTGGGTCTAAGTATAATATCAAAACCTGCTTCAGATCCGTAGCAGTCTCACGAAAACCAGGCCAACCAATGCAGTCTGCGATTCCAAGAATTGCATTTACCGGATACCCTGCGAGTGCGGAGAATCATACATCGGTGAAACTAAGAGGCCATTGAAAGTTCGCATTGCCGAGCACAAAAAACACACAGCGAGGAGAAACCAGCAAATTCGGAATAGCAGAGCATGTTTGGACTCATCAACATAACATCAAGTGGGCTCAAGCTGAAATCATCCACAAGGAGGAACACTGGTTTAGGGGAAATTTCGAAGAAGCCGCATTTATGTTGTCCAACAACGCATTTAGCAAAGCTAGCGTAGAGATACGTAACATATGGAAACCTCTAATCAAGCGGAACACGACCAAGTCCCGCCAAACAGTCAGTCCAGTTATCAACCAAAGACGATTGTGGATACTAACCATCGAAACGTCGTGAAGTAACTTGGTTTGGAATCTTTTAATTTTATATTTTTAATTTTCATTTCTTGTTAATAATTTTTTAATTTTTTCAGCTCGTGTTAATAGTTTAATTTTTTGGGTTTTTTTTTTGGTTGTTGCTTCTATGTTATTTCATTGTAATTTTAGTTTTTTGCTTAATAAAATTGTGTTTTCTGCTAATCTTTTTAATTTTTTACAGATTCTTTCAGGGATTTCAAATCAATTTATATCATATTACACAATGAAAGTACTAACTGATGAAATTCACTACGAAACATTGTCAACCACCTTACTCGATTTAGTTGAAATCTGGTGCAGTTAGTTGAAGTAGTAAGGCACTTATGTATTATTGGATCAGTGGCGTCTCAGTGGGCACCACAGCCAATGAATTTGGGGAAAAAGTACGCTACTGTTTAGTTTATTGTAGTTTTCAATTTTTTTCAGATCAAGCAACTGAAAATACAGCTTTTTGGTCTGTTGTTTTTTCTTCGTTTCTAGTTTTTTTTTTAGAGAAAAAATTGTAGCTAATCTATTCATCTATTGCATTTCATGAACATGGAAAAACATTAATTTTTTTAGTACTTAATATCGAAAAAAAACTTTCATCTCAAACATGATGCTCACCTTCAATACTGCTTTTATTTCGAGTTAGTTATAAAAACCAGTTCAAAAATCAGTCGAAATCTATAACGCCACTGGTTTCAATAGCTGCATTATTAAAAAACAAACATTCATCTGCTTTTAGTAACCATTTAATGTCGAATCCAATCAAGTACTTACTGCCTGCTTTGGAGACCAGTTGACAGTTAAATTTAGAGTTTTCAATTATTAGTGAGTCCATCAGGATCAATTCTACTAACGCTCAAATGGCTGAAATGCGTTTTATTTATAGATTAACATTATGTGACACTGTCAGTTTTGATAAAAATGCAGGTGGTGGAAGACAATAAACTGTAACACCGCCCGAAATTAAACAGGTTATAGTAAATGTGACAGAAGAATATATTTTCACTAGTACCAGGAAGATTACACTGCAGCTTGAAGTTAGCCCAATACCCACTGAAGTGTTCTAAAAAGAAACCTCCCACGCCCATTTCACATTCAGGGAGTCCGGCAGCGGCGGCTCGTCAGAGGAGGCAAGGGAGGCTCAGCCTCCCCGTAAAATTTGAGGCTATTCATCGCAATAAATTAAAAGATATTGACAAATAATTATGATTATTTTTTTCTAAAAATGCTTGGGTATCAGTACTCGGGCATCAACCCAAAATAATAAATGCCATACGTTGATACGTTGCAAGGGAGCCGAACCTCCGACCGCTTTAAAAAACACAAGCTCCGCGAGACCGATCCAGCCAGCGACATACGTCCCGATTTGTAATTTTAGTTGCAGAAATTCTAGCGTTAGAGGAGACTAGCCTCCAGTTGGTATTCGTTAGTGTACGACTGCGTTTGTTTTGTTTTAATTCGGACGGGATGCCGTGACGGACCGGGACTGAAAAATATTTCGGTAAATCGTTTTAGTGTTTCTTGATGGTCAGTTTTATACGTATAATTTTCGGCAATACACAATTTTTGTTTGCATTTATGCAAATATTACGTATTTTGCTTTAAATAGGTACAGTAACCCAAAAAATGTTCGCGCCTCCGGCGGTTTTTTCTGTGTGTATATAGTCTTTATGACTTTAGCCTCCCCTGTTCTCCAATGCACGAGCCGTCACTGGAGTCCAGGCTCTACTGCCTTAGTATTTTCACCCGAGTGAAATGTTTTGCTGGTAGTTGATTCATTAGATAGCATACAATAATACATTTTTACCAAATAATTATTCACGAACGAGGCAAATTCTTCACATTTTCAGCAACAATGTTCACTGAACATTTAGGTAGAAATCATTAGTGACTACCTGATTGGCCCATTTTTTTACCAGCAAGATAAACAGGTGAATGTAGTAGAAGTAAAAAAAGAAGAAGAAGTAGTGGCAGAAGTAAACGACATCATGTGGTTTATTTATGATAGGATTCCGGCTCATTTCATTGTTTTTGCTCGTCAGCATTTCGACACATAATCTCAATTGCTGACTTAAACGTACAGGATCGCAAAATTGGCCAACTCGCAGTCATGATATGAATCCAACATATCAGTATTTATGGAGGCATCTGAAGGCTTTTGTTTATAAAACTTCTGTTCTAGATGTGAATGACTTGAGGAATCAAATAATCGACAGTGTCAAGAAAAAGTATTTATTTTATATTGCCCATGGATAATTTTTAGAATTAGTTGAAGTGAGGAAAGTGAAGGCTGACGATTTGAAAGTGCAGCGTTCAATAGAAAGGAAACTGCGATGTTCCGACCAACAATTTTTGGCATGCGGTTCGGAAGGTATTATTAATGAATGGACGGATTGACGTAATTTCGCATAGTTTTCCCATTTTGTATGTGCCGCTATGAAATATCACGTCAAATCTATATGTACTGAAATAGCTCGGAAAAAATAATCTTTATATTCCTGTTGAATTGTTAGTATTGTCGGACGTGTAATGAGCCAAATTGAGTTTCTACACTTTTCGTAAATGAACTGAAATAGGTGTACGCAATAAAAATAGAAAATGACATATAAATGTGCATTTCCAAAAATGACTCATCTCATAATCTAATATATAATAATCCCATAAAAAACATATCTTTGTTAAGACATTTGATTGATTTCATCGCTCTTTCATCAATCAGTCAGTTTGGTTTTTCATATTTTGTACTAAAATGTAATCAAAGGGTAAAATTCGAAAGGAATTTATGTCCCTTCTATGAAAATCTTTTTTTGAGAATATCACTTTGAGAAATCAGATTTGTATATTATGTATGATAGTGTTCATTTCATTACTTTGAACAAATATATTTTTTTAAAAGAATCGCGAGACCCTTCAAGCAATGGGATTGAAGTGGTACCTTTCAAATCATGAAAAAAGTCGCACAATTAAAATATCTTAGGTGTAATATTTGTAGAAACAGATCCTTTCTGAAGATCCTCTATCAAAGCATCTGACCATTACTCCCTTTGGCTAGAGCCGCACTGCAGGAAGGAACCTAATCAGTCGTGTTTGATATTCCAGCCGGGTAGCCTAGCTAGGGACGAAAGCGTAATAAGTTCTGTGTACAAAAGAAGGGTAATTTGGGACCCAGCAGACACATTAAGGAAAAATTCAAAAATTTTGACGACACTGTTGATATAGTTTCTCTGAAGTTCTTTGCAATTTGCATTTAGTCAACTTCAATAGTAGGTCGAATGCCTTAACTGACATCCTTAAATACAAATAAAATTAATGAATCGAATAGGTTTTTTGTATTAAAGTGTATAATTTTTAAAATTCTCGCAAAGCCCTTTCGACTTTCGTCATCATCAGTGCTCACCTGAAAGTAAGTGATCTAGTTGAAAAGGGAATTTAGTGATAATTGAAGTTGTAAAATTTTTTGAGGTTAAGAAATTTGGAAAAATTGTTTGAGATTACTTACTTGTCAGGCAACAGGAAGTATCAAATTAAGTAAATTGTACATTTGTAATATTTGACTTATATAAAACAAAATAGGCTTATAGCCAAGAAAATACATTTTTGGATTGAGGCCATGTGGTTCAGTCAAAGTATCATATGAAGAAGGACAACTTGAGACAGAATGTGTCAAGTGTCATGTTAAAATAATGGTACCAACATGAGAAGTGATCCATTATGGATTTGATTGAATATGTAGAGGAAAAATACTGAATAAATTGTATTAATAAAATGTGATTAATTAATAATTCATAATCCTTTTATGAAGGGGAAGGAAATCTCTGTTTAAGTTTACTTGAGTATTCAAACAATGATCGTTGTTGGAAAATTCTTTAGAAATCTCCAACTCTTCAAACAAGTCAAGTCTAAGGAAATTTTTATTATTATTGTGAAATTTTATGTGGTGGCCAAAAGCAGATTTGTCGTTTTTTTTTTAAATGTTCATCAATATGAGTAAAAAGAGGTCTACAGGTTCTACCAATGTAAGATGCCAAACAATCAGAACAGTCAAGCTTGTAGACTCCACTTCTGTGTAATTTGTTGATTTTGTCTTTAGAATTTACTAAAAAGTTACTCAAGTTGTTTTGAGATTTAAAAGAAATTTTTGTACCAGGTATGGTATTTTCTATAAATTTGGAAATAATAGTAAACATATTTCGATCAAAATAAGGTAAGGAAAAATATTTCACAGAAGGTGAATTAACCAAGGTGGTAGAGTTGAAGGCCAATCTTCTATCTGATCTGAGTTTAAATTCACAAATTAATTTGTACACAAATTACACAGAAGTGGAGTCTACAAGCTTGACTGTTCTGATTGTTCGGCATCTTACATTGATAGAACCTGTAGACCTCTTTTTACTCGTATTAATGAACATTTAAAAAAAAACGACAAATCTGCTTTTGGCCACCACATAAAATTTCACAATCACAACTTTAGTCCCAATAGAAATTCCAAAATATTACATAAAATAGATAATAAAAATTTCCTTAGACTTGACTTGTTTGAAGAGTTGGTGATTTCTAAAGACCTTTCCAACAAAGATCATTGTTTGAATACTCAAGTAAACTTAAACAGAGATTTCCTTCCCCTTCATAAAAGGATTATGAATCATTAATTAATCACATTTTATTAATACAATTTATTCAATATTTTTCTTCTACATATTCAATCAAATCCATAATGGATCACTCCTCAAGTTGGTACCATTATTTTAACATGACACTTGACACATCCTGTCTCAAGTTGTCCTTCTTCATATGATACTTTGACTGAACCACATGGCCTCAATCCAAAAATGTATTTTCTTGGCTATAAGCCTATTTTGTTTTATATAAGTCAAATATTACAAATGTACAATTTACTTAATTTGATACTTCCTGTTGCCTGACAAGTAAGTAATCTCAAACAATTTTTCCAAATTTCTCAACCTTAAAAAATTTACCAACTTCAATTATCACTTAATTCCCTTTTCAATTAGATCACTTACTTTCAGGTGAGCACTGATGATGACGAAAGTCGAAAGCGCTTTGCAAGAATTTTAAAAATTATACACTTTAATACAAAAAACCTCTTCGATTCATTAATTTAAATAAGTGTATTCAGCTTTTCCAAATCTTTTTACGAATAAAATTTGTCAAGCATGTTGTTGTAATTTTTTTGTAGACTCTCACGAATTCTCCGTCCTGTTGACGCCTCAAATTGTAAGTATGCACCCACGGTTTTTTTTATAACACTATTTGCCACTATAATTCTCGAATATGAACTTAGTAAAAATTTTTTCGCAACTTAAGAGAGAGTCATGACTGTTACTTTTCCGCTGTCAGTTGGATACTGGCTTCATTTCACTGCATCCAGAATGCATTGCCCCTCCATCATCCACCTTTACCATCCACCCTCCAAGCGACCATCTAGTATCCTGCAGTGCGGCCCCGGGTTTTGTGTCGAGTGGGAAACTGAAAAGTTCATCATAGCCTGCCAGGATGGTGCCTTCAACACCTCAGTCAGCAATCGAGAAACATGGAGAATCAAGAGCTGTTGCGCTTGATATTTCTAAGATCTTTGACCGTGTGTGGCATGAGTGTTTGCTGGCCAAACTTCGTATTATGGCTTGTCGGATCATTTTTGTGTATGGCTCTTCAGCCTCCTGAAAGAACATTCCCTGCAAGTCGCCGTCGATGGATATCTCTCTAATACTTTCACCATCAACACTGGTGTTCCCCAGGGATCCATATTGTCTCCAGCCGTATATATCAACGACTTATTGGAAGAAACAAGAATCCTCATCGGAAAAAAGATAGGATCTTTCATATAAAGAAACTTCATTGTAGCATCCCTTGTTAAGGTACAGCCCCTAAAAAGGGGTACATAAAATTTGTATAACAATTTTTTTCACAAGCACTGAAAAAGTTACAATATTGAAATTAACCTGACGTTTTGTAATACCAAAAAGACGGTTAGCCAGTAATTTATTTGGGTTACCCCATGGTTGTAAGGGGTGGAAAACGCAACCCCTAAAATTTATTTTCAATGTAACTTTTTGTCTTATTATTTGTTTACCATTTAAAAATTTATTTCCGATAGCCTGTTTCATTCTAAACAAAATGTCTCTTGGGTTTTTTGCCCAAAATAAACCAGTTCGCAGCAAAAAATTATTTTAGGAACAACTACAGAGATACATCGTTATAAATGCGAACTGAATTTATTGTTATTTTGTAGTTAGTACCTGCATTAAACAATTGAAGGGTAATAAACAAAACTAATTTTTTAATAACAAAACACACAACATGTAGAAATCATAGTAAATGTTCAATATGTCTACCTTCAGACATTACGCATGCGTCTAGACGTCGGCGCATTAAGCCACGTATTCGCTCAAATATTCCTGGAGTCTCTCTGATTACCTTGCATGCATCGATGATGCTGTTTCTTAAGTCATCTACATTGTGAACAGGAGTACGATAAACCAAATGCTGTAAATGGCCCCAAATAAAGAAATCGAGAGGATTGAGATCCGGGGATCGAGCGAACCAGTTTTGTGGTCCTCCTCGACCTATCCACTGATTTGCATATGTTTCAGTTAAATGCTGACGTGCTACTTGACTAAAATGGGCGGCAGCCCCATCATGCATAAAAAACACCCACACAGCACTAGATATTCATGGAATATTCCCTGTATATCAAAAAAAGAACGTACATATTCCAAATATTCATAGAATATACTTGGAATATATACATGCCTTTAGAATATTCATAGAATATGCTTGAATGAATATGGCAGGATTATTCCCAAAAGAATGTGCATAGAATGTCTATAAATGGATTATTCTCCCTTGAATATTCTAAGAATATTGTCGATCGAATATACCATATGGTATATTCTTAGAATATATCCCCACGGTATATTTTGGAATATTCTATACAATGGAATTTTGAATTATCTTATAATAACGTATTCAAATAATTCAATATTATTAAAAACAAAAATATTTGAAGATCTTAATCGAATGCATAACCTAATGTATATAACCCTGATAGTGTTAACCAGTTTTTGAACTCAACGCAAAGATTCTGGATGAATTGCTCCAACAGCAACTGTTGGAAACGACAAAAAAATTTGAATGGGCCAATAAATGAACCAATTGCACCAATAAATTGGTTAATTCTCATCCTATTTGTCTTTTTGTATTTGAAATTATTTAATTACAAAGCAAAAAATCCTGGAAACAGAGAAATGGGGAAGTGAATAATTGGAGTAAACGTTTCTCATTGGTCAATTGAAGTGTAGCGCGCGACAGTCGAATAAGCTTTGTGAAAGCGGCTGTCCCTTAATGCATGGTACATTTGCGTTTGCGTTAAATTCGACATTTGATTCAACATGGCGGTTGACGTGGCAGGTTCGCGTGTGTAATGCATGGTGTGTTGGTGTTATTACCAAAGTATAATTCTGTCACGTTCAGTGTACCATTTATAATTTGGGGTTGTCCAATTTGCAGTACAGCGAATAGTTTGATTTTGGATCTTCAAACAGGAGAGTTGCATCTATTCAGTCTTCAAGAAAAGTAAGTAAAATGCAATAGTATCGATAATAAAGTCATGGTGATTAACCTACTATACCTCATTTTAGGTTCGAGGAGAGTTGGTGTGTGGGATTTGTTGGTTTGACTAAGTATATGTTTGAACTAGAGTGATTTCAGTTGTGTATCTTCAATAGGGAAAAGTAAGTGAATGACACATTCTTTTGTATCATTTGTTTTCATAATTTTTATCACTCGTTTTCAAGATAGTATCAATTTGCCCAAAAGGAAACAGAGTGGTACCTGGTACAGGCAGGTGCGCCAATGATTACCTTTCAACAAGACAATGCAAGTTGCTCTCCGAGTCATAAAATGTTGTAAATGTTCATGAGTAACCTATGCGAAAAATATCTATTTGATTTTTATTCCAGTTTTATTGTGCCACTTTCAAATAGTGATAATGAACGTTAATGTACATTTTGTTCCAGGTATTACTATTGAAACACTGGCTGATGCATTGTTGGACAAATATAAGGAAAACTATTCTGGTGAGCAAAGTTTGAATAACTTTAAGTAAGTGAAATTCATTGAAGAACCCATCATACCACTCATTTTAAATACTTCATTTGTGGGTTTATTTTTCTAAGTGAGAAACCTAACCTAACCTATTTCTTGATGTAATACACTTTTTCTTTTTCAATGAAATGATATATTTATTATTTTTCAATTAGTGCTGATGAATTCACAGAGTTGTTATTTTAGTATACATTTGTTTGAGAGTAGGAACATCCTAATTTGAATACATTTCTATTATTTGTAATATGACAGTATTCAGGAATATTTTATTCAGTGAATAAATATTTTGAATTAGATTTTTTATTTTTAATATTGGTTGAAACGTCAAATATTTCTGTGTATATTGTTTTTAAAATATATTTGTTTATGAATATTATGTGTTTTATTACTTGTGTGAATCTTGTATCAAAATGCAATATATACATGCCTAATAGCGGTTACTCGTCACATTCTTGGAATATTCCAAATATTCCTAGAATATTCATAAAATATATTTAAAGAATATTCTATGGTGTTTCTCTATTGTATATTCCTACAATAAACTAAGAATATCCTGAATATTTTATGAATATTCCTGGGGTTCTATTCCTGGAATATTCTTAATAGAATATACCTTAGATATTCTAAGAATATTATAAGATATTCCAAGAATATTCCCAAGGAATATTCTTAAAATATATCAAAGGTTCGCCAGGAGCACTTCCAGGGAATATTCTCCAGAAGATATATATATATATATCCATGGCATATTCATAGCATAATACAATATCCTTAAATGTATATTCATGAAATATACCTGGAATATCTATTGCTATGTGGGCATATCCCTTCTGGCGCCCAAAGGAACTTCCTCCAGTAGTACTGGATGCACTTCTCTCAAAAATTGAACGTATGCCTCACCATTTAATCGAGGAGGTAGAAAATGAGGCCCAATTGAATCATCCCCAATAACTCCGAGCCACACGTTAAAAGAAAACTGTTCTTGATGGTTAGTTTCGACAATTTTTACTACTACTACACTACTGTGGTGAAGCGAAAAGAGAATTTTAGCTGTTCGCCTTGAATTAAGTTACTGTGAAAATGTATTTTTTCATCACAATCATTGGAAAAATTTTGCAGGTGAGAGAAATAATTTTTCAATGTACTACAGTTGGCTATATTGTAAGGAATGGCAGTTTTCCGAATAGAACAAACACTTTATTCTCTAAGCTTTTGAATCACTATTTTTCAGCATTAATACAAGGTTTTTTCTCATTACTAGTTACTGAAAGATCATAATTTCTTAATTCTTTGTATTTTGCAAAGTCAGATTCTTCTTCAGTCTCTTTTAATTTTTGTAGCGGTCCATTCCGCTCTTTTTTTTTATTTGCAAACCGTTTGTCATCCATGATGCTGGCTGACGTCAAGAATAGGAAGTTCACTATCTTGCTCAGTCTCTATTGTGAACTTTATCGTCGGTTCTTGTCTTGTTCTTTGTCAGCAAAATCAAATATTAGCTTGGTGATATTTTCTAATAGATCGTCGATGTATTATGGATATCCAGGAAATATATTTTATCGATTACCATAATGTTTTGCTGGGAATGTATTTCTTTTTGTTGGTGTCTTTCAAACTCACATTCAATTAGGTAAGTACCGTCACCACTTCATCACAAGGAAAAATATCAGCACTTCGGTAAACTAGATACAATATTTTCGAAGTAAAAGTGTCGATATTAACGAAACAACGGATGTTTACTGGTACTGTAAATTATCCTTGGACGCAATGTTTATCACATATACATTTGTTATAGCACTAGATCAGTCCATCGGTTTATAATTCCGCTGAACCTGTTTATACACTTCTGTTATTCATTTCGTGTGAAGCAGTGAAGAAGGTTTTTTTTAGTTGTTGCGGAACAATTTTGAATTTAACATATGTAAACTACAAAACGCATTCGTCTTCACTTTGATCACTTTCATCATAAAAGATATCTGTATAAATACCGACTAGGCATTGTGGCTCGACACTGTATAAAAAAAGTCCTTCGCCACGCTTAAGGACAGGGGAGTCTCTTTACAAAGATTCTTCTAGATCCCCAAGTAGAAGATACTTTAGTTTTGATATAGTCATCTTAGTAGGTTCGAGATACACAGCTATAAACTTGTATAAAGTTGTATTTTGACATCCTGGAAGTTGTCTGAAAACCTACACATAGTAGGGTGTTCGAAACTATTAAAATCTAAGGTCGAAGGTGACAAAAATTAATGCCTAATTTACGTTTTACAATCAAACACTAAAATATCATTTTATATTTAGTAACGAGGAACTGGCTAAATTTTTGGAACCTCTTTAAATGAAATCATTTATAAATGAATATGCACATAATGTTTGAAAATAAATGCTGAAAAAATGTCAAAACTTTTTACTGTATGCTATTTCAAAAAAGTTCATAATGTCTAAACTTAGTGACAGACCTGTACATTTTCATTTCCAAAGTAGTTCTCCTGACCCACCCAATCTAATAGAACTATCGCTGTAGTGGAATTCCAAACATTTCGATAAACAGAAAGTTTCCGTCGGGATTACTTCCTATCCAGAAATGCGTTTATCCTTCCTGCGTAAGAATTGTCCGATCGATTTACAGTCACATTTCTAGGTCAAGGTCAAACGAGACATTAATGCTGCTGTCGACAAATTACAATCAATTACGTTTGTGTTTGAGAGTGGTTTTTCCTTCGCAGGATAATCGCTATTAGCCTTTCCTGTTCCTGGAACGAAACGAAACGAAACAAGCGGGCGTTTCCTTACTTTTTCTATTAAGAATAGACCTGAATGAAACTGATCATTTTTCGCAGAAAAGAGAGAATTACTCTTCATTATTAGTATTGTCTGATATTACTTGGAAATTGACTAAAGAAATGGTGTTTGGTATCATAACTTCCTTATTAGATTATTTGACGATACGAAGGTAGATAAATGGTGGATATTTATTGGAAAACAAGTACTTCCTAGCATATGAACATGAAATATCTTTTATTGGGTTTCCCTGCGAGTTCTTTTTTGAAAATTGGCAATTCAACTTGAACGAGGGGACAACCTACAAACTAGTCTCGAATTTATCTGCTCTCTTCCATAGAAGATATCGATGTGACTAATTTCGAAGTCAATGTCAAATGGTACAACTGGAACTGACTTATTCGATGAATTCACAAAGTCCAAAGCCTATGGACCAACGACGTGTATCATTCGATTTCCACGTCAGACAGATATCTGGTCGTTATTTAGTTGACAAATATAGAATAATCATTGAAGTGGTTGCGTAATGAAAGCCTCTGCCACTAAAGTCCATAGCTTGGTATGAAGTATCAACCTACTATGTTCTTTTGGTTGAGTTCCTATTACGTATCATTCTCAAGCATCTCACATGGTGTCCAATAAGAATGACGCAAAGAGTGAAATGGTTCAAAACACTTTCAAAAATTTGATTTTATAGAAAACCTGAATTTTTCATTATTTTTCAACGCTTCTATACCTATTTTTATACAATCTTCTCATGGAACTTATATTTATCTACATTCTATATAATTTTCTTAACTTTTCATATTATTAATGATACTGTGTACATATATATATATATATATATATATATATATATATATATATATATATATATATATATGTACCGCGGACACGTATTTCTGGCTATTGGCCTCATCAGCGCGGTGTAGCCAAATGTGAAGATGGGCAACACTTGTTTGCCGAAAGCAGGAAACAACACAAACGCACGGAGTCAACAACAGGAGCCAACCGCACATTTGTAGTTCCAGTTAGAAGACCTAGAATTCCTAGGCTACATCTAACATGTAACGCAGGTAGCTATAGCTGCTTACGTGGTCATGTTAGATGTAGCCTAGGAATTCTAGGTCTTCTAACTGGAACCACAAATGTGCAGTTGGCTCCTGTTGTTGACTCCGTGCGTTTGTGTTGTTTTCTGCTTTCGGCAAACAAGTGTTGCCCATCTTCACACTTGGCTGCACCGCGCTGATGAGGCCAATAGCCAGAAACACGTGTCCGCGGTTTGCCTCCTTTTTGGAGTGTTGTGTCCACTAATTGATTCATTTTCGATTTGTATCATACACACTTGATAAAATATATATATATATATATATATATATATATATATATATATATATATATATATATATATATATATATATATATATATATATATATATAATATATAAATATTAAATTCTACGAGCGTTGCGACAGTTGCGAGCGCATTCGACAGTTGGTAGTACTGTCATCTTCTAGGCACCCTCAAACTCAAACAAAAATTAGTTGCATCAATCAAAAAAAAATATATATTTATATTTAAATCCAGCATCACAGGCCAAGGGGGCACCTAGCTTCATTTCTTCACTCCTTCCTGTTTATTTCCAGCTGTTTTCAGTTCTTGACTTGCAATTGGTGTAAGTCTATTTTCACAGCTTCTATCTATTTAGGTCTTCCCCTTTGGAGTCGTACACTGCATATAAGAACTTGATTGTGATCATCTTTTTGGATTCTTCAGCTTTTTAGTTGGATAGCCCAAAGTGTTCTGACACCAGTGATTCAAGTCTTTCGCAACCAGTCTCTGTGTAATTAATGGTTCATCACCTAAAGAGATGGGATGAAATCTTGCCAGAATCACCCTTGGCGACCCTGGGAAGCTGACCAGGAAAAATCTACGTTTAACAGTAGGATTCCTGACTAGCCACTGTCAACTAAGGAAGTGTTGTGGGCCTACACACACCCTTCCCACTCTACAGATACAAATACAGATATGGGTTCATCAGTGAAGATCAGTAAGAATATTAATATACATATTCCGTTGAGTTCTGAAATTGATTTTCTTCGAGTATTGCAAGATTGCTTACTTCCATGTTTTAGAAGTATATTTACACCAGTGAGTGTAGTTAATACATCATGTTCGTTTCCAGCCATGTCTTTTTATAGGTGCAACTCTCCAGCAACAGTGCTACCTGCACTACTGTTTTTATCTAATCTACTTAAAAAATGGTTCCAATGTTATCTGGGTTCAATTATCACTCACAAATATTCAACATCTTCATACAGTTGCAACTATTCATCATGAAGTTTTGGAGATCCTTGCCCATTGTGATCATCTTGTTAAATGCTACTATGGTCGAATTGGATGAGCTTGTTAAGCTATTCTTTCTCCATTCTTCTTGATATCATATTCAGAGCCTGCTACATGCGGTAGCCCCTTCTTTATATTATTAAATTTGCCGTGGAATAGGGTGACTCAGTCGTCTGCATAGCTGTCCTTAATGGCCCAGGAGACGTAGTAACTTGTCTATTACAAGTTTCCATAACATTGGAAACAAAATACCCCCTAAGAGCAACCCCCTGCTAGCCGTATTACTACAGTATCCCCCATGATGGTTGTGTATACCTCTGATCATGCAGTCCTAGTGGCTACTTGTATCGTCGATCCTCTTTCTCCTCGAGGCCTGAATTTTTGAAGATGAATTCATGCTTCATTTCTCAATCATAAATCGAAACTTGTTTTGAGTTGTTAACTTTATGTTATTCATTGATTACAACTAAAAACTTACAAATCGTATATTCAGGTATGATGAGTACCTATATAGCAAAACTGTTCACTATGTATTGGTCTTCTTTTATGAGTCTATGAAAAAAAGCGCAAACGCATATGTCTATCTTTCAAGGACAGCTTGATATACTCATTTCAATATTTAAAACAATGGTTGTATATAATGTGATAATTCAAAAATTGTTCAGACGGATACGTCAATAGCCCTCACCAAATTTGTTGAGTTAGTTACGTTAGGTATTCCATGAACATTTTAAATCCCCTTTAAATAATATTTTCATTAATACCTCGAAAGTTACGGATAAATCAAAGCTACCAAGCCGTACCGAGGACAATGTCATGCGGCATAGTTTTGAAATCAAATATGCGCCACGTGTTCTGTAAACAAATTATAATAACTCTTTTGATCTGTCCAACATCATTTTCCCAGAGTTCTCATAGCTTATTTTACAAATTTCATATTTTCTGTCGCATGTGGGCAGTATTTCTGTTGGAAATAATCTCATAATAATAATTTATTTCACTTACTCTTTTCAGGCATGTACTGTGGTCAGCGGTTGCGGATCATGCGGCATTTGTTCATAATCAGATATTCGCCGCGTATTCTGTGAATCAAATCATAATAATTTGTCTAGTCTGCCCGATAAACTTTCTCTCAGCGTCCTTACCGCTTATTTCATGAATTCCACACTTTTCCGTCGTTTGGAGGCAATATTTATGTTAGGAATAATCCCTCATCCATTCATTTCAGTCATTATTCAATCTAGCCTGACATACCTTTCTTTCCAGGCACGTACCAAGGACAATGGATGCGAGGAATGCGACACGGTTACGGCATCAGGAAAAGCGCTCCGTTCGGCAAGGCGTCAAAATACAGGGCGAACAAGACGCTGCGGGCGTCGTTGACGTCGCTGCGGAGTAGTGAGGCGCAGCCAGGCGGGCCTAATCCCGATCTGCAGGACAAGAGGGACCGCAGGGTGGACGATTCCAGGGGCGGGTTCGTGCTCAAGATGAACTCTTCCGAGCCGACGGCGAGAAGGAGGTCGCTGGGCTCAGGGAACGTCAGGAGGGGACTTTTTACGGTGAGTCTGTTTTGTTCGATGAGTGTTGCCAGATACAAATACGTATCCTTTGGTTTGAAGAATTTGTCGCTGATATGAATAACGGTTGTGTTTGAAGGTGATTGACAATGTTTCATGATGAATTTCACTAGTTCGGACTTCCATTGTCTACTATATAAAATGATTTGAAATCCCTGAAACAACTAAAAAAGAAGAATTGAAAATGAATAGCTGAAAATAACAATTATATTAAGCAAAATAAACCTGGAATGAAATAATAGTGAAACAAAATACAAGTAAAAATAGAACAATTGAATAAATAAAAATAAAGAAATGAAAAAAGGGAATAAAAATAAAAACTGGAGAGATTCCAAGTCACGACGTTTCGATTGTTAGTATCTACAATCGTCTTCGGGTGATGACTGGACTGATTCCTCCGAGAGATGACTATTTATAGTCTAGTTCACATGTACTTTTTTTTGTAACATTTTTCAGCCCTGTCCAAAAATTACGACCAAGGTGTCATTCGATTCGTATTTTTGCCTAGAAAGTTTAAGGAAAGGTCCGAAAACGCGCAGATAAAAATTACAAAAGTTATAAACAATTAAGTGAAAAAAAATGGGGCTTTAGTTTTTTCTTAACATCTCGGAAAATTTTCAAAATTTTGGAAATTGGGAAAAAGATTTGAAAAGATCAATGAATTTGCGTGAAAAAAGTCCCGACTCCCGAAACTGTATCTTGATTATTTATAATTTTTACCCTGAAAATAGAGCCAAAAGCGAGTAGTCTGGCTTCCGCATGTCTTTCGTAACTCTGACATAAAAACAAAAAAAATTATTTAAACATATTAAATGTAAATATTAAGGAATGAAAAAATTCATGTAATGTTGGGATACATCAATAAAAAATAATCCGCAGTCGAAAAATTTTCATCCCAATTTCAAAGTTAATTATAAATTTGTTAATTAATAACTTTTTCTGAATTGAAAGTCAATATAAAAATCCCTATAATTATTAAACTAAAACCCTGGCATTTTTTCCTTTGGTGAAGTTATCCTTAGTAGGCAAAATAGATTACCGTTGCCAAAATGAAAAAATTGTTATTCTCTATTTTTTTATCAACAATTGAAAATTACAATTTTATAAAAACTACATTACAATTTTTTTTTCAATTTTTCATTGTTTCAATGTCTCATGGCTAAAAACTAATTGATAATTTTTTTTAATTTTTACAACTATTAATAAATTTATTATAAACAAATACATTGTTTATAAGCAATTCGAAAATTTTTTTTGCATTATGTTGATTGAAAAAAATCATGATTTTTAGAAAAAAAATGGTTTCTTAAAAAAATTTCTTTGTTGCTAAAAATTGCGTTTGTTAATTAACAATCGTTTTTTGCAACTAAATATTAAAAATAAGAAACCGTTTTTTTTTTAAAATCATAAATTCTATTGTTCTTTAAGGTTTTGAAAAAACTTTTTTTCTTATTCTTTTTTCAATTGTTTATTTGAAAAAAAAATTGTTATAAACAATTTTTTTTTTCAATACTTTGTTCTATAATAAAAGTAACTGTGTTTTTTTTAATATCACAATATTAAAAGTTTTATAAAAAATTGAATAAACCTAAAAAAAAACGGTTCCTTAATTTTAATATTTAGTTGCAAAAAACGATGGTTAAGTAACAAACGCATTTTTAGCAACAAAAAAATTTTTTAAGAAACAATTTTTTTCCCATTAACATAATGCAAAAAAAATTTCGAATTGCTTATAAACAATGTATTTGTTTATAATAAATTTTTTAACCATGGCTGTAAAAAATTTAAAAAAATATTATCAATTACTTTTTAGCCATGAGACATTGAAACAATAAAAAAAAATTGTAATGTATTTTTTATAAAATTATAATTTTCAATTGTTAATAAAAAAATAGAAAATAACAATAACGGTAATCTATTTTTGCCTATTAAGGATAACTTCACTAAAGGAAAAAAATGCCAGGGTTTTAGTTTAATAATTACAGGGATTTTTATATTAACTTTCAATTCAGGAAAAATTATTAATTAATAAATTTATAATTTACGTTAAAATTGGGATAAAAAATTTTTGACTATGAATTATTGTTTATTGATGTATCCCAACATTACATGAATTTTTTCATTCCCTAATATTTACATTTAATATGTTTGAATAATTTTTTTTGTTTTTATGTCAGAGTGACGAAAGGCGCGCGGAAGCCAGACTACCCGCATTTGCCTCTATTTTCAGGGCTCTGTAAAAATTATAAATAATCGATATACAGTTTCGGGAGTCGGGACTTTTTTTACGAAAATTCATTGATCTTTTCAAATCTGTTTTCGAATTTCTAAAATTTTGAGAATTTTCCGAGATATTAAGAAAAAACTAAAGCCATTGTTTATAACTTTTGTAATTTTTATCGGCGCGTTTTCGGACCTGTCCTTAAACTTTCTAGGCAAAAATACGAATCGAATGACACCTTGGTCGTAATTTTTGGACAGGGCTGAAAAATGTCACCAAAAAGAGCTAAATCGAGTACATGTGAACCAGACTATTATAGGTCATTCAGAATAGTCCAGTCATCACTCGAAGATGACTGTGTATACTAACAATCGAAACATGCTGAAGTAACTACATTCGGATTCAATTGTTTTCATTACATTTTTCGCTTATTTCAGTTTTCTATTTCTTTTTACTCTGCGGTCATTTTCATCTTTTATCTTGATTATTTCATTTTATTCGTTTTAGCTATAGATTTCGAACCTTAAAGTTAACTTTTTCTCCAGGGCCTGAAATTGAAGAAACAACGAAGCACCGGTGATTTAGAGAAACGAGCGGGAACTGGAAGCATACGATCGACAGCATCATCTGCTTCTTGGATTAGCACAGATTCGACGCAATCAGCAATGACGAATGCCTCCGTTCCTTCCGACTCCAATGCGAGTTTTGTCGTAGAGGTGAGAACAAATATCAAAATGAAAATATAAATACTGTTTGGTATTGATCGTTTCAACCAGAACTGCCACAGGTACTATTTTTCACAAACCTCTATCAATAAAACTAATTCAGAGAAATTCATGATCGATCTCACAATTGCACCGAAATCTTTGCTATTCAAAAGCTATCGATAGATAAATCGAAACGTTTCGTTTCGTGGTATGTGCGTTTATTGCGAGAACGAAAGTTATATATCGAAGTCTCAGTAACAAACAATCGTAATATCTGCTTGTACTAATACTCATCTCATGATACTGAAAGATATTTTGTATGCAGTATTCTGTAGCATAGTTTCTCCATAGTCATTAGTGTTCATTGTGTTTCTTTTTTTGTAAATAGTCATTATTTGCTCCTATCTCATTTTCATTTTTTCAGATACCTCTTATTACATTATAAATATATCGAATTAGTTCGTCCTCTCCAATATTTATCAATTCGTTGTTTGTTTATTTCTTCTGGTCCTGCAGCTTCTACTGATTCCAGCCGTTCTACTACTTCAATGAATTCTATATATGTGTGAATGTTTTCTTCTCCTTTCTCTCATCATGATCCTCTGTTTGAGGCTTCACTGCCTTTGAATAGATTAGTAAAAATGTTTTCCCATTTTCTCTGCAAATTTTTGGTATTCATGTAGTACTAGCGTAGTACCATAGTTATTACAATGTTTTTTACACATTCAAAGAGTTTTTGTTATCTTTGTTTTGTTTAATCGATACTTTCAATATGTTCTTCGATCCATTCTGATTACTTCTTTTTGTACAGATTTTATGTTTCAATTTCTATCCATATGTGCGCGTTTTTTCAATATCATCAATGCAAATGACATAAGACTGATTAGTCTCGCGGCCATCGCTGAGTCCTGTCCGGTTCTCCCAGGTTTCGGAATGAAGGTGGCCCTAATCAACCTCCATATACACAATCCATTAAGTAGACGTTTCGGCTTTTTGTAGCATTACTGAGAAAATTCCATCTGATCCCGGGTGTCGAATTTCTTTATTATTTTCAAGCACAATCTCGTAAGTTTGCTTTAGGACATTTTCTTGTTTAACGACTTGACTTCCTCTTTGTTTTCTTTTCATTCTTCTCATATCTCTTTCACTGCATTTTTGTATCTTTCATATCAGTTTTCATATCTTGCGCATTAATTTTAGAGTATCACAGGACAACAAAAAAAATTGTTTTTGCAAACTCCATTTGCTTTAATAGCTGATTTTTATAGATTTTTGTGTGCTGAACCCAAATCTGGTCTTGGTTTTTTTGTATCACCCATAGTCTAGAAAATGACTTTTTTCATATAATTTAAATTTTAAATGCACGTATGCGTCAATTTAAATTATTATCATGGTTTTTATTCACAGTAGGTTACTTGAAATAATGATACAGTGTGGTAATGTAGGTTTCACTAGTCAGATGGAATTGGTTTATACTTCCTTTCTCTTTTTTCTTTGAAGTTTCTTGTGTAGCTTTTTTTGCGATGAGTCGCTTGTTGAGCTTCACAGTGAAGTGACCAAGAGTATTATCTTATCATATTGATGTTCCAGCGGCCCTGATAATATTTTTCCATCACTTGGTGAAAACGCTCACCCTGCTCCTCACTAACATCTCCCAAATTTTCCGCGAAGTAGACAAGATGACTGATCAAGAAGTGGACTTTCAGGCTCATCAAACATCTTAGTTTCTTAAAATCCTTTAACATTTTAGCTACAATTGTACGTAATTCTGGGTCTTTTGCATTTGCTAAGAATTTTGTAACAAATTGCTTGAATGATACCCATGCTTCTTTATCATGTATGGTCATTGTGGTTTCAAAGTTTACGTCGAATATCATTTTTCGAATGTCGGGTCCTATAAAGACGCTTTCTTTAAGTTTAGCCTCTGAAATGTTTGGAAATTTCTGACAGAAATACTTGAAACAAGGTCCATCTTTAGGCAATGCCAACTGTTTTATGAGGCCTAACTTTATATGTAGAGGTGGTAAGAGAATGTTTCTAGGGTCTTCAAGGTTTTTGACTCCCTCACAGGCCAGTTCTTTCTGCACCAATGTTGATCCTTTGCTCTACTGTCCCATTCACACAAAAAACATGGAAATTTGGTAAAACCGCCTTGCTGACCAAGAAGGATGCATGTTACTTTCAAGTCACCACATCTCATTTATTTATTTTTATTTATGTATTTATTTATAATACAATACTCTACAGGACATAGCCCAATTACAGAGCAGGAAATAACAGAGAATAATAAACAAACAAGTGACTGTAAAGTCTCCAAACACTACAAACAATACAAACAAGTGACTATAAAGACTACACATTTTATATTTATTATAGGTGACAAAACAATCATTTTAGGAAGTGGGATTTTATATTTGACAATTTGCAACTAAATATATCTAAACTATTGCTAACAGAATTTGTCACTTCACACATGGTATGGATCGGAGAATTCTCCAGAACATTTGTGCGAGATGTTTTTATATAGAAAGTACTCGGGTGTCTGGAACAGATTCTAGGAATGCAAATATTAAACTCTTCCAGTAATGTTGGGCAGTCAACTACGCTTTTTATAATATTATAGGTTAGTGCAACACTATAATATTCACGCCTTTTTTCGAGACTGCAAAAGTTATGATTTTGTAGCAATTCAGAGTGGGTTGTTCCTATTGGAGGATAAATGCCATCGGTTTTTAGGCTTAGCAGTTTTAAAAATCGTCGTTGAATTGCTTCTATTCTAACAATGTGGTATTAATAAAAGGGGCTTCACACAACTGACGCGTATTCTAACTTTGATCTTATGAGAGCATAAGGTCGAAGTTTCTTTGAAATCACTACTGTTACGTGCAATTAATCCGTACAAACGACAGGAGGAGGTTACAACATTATCAATATGTCTATTAAATGATAGTACAGTGTCAAATGTGACGCCAAGATCAGTAAATGTTTCTGGTCACACCAGGGAAACGTTTTCTATTGAATAATCAAAGATCAATCAACTATGTTCTCAACGAGGCAGTATAGTTTTAGATCATCGGCATATAAAAGGAAATACAGATCTATAACATCTGCAATAACATTAATGAATATATTGAAGAGCAACGGTCCCAGATTTGAACCTTTTGGAACACCGAAAGAAGCACTATATTCGGTAGATTTGAAACCATTGAGCTGAAAATATTGTTTTCGATCCCGTAGATAGGACTGAAAGAGTGCGATTAAGGATGGAGATAATCCAAAGGCTACTAGTTTGTTCAGTAGAATGCCATGGTCACGCCTGTCGAAGGCCTTAGAAAAATCTGTGTAAATAACATCAGTTTGGGTGCTATTGTCAATAGATTCAACAATATGTTGGGTTACAGTCAGAAGATTGGTGACTGTTGAACGATTTTTCATGAAACCGTGTTGGTTTATACTTACATTGCAACTAACATGCCGATATAAAATTCGCTCCAGCAGAATCTCAAAAACCTTTGCAAAGTTGCAAATAATAGAGATAGGCCGATAATTTGAAATACCTCGTCTATCTCCTTTCTTGAAAATGGGACAGGCTTTTGATGATTTCCAGATCCTTGGTATTGTAGCCGATCTTAAGCAGATATTAATTAGTATAAATAGAGGACGAGCAAGCACAAGTGCACAATCTTTTAGGATGAAAGCTGGAATGTCATCTGGACCAGTGGTCTTTTTAGGCTTGAGCGACCTTAGTGCCTCGTATAGTTCGTTTTCACTGAAGCTTGATATATCAAGAAAGTGATTATTATCAATATCAGAGTTTGGTTGAAAAGGGGAAGAAGCGGTATACGATTGTTTGAAAAGATTGGCAAAACCGTTTACGATATTAGAGGGCCCCTCCAGCAATTGACCTTCAAAATTCAGTACTTGTGATCTCTTTAATATGTACAGAATGGTCAACAGGTATAGATGCGTAAGTATTACTATTGTATAATAAAACAGCTTTTTAACTAGTTCTGGAAGAATCAATAAACAGCCTCCAGTCTTTTTTTTTGTATTCAACACCAAACTCTTTGATCAGACCTGGAATGTCTGAGCATTACAATAAATCACCTCCTTGTTCAAGAAATTTCGAAAACTGTTGCTCTCTCTTTCTATAAACATATATGCTAGTTCCAACTGCCAACACGTTCTTTTCTTTTAGTCTAGAACCAAGCAATTCAGCTTTTTCTTTTGTTAACCCAAGATCCCTAACTAAGTCGTTAAACTCAATCTGAGTAAACAGTTTAGGCTCTATATTTGCTGTAGCACATTGGAAATCTTCATCATATTGCTCATCTATATCTGACAGAACATCAGAAAACATTCCAGTTTGAACAGAATTCAAATCATCTGGAGGTTCTGGGACCGGCAAATCTACATCGTGCCCTACTGGTCGGATGGCGGAAATTAGGTTAGGGTAGCTTATTACCTTCTTGTTTTTCGAGTTATGGCCAGTAATATCAATACTACAAAAGTAGCAATCATCAGTGTAGTTTCTATAGGTTCCCTCCATACCATAGGAACAGAGTACTTGAAGGCTTTTTTCTCCTTTTTTGATCATTTTCTAAGATCTTCAACACAAACATAACATATCTTATGCGGGGCCCCAGATTCATCCTGATCACCAAGTTCAATTCTAAAATATCAGAAATAACCCTTTATCACAAAGTCTCTGATGTTTCTTTGATGTTTTTTAATAAAAAGTCCACCACAAATATAACAAAAACTGTCGGCAGAGTTCTTACAACAGCGATTAGATATTTTAATGAGCACATGTACTGGAAACCAGAAAGTAAGGTTAGGTTGACAGTAAACAAAACATCAGCTCTAAACAGAACAATATAATTTCCCTTTTTCTGGACAGTAAATGTGTTTCAGCAGTGCTGCCAACTCTTCTACATCCAGCACAAATTATTCAACAATTTTATTTGTAGTATATAAAAGCTGTTAAATTCTGTAATAAATCAAAAAATGTAATATATTTATGTGCAAATGTGAAAAATTGTTAGGTGATACGGCTTAATAAGTGTCATATTTGGATTTAGCACCCTAAAAAACTGAATAATAAGATGTTTTAAGTAAAAACCTTTTTTCATCGTTGGCCTGTGTAATTTATCTATATCATCTCTCCGAATTTTTTTTGTGGAGTTCTATTCTCTTTTTTCCTGTCAAAACTATGCACAATTATATTATACAACTAACCGATCATTGATGAAAATCCATTATAACGTATTCAAAAATACACTTCAATGTGAGATTTCCACTTGATAGTTTACAAAACCGCGACACGTGTTTCGCTGTGCAATTGCATCTTTGGGCGTCACAATACTGTATTGTGAATCCATATCATCTCAATGGTAATCTCAGCCCACATTTGGTGTGAAGTAGTAAACGAAGTAAATGAGGACAACGTTATTCCCACAGATATAAAACAGATCATGTTCTACTAATTTGTTTGGAATGTACTAAGCAGTATTCCTTTCGATTCATTCGTCGCCTCCTACGAAACAAGTGGAAGGAATAAAATTATACAATTTCAAAATAATCTTGGTCGTGAGCCAACGACAGTTTCAAGTGTTATTTTCCCTTTTTTTATCACAAAAATAATCGCTTGCACTACAATAATACCGCATACATGACAAAACAATTCAGTTTTTTTTTCACACTATCTTCCAATAAACAGTGCTTAGAAATCCAACAAAAGCACCGATTCCACACACCAGAACTACAACATTTTTCTTGACGCGCGTTTTTCCCACCGAGTTGGTGTTATCAGGAGATGACATATTTTATGGTTCTGGAGTGTGGGTCTTTCAGTTATGCTGGAAAATACCCTACCACTATTTCGTTAGGGTGTTTTGAAGAATATGCATTATTTTTTTTAAGGACAAAACACAAGCACTACAGAAAAATCCTCACGGCGCTCTAAGAGCGGTGCCTATGGGAAAGTAGGGATTCGCATTGGATTCGACACGCTGGAGACTAAATCCATTTGAAAAAACGTTCTCAGGGAGTTTATTCCACATGAACGCAGTTCTCCAAATAAAAGAGTTCTTAAACAGTCAAGTTCGAGGTGTACAGAGTTGAACCTCAAAACGATGAGCAGCCACAGTCCGTCGTGTATTTCTGATATGTACCGCTCTTGGTGGAATCAAATGTGCCAAGTTACTTGAACACTTCCCGTGAAAGTATCTATAGAAGAGAGACAAATCTGCAACTTTTCTTCGATGTTCCAGACTATCAAGGTTGCAAGTGATGTTCGCATTTCCAATCAGGCGGATGGCTCTTTTCTGGAGGAAATCAGCAGCTTCAGGGTATGCTTAGGGACGGAGCTCCCTACATGAGAACAATACTCCAAAGAAGGTGTGCTCTAAGCTTTATAAAGCATCAAGAGTTGCTGAGGTGTGTACAGTTTTCTGGTTCGGAACAGTGTTCCAAGCTTTTGAGAAGCAGCCTTTGCAATTCCAGCTATATGATTGTGTCAAGACATAATGGTGTCCATTTCAACCCCCAACAAACTTATCGAAGCAGAAAACGGAATTGTCTGTCCTGACAATATTATTTCCGGTTCAGATACACTTATCTTTCTGGAGAAAACCTATGCCTGGATTTTTATGGCATTGAATTGAACCTGGTTAATTTAATCCCAATTCGAAATCACTTCTTGATCCCCATCAAGATATACAACCTCCTGCTACCAGTGAAGATGTGCATCCGCAGCCCATATCCTGGAATCCAAATGGAATGACGTGACAAATGTGGTGTCGTCAGCAAAACAATATATTGGATTCTTGAGATATCCATTCGAGAGACATCGAGAGATATGCATCGACGCGACGGTATCTTGCAGGGAACGTTCTTTATCAGGAAGCTGGAGAGCCATACACAAAAATGATCCGACAAGCCATAACATCAAAGCTTGGTCATAAAAATCCCCCTGCCACACACGGTCGTAGGCCTTAGACATATCAAGCGCAATAGCTCTTCATGTTCCTCGATTGCGTTATTCCAAATATGTGTGACATATGATAGAAGGTCGAATGTTGATCTTCATTTCCAAAAGCTATATAGATGATCGCTCAAGATGCTAAAGCCTTCCAAATATTTAAGGATATCGTAGTTTACGGCTTTTTCCATGATTTGTGATATCACTGCTACAGGTCTGTAGTTTTTTGGAAGATTTTTATTGCCTTTTTTGGGAATAGGCTGAACTCGAGCCATCTTCCAGCAAAAAGGAAAAACTTCTTCCTTGTAAGATAGGTTGAAGAGTCTGCAAAATACTGTTGTGAGATCATTTGCGCACTGTTTGAGTACGATGACGGGTATATCACCCAGTTGGTTGGCAGCAAGGGTGGTATATATACCTGAAGTGAGCCGGAGAGACCCACACTCCAAATCGGTACGATCAATCAGCCTTATATCCTTCCTGCTGAAAGGAATTGAGAGGATACAGGACGGACATATCAGTAGGGTAGCATTATCTGCATCCCCCTGAGCCCTGAATAACCACCAGTATGCTTATCCAACCGGCAAATCGACATATTCAGCATTAAACAACCTCGTTGAGAAAATCTCCCAATCCCTTGATCACAAGGAGATTGCGGTCGCTACATTTCTTGATATTGAAGGAGCATTTGACAATGCACTACCTTAATCTATAGGATCGTCTTTGGCTAGGAAGGGTATAGAATCGACCATAACTGGCTGGATCTATGCCATGCCAGTAAACAGAACTGCAACTACGACTCTTCAAGGTGAGGCTATCAGGTTCAGGGTCACCATGGTCTGCCCTCAAGGTGGGGTACTATATCCCCTTCTATGGCCACTCCTAGTAGATAGTCTACTTGATGCCCTTGACAGAAAAAAGGTCGATCTGCAAACTTATGCAGATGACCTTGTCATCCTGGCAAGATCCACGTCGGGAAGGGTAGCTTGTAATATCCTCCATAGCGCGTTGGACGTTGTTCACAGTTGATGCTTGAGGGAGCAGATGTCTGTCAACCCCATCAAAACTGTGTTAATCCCCTTCACCAAGAGGAGAAAATTGGACGATCTAACGCCACTTTCCCTCAATGGTGTGTCCATTCCATTTGGAACGGAGATGGAATGTCTTGGCATTGTCCTTGATAAAAGATTCATCTAGAACGCTCACACAAAGACAGATTGTCTCTATGGACATATCGAAGGATTTGTGGTGAAACTTGGGGTTTAGGTCCCAAACAAATCCATTGGATTTATATGATAATTGTCAGACCAATGATCCCTTATGGTGCAATTGCTTGGTGGCCGAAGGCTTTACAGAAAACGGTCCAAGCGAAGCTCTCTGGATCACACACATTTTTCTGGAGAGAGAGGCTAGATGGACTGCATATAGACTTGTGCACATTGCCAATTGCACAAATCAATTCAACGCAGAGTGCAACAGACTGTTGGTTGACATCGTAAGTCACAGCATTCTGGAAATGACCTCTGAGTTTATGCCTCCAACTGTCAACTACGAACTGCCTTATAAAGTACTATTCCCGAGTAGAGAGGACTGGACCCTCCGAAAGAAGGAAATATTAAGAGCAGATAGTTGTTGGTTCACAGATAGATCAAAAACACCTTCCGGTTCTGGTGCAGGTGTTTTCAGTCGCAAACCCAGGACAGCGTTATCTACCTGCCTAGGAACTTATGTGACTGTGTTTCAAGCGGAAATTTACGCTATTGAATTGTGTGCGGAGAGATTGGATAAATCCAATTTCACTCACAATTCAATAAAAATATTCTCGGACAGTCAAGCGGCGTTGGAAGCTCTTGGCTCCTACCGAGCAACGTCTAAATTGGTAGCAAATTGCCAAAAACGACTCTCCTCGATAGGAAGACTTAACAGATTGTCTTTGGTCTGGATTCCTGACCATACTGGCCTGGAAGGCAAGGAAGCTGCTGACTCTCTTACAAAGGAGGGTGCTGCAAGCGGCTTCATCTGACCAGAACCTGTCATTGGCATCGTTTTGGGCTTTGCCAAACAAACACTGAACACCTGGATGGCAAAAAGATTTATGGACTGCTGGCAGAATCTTCCAGGATTGACTCACTCCAAGGCGTTTATTCCCCATTCGAAGCTTTATACCAAACAATTGTTTTACTACAGTAGGGATGAACTACGATGTCTAACAGGTCACTGTCATTTGAATCATCGTATGCAGAGACTTGGACTGTCGGTAGACGATGTGTGTCGCCTCTGTCTGGAAAATGATGAAACAGCAGAGCATTTACTTTGTGCCTGCCCCGCTGGAGACCGAATCAGGTTTTTAGAGTTACCATGTGACCTGAAAGACCACTCACCATACAAACTAATCGGCTTCGTTAAGAAGCTACTTTCATTTGGCGAGTGTGAATAGGTGTGAGCCACAATAAACCCTTGTGGGTTGCGGTGGAGAGTCGAATAGACTCCACTCACTCCTGACCTACCTACCTACCTACGATGACGGGTACTTCATCAAGACCAGACGCCTTGTTGATATTGAGCTGTTTCAAAATTTGCCTCAATAGACGTTATCGAAAAATAATTTTCAACCGACCAGAAGAATCTAGACCCGTTGGAGTTGGCAAGTAGTTTATCCCTAATTCTCTGATTGTGAAGTTTTTTGCTTTCATTCATTCTAGATTTGCAGCTGTTGCGAGCATCAACAAACCTAGTTCGGTTTTCGACACTGAAAAAGGAATATATGCATCCATGGATGATAGACTTACTTCCGTGACTTCAGAATAACAAGTCGATGGATTGAATAATATGTGCAATTACTGTCGTTGTTCGTCTTTCTGAAACTTCGTATTTCAGTTCATTTCACTACACAAAAGTTTGTCTCACACTGCACTGTTGGTATTTGCACTAGGAAATTAGTATTGCAACTGATAGTTTGTAAAATTATGAATGTGAAAATCTATGGTAACACTGTGCAGAAGCTGCAGGTTTTAATGCCTGATATTTTGTCTATTGCGGTAGACATTACTAAAAGCGATGTGGTTACGATTGCAGCGCCCGAATCGGTGCTCGTGTTGTTCCCGTTGTTCCGAACACAATAACTAGGATGCTGTTGTTTGGCTCTGGTTTTATATTATTATCAGTGGGCGTGGCTGGTAACATTGTCCACTGTTTTTTTTCATTATTAACAACCCGGAAGCAATGTTTCAGTTGAAAATAATAGTTTTCAATCCCTAATAAGCGATAGTTTCAAGTATTACACATTATCAACAACACATCTGTTTCACCACAGTGGCAGTTTCAATATATTTGACACCTGCTTTTCAAACTTTTTTATGGATTTTCCTTTTATCTTCGCTCTGAATATATTGCTTTTCTCCCCAACTCTTTCTTGTTCATTTCCGTAATTGATTATTTGAGAACGTGGTAATTAAATAAATCATCACTGATCTATAAAATGTATCTCTACGACCCACATTCGACGAAACAAGTGTTTTACATAATGTAGCTTTCAACTCGACTGAAGGAAATGTTTCTGTCTATAAATAATCGCAACAATCCTAACGGTTGTGAAACGCTGACAATGTCATAATATCCTCCAAGCACTACTCAGAAGTTGAAAAGTTCAAAAAAGTCGAAACAACTGATTTTTCACTTGCAAATACCATGGACCAAACGTGAACCGAATATTTGTTTTATTTCTATACCTCAAAATTAATTATGTTACCTATCTTTGGTCGGTAGACCCGACAGCGGTTTCAATTCAATTTCGAACGAAATTGGATACTGATAATGTGAATACTTTGATTCTGCTAGCTCATAAATCTCATCTGTTCATCTTTTTGTTCGTTTATGAAGTGCTAACTTCTTATGGGATGCTAAACCGCTTCGTTATCCAACGCGTAACGGCGCAAGATTGTCTGGCTTTCCTTTCTCTCACGTATACGTCAGCGGAAGGCAGGCTCCTCCTCTCTCATCGGACAAACACTCAGTGTTTAATGTGCGTTAGACATATACTGTTGGCAGTATTTTAAATAAAAATCTAACCAGCAAGCACGTAATATTATTTTATTATGTGAAACGTGGTACAAAAAAATTATGATACTAATTTTGTGTATGTACATTATCAGTATCATTATTCAATCCTACAAAAGTAACAATTGGCTTATGGTAGCTATAATATATGTACATACAGAACATAATCAATACATTATTTTATTAATAAATAACCTTTCCTTACATTTTCACATTGATATACATAAAATTTAAGTAGTAACCCAAGATTTCCTCAAGTTAAACAATTTCAATATTAAGTAGTTCAACTAAGATTAGTTTAAGTTATCACTCTTGTCGGGCGTTTCGAGACGCACGCGTTTTTTAATAAGTTTTTAGTTTTTCCCGTTGACGGTAAATTTGCCTGAATAGCAATAATTTTGAGGTAATTCATCGAACAATTTCTCAATTAATCATTTACGACAAAAAATTGTTACGAATTCGCAGTATGATAATATTTTCTATTCTTCCATTAGGACGAAACGATGGACCCGAGCGTGACGGAAACCTACATGGGGGAATGGAAAAACGACAAGCGATCTGGTTACGGCATAAGCGAACGATCGGACGGCCTCAAATACGAGGGAGAATGGTACGCAAATAAAAAATACGGCTACGGCGTAACAACTTTCAGTAACGGCGAGAAAGAAGAGGGCAAATACAAGAACAACGTACTGATAACGAGTCAGAAGAAAAAGATATTTCTGATGAGGAGCGCCAAGTTTCGAGAACGAATAGACGCGGCTGTCAACGCGGCGCAAAGAGCTTCGAAGATCGCCCTGCAAAAGTCCGACATAGCCATCAATCGGACGGCTACGGCTAGAGGAAAGGGGGAGCAGGCAGACATCGCCGCTGCTCACGCCAAAGAGGACTCAGATATTGCCGAAACTGTTGCCAAACAATACGCCCCGGACTTCAAACAGCCCGGGCTCGAACGACTCAAAGCGAGACAGAACAAGTTCAGAGAAATGCAGATGCAAAGCCAGAGCATAGACTTGGAACAGAAACCAAACATTAATTCAATCAACCAACTTCCCAACAAAATGCCCAATCAGATTCCGAACCAGATCCCCAACAAATCCAACCAATTGCCTAACCAAATGCCCAACCAACTTCCTAACCAGCTTCCCAACCAACTTCCCAACCAACTTCCCAACCAACTTCCCAACCAACTACCTAACCAAATTCCCAAGCAAATTCCCAACCAAATACCCAATCAAAACCCTAACCAGTACCTTCAGAATAACCCCTACACGCAACAGCAACAACATAACGAAGCTGGACTGTCCGGCAACAAACCAAACAACCCCTATGGCAACCCCTCGCCTAACCCTTACAACAACCCCAATAACCCCAGTAATCTCAACAACCCTTCCATGCAGCCACATATAAATGATTATAGACCGAAGTTGGGCAACAACCCTTTGGAAAACAACCCCGGAACGAGTACAACTCATCGATGCAGAAGCCAAGGAATTCCATTGCTACCGAAGACATTCAGAGTAATTCGCTTAGGAGGATGTCCAGGAGGGTTTCGGGCGATAGGCCTTATCTAGGGAATATAGGACAACAATCTTCCATTGATCATTTCGACCACTACAAGAGGCCGCCAAGTAGGGATTCCAGTGTGGATAGGTAGGCAAAGTTTCAAGTAGTGTTTCATACTGAAACGGTATGCCAGTTGTTGTAAACGACTCGCGGGGTTTCATTAGGCAACACATTCAACAAAAGCTCAAAAATTACAACCTGAAAACAGTTATGTCCACTTCAATATTCCTTAATAGTTACTTCATTTGTATCACTGGTTTATTGCACTAGCCGATAATTGGATCAAGACTGATTGCTGTCCTCAAATCATACAGCGATAGAAGGATTGCAAATGGCTTTTGAAGCTTTTCAGTACACTCTCGACTTTTCTCACACTCTGAATTATCCATCCGTCGAAATGTTCAGTAAAATCCCCATCACCATCCTGTAAATCATACATTATCGAAATTCGATAGGCAGACGCATTAACTTGAGGACTGATTCGATGTTCGAATGAATAACAAACTTCAATTGCTGATTCAAATCATTCTAGTTGGCAGCAGTAAATTGAGTTGATTTCAAGAAAGATTTGTTTTGAGGTTTCGTTTTGTCTTCTTCAGGAAGCTATAGTGTCAAAAATATACTATTGCTTTACGAGCTGATAGCATTTTTTTCCTATATTCCAAGACAATCATTCCATCAATCTTATTTTCTATATAAGTTTGTATAGGACCTCTATTATTCGGAAATAACTTGGATTGTCCAATAAATTTCAGCCTGCTGGGAACCAACTCTTCAGTTTTTTGAAGTTGAATTTTTCTAGTACTCTGTATGTTTCTCCTTGACCCTCTTTCTGATTTTATTCAATTCCCAAGATGTTGGTATATCCATAGTTGGTTCAGTTCCTATACATGGAGTTGATGTTCAGTAATGATTTGGCACACTCATCAGCTTCCTTATTGCCTGTGAGTCTTGAGTATTCCTTAAAAATTCTCGTTCGTAGGTAATTATAAAAAGCACACACTAATGTATGCTGCAGAATCAGCAGCTTGTAGTATTTTACGTATTATAATCGTTGAAGGGAAGAAACAGCAAGAATCACAGAACACTGCATTGAGATACTCCATATTTTATTGGGGATTGTTTACTGAATTTGCTATCGTGAATTATATACGATTTGTCATTGAGGATCACATCAAATCAAGAGATCTAATCAAATCCATAGTTTTTCTAGTGAAATATTTTATGGTATATAATAAAAAGCTTCACTCAGATCAATAAATACTGCCAAGGTTTCTTCCTTATCTTCGTTTCCTTCTCCTATGCAATTATTTTTTAGCGACTTTACTGGGAATCAATGCAATTGGTCTATGATTTGATAATTATCTATTTTCTGATTAGAATACTGATATCACTCCCAATTTTTGGTTCATCTGAAAGTATGCCATTTCAGTACATGACTCATTAATGTACTAATGACTAAATTTTTTATACGTACCGACTGAGTGGTTTTTTTATCAGTTGGGTAGAAATTGTTCAATTATTTCATTATACCAGATATTTCTGCTTCTATTGTTGAATGAATAGAAAGTCTTCCTTTTCCGTGGAAGAATTACCTATATGAATCAAAAGATGAGCTTTTGAAGATGAAATTCCATTGATTACTTCATTTACAATATTTTCAAAATGATTGGTAAATTCTTCGATGGATATCGTCTCAGTTGTCTTTTTCAGATTTCCTTCCTGTATTAGTGTTGATATCCTGTATTAGGGTCGTCTTCTTTTTCCCACTAATAGTAGTTGTTGATATTCATATTTTTTCATTTTCGACTGTTTTTCAACTCCTTATTATTTGGCGATTCTAGTAAATCGTTGAAGATGGTAATTTCTGCCCTGTCTTTTGTCTACCAACCAGATACTTGTTGTGTACCCCTCTGCACTTTCCAGGTACTCCAGAGCAACTGGCCGCCTGAGCAACGCCATGAACTCCAGGCAACCCTCGGTGGACAGAACCTCCGTGAACCGGCCTTCCGAAACTCCCGATCGGACGCTGCGAGCCCCCTCTGCCATTCGGGGCACCACTCCCGGACCGCCTTCCAGCAACGTGGGTGCCAAAAACGGATCCGTCGTGACAGGAAACGCCACCAAAATGCCGGTTAGCGGCTCCAAGTTGTCGGGCAGCATCACCAAGCTGCCGGCAAATAATACAGGACCCGCCCAACCGCCTCCCTTTGAAGAAATCATCATAAGGAAGAGAGGTCTTGGCCAGGATATCATTCCCTCCCCGAACCAACCGAAGCGGACGGAGAGCCTTTTCATTCCCGGACAGCCGACGCCGCAAGCTGTCAACAAGGTCAGTACGAACCAGGTCAGTATCGGGTGATTTGAGGAATTGAGTGAGGTTGTTTACATTTCACGCTTTGGATTAACTAGAAGTTGATCTATACCGAATGAAAAAGTAATACGTGCGAGTATGCTCTTCCGGTAGAAGAGCATACTCGCTAGGCAAGATATCGGTATGCTTTTTTCATTTTCCGATTCCTTTCGAGATTAGTACCTAAGAATTTCGTACTTTTTTTATTACAAAAAAACCAAACTGGTTATTAGCGTTACAGTTCAAGTTACATTTCTAATTGACATTGGTAACGCTTTAGGCTCTGCCAAACAAACATTGAACACATGGATGGCATAATCTTCCAAGAGTGGCTCACTCCAAGGCGTTTATTCACCCTTCGAAGCTTGATACCAAACAGTTGTTAGACTACAGTAGGGATGAACTACGATGTCTAACAGACCTTCTTACTGGTCAGTGTCATTTGAATCATCATATGCAGAGACTCGGGCTGTCGGAAGACAGTGTGTGTCGCCTTTGTTTGGAAAATGATGAAACAGCAAAGCACATGCTTTGTGCCTGCCCCGCTGGGGACCGAAACAGGTTTTTAGAGTTCGGCAGAGCCGTACTCTTACCATCTGACCTGGAAGACCACTCACCATACAAACTAATCGGCTTCGTTAAGAAGCTGGGTTTATTTGGTCGAGTGTGAATAGGTGTGAGCCACAATCAACCCTTGCGGGTTGCGGTTGAGGATCGAATAGACCCACTCACTTTGGACCTAACCAAACCTAACCCTAACATTTCTAATTATATTTGAATACAGTTCAGAAAAGACAATAATGTCTCAATTGTCCAATTAGTACCTAGTGTATCTTTCAAAGATAATTGGTATTCCATGATCATTCCTCTGCTGGTTAGAGAGCGGACAATCAGTAAGGAGATGCTTCACAGTCAGATTCACATGTCACGCTCCGCGTTTTGGTTCATTCTTGTTTTGAAGCGAATACTCGTGAGTTAAACGTTTGTGGTCTAACGGTAAACGGGTTAGGATTACTGAATCCCTTCGATGTTTAGGTAATGTAAAGCAAATTCAAATCCAAGATAGAGTGGATGTAAACATTGACATGCCCTACGCACGTGATATTGAAAATCCCAAGAATTGGCCAGGGTCGTATTCAGAACCAACATCTTGTTGATCGCAAATGCTATATCATACTTAGGAAAACTTTTTTTTATAATAACGAGTGAAATGCACAAGTTTTGTAGTTTAACAGGAAAAATGACGATGATATGCCGAACACACTTCTCCCATTTCTCCGCTGTGACTCTTTTCAAAGCCTCATCAAAAAGTACTTTGAGATCTGCAAATTTGAACGTGGTGTTATGCTGAGCTACAAAATTCTTCACATCCGCGCATATTAACTCGATGGGATTGAGGTCGCAGTGGTATGGAGGCAGGCGAAGGACAATTTTGTATTGGTCTGCTGCCATCTCATCGACTATATATTTTTGGTATTCAAGCTTGCGCTCCTTGACAATTTTTAGTAGCTGTACTCTTAGCATTGAGTCTTCAAAGCTAATATTCTTTGATCGCATCCAATTTTGGATTTCAACCTTCTTTAAAGACGTTGTCGGAATCTTCTCTAACCGTCGCGAATGATAAGGTGCATTGTCCATTACAATCACAGCATTATCCTCCAGATGGGGTAGAACTTTGGAAAACCACTGTTCGAAAGATTCACCGTTCATTTCTTCGTGATAATCTCTAGTTTTCTTCGACTCAAACACTACAGCCCTTCAGCAACAAACCCATTCTCATTGCCGATGTGACAAATAATAAGCCGTTTTCCTTTACCTGAAATTATCAAGAGGCATGTAAGTAAATAAAACCAATACGAGGGTTACTTTTTATATATTGAGCTGAGGCAGGTCTTAATATAAATATAAGTTCACCTGATGGATTTGTTAATCCGGTGGATAGTCCATCTAGAAAGGCCCTCCTAGATGAGGTCACAGTTTCACCGACCCATACTTTAGGGGTAGTATGACCAGCGTTAACCCAGATTTCATCCATGAAATAAATTGTTCTCTATTGTTCCCTATAATATTTAATTTTGGTCAAATACTCTCTCCTCCATGACACAATTTCCTCTATCCAATAATAAACTATTGCGCCCTCGTTTTTTCCATACAAAATTCAAATGTTTCAATACTTTATGGAATGCTGTCCGCTTAAAACTTGGCAATAAAACATCTTCATTTATTTATGTGAGTACTTTGTCTATCGTGGGTATTTCATTTCTGAAAAATTACTCATGCACTTTCCTCCTGATTGCATGTTTATCAGCATCATCTATTGATTTTATAATGGTTTGACGATTCTGATTTGTATTCGGTTTGGAAAATGTATGATTTTGTTCATATTCCCGTAAAACATTGTAAATTGAAGCGCAACACACTTCAATTTTATCGGAAACTTTCGATACGACTTCGTCGACAGTCGATGTCTCAATTTCTTCCATCTCTTTTTTGAACACATTTAAAATCACTTCTTTCATCTCAACACTCAAATGTCTTTTTTGGATCGTTTCCTGGCTGGACTTAGAGGATAGCTCACAGTGTCATCAGCAGTGTCTGTAGTGGACATCTTGGAAAATAATTTTAAACAATATACTATAACGCACGCCACACAAACACGCAAACGACTGATTACAACCCTGTGCTGGTACCGAACTCGTACCAAGAAGGCGAATTCACCAATGAACGCTGCCCTTTCCATCTGGCACTGGGTGATCACGTGAACATCACGCTTTGGTTTTGTTTTGTTTTACTCTATCTTGGATTTGGATAGACTTTAGTCCATGGTTTAACGAAACTTTTCACTTCTCTCAGCTGCCAACGGTTTTGGCATGTGACTATTTTCATGTGACTATTTTCAATTGAATTCCGCATGTCGCCTCTCATCGTTTAGGTTATAATTTCAGAAATTGCGCTGGTTACTACTCCTTTGGCTAGTTCATCAACTTCTTCATTACCTCGACAAATAACTAATTTCCACTAATTGTCAATTCGTTGATGAGACCATTTTCAATATAATTCTTCTGATATTATTAAAAAGGTAGATATTGCTTTATGAATGAATATAAACATGAAACGAACATAAAATAAAGTTACCTTCATTATTATTATTTCTCCATATCGGTATATTTTCTGTCAGGACTGTGATAGGTGAATTATTATTTAGACGTATTCAACGATAAATTACCACAATACACAATAACCAAGAAGCACGAAAATAGGAAAGTACTACCTGGATTCGAGAACTAATCTCCAAATGAACAGCTTCCACTTTTCACCATAATGCCATGTTAACAGCTCGAAGACTCACACCAACAAAGGAACTATCCTCTCTTCTCCAGCTTTCTTCTCACGTGTCAAAACAGGAAATCCTGTCCTTGCATTAAGCCCCCCCCCCTCCGTGGAGTAGAACGCCCTGGCAATAGTCTCGGCTTCCTGGTCCTGGAGAGGTATTGCTTCTGGCCATCGTGAAAAGCGATCGACGCAGGTAAGACAATACTTATATCCCTCGGAGTACGGTATAACGATGTGGTCGATATGGACGTGCTCGAACCGTCTAGAAAGTGCTGAGAAGTTGCCGATGGGTGTTGATTCGTGTCGTGAAACCTTGAACTGCTGGCACTCGGTAGTTGCTCTGGCACCAGAACGCGACAGCTCATGGATGACATCAAAGGCTGGTCTGCGAAAGGCGGCTGTCAGGAAGGGCCGCGCCGTCGTCGTGGGGATGTCGCAGCAGATGGCAGCGTTGGATCCAGGGATGTTCACTTGGCGCAGGATCAAGCCAGAGTCATTTCTCTGACGGAATTCCTGGAGCTGCTGGTCCTGTTGCTGAGACGCTGCGAGGGCCTTGAAATCGAGTCGCGTAGTGCATCGACTCGGGATTGAGCATCCGCGACAACATTATCATCACCAGAGATGTGCTGGATATCGGTAGTGAATTGCCCGATGAAATCCAGGTGGCGGAACTGGCGGAAAGCGAAGGTGAGCGGCTTGTGATCAGTCAGGACGGTGGTGTCCTTCAACCATGTGTCGGAAGTACTTCACGGCCTCGTAGATGGCCTGAAGTTTTCGGTCGTAGGCAGAGTATTTGGCCCCGGCGGAGCTCAGCTTCTTCGAGAAGAAACCCAAAGTTTCCCATTCGCCGTTGTATATCTGGTGTAGGCTGCTCCAACGGTGTGGTCCGACTCGTCGCAGACCAAGGAGAGTTTGGCGCCGAGCTTTGGATGGGCAAGGAGTGTTGTGTTGGCAAGCGTGTCCTTGCAAGCAGTGAAGGTAGCTTCAGCAGTGTCATTCCACGTAATTGGCTTCTTCCCTTCGATGTTGCCCTTGAGGAGGTCGTTAAGTGGCGCCTGAGTCCTAGCAGTCCTACGCATGAAACGCCTGTAAAAGTTAATCATACCTAGGAAATGTTTAAAAATCTGTTTAAAATCTGTTTTTTCGTCAATCAGCTGTCGCCCCCATACGAACGACAACTCTCAGAAGTTGAGAAACTTGTGCGAGCTAAGGACTAACGAGGTCTTACCTTTCAACGTGTGATTCCTAACGCGGAGGTCCTTCGCTGTTTCGGGCGTTTGATACTCCTGGATTACGGAGACCTTTTTCGGAAGGAGTTGTGTACCTTTGCCAGATATAAGGTATCCAAGGAACGCGACGTTTGGCTCTAGAAATTTCGGAGGCTGAAATTTTGTATGTAGGTTCGATTTATGTTGTACGTTTGCAATAAGAAATGATTTTTGAATATTCCAACTGGGGCGCCAGCCGTGCAGGAGAAAGACGCGTCCATAAAACAAAATCATTGAGCCATTAACTGACCATAAGTATAATTTTCCTTCATTTGGGAGCATAGACGTTTGAACACTTTCCACCATATCATCAACAGAAGTCAGACAACTATTTTTTTGATTTTCCAAACTATCATTATTGATCTTGATTTTGCTCTTCAATTGAAAGAATGACTGTCTTTAGACAAAATTCCACAACTTCAGTGTTGGGGTGCTTCTTATTTGTGAGCAATATTGTAAAGAGGTGCTGATTTGAGTTGTATAAAACACTAAGAGTTGCGGACAAGTGAATGAATTTTCAGTTCGACTTAGTTTTACAATTTTATGATAAGCTTCTATTGCGATTTCAGCGATATGATTATACCAAGACATGCCATTTTCCATTTTGACCCCTAACAAAATATTCAGCCACCATAACCAGGAATCATAGATCTGTCTGGGGTACTCACTTTCTCCAAAGAAAATGGTCGCCAAATTTTCTAAGAATCAAGTTTTACTTGGCTACTATAAGAAAGTTTAGCTGAGTTCTTTGTTAAGATGTGAACTTTCAGATATTGCATATCTTGCTAGATGTTAACTGATAGCTGATGTTTGGACATCTGAAATCAACTGCCAAGTGTGCTAAGCTATATTCTGGATTCTTGGTCTTCATGAAAAAAATGTAGATAAACTTCAGAAAAACGCTTAGGAACAATGTAGATCCCTATAGAAAGTTGATTTTGAAGGTGCCTGAAAGGAAAAGGGAAAGTATACTTGGGAACACACATGGAAAACCGTTTAAGAAAAGAACTGAAGAAATGCTTCGATAGAGGAGGCATCAGTTCTCAATAATTTCAACGCTTTTCATTAAATCATTAGAGGACAGAGCTATGAATAATGTAACAAAGGAGAAATTACAAGTCATGCGAATATGACAGGTTTTGATCTCAGAAGGTAATTTATGTAGTCAAGTACAGAAGAATATTGTTGGAATATGATACAAGGTATTTTTCTAGTTTTAGTTAAAGTTGATGTTCTAGCACTTCAACTCTTGTTTAAGTCACCATGTTTTTATTTCGCAGAAATGGACTTCGTGCAATCATAAATAACAGTTATAGATTCGAATACATCTTAAATACATATACTGAGAGCTTAAATGCAGATCAACTCAGTTAAAATATAAACAACCTTCGCGCAAAATAGTTGCTGAGTATTACTTTGTCAGCATATCAAATAATAGAACATTCATCAATTACGATTATTCTATTTATAACAATGATTAGTAAGGATAATGCAAATAAATGTTTTTGTAACTCCGCAAATTTAAATTTATCCAGTACCATCTCCTATTGCCAGGTGGGTGTTATTCAAGTATGGCGATGAAGTTGTATGAGACGGAAAATCTTACTTAACATCATTTCGCATATCAAGCGTCGAGCCAATGGAAATATTTTACTAGGACTAGGCGTAAATCGTCCTATTATTATAACAACAACCAAATTTATCTGCCAACATCCAATTTTTTTCATTTCCGCCCAACATTTACATAACGATGAGTCAGTAGTTTCTGAGATTTTTACCCGTACAAAAATGAAAATATGATTTAGAACCGATGTAGAATGAGGAATGGCCGTCGTTGGCCACGCCATAGGCATCCGTCGCGTCGTTATTTACGACAAAAAGGATGTTCAGGGTCGGATTCGGTCAGAAATGGAAAGTGGGCAATGATATTCTCAAAGTACAGCACCCCTAAGGATTTTTTATCGTATTAATTGAATCAGAAAAGTTTAATAAATAATGATAATATTAATTTACTGATAATGGAGTGTACAAAAGTATAGGTAATGTAATTGGTAAATAAATATAGGAACCCACAGGACAGGCGGAATTTATTTATATACGAATTGGTGATTCGTTAGGTCATTATAAAAAAAAAGTTACAATGAACATATGTCCGGAGTTGCTTAGTTTCTGAGATAGAGGGCGTTGAAGTTTGAAAAAAACTGTATTTATAAAATAGCATAAATATCCTTACACCGATTTAGTTGACATTTGCTACAGTTATTCCAGGTGATAATGCGCTTATTTAGCCCGTACTACATCAAAATTATTAGATCCAGTGGCGTCTCAGTGGGCACCACAGATTAAGCAACTATAATTAAATTACAACTTTTTCGTCGCTTGTATGCCATCGTATGAATCAACCACCTGCGAAACATTAATCTTGGGTGAAAATCTCGAGGCCGAACCCGCTTTATGTGATATGGGTATAGGAGGTTTCTTTTTAGAACTGTCCATACGGTTTTTGGGCTGACTTTCAGCTGCAGTGCAATCTTTCTGGTACCATTTGAAGGATCTTCTATCGCATCAAGTATAGCTTCTTCTAGTTCACGCGTTGTTACAGTTTCTGGTCTTTTATCACCTGCACCTCTGTTAAGATATCTGTCCTGGTGAATTATATGTGCTTTTTCCGCATTTCCATTTGCTAATCCATAATTAAAGTGCATGTCATCCATTTCAATCCATGATGGAATCACTGCTAATTGACAACTCTGACTTTCATTGATTTGACAACACTATCACTGTCAGTCGGTTTCCAAAGCAGGCGTTCATGATATGCAAAGTGGCTTCAATTTTTTTGTCTGGAAAATGAAGCTGAATATGAAGAAAACACAAGGGACTAAAGAGTTTTATATTCAGTTGATTGATCTGAAAAGAAAAACTACAAGTCAATAGCGTACTTGTTTTTCCCAATATAGTTGGGTGTGGTGTGCCCTGTATCTCAGAAACGAAATAACAAAATGTTCATGAGAACTTTTTTCTTGAAACGACCTAACGAATCACCCTCTGAAATTTTGAACCGTAGTTAGAAAATACCCTGTATAGTCCTCCAGAGTACTCAACGAAATGTTTACGTTAACTTCACGGCAGTTCATCTCTTTTTATATTACTCATCTACTCCTCTATAGGAAGTATAAAAGCATGTGTTTAAATTTGTAAGTGTGTTCATATCTATTTCATACTGTAATGTCCAAGAAAAACAGAATCTATCTGGCAAGATTCACATTTATAACCTCATCCTTCAGTGCCTCAGTTCTCGAGGAAGAGGCAGTTAAAGTTTCGAAAGCTAGAACAGAAGAAAGAGTTCTCACTTTTCTTGTCTTCGACTGCAATACCTAATCCAACCTGTTTTTTCAATAAGGCCAGTCGAACTAACTCGTGTGTGTGAAGTTGCTTTTCCGGGTGTTCATCCGTTGTGTATTCTTCAAAAGTCGACGTTTCGCCTTCATCCCAAATGGCATCAGCAAGACTTGTTATCGCTTGTTCTTCGTGAGACTCAGTTAAGTCGCAGCTGAAAAGCTAAACGTCTGTGGATGTATCGATGTAAGTAAATCTCATGAAAAAAACATGTTTCTAGAATATATGACAGATAGCTATCTTCTGAGAGAAGACGCATAACACGGACAGCGGAAAGAAAGCGAAAACCCCCAAATAGACAGCAAAAAGTGTACGTACTGATGTCAATGAAGGTAAAAGCAGAATCTCATAGGTAGATCAGTAGCTCGAAATCTGCAATGCCAGGAAAACAAGAAATTCGTCAACCGCAACCGAAGTACTAGAAAAACGTATGGGATGATAAAACGTCTGAAGAAAAACAATTACCTGAAGTTGATTAGAAACTGGTTCAACAAAGGAATTTGGCCAGATTGACAGGTAGTCACTAAGCATGGTCCAGTGGTTGAGGAGTATAGGAGTTAGTAGATTTCTCTAGGCTTACAAGATGTTCTAGTATATCGGAGGAGAGACCAAATGAAACAACGTCAATACACCAGTGGGTCGCATTGAGAGCACAAATTAAAAATAAATCTGGCACGAATTCGATAGAGGTATTACTGGGCCAACTGTCGCCATGGTGTTGAAAAACGACGCAAATAATAGGATTTTTGCAACGCCTTGTAACAAGTTTGTCGAGTAGTCAAGAGAATGTTTAAAAAATTCATGAAACTGGGAAGCACCTGTAGATTATCAGCGACTGTATAAAGAAGCGATTAACCACGAGGGAAGTGGACTATTTGCCACTGTTTCACCTGTTTTGTCATCAATATGACGAGATATACCGAACCAAATTAATATTCGAGATGGAGATTACATGCTGAAAAGTAGACTTCTCATCGTAGTGTAAAAGAACAATTCGAAGAATGAAAGGAGAGTGGTAGTATCTAGTGCGAGACAGTTGCAGAGGAGGAAAATCAGTGCAAATACTTCAGAGAGGTTAACAAGTGACAGTAAATGGGTTGAAATGGGTTTTTTCATTATACCGGTATAGCAACCTAAAAAAATTCAAACTAGGAATCAAGAACTGTTACTTTTTAAACAACGATTTCTAGCACAGGGTACACAATACGCAGTAAACTCCTTTTGTTCCAGAATTGGGATCGAACCAGCATTTACGATGTCGATTTGCGATTACGACTGCCTGAAATAGGGGGAGATATAGAAATATAGCGTTTTGAGTAATGTTTCAAGTGGAGTTGGTAAAATTTACAAGTACCTATGACAATTATGAAAGAACCCACACAGTATTTTCAGCGAATCCCCTCTAAACCCCCGACAGCTACTCCGCCACTGAGTAGCTTCTCAAGAAATCTCTTGCTGAATTTTTAGCGAGAGTGCCAGTCAGTCCCTGATCGCGTCTAAAAACGTCTCTCACCGACTGGCTGGCAACGGTTATTTTAAATTGCTTACGGACCACAGTAAAACGTGTTGTTCGGTGCAAACCCCGCGTGAAATTTTACTCGGCCTGTCATGCCGTGGTATCAAGAAGAAGACGAAGAGGATGACCTGAGGTTTTCCCCCGCTTTGCTGGCCAGACGGGCATCCGAGAGCTGGATAGACACGCCGCCTGTGGAGGTTGTGATAAATTTTTTCATCCCCTTCGGATAAGTACGACATATTGTTAGCAACAGATGGAGCCACAACTTTTGCTCATATTGCACTTGTGTGACACCTATTTATGTATCTTATTACAGTTTTTATCTCCATCTGTTATCAGCTTTACGCAGACATGTTGTTCAAAGAGACATTCCATTGGTATTTCTCTCAATGTGACCAACATTTTTCAAAAGAGAAATTCATGAAAATGAATTCGTTCGCCAATTAACTCCTATCTATATCTATACTGAGCGACAAAATTTCCCGATGCCCATACATTAATTTTCCTCTTTGTCACCAAGGAAATTTCAGTCGCTCGAATTGTCAGCAACGATTTATTTTTAGTTCGTTCCGCTATTTATTAGCTGTTTTGGTCTGAATACAATTTCTTGGATATTTTCCATGGCGATCCATGGTTTACAACGAGAAACAAACATTTATCAAATCTCTTATTTCACATTATTGATTATTAATATCCGAAAGACGATGAAGTTTTGTTGACGTTCACTCGCCGTTTTTATATCATCGATAAATTATTTGGCTCCGCTTCAAAAAAAGTATTTTCTGTCGCTTAACCTCGTGAGATTGATACTGAGATAAGTAATAATAGAAATTTTAATAAAGATTTCAATGTAGTGGTATTCTACAATGCAACTGAATTGTGAAGATAAATCAGTACAATGAACTCGATGACGCCTTACTTCAAATGAAGAAATATGAATATTGGCAATTGTCAATTATAACCAAATTAAAACCAAAGAATGTCAACAATCACCAATGACATAAATACAGAGAATCGACCGAATGAATTTCAAATAATCGCTTCATCATAAAATATTCCAAATATCTATTATTGACGGCTTTTCAAAAATAGCATCTTATTTTAAATTCCTCTATAATTCGTAATAGAGTCGTCATCACCACTTCTTTTTTATCACTTGAGAACCGTGTGATTAGTACATTTCTCGAAAATCTCTGGAAAATCCTACAGTTTTATGAGCTTATTGCATTTCTCTTGTTCCCTGAACTGGTTTGCGCATACATGTCTTTCGTTAGATGTATCATATTCTCCCGGATATCATTTGGGTTGTCCATAAATTCCTTGCATCCTTGCCCCTTTTCTGCATTAAGTGTTCGTTCTGGTGTTCCATAAATTCTTGCTTTGATGGACCAGCTCCGTAGCTCTTTTCTCAGACTTTTTCTTTCGTTTCCCCTTGTTCTTTGCAAGTAGTCTCCATGTCTCTTTGACCAATTTCCTTATCTAATCCGATAATAATTTTTTTCGCTACTCCCCCAATTGGTACAGAGTTGTAGTTGATGATCCGTATCTGAAACACATTAGCCTTTTCATTGCTTGTGACTGCTGAGTGTCCTGGCACTCAATCCAGAGGCAACCTAGTACGGTCCATATGTTTTTCATTTTCTCACAGCGTTCCCAGATCAATCTTCATGTCACTCTTGGGTTCATCAATGCACCAAGTGCGTCCTAACTGCCGTAAGAATGAAGATTAGCCCATTCCGTTGAGGTCTCCAATATTCCTTGTGCATTGCAAAGTTGCATAAATTTTTGTCCTGGAGACGAATGAAGCAGCTGGTTGTAATGTAGATTTGTGTCCGCACAGTATATTATAGTTACCGTCTCATATTCGACCGTCTATAAATCAACTGTCAAACATGTCCTTGAAATCATCCACTCTTCACGTTCTATGACTTCAACCGTGAAATACTTATATTTCGGGGTCTTATGGTCCGTGAATTTGTTGAATGTTTCTTTCACATATTCTGAATTCGCCTCCCACATTATAATACAGTGTAGCGGGGAAAGATTGAAAGTATCTTCAATGCTGCTGTTGAGCTGGTCCATTTCACCTACTACTCTCTAACAAGCAAGTATTTGTTCCCAAGTCCAAAAAAACTGCAGTCTTATGGGCTTATTGAGTTTTTCTCCTATATTTTTTATGACACCCGTATCAACAACCTTGTTGGACATAAATTTGGTTGTCCAACAAGAAATCGCGATTATCCTGTAATATTTTTTATAACCTTCACCGATCAATCGCTAGTTGATCTCGATTTGCCAAACTTATGATTAATTAGCCTATGGCCCGGCCTTAGATAAGATGGGTGTTGATTTTGTTTATACACTTCTCCAAGAAATCAATGTACCACTTTAGTGAATCAATTTTATTTGTAGTCAAAGGTGAAATGAAAAATGAAACATCTTCAGAGTTAACCTACATATTATTGGAAAAAAGTTGACAAAAATATACAGAAAAATGTCAATAACGAGTGTTTCCACCTCTACCACGTATAACAGCATCTTCGGCCCATACTTGAAATTATGTGCCTTATTTAATTCTAGTCCAGTCTTCTTCAAACCTGAATCAGTCTCTCTCCCAGTTCCTGCAGGTTGTTTGGTTGGATCCGGTGCTCTCTCAATCGCCTACCAAGGCTATCCCAAGGCTGTCCTTATTCATCTTTCACTGCCTGAACCACTGTGCATGCTGTTTTTGGCGGGTGCTTGGGCTTGGGATGTGTGGGTTGAGCAAACCGGCCATCGGATGCCTGCTTCCACGTAGCTTCGCTAGATACGGAAATGACCGAATCACCTAACTGAATGGCATCCCAACGATGGCTTAATTCTATGGTGTGTGTATCCGTGCCGAGAGAATGAATGACACTGAGCCTATCAGCTGTCTCTAAGGAACATTCGAGATACCGGGCGCCTTGTCACGGTAATGCGGGGCTCTGCCATGATTGACCTTCTTTCCTTAGCACTCGTGGGACTTTTATGGACATAGTAAACCTAAAAATTCTTTCTGGCGCTGAGTCTACAGAGAAGATGGATGTTGAGCTTAGGACTCCAACTGACCTCCCTGACTTTGGACCTGACCTAACCTAACCTACGTGCTGGCCATGCTATGGGGTTAATTTCAACCTCTTCGAGGTAATTTCTGACTATCTGTGCATCATGGAGTCTGGCGTATCTTGCATTAATAAGAAATTTTCGAAAATGATCAAACTGTGTTCCCTTCATTACGCATATAATCAAGTTTTGTTTTTCCAGTAATGTGTTTCCATCTGCATGAAGATGCCATAGTCACAGTGTTACCAAAAAAATCAAATCCAGAAAATTTCAAAGATCTACGTGGAATCGGTATACTACCTACGATGTCCAAAATAATTGAAAAAATAATGGAAAAGCAAATTAAAGCATATCTTGACTATTCTGATTATTGAAATCAGGTGTACCCCAAGGATCTATCCTTGGGCCTGTTCTTGGTTTTGTCCAATTTTAATTTCACAGATTGTCTGTATGGTCCAAATCTCATAGTTTTTTATAAAAAGAAAATACAAAATATACAAAATTCTTGCTTGAGATTGATTTTTGGTATTCGTAAATATGAAAGCATTACCCATATTTTGAAATATATAAACTGGTTGAATATGGATAATCGGATGTTGCTCTACTCTGCAAGCTTATATCATAGTATAATTTAAACTAAAACACCAGAATATCTTTATAATAAAATCAAATTCCGAACTGACGTACATACATTGAACTTGAGGTTTAAAGGGCTTTTAACACCCCCATAGCACAAAACACAACAATATGTAAGTTCCTACAGTTATCAGATCTCAAAAATTTACAATGAAATTCCGAACAGTTTGAAAGAGATGAAGTTAGATAAGTTTAAAGAGAATCTGAAAATAATTTTATTGAAGAAGCAGAACACCCCTCGATAATAATGTTAAGAATGTTTTTTAATTTACTTACTTTTTCGTTATATGGCGCTTTATGAGATTGAGTGGAAGAGCAGCTCAATTGAATAGTCAAATAATATTGTCATATCATTTTTTTAAGTTGAACTCCGCCTATTATGCCAACAATTAGCATTTCAAGATGGAAATAATTATTTATTATGTAAAATGGAAAATGAAGTCGCTATTATTACTATTATTATTATATAAGGGGCGAATGGTACTACGTGCTGCTCCAAGATCTCCATTATGTACCTTCCAGCTGTAACGGACCCATTGTGTATGACCACGAGGTCCGTACGTGCGGTCAAAGAAATACCTCCTCACACCATAATGGAGCACCCACCAAATAATGTGATTTGTGAAAAGTTACATTGAGCATATCGTTCATTGGGACGTCGTAACACACGAAAACGTCTGTCGTTATTGTGTAAACAAAAATAGGACTCATAGGTGAATAACACTCGTTCCCAGTCAGACTCTAACCAATTGACTAGTTCCCTGGCAAAACGTAATCTCTCCCTTCGATGGTCTGCAGTTGACAGAAGACCCCGGGCAGCAATTCTATAGGTGTTATGTTGCATTACCTGAGTCGCTGGCGAACAGTTTCCGTACTGATTTCTATAGTATGCCCGTTTTTAAAATGAATTTGTAGACTTCGATGTGTAACAAACCATTGTCGAAGTGCCAAAATTCTCAAATATCAATCCTCCGTGTGATGGATGTGTGGGACACATTGAATCGACGACCAATTCGTCGGTAACTCCAGCCTTCTTCCAAAAGTATTACTGCTTGGGCACATTTATCACGGGTTTAATTATGTGATTGACGCTCCATAATAAACACAACTGAGAATTCTTTACAAATAAACAGTAACCGAATAAGTACACATATCGCATTCACAAATGGCATATACGAGAGGTTTACCAAATATAAAATTGTAGTAGGAGTTTTTATTAACATCACCAAAATATTTTGAAATTTCGATGTGGTGCGTTAATTCATTGGAGAAGTGTATATTCATGGTCTTAAATCTGATATTTTTTCGTCTCCTCTTTGTCGGCCCAATAATTGGATATTTCTTTGACTAAGCGTCTGTCGACGGACTTCAGTTGCTTTTTTGTGAACATTGTTCAGTTGGCCGGTCGATAACTTATAATTTTTTTGCTTCGACGTTGTGTTTCTTCGAAGTCATTGAATTCTTGGTATTTAAATTTCCTAATTAAAACGAATCTTCCTATTTTCGAAAAAAAAAACTAGAATACGTAGCCTTTGCTAGGTATTACAACAGCCGTAAATTTCTCAATAATCATCATTGAATGGAATGCCAACCACTATGACTACGTGGCTGTTGTAAAACCGCGACCTCTCTGCTTTTCCAGAACATAGTCACCCAGACCTCGTTGCAAAGGAAAAAGTCACTGCCCGACGTCCAGGACTTGCCGAGGAGCACTGGCGCCATGTCGAGAGAGGAGGTGTCCTATTTGGGATCTGCCCGCCGGGAAGAAATGCGAAGGCAACAGGATGAATACGAACGACTCCGTGCCAATCCTCTACTATACCTGATCAGTCCGCAAGTCAAGGTAGGCATTTCGTTGTTTGTGTATACCTGCTAGAATTTGAACATTCTCTGAAAACCTAACCTGTGAATTAGATCAACTTTTAGTTCTTGTTGTGTCGTTTTGGTAACTGCAAACATAAATACGAGTTATTTGTAAGAGATGAAAAGTAACTCTCTCTATTAGAGTTATTTTTATGAAAACTGGACTGTAATTTTCTGTTGGGAGATTTGGAGTTTTAGTAACAGTGTGGAAACTAATCGTTGTGCTGAAGTTCGACTTGTATTTTCTAGATCAATTATCTTATCTCTTTTGGTATCAATGTTAATTATCACAACAAAAATATGTTGAGGGCGGATTTGAACTAACTGCCTCTCGGTCCAATCGGGCACACTACCACTGCCACAATTCGTCGTTTAATTTCATTATCAATATAAAAATTTCTCTGAAAAGTTGGCTTTGATTGAAGAGTAATTTTGTTGGAATATACATTGAATAGAAGTTCAGCTGGATGAAGATTATTTGAGCTTTTACTCCTTTTCTTATACCTGACTACCTTAGAACTGAGAGACGAAAAACTTTTCATTATTAAAAAATAATAACATATTAATTTTTTTTCGACCCAAATTCTTATTCTAAATGTTTTGAAATAGTTTTTATTACAAAGGTAACTCTGCAATAATGAACAAATTTGTCAAAAAAATGTCTTGATGGAACATGTGTGAAAAGCTTCTTCACCAAGTACAAAAAAAATTCAAACAAAGCTGGTAGAAAAATGCGAGAAGATCGCAAAATTAACTCTTCCTCCAAAAAGTATTTCTGAAGAACATTCCAGTTTGGCAAAATTTAGACGAGACGACAAAAATTACTTTGTAATAGTTTTGAATCTATTTCATCAGTTCGGACTTCCATTGTCTAATATAATATAAATTGATTTGAAATCCCTGAAAGAAATTAAGAAGATTAACAGAAAAATAACAATTTTATTGAACAAAAAACTGAAATTACAAAGAAATAACATACAAGCAACAACCAAAAAAAATAAAAAAATTGAAAAGTTAATACAAGCAGGAAATTGAAAATTGAAAAATATTATTAACAAGAAATGAAACTAGAAATTAAAATATTCCAAACCAAGCCAATTATCTCCTGAAGACGATTGTGGATACTAACAATCGAAACGTCGTGACATAACTTATCAAGAATATCTACAAAATAAATGTGATGCTATCATCATATAGTAATATGAATGTTACAAAAGACTCACCAAAGTTAATTTAAAATATAAAAAAGGCATATAAATCCAAACATAAAAAACCGAAACGGCAAATGCAAATGTGATGTTGATAATGTTGTTGCAGCACCACTTATGTGAACCATTTCCAGAAATAGCATGTTGACTTTATTACTTTCAATATATATATATATATATATATATATATATATATATATATATATATATATATATATATATATATATATATATATATTAGCCTTGAACCAGCTCTAAGGATACCAAAATTTGTGGTGCAGGGCCACATCAAGAAATGAGTCAATAAAACTGATAAAGGGTACTGAGAAATTCTTCATGAAGTGACCATTCGAAAAAAGAATCAACTGCTTCAACTCACAGTGTTCATTTAGAAGATGCCTGAAAGAAATAGGGCTGCCCTCAATGCAACACAAGGACAGCGGTAACTGGTCATGAATGTGATGCAAGCTCATGAACAATCCAAATCAGGTCCAAATTGAGCAAATGAAGATCTAGAGGTGATTTTAGATTGGTGTGAAGGTAACTCAGGCATCGGTTTTTTCCAAAAAGATAAATGTTTCTGAACCGGATTTAACTATAAAAGGACAGGCAATTGCACTTTCTGCTTCGATACGTTTGTTGGGAATTAAAATAGACACCAATATGTCTTGGCACAATCATGTCGTTGGAATTGCAAAGGCTGCTTGTCAAAAGATTGGAACACTGTTCCGCACCAGAAAACTATACACCTCAGCAAATTTATTGCTTTATAAAGCTCAAATCAGACCTTCTTCACAGTATTGTTCTCATTCATGTATGGAGCTTCGCCCTCAAACATACCCTGAAGCTACTAGATTCCATCCAAAAAAGAGCCATTCGCTCTTAGATACTATAGATACTTTCACAAGAGGTATCTGTATCTGTAGAGTAGGGAGGGTAAGTGTAAGCTCACGCACTTAGGCCACATATAACCCATTGTACATCTTCCCGAGGAGTTGTCCTCCTAGGTCATCATCCATCCTGTCCTTTCCAGGAAGGTGGACAGGTCGCTCGGAGGCATCTCCTTTATATCGGCAGGTGTAGGCCAAGACTCGCCGAACACACACTCTCTTATTTCCGATAACTCCGGGCACTCGCACAGAACATGCCTGATAGTCTCATCATCCTGTTCACACATCCTGCATAGAGGTGTGTCCACTAGCCCCATATTATGGAGTTGTTTCCTTAGTTGACAGTGGCCAGTCAGAAATCCTACTGTAAGGCGTAGATTTTTCCTGGTCATCGCCAGATATTTCTTCGGCGCCAGCTTCTCAGGGTCGCCCAAGGTGATCCTGGCAAGATTACATCCTTTGAATCCATCCCATCTCTTTAAGGATTGAGCATGGGTGTAACATTTGACTAGTTCCGCAATTGTCGAAGTCATCAGGCCGTGGGTGCCACTGGGTCCTAAAATTCTAAGTCCAGCCGCTTCCTTGGCTAAAGAGTTAGCAATGCGATTACCTTTACTCCTGTCGTGCCCTTTAACCCACCTCAGGATAATGTTATTATCTACCGAGGCTTTGGCTGAATGTTGGTGGCACTCTAGTACTAGCCCTGAGGTAACACGCTGTCTGTTCAAAGCTAATAGTGCTTGTCTGCTATCAGTGCAGATTGTTATGTTTTTGCCAGAAAGTCCTTTCTTGGTTATTTCGTTTGTGGCGACTGAGATACCCGCCGTCTGTATAAATCCGTATTGCATTTGTATCACCTGACTCTGTGTTCTGCTTAATTTGTATTTTGTAGGGTTTATCAAACACAAACATGGGTTCAATTGCATCACTTGTTATCTGCAGCAGAGGTTGCGCAGTAAGCGCTTCCCGCCATAGGTCCAGCCTCAATTGATCCATTCATACTTCAAAGTTTACACCAGCCGTACGCAATCGTACCATGGCCATTAACGCGACCTCCTTAACGTACAGATCCAGATGAGTCAGACCTGTGATTAATTCCACGGTTGGTGTTGTTCTCATGGCTCCTGTGATGTTTAAACAAGCCAGTCGCAGTATTTGATATAATTTTTGGATGGCCGTTGCTTGTAGAACTTTCAGTCCCAATGCAATGGCTCCATACGTTAACATAGGTTTTATTATTGCAGTGCAGATCCAGGTGACCAAACGGGGTGAAAGACCCCATGCTCGTCCTCCGACATTGCTCATAAGCCACGTATACTCTTTTTGCTCTACTCTGTAGATGAGAGTTCCATGTTAGCTTCTTGTCGAGGATACTACCAAGGTATTTCACCTCTTCAGAGAAGTTTAGTTTGCTTTTGAAGATTTCGGGAGGTTTTAAGCCCGTTAAACTTATTTTCCTGGTGAAAAGGATCATCTCAGTCTTTTTGGGATTGATCGACAGTGAGTGTTCCTTACACCACGTTTCTATTAATTTGAGCCCATCCTGCGCTCTATCGCACAGTGTGTTTACAAATTTGCCGGTCTGCAAGATAACTATGTCATCTGCGTATGCAATTGTGTAGAATCCATTTTTGTTAAGATGATTAATTAGGGTATCCAGAACTATGTTCCAGAGAAAGGGTGATAAAACCCCTCTCTGTGAACATTCCCTCATGACCAGTCCTTTCACTATGATGTCTTCTACATTAATACTTATTGCTCTACTAGAGAGCATCTGGAGTTTCCATTCTCCTACTACCAGGGGTACATTCCTGGAGTGTAGTTGCTGGGTAATTGTTGGAAAGGTTCACGAGAGGTGTTCAAGCACATTTGATTCCACCAAGAGTGGTACATATCAGAAATTTACGACGGACTGTTCAATTCATTATATCTCGAAGTTCACTGAACTCTTTCATTTGGAGAATTGCGTATATGTGTAGTAAACTTCCTGGAAAAGTTTTCCCCAATGAAATTCATCTCCGGCAATTCAAATTCAACGTGAATCGCTTTTTCACACAGGCACCGCTCTTAGAGCACCTTAAGAATTTTCCTGTAGGGCTTGTATTGAAAGACCTTGTACAAATCAGTACAGGAAAAAATATTTCTCTAGTTAGATTCGGAAGTACACTTGTATAGATTTCCTATAAAATTTTTTTGGCTGTGGAAGATCATGTTATTCAAAAATTATTTCACAAAACTTCACTTCTTTCATATAATTACGGATTATGTTTAATAACAATGATAGTTTGTGTTGAAGGTTTTGAGTACGTCAGTAATTTGAGTTTCAAGAATTCTAAGAAATACTAATGTTGGTAGACATAACATATCAGCAATTTTCCTCAGTGGCGCTATTTATAAAATACATTAATGACTACTGTCATCAATTTCTTTTACATGACCATTGTTTGGGATTTTCCAGATGGGTTGTTTGCGAAATAGCTAAATCTGTATAAGTGACTGTTTATAGTTCATCAGATACAATATTATAATTGACTCTGAAATTAATTTTTTCATTCAAATCTCGTAGTTTTTTGCAGTTACCAAACATTTTCAGAATTATTCTTCAAAATCTAATGCCCTTCTCAAGGCAAATATTCTATCGACACAACACATTTCAAATAATCATTATTCTTAAGTGATGCCTCGCACTGTTTTTGAGTTCGACTTTACCTAGGTTTTATCCGAGACTAGTAGTGTGCGAAAAAAACTATTGGTATCGTGAATAAGGTCAGTACACAAGAGGATTGCTGTTGGATGTACTCGTAATTGCATAATTGTTCAATAACTCTAAAAGCTTTGCTATTCGATATAGGAACATGTCATTCCTGAATATTTTTATCTGGGTTACTTACCATTAGCCCGTTTATTTTGAAATGTCGACAAAGTCCTACGATTGGAACAAAATTAGAAAAAATGCTAGTACAGGACGCTTTCTACTTGATTGATTACTTATGTTTGTAACAGGTGCCAAGTAAGACATATTGAAGTTGCGTACCAGAGAAAAATATTTGTAATCCTTTGAAATACCGATGTTTTCCAAGAATATGTACTGAACACAGAAATGTGGGGTAAATGTTTCAAGATTTCATTTCGAAGTATTTATTTTCTTTCATTTTGTCACTTAACACTATATATTGAAGAAGAAAGTGGTACAAATCATGAAATTATGAAACAACAACAAAAATTAATTGGCGTTCCGGGGCGACTTCATTGATTCCAGTGGTGCATTTGCTTTTTCAGCTGCAGGAAAACCCGGAAAAACCTGCAGCACCACACCATCTGAAGATCTTGATCTGCCAATGTCCTCTCTTTCATAAAACGAAATGTAGGGTGTCTTCAGAGGCTCCAATAAATACAAGACATCGCTAGAACACTTGGTGATACGACTATCGTCAAACTTATACCAGTCCGTTTCGTCTTTGAGCAAGACGTAATAATGAAATAGTCAGTTAGTTTGGCGATGTTTGGCAATACAGTTGATCATCATTCGTTAAAAGTTCCATTTTCAGATGATTTAACAATAAGCTTTGCACGGACTGGTTATCAAATATATAAGGAAACGCTAGTTGAAGTTCCAGAAAATTACATACTTTTTTGCTACCTCTTGAACATTCACTACAAAGTAAACAAGTGAGGATTTTTCCAGCAGACAGTACGGAATCATTCAATCCAGAGCGGTCAGGAATATTGATTCTGCTATTGGTTTGTCCACGAAGAGTATTCAACAAGAACCCCAAGAATTCGAAACAATCGAATTCTTGGGGTTGTCCTACCGAGTATCTAGCGGACTTCAATGACTACAGGAAATCGGTTGGAGGGAAAGATGATACATTCTTACGAAACTGCAGCTGCATGAACAGGTGTTTGAGTTTGGTGGTAGAAAACATTATCGTTCTCCTTCATCATTAAAACCACGTTCTTGAAATTCTTCGTCATGGGCAACACTTGTAAAATGCTATTCATGTAGCATTTTCTAAATTATCCAATCCAACTATTAGAACAACTGACAACCGGGTTTTCCGTCAACCGGTTTAAACCCCCTTATGTGAGCTGAAAATTAATCGTGTCTTACTTTTCAAATAAAAAACACAATATTTTTTAAGTATTTTAAAGAGTTGAGATGCAGAAAAAGACATAATCATTGCAGGTTTTGCGGCGTCAAGATCCTGCGCCTGAAACAAAAAAAGATAAGGCAACATTGTGAAATCGAAAATAATAAATCCAACTATTTCTTCTAGACAAATAGTTTGTAAAAAAATAACTTCTTGTATTATTGAGTAGATAGTCAGTACTTATGACACTGCTGTCCTCAATTTGTACAGAGTGGACCAAATTGGACACTTTTAAAAAACTTATTTTTTCAAATGAGATATCGATAGTTATTGATGAAAACTATTTTTAATGGGACACCCTGTATATTCCTTCATATTTCAATAGAGCTGAAAATGACCTTTCCAAAAATGTAGCACAGTTGATGCTTTGCTAGAGTTACCTTTGAAATACAGAGGTTTTAGGTTTTTTTATGTAGACTTTGAAACGCATACTTTGATCAAGTAGGCGGCTTTGGACGATGCGGCGATAAAACAGAATACAAATTTTTACTGGTAGGTGTAAAATTTTGATTTCGGCAGACGCTCTTCAGTTAGTCGTTTTTGTTCAATTTTCAAACACATTCGCAATGAAGTATGAGAATTATGAAGAATAGGATATGATAGTCTGTTTAATACAAACTGAGGAAAATGAAAAAGCAGCAAGCAATTTGTATCACGAGGGGTATCCAGAGAGAAGACAATCGTTTAGAGAAATTTTCGCAAGATTGCGACACAACCTAACTGATGGTGGTCAATTTGAAAAAAAAAATTGATTTCGGCAGTTGAAGAAACGCTCTTCAATTAGTGGTTTTTGTTCAATTTTCAAAAACTTTCGCAATGAAGTATGAGAATCATGAAGAATAGGATATGATAGTCTGTTTAATACAAACTGAGGAAAATGAAAAAGTAGCAAGCAATTTGTATCACGAGGGGTATCCAGACAGAAGACAATAGTTTAAAGAAATTTTCGCAAGTTTGCGACACAACCTAATTGATGGTGGTCAATTTGAAAAGAAGAGGCCAAAATTATATGAATCAAATAGGGATAAGTAGTTGAAAGAAAGAAACAGTCGTTTTAGGAGCTGTTGATAATATTCTCAAAACGTCAACGCAAAATTTAAAAATATCAACAGGCCTACCAAGATTTGACGTTAGAAGGATTTTGAAATAAAAACACAAATTCAAGCCATACAGGACCATCATATTTCATCAACTCAGACCAGGAGATTTTGAACGCCGCAGGGCTTTTTGTCAGTAGTTTCTGGAAAGTGTCAACCAAGTGCGTGATTTTTCATTAAATTGCATTTGGACATGAATAACGCCTGCGTTGGCCAAGCCCGAAGGCCTTTCAACTGGCATCTTCCCTCTCTCTAGCGCCACCACTGCCAGGAAAACCCCTACCACTCCGAACTCTTCCCTCACCTCCTGTGAACGACGCTTAAAAACGTCGTGCACACGAGGAGACGAAATTAGCGGACTAGAAGACCCATTTTTTCATTATCCCATATAGTTCCAAATACATGAATTACTGATAATTACAATAAGAAACACATTATAAAAATATTATTCTAACACAATTCCTAATGTCCATAATCCAAAAAAAAAAACAACAAATTTCGACGGCGTTTCCTACATATACCAACTTACTGCCCTTCCCGGACTGGTTCTGTCACCAACACCTCTCAGTGACGACTCAATGTCAACTTGGTCTACCACCAGCAGTAAACCAGCAGATTACCTTTCATTCATCTGTCTCATCCTTCACTACGTTCTCTGCCCATTCATCAACAAACCTTATCCATTCATTCCGTTTCCCATTCATATCCCTCAATGTCATTTCTCCATGCGTACGCTCCATGTTCTCTTTCCACTTCCGCCATCCAGTCCTATATCCGTCCATGCATCTCTCAATCACGTGCTCTGCCGTTTCAGGCTTTCCATAGCCACAGCGGCACGCCATCTCAGGACCTAGGTTAAATCTAGTCAGAGGTATCCCGGAAAATTGACATGCCCCGTAAGCAGTTGAACAGCCTTCCACGACAGAACCAACGATTCATATCCAACTGTTCTACAGAAACTGTAGAACAGCCATCCAGTCATACCACTCTCCCACTCTCGTTTCCATTCTCCTGCATTTGGACAGACGAAGCTTATGGGAGCAGTACCGGCATTTTCAACCGCTACAATTATTATACTTGGGCACAACAAAATCTACATTCTATTGTGGATTAGAGAAGATTTGGATTTAGTTTGTGGGCGAGTGTTTTCAGGGGTAGAGTTGTCAGCCCGTTCATTCATAATGGCGCTCCTACATCTCAGAGGTATTTAGAAATTTTAAGGCAAATTGAACCCCTTGTTGAAGAATTGCCACTAAAACCTAAAAGCTCTGTATTTTAACAATGTCTCTAGCTAAAGTGTTAAAGCAAATTAAACCCCTTGTTGATGAATTGCCACCAAAACCTAAAAGCTCTGTATTTCTGCAATGACTCTAGCTAAAGTGTTAAAGCAAATTGAACCCCTTGTTGATGAATTGCCACCAAAACCTAAAAGCTCTGTATTTCAACAATGACTCTAGCTAAAGTGTCAAGGCAAATTGAACTCCTTGTTGATGAATTGCCACTAAAACCTAAATGCTCTGTATTTCAACAATGACTCTAGCTAAAATGTTAAAGCAAATTGAACCCCTTGTTGATGAATTGCCACCAAAACCTAAAAGCTCTGTATTTCAACAATGACTCTAGCTAAAGTGTTAAGGCAAATTGAACCCCTTGTTGATGAATTGCCATTAAAACCCAAAAGCTCTTTATTTCAACAATGACTCTAGCTAAAGTGTCAAGGCAAATTGAACTCCTTGTTGATGAATTGCCACCAAAACCTAAAAGCTCTGTATTTCAACAATGACTCTAGCTAAAATGTTAAAGCAAATTGAACCCCTTGTTGATGAATTGCCACCGAAACCTAAAAGCTCTGTATTTTAACAATGACTAGCTAAAGTATTAAGGCAAATTGAACCCCTTGTTGATGAATTGTCACTAAAACCTAAAAGCTCTGTATTTCAACAATGACTCTAGCGAAACATAAAGTGTTCTATAGTTTTGGAAAGGTAATTTCAAGCTCTATTGAAATATGCAGAAACGTAGAGGTGTCTTATTAAAAAAAAATCGTTTTTCATCAATAACTATTGATATCTCATTTGAAAAAATTTAACTCAGAAACGATGATAGATATCGATATGCGGTTTCCACCATTAAGTTTGTCATAAAACTTGATCCTCAGACACAGCAGCTTTCAACTTTCTAGTATGAAAACAGGTATTTCCCTTTAAAAGTGCCCAATTTTGCCCACTCCGTACAGTATCATATCATTCCGTTGAATCCCCCTCAGGTCCATTCTATTCTTTTTTCATGCAATGTTCAGTCTTCAATGTGATCTTACTTGGTATGCTAAAATGAGTCAGTCTATTTATTGTTGAAAACCAGATTTACAATTCTATAAATTCCTTGAATATCGGTTATATTATGCTATTTCCCCTGCTAAACCACAGTAATCCAAACTCATGTATCGACCTTGATCCTGAAGTAAACTTTTATGTAACTTATCTGTTTCCCTTTGCTATCGCATTTCAGAGATCCAATAGGTATGTTAGCTTTAGAATTGTTTACCTATTGCTGCAAGTTTCAGAGTTTTGTCCATTTGGAAGCCAACATAACACTGTTGTGACTGATTTCAGCAATGTCATCAAAGAACAGGTTACATTTGCGAGGAATAATAAATATTTCATGTATAAAATGATTCATACATCATATATGTTCGGGTAATGACCAAGCAGGAATTATTTGAACTCCAATAATGCCCGAACTAAGCTTTGTTGTGAATCGATATCATTTACCTAATTGAATATGTAATACTAGTTTTACATCCCCTTTCAATTGCTTGAAAACACGAAGATGACCACAAAGATATTATTCAAGTATTTCGTAAAGCAATCAAGAAATTGATATCGAATTCGAGGGGATATGGTGATGCTTGATAGCAATTCAATAATATTTCGATTACCAGAGAGAGTATTTTTCAAACTATTGCAATACCAACACGATTCGAAATGACAAATGAAAACATAGTATTACTATTTCAAACAAAGTACCAGGAACGCAACATATGTATTATTCAAATAGGACCTATTTCAAAGTAAGCCCTAGTAAAAATAATATACGCACGCCAACGAACAAGTTTCTTTTATCAGGTGGAATAAAAAGTTCGTAGGCTAACACACATATGGCGCTACTAGTATTAACTCCATATGAATTTCAGTTAACTCTAACCGTCAGAAGACACATACAAATTTCACAGCCGTCGGAGTATTAGTTTTTGGGATGAAAACAAATCAAATCAAAATATACTTTTTTGTCCGAAGATTTGCATCTTATTGAAGTCCAAGGAATACAATGTTAATATACAAATAATACTAAAAAGTTTAAATGTAGATAGAAAAAAGTTCCAAAAATTAATAAATGTAAATATAAAAAAAGTTCTAAAAATGTATAGATAAAATACCACCATGTATAAAGTGATAGTACAAAGAATAAATTGCTAATATATTGCAAATATATTGTTAAAAGGATTCGCTAAAATACTCTTCCATTCGGTCTTTGCACCAGAAAAATCAACCGGTGAGAAGTTGTTCACTAAGTTTCAACGAGGTGAAATGAGCAGCGAGGACGATGCATGCTGTGGACGCTTCAAAGAGGCTGTTACCGACGAAACCACAAAAAAAAATCCACCAAAGTAATTTTGGATGACCTCAGAGTGAAGTTGATCAAAATAGCTGAGGCTGGGTATGTGAAAGCTCTGTTCAAAGTGGGTGCCGCGCGGGCTCACATTCGACCAAAAACAACAATGAATGATTATTCTGAGCAGAGTTTGAAACTGTTCTACCAGAAAAAAACCGAATGTATGCGTCGATATGTGACAAATTATTGAAAAATAGCTCCATCATGTCACACCAGAATCAAAACAATCGTCATCTGATTGGACTGCACGTGGTGAACCGACTCTGAAACCTACAAAGACGTGAAAGTCGGCTTCCGAAATTATGGTGGTATCAGTGTTTTGGGATGCGCATAGTACAACATTCATCAACAATCTGTATCTATAGAGTAGGGAGGGTGAGTGTAAGCCCTCAGCACTTAGGCCACATGTTACCCATTGTACATCCTCCCGAGGAGTTGTCCTCCTAGGTCATCGTCCATCCTGTCCCTTCCAGGAAAGTGGATAGGTCACTGGGAGACATCTCCTTAATATCGGCAGGTGTAGGCCAAGACTCGCCGAACACACACTCTCTTATTGACAATAACTCCGGGCACTCGCATAGGACATGCCTGCCAGTCTCATCTTCCTGTTCACACATCTTGCATAGAGGTGTGTCCACTAGCCCCATACTATGGAGGTGTTTCCTTAGTTGACAGTGGTCAGTCAGAAATCCTATTGCTGAGCGTAGATTTTTCCTGGTCATCGTCAGATATTTCTTCGGTATCAGCTTCCCAGGGTCATCCAGGGTGATCCTGGACTGCATCCTTTGATTCCATCCCATCTCTTTAGGGATTGAGCATGGGTGTGACCTTTGGCTAGTTCCGCAATTGTCGAAGTCATCAGGCCGTAGGTGCCACTGGATCTTAAGTCGGCAATGCAATTACCCTCACCCTTATCGTGCCCGTTAACTCACCTCAGGATAATGTAAATTCATCGACTATTTTGAGAAGAGAAAACCCATGAACAGCGACTATTACATTTTCGGAGCGTTCAAAGAACGAAATCATGGAAAAACGGCCCTATTTGAAGAAAAAGAAAGTGCTGTTTCATCAAGACAACTCACCGTGCCACATATTAATGAATGATGTCAAAGTTTCATGAATTAGGCTTCGAACTGCTTTCGCATCCACCATATTCTCCAGATCTGACCCCCAGCGACTTTATTTGTTCTTAGACCTCACGAGAATACTTACTGAAGAGAAATTTAGCGCCGATAAAGAAGTAATCGTCGAAACAGGTTTATTTTGATGCCAAAGACAAATCGTACTATAAAAATGGTATGGAATAATTGTATGACCGATATAATCGTTGTATCGCCCTCGAAAGCAACTATATTGAATAATAAAACCTAATTTTATCAAAAGGAAAATTTTCTATGTTAGTCTGCGAATGTTTTAGCCCTATTTATGTTACCTAAACACGGGTACATCGAAGTGGTAATTTGAGTATTGGAAAAAGAAAAAAATCTGCCGGAGCTATATCAGGTGAATAGGGTGGCTATTCGGTAAGGTTTGTTGGGTTTTTGTACATAAATTCGTTCACAATGATAGCCTTGTGGATTGGTGCTTTATCGTGGAACAGAATCCATGGATTTTCTTCCCACATATCTGGTTTTTTCCGATGAACTTGCTTTCTTAAACGCTGTATGATGGTTTTTCATTTACATGTTATACTTTTTATTTACTGTCTTCCCTTCTGACAAGAATTCCGAGTCACCGCGGTAATCGAAAATAGATGTTAACATAACCTCCACTTTTGATCGTGGTAATTTTAAGTTGAGTAGAAATTTTCCCTCTCTTTACTTGGGAAATTCATTGAAATCCTATACTTTTTGAATTGAGTTGTATTTTAGGTAGTACTACTATTCAAAAAACACAATATATGGAAGTTACGGAACCACAAATGAAAGTATTGATGATACTTGTCAACGTTTTTCTGTTATTATTTCTTGTTACAAAGTTATAGAGTGTCTAAAGGAAATAATAAAAGTGGCACAATATTATAGGGCTCATAACTTGACTAAATCGAAATCTGTTCAGACCAAGGGGCTAACTTAAAATCAAACATTGATGTTTTTTTGAACTCTTTTTTTTCAGTCTGAAACGAAAATGTAATTTCTATAAATCTTGTATAACACGAATTAATCTATATAGAACAGAAAACTTGGCCTAATAATAAAAACTCTATATATTCATCAGAAATAAATCGTATCATCAGAATACGAAAAAATGAAAATAGAAATAAATTTTATTTAGTTTACTTGTACTTCTGAAATCCTACTATTCTGGCAGCTGTTCAAAATTCCAAAAGTTAAGTATACAATCTGAGTATCTGGATCGATAAAATGCGACTAATTTTTAGTATCAGATTCATCAAATTGAACCTGATAAATTAATGAATATACTGGCACAAATCCAAATGGGCAAAATTCACCCCATACCTGTTATATCATTCATGTTCACACGTAAACAAATATTGACTGTTCAGTTTAGGATATGTTGTTAATGTTTTAGTGTTGCTAACGGCATTAAATGTCTCCTTTGGTAATTTACCTAGGTTGAGTCTAACATTCACAGTAAGGGATCTGAAATGGCGTACCGGAAACTTAAACTATCACTGTTATTCGCAAACTGCGGTGAATGAAATTTCAACACGAAAACCTGATTTAAATCTTTATATCGACTCCTGAAACAAACAAACAATTGAACACGTTTGTAAGGAATGTCACTGAAATTGCCAAATTCTTCACATGTAATATGTGGCGTAATATGTGTAATATGTGTAATCAGTGGCGAAGACAAATTGGTTTCATACGGTACGAATCCGTGGAAAGACCTAAATTATGAATAAATTATGAATAAATAATGAATAGTCAGGCCATTCGATAAGAATTAACTAAAAATTTTGAAATGAAAAAAATTAAACCACAAAAGAAATTTCAACGGTTTAAAAAAGAAGTTTTTCTCAACCCGCAATTCCTGATCAATAAATCACCTTCTACCTTTTGATTTCTTAATTATATGTCAATTTTCTAAACAAATTGAGCATTTTTATTTTAGTTCTACTATTCAACAACCGCACAATAACAACATCAAATGCGACTGCAATTTATATCGGATAGTACCTGTTTTGCCCTGATAAGACTCGAGCAATGTTGTTTCCTTTCTAAACAAGAGTATCGCCATAAGCAGCAAGATATTGGGAAAAAATCTGACAAGACCTTATTCAATTCGCCAAACTGGTTCAACCCTCAATTGGTCGATTGGGTTCATATCGGGGCTTTTGGGAGTCTCAATCATGCTTCATATTCTAACTTAATTTGAGTGTTCACGTATGATATGGGTAATGAGCTGTCATGGGGATGTTCATAAGGGATGTACTCCAATAATTGGTGCAAATACCTACTTCAAAAGTTAGGCAGATTTGCAATATAGCAAAATTTTGGTGGTGTAAGATCTATATCTGTCTCAAACGAAAATATTAAAGACAATTAAAAAATAACTACTGTATTTTTTATTAATATATTGTTGTTGCTTTCTTACCGAACTGGTTAGGAAAATAAAAAATTTGCAAATGATACCCATTATTATCTCATATGAGACGAAATAAGTGTTTGATATTTTCGTTGGTTTGGGAAATCTGTCAAATTTTGATATAAAATGTCAATAGTCTAAGAATCTGAATGAAATATGAAAAAATGTTTCCATATTCACTCTGTAAAGAAGCCACATTGAGGGAGATATTGGCCCTTTTTTTAACAGACACCTTTTATTTCACTAGTTCGGACTTCCATTGTCTATTATATAAAATGATTTGAAATCCCTGAAACAAGTAAAAAAGAATAATTAAAAAAGAATAGTTGAAAATAACAATTATATTAAGCAACAATAAACCTGAAATGATATGATAGTAAAATAACCTACAAGTAAAAATATAATAATTGAATAAATACGTGACTTGGAATCTCTACACTTTTTTATTTTTATTATTTTCTTTTTGCATTCCTTTAATTTTTTATTTATTCAATTATTATATTTTTACTTGTAGGTTATTTTACTATCATTTCATTTCAGGTTTATTGTTGCTTAATATAATTGTTATTTTCAACTATTCTTTTTTAATTATTCTTTTTTACTTGTTTCAGGGATTTCAAATCATTTTATATAATAGACAATGGAAGTCCGAACTAGTGAAATTCATCACGAAACATTGTCAATCACCTTCAAACAGACACCTTTTACTTTCGCTATAGCTCCGCTATTTTTCAAGATATCTCCTCGCTTTTTACGTCAAACGATAGACATTTTTTTCATTATACCGTATTTGTTTTATTCCTTAATTTGCAAGGTTCACGCTGACTTTTGTATAGAACTCTAAAATAAACTTGTTCTACGGTGGACACATACTGTATTATCTTTTTGGAGAATGCGCCCCAAATGTGTATGGCTCCTTCGCCATAAATTGCAGCGTAGCATTCAAATTAATATTGTACACCAAATAACTGTTCATATTTTCAATTATTACAAAGGTTACAATAATCAGTTATCGCAAGAAATTTAATTTTAAGAATTGGTCGAGACAAAATATGTACCTATTATAGGATTTGTACAGTCACTATTCTTAGTAGTATTTTACTGTATGTGTGTTTTGATTATTGCTATCTATGAGAAACCATGCATCGTGTGGAAAAACTAATGTGTGGCATCGTGTGGCGTAAATCTTGTCGTGATCTCGTCAACTGACGTTGTTATTCAGATCACAAATTCATCCACAAAGATAGCTGTCATACATAATATTAAAATGAAATTACTACGTTTGGGTTCAAAGTAATAACTTTTCTTCTACGGCTTTCCAGAAATACCAGCCTTTCAGTTCCCTTACTGTAAAAACGCACGGCATTGAAGCTTTGAGCTTGAGCACAAATAGCATGTAGGCGCACCTCCTAATTGTGAATAATTGATGTATACCACGAGTGATAACTGAGTTACGTAGCGAAACACAGTACATGTTTATGGGGCACATATTAGATATTAGACGAAGCATCTATAGTGCCTTGTCATCTCTATTCAAGGCCCTCAGTCCAGAAGTGAAGCCGAAATGTTGATTGTTTGTTTTATTTATTCATCACCGAGTAGTGCTTTATTTGTAAGGAGCTCCTACCACAAGCTATCACTATCATCAGAGACCCAGCTACAGATCCTAAAATTTAAATCTTCGTTGCCTGTGGATATAAAAAATAATGAATAGAGTAATGCGGCTTCGGAAAAAAGTCGACTACAAGCTATCACTATCACCAGACCCTCAGCTACAGATTCTGAAATTTAAATGTTTGCTGCCTGTTGACATGAAAAAAATAAAGAAAAGACTAATATGACTTCTACAAAAAAGTCGGAAAAGGAATAAATTCTTAAAACAAAACAAATTAATCTCTCGTGAAGGCAAATTATAAATTATTCATGACAGGCAGTTTTCATTAAAAAACCGCAACACGGTTTCGCTATACAATAGCTTCTTTAATAGCTCTACAATAGTGTCAAGAGTTTAGCTATTCAATAGATATTGTATAGCTATTCAAGAGCTATTGTATATTGTATCGTATAGCTATTCAATTGCTTTCTCAGTAGCCATACAATAGCGTCAAGGGTATGAAAATTCTTGAGTAACCTATTATATAGTTTCCCAATAGCTATACAATAGCTTCAGGAGTATGAAAACTCTTGAGGAAGCTATTCAATAGCTTTACACTTGATATTGAATCGTTATATGAGTAAGCTATTGAATAGGTATACAATAGGTTCCTCAATATCTATACAATAGCATCAAGAGTATAAAAACTCTTGAGGAAGCTATTGTAAAGCCATTCAGTAGCTTTACAATTGCTATTGTATGGCTATATGAGTAAGCTATTGAATAGCTTCCCCAATAGCTATACAATAGCATCAAGATATGAAAACTCTTGAGGAAGCTATTTAATAGACAAACACGAGTTGTGGTTTTGTAAACTGTCCAGTGTAAATCTCTCATTTGAATGAGATGGATTTTCATCAAATATCGGCAAAATCCATCACATAGTTAATATTTTACTTTTTTATCGATATTTTTTGAGAATTTTCTCCTTCAACAATCAGCAAAATATCAAAATTCCAATGGAAAATGATGTGATGGTAATTTTACGAGTATACCTGCTTATAAAACTCCCCAAATCATAGAATCTAGGTTATAAATTGACTCATCTTCAAAACATCGGACAAAGATGAATGATAGTGATAATTTGTGAAAGTCCTGATTTTCCAGAACATGTCAAAAATCATCAGTGTATATTCTCTAATGTTCTAATTTTGCGGTATTGCTTTCAACTAGGCATGCATATATGAAAATTGTTTATTTTTACTGTATTTCAATATAGGTATCCTCACTGGAGGACCAGGTAAGATTGAAAATAAATGTTTCGCATAAGTATCCACTGATAAAACGTATAGAGTAATGTGAATAATGGTTCAAGTATCTTACCATATATTATTTACAAAAGCACTAAAAAATTAAACGAATTCCACTGTCATCTACTTTATTTCTCTCCGGGACCTAAAGCTTGAACATCCATGACAGATATAAAATAATTTTTATAATTGAAAAAAACTACACTATATACATTAGCTTGTGTCTAATATAGAAAGTAGAATGGGTAAACTCAATATTATTGTTATTAAACTACTTCAGTATACATCTCAGAATACTTTGTCAAAAATAAAAAACATGGTTAATTTTCAAATGATACTGAATTGCAGTCCGTTCCGTGTAAGCGCCCTCTAAAATTAATTATTATTCTGATCCAACCCCTGCTATGTTGATAGTAGGAAGGAAGCGCTTCTCTCAAGCGCTTCTTTCCTAGTTTCTTCATTCCTCTTCTTAAGACAAACTAGTCATTCTGGAAACATCAATTCTCCGAGTGCACTCCGGCTATCTGAAAGAATATTGATCTGCCCATTTTGGTTGAGTCCTTGAATCAATATTTCTTGTGCATTCCAAGATTGCATACACTTCCTCCTCGAAAACAGATATGTAGTAACCGAGCTAGTAGATTGGTTCAAAGTGTCCAGTTGACTCTCCATTGTAACCTTCGAAAGTTCAATGTAGCTCGACCAAATAAATCCAGCCTCCCTACAAAACTAGGTACTTCACTTGTTGAGTGATCTTTCAGGTCAGCTGGCAAGATGCCAAATGCTGTGAAGAATAATCCACTCCAAGGTTGACAGACCATGTTCCTCAATCTAGAGAGGGTCTGATTGACGGCCAGTCTGCGACTAACTAAGCAACAGATATGTGTTACTCGGGAAGTAAGTCTTCTGTAAGGTATTTCAGATGGACGTACTCCCATGTCTGTAGAGTACTATCTGCGCCCACCACTGAGAAGACTCCTAATCCTCCTAGGCCTCGGCCATTTAGGCCTAAATGATCAGCTTTTGAATCATACCTATAGACCATCTTCTGAAAAATCTTCTACGGCAGCCATGAAGGCATAATGAACAGATTCCTGTGGATTGTTTGGCACTGAGGCACTGTCAGATGTTCAAGGTGCAAGATTTCTACGTTAATAACCTTTCCATAAGCTATACCTCACGATACATTGGATTCAGCCATGCAGGGCACTGATTTGGGTGAATTATCGTTTGTGCGTAACCGTGTATTAACCTGCTCAGATGGAGTTTGTTTCCTCTACCTGATGCTGAATTATTTGGTGCAAGGCTAGTACATAGTCCCTTCGGTTTTTTAACTGAACAAGAGGGAAGAACTGGAAAGCTCTTGCTGTTGATTCGATGTTACTGGAATTCCTTAGTTACTTCATTGTGCCATAGTAGCTAGGGAAGGAGGTTTATCACGGTAGGGCCCCTCATTACTTTCTACGACGAGAGGGCACCCAGTATCTTTAAAGTTACGTTATTAAATTGAATCTTATGGACATGTATATACATCTAAGAATGTGGCGTCATTTCGAAGGACTTTTACCTCCACTGGTGACTCCTCAAAGTATACGCACACTGCGACAGGACGTCACAGGACGGGAACATGCCGGAACGGAAACATGACGTGAATTTTATTTTCTCTTTCTATATTTTCTTTTGAAGGGGCTCACACTAAGGCAGGCAACGGACAGGCACATGCCATTGGCCTAGCCAATGCCACGGCATTGGCTAGGCCAATGCCGTGCCGTCTCAGCTCGAAGGGCACGTTCCGTCATGTTCCCGTCCTGTGTCGTCCTGTCGCACTGTACGTAGACTTTTACCCGGCAGGTGTTTTCTAACGCCCCCTGGGCTTATAGCTGCAACTGTAATTTTCACCGCTACAGTATATTCTAACTAACGTCTGTATAGCAGGTATTTTTGCCAAACTTCTTATGAGAATAATCGTTCACATCTTCTCTTCACAATTACTGCCCGCACGGTTATCACAAGATGTAAATGGAGAAGACACAGCAGTCCCCAATGCTGACGTTGGTGTGGTTTTCATTGCTCTCGTGCAAGTTTTTACACAGTGCCTGATTTTTTTTATAGTAGTCTCTTGTTTCATTTTGGTGACCAAACCATATCTTGTCTTGGGTTCAACCATTATACAGAGAATACTTCGTGCCTGGATTCGGCCCCTCGTTTCTTCCCTAAGCATCATTTATGATACTCTTGTCTTTCTTTTTATCACATCTAAATTGTTTCTGAACAGACTGAGATCCAATATCACTCACAGATATTTAATTCCCTCGACATTTACATCTATTCATTTCATTTCCCTTCATCTCGGTTCTTCTTGTTTCAATATGCTCTTAATTATTACATATTACATAATAACTCGTACCTGGTTATACTTGCATATAGAAATTTTCGGGTTTTCTGCTCATGAACACCTGTATTTAGTGTCTCACCATCGTGAACACATATTTCGAATACTTCAGTCTGTCAAACGTGGTATATCTCCACGTTTCGAAGTCAATTCTCAGCTTTTACTGTTTTTCTCAGTGTCATTATTTTTTGAGTTTTAAAAGCCGTGGATTTTTGGAATTTCTTTCTGACATTTCGCTGGCGCGAGTGGCTATCTTCTTCAGAGGTTCAACCATCATGGCTTGCTGTCCGATGAATAACTTTTAGGCTTCGTATAGCGTATTTATGCCTTGTCAGGTAATCATTTATATTTGTACATGTACTTGTCTCTGCACTTGTACCTGTACTTGAACCTAGAACATTAACAATCTTGCTGCATATTGTCATTCTGTTCGTTATTCTCGAATTCCTCAAAATGGGGTTCCACATTCGGTTGAGGTTCACCGCTTCTTTCTTTTCTGTTGAAATTCTCCGTGTGTTTGTGGATCTCTATTGCCTCCCGTACCAGTCGGTTATAGTATCCCTGGTTGGGGGTAATTAGTTCTGTGTTTTCAAACAAGATTGTGTGGTCTCCTTCACTAAGTACGTGTTCTGCCACCTCTGACTTGTCCGCTTGGCCTAGTCTGCAGTTCCTTTTATGCTCTTTTAGTCATGTTCCCATGGATCGTTTGGTGGTTTCGATATATACCTTCCCACAAGTGCACGGTATGCGATAGACCCCTGCTGCTGATAATGGGTATCTTTTGTCTTTAGCCGATCTGAGGCTTTGTTATCTTCCTCGTGGGTTTGAGGACTGTTTCGATGTCGTGTTTATCCAATAGTTTTCCATTTCTGTTCGTGACCCTAGGGATAAATGGTAGATATGCGCGTGTCACCATCTGATCCTTTTGGTTTCATGACTTTCCTGATCTCGGAGGCACTGTATCCATTCGATCTCAAGGTCCCTTCAAGGTGTTTCAGTTCCCTCTCCAGATGTTCTGGTTCACATATTCTCCGAGCCCGTTCCGTTATGAAGATGACTCCTCTCTTTTGGATAGGATGGTGGTTCGATAGTGCGTGCAAGTATCTATCTGTGTGTGTGTGTGGGTTTTTGATACACTTTGTGGGTTAGTCTGGTACCACATCGTTCTACTAATATATCTAGGAAAGCTATCCGTTGGTCCTGCTCAATCTCCATGGTGAATTTTATGCTCGGGTGTTGGGCGTTTAAGTGGTATAGGAAACGGTTCAGGGCGTCTCTTCCATGTTTCCAGATGACGAAAGTGTCATCTACGTAACGTAGCCACAAGGTCGGCTTCAATTCAAAAGTGTCTATCGCTTTTCCTTCATGAAACGGTTTGAAGGCCAAGCCAAGGCCAAGCGGACAAGTAGCTGTGGCAGAACACGCACTTAGTGAAGGAGACCACACAATCTTGTTTGAAAATAAAGAACTAATTGCCCCCTACCAGGGATACTTTAACCGACTGGTACGGGAGGCAATAGAGATCCACAAACACACGGAGAATTTCAACAGAAAAGAAGAAGCGGTGAACCTCAACCGAACATGGAACCCCATTTTAAGGAATTCGAGAATAACGAACAGAATGAGCCATGATGGTTGAACCTCTGAAGAAGCTAGCCACTCGCGCCAGCGAAACGTCGGGAAGACATTCCAAAAATCCATGGCTTTCAAACTCGAAAAATGATGGCACTGAAAACCTCAGCCGCGAAAGTCTAAACCATTTTGTCAAACTGTTTTTCTGATTTCACCACTAATGAATGAAATTTAATGTCTGAACCTACACCACATTGATATTCTTTGGTTAGATTCCTTCTGAAATTAAAGAATTGTGAAACCATTTTGCAAATGAATATAAATAATGTTATTATACGATACCACTAAATTTGGTTGGGAGAAGTGTCAGTGTAGATTTGCAATGAACAGAAAAAGGCGTTGGACAACCAACACCAATTCTACTCCACAAATATTGTTTATTTCATATAGGAATGTAGATTGACCGAAACAATTAGAGTCATAGAACCAGAACAGTTACAATACTTGCTTTAATTTTGTTTGCCTCACCGACATAGCTTGGTTATGAACCAACACTTACTACTGCACGCCCCACGAACGTTTGTTTTAACATGATACTCACACATGCGCAGTAGTTGAACATCAAAACTCGAACCATTTTTGTGTCAAAAGACTTAAAACTATTCAATTTTTTCAGGATTGGTTCACGCGCCAGCAGTTGGTCCTTGTAGTGCTCTTCATCAATATCTCCTTGGCCATTATGTTCTTCAAGCTGTTGACATAGTACAGGTTGAGCGTCGACGGACGCGGAAAAAATTAGAAAAGTTTGAAGGTACCGATTACGGACATTTTAACGGCATACATATTTTTGGCACGCTTCGTTTGCAAAACTGTCCTTCATCACAAAGGAGAGCATGTTCCACTTCTGATGGTCAATTCCACCTCTGACACCAAATATTGAGACCGAGATCAATATGTTGTGATCTTTTGTAATGAAGGGCGGTTTTCGCAAATATTGACATTTTTCAATGTCGAATGCGTGATATATTGGATAAGAATAATGCTATGTCGTGTCGGGAACATTTTTTCGCTGTTGGATTTTTGTCAGATTTTATCTAATGTTTCTGTGCGTCTTGTTTTGTTCCTGAAGTTTTGTTTAAATTACTGATTGAATTCTCCCAATGTGTTTAATTACAGTAAACGATGTTGGTGATAGAGAAAATTGAATTATCGCTGGCAATGTTCGTTTCTGAAATCCGTGAAAAAATTCGGTCCTCGAAAGCGTCAACATCTATTCAATCTGATGCTGAGGTTAATTGAACGCTTCTTTTTGGAATTATCACCAAGACAATTCATTCGATGTAAATAATTGTTCGTGTTTTATATTTTTCTTATTTTGTTGAATACTCATATCATCTCTTGTATCTATCACCAAAATCAATGTATTTTCAGGTAACAAAGCAAGACTAGTACACTCAAATTATTTATTATATTTGACTTGTTATTGTAAGAGTTAGAAGCAAATATATTTTAGTTTTAGCTTATATATTTATGATAGACTATGTGTCTATTCTTGTTATCTTTGACAATTCTTGCGTATATTACTTGAGAGAAGATTCAGCAAGAAGAATTTTAATGAAATGGTTCGCATAAAAAATTAATTTCAAATATATTTCTTTATCTTTCGAACTATATTATAATGAGAAACATATCGTACGCAGTTGATAAAAACTAGAAATATTTAATATAGAAATAATGAATCAACAATTTCTAAAGTTACTTGTTCGATTGTATGTGTATAAAAATCTTGATGATTCAAAATTTATTCGAAATTCAGACGTATACTAGAGCGGGGTACATCATTAAAGTATGTACATATCTTTGCAGGGGGAAAGAAACTGAAGTTATTTCGCTTCTGCTGAATCGTCTTGTTTGTGAAAGACGAGCCGGAATATTAAATTACTTTCCGAGAAGCTGTTTAATATTTACGCCATATTTGCGAGATTTTGTCATATTCGTAGGCTGTATCGTTATTTTAGATCAAATTTCAGTACTTATTTCGTAACTTGAGGCTAACGACTATCCCTAGCCGACCCATAAACTTGATATATTTAAATAATTTTAAGATTATCGACTGAACCAATTTTATTCCGACATTTATTATAACTGGATCGGAATATAGTAGGATAAAAATCGATCGGGACATCATTTTTACTATGTAGACTTAGCGTATTATGGAAATACTGAACTTTGATTTAACTTTGTTAACTTTTTCTAATTTCTCTTGCAGGCGGGAGACTTCTGTTTGTAGATAAGTATGGAAATTGAAATGTATACATTAAATTCAGAAATTTTAAATGTCTAGCTATAAAGTACTTATGAATTTATATAAAAAAGTTTCTCTAAACTATTTTTGCGTGCCTTGTTCAAACTTTATAAATGAAAGTAGTGTTTGTAACTTGTGCAAACATATTTGTATGATATGAGCATTATAAACAAAATTTCTAGATTTGTATGGAACCGATAATATTATTATACTATCTAATGTGTCTATCACTTTATATTTTCAATTAAATAAGGGCCGACTAAATTCTTCCCTTAGTCATATTGACTTTTATTACCGAGTGTTTCATTTCTTCCAACCTTTTCCAGTCATAAAAAAAACAAACAAATTAAATTATGAATTTAAATTTCTAAGAAGTAGTTTTAGTGACGAATGATAATAATAATTTCATTCACAAGAGTACATTTTTTAAGGGAACAAGTTGAATAAAGTGCCTAGGCAATTAGTGCTACTGCACTTGTTTCGCAAACAATAAATAGTATGATGTAATAAAAATTATATAAAACACAAAAAAAATGTTTTGTGATGTGATGATAACAAATATAATAAAAAGTTAAAATAATATAATAATGTAATGAAAAAGATGAAATGGAATAGTTGGGATTAACAGTACCTGTAGATGATGCTCTGATGATATTATATTGCAGAAGAAATCACGATCAAGTATTGAAAATGAATAGATAAAAGCCAAGATGAGTAAATATTTATGTAAGACCTGTTTTATAAACTCTAGAAGATTTATCATGAAATTTCCGTCATTTTCCAATATGAATTTTTTAATTCTTTTTGAACAATGACTTACGAAATAAATTTCTCACCGCTTCCGATAATGTATTATAAAGTTTTGCAGCACAGAAAGAGTATGCTCTTTGTGATACTGATGTCGAGTGCTATACTTGTGATTTCGGACTGGTGCTTTATTTTTACTAAAGTGATATTTTACAGTTGTACAAAAATAGTATAGCTGTCGGAGATCCATAACAGAACATTCCTTATATGGTCGATCTGTTGGAAAACGTATATTTTCCGAATAGATAAGTTTTAAAAATCTCCTCTAAATGATTTCTAATGAATTTAAATTTACCCGCAAAACTTAGTAACTACGCTGTGGCTTTCCACTAAGGCGGAATATAGTTTTTCTACTTCCTACGTTGGTAAACATGTTTTGAGTAGTCGAAAACTGTAAAGTATTGATTGAAGTATTTTAATACTATATTTTATATGAGCATCATATTTCAAATGTTTATCGATAAATATACCTAAATTTTTAATACTCCTATATGGACAGCTATTCGATATATTGAAGCTGAAAGGCAAAAAGTTGTTTTTCCCAAATAGTGAAAGAGTGGTCAAATCACTCTTTCACTAGTTTGAAGTCTTTTCCACCCTTTCTTTGAGCAAACTCCAGGTTTCTGCCTCATAAAATATTGACATGTCATCAACTTATCCACTAATTTCATCTTCACTTCGCAATTTGAATAAATCATCAATATAAATATTGAACAATAAAGGCCCCAATACTGTGCCTTGAGGAACACCACGAATAACTTGAATAAATTGATCGATGTGGCCGTTACTACGTGGTAGGAGATCATAATGAAAAGGGAAATGAAAATTTCTATGTTTTTTACCACTTTTAATTGTAACTAACGTTACTGCAGTTTCGTCCTATATGGACATTCTCAAACTAATATAATAAACTCCGTTGTATTAGTTATAAAGTAACTGCAGTAACGTTTAGTTACAATTAAAAGTGGTAAAAAACATAAAAATGTTCATTTCTCTTTTCACGAATAACTTGCTTTTGATCACTAGTGTATCGTTCACTCTTGCAGCTTGCTTTCTGTTTTCGAGGTAACATTTAAAAAGTTCAAATCAATTCTATTTAATGTCTTTATTTTTTAGTGTTTGCAAGAGCAGACGATGATAAACAGTATCAAATGTCTTAGTTAAATCTATGAAATGATAAAGAGACGGTTTACCTTAACCTCAAAATTTGTGTATCAGTTCCGTTAGTTCAGTATTGCGTCTTCTGTAGATGTTTTTTCTTTGAATACAAATTGTCCAGATGAAATGGGATTATATTCATTTACGAAAGAACTTGTATTATTTTTCAAAGACTTTAGAAAGATGTGTATACGTAGATGAACGTTTATAACTTCCGAGGTCTGTAGAATTCAAGTTTCGAAATGAATGTATCGTGAGATCCTCAGAAGAAAAACTTCATCCTGGTTTTCTCTATTGGAGAAATATTCAAAGTCAGATACGAGTGATATACTTGCTTTATAAAATGGTCCTCCGGTACTTTTTCTACCCCCTGTACTTTATTCAACTCTGATATTTCCAAACAAAATGTATAGTGATTTTTAAGGATATTTTGCAATAAATCATTGATGAAAAACATTTTTAAAAACGAGCTTTCTGCTCACATGCTCTAAAACAAAATAAACTTTAAATCAAACCAAACTAACACGTCAATATATTTAAAAAAAAATTAAAATATGTTTTTTCCGTTAACCAGCTATCACACCCCTACGAAATATAACCCTCAGAAGTCGAAACTTGTGCGAGCTAAGGACTAACGAGGTCAAATCTTTTAACGTGTGATTCCTAACACTCATGATATTACGCAATATGTGTGATTCAAAAGCTTGTTGTGAGGTTTACTTGTGTAAATTTGTCAATTTGGCGTCTGAAATTTCAGTGCAAAAAATCAATAAACTTTGAAGTAGAACCCATGTATATTCACTGAATGGATAACTCGAAATATCCTATGGTTTTGAGACGTCGCTGCAGCAAAGACCGTGGAAGATGATTGAGAGCATTATAATCCAGATAATTCCAATTGAAGTTAACAAGTATAAATTCTCTATCATAAACAAATAATTTTTCTTCTGAATAAAGCCTCACTATAAGCATATAAAGAATTATTTGATCTTCACATGAGTAGTTCTGAGAAAAAATTGTATGCTTTTTCTTCAAAAATGTGTTAATAGCACATGGTGATTTCTTTAACGATAGTAATTCTTATAAAGTCTTCAATCATATTAGAGATTGTGTGGTGACAAATGATACCACAAAGATCATCTTGTCATTTAAATAAAATCGTGCCTTCGTTAAATATATTTCGCTCCGTTGACTCTCTGATCACGTGGTACCAAATCTATATCATCTGGAGCTGCTCCAGATTTTCAAAACTGAACATACCTATTGCTATAAATGTGTGCGGCAACACTGCTTGGATGGTTAGAGAGGTTATGTTCTGACTGTTCTGAGGTCTAATATAATTTGATTAATTTAAAGTCTGGATTTGGAATATTTTCTGCTTTTCTGAAGATAACTGAAAAATTTGTGAAGTCATTTCTGAATTGAAAATGTTAATGATTTCTACAATAAATCGATTGTTTTAGCTGGAGATAGTTCACAAACCCACTTTGGAAAAAAATATACATTATGAAAATCTTTTGGAATCGAACTCTTCACAGATTCTGCAGTACGAAGTATTTTTCGACCCATGTAATTTCATTGAATACGCCCCATTATTATCTAAAAATAAAATTTCGTAGGCTACCGAAAGTATTTCCAAATACCCTAGGCGAATATTCTCGGGAATTCAACCAACTGGAGCAATACATTTGGGGAATTATCTAGGTGCAATAGCTCAATGGGTAAAATTGCAGAATGAAGGGGAAAACATTATACTTAGTATAGCAGATCTTCATTCTATGACTCTGCCTCATGTAGGTAACTACTCTTCTTCAAATGATTCAAAGTTACATACCTCCCATTTGCTTTTTTATATTTTAATTAACAAATATTATCGAATAAGCAATATATATTTCTTTGTGACAAAGATATAATTGTGTAGCCACATTTTTGCACAGTCACTGTTCAAGTGTAGTTCAAATTTTAAAACGGAAACTATTTATTCACTCCTTGATTGTATTTGAAACCTTGATTAATTAAAACTACCTGATAATATTAACTTTGTAAACTTTGATTGACATTCGCAAAATTACAGAAGGGTATAGCTCCTAATATACATAAATAACACTTCACAATACCTTTGGCAAATCCCCCTCAAAAAAAAAGAGAGCAAGTATTGAGAAAGATTTGGCATTTCACCCAAAGCAGAAAAAGTCCAAGGCATCGTGTGATATCGAAAGGTCTACTTGAAATTGTTGCAAACATCTAGAGTAAACCAAATCTTCCAAATAATCTAGATGAAGCTGTGGTACAATTTATGAATAATTACATGTAATCTCGCATGATAATATATGGTATTTGTAATATCAATAACAAAAAAATATTCATTAGTTTTTTACCACTGACTATTTTATTAATTTTATATATTTTTTAAATTCAACAACTTTTACTATATTTTTTCTGACTACGAAGAGGTTAAATAATTTCTCATTGAAAATGCTTTTTGTTCATCATCGTATTAGTACTAAAATCCATTTTTAATGGCCAACTCTTAGCTAAATCAAAAAAGTTTGATTCGAACCTCACTTTTTTGAATATCTTTCAAAATTCAGTTGTACTACAGAATACAATATTTAAACCAAGTTCTGAGTTACAAGGTTCAGCTGAGCTACTTGAACTATTGTTATACAACTGGGCCTTAGACTTGGTTAAATTACTGAATCGACCCTACTTTTTACAAACTATAGTTTTGCAGGACCCTAAAAAACTAAGAACGAACATCTTGGAAATGACAGCTACTCTTTTGGGATGTGGTATCGATCCAACAAAAACAGTTTTGTTCCAACAATCAACAGTTCCTGAGCATACACAAATTAGTTGGTGTTTGGGTTGTATTTGCACAATGCCTAGGTAAGTAGTTGAATTTACAAAATTGTCTCTAGCGACAGTTTTGAGGAGATTAATTTGCAGACTATCCCATCTTCCACAATATAAAGAAAAGTCCAAAGATCTTAAAGATATTCCCTTGGGTCTGTTTATATACCCCGTGCTACAGGCAGCAGACATTCTGACTTACAAGTAAGTTCATAAATGAGTGATTAATTAGTTGAAATAATCTTGATAAGCAATGAAGTAAGACAGACATTGAATGGATATTCATTTGAAATCGGAAATGAAAAGATGAAATGGACATACTTTACAAATGAGACACGAATAAAACATTTGATTAACAAACATTAGTCTACTTAATCTTTTGGAGACGCTAACTTGGTTTGTGAAATTGTTTGTTGAGAAGACTGCAGCAGTTCTGGTGTTTGGGAACAGTGTTTGTTTTGGATTAATATTTGTTTATATTATCAATAAAACAAAATGAGTTTGCTTTCATATTATCTTTTAAATATCTGGCTACAGGCATATTTGTATCCCTTTTGATTCACGGATATTTTTTTGATGTTCAAGAGAGTAACAATAGAAAAGCCATAATAATATTAGAATAAGTTTCAAGGTGTTCTGATATTTGTTTTGAGTGTTCTGGACAAAATATGAAAAATCTCCCTGAAATGATGGAGAATTCAAGAAATGGACATGCCAGGAAAATACCAATTTCAGTCTCAAATTGAGATTTATTTCTTTGCATATAACTTCTTCTCAAAGTACTTAGATGATAAATGCACATGAGAAAAAGTTTGTACTAGTGCATATGAGTATATGCAATCATATAATAATATTTTGGGCATATGAAATCCAACTATTTTGATAATTACCAGCTATTTTGTCTTTCGTAAATAATGTTAATCATTTGAGGGTTATTATTATAATTGTTGAATAAAAAACGGAAATATTTTTTTATAAAATGGAAAAGGAAATAATATCCGGAGTTGTTGAACAATCTTTAAGGGCAACCCATGTACCAGTTGGTGAAGATCAAGTTCAGCAAATTCAACTCTCACAGGAACTCGCCAGAATGTTCAACAGTAGATTTGGCGATACTTTTCCTATTCCTCACGCCATTATAACAGGTAACCTCTCTCAAGTAGCTTTCTAAAACTCATTGAATTTTCTTGTAGGGTCGGAGTATGCAAGACTCAGAAGTCTTAGAGACCCAGCTAAGAAGATGTCCAAATCAGATCCAGATCCGAAGAGTAGGATATGTATTACAGATAAACCCGAGGATATCGTAAGAAATATCAAAAAGGCTGTCACAGATTTTACCTCACAGGTAAGTAAAAATTCTTAATATGTGTTGTTTTTATCTTGTTCCTCAATGTTTTGGCCAGCCTACCAATACTGATTAATTTTCATACTTTCTGGATAAAAACAAGTTGAAATAATCATTTCAAATATTCATTTCGAATATTGTGGAAGAGGTGAATACTGATCTGTTTCTATGTTCTTTAATAAATTTCTTTCTCGATTATTTTGAGATTTTCCATTGGTCATTTGATATTAATTTCAGAATATTTAATACCCTTTGTCAAAATTGATCTTTTCCTAGTGATTCAATTCTAATAATAGTGATGAATATAACGGAGTAGGACTGTATTTTTTAAGTTTTCATGCCATTATTTTTTCTGCAGGTGACGTTCGATCCAGAGGAGAGGCCTGGTGTATCCAATCTCATAAGTATCCATTCATTTGTTACCAATGAACCAGTCGATAAAATCTGCAGAGATGTTCAGAACTTCAATACTGGACAGTAAGTTGATAAATTCAGAACATTTTGGTCTATTCAGAGAAAATCCATATGATCACATGAAAAACCTGTTCTTTATGCAACACAAATAGCATTAGGTATTGTTAAAAACTTCACATTTATTGATAAGGAAGAAATTCATTGAAATATATTGTATACTATCTATTTAAGATGAGTAGGGTTGGCATGGGAAAATCGGAAACCTAAAAGATACAAATTTGGTTACATTAGGATAAAAAATCGTATCTGTGAGCTGATTTGAATGACATTTTGAAATTCATAAAATTGCAATCGGTTCTGCAGATATACACAAAGAAAATCATGTAAGTAGGCTCTAGAATAGACTTCATCTCTCTTGGTTTCTGATAATAGGCTCCAGTAACTCGACACTTTATATTATATTATGTTGTAAATGATTAGATAACTTGTGTCTTATAGTGTTGACTATTGAATGAATTGTTAAAATTTCAGATATAAATTAATAGTGGCAGATGCAGTGGTAGAATATTTAAGGCCAATTCAAGAAAGAATATCACATTATTTATCGGATGAGAGGCATCTACTGGAAGTTTTGAAGAACGGCCAAGAAGAAGCTAGTGAAATTTCTTCGAAACATTGGGAAGAGGTGCAGCACAAATTAGGGTTGAAATTCAAAATCAGAAAACAGGAAAAGATTAAAACACATGGTTGATTAAAAAAAAAAAATGATATCTTTAAACTCGTTTAGTTTTTTCTTGAAATTTTTATGATCTGATTAACAGAAACAATTTTTTACAGTTCTTTCTTGCATTGTTTCAACTAATTAATAGATTGGAAACCTGAGATTAGAGATACAAAATAGAGGGTTGATGTTTTTTAAATGTGAGTTGCTGCTGGCAGCATTTTCATCAGCGGCGATAGTTTATTCGCAGATTTATATCACAGTTATCCTTCTTAAGGGCCTTTAACAAATTTTGTCGCTGAAATTCATTTGACCAGTAAGAAACTGAATTCGCGAGGGAACGTTTCTCATGACGAAAACAAGTGAAGTGGCGCGCCATAGAGGAAGCTCTTCGAAACCCATTTTAAGAGGCTAATCAGCTTTCACTACCTAGTAATAGATGGCATTTTCATCGTGACGTCTGTCAATTATTTTGGTAAAGATGTGTAGAAATCCTGGTGTTTTAACAGATTCTCTTTTATTTTGTTGAAAATTGTCGAGAAATAAGAATGGCCCAACTTTGTATACATGTTGATAGATGAAGCAAGAATCGAAATATGTCGCTCGTATTTCATTACGATCTTCAATTTATGGATCAATGTAAAAATTCTTTCGCGTAATATCAATTTATTTCCAAACCTGGATAACATTGAAAATGAAGTATCAATTTGATATAGTATTTGTATATAGTCTATATACAAAGATATAGTCTTTGTATATTAACCTATATACAAAGATATAGTCTTTGTATATACAAAGATATAGTCAAGCAGTGTCAGTCAGCTCCTCTGTGAATGGGGGGCTGAAACTTATAGGATCCATTCATTACTTCTTCATCAAAAGTGTCGTAGGTCGAAAGTTTTTAACAAAATATTTGCATGGAGAAGGGGTCCAAGTGATCACACCAGAGATATTTCATGTATCTTGTGGCAAACTGCGTTCAGTCATAGATGAGTGAACATTAAAGGGGCATTCAAGGAAGGCACTTTTGATCTAAGGAAAAAAATATTGTTGACTCAGCCATTTTGTGTGGACAAAACATAGCGTTGGATATCGAAAAGGCGATGAAACAGGTCGGGTTCAAAAAATCAAAAAGTTTGAGTGAAAATATCAGACCTCCAGGCAGCACCTAATATATGATACAGAACAGTGAATTATCATTTTCCTGCTTCAACTAATGAGAAAATTGCCCTCAGCAGATGACGGTCTGTCTGCGCAAAAAACACTTCAATTTTTAATTATCCCGAGCTCAGAAACAAAGATTCTGAATGTATACTCTTCTGTGATTCCAGTACTCTCGGTAACTGGCAATGTTGCCAGCCTATTTGTTACAATAAAATCACATATTATATTTCATTTTCAAAATATTTTGATTTGAATTGAACCATAAAACTTTTATTTCATTTTAATACAAAATCGAAAATATCGAATTTTTAGAGCTGGATCATTACTTCTCTCAGTTGAATTTTTCAGAGAGAACCTCTCATTTGTCAAAACGAAGTATCATGTGCTTCTAGGTATTCTTTTTATTATTGTTGTCAATCAGGAAGTAGGTACAAGTTTGAAGTTTTTTTTCTAGTATTATGTTACATAATATTTGAATGGCTACTAGGTTTCAATTAGGAATTAATGAATAATAGATGACATTACATATATTCTGTGATTTTATGATTCATCAATTCGAATATTTCAACTTCTTTGTGGCAATTGCAACAAACATTAGCAAAAGTTTTGCGAAGTTCCGATTAGCATGGTTGCGCCTTAGTTAGGAATTTCGCACTCTTCCTCTCTCTTCCATTGACTTTGATGCGCTGCTTCATCTTCAGATCGCATTTCCATAATTCAAAATCATACTTAATTTGTATCAGCATAAAAAAGTACACTATTTTCAGTAACTGATGTACCCGTGGATACATTCTCCAGACAATCTCAACTATAGTTGTGTTTTATTGGCATCAAGAGAACATCATTCCCGCCAAAATTTGTTCGCCATTTTTGATCAAGCTGTAATCATTGTCCAAATTTTAGAAAATGATGTAACTTAAGTCTTCGTTAACACAGAAACAATACCATCCATGATACTATTTAAAAAAATATATGTTTTTCCGTTATCCAGCTGTCACCTCCCTGCGAACGACAATTCTCAAAAGCCGAAACTTGTGCGAGCTAAGGACTAACGAGGTCTTATTTTTAACGTATGTTTTCTAGCACAGGTTGGACAATAGGAAGTAAAAATCGATCTTTCGGCCTTGCGGTTCGAACCACCGGTTCACACAGCGGTCGATTGAGTGAGTGGAACAAACCACCCACGTCAACCCACCGGGCTACCGTCCACATAACTACAAACACACATTCTTTGCAAAATTCGTATCCGAAAAAAAAATCGTACAGATGATGTGAATCGTTGATTTTAGTCTGATGATTCGGATGTGAGAATTCAGCCAACCTCACTCCGCTAAACCGAAAATATGACATTTTGGCATTTTTATCCAGGAAAGAAGGCACCATCCTCACTTTTGTTACTTAGGGATGTTCTCTTGAAAACAAATTTCAGCAAAGATAATTTCAGTTGTGAATTCACCATAGTATCATATATGGTTTATTGCTGTAATAAGTTTATTAAACTTAGTTTTGTTCCTGATTTTTGTAAATGATAAATGAAACTTAAAATCAGGAAAAATATATATTTTTCTTCAGTATATTTTGACAGCCAACAATTACTTCATTGCTATATTAAGCCAAATTTACCTCACTTGTTAGAATTAGTTGTGCCTGCACGATTTTATTACATTTGAATTAGCTATAAATAATGTTTGAAGATTAAATAAGATAAAGGAAGTCCACACAGCTTAAGACAGCAATTCAGTATATAAATTCATTCACAAGATTAAGGGTGGTTCTTATTTCTATCAGTAGAATTAAACTAATAACTAAAAATTATAATAGTTAATCGAGAAATCCTAACATAAAAATAAATAACAGGTTAATGTTCATGAACATAACTGGTTTCAAAATATTCTACAGAAAAAGAAATAACATCCTTTCCACCTATTTTGACGGTAAAAAAGATGTGTGAATTTGAAACTGAATCACAATAACTAATGTACAAAGGAAGCTTCAAAAAAAAACTTATAATGAAAATATGAGCTTCATCACAAGTTATAGTTAAATATCAGGATTCATTTATGACAAATTGTATATAGTTACGAGTTTCCGATGTGAACTTCAAATTTTTCTTAAATAAACAAGCAATGAATGCTTATTAAAAAGTGAATATCAATAATTTGTGGTTTCTTGATAAAATAAATATTGAATTCATTGTAAAATGTTCATTTAGGATAATCGATTATTCAGAAAATAAAATTGTCTGCCTTCTTGCAAAAAGTATGACCAGCAAAAAAATGCAAATTTACCAACATCAAAAACAATTATTTGACTATTTATAACAATTATAAATGAATGCACCTTATCTGGGTGTTTTCGAGTCCAATTCAATATGAATCAATACAAAAATCAGTAACCTGTCCATCTAGTTTCAATAACTCTTTGGCTCCCACATCTTACATAACTTTATACATTTTTACATGTCCATTTTACTGGGGCTTTGTGGGCCCAAGTTTCCAACTAAATATCTACATAAAATTTCAGAATCGACCAATTTCACATAGCCACATTCAACAGCCTTACTGAATTCCTGGTTCTCTAAGAAAACTTGCGGAAATGTTCTGAGTTCATTCACAGCAACAACGATGTTGCTTTTGCTGAACTCCATCATATATTTTACAATATTGAAATTAAATTCATTGACTACTAAGACTGGTTTTATAAAAGCCATTTCACGCTTGAACTTGTCTTCAGTATCAATTAGTTTTGACATGAATATATCAATAACATGTTGAATATAATTTGAATTCGACCTCCTAGGTGACAGTTTTTTTCCTTTTCGCATTGATTTATTACTATTATCTGTATTTTGTGGGTTAATCATTTGATCAATATAGTCCTCTCTTGTCATTTTAACATAACAAGGCTTTATTAAGTTTTTATAATCTTTTGAGGAAACACAACTCAACATTTTTGTTAACTGAAGTTTTTTTTTCTTCTGTCTATATCTGAAGTTTCTCTCCATTCTAGCAATCTTTTTCAACTGACTTGCATTAGACTCGGAGGATTCTGTATGGCCTTTGTTCAATATTACAATTTTACGAGTCATCAACAAATCATCATATTCAGTTAAATGAGTGATAAGAGTATTTGGAGGTAATCTAACATTTTCAATGTTGTGTGGTCCAACAGATCCCATTTCTGCAATTTTTCTATAATCTGACGAGTGGCCAACTATTTCACTGATCTTTACAGGTTTGAAAAGATGACTTTCATCTACTCTCTCTTTCAATTTTTCAAAAGAGTCCATCATTCTTTTCACTTCTGCTTCTTTTTTGGCAACAACTGAATCTAAAATCCTCCGGCATCTTCTTGATTTACGAAGCTCTGTTGTAGAAAATCCTAACTTATCTGTATTCAAGAAAAAATCCTGATCTCTTTGCTTAATTCTTGTGTATGACCAACAGAACTTAGGATCTGAGAGAAGTGTCCATTTGTTCGTAGGTAATATACAAGAACCTTTGGGTTTCACACGACTAATGTTAGGTGGATGTCTGCTGAAATTTTTTTGATGACTGACAGAATCTGATGAGACCTTATTCATAATATCATCAAAATTCAAAGAAAATGGTTCTAGCTGGGAAGAGTTAGGCGTAACAAGATTTTTTGATTTAGGATCAATTCTGATAACTAAAGGGCCAACTTCCGGTATGTTTATCAATACAGGACCACCTAACTGGTTTGTAGTTGGCATTACATTATGAGGTATGACTATTTTATACAGTTTATTATTTTTTTTTATAACAACTAATTTTCCCGGCTGTTTGGAAGATGCTGCAGATCTATTTTCACCTGGCATTGCAGCTGTAGTATTCTGGCACTTGAAATTCTCAGTTTCACTCTGAACAATTGGTACGTCCTCATCATCTGAATCAATAATGATACTAGAACCATTAATAGCAGGCTTAACAAGAGTAGATGAAATTAAAGTTACCCCTTTCTTTGGAGGCGATTTTTGGGATATACTACTTTGTCTCCTAATTTTTGTCAACTTAGGAACAGTTGGTAAGTAATCAGTTGGTGGTTTTCCTACAGGGGTGAGTCTTGGGATGGGTGTTAGAGGTGGTGGTGAATATGCAGACACCCTGTGGTAGAAACTATCACCAGTAAACAATTCAGAGCACCCTGATAAAGATGGTTCCACGTTATCGACCTCAGAATTTTCTATGGTGCCTCTACTATCCTCATCTTCGGTAAGATCAACAGAATTGATGTCTTCACTATAATCCATTTGTATTCTGAAAAATTAAAATTGAAAAGTTGTTACAGTTTGATCATTATCAACATCTTACCTTTATGAAAGTTACCTTAGGAAATTGTGATCATACAGTTTCAAAAAATAGAACTATTCCAACTAAATAAGAATCGCCATAAACGCTTTAAAAAAAATAAATATTAATTTGCAGTTCCCACTGACAAGTAAAAATTAACTTTGATTCATCAATTTTGACGAGGTAAATAGTAAACATACAATACACACTTATTATAACAGTGTTGCCAACCCAAGGACATTTTCATACGAATAGTCATTCCAAAATGTGTTCTTAAATTTCTTTACTTTTGCTTTCATTTTCTAATTTTAGATATTCTGGAAATAGGAAATAAAACTTTCAGAAATCAGGAATGATCAATAAATAGTATTTCTTATATAGCCTGTCGATAAACTTTTGATTACCAAACCCAATTGAAAGAGAAACTCGTATTTCTACATTGATCAAATAAGTATTTTGAAGTTCTTGAATCCTGTGATATATATTTTCTCATGGAGAAAATCTTGGGTGCCTATTTCTTTCTCAAATAATATAACTCAAGCGAGAATTCGATTAAAATACGTTTCGTTGCTGGTCATGATCATTTTCAATTTGATTTTTTTATTCAGAAATCATTATCTGAAAGGAATTTTTTTTATTTGATATTCATGAAACAAGAAAAAGGAGGTTAATGTGAACATAACTGAGCAGATCTTCGAGAATTGTAGTATTAGTGCGTATTTGTTTTGTTTGTATGCGTGTTCTGTTGAACAGACCAGATGTATTATCTTTCGTATGGTGGTAGCTATCATTAACTAGTATGTCTGGTGAATTATGGAAAATAAATGTATGTTTTATTTTGTATTCTACTCTCTTCAGAATAAGAAGGAAAGACTGATATTTTCTTTATTCATATTTTATTACTCATTACCTGTAACGTATTCCATCAGGGTCAGAATGAAAATGTGATAATTGGTATCTGGCCTTGGATAGTTGCCTTTAGTAGGGTAACCAACCATGTAAAACGAAATGCCTCCAGTTTTGTCAAGTGAAATACGGTGGCAGTAAGAACGTAGGTACTTGTTTTTTAATATATCTTTATAAATATTGTTAGAAAAGAAATGAAACGAAATTGGCGAATTTCAGTTCTTTCCGAGTATCTCCGGAACAAATCGGAATTATGTAAATTTTAAAAGGTCAGTTGAAATGAAATTTTTTTTCTAATTCAACCGACTTTGAATCTCTCACAGTTTCCGATTTGTTTCATTCATAGTTGAAATTTATGAATATAAGTTACTGCTGAAGTAACTGCTATAGTGGAAGAACATTTTAGCAGTTACTTGCATAGCTGCGAAAATAGAATTTCGCCTTTCACTATAACTTTTTATATGTAGTTAGAACTTAATACTGTGATTTTTTTGTGGTTACAGTAATAAAGACGTTTATTATTATTATTATTTACTTTTTTCTTTATTACACTTGAGGGCAGATTCTCTGTTGATCTATATTCATATATTTAATTTTTCAGATGGTGGAAGGTTTGAAACACAGAAAACATCATACAATCGTTAGTGTTCTGTGTGATTCAATATAAACACAATAATGTCACAATTTTTGGGTTGAAGTAAAATACTTAGAGCATTTCAAAGTTTAATTGTCATTTCAGTTTTTCCAGGTATCTCGTCGATATTTGAGGTCAAAAGAATATTTCAATTCAACATGAATGCATAAATATTCCATAAATTAAGAAACAAAACACAAAGTCAACTCAGTTGGAAGGAGAGGAAACATCTTGAATTAAATTTTCTTTCAAGGTACCTAAGGGAATTTTATATGAACGTTTTATATTATACTGATTTTGTTTGATACTGATGTCCTCATTCTGATTACCAAAGTTGTCAATTTTTGGTTCTAAAGGAAAATTCTTGATAGGATCAATAACAACATTCCGAAACGTCGTTCTTTCAAAATTTCTTATGTTTTCTTTTTTTTGTTCTATTTTTGGTTGGACTTCTTTCTTCAGAACATCATGTTCCAAAAAACTTTGTCTATTTTTGTCTCCGGGAGCGATATGTTGGGTTTGACTGTCGATCATGAAAAGTCTTTCCATAAATCCCCTCTTCGGCAAATATTTTTGTACCACAACGGCTCTTTGATGGTTCATCGCCTCTCTTTTGCTCCTCAAAATCTTAGTGAGTGAAAAGAAAAGGAATAGGAGCCATGCAAATGTAATTGTGATAGATATCACAATTATTACACAAATGAACTGCCACAAAATGTGGAATTTTCTTGCAGAAACCCCAAAATTTTCCTTATGGGCTAAAAGGGGACATGCCAAGATTCCCAAAAATGAACAGACTAAATGGGAAGCCGTTAGGTTGCAGTAATCTTCCAGGGCAGTATTATGTATTAGTATAGAGAAGAAGAAAAAGAAAAACGAAGATACCGCAGCTATTGCGAGACATTCGAAGGGGCTAAATATATCCACTCCTGCAGCCACCGAGATTATTCCAGCAATACCACCCTGGATGCATCTGAGTATTATCCAGTAGCTGAAGATTTTTCTGAAGATGAGCAGGTGCAGCACGCTGATTATCAAGATTCCTGTAATTGAATAGACGATTTTTATATTTTAATAACATTCAAAAATGTCAGTGGTTATTTATAATCATTGATACATCCAAAATAAGCACCGCTACCAAATACCAGAACTGTAATAGTCTTTTTGATTCGCTTTTAATCAATAACCAAGTTGGCGTCTTCGGGAAATGGAGTAGACTGATCTCATTCTAGATAAGAAGATAGTGCTTCATGTGGGTTTTTGGAAAAAATGCGGTTTGAAAAATGCATTTTTTTCGATGCGGTTGAAGTGTTCAAAATGATCGTTTCAACGCATTATATTTTCATGAAATTTTTATGCGAGTTTTCGTGACAGAAATGAACGCTTTACCGTATTATATTTTTGTGAAATGTTTGATGAGCTTTTCAAACGCGCATCGAGAGATCATGAATTACAAATGACAGGCTGTCTATTCGTCCTCTCCTGATGATGCCAACTTGGTTAGTAAAACACTATAAATGACAAATGATGCTACGCTTCGAATGATCCACACTGTATACTTTCCTTGGTTCAGTTCTCAAACCGATAATTTTTTTATTTTAATTCCCATGAAATTTCCAGCCGCCGATGGTCACTGTGACCACGTGACTAGTGAGCTTAGATAGGTGGTCTGTCTCGTTGAAGTGAAAACAATTTTGCGCTTTTACGAAAGCGATACACGAAAACTTTTTGAAATCACTTCTTACCCCTCCTCTTTCCGCGTGTTTTCTTTGACCCCCTCGCATTTTTCACCTAACATTTGACAAATAACACGCATTCAAACACGAAAACGAAAAACGAATAAACGCACGGAAAACGGTCGAAACGCATGTAAAACAACGTATTTTGAAATGTCATTGCTGAATACTCTGCTTCCTCATTGCCACCCATTTTCTAACGTTAACTCTACAACAGGTTACTCTCTGACAATTTTGAATTGGTTAAATTGTCATGCTTTTTCTCAAATTATGTATTTTTCCACACCTTGTACACACATTAAGGCAATGTTTTTTAATTTTACGTTAGCAGCGCTATGTTTTTTTCTTTAACGCTGCACACACCCCGTATATTCCACTCAATGCCCGCCCCTATTTTTTTATTCAACGCTGCACACACCCTGTGTACTCCACTCGATGCCCGCCGCCATATTTTTTCTTTAGTCTGATTTTTCAGTCATCATTATTATCATACCATTATTTTAATAACGTTATTATCTTCCAATTGAATCTTTCCGATACTCATCTATCCTCGACTACGTCGCACATATATCTTTCCAAAATAACAAAATAAAAAATTAATAATCGAAAGTATGTAGCCCGCGAAATTTGAACAGTCACCATATTTTTTCAACAGACCTCGTATACTTAATTATTCATAAAAGAGTAAGTACTCTGGAGTAAACGTTCGAAGGTATTGAAGTATAAACATTTCAAAATTTTTCTTTGGACACTTTGAACTTCTTTTGTGTGTCATATCACCATATCAAAATCTAATATTATAGCTTAGATAACACACTAGCATAGAAAAAAAAATGAAGACTTACCCACAGCTAGAGCAACAATATTGTTTATAACGATCATTCCGGTGTAGTTGAAAGGTACTCTCAATGACAAGTACGATGGGGTGGGTAAACTAAATGCAATGTAACCAAAAATAATGAAAACATAGCCGACGATCGTGTTTCCGGAATGTTCTCGTCCCAAAGAATGTTCATCGATATCTTTCAGTTTAATTAATCTCCTGCCCAGAAACAAAGCTCCTGCAAAAAGAGAGGGAGTCACTATACACTGTGTCCAAGATAAGTATGGAAAAATCGAAAACAATAGTAAATAGTGTCGTAAATCATGCCATAAAGAAAATAACGTCGGCCGCTACTGGTAGCCAAAAACCAATCGTGACGTAGCTAAGAGCGCGCGAATGTACGATGTTTCTTGTCGCTCTAGAAGCAGCGAGAATAATGCTACCGATTTCGATGGAACTTTGGCGAAATTTCTACTGCATTCGATAACGATATATAAACACTAGCCGCGAGCATATCGACACAGTCAAGTAGAAGTTACAGTGCGGTACGCGAAGTGATCCAGTAAGGCGATAGAAATTCAAATAATAGTTGAAGTGTTTGTTGTATTTAAAGTAAAATGAAGCTAAGTTTGATTATTTAATATAGTCGTAGTCAATTATTGGTCAACCCACGGGGAAAAACGTAGTAATAGTAAAAACCCAGGCTCATGCTACGATTTTGGGTTGATTTCATTAAATTCGTCAGCATTTTATTGATTATTCTGTGAAAACATTACAAAATTATTTTTTGTGGAATCTAATGGTACTAATTTATGTGCGAAAGCATTTAAAATAAAAATATACTGTTACGTTTTTCCCGTGGGTTTACCAATATAATTGACTACACTGTACAATTGAACTTAAATTTATTCCACTACTACACTGACAATACAACCAAAGACTTTAACTGAAACTTCAAGCCAATATTCAAATGTCCACCGCCTCATCAGATCACTTCGTACCGCCCTGTCAACTAGACTTCTTTAGTACGCGTGTGGGTAGTATTTATATATGGTAATCGAAGTGTCTCGAAGCCGAGAGGAAAGTCGCTAGAGATCTATCGAAGCAACGCGACATCTATAGAACAATAGCGAAGCGCAAGTCGGGTTGGGGGATTTGTTAAAGAAAGGGTCTACTGTTAAAAAACGGTCGATACGTTTTCCATTAGCCAGAAATCTCCCTTCCTCACGACAACTCTCAGAAACCAAAACTCGTGCGAGCTAAGAATTAACGAGGTCTTACCGTTTTACGTGTAATTTCTAGCATTATACAGTATCCCCACATCCACTCAAAAAATCTCAGAAGTGAGGATTCTAAGGGTATTCAAAAGTACATCGCCTGGAATGTTACGAAATGGGTTGAGAGAACAATTCATCGGACTGTGGAATGTGTTTTGAACAAGGAAGAATGCTATTTAAAAATTTATTCCAGTGAAATGTTCGTTAAATAGGGATATTATTCTTTAATATAATTTAAGTGCATCGCAGAAATTATTACTTAATTTTGTTAAATTTGTTGACTCATTCAAAAATGAATTAGTATTGTTAGATTCATCAAAAAACCGTATCTGTGACCGTATTTCGGAAAGTTCTTCTTCTTTTCTTTTTGTATGGTCTTTGCTTCCCTTGGTGCAATAGACCAGTACGGAAAGTGTTTATTGAATAATGGTTGTCATTTGAAAAATAATCCCTAGTTGAACATGACAATTCGATTTTACCAAGTTTCTAATATAATAGTCACATTTCGTACCTATCAATCCAATTATACTGCTAGACAAATGAACAACCAAATCGCCAGCGTGATCTTTCAACGAAACCCTTTTTCCCAACAGGACCCACTTATTCATCCATCCGTTTTCGTTCCAGATCCAGTGCAGAAGTAAAGGTTCGTAGAAAGCACAATATAAAAAAGTTGTTATGATAGAAGCCATCAGGTGGATTCGTCCTACCAGAAAACTTGATATTTGCGCGGTTCCAATCAAGCAAGCTGAAATACCTGGAAAATAGTTTTGAATGACTGATGGAAAAATCCATTTTGAAACCAACGATTACAAAAAGTTTTTGTCCAGTGTAAATTGCATGTAAAATTACAGGTTTCTGCTATGAAACTTTGAATTATTATTACATTAATATAATATGTAATGACCACAGAAAAATAGATTTTTTCGATTGCTCACTGAAAATATAAAAATACATCAAGTTTCATTGAAGTACTCACCAACACCGGCCTCATCCAAACTATTCGAAAAACTGCTTGAATAACCTATCCATCCCTTAAGGCTCAGTCTTCCGAATGAAAAAACAAATCCAATCAGAATATATGACAGAATAACATTGGCTATTTCAAAGAAGTTGTAGAATATTATTCTGTAGACATTTTCCACTGGTATACTTCCTAGTTGTATAAGTATAAATCCTATTCGCGATATAAGTACTGAAAAATTTCGATGAATTCTTTACTGAATTTTTTTGTTATTTACATTTTGAAATTAACGCATTTGAAACGAATGTAGATGAGCAGCAAATATAATTCCTGTCAAAGGCAACGTTAAATTATTTCCAGCAATTTCACAATGCATCTACATCATTTTCGAACGTTCCAAAAAATAATATGAAATAAAATTAAAAATAACTATTGTAGAGTCAACAATTTTGTCTCAATAATTATTCCTACTAGTTATTTACGATTCGAGGTTCAATGAAACACCTCCAAATATGTATTTTTGATCATACGATGGGTATGAATGAATTATACTCACCAAAAATAATCCTAAGAAAAGTAGTTGTAAACCCATTATCAAAAAATTGAGGATCAGCGGCTCTGCTAAATTGTACGTTAAAAATATCATAGTAATTATATTCGTGAGCATTGTTGTAATCAGGAGAAATAATTTCATGGCTGGAATTCATGTGTGACTTTGACATTTATTTGACAAGTTTTTTTATTAGAAACTCACTACGACGAAGAGATGTGAGCTTGCATATCTCGTGAACGTTCATAAGCCTTTTCATCATGTGATAACCGCGTTGCCATGTTGAAAGAGCGGTAACTTTGAAGTTTCGTAGGGAAAGTCTGGGAGAGTTGAACCCCCTTAAGTACTTTTTAGGTCGCATAACATTGTTAATGAAGTCTGTATTTTAATAGCTCAAAAATGTATACAAAGCATAAGTATGCAGGTACCATTTTGAACAATAAACGTTTTCGCTAATCAAATAATTTCAGTTATATTTACCTTGATTTGAAAACAAATCTCCCCAACGCAAGAGTAGACCAAATTGATAGGAAGATCTAACCATATCTATTTGTATAACATAAATAGTGAAAATAGTTATAATAATCAAACGTTAACGATGCTTATTTATTATCAATTATCATTTAATTCAAGTACTATGGAAACAGTTTTCAGGGAACTTTCTAAATAAAAATCATCAACAAAAAACAGATGACATATTAGAAAACGTTTCTATCTAAACCGAAGGGGTCAATAATATTCTAATGGCACATATTGAATCACAGTCAGTTTCATTAGTTTCAATCATCATCAATTTTCAATCATGAATTAACATTTATCATCTTGATCGGTCAATTCAACACATATCTGGTGAGCATATCTCTGACATGAAATACAGTTTGAAAATATGTTTATGTTTAAAATGTTTTTTCGTTAACCAGCTGTCGTACCCCTACGAACGACAACCCTCAGAAGTCGAAACCTTGTGCGAGCTAAGGACTAACGAGGTCTTACCTTTTAACGTGTGATTCCTAACACAACTTGAACGATAACGAGTGAAAATCGATCGTTCAGCCTGAACGATAACGAGTGAAAATCGATCGTTCAGCCTACGGCTTGGACCACCGACTCACACAGTGGTCGATTGAATTTAATGAGTGACCTTATGCTTGACATTTGTTCTCTTTGGCGTACGAAACAATACCAACGATTATCTATATCTACACCTTCTTCCAAATAATCATCATCAGGGTCATCAGCATATGGAATGACATTTATGTTTTATGATTCGGTTTCTATGGTTTGTTTTTCTTTAATAGGTGTGGTTGGCTCAGGCCATGAATTTTTTCGGAAATTTTGGGCATGGAGCGTGTGGCAGCGAAGTTTATTCCAAAATTGTTGAATTATGACCAAAAAAACCGTGGCATGAGATTTGCCCAGAATTGTTGAATGACTTCAACGGCAATCCAGATTTGCTTGAAAGATTAACTGGTGACGTCCCAATGGAAGAGCCCAGGAGAGCCAAGACCAAAAAAAGCACGGTAAGTTCAACCAAATGTCAAGGTTTTCCTCACTGTTTTCTTCGATTACCGTGGCTTAGTACATAAGGAGGTTTTGTCAATAAGGAGTATCATATTGAATTTATGCGCCGCTTGCGAGAAGCAATACGAAGAAAACGTCCGGTATATTATGCACCTGCTCACTTGTTCTCGATTTTTTTACCGCAAGAACACTGTAATCATGCCTCAGCTACTTCATTCATAAGATTTGTCCCCCTACTGCGACTTTTTCCTGTTTCCAAGATTGAAGGGACACAGGAAAGGACAGCGTTTTGCGACGATTGAGGAGATAAAAACCGAATCTCTGAGAGCTCGAAGACAAACCAAAAACTGCATTTTTAGTACTGCTTCGAAGATTGGAAAAACGCTGGCACAAGTGTATATCTGAGGGGACTACTTTGACGTGGAGAACATAGAAATTGAATAAATATTTGGTAAAAATTAAAATTCACCTCATGTTTTGAACAGACAGGGTATACTGACATATTTTTTGGTTCACCTTCCTTCAACCAGTGTTCTGGTAATTAAAGTATATGTGGAAAATTTTGACTTGTTTATATGGTTCATCAGTTTTTCTGCGTAATCTGTTGTTCCATTAAGCAGATGTCGCTCCCCTATGAAAGACAACTTTCAAAACCTAAGGACTAACGAGGTCTCACCTTCTAGCTGTGATTCCTAGTACAGGTAGGACGATAGGAAGTGAAAATCCATCATCCGGAATTGCTTCTTGAACCACCGGTTCACACAGTGGCCGATTGAGTGGAGCAAACCACTCATGTCAACGTAACCGGCTACTGTTCAAAACCTTCACAGTACGAGTTGGAACTTATGCTCATTTTGGGATGAAGCATCATTATACTGATGGAATTGTATTTTAAGTTCATTTAGAAGCTAACAAAGGCAACTTGTGTTAGAACCATATTAATCCAATTTAGTACTACAGAACATTGGATTAACGGAAAAACAGATTTTTTTCAAACACAACATTGGATTGTGTTCTATTTTTATTAGAGTATATAACAAGACTCAATTTGTGTAAGGGAAGTACTAACAATTAAAATATCTACACCTCATACTAGAAGCTCCAGTGTTACATACTTTTAAATTTCACCTAAGTATCTGATTTTTTAGCTGTTCAAAAATATCTAGTTTCAAGATTGTTAAATAAAAACAACAAAATATAGACGTCAACTTTTTATTGTCACCTCATAACAATTTACTTTGCTTTCTTAGATTTAATTTTCCTGATGTAGAACTCTAATTCTTTTCCTTCTAAAATGTAGCCATCTGCCCTTCCACACTGTCCTGGTCGAGACGCCAAGCAAGCTGCAAATTAATAAAATAACATCAATAAAAAAAAGAAATCAATGAAAGTTATTTAGTTTGATTGATAGTAATCTCAGAGTAACTATGACTAGCTAATCATTGTCCACAAGCCATATTCAAAACGAAAACAGGCTTTGAAATGTGAACTCGCTAAGTTTTAACATCATAGAATAATTTATTTCGCTTATAAAGACATCATAAAACTGAGGTAACCCTCTATTAAAGTTGTGAGTAGTAATATTTTTCATTCATCAATACTAGCAAAATATTTTCTACTTATATGAGGATGATGGCCAATTAAAACCAAACAAAGTCAATCTGATACAACATTATTGGTGTTTGCAGGGAGTTCTTCCGTTTACAATGTAGACTTAGAATTCGATGCTGGTAATAAAAAATAAATGTTTTTTCCAGTGAAGCCTAGAAGAAATATAGAAAAATGTCTCTGCTTTGCTGTCAACCTGCCACTAGGAATTTAGGAAAAATTAATTCCATCAAACAGCTAGCTACTTCTTCTCAATAATATTTATGGAAAACTTGAAAGGAACGAATTTATTAGTGTTTTTTGAGATTGTCAAAACGACTTTTTGACAATGCAACAGATGATTTTCTTTTGATTAAATTAAATGTGCTTGGTTTGAAAACATGCTACTGTGATTTTTAATCATACTTAATTGGCCTCAGCATAATTGTAAAGCAAGTTAGTGTTAACGTAACCATGTGATTTGAATATCAAAAAGAAATGAAAATTTTCATCTACAATTTGAATCAAATTGTTTTGATAATAAAACGGAATACTAAAAAAAAAAACCCAGTGCCATTTTCTAAAGACCAATCTATATGTTAAAATATATACTTTCAGACCCTTTTATTACTAATTAGTAACAAATTTCAAACTTCAAAAATATAACTGATTTGTTGTAAGAAAACTAATCAAAATGAAAATTGAATGAAGGCCTAATTACTTCATTCAAACAAAAAGCAATAGTGATAAAAACTTCAAACTTAATAGGAAAAACCCTTACCCAACAACCTTCCAGTTGTGAATTGCTCTTCGATAGCAGGTTCTACTTTAGAAGTCTTCTGACGAGTTTCGTACTTCTTTTGTACTTTCTTACTACGTTTCTTCGCTAAAAGAGCCTCTTCTTCGGCAGTCTGAAAACATATACTCGGTTAGGAACATGAAAACTGCAATAATAAGCACAATAATCTGCAGGTATATTCAGTAATAGCCCTGAAGGTTCTTAATCATAAGATTCAGATGACACGCATGAAAAACATCATTATAAACTTTATACTATTATATGGAAGTGTATGAAAAAATTTCTACTAATGATTATGGGAATAGTGTATTAGACGAGCGGTGACATCAAATGATAAACAGCTGCTCCCTTACAAATGAATGTGAAATGTAGGTTATGACCTGAATAGTTTACTATGTTCTAGTTAACTCATTTTGGTCATACCATTCACTGATTCATACTGCCCAATAATCTTAATAATTGTATTCCTATGCTGACAAATATAACTTTCCACTGTAAAACTATTGGTGCCCTCGTATCACACTTACACTGCCAGTTCTACCAAATTTTGAAATTGTTAGACTCAATGGAACATAAATCACAACTCGTCACTGAACAAGAACTATAACAGAAAATATCAGGATCTGATCCATCGACTACAGGAGTACCGTATTCAAAAACACACTTTAATGTGAGATTTCCTGTTGAAAATTTACAAAACCGCAACACCCAGATCCTTTCCTCAAGACATAAAATACTTAACTCTACAGCTACCAGACCGAGTCATGGCCGGATACGAGAAATCGTATCTAGGTACATAAAGTTGGGGTCGGTGTATGATAAAAAACGTATTAAGAAAAAAGAAATAGAAACTTTTGTTTGTAATTTTACGTAGTACGGATTAATAATCTAAGAGACTGATGACAGACTTCTACACATCTACTGCACATCTTGAGGGAGGGGCTTTTCACTGGCTATGTCTCACTCTGGCAGCTGTACTCGATAAAGACAATAAATATAACTGATTATACTCCTTCACTAGTCATCTCTTGATATTCTATCTGTAGTACCATACGTTCCTAAATGAGAGAGCCCTTTTTGTGAAGAATTTCTACAGATATGGGGATCCTCAAAAGATAAACAGCTGATTTGAAAAACTGAATGTTAATAGGAAATATTGAGCATAGGTTATGTTTATTTTTATGTTTTGAGATGTTCAATTGTGAATTTTTAACAATGGTATTGGTATTATAGACTGAGAAACTAATGAATAGGTAAAATAAATCATTTTCATTAAGGGAAGCACAATTAACCAGAACAATATATGAAAACGGTTTGCAGGACTATGTTTTACCATCTGGCTAGCCTCAACATGTCAGACAGATTTACCTAAGCGATAAACTTTCTAAGAGTTGTAAAATATATGAGCATGCAGATGGATGTTATATATACATTTTAAAACCTAAGAGTATATATTGCAATTCTCATTGAGCTGGTTTTCTAATGCAAATGTAAACTAACATACATTTTACTTATGAAAATCACAAGTGTGCTTTGATCACATCAGTTTTTGAAATGTATTTAAATATTCATTTAGTTAATGCAGACACTCTTTTTCGTCTGCGAACACTTCAACTAAGGGTAAATTTTCGTTTTGAGGGCACCCGGCGATTTTGATTATTAGATTACCAATCCAAAAGAAAAAAGCGGCGCTCCCCCTTATTTACAAAGTTACGGCCCTTCAAAGTGATGAAAAGGGCGACTTTTCAGCCTTCTATTTCACAAAATAAACTATTTAAAATCACAGCATTCATTCATTAGGTCACCTTTACACCTTATTTCTCCTTCTTTGGTACTTTTCACATCAATAATCAACATCTTTCCAATAAAAGTATTAAAAAAATGTACTGAGTTGCTTTTCGGTTACATATCTCTGTATTTGATGTTTTTAAAGTTAACGGCATGGTTAGTACGACTGATGCAGTCAATATTCTTAAAGTAATTCAAATGTTTTTTACCTTCATTCTTTTGATAGTAAATTAATTTTTGGTGGTGTATTAAGAATTTGCAATTGTAGGCGGCGGCAAATACCAACCGCTTATTTCTGAAATGTCACTAGTAACTAAGCTAGAAATAGAAGAATGTCACCAGGAGAAGCTATCGTTTTTAAAATAAGTTTTTTACAAGAAAAATGTTGATTATTGAAGTGAAAAGTGTCAAAGAAGGAGGAATAAGGTGTAAAGGTGACCTAGTGAATTAATGTTGGTGTTTAAATAGTTTATTTTGAGAAAAAGAAGGCTGAAAAGTAGCCCTTTTCTGAACTTTGAAGGGCCGTAACTTTGTAAATAAGGGAGAGCGCCGCTTTTTTCTTTTGGATTCGTAATCTAGGCATCAAAATATGTAAGTACAATCAAAATTTTTTTCAAAATTGCCGGGTGCCCTCAAAACAAAAATTCACCCAAGTTCCAATAGTTATCTGTATCAACTGATATTACCGTTAGTGGACTGAAACAACACTGCCACAATTTAATTACACACTGAAGAGTCAATAGCAAGAACAAAAAACATTAGTCATACAAAATGAGGTACTCACCAGTTTGGCTCCCTTCTTGCGACCCAAAGGCAGGATGTAATGATTCTCATACCACATTCTGAATGGAGTTGCATCTACAACAACTATTGCATTCTTCACTAATGTTTTGGTACGCACCAACTCATTGTTGCTAGCATTGTAGACAACATCAATAATACGGGTTTTTCTCGCAGTTCCTTCACTACCCCAGGCAAAATTTCCAGTGTCGAGCCTTAGAGCCCTATATTTCAAATTACCACCTCTGGTACGAACATAGTGGATCCTGCGAGGTCCTAGTTTAGTACTAGCTGCGGGGCGACCTAATTCAAACTTCCTCTTCTTACGCAGAGGCTTCCTTTTGCCTCCGGTTGATCTTCGTTTATGCCAGTGATCTCGGCTGATACCTAAAATATGTTAAAAGAAAGTCAACACGATTGTAAAAAAAGGAAGGTTCAAGATATATCGATAAAACATATAATCAGATCGCTGTGGGATGTTTGGGTCATCAGCACACCACATCAGACACTTTATATTAACAAAGTTATCATCATGTTTGGATTCTAAAAATTTCAGGTTATGCCTGTAAGTCAAAAAATTCTTTGGAAAAATATAAAAATAAAAAATACTTGTTTGCTCACTACTTAAAATGATTAATCTTTGATCACAATTTATCTAAAAAACTTTCTTACTTTTAGTGATGATCCAAGATTTAACTTATTTAACCTCATGAGTACTTACCCATTCTGGATGAAACAACTAAAAGACTAGAAGGAAGTTACCAACGTCAAAACAAACTGTGCATCCGCTCAAACTACTTTACCGACATTCATGGTAGCCAACATAAGGCGTAAGGATACATTCATTCTGGTGTGAAAACAATGACGTCATATAAATTATGATTTGAAATGTATTCATGATGATACTAGCGTGAGGTTGCTTTTGAAACGGAATTTTTACGTTACGTCAGTTGTTAGTTTCTGCTTTTTTTTCGATCGTTATAGTTTATAGAGGGCTGAAAACATTTTATCAAATACGTTGTGAGGATGTACAAAACAAATCTGTATGCACAAATCCGATTCTCCTGACGAAAATCAAGTAGTTTTCATGGAAGAGCTCTAAAACAACGCATTTTAAACTTATCATTTCAACCTTTTTCTTTAAAAAATTATTTAAATACTTAAAAAAGAAGAATGAAATAATGCATTCAACATTTAAAGGGATTCCTTTCTATTTCATCATTTGGCAACATCGGTTATAGCTAATAAAGGACAATGACTCTGTTACCTGTATAAGACAAACAAAGATGACATATTTCAGAGGCGTGCTGTTCTGTTAACTTATGTTCCGAGTTCCGAGACATTCTGAGACATATGACATTTTATGCACCTAACCTATCTTCCTCTATATAAATAAATAACAAAACAACTGTTGTTTATGTGGCTTGTGGAGGTGGTATTGAACTATAATTTATATTTTGCTTTAATTGTTGATATATAAAGATAATTTTCCTTTTTTTAAAGTAGAATATCTAGGTACGTATAAATTATTTCAAGTTGATGTAGGCGCTGTTGCCAATATGTGAATTAGAAATAAATCCCTTTGAAAATTAAAACTCAACATTTTAAACATCAATTTGAATACTTCTCGAAGTGAATTTGAAAAAGTCATGAATAAAACTCAACTTTATTTTGTTCAAACTTGCATTTGCTGTAATAACCCAAATTGAGGAACATTTTTAAAGAAAATGAAAGAGTTTGTTTTTATTATTGAATTTGAGATTGACACAAATTGAATCATTCCATTGTGGCGAATCTTATTATTAATGACTACGAATCGTTTTTGAATACATACTCGAATAGGATTAAACACCAGAAAATACCTATATTTATGAAAATGTTGAATATCAATATTTTAATCTCTACTGAAGTACCACAGAATATACAAACTCATATAATAATAATTTGTCTTTATTGACCTTATTAAGTGATGCGACCCCATGGTTGCCAACTGCGGTAAAATAATGACATTTGCTAATGAATGAATAGCCTATCTTTCTGAGTTCCTTCTGCATTTTCATTTTAAGGATAGACCATCTTAAATTTCTTCATAGCTGATTTTTCATTTTGGAGCCCCAATTTCATATAGAACGACTGGAAATCTCTTTTCGGCCATATTCTGGAAATCAGTTTCTCATTTACCAAAAATGAAAATGCAGAAGGAACTCAGAAAGATAGGTTATTTATTTATTAGCAAATGTAAAATTGTCAAATGTCATTATTTTACCGCAGTTGGCAACTATAAGGTCGCATCACTTAATAGGGTCAATTTGCAAAGCACATCTATGTTCTGTGCTTGAAAATGGACAAACCGAAATCAATGTTAAAAGGGTTACGAACTCATAGTGCTTCAAAACTAAGAGCGTCAGAAAGGAAGCTGTCTACAAAGTAGATCAACAAAAGTTTCAAGGTTATATATTATGTGAACAAAGCTGGACGGTAAACACAGAACTATAACTTACTTGATTTGTTATTTATAATCAGGTGTCATTTCATTTCAATAATAAAAATCACAACTCAGAAGTTGTTTTGTATTCTCTGTACGATAAAAAAACATATTTCGAATGAATACGATCAGGCAAGTATTTAAAAGTAACCTTTAAAAATTATTCAGCAGTTCTTAGAACTTAGAACACGAGTTCATGAATTTTAAATTTCTATTAGTTGTGGCAATCTATCAAAAATGTCTGCAGAAGGTATGGATTCTGAGATATTGAAATACCACTGTTAGTACCATCAAATCCATTCATCAAGTTGAGAGCAATGATCTTACCATGAAACTTCATCGGTAGCTCCATGAGTTGGACTGGTGACCAGTCCCACGGATGGAACTACCGTGTAGTAAAACGCATTTTGAATAACATTTATGGTGTGTGAATCGAGAGATCATTATTACTGGATTATTTTAGTTAGGATTGTTTGACAATTATTTTTCAGTTTGGAAGATTCGACGCCGTTGCAACAAAATTTCTGTTATTACTCATATATATTCCATTATTTTTTCCACTCTTTGAACAATGCGGTCTGCACCTAAGGAATCTATTGTTTGGGAACATTTTGACAAAATAGAAATGGTCAAGTTCAATGTCGAATTTGCAAGTTTTTTAGTAATTTTACTAATTTAAATCAACATATAATTTATTTTCATTTTTGTGAGGACTTTTTTGTTTGTTTTCAATATATTTTAACCAGCCACAAGCCACCATTAGATTTCAATAAAGTTTGTATTCAAAGTTTATCGTCAACAAATTTCTGAACATTCTCAGCCCAAACCTGTATTTCATCACATCCTACAAACAAGTGTCGGCCAATAGGCCGGCATTGCACTGGTGCGTAGGGGCGCAAGACTTTAATACTGTTTTCGACTATTTCACTCACTACTAATTTAATTCGTTACATTCAACATTCGAATGATATGAATGATTCCATTTGACATCTCGACCGATTATTTTCAATTCGAATGATCCCATCACAACTGTTCAAAATGGAGGAGCCTGGCCGAATGCGCTTGAAGGAGAAGCAAAGTGTTAGAAATTAGAGAAGAAGAGATATAGACTGAGCATAAGTTAACTATGCTGTGATCCTGTGACAGAGAGAAGTTATTGTCAACTTGTCAACTTTCAGCACTGTCAAAAATAAAAAATTAGTCTTCTAAACAATAATGGCAGATGATTTGGAGGATGATCAATGGTTATATGGCGATAATCCTGAATCATCCGATGTAAATTCAGGTGAACCACCAACTAATACCGAAAATGAAGAAAAAACTGAGGAAGGAGAGGTTCCTTCAAAACCCTCAGAGGAGCAACCTGAACCAACACTACAGGTAATATGGCGGTAAGAAAATAACATAACCTATAAAGAATCTTTTCTCTTGTAGGCTGTCGAGGACGATGGTCCTCCAGGGGTTGATATTGACGAGAAGGAGAATGGACTGGAAACTCATGACGGCATCGAGGATGGAGAAGTTCAGCAAAATGGAGACAGTGAAAAAGAGGATTTGGATGACGATAGTGACGATGATGTAAATGTAGTAATCGGTGATATAAAACCAACTGCCCCTTCTTACACTTCTCTGAATATCAAAAGAGGAGGTCTTCTCACTTCCGTGGGAGATAAAAACAAACAAGCTCCACAGCAACAACCAGGCAAATTTGTTGTGGAAGAGTTCGAACAGATTGGAACCATCAATGGAGTCCCAGCCATGGAATTCAATGTTGACTCATTGGAAGACAAACCTTGGCGAAAACCTGGTGCTGATATTACAGACTATTTCAATTATGGCTTTAATGAGGATACCTGGAGGGCTTATTGCGAGCGTCAAAAAAGGTTGAACATCAATAATTGAATACCTATCAACTATTTTATCAAAACTTGTTTTGCAGAATGAGAGTCAATGAGTCAGGTGTCGGACTTATTCCAATGAACAACATAGGGTTAGCACGAGGACCAATTCCCATTATGAATGACAACAGCAAGTACGCCGGAAGTTTCATAGGTATGGGTAAAGCAGGTCCTCCTCCTTGCAGGAAATTCACAGGTGGTATTGATGTTATAGGAGCAGTTCAGAGGACCATGCCGCCACCCATTATGAAGGTTGATCAAGTACCTAAAGTGAACACCATACAGGTTTGTATACTTCTTTGCCAAAGTTCATAGCCGTTCAGTTATTTTAGTGTTCAGTATGATATTAGCTATAAAATTAAACAGTTGATCTTGACAGCGAATGTAGCAAACCATTATGAAAAGAAGTTATTATTTTACCAGTAACTGTTTCAATGAATATTTACCTCAATAGACTTGCAAATGAACAGTTGATCTGGACAGGGACAAGCAAATATCCTTGTATTCTGTCATAGGGGAAAGGTTACTTTTTTGTAAGTCATGTAAGTTTTATTCTGAGTATTTTAAAATTTCAGGGTATATACATAGATGAAAACTTAAAATGGAATAAACAGAAATGTTGAAAAGGTTCTTTACAATTATGATCATGTAATTCGTAATTAATCACAATATTCGAGAGGAAGGGGTGAATGTAATTATTAATTAAATGTGCCCTAATCACTAACAAGTTAAAAATAGTTTTTTGATTTTGAGCAGCTATCCTATCTCATAAATTGAAACTTCTACGAGATAAGATTTCACTAGGTCTTACCTACCTACCTTGGGTTGTGTATGACTTGATTCAACAACCTGATTTTGAAAATTTTGAACTTTGCTTTCAACTCTACCATTCGATTCATATAACTTTCTATTTCAAATGCTAGGGTTGTTCAAGATAATGCATTTTTACTTATCTGTAATACACAAGTGAACTATTTGAATGCTATTTGGGGCATTATCTGATATAATTGTCTCATTTCAAAAACAGAGTTTTTAATATTTGGAGCAAGTTGCTACCTCAAGTTCGAAACAAAGTCTTGCTGTTTTTGATCATGCTAATATCTACTGAATGCTGAAATTGAACATGAATTGCTGAGCATTCTACGACCTATTATACTTCCCAATGACACATCACCAACATCGTGGGATATGAGGAACCGGAAGAAAGGGAGGACAAAGAATCATGTGCTGGCATTCAGGTTTTTGGGTGTTTTAAGCAGGAACAAGAATTTTAAGTTTCAAGTTTTCTTATTCCACATTTTTTTGAAATTATTCGAAATAATGAATGTCATTTCAATCATTATTTGATTACATTTATTGATATAATTCAAAACTGAAATTTGACAGAAATACCATGTTATCAGATATTTGAAATATAATTTGAATTAATTATACCCGATCTTACACATTCCAAGGGCAAATTTTGTTTGTGAGATCACTTGTCATATTTATATCATCTTTTAAACAGGTTATGACAGCAGACAGAAGAGAGTACAGCAGAAAACCAGCTGGGTTTCCTGATATGACAGTTCCACCGCCTGCTACCTTTGAAAACTTCCAACCAGAGTATGGATTTAATCCAGAACCAGAACCATTCTATGGGGGTTATGAACCTACTCAAGATTCACAATGGGGTAAGTTTGAAAATAGTTTTTAACATTTTTGTTTGATTCAGAAATGTGATAATTCAATAGTTTTGTTTTGGCCATGAAATTGAATTATTTCAATTGACATTTACTTACTATTTTGTTGGCTAACTCAAAACTTGAATATCTGCTTCTTTTCAACCGTTTTATTTTTGGAATAATTTCATTATTGGTTTACCTGGTTTTCTTGTATTGGTTTACCTGTAATGAAGAGTCCATTTCAAAAAGTATTATTTCAATGAGCCTTTTTCCTGAGAATAGTACATCGTACATCGATATCCGGAAGAAAACGTGTTTTTTATACCATTTATGAAACCTCATATTAATGAGGTTAGATGTAAGAAATGGATACATGCTTCGAAGAGAGTGGATTTAACAGTGCAACAAATAAATAAATATTCATATGTATGCTCTAAACATGAAATGAATAGTAAAGTTTTCATAGTTAATTACCGTTGATTAGAATGAGATATAACCTCAATAGTTTATTAAATCATATTCATTTATTATATTTAATTAAATTTATTTCATTACCACCTAGATTTGATTCATATTTCACTAGGAAATTAATCTAATTATTTTTAATTTCATTTATTACACTTTGAATCTACCACTACTCTTTTACTAGAGTCTGTATACTAACCTGTCTATCAATGTTACAACATTGTTATCCTTTACAGTTGCAAATTTTAGTTTTGCTCCAGGAACATCCGGTAAAAACATTCTTTTTTAATTGTACTTTACCATATGTTTATATGAGGATTAGACAGTGTTTGTCCCTACCGGACTACTAGCGCTGCTAGTGAGTGATTTTTCGTACTTCAGGAAAAAGGTTCATTGGACTCTCAGTGATTCATTAGTGTGACTTTTTACATTTTGAGCTGCCTTTTATTTTTGATTCATTTTATACATAATTTATTATCAAGGGACTGAACCTCCTCCTGGGTGGGTTCCTACCGATTTGAAAACCTTGACTGGCCCACCCCCGATGGGTCCTCCACCTATGCATATGGGTCCACCACCTGCTATGCGGTCACCTAGTAGCAGACGTGATAATAGCCCTCACAAAGAGAGAGATCGAGACAGAGAGAGGGAGTCCAGAAGTCGATCTGAGAAGCCCAGAGACAGAGACCGGGAGAGATCTCACAGAAGGGAGAGATCTAGAAGTAGATCAAGAAGACACAAGTCAAGGTCCCGCAGCCCAAGCCATCGATCTCACAGGAAAAAGAAGTCCAGGAGGCACGAAGATAGTGACTGAAGTTGAGAATCAGGAACCCGATTAAGTTAGGATTTTTGATCTTGATCTAGAAAGTATAAGTACGATTCAAACTTGTCAGTAGTAAGGATACTGAGGTCTTTGTTGTATTGAATTAACTTTTCATCTGTCACTATTCGTAATAATAAACTTCTCAAATGTGTTCACTTTTAATGGAAATTCAATTTGTTGTATACAAAGTCGACTTTCATTGTGAAGAGAATTTGAAAGTTTGACTACCGTGTAGAAGAATAAACTATGTTCATCATAAAATGAGGTTCAGGGTTCACGGAGACTATTTAATTCACATCATTTCGTAAAATAGTTGTCAAATGACACATTCCTGTTGATCTTCCATAGGATGTATGTAAATAATTGCCAATGTCAAGAGATTATCATTTAAAAATATCAAACTGATGATTTCCACCAATTAGTGGATCTGAGCCGTCAAATCAAAGAATAGATTGTTATGGACTTGTTCGCTCCGGTGAAATGTCAGGAAGAAATTCTAAAAATCGACCCGACGCAAAACCAAGAAATCGTGACACTGAGATTTGAGTTGTTCCCCTTCATTGAAGTAAGTTTGCAACGACAGATCTTAGCACAGATCCTAAAAGTAGTTGAATGATAGCTCAGGCTAAAATTTTTATTGATTATTCTCAAGTCTTATGAGTTGTTCCTAGATAGGTAATTAGCTTAACTCGACACAGAATTTGTTAAAACAGTATTGTTGATGTCCGATGATGCTATCCTATAGCGAAACACGTACCGCGGTTTTCTAAACTTTCAAGAGGAAATCTCATAATAGTGTTTTTTGAATGCTTCTTAATGGATTTGCGTCAAGTATCGGTCAATTCTATCATATATTTATTCTGATCAAAAATCTTTTATTTGATGCAAAAATAAAGCGAAAAGACTTGTATAAAAACATTTCATTGTCACTGTACACGTTTGAAATGCTGTTTGGTAAAAGTCCTTAATTTGGAAAAAATTGTACATAACTTCCAAATTGATAAATATTCCCAATGAAAGAGTACCCAACCAATCAATTGGGGATGATCACTTCAACATTCAAGTATAGTGGGATTGAAATGTTCTCATTGATTCTGGTATTGAACAGCAAATTATTGAGCAAAATACATTATATATTCAATGTACTTTGCAGTTTCCTGCAAATAACGATACCCAAAGGATCACCCTGTATACATTCTTCGAAATCAATGAGAGGATGGTAAATAAATCAATGAAGCCTTGACGCACGCGCTCCCGCAAGACTGAGCTGGATTCTGCTGTCACTGTCAAAATCAAACTGAAGTTGTTTGTCCGCGAATGTTGGTCTAGTCTGTTCCAGAGTTATCGATTAGATATTCTTAGTACGTGCGATTTTAAACTGACAATTCCAAAAAACTTGAGGTTGAGGTGTTTATCTCCACTGAACAAAAAGAGCGCAAAACGAGCATGTGAAAACGGCTGTCATTCGAACATAACCTGTTATTCTCGTTAGTGTTGTTAAACATTCCATGTTTTTATTGTTTATGTTGACTTCCGTGTTTTTGGCGTGATATTGTTTAAAAATCCGATCTTATTCGGGTGATGTGACTAGTTTTTGTCGTTTGAAGATCCCCAAAACCATCCATCATGTAAGTTATTTTTTTATCATTTTATTTGAAGAACCTTAATTAAGTATATGCATATTTCATTTTCTGCGCGATAAACAAATTACAGCAACTAACACAGGCAATACAATTTTGCATTTAGACGGCGTAAACTGATGATCCTTCACTTTTTTGTGAAAGGTAAGCTGTTACATGTTTATGCAAAAACGCCGATAAAGAAATATTTTAATACTAGGTAAGTATACTTTGTTGTTGATTAAGCCGGATGTTTTTGTTTTTTATTTTTTCTTGTAACTTTAGCAGGTGGTTTAGGAAATGTGTTAGCAAGCTAAATATCTAATAAATTGAAACTGCCGGAGGTCAAGGACACAAGGGGGCGGATGCCCCGTCTACGACGATCAACCTTCAACTGTATGACTTCTACTTCAAGCCATAAAACTTTAGTGCCAGATTTTACGATTTATTTTCCATGTAGTAATAATTCTTGGGACATCGACTACCGGCCAACCCTTTTTTTAGAATTGTTCTCAACAATTATTTTTTTGGTTTTTCAATTAAACTCAATTCGATAATATTTATTAGTTTTTTCATTTTTTCGATCAGATTTCATAGTTTTGAATTACATCATATAGACTACCTCAATTTAAACCAACAAATGTAATCTAAGTGAATGTTTTATTAATATTTTAAATGTTATTAATGTTAATCAATATTCAGCCAGAGCAGTACGATTTTTTCCAAGACCAGAATTTTACACTATCGATGTACTTTTTATTTGATATTATTTTATTTACATTCGAAACATTATACGAGGTGTGTTGAAAAATAAGGTGAAATTAAATTTTTCCTTAAATTTATTTACTCATTCATCATTTTCCATTTTGTCCTCTTCAAAGTAGTCCCCCTCAGATACTTCATACTTGTGCCAGCGATTTGTCCAATTCTCGAAGTAGTTCTGATATGCATTTTTTAGTATTTCTTTTAAATCTCTCAGCGATTCAGTTTTTATCTCCTTAATCGTTACGGGTATCTTCAATCTCGGGAATAGAAAAAAGTCGCAAGGGGCGAAATCTGGTTAATACGGTGTTGTTTTGGTCATTACCATATATCCTTGATGAGCCAACCGACAAACTGACATCTTCAGAAACTTTTCTAGTGGCGATTCAACTATTCTCCATAACAATTTCCTCCACTTCCTCGACATTTTCATCGGTTGTTGATGTGCTCAGGCGTCCAAGGCGAGGGTCGTTATTCACATCTTCTCGACCTTCTGTGAACATTTCTCTAATTCAGAGTACAATCACTGTATGCCAATGTCAACATTTCAAGTGTTTTTGGAGCACTTGATTTTTTACACAAAACTTGATGCACATTCATGAATCCATATTTTTCGATAGAAGAAAATCGCCGAACACCCAAAAGACTTCTAATAAACAACAAACTGTACATGCTAAACAGCTGAAACTGTGAAACTATATTTATTTTATCTATACTTTGGCCCAAGGCAGCAAATAAGGTAGCAGGCGCGCGTGTTAATTAAAAAAATACTTTTTTCAAATGAAGAAATACATGTTATGTTCGAATTATAACAAGGAGGTTACGTACAGCGCCATCTGCCCTCGAATAGATCAAACAATAATGTCGATATATCAAGGAGGTTTACGTACAGCGCCATCTGCCCGCGAATAGATCAAGAAATAATGTCGATAATTTTATCAAATACAGATCCCGAACTTGAGAGTTAGAAACAAACAAACATACATACAGATGAAGCTAATAAAAGCGTGTTGAAAAAAAGAAAAAAATAGATAATCGTATATGCGTTCTGACCTGGCTTATCAGTATGCTTTGTGCAAGCCAAATTTTCTGTAGGATATCGAAAAATGGGTGGACTATCGATTACAATATTCAACGCAGTTCATAATCCTAGTTGAATGAAAAGTTTGAGTTGATTAAAAAAAGAAGCGAGAATTATTCGTAGTTCGCAATGTGGATTCCAGACTGTAATTCAAGAAAATGCATCTATTGACCTTAATGTACTGAGGTTAATGATGAAATTAATCTTAGTAATAGATATTTTTCATCGTGTTTTTCAGTGAATATGCGTTTAAAAAATGCAATGAAAGAGGTGTGCAAGTACTTGGATCTTTTTATAATTTTTATGGGAATAGATTTTGGGCAAGTCTATACTTTATACTAATATAAATGTGAAAGTTTGTGGGATGTATGTATGTATCTATGTTTGTGGCTCTTTGACGCCTAAACGACTGAATGGATTTAGATGAAACTTGATTTTCATGTAATTTTGGTCATAATATAACGATAAGTATTAAGTAAGTCGGAAAAATTCTGGCTCCCTGAGAGCTGTCTTGGCGGATGCTGCCTAAACCGTTGGAGTTACATGCAGATAATGTACCGTAAGATTGTGTATCTTAAATAGTTCTAAATAAAAGTCCGCGATAGCATATATCTACCTCTTGTGTGGTAGCCACTATATTGTAACGAATTAAAGAAATAACTGTCTTAAACAAATTTATTTTTAACAATATTCTACTATCACAACTAATTTATATACACTTAGCAACTAACGCTTAATTTATCTTCACAGTTAGAATTCTTTCTTTAAACGCACGATTCACTTTCTAGATACAGATTCTCTCTCTGAGCGAGGACCCGACCTTTTATATTGGTAACGAACGTTCTAGATACCTCTAGCGGTTTCGGTACTCATCTATTCTTTTCGTGGCGATTCGTCGATCGCATTCCTTTCGCGGTGAGTCATATGTTTGGTGTCTGAGATAACGGTCAGGGCCGGCTTCAGATTCATTACAATATGCAAAATACTGAGCCATAAATACAATTGAAATGGATACTTTTTTTACAATGCGCATTTTAGAATATCTGTCAAATTCTTATGAAAATTGATACAATTGTCATTTCAAGCATTTAATATAGATAAACTTTTACATCTAGTAATTTGGACGAATCGTTTAAAAATTATCACGATTAAGATTAACTTGACGCAACGCAGTAAGCAATTACGCGTCGCGTCTATTGTAAGAAGACGGGAGACGATGCGTGAGGGTAGAGGGACGGTCTAAGCAATGAAGCGCCATCGCCGAGAACGCGACCCGAATGCGGGCAGACGCGTGAAGACAGACGTCGTTGACGGTTGTGTTAGTTTTGCGAATTTATTCATAGGTAACAATTTGGTTCTCGAAGATATTCATTACTCAGTGCAGCTGGCATATTTGTTTAGTTCCTGTATTTTTAAAGTAAAAATATAAATTACTACCTGTTGCCCGCTCTTATATTAAGGTACATCTGAAGCTACTGAACTTAGAATCTTGAAATATGCAGGTAGGTTCTTTGTATAGCGTAAATAAACATCAAGTAAGGGAATCAGGAATTTTCACCTCCAAGGGGAAAAAGGGATTTAAAGATTGTACCCAGGCACTTTGCAGTTTTGGTTGGATAATTCCTGCACTGATAAGAGGTAATGCCTCGAAACCGGTCTGTAGATGATCTACTCGAATGATTGGATTGTATGCTGCTGGATGAACGAGAATCATCTGCGAGACTAACCTCGGTGAGGTTTCTTGCATAAATGTCTTTCGGATCAATATCCAGCGTGATTTCAGCCAGGAAAGTAGTTGCTTTCTAGCAGGAATTTACCAGAACCTACAATGTAGGTAGTTGGGAGAGATCAATATTCATTTTCTCAATCTGTTCAACGTGTCTAGTGTAACATTTTCTGAGATCTACCTAGTCGTCAACTTCTTCATCGTTTTCGTGCACTGCGGAGACCCCTGTGGTACTCTAAGTACGATAAATTGGGAAATCTGATTGGGATTCATTGATACAAACAGTATTTTTACTATTTCTATGTTACCCCTTCTGAAAGGAATGCGTTGGTTTGTAATATTTGTCTGAAGTCTGAAGTAATACTACAAGACCTCAACATGTTATCGATACATTTTCAGTTTATAACTAAAACTTTGTTATTTAGCAATGCAATGAGAATAAACAGATTGTTCGGTTGGTATTGCCTAAATAGAACAAAATATCGATTCTCAAATTTCTAATTTCATTACCTGTACAACGGGAAATTTGAATACTTTGTTTGAAAGTCCAACTATGAAAGACACAATGTTTGAATAGATATACGAACAGAGTATTTAAATGAATGTATATTTCAATAATGGAATTTCATTGTTGAAATATATCGTGCTTTGAAATGAGACCGCACGTCACCAGTACGTCGCGTATTCTTTTATTATTGTATTATTATATATAATACGAATAAGTCACGATTATGATCTTGAGTTTTCGGGATATTATGTATAAATTGTTGGTTTTCAAGATGACGCTCGAATTGAGGTTATGTGAAATGGAATACTGACACCTGAATGTTGATTTCATGACTGTCAGCTTTAACGTTGTTGGGAACTGTAGAACTCTGTTTTGGAGATCAATTCTTCAATTTTTCCATCATTTTGTCGGTTTGAAGAAAATAACCTCGTATAAACTCTTCAATAAACGTTCTGGTCTACTACCAGGATAATAATTCTAATTCAACTTCGAGAAGAATTAATGAATGCTGTTTCCTTGTTGGGATTCTTCTTAACAAAAACCGACCCACTCTACCGGAAATTTTCCGTCTGAAAACATTGCCGTAATTGGGGCGAAATTCCGAAAATTACATCCCTAATTTAACGGCCAATTAAAGGCCTTTCTAGATAATGCCCCAACAAGTTTCTAGTTGGTATTTTCTCGGTACTGGTCCCGGCCTGTGTTGTCTTTTGTCCGTATCGATTCGGTCACGAGTGTTTCACCATTGAATTGAAACAATTTCTATGTTCCAGGAAAACTCGAGAAAAACATGGGGTTTGTGGAAAACGGATAATCGGGGAAACTGAAACGGGAAATGTGTTCCGGCTAAAGTGGTGGGAGGAACAGCGGTAGAAGTCGAATTCAATTTCGGAGGATGTAAAGAATCACTTCTGGAATTTGTTTTTTATGCTTTTTAGGGTTATTCTTTGAATTCACAGTTACTCTCTTTTCGTTGTGACTTTTAAAAATAATATATACCCGAACACTTTGGGGCATCTTCCATCTTAGCGGAAAACGTTTTGAAACTGGCGTAGAATAAATCTAAAAACAAGCGCCTTTCCTAATCACCTGAAATGCAATACGATTCTCGAAGCGAATTTTACCAACCAAGTTGGCGTCATTAGGAGATGAAGAAGGCTAATTCCTAACTCTAATTGCGAAAGCCGGATATAATAATGTCAGGTCAGACAATTCCGCTTTCTGCTTTGATAAATTTGTTGGGGGTTAAAATGGACACCAATATGTCTTGGCGCAATCATGTCGCTAGAATTGCATAGTCTGCTTCTCAAAAGCTTAGAACACTGTTCCGAACCAGAAAACTGTACACACCTCAGCAACTTTTGATGCTTTATACAGCTCAGATAAGACCTTCTTTGGAGTATTGTTCTCATGTACGGAGCTCCGCCCCTAAGCTGCTGAAGCTGCTGGATTCTATCCAGAGAAGAGCCATCCGCCAGATTGGAGACGCGAACATCACTTGCATTAGACGCTACTTGTGAAACTGATGCTACGAAACGGAATCTTGAACTACATGACATCAAATTTGGAGGTTCCAGTGTTTCATTTTTAACGCGCTTTTATTAGCTTCACCTGTATGTATGTATGTTTGTTTGTAACTGTCAAGCTCGGGATCTGTATTTGACAGAATTATCGACATTTTTGCTTGATCTATTCGCGGGCAGATGGTGCTGTACGTAACCTTGATATATCATTATTGCTTGATATATCGACATTATTGCTTGATCTATTCGTGGAGAGATGGCGCTGTACGTAACCTCCTTGATATAATTCGAACTCACTTTACATGTATTTCTTCATTTGAAAAACGTATTTTTTTTATTAACACGCGCGTCTGCTGCCTTATTTGTAATCCTCCTTTGCGCACCTGCTGTCTTGGGCTTAGTAGCTGATTTTCAGGCTCCCTCTCCGGAATCGGAAAATATCAATGGTCATTTTTCTAAACAATACCCGGCTGATTGATCCCAAAGTCTAGATAAAATAAATATAGTTAAAAAAGGCTAAAAAACGCGCTTTTATAGCATACTAAACTAAAAAATGAAAAATAAATATTGTTTAAAAAACTTGTATTTTTCGTTCGTTTTTGTTTTAAGCTTTTTTTTTAAAATTATTTTTAACTTTTTAGTTCGATGTTCTTTAAAAGCGTGTTTTTTAGTTTTTTAAACTATATTTATATTTGAGAAAAATCTCACTTCGAATAAACATGGGCATCTCTAAGCAGTAGTGGTGCAAAACCCAAATTTAATATGGCTATAGTCCATTCATAATTTGTCGATAGCACAAAATGAGGGCCCAAGTCATAAAACGGTCGTAAAACTCGTAAAATCATAGGCGGAGGTTCCTGAGGTTTATTCATTAAATATAAAGCTTCAGTTTATATTCGAAACTTGCCTTGAAAGGGTGAAGTTGTTACGAACGAAAATAATTTTTGGTTTAGTACATTTTTTAATCGCATTTAATTTACGGCTCGTTGGTGTTTCGGCGTCTACGGCAGTAATTAACGTCTCTAATATTTATTTTGCGAATTTTGTGCAGTGCGTGAGTAACTTTTTTTCATATTCCTACAAACATATACGTACCTTTCGTTCCTGCTTGTTTTGTTTGATTGCTTGCGATGGCTTCGTCATCATCATCAACATCATCAAGTTTTACACCGGTATTGTTGCGTACAGTCAGTAAGTCTGTCTATTCACCAAGAGAGAAAACTATTGTTTTGAACGTTCACGATGCTCTGGTTTCTCAGAATCCCACAAACACTGTTCAGAACATAATCAAGAGTTGTGCCAACATGACGGGCGTAGGGGAGTCAACAATATATAGGTTCCTATCAGAAAGAAAAAAAAAAGGTATAGCTAACCCAAATACAAACGAATACTTAAAGAGGGGGAGAAAACCTATTGAAATTGATGAATTTGCCAAAAATGGTATTCGAAGGAAAATTCACGAATTTTTTTCCAAAAAAGAAATACCCAACTTAAACAAAATTTTACAAGAAGTTAGAGACGACCCGGATTTGCCTCATGTCGGACGAACCAAATTGTGGCAAGTTTTAAAAGAATTAAATTTCCGGTGGGAGAAATCAGACCGAAAATCACTTTTGATTGACCGGGAAGAGATAATATGTTGGAGAAGAAAGTATCTAAGATCTATACGAAAATTTCGGGCTGAAGGAAGGCCAATTTACTATCAGGACGAAACGTGGGTAAACGCAGGTCATACTCTCACAAAAATTTGGACAGATAAAAATATATCAAGCTCCAGGCAAGCCTTTATGGAAGGTTGGTCTACTGGTATTTCCCCACCCTCTGGTAAAGGCAGTAGATTAATAGTTTCTCACATTGGCAGTGAAAAAGGATTTGCTAAGCATGGTTTGTTGGAATTTGAATCCAAAAGCACAAAAGACTATCACGAGGAGATGACAGCTGATGTTTTCGAAGAGTATTTTGAGCAGATGATTGAACATATACCACCAAACTCAATTATAGTATTAGATAATGCACCTTATCATTCACGACTAGTTGAAAGACTTCCAACGACTGCGTGGAAGAAACAGGATATCATTGACTGGCTGCGGAATAAGTCCCTGCCTTACGAAGATGGAATGGTTAAAGCAGAACTTTTAAAAATTGCCCGGCAACACAAATCTAAGTTCAAGAAATACGTAGTTGACAAAATGGCGGAAAGACGAAACATCACAGTCCTTAGACTTCCACCCTACCACTGCGAATTAAATCCAATTGAACTCATTTGGGCACAAATGAAAAGCTATGTGGCTAGAAAAAATATGTCATATAAAATACAAGCTGTACGTGAATTGTTATATGAGTCTTTACAACATATTACAGAACAAAATTGGCGAGATGCAGTAAGACATGCAAAAGAAGAAGAACAAAAAATGTGGGATCTTGACAATATAATTGATGCGACTGTAGAGACACAACCGCTAATTATTAACCTGCAAGACGACTCGGATTCCGAAGATGATCCTGTTTATTTTGAATTTGAATAGTTTTGTAAGTAATCGTAGTTTATATCATTTAAAAATAGGTATTAATTAAACAAATGTGTCTTTTACAAATTGCAATTAACTTATTATTTTTGAATAAAATAAAGAAATTTTTTTAAAATAAAAATACAGTTTACAGTACCTACAGTTTAAGAATATTAATATATTTATTTATTTAAAGTAACTAATGTTTTAATCATATACTCTACGACACTGGTCACTCATTTTCACTCAAAATACCTACATAATCGGATTAAAAGTTTTATAGCTGTATTGTATTTCTTCAGATACATGGTGGGTTAGTCGAAAACATCTTAAACTGCCAGTTTTAGTTTGGTTTTTGTTATTATATCATATTAGCTGTCCTCTCTGTATTTCAGTTCTCTAATGAGGGTCAAACTTGCAGTGAGCTATCAACAAATTATGAACGGACTATAGGTACATTTCGCGGTTCCCTTTGATGGTGCAAGAAGGGTTTATAAAATTAAAAAACTCTCGAAATTAAATAATACATTATGAGACACCTACTAAAATTTTCTACTTTTGTTCTTTTTTGGAAAATTGAACAACATTAAAAATAAAAAAAACCGGACTCAAAAGTAATACAAAAAAATATTGTTTAGGTCGCCGTATTAAAACCCCAGCCAAATTCACTACACTGCGGCTATTAACTCGCTTTACTTTGATTGAAGAAACATTTTTTTTTGCTGAACCAGATTCCTATTTTCCTTTTCTATCTCTATGTCTATTAGTGCCTGAGCCTGACATGATTGATATTGTAACGAATCTGAAGGCGGCCCTGACCGGTTGAATTCACACGCCAGCCGACTCACCGAACAAACACGTGACCTCACCTCGAAAGAATGCAGTCTGGGACCGCCGGTAAAATTCTAGACGAGAACCGAACCGTCTACAGAATTCTCGAAAGGACCTTTACCGATATAAGCCCGTCTTCCCGACCCAAGAGGGCAGTTTTAGAAAATGAGTCGAGCGGCTAAACAAGAAATTCGAATAGTGAAAATAAATTGAGCGTTAGTTGGTGATTATTGAAATATTGTTGGAAATAAATTTGTTTAAGACAGTTAATTAATTGATTTGTCACAATATATTATGAAGAATGCACTAATATTGTATCCGTAACCTGTAAGAAAAATTTTGATAAAATTTGTAGGTACTTGTTTCTTTCTTTAAGTATAATTGACTTACAAGAAGTGGACTAATTCGTATGAATAAAAATTGGATGAATATAATACTTTATAATATTACTTTGTATATTACCTACTTCTGTATTTTACTAACGTAATATATGTTTAACACAATATAATACACATAATGAAAAAAAGAAGGTGGATTCTAGCGCAACAAATTGAAGATATTATGCAAATAATACACATAATTTTTGATCACTTGATGTTTTGTAAAAAACTATGAAAATGTGAGTGTAACTTACTTTTTACCTTATTCTTGATAACACTATTATTGATTCCCACATCAAATACTTTTAGAAATTATAATATAGGATCATGAAGCGAGACTGCGTCTGCATGCGACATTTTGATTGGCTTTCTATTAAGGGGAAGTCCCGAGGTCTCTGACCTTGGATTCCCCGTGATAGCATCTCAACGCTAATGTTGGCAGACTAAATAAAAAAAACGAGAAAGATGAGAATTTTTCAATCAATCGATTTTATGATATGATATAGTTTATCAGAAAAAGAAATAACTATATTTTCGAATTTTTCATTCTAATGTTTGCGTGCGCCGAAGAGTGGAATATCTCTAGGTTGGGGTTATTGGTATTGGGGTTGTGTACTTTTGGATTTTCCATACTTTTTTTGAATTTAATTTCGTCTTCTAGGCCGTGGGCGGTGGCCCATAATGCCCTCGCCTTACGCCGCCTCTGTTTCTTGAAGTTTTATTCCATATGCGCCTAAGTCTCCATTATTTCTTCAAAAAAGCGACTAAAATTGAATTTCAATAGTACCTTAGATGCCTGTAACATTGAACATATTCAAAAAATTGATTTTCTATCATCACTTCGTTCTTGTTTGCTTTCACTTAATATTTTCCACTAAATTGACGGTTTCTGGGCGTGTTTGCCCATTCTGTCTTTCCCTCGGGCTTGGATCATTTTCACGAGAAGAACAGCTTTTCCGCGTATATTCCATCTTTTGTCGTGCGGCACATCTATCCGGCCTATCAATTTTTTAGCCGTCAATCGATAAGGCGACCTTGAAGGTGAGCCCAAGTGGGTCAGGGCAGTTCGATAAATCGAATGAGAGAGAATCTCCGTATTGTCCACGTTTCGTTAAATGGATCATGTTAGACAAGTCTAGGCAGATATACAGAGGGTCGTATGTAGTTCAAGAGCTCATAACGAATTTTGAGCAGGTATTGGAGAGCCTAAGAAAATTTAGATAATAAGTAATTGATAACAAAGCAGAAAGGAAAGCCAGACAAACTGGCGCCGTTACAGGTTAGGTAACGAACGGTTTACCCTCCTACAAGAAGTTATCACTTTAAAAAACACCGCAAAGGCGCGACTTCGCTTCCTCTTGTTCATAAAAGAGGACATATGCCCCCCCACTCACAAGCGATTTTGGTAAAATTGGGGACACGTGTGGTTCGTTGTATTCATGCTATGTAATCCTCGCTCTAAGTAGTATCACTGTGATTCGAAAGTGTATATAGATTATAACGGCAAGGAGCCACATTGTCTGCTGCATAATTGCTCTAGCCCTTCTAAAGAAAAGTCAATTGCTACATTTAATTTGCCTTTAAAACTTTCCGTTGGAGGTAACCTTTTCAAATGAATTATTAAAATACGGGGAAACTTATGCACTTCGGACACGTTGGTTTTTCATCAACATCCATAGTTTCCTTTCCTGTGGAGGAATCCAAGCATTATGACAAAGTCAATTAGCCAGTTCTTTGTTGTATGGGGAGAGACAACTCCCAGAAAGGATCGATGGTTACTGAGTGTCCACAGTGTGTGTACTTCATAGTGAATTTTATTTGACCAACGAAATTGTCTACAAACTTAAAAGTCTCAGCCAGGACTCTTGTGCTTTTCCGCTTTCGCTTAAAAAATCGATTAAGGTTCTCATGTAAACCTTCTGAAATATATCGAAGGAACTCCTGGGTGCTTGATATGCATAACCTTTTAATCTAGGAGCAAATCTTTGAATCTGACGGGGTTATTACACTGTCAGATGTATCTTCTGATTCCTTAATAACTTCTGCAAACGCTTCGATTAAAGCACCTTTCATACTAGGAATACTAGTATTGTTATCTTCCATGTATGCACATTGGATTGCACTGTTCATGAAACACCTGTTTTATCAACAGAATTTTGACTGAAGAATGAATCACTGATCGAATGTTGTAACTGTTGATACACCTCATTACTGGATCGATGGGATAAATAAATTATTAAACATAAAAATGAAAGTCCCAGACATTATGGTTTGTTCAAAATTATGGTCAGGCTATTGAGAATGATAATAAAATGGCAGGCAAAAATAATTTTTGTAAGTTTTGCTGTGGTCTTCTTTGGTTACAATCATGAAACGTTTCAACTTCCACTGCGGCAGTCATCTTCAGTGGCGTGGTGGAAGTACTCTTCTTGACGTTTCAACAGAAATCCAGCCACTGAAGACGACAGTCGCAGTTGCAGTTGAAATCTTTGGAGATTTTAACCAAAAAAGACCACGGCAAAAACCGGGGACCAACCAAAACACTGATGCCAGCCGTAAAAGCCTACATTTCTATATTTTGAAGTAAATCATAAAAAAATTATTCATTCATATTTCATGAATCTAAAATAACCTAAAAAACCTTTAATAATAATTACAGTGATATAAAATGAAAGTGGTTTATTAATTAAGTTAACAATAAGTGAAATGTCAAATATATATACAAACAATAAAAGTAAAATGATGAAGATGAAAAATGAAAAATGCAAAAATAAATGAAAAACAAAATAAATTGCTAATTCTAATTTTTTGAAGATTTGAATTTTTAGTAGGGCTTTGTTTTTTCCGAAAGAAATGATTTGACTTTCTGCTTCTCCATCTTTATACAAAAAAATGGTAAATTTATAAAGGAAGCAAAAAAGGAATTGGTTTCAAAATGAACTCTTTACAAAGATGCATCGAAGTTAATTTCATAATAAACTGGAAGAAAAAAAAGACCTCATGAAACAACTACTCTCATTTAAACATCGCATAACATTAAAACATTTTTTCTCAACAACTATTCTACAGTGCATTTCTTTAATTTTTTGAACGGATCAACTCAAAAAATTTAAATTTGGGATAATGAAATTAATGCATGAATACTTTATTTTGAAGTGGAATTAACAGATTAAACTTTCAAGATGGTGATTGGGCACCATATTGAAAATTTCATCTGTTAATGCTTCACAACTCTAGAATATACTGTCAATATCTTCAACTACTACAAAATGGCGGAACTCTTAATAATTGCCTAAATACATTGACATTTAACTATATAATATGAGGTAATGAGCTTGAGGTCAGTTCAGAAGATGCTCGAAGTGGTTGTCTTGAACTTCTTGACATATGAACAGCCTATCCGATATTTCACGCCGAACATTCTCGAACACAGTAACGTCAATATCACTACAAATATTTATATTCTCTGCCGTATATCCGATATTGAAGCAGGTTCAGTTTCGTACACCTTTTCCTTCAAATAGCCCCATAAAAAAGTCCAAAGGTGTTAAATCTGGTTAGCGGGCTGGCCATTATGTAGGACCCCGACGGCCAATCCAACGACCAGGAAAAGTAATATACAAATAGTTTCTGACTTGTCTGGAGTAATGTGGTGGTACTCCTTCTTGTTGGAATACAATATCCATATCGAATTCATTATCGTTCGATTCGACGATTTCAGTGATGAGAGGGTCAACAGTAGTTTCCAGCATATTCAAATACAGTTCTCCTGTATAGAGGTCCTACTATATGCTATGTGTTTCCCGGAAAACGTGAGGGTTGGTGTCACTCCAATAACGGCAATTTTGTCTGTGAACATTTCCGTTTAAAAGAAATGTATATTCGTCACTAAAATAAATATCGTGCAGATAGGTAGGATGCTTTGCAATGGTTTCCGTCATGATTTTGCAGAATTTTGTTCTTCGATCAGGGTCATCTTCAGTTAATTGGTATACCATTTTAATTTTGTATGGATGATACCTATTTCTCTTCAAAAGTCTCCACACAGTAGAAGGAGCCACCTCACAAACATTCGCGACGGAATAAGTAGACTGTTCAGGATTTACTACCATCTCACCAATTATTTGCACTTGCTGTTCTTTCGGAATAGACGGATGACCTGGGGGCTTTTTGTTGTGAATTTGGATACAAGTTCCCACAAATATTTTCTACGGATAGGACGATTCGTAAAACGTTATTTGAAAATACTTTCGATCTCGTGAAAGTTACGCGTCACACCGTATATAAAAATCGTTTCAATTTTTTCTTCCAATGGACGAGAATTGACCATTTTAGAGATTGTGGACGTGGTACCTTTCTACTAGTAAAACCGAAAACTAAATGAGAATATTCTAACTGAACAATGATGTTCATTGTCGTACTGACGTTTTTTGACGTTTTTATAAACAAACAATAAATTAACAAACCTTATCGGATTGTTGAAATTGGTAAATGGCAGATAAAAAGGAATATTTCTAGAAATTTCGATATTAATGTGTTTGTCTTCAGAAAATTATTGAATGTTCCGTCATTTTGTAGTAAGTGAAGATATTGACTTCATAGTCTAGGGTTGTGAAGAATTCGTCAGGAGCTTCAAAATGATGTATCACAAGACCCCCCTTTCCATTGAATTTTTTTTCCCAGATGGCGTCCAGTCTCTATCTTGAAAGTTTCATCTGTTTCACTTCAAAATTTAGTATTTATGCATTAATTTCAGTATCCCAAATTTCAATTTTTTGAGTTGACCCGTTCAAAAAATAAAAGGGGAGACATTGAAGGAATGTACTGTATATGAATATTGAATTATACAAAAAACACTTTTTCCTATATAGTTTGTATTCCAAACATTCGTTATAGAATTTGAACAAGGAAAAAGAATCAGAATTTCTCAAAATATTTTTGTTGTTTTGATTCTAGAAATTTTCAAAACTCATAATTTTCATTCTTATGTCACTAGCAAATTCCTAACATTGATGGTAGGAATGTTAACATTAATGAAAACAGGAAATATTTTTCATTCACAAATTATTAGAATTTTGTAAGTAGAATTATAATCTCTTTCGTAAAATGAATCTAGTGACAAAACTTATCTTACACCGCAACAAAAACACTGTCTTTCGACGTGTCTTTCGTTAACCATGTAAGGATTAACAGATGACTGAAACCTAAATTTAAAGACGAAATATTTTTCAAGAGAGATTCATTTATGAGAAATAAACCTTTTTGGTTTTCTACTTGTCCGTCTCCATGCAAAAAACTTGTGAAACTTCCAAAGCAAGGAAGAAAGCAATTAGATAAGTTCGAATCAAACTCTCAACAGAGATGTTTTTTTCATAAACGAACTGGATGGAAAAAACCTCTTGAGATGCTCCTCCATTTGTTATATAGTTCTCCTGTGATTGACATCTGTTTCAATTCCATAACGAATGTTTGAAGAAGATATTGAATGTGTATTTCAATGTTTGTATGAAAGCAGTCGTTTCAAAAGGACTTTCCTTTCATGTATTTCAATGTTCATGTGGAAGTAGTTGTTTCATTGTCATTGTTGACAGTTGAATTCGATCTTGATTGCCTTCCCCCTCTCTTCGGAGGATTCCCACATTTTTTTTGTATAAAGAAAGCCAAAAATTTGGTTTTCCGCAACTAAGTCCGTCTTAAGGATTTTTCTGTAGTGCTTGTATTTTGTCCTTGAAAAAAAGCCCTGGGTGAGAGCACAAATCACTTTCGAAATCGGCCTGGAAGCATAGTCTTTGATATTACTTTGTTTCCCTCGATTGTGTCGTTCTTCGAATGTTCATAGAAATTATCAGTTGCCTCTTCCAAAAGTATAAATATCGTAGGTATCAATTTCAATCGATAACCTCAATTAGAAATGAACGACTATGAAGGTAGATAAAACTAATGAAATAACTACAATGAAATAATTTCATTCAACGTCACTGGTAAATTAAATAAAAGATTACGTATCACATGGTCTCGTGTTTTATTTGAATCATGTTGTGAATGCTCGTTCTCTCAAATTTTCTGTCCAAACGATTTTTGAAACGACTTTGCAGATATTTCACAGCTTGATTTTGAATGGGTTTTTACCTTGAATATGCGTAACGCCAGAAATAAAAATCGTGAAACAATACGTAGTTTTGTAACAAATAAATGAGTTATTTTTCATTTTCATTCCGTTTTTAGTGAGAGTGAAGTTTTAATGGTGCCAGGTTGGAGCCGAACCGAAAAATTTTCTACCTCTTCACGGTTTGTTGATTTTTGTTTTTCAATGATGGATTTTACTGTCGAACCATTTGGTCGATTGTGGATGGACGGAGGATAATTTTGTTATAGTAATGTCTCAAGTGACTTATCATGAATATGACTAGATTTAATTCATTGAATAACCTTAAAATCTCGATCATGCCTATTTCTGAAGAATATACAGGGTGATTCAAAAGTACTTTGACAAATAACAAACTTAATTAAACAAAACTTGGCAATAGGTTTTTGAGGTGTCGAATTCGAACCTGATGTTCTTATTGCTCTCACTCGTAAGGGGCGCCACCTACACGTCTTTTTCTTTTTTAAAGATTCATAACTTTTTTGGGCGTACTTCTAGCACATTTTTCAGTAAATAGATCGATTCCTCTATCATATCTACGTAAATAAGCTATCCTTGTCACTAGTCGCTGTAAGCAACCGTTTTCTAAATATTTGGACTTGAAAACTTCAAGTCGATTATTTGATAATCGATGCATGTTGAAGTTATTACGAATATTTTGCATTTTTCACAAGAATGCTTTGGAAATAAATTTGACGTTTGTGAGTAGTTTTGGTAATTACATATTTTGTGACAGTTAGACGTTTTGTTGAAGTTTCTGTAAGTAGAAGTAGAAAATACTTATTTTGAAAAAATGGATTATTTAAACAATAATGCTCATTTAGCCGATATGCATTTCGTTTATGGCCTTGCGGATGGCAATGCGCGCGAAGCAAGACGTATTTACCAGGAGCGATTTCCTACTCGAGTACTGCCTTCAGCTCCAACATTTGCTAGTCTCCACCGTCGTTTGGCAGAAACAGGTAGCTTTAAGAGGGCAGCTGATATTATTGGAAGACCACGAGCAGTCCGAACCCCACAATTGGAAGAAGCTGTTTTGAACGATCTCGAGGAGAATCCAGAAACAAGCACAAAAGTAATTGCTGAAGCTGTCAATTCTACTCAGTCCACAGTTTGGAGAATTATCCACGATCAACAGTTTTATCCATACCATATTCAAAGGGTACAAGCTCTTTTGCCACGAGACTTTCCCCAACGCATTACTATGTGTCAATGGTTTTTGAGAAAATTGGCTGGAAATCCTCAATATTTAAGATATGTACTCTTCATGGACGAGGCAAACTTCTCCCGAAATGCTATCACAAACTTTCATAACAACCATGTTTGGGCTCTCGAAAATCCGCACGCAGTTAGTGAAAGGCATTATCAGTATCAATTTTCTGTAAATGTATGAGCGGCAATAATTGATAATTAATTGATAGGTCACTTCTTTCTTTCGCTCCGACTGAATGGCGCAACTTACAGAAACTTTTTAGAAAATGAATTGCCAGTACTACTTCAGAATGTACCATTAGAAATTCGTATCCGCATGTGGTTTATGCATGATGGGGCTCCGGCCCATTTTAGCGTTGTAGCCAGGGAATTCCTTAACACAGTTTATCCAAATCGATGGATCGGTAGGGGTGTAGAAGAACCTAACCAGGCGTGGGCACCAAGGTCCCCAGATCTAAATCCGATAGATTTTTATTTTTGGGGACATTTGAAGTCACTAGTTTATAAGACTCCAGTAGTGAACGAGGAAGATCTAAGAAACCGAATAGTAGACGCCTGTGAAACAATAAGAAACACACCAATAATTTTTGAGCGGGTACGAGATTCAATGACTAGACGACTGACTGCCTGTATCTTCGCTGAAGGTGGACACTTCCAACAATTTATTTGAATACAATTTAGTTCCGTTTATTTTAGTTTATTCTACATATTCAAAATTTCCTGAAATAAAATGTTGACATTTCTTGCAAATTTTATTAAAACAAATACTGATTATGCACCCTTGATACAAAAATAACTATTTCGCTTAAGGATGTCATAAAGGAACGTACCCAACAGTGATGACCTCTTCAAACGAGTAAAACGTCAAATTCTTTTCCAAAGCATTCTTGTGAAAAAAGCAAAATATTCGTAATAACTTCAACATGCATCGATTATCGAATAATCGACTTGAAGTTTTCAAGTCCAAATATTTAGAAAACGGTTGCTTACAGCACTAGTAACAAGGGTAGCTTATTTACGTAGATATGATAGAGGAATCGATTTTTTTACTGAAAAATGTGCTAGAAGTACGCCCAAAAAAGTTATGAATCTTTAAAAAAGAAAAAGACGTGTAGGTGGCGCCCCCTACGAGTAAGAGCAATAAGAACATAAGGGTTCGAATTCGACACTTCAAAAACCTGTTACCAAGTTTCGTTTAATTAAGTTCAGTATTTCAAAAGTTATTTGAAAAAAACGAAAATAAAAATAAAACTTCAACATCCTGTATCTTGGAAACGAAGCGTTTCCGGACATTTATTAATTTGGACAATTCATATTAGAATATTGTGAGGAATCACCTCCTGAAGTTTGTCAAAGTACTTTTGAATCACCCTGTGTAACGAGAGCTAAAAAACTCAAAGATAGACTTACCACTGGAGTGGACAACTTGCCAAGTTTTATGGTCAAAGATTGTATTTTTGCGTTGTTAGAACAACTTTCACATATCTTCAATTCAATTGTCACTTCTGAAGTGTATCCAGAGATATGGAAAAGAACAAAAATATGTCTCGTATTCAATTCATTCGTATCCAACAACACATCAGTGGTTATATTATGCAAATTTGGAAAACTCTGTGGAAGCATTATTTATGATCAAATATTGGATTGATAATAACACCAAATCAGTATGGATTCATGTCCACAAGATCTGTATAACTGAATTCATTTCGAAAGTTGAAGAAACTATTTTCGTGTTGTAGAGAAAAAGTAACACAGACCAAATTGAAGTACATCAAATCGTGGAATTGCACTTGATTTCCAATTCTGACCGGAGACAAAACCTGAATATTTCAGCCCTTATGAAAAAATTGAAATATGTAGGAACATGCCCTTTTCGAATTGAAATGAATTTACCATGGATGTTACATTTCAACAAGATGGTGCACCCTCTCACTACTACAGACCTGTCCGAGAATGGATTAACGAGAATTTTCCGCGACGGTGGATAGGTCGACGTGGCTCCATTGAATGGCCAGCTACGTCACCTGATTTGACACCTATGGCCTTTTTTCTGTGGGGGTACATAAAATATAAGGTGTAAGTCACGCAGCCACAGTCACTCCAGGAATTTATGGACCGAATAACATGCGTGTGTTATAGTATTTCTCCGGAAACATTTAATAACTTTCGGAATGAATTCCAAAATTGGCTTTTTTTCTGTCAAGAAGTGAACGGTGAACATTATGAGCACATGTTAAAATAGTTTAAATTGTTACTTAAAATTTTGTTGTAGGTAAAAGGTTTTTAATTTATTTGTAACATATTTGAAGCAAATTTCAAACGCTTGCTGGTACCCACTTGACACTAGGCCACGTGACCACAAAAATTTCATGGCAACACGTGGTAAAAGTAGTACCTTTTTACCTGAATTTCACCCGACCTCGATAGCTTGTTCCGTTCAACAGTCAAGGGGAGGGGAGGACTTTTTACGTCCTCACTGTATATTTAAGTATTCTGAATCTTAATGACCATTCAATTTTGACAATTTCTATGTGATAAATTTACAAATGAATACATCTCAACCCTTCCAAGAACAACCTCATTAAACTGGACATACGAGGTCTTTTAAAAAAATAAGAATTTCAATGTTGATTGTTGCTTGTATTTCATTTCATTGTAAAAGAACTGAAATTACAATGTTGATTGATGCTTGTATTTCATTTCATTGTAAAAGAACTGAAATTACAATGTTGATTGTTGCTTGTATTTTATTTCATTGTAATTTCAGTTTTTTTTGCTCAATATAATTGTTCTTTTTCAGCTAATATTTTTAATTTTTCATAGATTTTTTCAGAGATTTCAAATCAATTTATATCATATTACCTGAAATAAAATCAATTCTATTTACCATTTTCATTATTATAAATCAAATTCAACAAAGGGGCAACATTCAAGTCTATTTGGTAACTGAGTTAAGATTCCGAAATTTCATTTCTATTGTTTTCTGATCCTTCCAAAAGATTGCGTTTCGAACCTTTCTTGATTAAACTCGTGTTCCTTTGTCAAAATTAGTTTATTTGACCACCTTTAACCATTTAATCTTTGAATATCTGGTGCGGTCACGAAATAGGTTCCATTTTATATTTCTCATTTTAACTGTGAAACCTTTGTATATAGACTAACTATATAGAATGGTGAGACAATTATTTATTATTTGCAACGGCAGCTAAGGTCCATTACTGTTATCCGGGATAGTCTGTGTTGATTCAAGCGCAAATGGAACTAGAGATTCGCTTATCTTGTTTACGATCTCGCTCATATTATGTTCATTGTAAATTTGATTTTAATGGCAGTACTCAATACCAAAGGTCAAAACTCACGTTACCATGTTACATATGCAAGTGAAAGCGCCAAATTGGTTAATTGAAATTTAATTAAGATTCGTTGGTTTCAGTTTTTGAAAAAACTTATACTGTATGAGAGTATTGTAATGGGGAATGTTCCTCCTGACGAAAATCAAGTAGTTTTCATAAAGGAGCTCTAAAACAACGCATTTTAAACTTATCATTTCAACCTCTTTCTTCAAAAAATTATTTAAATACTTAAAAAGAGGAATGAAATAATGTATTTAACATTTAAAGGGATTCGTTTCTATTTCACCATTTGGCAACATCGGTTATAGCTAATAAAGGACAATGAATCTGTCACCTATATGAGACAAACAAAGATGACATATTTCAGAGGCGTGCTGTTCTGTTTACTTATGTTCCGAGTTCCGAGACATTCTGTGACATATGACATTTTGTGCACCTAACTTATCTTCCTCGATATAAATAAATAACAAAACAACTGTTGTTTATGTGGCTTGTGGAGGTGATATTGAACTATAATTCATATTTTGCCTTAATTGTTGATTTATAAAGATAATTTTCTTTTTTAAAGTAGAATATTTAGGTACGTATAAATTATTTCAACTTGATACAGGCGCTGTTGCCAATATGTGAATTAGAAACAAATCCCTTTAAAAATCAAAACCCAACATTTGAAACATCAATTTGAATACTTCTCGAAGTGAATTTGAAAAACTCATGAATTAAACTCAACTTTATTTTGTTCAAACTTGCATTTGCTGTAATAACCCAAATTGAGGAACATTCCCCATTGTAATTTTCCATAATTTCCTTATCAAACATCGATAACAAGTTTATCGGACTCATCCTCTGTAAGATTTGATTGTAAATATATCGGCAGTTTGTATTTCTAGATGGTGTATTTTCAAGTTTTGTTTGATTAGCATATTTCTAGGAGATATGATATGAGTTCGTATATTTTGTCAGAAATTTTCATTCATCTCCAAAATGTCAATCTAAAATAGGCATATAAGTGAAAGCACTTACAAAATACCTTATTTTCCATTATAAAGAAGTCACATCGAAAATGGTGGTTATGCAGGCATTAACGTTGGTTTTAGTAACATCGGTTGTTATACATCTTTTAGAATGCGGTGTAAACGTGTGAAAAATTTAATTGAATCCATTTATCATATTATTGGATAAAAGTCCAAATGTGCGCATTGTTTGACTGCACCTGACTCTGGGAAATTTTATTTGCTGATGAGAAGTAACCAATATTTATAAATCTGTATCCCTCGAGCTCTGCCAAAATCAATCGCATGATGGATATTAATTGTTACAATTAACATTTGTATTGTTCGAACTTTTTTACCAAACGTGCGAAAATTTTGTGGATGTTATTAGATATTGCCATATCCTGCCATAAATTTTCAAGAGATAAGATATGGATTTGCTCGCAGTTTATACTCGTTGATGTTCGATATGATAACAGGAACTCCTACCAAAATTGGATTCCATAACACATTTTTTACCACTACGATAATCTACTAGGTGATTTTTTCATTCAGTGACTCATTTGTTAATTTTTTTTCAGATCATCTTATGTTCGAAAACAGCTTCAACGAAAGTTATTTCAGTTGTTTGTTGAATCGCTCTTATCGGAATTTTTTGGAGATTATTTACATGCGATCAATTTGCATCGGCTTGTATGAATATTGTGTCTGTAACTGTTTGATGGATAAAGAATGCTAAATTAAGATGAAAATATATAACTCAGACCGATTCTTAGTATCTTCTCTTACATGACTCATATTGGAGATATACGAACAAAATATTTCTTAAATGGAGCTACATTTATAAGTTTCTATATTCTGAGCTGTTGGAATAATCCACACATAAAGTTTGAAATCAAGGGGATCATATATTGATTACATCTCATTAAAACCTCCGCAAATTAACATACTTTCTTATTACTTTTATACACAAAAAGGTCGTTTATTTTGGTGAAATTGAATTCGTCATCCATTATTTTTTGATTCTGATAAAAATTCAAAAGTTCAACTGGAGGAGAAACCTCAGAAACAGAGTTGATAAAAAATTCGTTTAGCTCTGAAACATTCTTCAAATTTTCTGGTATATCATTCTTTTTATTAGAGACTATGTTTTGATCTTTAAGAAATTTCCACATTTCTCGTAAATGACAACTATTCAACTCGAAATTGAAGTATGCTTTCTTTTCACGAATAATTGCTTTTGTTACATAATTCCTGAGGTCTTTGTAATACCGTAAATGAGCTTCTGATCTCGTCCTTTGATATCGCTTCCGAGCTTTATCTCTAGTAGATATCATCAACTTTAAAGTATCGGTAAGCCAGGGAGCTTTCGGTTTCGTGACGCGAGATGTCATAATTGATATGAACCAACTGGAGGACAGTGAAAGAGGATTGGTAGGTGTCGTGATCAGACGCCTTTATTTGTTATGTCGTTAAAAACACCCGAACTTCTTTTTAAAAAACTGTGTGTTATCTTCTGAAACAGTTAGATTTGAAACCCGAAAAAAATGATACAGGGATCGGCCTGATGGTCTTGAGACGTGCCTCAAGTCAAAACCATTAGAAAAACTACTTGACAATTAGAGACAACTCCTGAAGAGAGTTGTTCCTTCACCCGGTTTGTTGGATATTGAGACAGCATCCGATTTTAGAATCAATCATATGGGAGCGAGAAGAGAGATTGACGATTTAAGCTGCAGGTAGATAGATTGCATTCTTAGACTGAGATTTTACACTGACGACATGGGGCAAACGGTAATGGCGCGGATAGCAAGGGCTAGCCATCTTCAGAAGGCTCTGGTCTTGTTCTGTTACAGAATTTCGTAATGATACTACGTCTTCTGGACCGTAATGGATATAGAGTATAGGGATAAGCAGACAACTCAGTCGTCTTTGTCTAAGGCAACAATAAGTATATAGTGACGTGCAACAGGCCCTGAATATTGTTACAATATAAACCCATCCAGCCATAGCCCCATTCATCAAGAAGAAGAAGATAAAAGTACTTCGAGGTGGAATAGGGTAGATTGAATAACAGGGAATCATACTAGTTCCAAGACTGACCTGAACTCAGCATTTGGACAGGATGAAGAAGGCGGAGTTAGCATTGATGCTAACTAGAAACTACCCACATGGAGATGGAAACTAGATACGATGTATGAGTAATGTAATATTGTGATTAAATACATGAAACCATCTATAGTTTGGGTGACCAAAAATGAAGCAAAGATTTGTTTGTTTGGGAATAACTGGAACAGCACTAAAAGAATCACTCAATGTGTGAAACCAAAACTATTTATCTAGTACAAAAGAATCTAAGCCATAGAAAGTCCTCAATGAAGAACATGTCAACAATGTAATTTGTAGTAATACGCCTTCAATTGGCCTCTCAACAATGTAATTTGTAGTAATACGCCTTCAATTGGCCTCAAACTCTAATAAATTGCTGACAACTCACGTTTGTGTAGGTCTCTTCGATGCTATATAAAAGTATGTGTTTTATTTCGTATTTTATCGATGACAGAAATGTGTACGTTTGTAAACCAAATTTTATAAAAATAAAGAAAGTTATAGAACCTTAACCTACTAAGGCCAACCCAGTAGAAATATTTCAGATTTTCTGCACAACAAAGGTGTATATATTGCTTTCGAAACCAACAACTTAGGCATACACATTAAGAACAACAAAGATAAAAGTTCAGTTTCAGAAAAATTGGGAGTGTATAAATTATCACGTGGGTCATGACCGATGTTTTATATAGGTCAATCTGGAAGAACGTTCAGAACCCGCATAAAGGAACACAAACATGGTTTTTAGAATGGGAAAATAAATTCCACATATGCCACTCACTTGATCACAGAGGGACATGAGTTCAACCATGAATATAAGGCTTGAAACTTAACCTGTTGGAGAGTATGGAAATAAACAAATTCAATATCTTATGATCAAACTGAATTGAATAATTCGCCATTATTGAATCTGTTCATTTCCAGGTAAATATAGTTGAGGATATTTACGGTAGTTTCCAAAAATTTATTCAGTTAATGAATTCATACCTGACCTTATCAGGTAGATTTATTCATTAGAAAGTAGGTATACGAATAGATAATATGTTATAGTCTATTTCAAAAGAGTGTAGAGTAATAAATCATGAAGTGTCATAAAATTTGCCTGAATTTCGTTGTCGTCCATGGGCGTAGGCAAATCTTAGGATTATTAAACTTAATAATTAAAGTAAATTAAAAATTACAGACATAGATAATAATAAAAGGCCATTTTTGGGAAGTAATTTGGTCTAAAACTAAGTACCTACATGTATTTAGGTAAGTAAAATTTCTTAAAAAAAGATTAAGATTAATTTTAGTGGTTCTTGTAAACTTATTTAATATGCAATTTGGGTTCATATACTTGAGCATGATTTCTCAAAAAAGGGTTAACACTTAGTTCCGAGGTGCCATGTCATTATAATAATCCCTTTTTGACCCTGCCCACCAATCATGCAATACCTATTAAACCCAGGTAATTAAGAAAAAGGGTTTAAATATATTGTAATGGTGTCTTAAACATTCGAGTTATAATAGTAATTGTTACTACACCAATTAAACGTACAGTGATATTGTGATATAGAAATAGTGAAAAAGTTATAAAATGGGGACATTTACTCCAAAGAAAAGAAGTGTAAAAAATTCTCCGCTATCTGTATGCGAAAAAGTTATAATTTTGAATGTATATGATTGCATAAAACACGATCACCCTAGTTTGTCTGTGCAAGAAAGTGTTGAGCGATGTGCCCGAATGACTGGAATTGGACAGTCCACGATTTTTAAATTATTGCGAGAAAGAAAGATATCAGGCCAGGTAAGTCCATGCAAGAGAAAATAAGGAAGACCAATAAAAATCTTAGATGAAGACACCAAATGTGACATTCGAAGAAAAGTTCATTCGTTTTATTTTAAAAAGGAAATACCCACTCTTGAAAAAATATTTATCGAGATAAGCCAAGATAACGATATTCCTTTGATATCCAGAAAACTTTTATGGAAAACTTTAAAAAGTATGAATTTTGCCTGGGAAAAGCACAATCGAAAGGCACTATTACTGGAAAGTGATGAAATTGTTTGCTGGAGACGAAAATATTTGACAACTATAAAGCAGTACCGCAGAGAGCAAAAGAAAATTTTTTATCTTGATGAGACGTGGATAAACGAAGGTTATATAGTCAAAAAAATGTGGCAAGATAAAAATATAACAAGTTCTCGCCAAGCTTTCATAGAAGGCCTTTCGACGGGTATTAAAGTGCCTTCGGGAAAAGGGAAGAGGCTTATAATTGCTCACATTGGAAGCGAAGACGGATTTTTAAAAGAAGGTTTGTTAAGCTTTGAGTCGTGCCGGACGGGAGATTATCATGAGGACATGAATTCGGATGTCTTCGAAGACTACTTCGGGGAAATGTTAAAATTTCTTTCAGCTGATTCGGTCGTGGTTATGGATAATGCAAGCTACCATTCAAGGCGCTTAGAGAAGGTACCAACTTCAGCTTGGAGAAAGCAAGAAATTATTAACTGGCTGTCAAATAAAGGTATTCAGTTTGAGACGAATTCAGTAAAGAAGGAACTACTAGCCATAGTAAAACAACATAAATCTCGCTTCATGAAATATGCCGTAGAAGATGTAGCAGAAAAGTATAAAGTAACTGTGCTGCGCCTACCGCCATATCATTGCGAATTAAATCCTATAGAACTTATATGGGCACAAGTTAAAGGATATGTTGCAAGGCACAATACCACATTTAAAATGAAAGATGTCAAGGTATTGTTTGATCAAGCCATTATGGAAATCACATCAGAAAACTGGCAAAAAGCAATCCAGCATGTTTTAAAAGAGGAAGATAAAATGTGGGAACTGGACAACTTGGTCGATCAGGTGGTTGACCATATAATTATAACACCAGGGGATGATGACAGTTCTTCGGATGAAGACTATACTGATGTAGAATAATTTAATTGAATTGTAAATATACTGTAGCGGGATAAGCAATCTGGACAGAGACCAGTGTATCAGTGACAGTGACACTTCTGCTTAGGTTAGGGTTTAGAATTAAGGGTAGTCTGAATAATTATTTTCTCGGAAGGTTCTCGAAAATTGTACCTAGTAATCTCTAGAACATTCAATTAGGGTATAAATAGAGTGTTGTTAAACGTTAAGGGAAGTTCACAGTTTCAGTATTGTTCAAGTGTCAAATTGTAATAACGTATCCAGTAAAGTTCTTGTCGTTTTTGTGAATAAATTGATTTAAAGTCCCCACAAGTGTTTCAATACGTAAAGTTCGTTCGTGTGTGTTTGTGAGTATTTCCCGATTTCGGTTCGTATATATTTTATTGTTACATTTTATATTTTTTTAATAACACTGTTCTGCTGTATTAAATTTTTATTTCCTTTAATATAATTTTTATGAATGCATATTCTTTTGGCAATTATCCCACTAGCGCGCCTCTGGCTCAGTATTTATCCGTCGATAACAATGGACAAATCCCTTAAAACAGGGTGATACCTACCTGCTCTTTATGAAACGACATAATTTTGCAATGCGGACTAGGGAAGTGACAGAATTTATTGACGGATCACCCTGTAGCGCTTTTGAATACTTAATGAGATTTTATTACTCTACACTCTTTTGAAATAGACTATAGAGTATAAATTGGTTGTAATTTAGAAGTAACTATTAGTTTACGCTTGAGGAAGCTATTATAGTACAGCGAAACACGTGTCGTGGTTTTTGTAAAACCCTTTATAGTGAAAATCATACAATAAACTGTATTGATTAGTTTTAATATGGATTGTTTTCAAGTATCGGCCAGTTCTTTTTGTTTATTTTATAAAAATAAACAAAATTTTCACAACTATAATGAGATATCTACATATGACGGCGTTAAAGGGTCACAAATGTTGAGTTTCGACTTGGATCGGAAATTCATTAAAATTCTTATTTTAGAGTCGAAATTTAATAAACTAATTTAACAACAATACAATCTGAAATCAAAGCCGAAATTCAATGATGATATTTTGTTAAAAACCAACTTCAATTTCTTAATTTTGGTTTTGAACGGTATATAATATACACATACTATTCTGGATGAACTTCCATCAGAACTGAAATTGCAACTTCAAAATCTGAATCACAGAAATCTGAATCTACAGAAATGAGGAAGTTGCTGCCCACTTCTCATTTATCTAGAAATTAGGATTAATTGAAGATATCATTTTTAATTATCACCACATTTCGTTATACCTACGTTTAATTGATTCCTGGCAGAAATCATCCTGTACATAGATTTTTTATTTTATTGTTTGTTTTTTATTTTGTTTTTGATTTTGCTTATGTTTTTATTTTTTTTTTCATTTGTTAACTTCTTCATTTTCAGATTCATTTAGTTAAGTGTCTAGTGGGTTCGTTTCGATAACGTGTCGTATTCAATCATGTCGGCTCAATCTAGCGGCGATATGAGGCAAGAGAGATCGAACTCTGTAGGAGCGAGGCTGTCTTTCCGAGGCTTCCACGCCTTGCTCAGAGATGGCATCAGTTGGCAGTGAGTTTTTTCTTTTGTTTGTTTTTATTTCGCATGATAAATAATATTTAATTTGGTGAGCGGGATAATTTTATGACGATGTTGCAAAAGCTTTTTATTAACCCGATTGATCATTTATCTTGTTAACATTAGGCATTCATGACATTTTTACTGATTCAGTTGAAACACGATGTTTCAATTAACTCCATTTTGTTTTTCATTAATTTATCAAGAGAGATGGATTTAATTAAACCCTCCAAGTAACGATAAAACTCGCAAGGATAGAGAAAATGAATGAATTTTGCCATTGGTTGTTGTGAACCGAGTGAGAGAAATGCAATGGCGGTTTTCTATCTCGAAGGATTGTATTTGCTAGGTCTAGGCCTAGGCATAGTATAAAGATACCTTTATACTATGGTCTATGGAAGAATATCTACCGATGGTGGCGCCACTGAAACAGCTAACAGCAGTGACGGCTCGTGTATTGGAGAACAGGGGAGGCTAAAGTCATAAAGACTATACACACAGAAAAAACCGCCGGAGGCGCGAACATTTTTTGGGGTATCGCACCCATTTAAAGCAAAATACGTAATATTTGCATAAATGCAAACAAAAATTGTGTATTGCCGAAAATTATACGTATGAAACTGACCATTAAAAAAACAAAAACAAGGAAAAAAGGTTGTCTTTGAGTTATTTAATATAAATGAACTCTTCTCAGTCAGTAAATAATACTTTTCTTTTCTAATATAACAGTTTTGTTAAAAATTGCTACAAATATTTTATAAGCACAAATACTTAATTATGCTTATAAAAACAGGTCTAAAAGTAAATTTTATTGTCCAGCAAGAATCAACGGGGAGGTGAGAGTCGTGTCTTGCCAAACTTGAAAAAATTACGCGGCAATCTTTTATGTTGTTGCACGCTTTGCTTAATACTAAATTTAGGGCGTGGGCATGACAATGCGTAAAAAGTGCATGAGGAGCTATGGACTTTATTTTAGTTTGTAAACCATTTAAATGGCCGGCCATGACCGCAGCCCCATCATAGGTTTGCGCAATTAACTTTTGCCTAAAATAATAGCTGTCGCACGTACGAATTAAAAAATTTAACAAATTGTCAGCTGTGCGCCCAGATGAAACATCATGAAAACCTATAAAACGTTCTACCACATTACCATCTTTGACATATCTAAAAGCAATTGAAAGTTGTGATGTACAGATAATATCGGCAGTTTCATCAATTTCCCATGCAAAAAACAACACTCCTTGCTTATATTTTCCCTATTAATATATGCCACACTGTCTATAAGCTCATTTTGGATGGTTTTTGAGGTTCCCGAAAAAACGCTTCTGTTTAAAAAAGTGCCAAATTGTGAATCATATTTGCCCCATAACATTAAAAGTTCCTTGTAATTGCCGCGATTATTCGAATATTTGGTTTCATCGTGTCCGCGAAAAGCTAATTTTCGGGAACCCAAATAAATCGTAATATCGATAAGTCTTTTCAAATTAGACCGACTTTCCCTAACCTGATTATTGAAAGAAATAATGGCCTCTTTTTGAGCTGTATCTAAAGCTGTTGCTATATTTTGTTTGCTAAACAATTTTAATTTACAAGACGAAAATATATGCTCCTTAGATTTAAAATGTCTTTCTGTAGAACGAGGTAAATTTTTTAAATTGGAGTATCCTATTTAAGACCACGTTTGTTATTCGGTTTGTACAGAAAATAAAACAGATGGCCAACAAAAAAGTTTTTCTCGTTTAATGGAGCCGTTTAACCAATCGCATTTATCGTACTAACTAATATTGAATCCTCCTCGATTTTGTTCATTATCTGACGCTTTAATTGAAATCAAATTTGGTTGAGGCCTTCACAGAGTTTTAATAATGTAAAATTTATTATCATAAGATAAAGACTTGAAATTATTTGTCAGCAACCAATCGACTATATCGTCAGATTTTTCAATTTCATCCAACTTATCCATAATAAATGGAAAAAAGTGAAAACCTGAAAACACCTTGAAATTGAAAGAAAACACTTTGAAAACACATGCACTGCTATAATACAATACTGCCTGTTTTATACACAAATAACAAATATTATCAGGAAACACTAAAACGATTTACCGAAATATTTTTCAGTCCCGGTCCGTCACGGCATCCCGTCCGAGTAATTGAATAAAAAACAAACACAGTCGTACACTAACGGAGACCAACTGGAGGCTAGCCTCCTCTAACGCTATAATTTCTGCAACTAAAATTACAAATCGGGACGTATGTCGCTGGTTGGATCGGTATCGCGGAGCATGTGTTATTTATAGCGGTCGGAGGCTTGACTTCCTTGCAACGTATGTCAGTTATTATTTCGGGTTGATGGTTTTTTCGTTATTCGTTCATGGACGGTGCGATTGAGGGTTGTTGATGCAGGATACAGTGTGATACGTACTACGTAGTGAGTGATAGTGTTTTTTCGGGTATATTATGTATTTATATTAAAAATTAATGGTAGAGTAATGATACCCAAGCATTTTTAGAAAAAAATAATCATAATTATTTGTCAATATCTTTTGATTTATTGCGATGAATAGACTCAGATTTTATGGGGAGGCTAAGCCTCCCTTGCCCCCTCTGACGAGCCGCCGCTGGCTAACAGCTGATCGGAAAAACTAAATGACAAACATAGTTTATGTTTATTTTTTAGGGTTTTTATGTTTGTTATAGACGTAAGCACTAATGAATAGGTAAAATGAATTACGTTTCACTCACGGGAAGCACAAGAAAACACAACAATATATGAAAATAGTTGACTGGACTTCGTTTTAGTCTTATCATCCGGCTTAGTTTCAACATGTCCGGTAGGTGTCGTATTTGTACGCCGCATTTCCAATAGAACGGGTAGATGTTGTTTTAGACATAATGTTTACAGCCCAACTAATTTTGTTTATTACAAAAAAGATAATCTTCTATGGAATAACTATCTTTATTCACACAAAATGGATGTATTTCATAGCAGAACTATGTCCAACTGAATTTACCTATTATAATAATCAGAACAATAACTGAACTGACAACTACCAATAATTTTATGAAACTCCTTATAAATCGGAGTGAAATATGTAGTTATTATCTTTAATCACGGCTTTTTGGTAACAATACGAAACATATATGAATGTATTTTCTTTCAATGTATTCTTCCTGATTTCGTGACTCCCCATACATAAATAGTTTAGGTTCTATGATCCCAGCACGAGAAATATGTATTCGATTCCAAAAGACGTAGGCGTCTGTCGCATATAAAACATAAACTTAACAAAACATTAATTAATATTTTAAAAATACCCTTCTACAAGATAATATCTGCTTCTTCGATTGAATAATAAAATCGACGCTACACTTTTCATACTGGAAAATTTGGAACCCACTGGAGCTGGCGTCTTTTCGATTAATCTTGTGACATTCTGTTATAATACAACTAGATTCTGTTTTCTTGTTGCGATCAACAAAATGAGCTATTGAAATAGTTTCGATGTGTTGTGTTAAATCATTTACATAGAGCAAAAACAGTGATGGTCCCAGGACTGAGCCTTGTGGAACTCTATTCTCTTATTTTTTTAAATTTTTTGTTCCATGTATTCTGAATACATGTTTTTTCTTTTGAATTGAAAATCACAAGAAGTTGAATTACTTTTATAAGTGTGGGTTTTTTAGGTAAAGCAGCAAGCGAGAAATGTGTACTTTTATAACACTATATTTCGAATATATCAACAGTATTTACTGTTATTTACTTTTATAATAAAATAGTGTTATAAAAGTTAGATTAACAAATATTAAGGAGACTGAATTATTACTTGCAGTGTTTGTGAGAATGGTCTTAATAGATGTTTTTGTAAGTCCGCGTAAATAACAATAACGTATCTATTGTTCTGTTGTGCTTCCGAAATATTTTGCGTTATTTTGATAAATGGAAATGGTGTAAAATAAATCTAACGGAAACACTTTCACACCAGAACAAAAACACTGCCTCCCGGCATGCGTTTTGCTAACCAAGTTAGCACCATGAGGATGTGATAAAAGCTGAGGTTTTTCATGCTTCATAATAAGATTAGTAACTTTTCCTCACTTTCTCGAATGGGATGGAACTGAATAAAATAATTATCAAAATTAGTATTATAACTTTAAAGCCACGTTTCACATAATGAAAGAATATTACATGCTTGCTAGTTAGACTTGTATAATGCTGGCAACAGTATCTCTACAATAAACACTGAACAAACGAGACGACGACGAAAGAGGAGGAGATACGACGAGAGAGGAGGAGCCTGCCTTCCGCCGCCGTATGCGTGAGAGAAAGGGAAGCCATATAGATTGGTGCCGTTACGCGTTAGGTAACGAAGTGGTTTACTCTTCCATAAGAAGTTATCACTTGAAAATTGCTCTAATATGTTATTTTTGACGATCCTTGTATTTTGACATAATTTAATAAGGAGTTTTGAAGTTCTTGAACGAAGTATCATAGCTAGCCTTTATTTGTGCTATGATTGAAATCCTCAGAGGTGTAAGTTCATCATTCATTTTGATGGAAAATGAACGAATGTTCGATGGGAGTAATCTGTAAAACTACAAATATCTCATATGAATTGTTTGAAGTTTTCTGTGAATTCACATCTGTGATAGTATATATCTCTCAACACTACAGATTTCTTAATTTTCATTATAAGTATGGTTTTTCCTAGGGAACGTGTTAATACAAAGAAAATAAATATAGTTATTTAAATTTTGCTTCCATTTTTTCGAGTAAAATAGGCAATATAAATCATGATAATTTCAACGATATGATGAATTTGGGTTAAGATTTTAGTGCTAACATAGTTTGATGAACACGTAAAACTTTTTGGGAAAGAAAGTTTTTGGCTTTCTACTACTCCATCTTGATAGCTAATGATAGAAAGCCAAAAACTTTCTTTCCCAAAACATTAATCACTCCTAAAAAATATAACCCCTTCAATTCAAACTTAAAACTTGTTTCGATATCGATCTGATTGACATTTTTTTTAGTTCACTTTTCTATGACAATAATTTTGTATACCTCTAGATATTGATTGATTATTTGTTATCCTGACAAGCGAATTTCCATTTTTATTAACTCCTTCTCCCAAATTTCCCAATTTCTCTTAGACTACATGAATAATTAGGCATTATCGTGTCGATCACTTTGCTAACACTCTCGTTACGGAGTCGATTCAAAATATGATCTCTAATAGAAGTTCACTTGTTTTTTAACCTTGCGAAGTTGATGGATTAATAATATTCATTGTTGTTGAACGAACATGTGATACGAATTCAGCACGTTTCGCTGTGTTTTCAGTCCACTTTAATGGATCTGTTTTTATAAACTGCGCCACATCTTTGAAATTATATGAAATTATATTGAGTTTTTCATGTATGTTGAATCGTTTTATCGATCTAATTGGTATTATTTTCATTCTGGTGATGATTATAATTAGGAACAATCGGCGAATAGAATAAATTAGATTTGGTGAATGTTGGATAGGTAGCGGTTTTGTCAAAGTGTGGAGAAGATCGATCTTGGTGCAAATGCAGTGGTTGTGTGGCATTGATGAATTTATAGTAAAATATTTGTGTCTGATATTGCCACGGCCTGTGAAGCTTCTTGGTGACAGAAGAGACAAAAGTTATACATTCTGCTGGAGCTTGATACATTTTACGAGGATTATACTTATATGTGTGATCTCAAAATCCTACATATATGTAATAAAGAGAGAAACATGAATTTAGTTGGAGGCCATGGAAATTAACAAATCAATCACAAACCAGAAACATATAACCCTAAACGAGCAACTTGATTTATGTAGGTCTTTTCTCTTGAATTTATGAGTTTAACAACCCCTAGAATTTTCATGGTGGTATTTTAAGTTGGCATCCTGTCTCTCAAGTACCTGTCCTTGCAGCATACCTGAAAATTCTAATAAAATCGATATTTCAAAATTCAGATTTCAGTTTTAAACTTGATAATGAGATCAATCCCGAAGCCGGTCGTATAAATAAAATTTTCCAGTGGTATTTAGATGAAAGAGTTTTTATTCATTTCATTTAAAGGATTATTCTTCAATGGTATACATTTGCTTTTACTTCATGTAAACTTTGGTACTTTTCACAAAACTTCCGTTCCAATGAAGGGGACAGTAGCTCAGCCAGTTTTAAGGACAAATAGTTTCTCATTGAGTTTATCCTACTCTTTTAGTTACCATCCTTAACAGCAATGTTATTTGCTGCTGTTTTGAGAATTATTTATAGTTTTGAGTGCTTCCAGACTCGCTAGGCTACTTTTTCAGAGATTTCAATGCTGAGATTGAACTGTTGAGGTAAATTTCTGAGTTGATCAACTATCATGGTTTATTCGTGTTCAGATGCATGTTTTTAGTCATTGATTCGTTACTGTGTTCCTTTTTCCCGATACTTTATCGAATATTTATCTTATGTAAAACTTTGCAAGTGATTATTACTGTTTTTCTTTAATCAACCTTCCATTTAAAATTTTCAGTTGAGTAAATATTATCTCTCGTGAAAAAGATTCGAAATGGTTCACCTTGCAGATGACATTTCACATTTTTATCTTTTATCGCGTATGTTCTACATACTTGATTTAGGTGGGCTATTTTTGTGCCTTGAATGACAGCATTTTATCCAATAATTATGAATGTCTTGTTTTTGTGTGCATACGTGATTTATTAGGTTTTTCAGAGTTGGTACTTTTTGGGCAATAAAATTTATGTTCTTTCAATGATAGTAATTGAATATTTTGAATTTTAATGGAATATTGTTTATTTTCTTCGAATTACTGGTAGACTGGTAGAGTTGAATCTTGATTTCTTTCATTCGTCTACAGGGAGCTTGTAGTGAAAGTACTCATCATAAACGTGAATTTTTTATGCCGTGTGACATGTGGCACCGTCTTGTTGAAACGACTTGTCAGGCATGTCCAATTCTTCCATTTTGGGCAACAAAAAGTCGTCAATCATCACACGGTAGCGCTCGCCATTCACAGTAACGTTCCCGCCATTACCGTCTTTGAAAAAGTACGGCCCGATGGTGCCACCGACCCATAAACCACACCAAACAGTGACTTTTTCGGGATGCATCGGTAGCTCTTGCGATGCTTGTTTGGTCTTCACTCCAAATTGCTTGTTAACGTATCCATTCAACCAGAAATGAGCCTCGTCGCTGAACACAATTTTTCGATAAAACTGTGGATCTTCCTTCAACTTTGCCAGCGCCCATTCACCAAATGTTAGACGTTGCGGGAGGTCGTATGTCTTCAATTCTTGCACCAGCTGTATCTTATAAGGCTTTACATCCAAATCCTTTCGCAAAATTTTCCACGTAACAGAGGCCCAATTGCTGCGAACGGTGGCGAATCTACATTTCACGATCATTACGAACACTGGCGGATAACGCCGCAATATTTTCTTCGGTCCTCACTCTACGTATGCGTGTTGGTGATTTAATGTCCAATAATGTAAACTGGGTTCGAAATTTAGTCACAAGCTTCCGAATAGTTCCCTCAGTAGGCCGACGAAACTGCCCATAAATTGGAAGAAGTGCATGATGCACTTTCTTCACCGAACATGAATTTTGATAAAAAAAATATAATAATTTGCAAGCGTTGTTCATTCGTAAGTCGATTCATGGTTAAATTATAGACCAAACTGAACAAGTTTGACAATGACACAAGACACGATTCACGCGTGATCTGTCAAAAACAGTGTTGCCAAAAAATACCAGCAAAAAAATCACTCATTATAAGTTTGAAAATGTCCTTAGGGGACGAAACTGCAGTAACGTTAGTTACTAATAAAATTGATAAAAAACATAGAAAGTTTCAATTTTCATGATGATTTCCTACCACGTAGAAACGGTTATATCCATCAATTCGAGTAAAATTTATTATTTGAAAAACTATTAAACTCTGCCACAAGATCATTTCGGGTGTTATGGGAACAGTGGAAATGGTGAACGGTTTTTGTTGAAAATCATCTTTCGAACTGATTTTTTTAAATATTGTGAAAAAATATTTTGCCCAAAAATTCCTGTCAACTGTTGATGGGAGGAAATTTGACAAATGTGCACGATAGTGAAGCAACGGCCATACAAAATGAGAGAGAGAGATAGAGAGTGAGTTAAAAATCTCGTCCTACAGAAATAGCAAACTGCCCGTTTCTGAAGTGCAAGGTTATTACTATTATGGTATTTTCAACATGAATCCCAAAATTGAAAACAATGTCTTAAACTGCTTCAACTAAGATAAAACAAATTTGTTGTGGCAACGTTGAATGCCGTTGAATGTTTTCCACATTTTTGTTCACACTGATATATTCGGAGATATCACTTCCAGAAATCAAATTATTCAACCTCTTTATAATGAAAGTTATTTTGTTACCCGCACACCGTTTTACCGTACGTTCTAGATTATGTGTTTCAGTGTCTTTGCTATTCCACTGCATATGTTCTGCATCAAACAATATGAATTAACGTTCCCTGGAAGATGGATCAAATTATCCATGAATATGAAAATGAAGTCAGTATAAGTATAAATGATTTCCAGATAGGATTCAATCTACCATTATATGAAAATTCACACGGTAGTGTTTCAATCGAATGCTTCAAAAGTAACAAAATACTGCCGATGCTTCAACTTCACCATCATTCAAGTTGTATTATATTTTTTGCTCCGAGATTCAAACTGATCCTTTTTTAGATATTATCCATTTGAAGAAAGGAGGCTTATTTTTACAAATTTCTCAATTAATTTCGATATGCTAGCTGAAAGAGAAATGGGTTACAAATCAGACGGTTCTCACCCACTTTATGTTATGCGCAGTTGAAAAAATGAAAGTTTGTGTCATCGAATATATTTTTTATAGATATAAATACTTACTAAATAAGTCAAACGCTAAAAATTTCAGAAAACGCAGCTTAGGCTACTGTATATAGTACAGTACAGTAGGAAATCATGAAAATTGAAACTTTCTATGTTTTTCACCAATTTTATAAGTAACTAACGCTACTGCAGTTTCGTCCTATAAGGACATTTTCAAACTTATAATGAGTAATTTTTTTGCTGGTATTTTTTTGGCAACACTGTTTTTGACAGATCACGCGTGAATCGTGTCTTGTGTCATTGTCAAACTTGTTCAGTTTGGTCTATAATTTAACCATGAATCGACTTACGAATGAACAACGCTTGCAAATTATTATATTTTTTTATCAAAATTCATGTTCGGTGAAGAAAGTGCATCATGCACTTCTTCCAATTTATGGGCAGTTTCGTCGGCCTACTGAGGGAACTATTCGGAAGCTTGTGACTAAATTTCGAACCCAGTTTACATTATTGGACATTAAATCACCAATACGCATACGTAGAGTGAGGACCGAAGAAAATATTGCGGCGTTATCCGCCAGTGTTCGTGATGATCGTGAAATGTAGATTCGCAACCTTTCGCAGCAATTGGGCCTCTGTTACTCCACTACGTGGAAAATTTTACGAAAGGATTTGGATGTAAAGCCGTATAAGATACAGCTGGTGCAAGAATTGAAGCCATACGACCTCCCGCAACGTCTAACATTTGGTGAATGCGCGCTGGCAAAGTTGAAGGAAGATCCACAGTTTTATCGAAAAATTGTGTTCAGCGACGAGGCTCATTTCTGGTTGAATGGATACGTTAACAAGCAATCTGGAGTGAAGACCAGACAAGCATCGCAAGAGCTACCGATGCATTCCGAAAAAGTCACTGTTTGGTGTAGATTATGGGTCGGTGGCACCATCGGCCCGTACTTTTTCAAAGACGGTAATGGCGGGAACGTTACTGTGAATGGCGAGTGCTACCGTGTGATGATTGACGACTTTTTTTGCCCAAAATGAAAGATTTGGACATGCCTGACAAGTGGTTTCAACAAGACGGTGCCACATGCCACACGGCACGCGAAATCATGGCCCAATTAAGAGCCGTCTTCGGTGAACAGTTTATCTCACGTTTGGTCAATTGGCCGCCTAGATCGTGTGATTCAATGTCTTTGGATTATTTCTTGTGGGGTCATGTTAAGGCTCATTTCTACAGGGATAAACCAGCAACGACTGACGCATGATGCATTCATACGTGAAATACCGATCGATATATTAGAGAGAGAGTGCCAAAATTGGACCTTGCGCATGGGCGAAGCGAAGTCGCGGACGACATTTGCATGAAATTATCTTCAAACATTGAATTATATTGATCGTTCTATCGATTTCAATTAAGATTTCATAATTTTTTTCAAATTTTTTGTGTTGTTTTGAAAATCAAATCCTATACCTCTTAAAAATCACCCGTTACATTAAATTGAAAATGATTGATTACATTAGCCCGTATTAAACACCCCTGAAGGTAATAATAGAGGTACTTGGCTTGATTGAGTACCTGAATTGACAATTTACAATGCGGATGTGCTAATTTGAAAACCGGTGGGTAAACTAAATCGATTTGATCATTTAACAGGTTGCACCCGCAATGTTTATTTGTGAATTTCCAAGGATTCTTTATGTTAGACTATGTGGTCGAAATTTTTCGAAACGGTATGCCGGTCCTTCAGACTAGGCAAAAATGTAACCAACAAGTCCCCGAATCTAACAGATACGGAAATTTTGCACTATGCAAGAAATTTGTAATCCTTGGAAATTCATAAGCATAAACATTGCGTGTGCAACCTGTTAAATGATCAAATCGATTTAGTTTACTCAGCGGTTTTCAAATTACCGTATCTACATTGTCACAGGTGAACAAAACTCAGGTACTCAATTAAGCTAAGTACCTCTCTTATTACCTACAGTGGTGTTATAAAGGGCTAATGTAATCAATAATTTTCAGTTTGATGTATAAGTTTGAAAATGTCCTTATAGGACAAAACTGCAGTAACGTTAGTTACAAATAAAAGTGGTAAAAACATAGAAAGTTTCAATTCTCATTTTTCATAAATTTTACTTCATTAACTCAAAATGTAATTATCAAACTAACCAGCTTATCAAGCATATCTAAAGAATCTGCTTTCAATGTCGCTCGAACACATCATGAGGCTGAATTATTGACAACTTCATGTTTCACGATACCTCATAAATTTTCAATTTCTTGATTGACATCTTGTTTTAGCCGAGTATCACGTGCATAAAATTGCCGGCGCCACTTTTCTAGTCCTTCACTTCGATCTCTTTCTCGATAACGGTGCATTTCTCATCGTTCTACATACCTACTTTCGGAAAATCTATGTGTAGTTATGCATCATTTTTGACGTTACATTCAATTATTACATTCTATGTCGGAAAGTAATGTATGTCATAAAGAATCGTAAGATTACGGACATATTTCAATCTTTTGTATACAGTGTGTCCAATATAAGGCATGCCAGCATGGGAAAATTGGAAACTATGAAAGATAAAGTACATAACGAAAACAGCCTCAAAAAATTAGTTCGCGATAAGTGGCGTGACGTCACCAGATATACTAACACTCCCAAATATATCACTTTACTTGTATTTCTCGTTGCTGCAAAAAATAATTTTGAATAATTGGACTTCAGAAACGCTTCAAATCATTGAGTTTGATAAAAAACTCAGTCCCTATTCTTATTGAAATTTTTTATAACCATAAATAACTCCTCTTCATTTAATCATTCCTAGTTCATTGAACTTCAAACATAGAATACTTCGCTTCATTACATTTCAGATTTGGTTTTGACTCTGTATAAATATTCGCACATATCTCGTGATGTCACACTAGCGCGGGTTTAACGTTGCGTGTCTTGATAATGGTACACGTTATCGATTTTAAATTTTTGCCATTGTATTCTGGATGACAAGCACCATCAAATTTAAAAAAATTAGAATTAGATTCGAATGAACGACCCTGTTGATTGGAACTGTCCGATAGTCGATGAAAATCCATATTAAAACTTACTATGGGATTTTCGCTATGAAACGTTTAGAAAATTGCGACATATGTTTCACTATACATATAATTAAAAGAAAGATAAATAACTCTTAATTGAAAACCATGTTTTACTCCAGAAACATTGGCTAGTACCAAACAGTTCCAATCAGATAGTTTACTGGAGAAAACATTTAAAAACCGGTCAGTAAATTAATGATTAAATATGATTACCTGGTGAGAACAAACCAGCATACTGGAGTCGTTCAAATCAGTATGATCGTTCATTAGACCTTGGGAATTTTTTGAAATATCAATTTCCTTACGCCAAAGAAGTTTCAAACCGTTCTTCTGGAAATGAGAAGTTTTGAGTCCTTTGTTGAACTCATGTCCCTCAGTGAGGAGGTGAATAGCATACTTTGAAATCGTTTTTTCATTCTGGAAACTGTTTCTGTGTTCTTTTTTCCTTGTTATCAATGTTCTTTCAGTTTGACCTATGTAGACATCGGGCATGTATAACAAGACAATTCGTATACTCCTATACACTTTATATAACACCATACTGACACGAACATTTTCACAAATAAAGTAAATATACATTCGGTAATGTTGAAAATTTTGTTGAATGCGATTAAAATTTTATTTTATTTTTCTCACCATGAATCTATGGTTTGGAGTAGTTGATGATGGTTCGATTATTCAAATACATTTTTCAAAACAGATTCGATGGAACTTTGATAAATCTAAGCTTTCAGGCAATCTAACAATTTTGTGATCCAACTGAAAATAGTGAAAACGCTTTTCAGTATTTTGAAATGAGTTCTATAATTCAGAACTAAACTACCGTAAAGTTGTTGTGCATGTAAATTAAAAATGTATATATTGAAAATTGAAAAAAAGTCTGTAGTTATTTTAGAATTTTCCAGAACTCTAATTTGTCGATTGATTTTTGGATATTTACAATATTTATTACATAATATCAAGTAAGTTTTCGAAGCATAAGAGGTTTTTTTTCGTAAATAAGGGAAGTTTACTTTTGAAAAAAAAAGTTGCGTTAAAGATATTGAGTTGGTTCATGTATATCAACTCTCCATTTTCATGAAGAGAATATTGATTTTTGCAACCATTAACTTCATCACCACACATGGAAAAACTGAAGAAGAAAGATAAATTAAAATATAGGTTTCTTTCAGAAGTAAACAAAAAATATTCATTAAAGAAAAACGAGATGTTTTCAAAACAATGGAAATGTGAAAACCAAGTTTCCAAGCATAATCTCCCGTTTTTCTGCAAATAATAATAGGCTGAAATTAATTTTTTTCGTGGTATATTTCATACATATTTCTTAGCAAAATATTTTCTTCACACACATTTTTTGATTCCAAGTTAACGATTAATTTTCAGAAAAAACCGGTCTCAACTACCGTTTTTGCTGCACATAGAATGAGGGCTTAGTTCAATGGTAGTGATATTGAAAATCATGGAGAAATTCATAAATCAACATGTAGTTGAATATTCTTAAAGCTTTAACATCTTAAGCGACCATTATCACGGTTTCGTTAGTCGAAGATCAGCGGATGACATATTTTAATATACTTCATCGATAAATCATTATCTACTTAGTTAGTTGTTGTTTCGGGGATTTTCAGGGCACGAATAATAAATCATTTTCCCCAAAATACATTCGCGTTACACCACTAGAACTTCATAATTGAATTTTACGAATGAAATTCGAGTTCCAAAATTATTATATGAAATTTGAATGAAACCGGGTCAGGCCGGTGTTACCGCAAATATACGGTTGCGACTGTTTACAAAAAAGAGCTGTGAGATATGTCACATTTTGTTTGCATGGAATTATTCATATGACACATCAAATAGAGGGCAATGTTTGCATTTCGGCTACGAAAATAACACATAAATAACACAAACATTTCCAGATGGATTGCACGCTTTCCAGTGCCATTCCGCGAATTTGTCAAGTTGAAAGAGCGCGAATAAATCTTTTGTGGAAAAGATAACAATTTTGCGAAATATTAACATGAACAAATATGTGAACATCGTTCAAATCTTTCAAAATCGTGACTGTTATAAAGCGCGTATTTTGAACGAACGAATATTTTAGCTTATTTGAGAGACTTTCACAGGTGGAAATACAACTATCTACTATTTCTATACCGATGGAAATGGAATTGAATAATAAACGTCATTCAAAAAATTGTCTAGCACCGTCTGATCAGAGTTGCATTTTTATAACTTCATGTTTATTAGTTTCACAAAAATTACTACTAAAAACAATATCTCTAAATCTGGAGGAGCACAAATAAGAAAAAAGTTGGTTTTGTTACGCCTCTGTAGATTCTTTAGAAGGTGGTACACTCTGTAGATTCTTAAGAAGGTGGTACACTCAATAAATCAACAACTTATTTGATAACTCCAACTATAGCTTGAATCACGGATACTTCAAAGTCTCTTTACTATTATTTTACTTGTTTTATTCGTTTATTATTGCTTGTTAACGCTGTCGCATTGAAACTGACTCTAGTCTCTCTGTAACTGCCCGTGGTAAATTTACCCCACAATAGATGGCACATCTATACTGTTATAATTGTATAAAATAGTCTGAACTGGCCTAAATACAAATCTGCAGTTTGTATTTTATTCAACCGGTATATCATCACATATGGCTGTAAAGATAATATAAGATGAATAATACAAGTCAGAAGCAATGGAATACGTGAGAATCATGTTTAAATCTTCTACATCCAATTTGAAATGTTTTCTTTGTGAATTGAGCCTTGACAACAACTTCCCTTCGAAATTGGAAACTCCGATCCTCTCAAAATTCAGTTTATTCTACAAATATTTACTGGCTGTTTCCCTACGGCTGGATTCAGTAATCTTTCAAGTTGGTAATAGTTCAGGGACAACAGGACATTTGTAAGTTGGGCTGAAAGGTTTGTAGGACAACATAGAAAAAATTTTTTTGATGAAATTTGATGTTCCCTTCAAGGGCGATATACCGATTATAGCGGTCATATAATTTTTCGATACCATTTTTATAGTACGACTCTATCCAGCAGACACTCTCTGTTTCGCTGGGGGCGAGATCTGGAGGATGCGGTGGATGCGTAAGCAATTCGAAGCACAATTCATGCAATTTTGTCACCGTTTTGATTGATTTGTGACACGATATATTGTTATGATGGAGCGGTACTTTCTTTTTCTTCAAATGGGGCCATGTCTCCGCGATTTCGACCTTCAAACGCTCCAATAACGCTATGTAATAGTTGCTGTTAATGGTTTTCCACTTTTCATCCTAAAATACTGATACCATAACCTTGCCAGCCGACTGTTGCGACTTTGCACGCTTCGGAGTTGTTTCACCACGTGCATTCCACTCAGATGACGATCGTTTTGATTCTGGTGTGAAATGATGGAGCCATGTTTCATCCATTGTCACATATCGACGCATAAATTCGGGTTTTTTTATGGTGGGACACCTTCAGACACTGCTCAGAATCGTCAATTCGTTGTTGTTTTTGGTCGATTGTGAGTTCGCGCGGCACCCTCTTTGAACAGAACTTTCTCATACCCAAATATTCATTTATGATATATCCAACACGTTCCTTTAATATCTTTAGAGCCTCAGCTCATTTCATCTCGAATAAAGTCCGAATAATGTTTATCAAGCCAAGCGTTCTCATCAACAGTATTTTTTTCGCCAAAAAGCAGTGCTTTATTAAACACACGGAATTTCTTTTCATCAACTTTTTCAAATTAACAAAAGTCGTTTAACTCAAAATGTTCTCACAAACTAGTAGTCCAACAGCTGTGAGATTTGTACACGTGTTGTTTGAAGGTTAGGGATAACTAAAAATCTTATGGATTCAATACTAGTAGTGCTATCTGTGTTAGCCAACATAAGTTGGCTAACACAGTTAGCATAAGTTAACACTCGAATTAGCACTAGTTGATATTATAATGTAAATAAATTTGTGCAATTTTTTTGGTTAGAAAAGTCATGGTCATTTTGGAAAGTGATTGAAATGGTCAACACAATCCTAAGAGAGTTCAAGGACTGGTGCTTTATAAATAAACTCATGATCAATCATAATAAGACGGAATATACAGAGTTTTATAGCAAACATAGAACAACTCTGTGTCAATTGAGCCATCCATAATGGTGAAGTTCTTAGGAACACAATTCGACTGTAACCTATCATGGAACTCGCATGTCGATGTAGTTTGTGGCAAGCTAAACTAATGTTTTTATGTGGTCACCACGCTCCAAAACATTCTGGAACGAGAATGTTTACTTGAAGTTTGCCATGCAATGGGTTACTCCGCTTTTTCATATAGTATCGTAGTGTGGGGTCAAGCGTCCGAACTACAAAGAGTGTTTGTGTTGCAAAAACGTATTATTAGACGTATTTTCTGCTTATCTTATAGAACATTATGCAGAGACACTTTCAAAGGCAATAAAATTCTCACGGTGCTCTCTACTTTTATATTAAAACTTTTGACTCATATTTTCAAGAATCTAAACAGCTGTACTGACCGAAGGATGCTTTTACTACTTCCGTGAATTATAACTTTTTTGTGATAAGTGTCTTTCAGTACTGATCTTCTCATGCTTCTTCATATTTTGCTTTATCTTTGTGATGGTCTTGTGATTTTTCATAGGCGGTGAAGTATGCATCAGTGAAATATCCGATAGAAATTCGGTTCTTGACTCGATGTTTCATAACATTCAAGAATGTTATTTTTTAACCATTAATTATGTTAGTCATTTTAATTGTACATATCTATTTCTTGTTAACACGATATGGATGCAATACATTTGAATTTGAATGGGAAAATATTCTGTTTCTGATTGAATTAATATCGACTTTCACCTTTTTCTTCTGTAAGTTTAAAGATTCACACCTGAGATTTACTTACGTGTTTTCCAGTTTTCAAAGCAAATACTTGTCACATATAATTATTCACATTTCATTTAGAATACCATCCTTTATTTTTGTGTCTTATGTCATATTTTGCCCCTGACTATTGGCCTCAATTACGCTGAAGAATATATTAAAACTCTGTTTTATACTGAAATTTCCGGATTTGGTTGTCAATAATGATCGTTCGCTTAGCATCCACGTTTCTTTTCAATTAATGTTTCTGGAATTAGTGATGTCTGGATTTATTGTTTCAGGCTCTGCTTCCATCAAGGATCTTGTCAAGGAAATATCCATGGTGAAGCAGATCCGACGTTTGTTTATATATACTGTAGCCTCGACGGAAATCAAATCGTGATTTTGAATTGATTTAGATATGTTTTGTTTGTTACTGATATTCCCTCAGGAATTAAATTTTAATCAAAATAAACGTGAACGTTCATGTCAATTAACTCTGCTGTTTGTTTTAAATCGATGTTCTTGTTAATATCGTTTTCAAAGAATGGTGCAGGGTAATATTTCTGTCTTTGAAATTATCAAGTAACGTCAAATAATGTCATTCAATGCAGCAATTGAATTGGTTTCATGACACTTTTCGTTGGTAGTTTTCGGTAGTTTTCGTTTTCAAAATCAAACTCCATTTATGGCACGTTTTTCATCGATAGTTCAAAGAGAACAATTCTTGCAAGAAGTTATCAATTGAAGTTGTAATTATTCAACCTCATTGAAATTTTTATTGTATTTTTCAAATATATCCTGGTTCGAGTCAGCGCTGCTTTCCACTTATTGTAGCTCCAGCTTACAATGTAATAAACAAGTATTAAATAGCTTCTCAACTGATAGAACTCTGTTTGTAAAATACGGAGATACAACATCTACACCCATTCAGGTTCCATCAGGGGTGTCGCAGGGATCCCTTATGGGCCCACTGCTGTTCAACTTGTTTGTATCGGACATTGAGTTTGTTTTCAAATATTCAGAATTTCTTATGTTTGCTGATGATCTCAAACTTTATCGAGCAATTAATTGCCGGGAAGGTGCTGAATTAGTTCAAAAAGATCTCGAAGCTTTTTCCATGTGGTGTAGAATTGATTTGTTAGAGGTAAACATTGATAACGGTCAAATCATTATGTTCGCTAAAATTAGAAGTCCAATATTCAATGAATATACATTGAATAATATAGCTCTTAAAAAAGAAACATTTATTCGCGATCTGGGAGTTAAATTTGATAGCGAAATTAATTTTAATCTTCAAGTATCAGAAATTGTGGCAAAAAGTCTCAAAATCCTGGGTTTTGTGTTGAGAATTTCTACTGACTTTTCAATTAAAACAAAAAATATTTTATATGGTGCTTTCATAAGATCCATTCGTGAATATTGTTCGGTTATATGGGACCCATACTATAATATAAACATCGATTTGATTGAGAATGTTGAAGAATTGTGCTTTACACTTTGGTATTCAACGAAATGAATATGAGTACAGTCAACTCTTAACCAAGTTAAATATAAATTCATTGGAAGATAGGAGAATTCATATGAACTTGAGTTTCCTCTTCAAATTAATAAATAGTGGGATAAACTGCCCAGAACGACTTTAACTAATAACTTTTCATATTAAACTAAAAAGATACGAGAAATCCCGACATTTTTCATATACATTTTTTCCATACCAATTATGCTTTGAACAGTCCGATGCCTCATATTTTGAAGCTGGGAAATCAATGTCATAATAACTCAGATCTGTTTAATGTATCACTTCAGGTCTTTAAAAATCAATTGAAAAGGCTATAGCGTTTTCGAAGCTTTTCTTTACCTTACCATTTTCTTTGTGAGTAAATTTTTTAGTAATATAGTCACTAGACATAAAGATTTATTAATATTTTGTATTTCACACTTTGCTAAATGTTTTTATATCGGGTTTTTCTCGGCGTTTTCACAAATGACCTTTGTATCAATATCCTCCAACGTTTGATATATAATATCTCTCGCGACTTTACATCTCGAAACACTCAAATATCATGCGCCTCTTTGTCCTGTTCTCGAGAAAGTGAAAGCCCGAAAAATATATTATCCGTCTACTTTAGATTACCCACTCGGCGAACGTAAAGCTGCTGTTCTCGAGGAAGCCATGGTCTTCGATGGACTCTTTGTGAACTCATCCCAGTTCCTCTTTTATCAATCGATCCCTGCTAACTTCATTGATTAGACGTCTCATCTGCTACTTCAGGCAAACCGTCACGTGTGTAGGGGTTTCCTGTTTCCCTCTGGATTTGGATAATGACGTACCTTCGAGAATGTGGCTTAACATCCCTGGATCTGAATGAGGGCAAATCAGGGCTGTTAGTTGTTTTTCTCCTGAGAAAAGAGGTGAATTAACGAGGAGATTTCGGGTTATTTCTGAAAAAAACAACGAATTAATTTCCGTTTTTTCATTCCTCTTAAATAAAATGAAGTTATACTAAACAAGATCGATGTAGATAGCCTTTATTCATTCAGGCTTGTCCTCCAATGATAGTTGACTTCGGTAATATATTGGGGGTTCAGCCTAGCACCACTGATGAAACCTATAGAGGGCCAAAGTAGCGATGTTATATTACGAATGCTTTATTTTTGGGCTCTGATTTCAAATCATCTGCCTATCAGTGAGAGATGCAGAGGCAGTGGTCGCTTATTATTAGACGATCGATGTCGAAATTTGGCTTTACAACAGATCACTTTGCAGAACCTTGTTCATCTTTGATATTCATTAACTTAGTCTCCTGTCGGTTTGGCCGATGGCGTCTTCAAGAGGAGATATGTCATTGCCTTCACTAACCCCAATTATGTGCAGAAATATCGCCCCCCTAAGTAAACCCAAGATAACCTTTTTCTTTTCTCCAAATCTGTTGATCTGTCCCTCTGTTGGATGGAAACTACTCAATAGTACATTCACCCACGAACATTTTCTCTCAGATGGCCTTTCTTACTGGGATCCATCTGTATCTGTAGAGTAGGGAAGGTGAGTGTAGGCCCACAGTACTTAGGCCACATGTGACCCATTGTACATCCTCCCAAGGAGTTGTCCTCCTAGGTCATCGTCCATCCTGTCCTTTCCAGGAAGGTTGACAGTTCGCTGGGAGACATCTCCTTTATATCGGCAGGTGTAGGCCAAGACTCACTGAACACACACTCTTTTATTGACAATAACTCTGGACATTCGCATAGGACATACCTGACAGTGTCATCCTGCATAGAGGTGTGTCCACTAGCCACATATTGTGGAGGTGTTTCCTCAGTTGACAGTGGCCAGTCAGAAATCCTACCGTTAAGCGTAGATTTTTCCTGGTGATCGCCACATATTTCTTCGGAGCCAACTTTCCAGGGTCTCCAAGGGCGATCCTGGCAAAATTGCAATCCTATGATTTCATCCCATCTCTTTAGGGATTGAGCATGGGTGTAACATTTGGCTGGTTCCGCAATTGTCGAAGTCATCAGGCCGTAGGCGCCACTGGGTCCTGAAATTGTTAGTCCAGCCGCTTCCTTGACTAAAGAGTCGGCAATGCGATTACCTTTACTCCTATCGTGCCCTTTAATCCACCTTAGGATAATGTTATTATCTACCGAGGTTTTGGCTGAGTCTTGGTGGCACTCTAGTACTAGCCCTGAGGTAACTCGTTGTTTGTTCAAGGCTAATAGGGCTTGTCTGCTATAAGTGCAGATTGTAATGTTTTTGCCAGAAATTCCTTTTCTGGTTATTTCTGTTTGAACCACGCTGGTATTTTTCCCATTCCACACTTGATCCTTAGGCTTAGTGATCTGGAGTACATTCCACATCCTGAGCCTTCTTTGGTTTTTGAGCTGTTCATATATATGCGTATTGCATTCGTAGCATCTGACTCTATGTTCTGTTTTATTTTTATTTTGTAGGGTTTATTAAACACAAACCTGGGTTCAATTGCATCCCTGGTTGCCCGCAGCAGAGGTTGCGCAGTAAGCGCTTCTCGCCATAGGCCCAGCCTCAATTGACCCATTCCTATTTCGAGATTTACACCAGCCGTGCGCAATCGTAACATGGCCATCAACGCAACCTCCTTAACGTACAGGTCCAGAGGGGTCAGACTAGTAATTAATTCCATTACCGCGGTTGGTGTTGTTCTCATGGCTCCTGTGATGTTTAAACAAGCCAATCGCTGAATTTGATATACTTTTTGGATGGCCGTTGCTTGTAGAACTTTTGGCCCCCTATGCAATGGCTCCGTACGTTAACATAGGTCTTATTATTGAAGTGTAGATCCAGGTGACCACCATATGGGATGAAATACTCTTTGCGCGTTCCACTGTCCTCCGATATTGCTCATAAGCCACATATGCTCTTTTTCTCTACTCTGTAGGTGTGAGTTCCATGTCAGCTTCCTGTTGAGGATGGTACCAAGGTATTTCACCTCTTCAGAGAAGTTTAGTTTGCTTTTGAAAATTTCGGGAGGTTTTAAGCCCGATAAACTTCTTTTCCTGGTGAAAAGGACTATCTCAGCCTTCTTGGGATTGGGACCCATTGTAGGTATACCAGCAAGCTGCAAATCATAGTATAAGGCAATACAGAAATTTTCGGAAATCCTTATTCCCGTGGTCAGAAAATAGCCGGTCAGTGAGGTGACCAGTTCGTTCAATTCAATTCCTTGAATATGGTTCCACTATCTTATCTTCTTGAAGACGTGCAATGAAAATCCACCAGATGGCAGCAAACTTGAACTCAATAAATATCTTCAAGTCAGCTTCAGTGTCGACATGTCATATTTTGACTATGTGAATTTTGACTCTTGACTACGTGGTCACATTTCCCAATTCGTCATTGAAAACTTCAAAGAGTACGGTACGCCAGAACTTTCAATGCAATGAAATATTCCACCATTGGAACGCACTCCCAAATGTGGGACTCCACAGGAATTTTTGCAGGAACCGATAAGACGTCTGCCTTTGCCAATCCAGCTGAACCAGTATCCTATCCAGAATGTGCTTCATTCTATTGCATCTTCTTGCCGCTTTTGTTGACTTTTTTATATATTGAGCGCAGTAGGTTTATTTTCTCCTAGTCTTTCCTGAGAGTCATCCTGGTAACCAGATTGAGTCAATTCATCCCATTTCAAGTTTCTTTATCTTCCTTGTTCCCTTACTCTTTAGGCTTATAGACTACCAGAACATCTAATGTCATAGTTAATTTTAGAAGATGTCTCCTAACGAAACTGTTGGTATTGTGAAAATGAATGCACAATTTTAATATATTTTGTTGATTCTACGAAATTCAACAGTTGAAATATATCCTAGAGCAATAATGATATATGAATAATACTCTCTTATGGAAAGTGACATTACTCGATTTTCTGGTGAGTCGTTTTAATCTCTGACGGAAAATGAATTAAGGAGGCGACTGAGAGTAATTCACCTTCTGATGATGATAACTTTGTAAGCGAAATAAGCGTTGAGAAACAGCATTTTTTTCAGGTTCCTTCCTGAAAATCGCCAGTGATGTTTCACATAACTGTGAATAGGCCAAAACTTTTCCAATGTTTTAGGCATTTGTTCTTTGATTCACCACGCCACTGTCAGAAATTGCCTTCATGTTAGACATGTTTGCCAACTTCCGGACTCATTGTGCAACGATTCGAACTTAGAAACGTGTTCATTAGATCGACAGTAATGTATGGAATCTCCTAATTAATTTTCGTGGTTGTTCGTTCATTACATAACACTTACATTTTTCGTGGTCTCTGAGTACGTCAATGGCCTTGCCTGTCATACTTTCGATATTCTCAAACTTTATGACATTGAGAGTAATCAGTTGATAATTATGATCAATTTGGGCGCAATTTCAGGTTGATTATTGAATATTGAGGGTGCCACAGAATGTAGGTTCGAGTTCAGTTTTGAAACGTTGTGTTTGAATGAAGTTTTTAAATTACTTAACGTAATTTTTAGTAGTTTAGATCATAGAATAATTTTTTTCCAGAATTCGGTAGATTTTTCGATAAATTTTCAATATAATTGACTGCAAAGTGACAGTTTCGCCAGTCTTTTCCCTTTTTTATTATTATTGCGTTGCAAGTTGTTAGAGTTGTCAGTTGTTAGATTGCTGCTGTATATATAAGTTGAAACAGACTTTATTAGGCGTCTGACTTTTGTTTTCCTCAGGTATGAGATTCTTCTTCCACTCTTGTAGAAGCTCTTGCTTCATCAAGCACCTGACCTTTGATTTCCTCAAGAATGAGGTATTTTTTCCACAATACTGAAAACCTTGCTTTATTTAGCGCCTGACCTTTGCTTTCCTCAAGTATGAGGTTTTTCTTCCACAATACTGAAAGCCTTGATTTATAAAGCACATGGCCTTTGCTTTCCTCAGGTATGACTTTTTTCTTCCAGAATACTGAAGACCTTGCTTTATCAAGCACCTAACTTTTGCTTCCCTCAAGAATGAGGTTTTTTATCCGCAATACTGAAGACCTTGCTTTATCAAGCAGAAGGCCTTTGCTCTCCTCAGGTGTGAGGTTTTTCTTCCACAATACTGACGACTGTGCTTCATCAAGCACCTGACCTTTGCATTCTTCAGGTATGAAGTTTTTCTTTCACATTACTGAAGACTTTGCTTTTTTAAGAGCCTGACCTTTGCTTTCCTTAGATATGAGGTTGTTTTTCCATAATACTGAAGGCTTTGCCTCATCAAGCACCTGACCTTTGCATTCTTCAGGTATGAAGTTTTTCTTTCACATTACTGAAGACTTTGCTTTTTTAAGAGCCTGACCTTTGCTTTCCTTAGATATGAAGTTGTTTTTCCACAATACTGAAGGCTTTGCCTCATCAAGCACCTGACCTTTGCATTCTTCAGGTATGAAGTTTTTCTTTCACATTACTGAAGACTTTGCTGTATCAAGCACATAGCCTTTGCTTTACTTAGGTATGAGGTTTTTCTTCCACAATACAGAAGACCTTGCTTCATCAAGCACATGTCTTTTACTTCCCTCAAGAATGAGGTTTTTCATCCACAATACTGAAGACCTTGCTTTATCAAGCACATAGCTTTTGTTTTCCTCAGGTATGAGATTTTTTTTACAAAATACTGAAGACCTTGCTTCATCAAGCACCTGACCTTTGCATTCTTCAGGTGTGAAGAAGACCTTGCTTCATCAAGCACCTGACCTTTGCATTCTTCAGGTATGAAGTTTTTCTTTCACATTACTGAAGACTTTGCTTTTTTAAGAACCTGACCTTTTTTTTCCTCAGATATGATGTTGTTTTTCCACAATACTGAAGACTTTGCTTTATCAAGCACATAACCTTTCCTTTCCTCAGGTATGAGGTTTTTTTATCCACAATACTGAAGACCTTGTTTTATCAAGCACACGGCCTTTGCTTTCCTCAGGTTTGAGGCTTTTCTTCCATAATACTGAATACCTTGCTTCATCAAGCACCTGGCCTTTGCAATCTTCAGGTATAAAGTTTTTCTTACACATTGCTGATGACTTTGCTTTTTCAAGAGCCTGACCTTTGCTTTCCTCAGACATGAGGTTGTTCTCTCACAATACTGAAGACCTTGCTTCATTAAAGCAGAAGGTTCATTGTGTATTCTCGGACCCAATGAGTACTCATCTAATGATGTGCTGAGTATCGGAACTTCAAAGAAACAGCCCGATCGGCGAAAAATCCTTTTTTTGATGAATTGAAAAAAAAATTATATATATATAGTTATATATATATTTTTGGTAATGGAAATTGATCAACGAATTATTTTTACTTACACAACAAACCATTAGGCAATTTATCTTGGGGAACATATGAATGGAGCCATTAAATCCAATACCAGGTGATACGATATTCAGCTGTCAATTACTTCGTCTTCAATCCTTGAGGAAATACGAGGGTGATCTGAAAAGTTTCCGGTCTCAACATGAAGATGGCAGCACTCGTAAATCAAAGCTAGTGAATTTCGTTGTTCACCTGTTGACAGTTACTCACCAAAGTTTCAGACATTTTGGACGCGCAATTGTGAAGTAACAGTCGTTTGACCACAAACGTGTTCGAATGAACATTTCCAACGATCTGTTGGCGCAGTTTAGGCGCAACAAATCCGAGTATTGGCGCCGATTAATTACTGTATATGAAACTTGGATACACCATTATAGACCGAAACAAAAATACGGTCCAAACAGTGGACTGCAAAGAGGGAACTGGATCCAAATAAGGCAAAAACTGTTTTTTCTGCTGGGAAAGTGATGGAGTTATTTTCGATTATCTTTAAAGAGTAAAAACCATTATAGGAGCATATTACGCCTCATTACTTGACAGGCTGAAGACAGAACTTGCGGAAAAATGTCCTCATTTGTAAAAAACAATCATGTTTCACCAAGACAACGCACCGTCTCACACATCTGCGGTTGCCATGGCGAAAATCCACGGATTACGGTTTAATCTGTTTGATTGTCCGCCTCATTTACCAGACCTAGCCCCAAGCAACTTTTTTTTGTTCCCTCATCTAAAAATCGCGCTCAGAGGACTGAGATTTTGGTTAAATGAAGAGGTTATCACCTTCGCGAACAATAAGTTTGCACAGAAAAACGCTAAGTACTAATTGGACGGTTTACAGAGATGTGAGCATTGCTCTGAGAAGTGTGTGGGAAACTTGGTTAGGTCGGGAACTTTTCTGACCACCCCGTAACAGCGCCATTGAACGCAATTTACCTTCACTTTAAAAATATCCGTCATTAATTATAATTTTTTCCCAAGTACGAATCTAGAAGGGCGATGTATCGACGGAAATTGCAACAGCGCAGCAGAGTCGTGGTAATTGCACGGCACAGACTCGAAAATAAATCGAAGTGAAAAAATTACTTGCAATTTCGATAAGTGCGAACAATATTGGATGAGGTCGTAGGAGCGGCCCCCATTCATCTTGTTTAACTCCTGAACTCGAGACAAGTTGCAACAAACTTCGAAGCTTCAAGCGAATGAAAGTGTGAAAGCAATTAGTTTAGTGGTCGAGATAATGGTTTTGCGTTGATGACAAAGATCATGTTTTCGTGTGGCTGACAGTAACTGACAACTTAATTGCGGACGAGTGACTTTTTTAACTACGACGAAATTGAAAAAAATGTGATTGATTTTATCGAATAAAATATATTTTCAATATAGAAATATATTTAAATAAAGAATGGAATGTACAGAACAGAAGAACCAATGTGTTAGTTAAAAAAGGGAAATAATAATAATAATAGCCTTTATTACCCAAAAGTTAAAAACCATTTACAGGGTTAACTAAGTATGTTAAAAAAAAGTAATATCGATCCTTATAATTACAAAGTAACAATTTTATAAAATAAATGAATATTAATAATATATTAAAATAAAATAAACTATGCCAGAAAATTGAAAATTCTCCATAAAATACTGAGATGCAGTGTCAACAATATATTCTAGGGAATCAAAATTGATATCACACAAATTTGAAATTATTGCAAATGCTGAAGATATGTGACTTGAGATACAAATTGGTTCTGGCCAGTCGGCTGTAAAACGTTTTTGTACTTTTAGTTCTGAAATGAGGCACAAAGAAATTTATAAAAGATAACACCTCCATAGCATCCACATTGTTGTGCAGTAATTTATACAGAAAAATTATTCCAGCAAGTTTTCTGCGTAATTCAAGACTTTCAGTATCAAATGTTATGGTAAGGGATTCATATGGAATACCTCTATCAGGATAGATACCATAAGATTTGAAGTAAATGAACTTTAGAAAACGAAGTTGAACTTTTTCAATTAATGTATTTACAGCAATTGTAAAATGGAGAACAGACCCATATTCTAATTTTGACCTTACGTAGGCTACATAAAGAGCAAATAGAGCAGGTATGTTTGAAACAGATCTACAATTGCGAACTATGAAGCCATAAACACTCAATGCTTCACTTACTTTCGATCTAATGTGGTTGGAAGAAGACAAATTTTGATCAAAATATACAAGATCTTTAATTGAGTTACTTCGTGATAGTGAAATGGTATCTACTCGATAATTGTACCCGATGACTGATATTTTCCTACTATAAGACACTACTTTACATTTGGATGCATTGAGGTATAGTTTGTTTATTTCACACCAATTCTGTATATTTTCCAACTGTCGTTGCAATGCATTACAGTCTTTGAGAGTTTCGACAGGTAAATATATTTTCAAATCATCTGCAAAAAATAACTTATTACAAATGACATAATTACTGAGGTCATTAATGAATAATAAGAACAGAAGTGGTCCCAGTTTCGACCTCTGAGGTACTCCAGATGAAGGATTGTAATAAAAAGAATCATAGCCGTTATAAGATACAAACTGTTCGCGTTGAAGTAAGTAGGATTTATTGAAAAGTACTGCTGAATTATGGAAACTAAATTGGTGGAGATTCTGTAGAAGGATCATGTGATCAAGGCGATGAAATGCTTTAGCAAAATCAGTATACAGGGTGTTCCTTAAACACATGCTAATATTTAAGAAGGTCATTCTTAGACCCATTTCAAGAAAAAAACTTCCTATGGATGTATGTCCTAAACGCCTTAACTTTTGAGATACAGGGTGGCAAAGTTTTCAAAAATAATCAGTTTTTTAATAATAACTGAGAAAATTTTGTAGACATCTTTGGCATATCTGGTACATATATTCTGATGTACACAAATTTGTATTTTTTCAAACAGTGGCATCCCTACAGGTTTCGCATTGAATATTTTTGGGGAAAAAGTACTACGCCAATGCTTTCTTTTCAAAATAAAATCATTTTTAAAATTCTCATTTATTTTTGAGAAAATTTGATCTCCTGGTATTTCTTTGTCCGACGCATGATTTTCACACAAAAAAATAAAAATCGACAGAAAGCAAATTAAGAAATTAGATCAATTCTAAAATGAATGAGAATCTGAAAATTGCTTCATAACGCATTACCAATTCCCTAATAATATTTGAAAACATAATCTGCAAAAAAATAAATTTTTCACAAAAACGAGTTTTATTTTATTTTGTGACAGTAAGTCTAAACGAATAGCACACATTTTTTATTTAGTAATAATACCAAAACTGATTATAAAAATTGTTGGAAGTGGCCACCTGCACTTAGTATGCATGCTTCCGCCCTTCTACGCATGGAATTACGCACCCGTTCAAATATTCCCGGCGTATTTCGTATAGTTTCACACGAGGCAACTATTCGCTCTCTTAAATCTTCTAAAGTATCAACGGGAGTTTTATACACAAGAGTTTTAAGGTGACCCCATGAAAAAAATCTAAACTGTTGAGATCGGGGGATCTTGCTGGCCATTGCTGAGGTCCTCCGCGACCTATCCAACGATTAGGATAAACTGTATTTAAATGGTTTCGGACAATTACACTGAAATGAGCAGGGGCGCCATCGTGCATGTACCATATTCGATTCCTTAACGCAAGTGGCACATCTTCCAATAACCCAGGTAAGTCTTCTTCGAGAAAGTGTAAATAAGAACGACCATCAAGGCGTCCTGGTGGAAAAAATGGGCCTATTAGATGATCACCTATAATTCCTGCCCATACATTAACCGAAAATTGGTGTTGGAAATGGGTTTCGGTTATTGCATGGGAATTTTCTTCAGCCCACACATGATTGTTATGGAAATTTTGAATGGCATTCCGAGAAAAATTTGCTTCGTCTGTGAACAAAATTTGTGTCTCAAACTGCGGATTTAGTGCAATACTTTGTAGATACCACTGACTGAAGTTCACACGCTGTGGAAAATCTCTGGGGAGTAATGCCTGCACTCTTGAAATATGGTATGGGTATAACAAAAAATCAACCAAAATACGCCAAACAATTTGATGACAAATATCCAGAGTTCTAGCGATCTTCCTCGTATATACTCGTCTCAGGATGTTCCTCAATTTCTTGCAGCACCGCTTCCTCAATTTCAGGAGTTCTTACTACACGAGGTCTACCTTCCGGAGTCCCTTTCTTGAAACTACCAGTTTCCCCAAGTCGACGATGAATATTTGAAAAGGTTCGGCTATCTGGTAAGGCACGATTAGGATATTTTTCCTGATAAATGCGCCTGGCTTCTGTTGCATTACCATCGGCAGGTCCATATACGTAATGCATTTGCGCCATTTCCGCATTCGTATAATTTACCATATTTACTGATATTCAGAAAAACAGCGGACTACCAAAATAACTTCAATAACATTTCAAAATCAATCAAAACGCGCTGTGACAGTTTTTAACACCTTACTTTAAACCAACATCAATATCAGCTACTAACGTTTGTACATACAGAGAATTCGTTTTTTATTGCTATGGTGGGTACGCTGTTTTTTCTGCTTTTAATCTTTAAAAGAAATCACATATCGACAAACCCCATATCTCCAAGAGGTGCAGTAAATAAATTCTGCTACACGTCATTTATTCCAGGATAACTAAATTTATGTTTTCAAAAATTATTAAGCGGTGCTGCGTTATGACATAATTTTAATTGAGAACAGTGCATCTGACAACAAACAAATACCTTTTAGATCCTCAATTATTTTGCAACAAATCTGATCTCTTGCTGAGTTTGCTTTCAGTCGATGCACAATACCGCATCAGATTTTTAAGGAATTTATCCTTAAGTAAAGCGATTTTTAATTTTTTGAGCGAAAACCATGCGTCGGACAAAGAAAACCCAGCAAATCAAATATGCTCAAAAATGTATGGAGATTTTAAAAATAATTTTTAATTCAAGATAAAGCAGTGGCGTAGTATTTTTTTCGCCAAAAATATACATTTCAAATCTCGTACGTACGCCACTGGCAGAGAAAATTAAGAAAATTGTACATCAGAAAATGCGCCTTGAGGCATGGAACATATGTACTAAATATGCCAAAGATGTCTACAAAATTATCTCAGTTATTACTAAAAAACTGATTATTTTTGAAAACTTTGCCACCCTGTATCTCAAAAGTTAAGGCGTTTAGGACATACGTCCATAGGACGTTTTTTCAAAATTTTGTTCACAGACGAAGCAAATTTTTCTCGGAATGCCATTCAAAATTTCCATAACAATCATGTGTGGGCTGAAGAAAATTCCCATGCAATAACCGAAACCCATTTCCAACACCAATTTTCGGTTAATGTATGGGCAGGAATTATAGGTGATCATCTAATAGGCCCATTTTTTCTACCAGGACGCCTTGATGGTCGTTCTTATTTACACTTTCTCGAAGAAGACTTACCTGGGTTATTGGAAGATGTGCCACTTGCGTTAAGGAATCGAATATGGTACATGCACGATGGCGCCCCTGCTCATTTCAGTGTAATTGTCCGAAACCATTTAAATACAGTTTATCCTAATCGTTGGATAGGTCGCGGAGGACCTCAGCAATGGCCAGCAAGATCCCCCGATCTCAACAGTTTAGATTTTTTTCATGGGGTCACCTTAAAACTCTTGTGTATAAAACTCCCGTTGATACTTTAGAAGATTTAAGAGAGCGAATAGTTGCCTCGTGTGAAACTATACGAAATACGCCGGGAATATTTGAACGGGTGCGTAATTCCATGCGTAGAAGGGCGGAAGCATGCATACTAAGTGCAGGTGGCCACTTCCAACAATTTTTATAATCAGTTTTGGTATTATTACTAAATAACAAATTTGTGCTATTCGTTTAGACTTACTGTCACAAAATAAAATAAAACTCGTTTTTGTGAAAAATTTATTTTTTTGCAGATTATGTTTTCAAATATTATTAGGGAATTGGTAATGCGTTATGAAGCAATTTTCAGATTCTCATTCATTTTAGAATTGATCTAATTTCTTAATTTGCTTTCTGTCGATTTTTATTTTTTTGTGTGAAAATCATGCGTCGGACAAAGAAATACCAGGAGATCAAATTTTCTCAAAAATAAATGAGAATTTTAAAAATGATTTTATTTTGAAAAGAAAGCATTGGCGTAGTACTTTTTCCCCAAAAATATTCAATGCGAAACCCGTAGGGATGCCACTGTTTGAAAAAATACAAATTTGTGTACATCAGAATATATGTACCAGATATGCCAAAGATGTCTACAAAATTTTCTCAGTTATTATTAAAAAACTGATTATTTTTGAAAACTTTGCCACCCTGTATCTCAAAAGTTGAGGCGTTTAGGACATACATCCATAGAAAGCTTTTTCTTGAAATGGGTCTAAGAATGACCTTCTTAAATATTAGCATGTGTTTAAGGAACACCCTGTATATCACATCAACCATAGTTTGGAAACGACTGGTCTACACTATCGATTCACTATACACACATTTCTACTCACCAGGATCTTGAAATATCCTGCTGGAAAACAACTACTTCCCTTGGCTAATACCGTGACGGACAATGATATATCCGACCATTGAGCAAGTTTCCTCAAAGGTGATATCCAGCTGCAGGATAAATTGAGTAGACTATCTATGTGATCGAAGGAAGAATACATCCACGAGTATCAAAAATAAACGAGGCTCACCAAGTCGATTCGTTGCAGAGCCCAGCTTCAACATCGACCGCCGAACGAGAATCATCTTCTATTTTTCACTGCAGCTTTCACTGCAAGGTAACTACTATTAATCGTGTTGAGAAAACGTGTCTAGATTACCACTTCAGAAGTGGTAAATAAAGTTGAACTATTCAATATTGAAATTGTTTAACCTGAGAAAAGCTTAGGTGATTACTTGAATTTTATATATATTAACATAATAATGTAAGGAAAGGTTATCTGTATCTGTAGAGTAGGGAGGGTGAGTGTAAGCCCACAGCACTTATAGGCCACATGTGACCCATTGTACTTTCTTCGGAGGAGTTGTCCTCCTAGGATATCGTCCATCCGGTCCTTTCCAAGAAGGTGGACATATCCCTGGGCAAGTGACGTATCGGCAAGTGTAGGCCGAACACACACTCTCTTATTGACGATAACTCCGGACACTCGCATAGGACATGCCTGACAGTATCATCTTCCTGTTCATACATCCTGCATAGAGGTGTACCCACTAGCCCCATTTTATGGAGGTGTTTCCTTAGTTGACAGTGGCCAGTCAGAAATCCTACTGTTAAGCGTAGATTTTTTCTGGTCATCGTTAGATATTTCCTGCCACATTGCATCCTTTGATTCCATCCCATTTCTTTAGGGATTGAGTATGGGTGTAGAAAAGCATTCGGCAAGTTCCGCAATTGTCGAAGTCATAAAGCCGTAGGTGCCACTGAGTCCTAAACGTCTTAGTCCAGCCGCTTCCTTGGTTAAAGAGTCGTCAATTCGATTACCTTTACTGTTCTGTTTTTAGGAAAGGTTATTTATTAATAAAATCTTTTATTGATTATTTTGTGTATGTATATATATTATAGCCACCATAAGCCAATGGTTACTTTTGTAGGATTGAATTATAATGCTTGCTGGTTAGATTTTTATAATACTGTCAACAGTATATGTCTAACGCACACTAAATATTGAGCGACTGTCCGACGAGAGAGAAGGAGCCTGCCTTCCGCTGACTTATGTGTGGGAGAAAGGGGAGCCAAACAAATTGGCGCCTTCATGCGTTAGGTAACGAAGGGATTTACCCTCCTATAAGAAGGTATCACTTCAAAAATGAAGCATTTCAACACTAGAAAACATATTTCGACCCATGGTAGGTCGCATAAGTTGTGCCAGGCTGAACCACGAATGCATAGCTGGACTTTGTTAATATCTGAGTTTCCCGCGCAAGTGAAAACTTTGAGCTACGGCTGTTTTTGTACATGGTAGTAGCGGTGTTCATATTATCATGTGAACGACTTAAAAATATTTTTCTGATTGATTCGGCCGTTACTTGATGAAGATCTATAGTAATTTCAAAAACTACACCTCACGATTTTATCTCCACTAACTGTATTTGAAAAATATATCACAACATGTTTCACTAGCACAGTAGCTTTGTCAAGTGATTTGAATACTTCGGGTTGTTCTTACATTAATATTTATATACTACAGGAAATCGTAATTGAGACTACCTCAAAAAAATTACCTAAACCTCTACCTAAGTTACCTGTTCAATTATGGTCACCTGAAGCATATTACCTCACATCTACATCAATAATAATTCTTTCTGGGTTTTTTAAAAAACAAGTTCAATAATGGTGATCTAATCAAATCTAGTTGGTCATTCATTAGAATGTTTGAATTTTTAAGTTTATTAATTTCCATTGCTTCCAAATGATTGTTTCAAACCTTCATTTTCTATGTGCAAAATTTCGTGTAAAGATATGATTTTCTTCTCGAAGATGATTTGAATATGTTGAATTTGTTTTCTTATTTACGTAGCTCGTATAATGTTCCTGGATTCGATTTCTAAATGTTCTGCCAGTTTGACCAATATATACGTGAGGGCTCGTTCCACACTTTGATTCACTTACTCCCGATTTCTCGAATTTGGATGTTTTGTCTTTATTGAAAATATGTTGTTTCGGATGTTCTTTACCTCAAATGTCATTGTTATTAATCAAATTATTTTATGCTTTTCAGACACCCAAAAAGTCTGAAGTAACCATTTTGATTATTTTTTTCTTGTTGGTCGAAAATTTAACCAAGATATATCTCACATGGTTTCCATGTTTCTATTAAGGTGGCTTAATGTTGAAAAGGTGTGCAAAGAATCACTTTTCCCAAACATCAAAACTGAGATACACTACTTATTTTTTCCAGTTAATTTTTATTACATCTGGTTTTCCCAATATCAGATTTTTAAGTGCTCTCAGAATCTGTTTTTGTCGGAAATGGATGCTGTACAATTGACAAGTGCATTGCGATATTTATAACGTTATGTTTGATAAAATCTAAATCATCCGACTTGCTTTTTGTCAAATAATGTATCAGAGGAAATATTTCACAATATTATATCTTACTTGGAATATCGAGATATTTTTGAATAATCAATTATGTGATTAATATCTATTGATATATGAAATTATAGGCTTTCACAACCTGAGTTACGGTTGATATTTCTATTTTTTTCTAAATGTTAGTTAGGGTTAGTAGAAAAGTAAAATGAAATAAATAACGTATAATTTCGATTTGTATAAACAATTAACTTTAATGGGAAGCCAGAGTTCTGAAATAGTTCAATCGTAGAAAAAGTATAGTATGCAGCTCGTGTACAAAAATGTTCACACTTATGTGACTTTGCGGTTCGTGCCATCAAACTGTCACTGAAAAAAGTGTTGTTTTCAAAACAAATCTATTTTGACACGGGCTCCAGATAAAATAAAGATTTCAGTTGACATAAGTCGGATTTGAGCCAACGACCTATGGGACGTGTATTCATTAGCCTGTCCATCTCCATCTCCCTTTCTCCATCGAATAGGAAACGTCAATTTATTAAAAAAAGTATGAACTATTCATATTCACCTATGTAAACACGTAAAAATGAGTTGGAGAAAATTACCAATTCATATCGCGTAGGAGAACTCACAAATGCAAATCGAATAATGTGCGAGTTGAATACAAAATGTTTCCAGGGTCGTACTTGCAAATCGAGCGAATTTTTTTGGTGAGCATGTGACTCAACTTTTTTGTACATTGTACATTGATGCTGTTAATTTTTTTTTCCAAATTTCAATTTTTTGCTCATTTGCAGAAGTACACTGATTCAAATGGCGATGATTTTGATCAAATTGAATAATTATTCACTGAAAAATTACAGTTTGAAGTTGATTCATAAAAAAACGGACAAATATTTGCGGCAATATGTTTATTCGAATTGGAAGTACCTCTCAGTTCTGATTTACGTTAAACGTCTATACTTGCCTAATTAACATTTAATATTTTATTAATATTTTAAGGATCGGAAGTGATACATTAAACAGATCTAAGTTATTGTGATATCGATTTCCCAGCTTCAAAATACGAGGCATCGGACTGTTCAAAGCAAAGCAAAGTGAAAAGCACAATTCTTTAAGAATTTTTTTTGAACATTCTCAATCAAATCGATATTTACATTATAGTGTGAGTCCCATATAACCGAACAATATTCAAGAATGGATCTTATGAAACCACAATATGAAATCTTTTTTGTTTTAATTAAAAAATCAGTAGAAATTCTGAACACAAAACCCAGCATTTTGAGACTTTTTGCCACAATTTCTGATACTTGAAGAATAAAATTAATATCGCTATCAATTTCAACTCCTAGATCGCGAATAAATGTTTCTCTTTTAAGAGCTATATGTATTCAATGTGTATTCAAAGAATATTGGACTTCTAATTTTAGCGAACGTAATGATTTGACACTTATCAATGTTTACCTTTAACAAATTATTTTTACACCTCATGAGGCTTCGAAATCTTTTTGAACTAATTCAGCATCTTCCCGGCAATTAATTGCTCGATAAAGTTTGAGATCATCAGCAAACATAAGAAATTCTGAACCTTTGAAAATAAACTCTATGTCCGATACAAACAAGTTGAACAGCAGTGGGCCCATATGGGATCCCTATGGTACCCCTGATGGAACCTGAATGGGCGTAGATGCTGTATCTCCGTATTTGGCCTAATATTATGATTGAGGCTTTTTCCAAAAGACTAGAATCATCCAGTGTAAATTCAGTTTTGATAAGATTTACAAAACTAGGTAGTGTTTCAAACTCCGGTGAGTGTGTTAGCTGTTAAAGCTTTTTTGTGTCACAAGTTTTTTATGGATAAACTTTTTCGCGGACAAATGCCCTCAAAATTTGGAATTCGATGTAATTGAGTCTAAAAAGTATTTAAGTATATATTACATCAAGATACACATTTAATATATCCCTCTTACAAAATTGATATTTTTCCTATGGTTGATTCCTTCCTAGGCTGCTCTGTTTTTACAATATTAGTCCTCAGCAAGGCATATTTGGGGTGTTCTTCATTTTTGATGATAATATAATATTTCCAGTTACTCCTAGAAAGATGAATATTTTGTCTAATAAATTCATCATGTAGTAATAGTCACTAGGATTCAAATTACTGTAAAACACGACACAGAATTTGTTTAGTCAATATTGTGACGCCTGAAGATGCTATTGTATGGCGAAACATGTGTCGCGGTTTTGTGAATTGTTAAGTGAAAATCTTACATTGAAGTGTTTTTTAATACGATTCCTTAGATATTATTGGATAAAATTATTGTCACTTATTAAAATTAATAATATGATATATTCATACAGACTATTGTTAGTCAATTATTAAATGACTAAATGATGAAAAACCATTTTTCAAATTCTGTAACTTGAAAACTATCGGTCGTACAGCATTAACTCATAGGACCTTTTTTGTAGTAGCTTCACAACATGTTTGTACTCACTGTAACTAAACAAAAAAGCCATGTTTTACGTAATGAAAAATATTACGTGCTTGCGGGTTAAATATTTATAATACTGTCAGCAGTACATGTCTAACGCACACTAAAAACTGATCGTCTGTCCGACGAGAGAGATGGAGCCTGCCTTCCGCTGACGTATGCCTGAGAGAAAGGGTAGCGAGACAAACTGGCGCCGTAACGCGTTAGATAACGAAGCGGTTCACCCTCCCATAAGAAGTTTTCACTTCAAAAATGTAATATCAAAAAGACGACTCCAAAAATCCGTTTTTCCGTTAACCAGCTGTGGCACCCCTACGAATGACAACTCTCAAAAGTCGAAACTTGTGTTAGCTATGGACTAACGAGGTCTTACCTTTTAATGTGTAATTCCTAGCACGGGTTGGACGATAGGGAGTGAAAATCGATTGTTCGGTTTTGAGGTTCGAGCCACCGGTTCCCACAGCGGTCGATTGAGTGGGTGGAGCAAACCATCCACGTCAACCCAACCGACTACCGTTTCAAAACCCCCAAAAAATGTTTGATGTTTTATTTAATCGAAACATAGATTTTTTGTCGAGCCCGAAATCTGATTCACAAAATGACCATTTAGTAGCTGTTTCTTATTAAATGCAGACCTTAAATTGTCGATCTCGGTAATTTCGAGTTCGGTTCTGTTCCCAAATCTGCAACCGATTTATAGACAAAAGAAAACGAAATAGATGTCATTCACGCTTTCATTTCCAACAGCACAAACATGTATGACGAGTCAAGGACATTCATGTTTAATGAGATTATTAAGAATGATGAAAAGCATCTCTAACTTCACAGGGATTGATATACGATGCAGTTGAAATTTGCCGACATTACTTTCTGGGTGCGAAAAAAAAAGTTGATGATTGATTCCGAAATACATACAGAAGCGTTTTTTCTGGAAGTTCAATATTATAATAGAATGGGCGAGACCCTCTGATCTTTGTTTATACATACGTCATGCAGAACCGGACTCAGATCACGATTGCTTGAAGGCAAAAGTCATTTGAGCATTTATTTATGCCTGATACTTTTGAAATGAGCCAGACGTGACGATATTTCAGTGAATATTTTTAGTTTTCTAATGGGTGACTTTTTAAGAGGTATAGGATTTGATTTCAAAACAACACAAAAAATTTGAAAAAATTGATAAAACCTTTATTGGAATCGGTAAATCGATCGATATCATTTAATGTTTGAAGATGATTTCATTGAAATGTTGTCCGCGGTTCCGCTTTAGATGGCCCATGCGCAAGGTCCAATTTTGGCACACTCTATCTAACACATGGAAGAACATTTTCGTAGTAAAACTATCGTTTGTCTGCAGAAAATGAACTTCGCCTATTATTTTCAGAAATGTTTTTATTTTTTTTTGCATACAATGTTAAAATCTATATGTATATTATTTGAAAATAATAAAGACCTTTATTATTATTATTATTATTATTAACCGGTATTTCACGTATAAAGGCTTCTATATTGGCTTCCAGAGCGTCAGTTGTTGCTGGTTTATACCTGTAGACATGAACCTTAACATGACCCCACAAGAAATGATCCAAAAGCGTTAAATCACACAATCTAGGCAGCCAATTGACGGGCCCCAAACGTGAGATAGACTGTTCACCGAAGGCGGCTCTTAATTGGGCCATTGTTTCTCGTGCCGTGTGGCACGTGGCACCGTCTTGTTGAAACCACATATCAGGCATATCCAATTCTTCCACTTTGGGCAAAAAACAGTCGTCAATCATCATATGGTAGCGCTCGTCATTTACACTAACGTTCCGGGCATTGTCGTCTTTAAAGAAGTAAGGCCCGATGATGTCACCGATCCATAATCCACACCAAACAGTGACGTTTTCGGAATGCATCGGTAGCTCTTGCAATGTTTGTGGCTGGTCTTCACGGCCATATGCGGCAATTTTGCTTGTTAACGTATCCATTCAACCAGAAATGAGCCTCGTCGCTGAACACAATTTTTCGATAAAAATGTGGATCTTCCTCCAACTTTACCAGCGCCCATTCACCAAGTGTTAGACGTATGTTGTGTGGCTTCAATTCTCACACCAGCTGAATCTTGAAAGGTTTTACAGCCAAATCCTTTCGCAAAATTGTCACGTAGTGGAGTAACAGAGGCCCGATTGCTGGGAACGGCGGCGAATCGACATTTCACGGTTATCACGAACACTGGCGGATACAGCCACAATATTTTCTTCGGTCCTCACTCTACGTATGCGTGTTGGTGTAATGTCCAATAATGTAAACTGGGTTCGAAATTTAGTCACAAGCTTCTGAATAGCTCCCTCAGTAGGCCGACGAAACTGCCCATAAATTGGAAGAAGTGCATGATGCACTCATTAAAAGAAAATTGTTCTGCAAAAAATAGTTGAATAGTATAGAAGTTCCCCAAACACATTAAGAAAATAAATCATCCAGAAGCTGTAATTTTTCATATTAATTTTTTTAATGAGAAATAATATGTTACTTTAGTAACTTGTAATATTCAGTTGGTTTCTTTTCTGACAGCAGGAAAAATGGTTTTTGAAGTCAACTAATAGTGAAGCTAGAATTAGAAGCACCGGCGTTTTGCAAAAAATATTTATTTGGACATTTGCCAAGTTAATGGCACATGAATTCAGGAGAAATTTGTTCACTCGAATAACTTTTGTTATTCTAACAGGCTTCTCTTTTGAGTCTTTGTTATGTAACGTTTGTTAACAAAATATTTTCTCATTCAATGAAAGTTGAATAGTTCATTAGTAGAAAAGAGTGAATAATAAATCAAAACTTTTTAAATTTCATTTGGTTCTTCAAAATAAATTTCATCAGAACATAAATGTATGTCTTCTATTCACTTTATTATTCGTTTCGATAAATTCTTGGGAAATTGAGAGTTAACTTGGTTTCAATTTCTGTTTGGCAGACTTTAATATTTTATTCGAAAATATTTTTACGTATAAGCAAAAATTCTTTTGTAACGATAGCTATTGTGTTAAGAGCTTCAAATTTAAATGCCAAGCCATGTAAACGGATAAAAGTACAACAAAACAGCAACTATGTCGATTTCGACAAAACAACTTGTCGAAATAAGAAACATTTTGAAGACTGAGAGAGAAGTTTCCTTCGTAGAACTGGAGCGAAACAACAAAAATGGATAGTTGAAGAATGTAGCAGTTCAATACGGGTTTTGATTGAGAATGTTTTTACAACTTCAAAGTAGGTTTATGAAAAGTTTACAAAATTGAATTGAAGAGGTTATATTTTTAGGAGTGATTAATTTTTGGGAAAGAAAGTTTTTGGCTTTCTACTGTGTAGATCATGCAAGATCTACATATCCATGTATAGAGTTACTTATTTTCAAATTGATTACGACCGCACCGGGGGGCCTGGGGGACCGATTAGCCCCCCCAGACGCACCCTGGCGTTGGATGGGATCGGGTGTGGAGGGGTGGATTTTCGGGAAATCCTTGCGGGTACCGCCCCTCACCCCACACCAACAGGATTTCGCAGGGCTTCCTCCCGCTCACCGAACCCGGAATTGCTTCCTTACATCTACTTAGTGTGGCTAACCAAGAGACAGGACCATCGGCAGCGTTCGACCGAACGTTCGTACAAGTTAACTAAGCTCTTCTTTCGCCAGAGAGTACTCGCGTCGCACACCTGCCCCCGCCAACCATGCCAAATCAATTGGGAATATGGTCCCGGAAGTGGCCGGTCGGGGTCCTAAGCTCGGATACTAGTAGCTCCGTCCAACCGGGGTCCGACACCTCAAGCGTCTGCCTTGGTGCCCTTCAAGACTAGACTCGGATACTAGAGCCCGGAAGGACCGCGAGCCCCGACACCTCGAACGCTCGGATCCGTACAGAGGCAGGCGAGGATCACGGAACAGCATAAGCCGTCCAGTGCCTCAGTATGGGGCTGCAATGCACCCATGAATGGATTACCGCAACCCTGTATCCCTTTACCCGCTAGCGGAGCCGCTGCCCCTAAGAGGCCAACGCCAGTTGGAGATGAGGCTCACTAGCCTCCAGCTACGAGCGGGCACGCACCTCCCCCCTAGAACTCATGTTAGGAAAGTTCCCTTTCCAACGTTTGATGAGTAACCGTCGAGGACTCTTTCGAGCATCCTCTACCACACATCATATGTCGAAGATGTCGCTCCCACTACCCGTGTAGGTGCGGGATAGGGCGGTTCATCAACAACTTTTGGGTGTACGCCGTGTGGTCTGTACCGCATACCCTTACGTTACCCCGAGGGGCACTCATGTTAGGAAAGTTACCTTTCCAGCGTTGGATGAGTAACCGCCGAGGGCTCTTGCGAGACACCTCTCCCACACATCTAGCTTGAAACCGGCCAACGCCTGTTGCTCGCAGGTGCGGGATTGGGTGGTTGACCGATAACTTTACTGGGTGAGTGCCGTGTGGTCTGCACCGGGGGACTGTCAAACACCCATAAGAGAGAGACAGTAATCCCCCGCCACTCACCCCACATTTTTTTGTATCAAGATGGAGTAGTAGAAAGCCAAACACTTTCTTTTACAAAAATGTTATTTCAATTTTTTCAAACATTTTCTCAAAGCCTAAAAGTTATTGATACCAATTAAATGATGTTTGATGTAACTCGATTTGTCTCTAGCAATTGTCTGTCAAGATTGTTTAGACTCACAATGTCTCTGGCACTTTGAGGTCAGTACTATCAGCTAAGAAAATACAATCACAATATATTGCTTTGCTCGTTTTTCTATTTGGATTCCACGACATTGGATCTAAAGGTGATTTTGAATTGGGGTGAAAGTAATCAGGTTCAAAATGTCTTGGCTTAATCATGTCACTGGAATTGTTATTATGTATTGTTCTCATGTTTGAAGCTCCGTCCCTAAGCATACCCCGAAGCAACGTGGATCGCTACTTTTGCACAGACACCGCTCTCAGAGCGCCTTGAGGATTTTCTTGTAGTGCTTGTGTTTTGTCATTTAAAAAATAGTTCTTATGTCAATTACCCATTAAAAAAATCTTCAGTTTGCCTTCAGTTCGACACTGGGTGTTCATTTTGGTCGAAAAATGCGAATTATGTGGCTACAATTTTCTTAAAAGGTTTTTTCATTGATGTTTGTTCATTTTTCGTTCCTATTGTTGTTTTACAACCGAAGGAGATGAAAACCAATACGGAATAAAACTGTAAGTAACCATATCTTTTATAGTTTCACTCTTAAACTGGTTCACAGATAATGACTTCGTGATTACCGTATTGGGTATGACCAAATCTCTGATGATTCTGTAGTAAAATATTTCTTTTAGCAGGAACCTCAAGTAGGAAATGGAACCAAGCATTGGCCTTCCATTACATAAATACCTGACATGACGTACTCTCATATGTTGCGTATAGAAAAATTATAAGCTTCTGATGTTCATTACAGTTGTTCGACGTAAAGTGAAAATTAAATGAGCCTTGACTCGTTCAGTTATGAAATCCGTACATCGGCATTTCACAATATATTTGCACCATTGCATCAAATAGCGATGCAGAAACTCATTTCGTTATGTGCATACATTAAACACTACCTGTCATCAGAATAAATGTTGGAGTACGTGCGATTTTATATCGCATTTTAGAAAAGTGAATAACAATGCAAGTGTGCAGATAAAATCGGAAGCAGCTTCCACTTGAATAATTTCACATATATCTGAGAGGGCGGATATTATCTCCATCAATACAGGATGATTGCAGATCACGGCTGGTTATACGTATTTTGAAAATACAGGAATTAATCGATGATGATGCGTTGTTTCGTTATTTTCAACGCATCCTTACATCGGAAGTTGGCTACTTTCTCATTTCAATTGGAACACCCTGTTGAAAAAATTTAGTAAAATACATTTTTCTGTCGCCTCCCTCAAAAGTAGAAACTTGAGCGAGCAAATGATTAACGAGGTTTCACATTTTAACGTGCGATTCCTACCAGGGGATATACTTTCAGTTGAGTAATGGACCGTTTTTGAGATATTCGTATATTATTTTAAATTTAGAGTAACGATGCGTTTTTCGTAGCAAAAATCTCAGTATACTTACGAACAATTTGTCCACTGATGCGATTACACTGCAGGAAATCATTACTCTATGTTTTGGAAATATCAAGAGCTGTTGCGCTTGATATTTTCAAGGCCTTCGACCGTATGTGACATGAGAGTTTGCTGGCCAAACTTTGATGTTATGGTTTGTTGCATCATTTTGTGTATGGCTCTCCAGCTACCTGAAAGAACGTCCCCTCCAAGTGGTCCTCGATGGATACCTCTCGAATACCATTACCACCAACGCTGGTGTTCACCAGGGATCCATATTGTCTCCAATCTTCTTTTTATTATTTATATTGAAAAAAAAAATAAGAATTCAATATATTGCTTTGCTGACGACAGCAGGAGGTTGCATATCTTAATGGGGATCTAGAAGGCCACGGTAACCTAGGCATCGGATGGAATCCAACAGCTTCAGAGTATGCTTAGAGGCGGAGCTCAATACATGAAACAATACTAAAAAGGTCTGACTTGAACCTGGCTACTTTTATCCTAATTCAAAATCACCTCTAGATCCTCATTGACATGTGCAACCTCCTGCTGCCTAAAATTCACGCCATTAAATTCACTTCATTATATATTTTAATTAGTCTTGATTTTAGCTCAACAATGCTTCGACTTCTTTAATGGATTTATTCATGGTTCTTGATTTTAATTTACTGAGATACTTTTTATTTCCATGTATAAGGAAATTTCAGTTTAGTTTCATAGGTATGTCATTTTGTTGTTGCAAGATTCTTGAATACATTTGCATATATTGTCACGGTTTGTTTTGGCTTCGGAATAGGACTTGAACAATTTTTTATATTTTAACTTATTTCATCATTCTGGAAGTTCTTTTCTAGATCACTAGATATTATTCAGTTTTAGTGCTGCTTGCAGAAAATATGATTCAATATGAAAATCACCAAATGAATTTTTTAGTTGTTTGTGGAAGTACGTTCCACTTCAAATATTTGTCTCGGAAAGTTTTTGTTTTTTGAATAATTTATAGCCGTGTTTATAAATTTCAGGTGAGTTTGTCTGTAGTAGCAAACAAACTCATATTTGCGAAATGACTAACCTTTTATACAAGTTATTCACTGTGACTGGCCAAAGGTTGATCAATAAACTTCCGGCCGAAATTAAATCATGTGTAACATTGAAAGCATTCAATCAATGTGTTAGGCAGAATCTTCCAGGATTGGCTCACTCCAAAACGTTTATCCATCCTTCGAAGCTTGATACCAAACAGTTGTTGGACTACAGTAGGGATGAACTACGATGTCTAACATGCCTTCTTACAGGTCACTGTCATTTGAATCATCATATGCAGAGACTTGGACTGTCGGAAGACAGTGTGAGTCGCCTCTGTTTGGAAAATGATGAAACAGCAGGGCACATACTTTGTGCTTGCCCCGCTGCGGACCGAATCAGGTTTTCAGAGTTCAGCAGAGACGTACGCTTACCATCTGACCTGAAAAACCACTCATCAACAAACTAATCGGCTTCGTTAAGAAGCTGGGTTTATTTGGTCTAGTGTGAATATGTGTGAGCCAAAATAAACCCTTGCGAGTTGCGGTGGAGGGTCGATTAGACCAACTCACTTTTGACCTAACCTTTGTTATAGTTCTATTTTTTTTAAGTCAAGTAGCTATTGTGCTTTGGTAGATTCTTTACATGATTCTGCATGTCACTAAGAACAGAAAGTATTATTATTATTATATTCGAAATCAACCTATTTCTGGTAAACTATTATCTTGTTTTATTAAGCTTTTCTATATATTTTCTTATCAAAATCAGAGTACATTTCGCAACCTGATAATAAAAATAAATTACCGTTTTATGGATTCAACTATGTGAATAGTAAATTAGAAGGGATCTGAAATTCTTCCTTGTTCGGCGATGTAAATAACGACTTGAACATTGAAAAATGACAGTTTTTCGACGAGATAGATTATCAGTTTGGTTATCGAGAAGTTGGTTTCACGAGATTATTTCTGTTCCGGAATATTCACTACCCACAAATCAAAACTTCATAAATCAATTATACTTCTGTAATATAATATAAAAAAAGAAAGCAATACAAATTTCGAAACAACAACCACAAAAATGAATTGGCGCTTCGGGGCGACTTGATTGATTCCAGTGGCGCATTTGGTTTTTCAGCTGCAGGAAATCCCGGAAAAACTTGCAACACCATATCATCTGAAGATCTTGATCTGTCCATGTCCTCTCTTTCGTAGAATAAAATGTTGGGCGTCTGCAGAGGTTCCAATAAATTTGAGATATTGCCAGAACAGTACAACAGATATTCAATATCTGTTTCACTTATTCGTCTTGAAAAACTAATCTATTATTGGAAATATATATTTTCTAGATGGAAGTGGTTGTTATACAGTCGTTTTGTGGTTGATTCACGCTCGACGTGTTAAGGAGATCCCCACTATAAAAAATCAAAATATTCTGCTGGACTTGTTTAATGAGGTGAATCATTTGGTTGGCTCGCAATTACAAAATATTATTTCCTAGAAAGTGAGCGAACATCTGTCGAATCCGGAGGTCGTTTCGGTGTCTCCAACGATTACCTTTTTCAACCGATCGACTGCATAGCACAGTCAAAACAGGTTTCATCTGACTTTTATTTCAAAACAATAAGCAAATTTAAGGGCATTTATGAGGTATTAAAAAGTTGTCACAAAAATATTTGTGGTAATTGCAAATAGTTTTTTTTAATTCACGATCCTGTAATATGATTGTATGTAATTCAACTTCACTATTGCGCATTGTTCATAAAAATTCCATATACTACTGATGAAAAAACCCGTCCTTTGGGAGATATTAACTACTAGTTGTTGCCCGCGGCTTCGCTCGTGTAGAATTTGGTTTGTAATATTAAGTTTCGTGACAGACCATTTTAAACAAAAAGTTACAATATTTTTTTATCAACCCAAAACTTCAGATTTCTAACTTCAAATTCAATATAATCTTTGAATCCCTATTCTCCCCCTTGGGGGTGGAATTTGGTGATTCATTTTTTGATGCTTATTTACGCTATACAAATAACCTACCTGCATATTTCAAGATTCTGGTTCAGTAGCTTTGGCTGTACGTTAATATAAGAGCGGGCAACAGGTAATAATTAAGATATACATATATATATATATATATATATATATATATATATATATATATATATATATATATATATATATATATATATATATATATATATATATATATATATATATATATATATATATATATATATATATATATATATATACAGGGTCCTGCAACAGTGGCGCGGTGTTCCATATCTCTATATAGGAAGCAGATAGGAATCTAATTTTCTATAATATTACCTTATTGCTCGAGCTCGACAAAATAAAAATATTGGCGGTCACACAGGGTGTTCGATTTTTTCTGGGCGGATCCCATCTGTGTCTTTTTAAATGGCAACCTATATTTTTTATCGCTTTTTCGGTTTCTTCATAGAAAATAAAATAAACTTTATGAATATCTGCACTTCGAAAATATTGACGGTTTTCGAGATATCTAGCATGACAGGTTTTTTTTTCCAATATTCGTCACTCAGAATATTTGAAATTATAAAGTGGTGCCAAGTCCAGTTGAAATTTTTTTTTGGTCGAATATTCTACATTGGTAACTCTCTCAAACGATATATCTGAAATCGACCTGTGATATACAGGGTATGAAAAACCGCTTGCCAAATATTGTAAATGAAAATTTGCAAAATCTTCCTTAGATTCAATGGAACACCCTGTATATTATTGATCCATAAGAAGCGCCAACGAAACCTCTACAAATTTCATTAAGTATTCCCTATGGCTAAGTTCAATAGTTTTTCTTAAATGAGCATTTCTTTCGAAAAATGGTCATTTTTTCAAAGCGAAATCCATTTGACGACTGATAAAAATATACGAAAGATATCTTGTTTCAATTTTGTACATTAGAAGGTGTCCAAACAAATATTTTTTAACGAAATAAATGTATGTACCTATCACTTTTTGCTAAATGGAAAATTATTTTTTCATTGGATGCAGAATTTCACTTATAAATCGTGCAATATCAAACCAAACAAGTTAAAAGAAAGAAACATTATAAATAACTATTTTTTTCATGTTATTATATTCATTCAGAGCTTGAGTTCTAGATATTCAAATTTGTCAACTGGCAAATTACAAAACTACAAAAGGGAGAGTTTAATTAAGGTTGATAATGAAACTTTTATAAAATATGTTCAACATGTACGACGAAGAATCGTCGTACCTAATCCAGCAATTGTAGCCGATGTGGAAGGCTAATAATTTATATTGTTACTTTAAAAATACATAATTAACTGCACCTATAAAGAAATTCGCAAAAGTAACGCAACCGTCAACGATGTCTGCCCTCACGCGTCTGCCCTCGTTCGAGTCGTGTTCTCGGCGATGGCGCTTCATTGCTTAGACCGCCCCTCTACCCTCGGGAAAATTGTGATAAATATGTTGGTCAAGCCTAACGAGCTATATTAGCTCGCTACAAGGAACATATTTCACATGTTCGGTTTCATAGACCGGAGAAATCTAGTGTCGCTCAACATTCCATAGAGAACGACCACAGAATAAGTGAGAAATTATTAAAATTGTTGACACCGGTACATGACAATAGGTTTCTGAATACCTTCGAAAGCTTGGAAATCGAAAAGTGTGAAATGAGTTCTATAAGTAGCGACAAAGGTCCTATTCCGAACCACCCTTGGTTTGGTTTTATTCGTAATAATTCGTATTAAAAATCATATTAGTATTAGAGAAAAAATGTAGGGGGAATAGTCACTAACCTAGAGAAAATACATAACAAATTAGAGGTACAAAAAGCGTTAGCGCTTTCTCAAGCGCGCGTGTGTGTGTGTGAAGCCGCTTGAATTTATCTTCCCGCGCGATCGTTTTTATTTTGCAATAACTCCTTTAGATTTTCGTGTGAAGAACATTTACAATGTGCATGAAAAAATCAAGGTAACCAATATATTCAATTTGATATGCATTTATGTTGTATACATCTAAATAGCTTTGTAATTACCACATTAAATGTGACCATTTTTAATATGAGTGAAATGAAAAGACTTTTTATATTTTTTTTTGTTTTGAAGTCATATATTTTTTCTTGTACACTATTTTATTTGCACTTTGTTTTGATATATTGGAATCCTTTTGAAAATACAAGGTAGTTCTCACAGGATTTGTCCTTAGAAATTAAACGAGGATACCAACACTCTTCCAAAACAAGCACCGCTCTCAAACAGCCGAACTGCAACACTCTTCTCGACGCGAGTTCACCAACCTTATCTTCGTTTTGGATTTATCCTACGCCAGAGGTTCCATTTCTAACTTTCAGTCTTAACGATTTCAACTCATATGATTGTGCTAGTATTGAAATTCTCTCATACGCTTATTCTTCGAATGGATCAGAGGTGTTACCCAATTATTGAATCTTTCTATTTTAATGCACGTGACTGATGACACGTACTCACAATCTCTTTATAATAACACTGCTGGTGGAATTCGCCCATGAAATCGATTTCGTACGAGGATGTCATAAAACGAGTGAATGTTGTGAAATTTATGGTAACGTATTCATTCGCAGAAATATTAAATGGTACTTTGGTGGACTGTTATTAAATGAATTGGTAAATCACTAATTTTGGGTGTTGGCGGCTTTTAATTTTTTCTATGACCTTTCTATGGATTGTTTTGCTTTCTTTTCCTTGGAAACCTTTTAATTTTGTTCGAGATGCTAATTTGTTTCTAAGATTCGACGGAGGCCATCAAGTGGTATGAGACTGTATATAGATGAATGGGAATTAATCAGTTTAAGACAAGTGCCATGTATCAGAATAATAGTTAGAATAAGAAGCTGGAATCGTAGATAATATTTTTTTCCACGACCTTTCATGACAAAATAGTTTCCGGTGGTCTAAACGAAAAAGAAAACATCGCTCCTCTCTTCTCTAGCGAAGAAAGTAAATGAAACCGTGTACAAAGGTTAAACGCTTCTTAAGATACGTTTCTATTGATGCAATATTAGGCAAGTTTTGTTGCCTTTTGTTTCTTTTTATTGCTGTAAGCAAATTTTCGGCAATATATGTGAGATTTTTGTGTCCATCTTGAGCAACTGAAAATTATCAGTGAGGCGAATCACTTGTTTGAGTGCAACTTAGTCTGTTTCCACTGGCTATTATTTTTTCGATTATTTATCGCAAAACCAAATATACGGAAGAAGAAGTATTTATAGTGGCCTGCGGTTGCTTGATGTCTTAAAGAAGATTTCTATGGGAAAAAATTTGTAACTGTAGTGTTTTTTTTATTTTACGTATTATTTTCCCTTCATTTGGTCCTCTTGTTTTAAGTTATTGCATTTATATTTATACGTTTTAGGTAACACAAAGACTCGTTAGTTTTTTATAATCGATTAAGTCGCGAAACCTAAAATTTATCCGCTTAAACGGCATATTCATGGACACACTCGCCGTACGAAAGGGCGATACAATTTCTTTATACTACTTAAGTTTCGTTAACTGCACCAGCAACACTCAGAAACACTCATTTATTGCTCAAAGTTGTTGATTTTCCCTTGAAATTTACCGCTCAAAATTGAAAACAAGCAACTTTTATTGTCGAAACAATTTTGTGTAACATTTTCAGCAACACGCAACAGCAACACTAAATTTCACTGGTTTGGACTTCCATTGTCTACTATATAAAATGATTTGAAATCCCTGAAACAACTAAAAAAGAATAATTAAATGAATAGCTGAAAATAACAATTATATTAAGCAAAATAAACCTGAAATGAAATAATGGTGAAATAAACTACAAGTAAAAATATAACTATTGAATAAATAAAAGTCACGTTAGTTCGCGACGTTTCGATTGTTAGTATCTACAATCGTCTTCGGGTGATAACTGGACTGATTCCTCCGAGAGATGACTATTTATAGGTCGTTGAAATACTTTCACTTATCCCTGCTTTCCATTTTCCGCTTCACTGGTTCCGTGAGAGATGACCGTTTAGGCGGGAGTTAGCCATTTTTCGCTTGATGATGGGTTTCCATATGTTGCGTATTTCTACGCTGGCCTGGCTGAATACGTTGTTGGACAACATGTATGCGGCTTCCTTGAATTTTCTCCTAAACAATGTTCCTCTTTGTGAAAGATCTCAGCTTGGGACCACTCGATGTTGTGTTGATGGGTCCAGACATGGTCTGCTATTCCTCATTTGCTGGTTTCCCCTCGCTGTGTGTGCTTCTTGTGCTCGGCAATGCGAACGTCCAATGGCCTCTAAGTTTCACCAATATAGGATTTTCCGCACTCACGGGGTATCCGGTAAATGCAATTCTTGGAATCGCAGTCCGCGTTTGGGGGCCTGGTTTTCGTGAGGCTGCTACGGATAGTGTTACCGGATCTGAAACAGGTTCTGATGTTGTACTTGGAACCAGTTCTTCTTATCCTCTCCGATAATCCTCTGATGTAGGGAAGTGCAAGTACTGGTTGTGACGGCTTCTCTTCCTTGCGAGGCTCCTTCCTTTAGCTAAAATCTTTTCTACCATAGCTTTGGAGTAGCCATTTCGTTGAAGATGGCAATTCGTTGTGGATTTCCTTCTCCATTGTGAAAGTGATGGAAGGTCTCACGCTGTTGATGTGTTTCAGGAAGGCGTCTAGTTCAGTATTCCCATGGTTCCATATTATGAAGGTGTCGTCAAATATCTCAACCAGACTCGTGGTTTCTTGTGGGCTTCTTCAGTGGCCAGAGTTTCAAACCACTCCATATATATGTTGGCTATGACTTGTGAAAGTGGCGATCCCATTGGCAGTCCCTCATCTTGTGTAAAGAATTCGTCCTTCAGTTGGAAATAACAGTTTCGTACACAGCATCCTAGTAATTCCATAATTACTTCTATAGGTAGATTCGTTCTTTCTTTCAGGTTCCCGTCTTCGGATAGCTTTCTGATTTGGAGTGCTTCTTCGACCGGAACGTTGGTGTAAAGGCTTTCCACGTCGAAACTGATTAGTTGATCTGCCTGTGTAACCTCAATTGACCCTAGTAGTTCGACAAAATGCCTTGAATTCTTCACAAAAGACGATGTTTTTCCTCGTAATGGTTGTATTAAAGGAAGTGAAAATCTAGACAAGTTTTGAGTAGCCAGAGTAGTAGTAGACAATGGAAGTCCGAACCAGTGAAATTCATCATGAAACATTGTCAATCACCTTCAAACAAAGCAACACTAAAGTTGCTCAATATTGCTGCAGGGACAATGGTCATACATAATTCTTCAACAAATCTATATCAGCCAAAGCTTCTTTTTTCAGAAACAATATGAAGCAACTTTTGTGATGCAGCGTCTAGAATCACCCATCATATAGTGTGTGACACGTGTTGTATCGTATAGTGTGGAACACGTGTTGAGTTGAAAATTATTTAGTTTGAATCGTATAATAAAATACCAAAAAAATATGATCACTTTCTTCAATACCAGAATGTCTTCCAGTAATTTTCTCGTTTCACAAACATTTTGTCAAAATATAAGATTTTCACAAGATAGAAGGGTAGGTTGTCATTTGTTATTGATAATTTGAACTGGTCCGAAGAAAGATTTCGAACCTTCAATATTACTATAGACGTATTCAGTGCTGGAAACTACAATATCGATAAAACAGAGTAGATGTTAGTAGACTTTCTAAATTACGAACCACGTAGGTATGCAAGACTGATCTCTAAGTTTCCAAATTATCAACACTTTGGTGACTAAGGCACCCAAAGCAGATGTTTTTCCAAAATGTAATTTATATAGAATTAGAACTTCAATTAAGCAGTAATTTGTATACATTGAAAGGGGTATATTTTATGTCACACGACTTAGGTCACAAATTAGTAAAATCTACTACAACAACTACTTTCATATCAACATGTATCTGTCTGTATCTGTAGAGTAGGGATGGTAAGTGTAGGCCCACAGCACATAGGCCATATGTGACCCATTGTATATCCTCCCGAGGAGTTGTCGTTCTAGGTCATCGTCCATCCTGTCCTTTCCAGGAAGGAGGACAGGCCACTTGGAGACATCTCCTTTATATCGGCAAGTGGAGGCCAAGACTTGCCGAACACACACTCTCTTATTGGCGATAACTCCGGGCACTCGCATGGGATGCCTGATAGTCTCATCTTCCTGTTCACACATCCTGCATAGAGGTGTGTCCACTAGCCCCATATTATGAAGGTGTTTCTTCAGTTGACAGTGGCCAGTCAGAAATCCTACTGTTGAGCATAGATTTTTCGTGGTCATCGTCAGATTTTTCTTCGGCGCTAGCTTCCCAGTGTCGCCCACGGCGATGCTGGCAAGATTGCATCCTTTGATTCCTTCCCATCTCTTTAAGGATTGAGCATGGGTGTAACATTTGGCTAGTTCCGCAATTGTTGAAGTCATCAGGGCGTAGGTGCCACTGGGTCCTAAAATTCTTAGTCTAGCCGCTTCCTGGGCTAAATAATCGGCAATGCGATTATCTTTACCCTTGTCGTGCTTTTAACCCACCTCGGGATAATGTTATTATCTACCGAGGTAACACGTTGAGGTAACACGTTGTCTGTTCAAGGACAATAGGCTGTCAGTGCAGATTGTCATGTTTTTGCCAGAAATTACTTTCCTGGTTAATCCTTTTTCTGGCGATTGAGATACCAGTCAGTTCTATTTGGACCACGCTGGTATTTTTCCCATTCCCCACTCAATCCTTAGTCTTAGTTATCTGGAGTACACTCCACATCCTGAGCCGTCTTTGGTTTTTGATCCGTCTGTATATATGCGTATTGCATTTGTAGCATCTGACTCTGTGTTCTGGATTCAATTCAAACCTGGGTTCAATTTCCTCACTGGTTGCCTACAGCAGAGGTTGCGCAGTAAGCGCTCAGCAGTAAGGCTCAGCCTTAAGGCTCAGCAGTAAGGCTCAGCCTCAATTCACCCATTCCTACTTCCAGGTTCACACCAGCCGTGCGCAATCGCAACATGGCCATTAAAGCAACCTCCTTAACGTACAGGTCCAGAGGGGTCAGACCCGTAATTAATTCCATTGCCGCGGTTGGTGTTGTTCTCATGGCTCCTGTGATGTTCATAGAACCCAGTCGCTGTATTTGATATAATTTTTGGATGACCGTTGCTTGTAGAACTTTCGGTCCCCATGCAATGGCTCGTATGTTAACATAGCTCTTATTATTGCAGTGTAGATCCAGGTGAACACTTCTTCCAATTCTTTATCAACTTCCGAAGTGGAAAATGTACAAGGCTGTTTGCAAGGATCAACCCTAGTCTAATAGAAATTGACCCGTATTTTAATTTACCTGGTGATTGCTTCAAAAGAACTTCGGCAACTCTACTAGTGGATGCTGTACATGACAACATTTTTGAGTTTGTGTAAAATGCAATATATACTAGGTTGAAGTGGTACATTCGGAACTACGAATACCTACATTGGTGAATTCCACAATAGGTGTATCATCGTCTACGTTTACAATATATAAAATACTTGATTGTGAAACATTGATCATTCTTAATAACTGCTTCACTGTGAAATTGCTCCAACCTTCACATGTACCATCAATTGAAAATTCACCGTTTTTTTTTTCAAAATATACATGATATTATGTGTACGTATCGAAATAGTTATACATATGAATTCGTAAATGTTAATTATTAATAATAGTAAATGATACTGTCCATTTTTTCTTAATTCGGTATAATATTGTTATATTGAATGAATAAGACGTTGTCGAAATAATTTAAAATCAATCTAGCCACGCCTTATGACTTTGAATATTTAAATGAAAAAAATTTGTGGAAGCAATAAAAACAATGTTTCTGTCGATGTATAAGACATCTTCTTGATCGATTAGCGTATATAAACGAAAATAAATGCCAAACATGAGTGGTTTATTTATTTTCGCGTTCATTTTACTTGTTCATGGATATTCCGAAAATATATCAGAATAACATTTGAAGATATGCGTGTTTGAACCAAAAGATTTTTATGACATATTTTATTTATTTTTTTACGAATTTCCTGTTCGAATATGAAAGCTAATGAAGTTATGAAGATCACATTTACGAGGCCCGATTTTTATGATCTTCCAGTAACAGATATGTGTATACACAAAATATTATTGGGCAATAAACTGGAAATACTAGGCCACCGATTCATATGAATGAGTTATATTACGTGTATTTGGAGGACATTCAATGGTTTTGCTTGTGTTTCTATCAATTCTCGTAAGCATTTTTTTTCAACTATTCAAAAATGAAGCTACTTAGGTAACTTCAATTTGTGAAGATCGTTAAGTTTTTCAAATATAAATTTACAATTATGCCAATTATAAGTGACACTTTACTTGATCGAGCTCCTTCAACCTCCTTCAAGCTCCTTCACAAAAGTTTCTGTTCCAGAGAAAAGCATTTAACCTCCTTTGTGAAGAAATCAGCGGTCCCATTTCTATAAATTGATGGATTTAACTGTTACCACGTGGAAATCATCATTTGCGTAAAAATATAAGAAATTTCAATTCTCATTTTTCATTTCCCATTTCTTCTGTTGTTTGTTGTCAGGAATAATTGATTGATCTTCTCCAGTTGACTTAGGAAGGTTTCAAAGTTCCAAGATAGTTGAGACAACAAATATTCTACCTTAGAACTTCATGGTTGTCATGTGAAATATAGTTTCATTTTCGAAACCCTCCTGAGCACACGTCTATGTATCATGAACTGCTGCTCGAAAGATGGTTTAAGGTGCTATCTCCTGTTTGACAGATATTAATGATCACTACCTTTTTCACAAAGATGAAAGAGGTATTGGAAAGTATTGGAAAGGAAGGCGGAATCTTCATCGAGGGAAAAGAAGACGGCGGGAAATATCTGCCGAGGAAGTTCAACCGCAAGGTCGACCAACTGAGATATCGAAGAGAAGCATCGAGTCAGGTGGATGAACAAGCAGGATGAGGTGAAAACCAATCTTTGGAAGTTATTTGTAAAGGCAAAACAACTAGAAGTGACCAGTCCGGTGACGGCATGGCTATGCGGTAGTAGTATACTAGCCTTGAAAGGAGGTGTTTTCCTGGAATGTGGTAAGGAACTGAGATTGTGTGGATTCCAAAGGAGGAGGAAAGTCTTGGACTGACCAGTCTATCAACTAGCGTAGGATATATGTCGGACAGACTTCTAAATAGTAGGAAGCAACTCGAATTTCCGGATCAACCAGTTTGGTTTCGGTGCCGGCATGGAAAGGATGATGGTTGTCGAAAGACTGCTGAAACGGATACGGAAGGCATATATTGTTTATGGCTTTGCGGATATATTAAACGACTACAATACCTCATGAACACTGGCGACTGGATTCTGTAAGAGACATATGAAAATTCAGGAGAACATGGGGAGGCTGTGTATGGACCCCCCATCTATAGGGAAGAAAGATTAATACCAACTCGCCGATCATTCAACAGAAGAATGGAAATGGAAAAGGGGCACTTCCACATTGTAATGACGTAGTGGGAAATATTTTCAATAATTTCTTGATGAAAAGTCGGTTTCCATGTATCTGGAAATTGGTAGATGTATCACCATCACTTAAAAAATATTTGAAAAAAAAAAAGAAAAATTGTTTCATCGCAAATAATTGAGCATTTGGATTAAAATGAACTGTTACCTGCCGGGCAACCAGGATTTTGGCAACATTGCCACATTGCACAATCCCAGTTCTTCTGGATCAAAGCAAGGCATCCAATTTAGTAAATTTCGAATTGCTGATTGCGAAGGTACATTATGAGTATCTCGAATTGAGTGATATCGCTTAATTTTGGTTTTGTACACAAGTTATACGGTATAGTATAAAAAACGTGTGCCACGTTTCACAAAATAAAAGAATATTACGTGCTTGCTGGTTAGATTTTCATAATACTGTCAACAGTATATGTCTATCACACACTAAACACTGAGCGTCTGACCGACGAGAGAGGATGAGCCTGCCTTCCGCTGACGTATGCGTGAGAGAAAGAGAAGCCAGACAAAAATTAGGATCGAAAATAACTTTATGCCAGGGTTCGGAATAACAAGCTCTGGAATTCCTCAAGGTAATGTTCTTGACCTCTCCTGTATACTATATTCACTTTTGACCTACCTGAAGTGATAAACATATTAAAAAACCACTTATTTTCTGATTATATGCATGTTGAATGTTGAATAAAATATAAATTACATGAATGTATAACTAGACAATATATTTGTGTGGTTTACACAGAATGGACTCAGGATCAATCACGAATCCACTTTGTACTTTGTATAGGATCAGAAAAACAAAGACAATCCTATCCGTAGAGAATTCAACAAAAATAATTCTTCAGAGGTTCAAATTTTACCTTTCGGTAAAATGCAGAACATCTTTCTTTTCTTGAACTCCTCAGTAATGTAACTCAAGAATTTATGTTAATTTCTAACGAACTACCTTACACATTAAATACAAAACGCAAACATTATCATATTTTGTGGAACAAACTTATACCCAACTTAGCAGGGTTACTTCGTCCTAATAAATGAAAGGCGTCCCTTGTACGTGTAGTTGCAATGCAGAATTCTTGGAATTTCAGGATTCAGAGTGCATCGCAAATCGTTGGCATGACTTCACGCTCGATATGGTGTACGCCAGACGCATTACGAGGCGTTCTTTGGCGTCGACCCCGTTCTCGGTCATTTTTTGCCTTCTAACACTACATGCTCTTTGCCCCCGCTTGACTACTACGTTGCAGACGTATCGAAAGTGTGAGGAATTTCAATACTTTGGTATTATATTATTTCCTTTATGTAAGCATCACTGCCATCTAAACATTTGCTGCCAGTGACCACGTACAATGATTATGGACATACAGGATTGCTTACTTACATATATCGCCACGTTAAACAAGCGCCGAGCAGATGTGACGTAACACTGATGACACTTTTAGTAGCTGCCATAAGACTGTGTGTTATTTTAACATTTTTTGAGGATTATTTTCGGACAGTATTACATTGTTTTTGTTTATTTTGATTGAATTTTTATTTAACTATACCAATTAGGTTTCTGAAACATTGAGTTTGTTATTGTGAAAGTCGTATTTTTTGTGCTTTTGGACATTTTTTAAACTGGACTCCATATAAGACTCTGTTATTTTTTTCCATTTTGAGGTTTGTTTTTTCCCATTGTGGAACTTTTTTTGTTTTTTGAACATTTTCAAATCAAATTAAGGTAAAAATTGGAAATATTCACATTTTTGTAAATAACAGCAATAATTGTCTAAACATTAAATAATCTTGTAATTTTTAGTCAAAATGCCTGGTCGTATTTGTGCAGTGTCAACTTGCAAAAGCAATCAGTTGACTTTAAAGAAAAGTGGTGTTACTGATGTAATATTTAACTGTTTTCCTATTGCTAAGGATATGGTTTTCATAACTTTGCAAAAAGAATGGATTCGTCGCTGGAAAAGAGGGGATAAATTCACTCTCAAAAATGGATTTTCTCAAATTAGAAGCCGTGGTCCAAATGAAATTGAAATTAACGCAGACACGATTTTAGAGCAGACAATAGGATCAAATTGCAGTAGCTCATTTTCATCTAGTAGATCTGATATTTCTACTAACATTCCTTCAACTTCAATTAAAAATTTTCCAGAAATAACAGAGGACTCTTTAGAATATATTGCTGAATACTTTGCTAAAAAGCATAAAAATGATCTACCAGGTTTGGGCGATTATATACTTATAAAATAAAAGCAGAAGATCATAATTATAATATACCTTCTTGGGTCCAGCAACTTTCATTGGGAGGTCTTATTAAACCCACAGATAATTGGTCAGAAAAAATCAAAAAGGGGAACAAGCTTTTCGAAAAACATCATTTAAATGGATTTAGAAAAAGGCCAGGAGTTGTAAAAACTCTTTCAAAAAGAATTGCAAATATCATTTTTGAATTTGGCAAACTGAGAAAAATTATCAGAATGAAATATAATAACGTAAAAGGCCGACGAAAATAGGTCACTTTAATTAAAAGTAATACACCAGTCCTTTAAATTTATTTCTTTACATTCATGCAAAAAAATAGATCAAATATATTTAGTGCATATAGTGGATAAAGTAGTTTCTTTTTACTCTAATGTAGTATCATAATATATTAAATTGTAGATTTATTAATTTCATCATTTATGGAACAAATTTTAAGTTAAATTATTTTACCTAAATTTCTCATTTTCTTGATAGAAAATAAAAACCGTATCATGTATTTTCTGTCAGATAAATAAAAAACGTTGTTACACCTATAAACAATTTATTACTTATATATTTTTGATTATCAAGCGTTTATTATAAAAGATGGAACAGAAAGTTATAGAAATTTTTTTTAGATATTACTTTTATCTTAAAGTTCATTACGAAATTTTTGGGGGAGTTACAGTTTTCATGAAAATAATACAAAACTGATAAAACCTCTTACTTTTAAAAAGGACGAAATAGCTCGCCCTATCATCCTCAAATGAAAAATTTGTACTTAGTATTAATCCATTTATATTAAGTATTTGATCCTGTATAAAAATAATATTCTTATAAGGGATTTACATGAAATTTGTTTATTTTAATTTAAAAGTGCAGTACCGAATCAATACAGAGTCACCACTGTTACGTCACAAGATCACGTGACGTGTCTAACAAAATCGCAAAAGTAAGCAATCCTGTATGTCCATAATCGTTGGGCCACGTATGCCTTTGGTGTGTAAGGTAGCCATCTTATCGGTAGTAATGGTTTTTTCCTACAATGTCGTTCCCGCACGACCGGCAACCCTCAGAAGTTGAAATTTTGAGCACTGGAAAAACGAGCTCTTAAAATGTTTTTTTCTGAGGACAAAACACAAGTACTACAGGAAAATCCCTAAGACGCTCTCAGAGCGGAGCCTGTGCGAAAGTAGCGATTCACATTGGATTCGAATCGCTGGAGATCAAATCCATTTGGAAAAACGTTCTCAGGAAGTTTATTCAGATGAAAGAGTTCTTAAACAGTGAAGTTCGAGGTGTACTGAGTTGAACCTCAAAACGATGAGCAGCCACAGTCCGTCGCATATTTCTGATATGTACCACTCTTGGTGGAATCAAATGTGCCAAGTCACTTGAACACCTCCTGTGAAAGTATCTATAGAAGAGAGGCAAATCGCCAACCTTTCTTCGATGTTCCAGGCTATCAAGTTTGCACGTGATGTTCACGTCTCCAATCAGGCGGATTGCTCTTTTCTGGATGGAATCCAGCAACTTCAGGATATGTTTGGGGCAGAGCTCCATACATGATAACAATACTCCAAAGAAGGTCTGATCTGAGTTTTATAAAGCATCAAAAGTTGCTGAAGTGTGTACAGTTTTCTAGTTCGGAACAGTGTTCCAAACTTTTGAGAAGCAGCCTTGGCAATTCCAGCGACATGATTGTGCGAAGACGATATATAGGTGTCCATTTTAACACCCAACAAACTTATCAAACCAGAAAGCGGAATTGTCTGACCTGGCAGTATTATATTCGGTTCGGAGACATTTATCTTCTTGAAGACATTTATCTGCTTGAAGACATTTATCAGATGTGCAACCTCCTGCCGCCGGTGAAGATGTGACTCCGTAGCCGATGTCCTGGAATCCAAATGGAATGACGAGACAAGTGCGCCGTCGTCAGCAAAGCAATATATTGGATTCTTGTGTTTTCCAATAAGTCGTTGATATACAATAAAAAGAGGGTTGAAGATAATATGGATCCCTGGGGAACACCAGCGTTGATGGTGAAAGTATTATAGAGATATCCATCGACGGCCACTTGCAGGGAACGTTTTTTCAGGAAACTGAAGAGCAATACACAAAAATGATCCGACAAGCCACAGCATCAAAGTTTGGCCAGCAAAGGCTCAAGAAGTATCAAGCGCAAAAGCTCTTGATTCTCCATGATTCTCGATTGTGTTATTCCAAATATGGGTGACATAAGATAGAAGGTCGCCTGTTGATCTTTGTTTTCGAAAGCAATATTGATGATCGCTCAAAATGTTGAAGCCTTCCAAATATTTGAGGTAATGGTGGTTTACGACTTCCTCTATGAGTTTTGATATCACTAATAGCAAAGCGACAGGTCTATAGTTATTTGGAAGATGTTTCTTTCTCTTTTTGGGAATAGGCTGACGGGCACTTCGTTAGGGCCAAACGCCTTGCTGATATTAAGCTGTTTCAAAATTCGCCTGACTAGACGCTGTCGAAAAGTAATTTCCGGCATTGTGGATTCTAGTGTGGGAATAGTGAGTGGTGCCTGTCCTAGAAAATCGACTGTGATTCCTAGTACCGGGAGCTGATGGTCTTAATCATCGATCACATTGTATTGGTATAAGTCGCATCACATTAGTGATTAGAGAAAGGCATACATGGGTGACACCTCTAATCCGCAGTCGAATCGAGGAATAAAAGACTCGGTTTCCATATAAAAAAATGAATATTTCGAAATGGAAACTCGAAACATTCATCGCTACGCAATATTTCTCTTAGCAAGGTATTAGCATGAAAATTAGTTGTTTTCGGGCACAACCTACTGTGTAGGTACGTGGAATAAATAAGTTATGTCCAATTGACTTATTTTTGATTTCACAATATGTGGTTCAATTTATGACCTACCTTTTCGTTACACCCTGTATCACTGAAGATTCTGATATCAGACTTTCAGAGTCGGAGTCAGAAATGCTTTATTGTCATAAATGTTGTTGTTGTTGATTTTGTTGACAAAGCAGGCTCAAGAACTGAAACGATCTAAAATTCAAAGTAAAATAAAGGTCAAACACAAAAAAATATATATGGCCCGATCATACTTCAAAAAGTATATGGTGAAAGTATGTGAAAAACAAAACGTGTGCGTCTCAGGACGTCCGACAGAAGTGATAACTGGAACTGTTCTATATTTAAATTGTTCAACTTGCTTGCTGGCTACATTTGCCCGACGAGAAAGGAGGAGCCTGCCTTCCGCTGACGTATGTATGAGAGAAAGGGAAGCCAGACAAACTTGCGCCGTTTCGCGTTAGATAACGAAGCGGTTTACCCTCCCATAAGAAGTTTTCACTTCAAACATTATTTGTGATGCATTATAAGTTGCAATTATAAGTTGTAATAATAAGAAAATTATGTTTATTATGCATGAAATACATTTATACATAAAAGGAAAAGGGTCAGCCAAAGGCTATCTTCTACCCTTCCCAAAAATTATACAGTAAGTATAATTATTTAGTATCATAACAATGATAGAGAAGAGAAAAAATAATACATCATCTAGTTGCTAATAACTCTTAATTTTCTTAACATTATTTTGGTCAATTCAACAATTTCATTGCACTACCGTGTACATTGAATTTCAAATCTATTAAATTAGCACTGAATTGATGAATATTATGATTTAAAAGGGGTAAAATTTCATTCAGATAGGAAGGGGCTATACAAGAAAAACATCCTTGAGATTTGGAAGTACAGTGTCTAGGTATGTTGAATGAGTTAATTCTCAAATTGACCATATGTATGTCAGAATGCCTGCTTAGTAAACTAAGGTTAGTAAACAGGTTAGTAAACAGGTTAACTTTCTGATTGAAAGGGGAAGATGATTGAAATTTTTTTTGCTGTTTTAAGAAATCGAGTTTTTAATTTGAGCTGTTGGCGGGAAAGAAAGAGGAATATTTAATCAAGACGAGTAGCTCTACTTTCAGCTAAGTTTGAGATGTTTAATGAAATTCAAATGAGATTCATTTGAAACAAACTAATAAGGAAGTTTATAGATAACGAGGCAACATAGAGAAAGTCCACAAACAGAAAGGTTATTAACCTCGAGTCAACCCCACAAATTGTCAACGTCTCACATTTATCGAATAAATTGCAGGTTTCATTGGAATTTACTAAAGGAACCGTTAAATACTTTTTTACTGCCGCATTTGGAACATCGACCCTGCTAATCAACAGAAATGTAGACTAGAGAAAAAAATGACACGCGAAAGGCTCCATATTTCACGGCAGTATTTCGTGCCTACCGGCCATTACCGAAAACTAGAACTTTTAGTAGGGAGCGATAGGGCCGATAAGGCCTAACGTCGGCACAATATGCTTGAATCCGCGCATTCACACGGAATCGTTGTTTGCCGGGTTTTGGAACGAAAGTTAATATGGGGTAATGGGACGTTATCTGTTCGATGTCGGGGGTTCATGGCGATTCGCAACAATTTAAAACAGTTTTTTTTATGTGCCGGCCGACCTTATTTGTGTATGAATCGAATTCGGGTGTTTTTTTTTGCGTTGTCTGTGTTACCGGTGACTTCTAGAGCGGTTTTGGGTTGGTATGTCTGGATTTCTGGAGTTGGGGTGGAAGTTACCATCGAGGATTGTCCAAAGGTACTGAAGGCTTATTATAAATAGGTGTATGATATACAGGGTGTAACTAAATAAGTGTAAAACATTCAAGGAGGTGATTCCTCATCGAAAAAAAGATAGGATCTTTCATATAAAAAATTTCATTGGAGCATCCCTTGTTAAGATACAGCCCCTTAAAGGGGGTACATAAAATTTATATAACAATTTTTTTCACAAGCACTGAAAAAGTTACAATTTCGAAATTAACCTGACGTTTTGTACTACCAAAAAGACACTTAGCCAGTAATTTATTTGGTTTACCTAATGGTTGTAAGGGGTGGAAAACGCAACCCCTAAAATTTATTTCCAATGTAACTTTTTGTCTTATTATTTGTTTAGCATTTAAAAATTTATTTCCGATAGCCTGTTTCATTTTGAACAAAAAATGTCTCTTGGGTTTTTTGCCCAAAATGAACCAGTTCGCAGCAAAAAAATATTTTACGAACAACTACAGAGATACATCGTCATAAAGGCGAAAATACGAAACTAATCTATCTAGTAGGTCGCTATTAGCGATAGTGACAATTAAATTGGAATAACGCTGTCAGTTTGTGAATTTTCGAAATTGAATTCATACTAATTGTGTGTTGTTGTTCTGTTCTCAATTTGCTACTTTAATAATTCACTTGTTATTAAAATGGCATACACAAATGAGGAAATGGCTGATATGCATTACTTTTACGGTCTGTCGCAGGGGAATGGGTTAGAAGCTTCTAGAAGATATGCTGAAATGCATCCTCAACGGCAGCACCCTTCACATAGAATATTTACTCGACTTCATCAACGATTACGAGAATATGGTTCATTCGATAAAAGAACGCAAGATTGTGGTCGCCATCGAGAAGTATGAACACCACAGCTTGAGGTAGCAGTACTTAATCTGATTGAAGAACAACCTACTACCAGTACTAGAAAGATTGCTTTCCAGCTAAATGTTGATCATATGACAGTATTTCGAATTTCAAAGGAACAACTATTATACCCTTACCATCTGCAACGAGTACAGGCACTGTTACCGCAAGACTTTCCGAACCGTCTTGAATTTTGCAATTGGATGCTGGAAATGATTAGAAGAAATTGTGACTTTCTGAAGACGATAGAATTCACAGACCAATCTAGTTTTTCTCGGGACAAGATTAATAATTTTCATAATTACCACATATGGGCTGATGAAAACCCTCACGCTATTGTCGAAACTAACCATCAAGAACAGTTTTCTCTTAACGTGTGGCTCGGAGTTATTGGGGATGATTTAATTGGACCTCATTTTCTACCTCCCCGATTAAATGGTGAGGCATACGTTCAATTTTGAGAGAAGTACATCCAGAACTGCTGGAGTAAGTTCCTTTGGGCGACAGAAGGGATATGTTTTTTATGCATGATGGGGCTCCCGCCCATTTTAGTCAAGTAGCACGTCAGCATTTAATTGAAACATATGCAAATCAGTGGATAGGTCGAGGAGGACCACAGAACTGGCCTGCTCGATCCCCGAATCTCAATCCTTTCGATTTCTCTATTTGGGGCCATTTACAGCATTCAGTTTACCGTACTCCTGTTCGCGATGTAGAGGACTTAGGAAACCGCATCATCGATGCGTGCAGGGTAATCAAAGAGACTCCAGGAATATTTGAGCGAATACGTGGCTCAATGCGCCGACGTCTAGACGCATGGGTAATGTCTGAAGGTAGACATATTGAACATTTACTATGATTTCTACATGTTGTGTGTTTTGTTATTAATAAATTAGTTTTGTTTATTACCTTTCCAATCGTGTAATGCAGGTACTAACTAAAAAATAACAATAAATCCAGTTCGCATTTATGACGATGTATCTCTGTAGTTGTTCGTAAAATAATTTTTTGCTTCGAATTGTTTTATTTTGGGCAAAAAACCCAAGAGGCATTTTTTGTTTAGAATGAAACAGGCTATCGGAAATTAATTTTTAAATAGTAAACAAATAATAAGACAATGAGTTACATTGGAAATAAATTTTAGGGGTTGCGTTTTCCACCCCTTACAATCATGGGGTAAACCAAATAACTCACTGGCTAAGTGTCTGTTTGGTAGTACAGAACGTCAGGTTAATTTCAATATTGTAACTTTTTCAGTGCTTGTAAAAACAATTGTTATATTCAATTTGCGGTACTATTCTTATTATTCTCATTTATAAAAGAGCTGAAAAGCGAATTAGATTTAACGAGGAACTTCTGCATTTGAATCAACAATCAACTCTTATATCGGATTTAGCAACAGATATACAGCTGTTTCAGCCTATTGGACATATTCAGTACCGGGCAGGCGGTCCTCAATTGAAGACAAACCCAAGAAAAGTACTTAATAAAAATAACTGGGTAAACGCAAGCGAGACATAAGTGCAACCACGTATTGGTGTGACACCCAAGTCAACTTGCCAAGTTTTTATGCCAGTGTTGGTGGTTTGACCAATCAACCGACAACTGTGGTTTTTTGGGATTCGGTTTCTTTAGAATAAATAATGATATTAGTGTTTCACATTGTTCACTGTCAAAAAATTGTCAATATCAAGATTTATTTCAAAATTAAAATTTTTAAAGAAAATATCCTCACATAGCGCAGGTATGTAAATGTTTTATCCGTTATTATGTTTTATATGTATATATTTATTATGTTCTTTTTTATATTACAGTCCTCGATAAAGCTGAAAAACATTAGCGAAAGCTCGGATAGCTGAAAAGAGTATCATTTACTTTCTAAACAGACCGAATTCCCGAAAAAACCACTCTTCTATATATAAATTGTACCGAAAAGTGTTGGTTTCTAACGCTTTTTCCAGTTCGCTACTACTACTTCTTTCATCGATATAAAATAATGCGAAAAACCGGTAAAAGAAAGAAAGCAATAAAGTTCAAATAAACTTTTTTCTGCGAATTTGTAATAAAAAGTAATAGGTACATATCCTTGTAAAGAGCAGATTTTGAACTTGACTGCTTTCTTTTTTTCTATCGAAATAGTTTCTATGAAAAAGTTTCTTGGAAATTGATTTTGACCCTACATACCAAATTTCAACCCAAAATTCGAAATTTGAGTTTTTTTTGTAATTTTCTATTGAAGTCCGATTTTCAATTAATGGTTCCGAATAAGAAGCTACAGAAATGATAAAATAGTCGAAATCAATTAAATACTGGTGAATGTATTCATAATGAATATTGGTTTTTCATTTCATATTCAAGTTCTATTGAAAATAGGACTTGAATATGAAAATTACAAAAAAAAAAATAATCAAAATTCGAATTTTGCGTTGAAATTTGGTATGTAGGGTTGAAATCGATTTCTGAACAACTTTTTCAAATAACTCATTTCGGTATCGTCAAAATATTGAAAATTTGTCCTTTTCGCAGGCTGTCACTCGGGCTAAGTACTGGTGGGTGCGCCGATATTTTAAGGGCTTGTCAATTTTGGAGGATTTCGCCATATTCTTCATTTTAATGGTGGATTCGCCGGCATTTAACGGTTCCGTAGATTTTTCGAAGGATCTTAGCATATTTTTCATAACTCTTTCATCATGATCTAGATTTTCTACGAATATCCCACCCAATCCATTATCGGTGTAGTATATGTGCTCTATCAAAATAAAGTGTTGAAATTTTGCTCAGACAGTCAAGTTCACAAGTTCAAACAATTTTTGGTTGTTCAAATTCATTTGGTAATTCTGGGAATGAACAATTTTACTTCAGTATGCTAGGAAATAAAATGAACACTTTTACTCTGATATGCATTTGGTCGAAAACAAAGAAAAATGCATGGGCTTCAGTAACGTGTGTTACTGCTGTGACAAAACTCTCCAGAATTGGATAAAGAAACTAGGATTTAGATTTAAAATAATAAACAAACGTCAAGCAGTTATGGAAAGCAGAAGAATAGTAGAATTGTTTAACAAATACTCAGAATAAATAACTAAACATAGACAAGAACAACGGAAAATTTTCTATCTGGACAAAACACACGACATAGTTACGAAAGAGTGCACTGATGGTTCGATAATGTGTACGCCTAACATGCCTGCAAACAAAGGATCGCGACTAATCATTGTGCATTGGAAAGAAAGTAAAGGATGGGTTCCGAATTCTTTGAAATTATGTGGAAAAAAAATTGAGGACTGCAATGTTGACTATCATAAGAACATGGAAGCTAATATTTTCTAAGAATGGTTTGAAAATACAGTGATCCCAAAATTGAATGCGAATAGTGTAATAGTTCTTGACAACGCTTCCTATCATTCGCGACAGCTCATCAAAGTACCGAATAAAAATTCCAAGAAAGACGAAATACAAAGTTTTTCAATGGATAACAGTTTGTATTTTGAAGATAACAAACTACTTGAAGTTTTACAGACAAAAACATTTGAAAAAGTTTATGCCCTTGGGAGTATTGCTGAAAAGTATGGACACAACACATTGAGACTTCCCCCTATTGATTTGGGGAAAATTGAAACAAAGCATAAGGCGTAAAAATAATTTTCCAAAATTTGATAAGAAGATAACAGAGCTAATTAAAGAAGAAGTATCAAATATTACCGAAGAAGACTGGCAGAAAAGGATTGAAAAAGTTTTTTTAGTTGAAAAAGACCATATGGAGATTGGACACGTCCATATTAATGGTGGAAATGAATTCATTATTGATTTAAAAGACGACAGCGATAGTGGAACAGAGAATATAGAAGAGGAATTATCTGAAGCTTTCGAAGAAAGTTAGTGAAGTGTTTTTGAAGCGATCTATTGTATATATAAATGAGTAAGTAGTATTCAGAAGTATTTTCAATTATCACCCAGTTATTTGAATCCTGAAATGGATTGAAACCTATTTAACTGGTCGTACACAGGTTGTTAAAGTTAGGCTTCAGACTGGGTCATTTGTCTCTGAATCTCGAAACGTTGTTACAGGTGTGCCCTAAGGTAGTGTTTTGGGGCCTACACTATTTATTTTATTTGTTAATGACCTTTCAAAAATGAATCATCCACAGTGCTCTATACAATTTGCTGATGACACATCTTTTACTGTCAGTGTTTCGGAATGTGAAACATTGTCAGTAAGAGCAAATGATGCTGTATCTAACATGCAAAATTATTATTCTAAGAATGGCTTGATTGTAAATAATCTTAAAACCAACACCATTCTCTTTACAATTCAGGAAACTGATTGTAGTGTATTGGTCAGGTCTGATATTAAAACTATTGAACAGGTGAACTATAAAAAATTTTTAGGAGTTTTTATTGATTCCCAACTCAATTGTAATCATCATGTTGATTTCATACTGAAGAAATTAGCGACACACTGTTTCGTTATATGGAATCTGCGTAATTTTGTGTCTATTGAAATTCTTAAAAGTTACTATTATGCATATGTTTACTCTGCCCTCAATTACTGTATTATTTGTTTTGGCAACTGCAATAGAATCAGTGATTCCAGAAAAAGACTATTAGAACAATTTGTTTTAAAAAACCACTCGATTCCTGTAAACCACTTTTTTCAAAGTTGAATATATTAGCTGTTACTTGCATGTATATTCTTAATTGCGTAATCTACGTTAAATCAAATTGCTCCAAGTTTCAGAACAGAGATGATACATGTCTTCTTTCGGGCTTCACCCTGAGAAAAAACTACTTATAACATTTTAATTCCTAGTCATAAGTTAGCCAAGGTCACTAATGTACCTCATATCATGTCAATAAAACTGTACAACAAGCTCCCAATATCCATTAAAAAAATAACTAGTGTAAAGCTCTTTAAACATAAAGTTCGGAAACTATTATGTGAAAAGGTATTTTATTCGCTCGATGAATTTTTTCAGTCTGATTTGGAATTTTAAATTTAAATTTTTGTATCCCTTTTATGGTCTAAATGTTATATAGTATGTCTTATAATTATGTTGTTTTATGATTGTGACCTCATTGTAATTGTACTGAGTAATGTGACTTTTTCCATGCCTTCCCTAGGTCTACGGAAATAAAGATTTTTTAATTTGATTTTGATTTTGAATCACACTTTCCCACTCACCTATATGATTCTCATATAATCAGAAATGATTTTTTTATAATCTGAAATGATTATTGAATAACGAAATTAGTTAGCTACCTAACTATATTATTAAAGTGCAGCTGTTGGAAGATAGGTTACACTATATCGTGAAATGTTGGGTTTTCCAGGTAGTTTAATTGAAGCCAGTCATTACCAAGAGTTTCGTTTTTATTCGTATCAAAGTTAACATCTTACATCGAAGAGTATATGCACACTAATGATTCATCAGAATCGGGGTTATACAGAATTGGTTGCTCATCACTTATTATCTAATTGTTATATATTTGAACTGCAAACAGTTCAATGTACTGAAAAGGTTGCAGTAATACATAATTAGGTCGAGGTGAGTTTAATGAACCTGCAACGTTTCTATACGTAGAATTGTGGAAAAGACAATTGAATATAATACGAATTTGGTAAACTATTTGAAATGTAAAATATGTGACTTAAATCTTTATCACACCTCCCTTGGCAAAATAAAAAGAAAAGTTTTTAAAAAAAAAAATTTTCTTTTTCTTCTAATCACTAAAACTAAATCTAATTACAGTATCTAATCTAATTATAGAATCACTCAGTTGTAATACGGTTTCACTCTGTTTTTATGCACTGTCACTTCTTTATTGTCCACTTTAATCACTATATTCGGGTGTTCGTCTCTTATCACTGAATAAGGACCCTTAAAAAGTTCTAGCATTTTATTAGTAACATTATTTTTCACTAAAATTAAATCTCCTACTCTAAACTCATTACTAGGATTACAGTACTCATCATATCTCTCTTTTCTATTTGTTTTACATTTTAACAAATTATTTCTTGCATCGGCACATGCTCGCTGAAGACGGTGTTTCAGTTCTAGAGGATAGTTATCAAAAGTATACAGAGGATCAATATTTTCACCAATGTTAGTGGGAAGTTTCGGTAAATGCCCAAAAACTAGCTCGTAAGGAGAATATTTTGTTTCTGTATGAACCGTTGTATTGTATGAAAAACACCAAAAAGGAAGCCAAGTGCTCCATGCAGACTTAAATTTAGATGTCTGCATTCTTAGGTACGCGCCTAGATGTTTGTGTGAATTTTCTAAGGATCCTATTGTCTGTGGGTGATATGCACACGAATTGAGTTGTTTTATATCAAGTAATTTACACATTTCGGCGAATACTGAATTTATGAATTCGGTACCCTGGTCCGAAAGAATTTGTTTCGGAATTCCGTATCGTAAAACAAAATTATTAACGAATGATTTCGCTACGGTTACTGCTTCTTTATTTGGTAGTGCAAATGCCTCCACAAATTTTGACAAGTCGCATTGTAATGTCAAAATATATTTATTGTTCTCAATGTCTTGTTCGATAGGTCCTACTAAATCTAAGGATATTTTCTCAAACGCGTATGATGCTGTTGTTGTTATATTCAGGGGTTCTATAAATGGTTTAGAGTGTTTGTATCTTTGGCAGTCATCGCAAATTTTTACAAATTTTTCTACGTCATTGTACAGTCCCTTCCAATTGTAATACCTTTTGATGTTGTTATACATTCTATTGATACCTGCGTGACCTCCTGTATGTAGAATGTGAAAATCATTTAAAATTAATTGTCTAGTTGCTGAATCGTTAATGATTTGGCAGTTGTTTATGAATGTAATTTTTGTTTTCGACTTCTTGAAGATTTTTGAAATATATTTAATTATATCTGCAGATAAATTGTTATTTTTATCGATTAATATTTCTGGAATATTTTCTTGTCCGGACAACTTTTGACAGTCTTTCAACATTTCTTGAAGATATAATGCTGAGTAAGAATCTGTCTTATTCAAATATATAATCTGCAAGCTTGCGTCATAAATTAAATAATCGTTCATGAACTTAAATTGTTTTTCTGACTTCCGTAGTGCATTGAATTGTTGTGAGCTCAATATTTTCAATTCAGTTACGTTATAAGGCTTTTTCAAAACTTCGACAATTCCGGGGTGATCAGTCCTAGTTTCATCGTTTACACTCGGGTTATCCAGCAATCTCTTTGTTCGTGAACGTGTTATAACATTCACAGAGGCATCAATTTTTCTGGACATTTCTTTCAAGTTGTCAGATGGTATTTCTACTCGAGAAAGAGCGTCTGCAACGTTTGAATTGCCCTTAACGTACTGTACTACATAGTCATATTCATCTAAAACAAGTCGAAATTTCGTCAGTCTACTAGACGGTTGATTTGAGCCGTACAAAAATATAAGAGGCCTATGATCGGTCTGTATTACAAATTTTCTTCCATACAAATATGGTCTGTAATGTTTCACTGACCAAACTATAGCTAAAAGCTCTAGTTCAATAATGCTATAATTTCTTTCTGCTTTATTTAATGTTCTACTGGCATATGCAATTGGTTTATTGTCTCCGTTACAGAGTACTCCTGAAATTGCTATTTTTGAGGCATCAGTTTTCAGTATGAAAGTGTTTTCAGCTGAAAAATCTGGGTATTGTAAAACTGGAGGTGATGTTAATCTTGATTTCAAATTTTCAAATGCTTCTTGACATTCATCAGTCCAGATAAATTTTTCACCTTTTCTAGAAAGTTTGTTCAGAGGTGATGTTATATGAGCAAAATTTGGAATAAACGACCTGTAATAATTAGCAAAAGCTACAAATCGTTTCGTTTCCTGTGCGTCTTTGGGTACTGGATATTGTTGTAATGCCAGAATTTTTGACGGGTCGGGAGATACTCCTGACGCTGAAATTTTATGACCTAAATAAATGATTTCTTTTCTGAAAAATTGACATTTACTTGGGTTGAGTTTTAAATTTACCTTTCGCAACCTGTGTAAAACTTTCGTTAAATTTTTGTTGTGATCCATTAAACTATTTCCCAGAATAATAATATCGTCTAAGTAAACAAAACAACATTCAAAATTTAAACCTGTCATAGCCATAGTTAAAGCCCTTGAGAATACACTGGGACTTACTTTCGCACCCATTGGCAATCTGGTCATTTGATATTGCCCTGTATTCGTGGTGAAAGCTGTATACTCTCTAGAAGCTGGGTCGAGTTCAATTTGGTAATATCCTTGTGCTAAGTCAAGATGGGAAAAATAAATTGCACCGGAAAGTGAATCTAAAATCTCATTAATATTAGCAATAGGAAATTTTTCGTCTTTAAGACATTTATTTAGTAATCTATAATCAATAACAACTCTCCACTTGCGTTCCCCATTTTCGTCCGATTTTTTGGGTACTATTAGTAGTGGTGACGACCATGGAGATCTAGCAGGTTCTATTATTTTATCGTTTAACATTTTTTCAATCTGTTTTTCAATTTCCAGTTTTTGTGATTGAGGTAGTCTGTATGGTTTTGTGTACACGGGGTTTGTGTTTTCGTTGAGTTTAATTGAATGTTTATAAATGTTAGTTACTGAAAGTATATCATTGGGTAAATGGAAAACGTCCGCGAATTTCGCACAGATATGGTCGAGTGCTCGTTTTTCCTCTCCATTTAGTCCGTCTTTACAAATTGATTTTAAGACTTCTTCCACTCGTTGAACGGATGAAACATTCATGTCGTTGTAAGAAATAATTTCGAACAATTTGGCGTCAGCAATTTTCGGTGAAAAATTCTTAATTTCTACTGGTTCTTCTCGCGTGTTCAGAATTTTTACTGGAATTTCATTTCCGTCTACCGGTTTTGAAATAGATCCGGCAACAAAGACACCACTGGCTATTTCTTGTGGAAATACTATGCATTCAAAATTTTTGTATATCTTGAAGTACTTGATTATTTCACAGCGCGGGGGAATACTAGTATTTTTATTGAAGTTGGACTCTATTGGAATTGTAAATTTATTCCCATAAACTGTGAAAGAAAACTCAAAATTTTCATAATCTATGATTGCTGAGTATTTTTTGAAAAAATCTGCACCTAAAATCCCTTGTATGTTATTGTCAAATGATTCTATTATAAAGAATTTATGTGTGAACTCATTTTTGCCGGCTTGTAAAGGTAAGTATAATGACCCTAGCGTATTTGTTGACCCTGAAATTCCGTCGATTTTTATTGTGTCTGAATAATCTATTGTAGACAAGTGTCTGTTTACATGTTTGTGGAAAAGTGCGCTAATCGATGCACCTGAGTCGAGAAGTAAATGAATTTCCTGATTATTGTAATTGAATCTGACATAGTTTAAATCGTGTATATCAAAGTTAGCATAATTTTTCAGACTATTGGCCTCGAAAAAATGTTTGCTCTTGTGAGCTGTTTTGATTTGATTCCTCGTTTTCTACACTATTTACTAAAAACATATTTTGTCCTCTGTTGTCTCTTCTAATATTTTGATTTTGTTGGGGACGATAATTTGGTGAGTTTTGAGAGAAACGATTTCTATTCATAGGGTTGTTTTGTCTGTTAACACTATTGAATCTCCCTCGAAAATTGTTGTTTGGGATGTACCTTGTATTGTTATGTCTGTTCGAACTGTTTTGATACCTGTTCCCGTTTTGTCCTCTATATCTATTGTTAAAATTTTTGAAATGATGATTTTGTTTATTTCGAATGTGAAACATAGTCGGTGGCTGATGGTTGTCTTGTGTGAATTCGTCTTTTGCTCCATTAATTGCGTCTGTCAGTGTGTTGTAATTCCGAGCTTTTATAATAGTTCTAAGTTCTGTATTTTGTATACCTTTTGCGAAAACGTCAATTGCTAGTTTTTCATTCTCTTTCCTGAAAATTTCAATAGAATCTGTGTTGTCACCTGCCTGAGCTAAAGTAAGATCTGACATTAGTGTTTCTATTGATCTTCCATATTCATCGATACTTGAGTTACCTTGTTTTATATTTTGTAATTTAGCCGAAAGTGTTGGAGCTGATTGCTTTGGCAAAAAGTTAGTTTTTAAATCTTTTAATAAATTTGCGCCGGTGGTATAATTGTTTTTCATTCGGATTTTATCTCTGTGAGATATGCAAGCTTTAAGAACATAATTTATTAAAGATTGTTTGCCTAACGTGTCTAACGTAGGTTCATATAATTCAATTCCCTCTATTAACTGATACACGCCTTCAGTTGTGCCATTTAATTTTGGCAGTAAGTTAGCTGCTGTTTTGAAATCGAATTTGTCTCCACTCATGATTATCTCTGTAATCAAAACTGTATCTATATTAGTGCTAATATCTATTTTCCTAACTGAACTGATCCTATCATCCAAAATATTTTTTACTCTAGTAGATACTTTCTCTAATCTATGTAAATATAATTCTACTTGAGCAATTTCATCCTTAGTTGGCCCGCTATTATTAAACTTATGAACTAATTCATTAATAAGTGAATTAAATTTTCTAACCTCTGATACCGTCTCTGCGTAGCTGCTTCACTTCGTTTTTCGTAAGACTCTTTGCGAAGATTTTCTTCAAATTTCACCAATTGTTCTTCAGCTCCTGTGAACTCCTTCAGAATATCCCTGCTGCTCATGAGCCCTAGATACTAGCGTATTCTAATATTCTCTTTTTCAGTTGGAATTAATCCCTTCTCGAGACCTTCGAAGTTCGCTTAACGCGATTTGTCGTTCCATTGATTTTTTCATACCATCTCGTATTTTCCTCCATATAAAATAAATAATACCAATTGCGATGAATATCAAAATTGGAATTATCATTCCGTCGGTGTGTGTGAATTCGGTGGAACTGGATTGATTTGCATTATTTGATCCCGTGCCAGTAGCTTGTATCTGCAGTCTTTCTTCGTTTGTAACTTTTGATCCACACATTTTCAACTATTTGGTTTTTTCTCTTCACACTGGTTGGACTGGACTGGCAGGATCGCCATGAAATGTTGGGTTTTCCAGGTAGTTTAATTGAAGCCAGTCATTACCAAGAGTTTCGTTTTTATTCGTATCAAAGTTAACATCTTACATCGAAGAGTATATGCACACTAATGATTCATCAGAATCGGGGTTATACAGAATTGGTTGCTCATCACTTATTATCTAATTGTTATATATTTGAACTGCAAACAGTTCAATGTACTGAAAAGGTTGCAGTAATACATAATTAGGTCGAGGTGAGTTTAATGAACCTGCAACGTTTCTATACGTAGAATTGTGGAAAAGACAATTGAATATAATACGAATTTGGTAAACTATTTGAAATGTAAAATATGTGACTTAAATCTTTATCACAATCGTTTACTTCAACTATACCCAGGATTTTCACGAAAAATGATAATCAAGGATAAAATCATCTTCAGGCTGACTGGGAATTTTGATACGTGTTCTACATGATTTCAAGTTCCAATCGTTAGCCATGCAGGAAACCTCGATTATGTGATGTTTGAATCGATAACCGAGTCAAGAACTATTGTCTCGCTGTTAGTGGGACGGCTCGGACGACATTCTGGTAAGGTCGATAATATTAATATCGATCCTGAGTAACCTTCACAGTCCTTGCCCTAGATTCGAATGTTTTCTTCCTCTCCATATCTGTGCGATGTATGCAAATGGTTGGCAGGTGCGATACAATGGAAGAGTATGAATAATGACCGGAACAGTATATCTTGCGAGTGACAACTCTAGCGAAAAATCGAGACCCTCCAAGTAAGACGAGTGTTGGAAGGTTTTTCGAGATAATAATTCGTGATCGAAGCGGTAGGTGGTCGTCGATAAATCTCTCGGGAGCGTGTTGAAGGATGTTCCGCAAGCTGCCTACCGTGGATGGCTGCGAGAATTCCATTCGTATGGATGAAGTAGGAGTAGATAGTTTAACAATGAAATGGAGTTTAATCAGTATAAGATTACTCAATAATTGTGCAGAGGAAAACAACTATAGTATGGTAATAACAGCATTTGTATGAAATTTAGTATTGGTAAACATAATTCGTCAAGAAAAGTCTTTCTGTTCAGTCAAATCGTTGAAAAAACGGGTGCTTCTCGGGACGCCCGACAGATGTGATAACCTAAACTAGTCTAAGTTGAACTATTTAATATTGAAATTGTTTAACTTGAGATAAGCTTGTGTATGTACTTGTGCTCTCATATTGTACTTATTTTGTTACTGCTTTCACAGCTACTTCTGTGTCATTCACCTCTTATCTTAATTTTAATGAATGATTGTATTTTTACACGATTTTTTTTATGTACTCATATGATATTTACTGTTAATAAACCTTTTTTATTTATTATTAGTATCATCATTTTGAAGCCACGTTTCACATAATAAAAGAATAATAAGTGCTTGCTGGTTAGATTTTTATAATACTATCAACAGTACAAGTCTAACGCGCACTAAATACTGATCGTCTGTCCGACGAGAGAGGAGGAGCCTGCTTTCCGCTGACGTATGCGCGAGGGAAAGGGAAGCCAGACAAACTGGCGCCTTTACGCGTTAGGTAACGATGCGGTTTACCGTCTCATAAGAAGTTATCACTTCAAAAAATATCATGATTTCAGCGGAACAACTTTCAGTCGAAAGTGTTTCTGAAATACAAAATAAAATAGAATGGAATGAAAATGACGAAAGAGTATGTAATGGACTGAAAATATATGATTTTTTTTCAAGGACAAAACACAAGCACTTCAGGAAAATCCTTAAGGCGCTCTCAGAGCGGTGCCTGTGCGGAAGTAGTGATTCACATTGGAATTGAATCGCTGGAGATTAAATCTTTCTGGAAAAACGTTCTCAGGAAGTGTATTCCACATGAACGCAGTTCTCCAAATGAAATATTTCTCAAACAGTGCAGTTCGGGGTGTACTGAGTTGAACCTCAAATGTATTAGCAGCCACAGTTAGTCACGTATTTCTGATATGTACCGCTCTAGGTGGAATCAAATTTGCCAAGTCACTTGAACACTTCTTGTGGAAGTATCTATAGAAAAGATTCAAAACCCCAACCGTTCTTCGATGTTCCAGACTATCAAGGTTGCAAGTGATGTTTGCGTCTCCAATCAGATCGATGGCTCTTTTCTGGATGAAATCCAGCAGCTTCAGGGTGTGCTTAGGGGCGGAGCTCCATACATGAGAACAATGCTCCAAAGAAGGTTTGATTTGAGCTTTATAAATCATCAAAAATTGCTGAGGTGTATACAGTTTTCTGGTTCGGAAGTGTGTTCCAAGCTTTTGAGAAGCAGCCTTTGCAATTCCAGCGACATGATTGTGCCAAGACATTTTGGTGCCCATTTTAACACCCATCAAACTTATCGAAACAGAATTGCCTCTCCTGACATTATTATTTCCGATTCGGAAACATTTATCTTTTGCAAGAAAGTAGATGCTTGGGTTTTTGTGGCATTGAAATGAACCTGGTTACTTTCACCCCAATTCGAAATCACTTCTAGATCCTTATTAAGATATGCAACCTCTTGCTGCCGGTAATGATGCCCTGAAATCCAAGTGAAGAGACGAGACAAGTGTGCTGTTGTCAGCAAAGCAATGTATTGGATTCTTCGTTTTTTCCAATAAGTTGTTGATATACAATAAAAAAAGGGATGGTATCCATCGACTGCTACCTGCCGGGAAGGTTCTTTCAGGAAAGCTGGAGAGCCACACACAAAAATGATCCGATAAGCCATAGCATCGAAGTTTGGCCAGCAAACCCTCATGCCACACACGGTCAAAGGCCTTAGAAATATCAAGCGTAACAGCTCTTGACGTTTCTCGATTGCGTTATTCCAAATATGGGTGACATACGAAAGAAGGTCGCCAGTTGATCTTTGTTTTTGAAAGCCATATTGATGATCGCTCAAGATGTTAAAGCCTTCTAAAGATTCAAGGATATGGTGGTTTACGGCTTTCTCCATGATTTTTGATATCACTGATAGCAAAGCGACTGGTCTATAGTTATTTGTAAGATTTCTCTTGTCCTTTTTGGGAATAGGCTGAACGCGAGCAATCTTCCAACAAGAACAAAAAACCTCTTTCTTGTAAGACAGTTTGAAAAGTCTGCAAAATACTGTTGCGAGTTCATTTGAGCAATTTTTAAGTACGATGACGGCAGTTCATCAGGACCGGACACCTTGTTGATATTGAGCTGTTCCAATATTTGCCTGACTAGACGTAATTTCTGGCATTGTGGATTCTAGTGTGGAAATAGTGGGTGGTGCATTTCCTAGAAAATCGACAGTGGAGTGGAATGCAAATTGTTCAGCTAGTAGATTAGCTTTTTCTATGGTTGTTGTTGCAATTGAACCATCCGCTTGTGTTTATGGTGCAATTGTGGATTTTGTAAAGTTTTGATGAACAGTTTCAGCTAACGTTGGGATTGGGATTGGCAAGCAGCTTATCCCCAATTCTCTGATTGTGAATTTTGTTGAACCAAGGTTTGCCTTAGAGGTTCGTTTAATCAAAAAAGGAATATATGCATCTATAGATGATAGATAGGAGTGAGCTATGATCTTTAAAATTCACATCAAGTTTCGTGAATCTTTGTGAAAGGTTTCTCAACAAATTTCATATAAATGAGTTACTATTGGTTCATTGTTCTTTTGCTGCTTTAGTAACAGAAATCTACAAATAAACGCTGAGAAATGAATTATTTCGAATTCAAATTTATCGACTCACAGATGGCATTCACTGTGGAATGCAAGGAAAGTGAGCTCTAGTTTTTTAAACCTGCCATTCTTGTTTCTTTCTTTTGTTCTTTTCTTCTTATGATTCCCTTTTTGTTACGCGATTATTTTTTCAGAAAATGTGGAACCTCCGATTCTTGTTCTCATTAGTAACTCACTAAATTAATGTTATGTGATTTGTATCTATTCTTCTGTGTCCTGGTTTATACTGATAGATAAAGAATGTTGTACTCTTTACATTGATGGTGTTAATTTTTTTCCATATTTGAATTTTTTGCTTTTTTCCCTTATTATTATTATATGATGTCGGTAACGATTTTCAGAAAATTTTTCCCTACGAATTCAAATCTAACCAAATGCTGTCGAAACAGCCCGAAAAGTTGAACGTGCATTTGGCAGTGATAGTGTTAATGAACGCACTGTACGACGTTGGTTTGCGAAATTTCGTTTCGAAGATTCTAGTCTCGAAGATGAGCCCCGTAATGGTCGACCTACAGTAATCCAGGACGAAAGTTTCGGGACCCTGGTGGAGACTGACCCATCACAAACTTCGCGTGGGATGACGGAAGAACTGGGAGTAAGCACTCATATGGTTCTTGATGATTCAAAACATATTGGAAAGGTCAAAAAGTGGGTACCCCACGACTTGAACGATCGACGGAAATTGTTACGTTCTTTGCTTTTGTGCATCTGAAACGATCCTTTTTGGATCGGATCTTCACGAGTGATGCAAAGTGGATCCTCCGCTACGTAATAAAAGCTTTGTTTCTACATTAGAAGAAATAGTACAATTTTGTCGCAATACTATCATTCCTAGTTGAAACGTTTATCGCGTTGTTGTAAATCGCAGGTAGCTAATTTTCAAATTGCTTCATTAGGGACAATCGGGTTTGTAAATACTTTTCTGTCGTTATTATCGAATTGACGTTAATTCTTCGTAATCATATCAAAAAGTATGTTTCTCACCAGTCGTGGCGGCAGTGACGAAGAGTAATTGTTGTGCGTTAATTTTCCGTTTCCTGGCGATCGCCTCGTCGCGTTTTAAAAATGAGAGCGAGGAGCAAGTGGAAAACTGCCAGTCGTCTGTTGCTTCGTCTGAGTTGATGAATAACTCGATCCTTTCAGGTGGAAATTGTTCAAAATGGTATGCTCGGTCCAAATTGAAATTGGTCTCACTTTATGATCAAAAAGCATTTAATTATCGAACAAAGAAGATATTTTTTCAGGTCACATTCTACAGATTAAAGGCAGATATCATTGAAATTTAAAAAAAATTAAATAATTGGAAAAGAACTTATCTTCTAAAAGGTTCTTTATCTTTGACATTTCCATTTCTGTATCAGATTGATTTTTGAATATCACTTGCAAATATTTCGATCCAGGTAGATAGTGTATTATCGCTATTTTCCTAAAAATATAATAGTAATGAGTGTAGCATAGTGGCAAAAGATTGTCGGCCATGAGTTTTCGGGGAATTTACAAAAAACTTAGGCAGTCAAGACTAACAATTATTAGTAAATGGTAATTGATTCATCAATTACTTTTGTATACTCAAACAGCCCAGGTACACATTTGAATTAGGAACGAGTATTATATATCGTTGATGACATTTGGACTATGTAGAAGAACATTCCATAGAAAACTTATACAGGGTGGGCCATCGAAAACTTGACATGGAGGTTTTGGGTACTTATCTTGCAAATCGCTCAGACATGTTGATTTTTTTGGGGGGGGGTACAGTTTTTTCCCCATTTACAGCGTCATCACTTCAACCCCGGAGCAAAAGGATGAACAACCCTTGGAATTTTAATAGGGAGTAGGGGGCGAGTCGCACATCGTTCGAAAGATCTTGTCTAAACAATGGTGTACATTTTTTAAATTTGGACGTATTCAAAAGAGTTCTTTACGATAATTAACTTTTTCAATATTTTTAATAGCAACAAATTGTTGTACGCCACTACTCAGCTGAAATGTATTTGGAACTCTTTCATTTGTTTCTTACCCTACTTTTTTGTTGATTTTTTAGTTCTCTGATTAGAGAACTGTTTAAATTTCTCATTTTTATGTTAAAAGTGATATCTACATAATTACTAGAAGTGAGTGTCGTAAAGTTTTGCCAAAGAAACAATGGTTTACACAACTGCGGAGAAGGTTGAGTTAATTGAACTGTACTATAGAAATAGACGTTGTGCTGCGAAAGCCGCTGAACTGTTCAATCAACAACATGGGAAGAATATGTCGCGACAGTATGTTTTCGATTCAATTGCAAAATTTCGCGCAACTGGATCTGTATCAAATAAAAAACGGCAAGTCGAACCACGAGTAACAAATGAGGCGACACAAGTGGCAATTCTGGGCCATGTTGAGGTTGACCTTACTTTGAGCACAAGAAAGTTAGCATTTGTTTCCGGGGTGTCACGAACTAGCATTCGGCTTTTTTTAAAAACTCACAAAATGCATCCTTACAAGATTAAATTAACGCAAGAACTGAATGAAGATGATTTCGATCGACGCTTGTAATTTTGCGAGTTGGTTAGTGAACGAGCGGTGGAAAATCCACATTTTGTTTTCAACATTTGCTTCAGTGATGAATGTTCTTTTCTTCCAAATGGCACAGGTAATCTCCATAATTGTCGCTATTGGGCTGATTCAAACCCTCACATTTTTCATGAAGTGCATACTCAACGTCCACAAAAATTAAATGTACTGGCTGGTATTTTTGGTGACCGTATTGTTGGCCCATTGTTTTTAGAAGGCAATTCAACCGGACAAATGTATCTGGAGCTTCTGGAAGATACTATTAATCCCCTTCTCACTGATATTATTGAAAATGACCACAATTATCGGGAGGATCTGTAAATATATCAACAAGATGGGGCTCCTCCGCACTATGCTCTGCCTGTTTGGCAGTATTTAGATCAGACTTTTCCGGATCACTGGATTGGGAGGCGGGGCACTATCGAATGGCCACCACGATCACCAGACCGTTCGCCGTTAGATTTCTTTCTGTGGGGTCACTTTAAAAGCAAAATTTTGGCCTTCATTTTTATTTTCCACCCACTTCTGTATGTTCTAGATTTGAACCCAATTCCTTGTTGTTTTTCTGATTCCATAGAAGTTTCACTTAAATTGAGAAGGGTATATTTTCAGGAGAGATTAGTTTTTGTATGAAAATGAAGAATTAGGAAGCCAATAGCCTGTCTTACCCAAGGTTCACTCATCTTATGGAACCTTTTTACTTTGACGTCAAGGAGTCTAGGAAAAACAATTCCTGTAAATTTTATAGAGGGCCTCATATCATATAATAGATGAAGATGGCCAGGATGTCCTCATGGTTCCATTTGCATATTCAATGAATATGTCGTCAACGTCACTCAAACTGATGTGGCATTTATTTTGAGCTTCAACAGCCAGCCAGGTTGTAGATATTGATAATCGGTGATAACGGCGATTTCAAATATTTTAGTAGTTTCAGCTCTACTCCACCCATAAACATGAACTCAGGTTCTCTAATGAGAATGGATAATGTCGACGGATGTGTAGATAGTTTCTATGATTGCCTGAAGATCGTTTTTGAGAAATGCTTGGAAAAAAAATACTTTCATCCAGAATCGATTTCATGCATGGTTCTCAAAAGAACTCATGCACAAAATTAAATTAAAAGAACGCTTTTTCAAAATGATGAAAAAAAAATCAAAGAAATATTATTATTATGAAGAAAAATACAACGAACTCAGAATGGATGTGAAACGTTCGCATAATTTGTGGAATCCTATAAAAGAAATATAGGGAGACCTACAGAGCGATCCCAAAAAAATCTGGGCATATATCAAAGAACGTCGAAGAAACTGTGCTGTTGCTAACAGAGTCACTTATGATAATGATGAATTATTCAATGATAAGGATATTGCAGACGGTTTTGCAACTTTCTTCAAATCAACTTTCACGAATAGCGGTGTGCCGTTAAACCCCACACTAGCTCCTGATTACGACCTAGACATCATTGAAATTGATGATATTAAGGAACAAGAGGTTGACAATGCTATTAAGACACTGAAACCTAAAGCAGCCATTGGAATCGATGGCATTCCAGCCTACTTTTTCAAGGTTTACTGTGACTTGTTAAAGCAACCACTGGCATTGATATTCAATATTTCTCTGAAAGAAAATCGTTTTCCAAGCTTTCTCAAAATTGGCAAAGTTACCCCCATACACAAAAACGGCAATAAGAACAATGTAAGAAACTACAGACCTATAAAAGTCTTACCAGCTTTGTCGAAGATATTTGAACGGGTAATATATAATCGAGTATACAATCACGTGGACTCAGTAATAATCGACCAACAGCACGGCTTTATCCGTAATAAATCTACCATTCCAAATTTATGCGCATTTAGTAACTTTGTTACGGATGGAATAAAGAATGGCTATCAAATAGACGTTATATACACTGACCTGGCCAAGGCATTCGACAGAGTTAACCACGAGATTTTGATCCTGAAATTAAAAGCATTCGATTTCACAAACAACACACTTGATTTCTTTCACTGCTATCTATCCAACAGAATACAGTTCATACAGTTTAACAACGTGTCTTCCTTCAAATTCACCGCTACTTCGGGAGTTCCGCAGGGCTCGATTTTGGGACCTCTCCTTTTCGTGTTATTTGTTAATGACATTTCTCGGTATATCGGGCATTATCAATTTCTCCTATATGCCGATGATCTCAAGCTGTTTAGAAAAATTGAAAGCGAAAACGATTCTGATATGCTTCAAGATGATCTCAAAAATCTATCTACTTACTTTTCAGTATCTGACCTGTCTCTCAACGAAGCTAAATGCAAAATAATGAGTTTCACACGAAAAAAGTCACCCACTATCAAGGACTTTTTCATTAATCATACCAATTTACAGAATATAAATGAGATGAAAGATCTCGGGATCATTTTTACTGGTGTGTATGTATCTGAGTATCTAAAATAGAAAAATGAGCTTTATCTCAAGATCTAGCCGTGAATTCAATCACGATACTTGTTTGTTACTCTTTAACTCCATCTGTTTGTTGTTCAGTATAAATACATTTCTATTATATCTTTGTATGGCTTCAACTGTCTTCAAGAACGCAACAAAATACCGAATGCTACATGAATAAATATGTATAGTAACTGAAATATTTGTAGGTTATTATTTTGTTGGTTCTTCAAGGCCTATTGTTTTTCGTAGCTCATGCTGAAAGTAGTTTATAATACGCTATTGTAGTAGTTTCCTTACCAAAGAAATCATTTGAAAGTTATGATGGAAGCATTTTGAATTTGTCCATCATTTCCTAGCATGTTTTGCTGACATGTTTGTGGGATCAAGGAATATTAAACTTCCTCTTGAAAATGATCACTTGGTGATGGAAACACGTGTCGAGGTGTTAAAAATAACGGTTTGTTGTTGAGATTAAACTCCAGTAATATTCATTTCTACACCAAAGTTTCCAAACAGTGCATCACATTGGTTGATTCATATTTAATTTAGAAATGAACCAATGCTACCCACTCACTGGATACAATAAATTGCGACGTTCAAAATAACGACATCAAAACAACATGAAAACGACATAACTCTCAATCAGTTTAAATATTCTATAATGTATGCGGGGGCGTATTGTTAGTGAATCGATTAGAGCAGCGTTTGAATATATCATCGAATTAATACACCCATCAACAATGTCTGGCGATATTTGTTTATGGATAAAAATAAAGGTTCATTAAGCTGCATTTTGTTTCACAGGGTGATATTCATTCAATTTGTGTGTAAGAGTACATTCTCTTTGTATGACAAAAGCAAATTTGGCCGAAGTTTTGCATTTTTCGTTATTAGTTGATCTGGATGGTCTTCAGCTGATTAGAGACGTAGGGACAGCTTGTTCTAAATAGGCTCAGGAATTTATTACCGATGATGCAAAAGATGTATTGCAGTAATCAGCGAATTATTACTGTTTGTATAAATGAATTTCTAGATTTGTAAACTTTCACATTTGTTTGGAATTTTATACTATTTATTTCAGGATTTTATTCGAGGACTGATTTTTTTTCTGTCCTATTTTGTCCTACTCAGCAACAGTAGTCCTAGGATGGAACTTTCAAAATCCAGTTTTTCAAGAATTAGAAAATGTATAACTTTGTTCACTTCGTAGAAAAAATATAAAGAATTCATTCAAACAACTAGACTGTAAATTACAGATAAGTATTTTCAGTTTCAATTTCTTTTTCTGCTATTTATTCTAGACGTTCATTTGAATATCCTATTTTCATTTAGGGCAAACCAAATATGATGTTCAAACCGACCACTTTCGTTTTTCCATTTTTTATAAGATGTACTATTTGGAGCGATGTGTGAATAATTGAATGTGGAAAGAAGTTGATTTTGGAAAAAATCTATTTCAAAAATTAATCTTTCAAAATGCTTCCTTTTCACAAATATCCTTCTGATTAGGGACAAAACTATTGTGGCAGTGAAAATGTGTTAAACATCCAGAATAATGCATATGGTGTTTCCACTTGAAACTTGTTGAGAATGTATGTAAGTATTGTAACAAATTAACGAATTTACTGTCTTAAACAAATTTATTCCCAACAATATTTCACTATCACAAACTAATTTGTTTACAACACTCAGCAACTAACTCTTAATTTATTTTCACTATTTGAATTCCTTGTTTAACCGCTCGATTCACTTTCTGAATTCAACTGCCCTCTCTGGACGAGAAGCCGGCCTTTTATATCGGTAAAGGTCCATTGTAGAATTCTGTAGTCTGTTCGGTACTCGCCTAGAATTTTCCCGGCGGTTTCAGACTGCATTCTTTCGCAGTGAGTCATGTATTTATTCGATGAATCGGCTGGCGTATGGGTCAGGGGCGGCTTCATCTGCGGAACCCACCTCTGTGAGATATCTTGCATATATGTATGTCGGATATAATTCAATATCCAGCGTGGTATTAGCCGGGAAAGTGTTTTTCGGCAGGCATTCACCAATACCTACCGTGTAGGAGATACTAATGTTTGAACATTAATGGATAAGTTGGAATCCAAAAAGGCCCTAGTCATTATAACTATTGGTCCAGTACGATTTAGGAACTCATTAATGGAAATTTCGGTGCATTCTCCCCAACACAACTGCCCTTTTAAGTGGCATTTATTGAGCCTCGTAATTGCATATCGACTATTGTTCGCCAAGGCGTGGGAAACGATATGAATGAATCGATTTGCTTGCAATATTAATATTTATTGCGCTTGTTAAACATTAATTTTTCACAAATTTATACGCTACGGAGTTGCATTTAGCACGCAATTTAGCAAATGATAATTGCAAATTTCTATTTGTGTTATCGAATGTATACCGGATTTTGGAGCGGATAACTTTTTAATGAACGTTATATTGTAAATTGTAATGTAATTAAATGGGGATTCCGGCGAAACATCGAAAACACAATTTTGAAGGTAGGTTTTAAAAATTATAGAATGATTTTCCATTGTCAAAAAGGACAGTATTCAGTGAAAATCATAGATTTATTAATGAAATAGTGCGAATGGCAGTATATACTGAAATTATTGTAATAGAATGTATCTATTTACGTTCATACAAATTTGATTACAGAAGATATTTGATGAATAAAAAATATGGAAAATACAATGATCGAGAAGTAGAAAGTCAATTCATATTTATTTATTTATTTATTACACTAATAGGGATACAAACAGAATAAATCCAAAAAATATCCTCATTTACATATGAAAGATAGTGAGTAAAGAAAATATAAATGCTAAAAGTACATTGCACTATATAGTAATGACTATTAACAAAAAATTAAATTAACAGTATATGAAGAACCGATAACTAATTATACCTAAAAATAGATTCCACATACTTTTTAAATCTAAGGAAAAGTAACCTCAGTTTTTCAATATCATTGCAATGAGTATTGAAGGATCTGACAATTCTGCATAAAGGAGAGTTTTTTCCTGAATTGGTTTTTCTAAAAGGGGTTGCAAAGAGATCATGGTTTCGCAAGTATCTGCAAGGTGTATTCAAATAAATTTTTGTTATCAACGTAGGACAATCGACACGCTTATTGAATAATTTGTACAGCATTAATATATCTGACATTTCTCTTCTATCTGTAAAAGACAACAAAGAATACTTTTTGAAAACTGGGCGGAAATTTCCATTCATTAATAGAAATGTCAGTTTTACGGGCCAATTGTTTTACGAATTTATTTTGAACACTTTGAATTCTCTGTTGATAAATCAAATATTGTGAACTCTAAACGACAGATGCAAAGTTCAAACGATTATATATATAAGAGTAATACAGGGCTTTTCATGATGAGCGTTAATTAGCCGTTTCTGGCAAACTATTCAACGGATCAACCTGAAAATTCCACAGTATGCATAAGTCAATATGACCTACACGCCTAAAATATTTTAGACGAAGCGGCGTTGTCGCTTCTACTATAAAGTAGTGGCTTCTTTGATTTTTCAAATGGAACACCCCGTATATAATGTCATATTATGATTCATCATCACTTTGTCAACAAATTCATATACTATTTCCCAATACCTATCTATTACCGTTTAGAAGATATAAATTAATTTCGATATTTTTTTTACCAAACATGAAATTTTATAAATGCTGATAATCTTGAACTCTCTTGCACTAAAACGATCAAATTTGAAATGGAGTGGAGTGATACTATGAGGATCTTCACTCCGAGTCATATTTTCATTTGCCTCGTACAGGGTCTTCAAAAAATGCAGATACTTTGATCTCATGAAAAAATGAGTGGAACTCAATTTTTTCAAATGGAACACCCTGTATATTTCAACATTTTTGAGCTCTACATCCAATTTTAGATTAACTTTGTTCAGATAATACTATTTCTGTTTTGAACCGTTTTCGAGATAAACTGTTTCAAACGGAAATTGACATGGTTTCCTTGTTCATCACTCATTTTTGTAAAACAGATTTCGTTTTATGTTTCTCAATTAGTCACAGATAATACAACCATCGAATGAAACTTCTCTTCAAACAATAGTTATATTAACGCTGAAACACGAACTGAAAATAATAAAACCATAAATTAATGAGTTAATTTAATCGTCAGTGTATTTCAGAATATGTTCAAACACATCTCCTCTACTTAAACAAACATGTAATCTCTTCAAAAGATTGTCATGTGTAGCGCTTCTGATCAAGTCTGGAGTCAAACTATTGAAAGCAGTTGTAACTATCGATTTCATATCTTCCATTGTTGTTATTGGAGTAGAGTAAACCATATTTTTAATGAAACCTCACACGAAATAATCTAATGGATTGCCATCTGGTGTTCTAGGAGGCCAACGAAAAGGTCCATTATTACCAATCCATCTGTCTTCGAAGATTTCGGTTAAAGATTCGCTGACGAATTGACTGATCTGAGACAGTTAAGAAACTGGATCAAAAAGAAATATCACTAAGTATAAAAAAAATGTTGAATATGCAAAATAAGTGATGAATTCAAAAAAACGAGCAAGAAAACCACGTCAGTTTCCATTTGAAAGAGTTTATCTCGAAAACGGTTCAAAATAGAAATAGTATTATCTGAACAAAGTTAATCTAAAATTGGATGTAGAGCTCAAAAATGTTGAAATATACAAGGTGTTCCATTTGAAAAAATTGAGTTCCACTCTTTGATCGTTTTAGTGCAAGAGAGTTCAAGATTATCAGCATTTATAAAAGTTCATGTTTGGTAAAAAAAATATCGAAATTAATTTATATCTTCTAAACGGTAATAGATAGGTATAGGGAAATAGTATATGAATTTGTTGACAAAGTGATAATGAATCATAATATGATATTATATACGGGGTGTTCCATTTGAAAAATCAAAGAAGCCGCTACTTTATAGTAGAAGCGACAACGCCGCTTCGTTTGAAATATTTGTCAGAAACGGCTAATTAACGCTCATCATGAAAAGCCCTCCCAAATCACGCACTTCGTTAACTGTTTTGATTGTGTGATTTCCTATTTGTATTGAAAATCAATGGAATTTCTATTTCTGGTGAAAGTCATTTTGTGGCATTTATCGAGATTTAAGTATAGGCTACTTTTGCCACAGATTTCTGCAAATGCTTCAAGATCATTTTGCAATCTCTCACACTGCTGGATTTCTTTGATGGTTCGATGTATCTTTAGGTCATCGTCATATAACAAAAAGTTGGAATGTTGAAATACTTCAACAATATTGTTAATATAAATTATAAAAAGTAATGGTCCCAAGTGACTCCCCTGTGGTACACCTGATGTAAACACAAAAGGTTCTGACTGGTAACCGTTAACATCCACAACTTGATGCCTTTCTGTAGTGTAGGACGATATCCACCGATATCCACCGATCTCCGCTACGTAGTTGATAAATTTTAAAGACCAACGAAAATAAACCTGTGCATGAGTATTTTTTACCTGTTTGATGATTTTCATCAGTTCATACCTGTACAATTTTAAGATACTATAACGACACACTTAATGAAAATTAACGAATAAGTAAATGATGATGGGAACGAAATGAATGATTAGATAAAATGTAGTGGGTTTAAAAATGGTATAGAAATAAATTACTCTACTCTAAACTACAATATTGAAACTCATTAATACAGTTTATTGTATCATGTTTAATTAATGAGTTTTAATATGGATTTTTTAAGAATTTGTATATCATGCATAGAAGTTACTTTCAGATGCAAACTAAAAGAGGGTTTTTCCTTTGTACAAAGATGGAAAATTAGAAAGCCAAAAACTTTTGTTTGTCAAAAACTATGTTCATTATGGAATTGAATAAGATATCATTCATGGGATTGCTACACAATATATTATAATTTATAAGAGGTGAAATTTCATCTACATGAAACACTGTCATTCTCAATGGTGGACATCGATGCTTCGGAATGAAACACTTGCCTTATTGCACTTGGTACTTCAGACTCCATTCGAGCACGGTCTTCTAGCCTGGATTTTGTTCTCTATAATCAATACTTCGTTCGTGAAAGCCTGTGTTCTTAAAATGCGTTCTAAATATATTCAAAAAAAATACTCCTTATACTGCATTCCCTGCATCAATCTCATCTTTCAATATTATTAATTTCATTCATTAACATATAATATCATTCCTTCCCAACTAGTGAAATATATAGGATTTCATCAGCGATTCAACATATTCTTTTGTTGCCATCCGATTGTGGAAGATCTCCCATATTCAAACAGCTTTTTAATTTGCATTGTTCGAAATAATTCAAGAGACTTAGACTCCGTTTTTTGTGCTTGAATATAAAATCCTAATTTTGTGTTTCGTGCACCGCTGTGGCGAATTTAATGGATCTTTTTGGCGTTAAAGCTCTCCTAATGGCGTTTTAAACCGATTTTCATGTTTGAGTGCTATTTATAGCTTTATTGGAGCGTCTGTTTAATTATCTTTTGAAATCAAAATAAACTCTTTATGAAAAATATCTGGTTAATCCGACCGCTGGTGATAAATGCAAAGCAAGCGTACGTGGAACGAAAATCAAAAAGTCGAAAAAATATTTGGTTTGTTGTTATTATAAAAGCGGTGGTGATTATTTGCCCAAAATATTTTTGAAAGATTGATCTTTGGCCAACACATACAGGTTGGACCATCGAACACGTAGCTGGCTAGGTACGTAGGTCCAAAGTGATTGGGTCTATTCGACCACCCCCACCGCAACACGTGAGGGTTTATTGTGGCTAACAACTATTCTCACTCGACCACATGAATCCACTTCCTGAACGAAGCCGATTACTCCATTTAGTGGGACGGTAGCCTGGTGGGTTGACGTGGGTGATTTGCTTCATTCACTCAATCAACAGCTGTGTGAACCGGTGGTTCGAACCGCAAAGCCGGACGATCAATTTTCACTTCTCATCGTTCAACCCGTGTTAGGAATCACACGTTAAAGAGAAATACTTCGTTAGTCCTTAGCTCGCACAAGTTTAGAGTTGTTGTTCATAGGGGGCGACAGCTAGTTAACAGATTTTAACAGAACGACGAGTAATATTTCGGATAAGCTGGTATAGTATTTCCAATACCAATTGGAACAGCACAGCCTCGACATAGGCGTCGGCATATTATTTTTCAGTGGTAGTTTTTCAGTTACTTATTCTTACAATCATAGCAATTGATCACCCCATGAAAAAGGTATCTCAACTGAATTTTTCCACCATGGGTAATTATGAAAAACTTAAGGTAGTTGATTTCCGAGTCGATAACTCTAAAATACAATAAAAACACAAATAATCACACTGAATTCACGTCAAACATATATTTACAAAATAATAGAGGTCAACTGAATTGCTAGAAAAATAAAAATTCTTCTTCGCTATATTCGGATGAGGTGGAATCATCATCGTGTTGAATAACGATCGGATTTATGGAACTTTGTACATAATATTTGTTCTCTTCTTTTATAACGTGGGCCACACAGTTCTTCCACACATCACTATTACCTACTTCAATCACCACTCGCCTTATATTGTCAAGCACCACAGCATTCAAAGTCGGTGTATAAGTTTGAAAATGTCTTTATAGGACGAAACTGCAGTAACGTTAGTTACAAATAAAAGTGGTAAAAAACATAGAAAGTTTCATTTCTCTTTTCTTCATTAATTAATCAATTGATTATAAAAATTTAAATTTTTTTGAGCATTTTGTAAACATTATTTTCTTATAAATACAAGTATTCTACTTAAAAAACATACAGTTATTTATTTGCATGCTATTTCCTGAGCTTTTCAGTTAATTAAGTTCAATGAATTAAAAATTAAAAAAAAAATTGTTTTCGTCGGATTAAGCGAATCCCTCTAGATTTCTAGATAATCATCAGATTATGAGACAGCACGTCTAAAACATAAAGATGAACCATATATATCTTAATCTGACGTGCTTGAGTATTTCAAAATGGCCGCGAGTTTGCGTCAGATCGAAATCGTCAGATTATTGAATGAAAGCTTTTTTTGTTGTACTTTAGAAAATCTGACGCGCTCGATTAATTTTTTTTCTTTTCACTTTTAACCCTTACGTACAACCACCCACATCATGCAAACGATCAGATTAACAAAACAACATTATTGAAAATACGTAGGACATTGATGCTATCAATATCTGACGCACTCGAGTATGTCCATGCAACAGTACTTCGATCACGCCACTGAAGATGACTGCCGCAGTTGCAGTCGAAACATTTGGAGATTATAACCAAAGAAGGCCACGGCAAAACCCGGAAACCAACCAAACCATTGACGCCAGCTGTGGAAGCCTACATTCCTATATCTAAATATCGTTATTTTTTTCACCTACGATATTCTGAAGAATGATCTTACGAGGAAATAGGAAACGCAAACCATGAAGTCAAGTGTGGTGATCATGAACCCACAACTACCCACCTAAACTGTATTTCCTCATCAAATTACATAAAACAAATTTTCCAATTAGACCAGTGGTGTCGTTTGTGAAAGCTTCATCCGTAAAAATCTCAGAATTACTCATACAGTTAATTAAAACTTATATTAATTTCAGACCGCGATTCAGCATCGATAATACACATCAATTTGTAGATTACATTGAAAACATATATCTTTCTGATATTTAATTCTCAACTTGAAAAATAATGCTTGATTTTAACATAAAAATTTTTATCGATCGATTCTTTTCGAAATAATGATCATTCACTGAGCGATACGCAGTATTTCATAAACGATAATGATCAAATCGTGATAAAAAAATCACAATTCGTAAGCTCTCAATATTTATCTACAATGATGTGAATCGTAATAAAAACAACTTTTCGTTTCTTATACTATAGAAATAGATACATCAAAATAAAATATAAAACCATCAGAAGGATTTCATCTGAGCAAAGCTTGTGATGTGACTTTCCAACTAATTAACGATTTTGCATTCAAACACTCACATGATTTGAATTGATACCCGGCGAGAGAGAGAGAGAGAGACAGAGAGAGACTTTGAAAGAGAGAGAGAGGGGGGGAAGGTAGAGATGAAACGGAAATTCGTTAACTACCCGGCCTATTCGGCGGCCTAAATACGTTTCGGCTGAATACCGGATAACTTGCACCTAACCTGCGGAATATTGATTATTTGTTTCATTCGGTCAGTATCAATTGAAAAATACAATCAGTAATCACACAATAATTCTACAACTTAGGAAATGCGAAAAAGGGCAAATTATAGTGAATGAATTATAATTTTTCTGCATTAAGAGGACTCAAACGGTTTCGCTTGTCTTCGTAAATAAGGCCAGTTTCTTATAGACGTCTTTTGCTATACACATTGGCTGTAAGGTGCCAAAATAAGACAAAAATTGTCAAATTTGGGTAGTGCTTATAGCATTAGCTTCCCACCAAGAATCACAATTGCGATCAATTGGCACTAACTTGAGATATAAACAAGCTCACGTGCTATCGCGTTTCTTTCTTCACGTTGAACCTGGCTAGTGTTGTGTTCATTTGCTACCTCTTCAAAGCAATCCCAAAACGTGTAATGAGGTTTGCGACTCTGTCTCTTCTCTCCCAAGCACCCCCTAAGCTTAGAGGGTGCTTGGGAGAGCTTACTTCTTGCCATGCACTAAATGGCAACATACCGCCGGTCTGTCTGTAGAGTAGGGAGGGTGAGTGTGAGCCTACAGCACTTAGGCCACATGTGACCTATTGTAGATCCTCCCGAGGAGTTGTCCTCCTAGGTCATTGTCAATCCTGTCCTTTCTAGGAAGGTGGACAGGTCACTGGGAGACATCTCCTTTATATCGGCAGGTGTAGGCCAAGACTCGTCGAACACACACTCTCTTATTGACGATAACTCCAGGCACTCCCATAGGACATGCCTGACAATCTCATCTTTCTGTTCACACATCCTGCATAGAGGTGTGTCTACTAGCCCCATATTATGGAGTTGTTTCCTCAGTTAACAGTGGCCAGTCAGAAATCCTACTATTAAGCGTAGATTTTTCCTGGCCATCGCCAGATATTTCTTCGGCGCCAGCTTCCCAGGGTCGCCAAAGGTGATCCTGGTGATCCTGGTCGCCAAAGGTGATCCTGGCAAGATTGCATTATTTGATTTCATCTCATCGCATTAGGGATTGAGCATGGGTGTAACATTTGGCTAGATCCGCAATTGTCGAAGTCATCAGGCCGTAGGTGCCAGTGGGTACTAAAATTCTTAGTCCAGTCGCTTCCTTAGCTAAAGAGTCGGCAATGCGATTACCTTTACTCCTGTCGTGCCCTTTAACCCACCTCAGGATAATTTTATTATCTACCGAGGCTTTGGCTAAATCATGGTGATACTCTAGTACTAGCCCTGAGGTTACAAGTTGTCTGTTCAAGGCCAATAGGGCTTGTCTGCTATCAGTGCAGATTGTTATGTTTTTGCCTTTCCTTGTTATTTCTTTTGTGGCGATTGAAATACCAACCAGTTCTGTTTGGACCACGCTGGTTTGAGCCGTATGTATATATGCGTATTGCATTTGTAGCATCTGACTCTGTGTTCTGTTTTATTTGTATTTTGTAGGGTTTATTAAACACAAACATAGCGCCGGTTATTCGGCGGCCGAATATTTCTTACTTCTTGTTTGTCTAGTATTTAATCGGCCTATTTTACCTCAAGCTGAAATACAATTTGCTTAACTATAACACCAAATTCCTAAAATTTAATGAAATTTTTTGTAGTTTCTACTCCATGAAGGTCATGCTTACTTTTATACAAATATTTATGTACTTACATATTGTTTATAACTTTTTGCGAAACAAGAGCTCTGCTCTTATCGCCAAACCACTTTGTTCACATATTTTGTTTTGATTGTACTCTAATCTGTATACGTTGTGTACGTATACATACACGTATACGGCTGCAAGGTTGTCCGAATATGCGCTATTCGGCTAAACTGCTATCCGTTTCATCTCTAGAAAAAAAGACTTCCATTTCTGGTTGACACTTAATCTCGGAACTATACTCTTTCAGCTCAATGTAGTGAGGCAGTTGTTATTTTCATCTTCTTATATTTTTTATAAGCTAAAATTTTCAATACATTTTATAAAGATACTCTACTGCTGACAGTTGATAAGTTGATAACAATACTCGTCACGTAGATACTACTGCAGACTCAAAATATGTCATAGATATTTATATTACTGTATTTCTTGAAAAAGACCAACGAAATGTTTTGAAAGATTGTTTCGCCGAAGCCATATATACGAGAAATATCACATTTCAAACCCACAAAAACAAAAATGAATCAGATTCTCAGAATGATACACTTGGCACAACGGCTCTTGGTGTTTTGAATAATATGGGAAAGAATCGAGCCATTGTCATGGTAAACACGCCTACAAAAGAACTCGTCGATGGAAAACGAACGGTACGACACGTTTGTGTACAGGTCGGTGCATTCCGCCACGTCTGCGCAATCTAAATATAGCCGTCGCAAATAAGGCCTTAAGTGACTTTTTCTGCGTATACTTTATAAATAGCATTTCTGCCGTGTCGGCGTTCAGTAAGGCTATACATAACTTAAAATTTATAGCATATTTGCTTTTTTCGAGGTTATAATATAAATAATAATAACAGAAACACTCGAGGGTATAACTGTGGCACCCCCGGAAACCGGAGGCACAAGGTCACCCATTTGTTTTATATGGAGGATCTAAAACTTCATGCCTCTGGAGAGAAGGATCTCCATCAGTCCTTGAGGGTGATGGAAGAGTACACGCATGCTATCGGTATAAAATTCGGGATAGACAAATGTGCAATGGTCCAAGGACGATGCGGGGACTACGGAGAGGATGTGCAGCTTGTAGATGGAAGCATCTTACACCATCTGGATGCAGGAGAGACGTATACTTACCTCGGGGTGGAACAACACCACTCACAAAAGGTAACTGCAGTGAAAAACTCTCTCCGCGGCAAGTATCAGCACAAACTTCGACAGATCTGGTCATTGAAACAAGTTGCTGCAACAAATATGTTTGCCGCTCCAATCTTACTCTACTCGTTTGGAGTAGTGAAGTGGACTCGGGAGGAGCTGTATCAACTTGACGTAAAGACCCGAAAAATTATGCATCTCTATAGGAGTTTGAATCCCAAATCGTCCGTTCCACGGTTGTACTTCCCCCGACAACAGGGAGGCCGTGTACTTTTGAGTTTGGAGTGTCTACATGACAATGGTGCTGGATACAGCCTGTAAAGTCGTCAGGAGTTCGGATCTCCTTCTCTGCATGGTCCGTGACCATGAGAGAGCAGAAATTGGAGCATTTCTCTTTAGGGCAGCTGCCCGAGCAGCTGATGAACTCGGTATAGTTTTAGACACTGAACGAGGTGACCACAACTCTGTCACCGAGTTGGAACCTGTTCAGCAAAAAGCTCAGATAAAAGCCGAATTTATTGGAATTATTCGTTCCTCACCCTCAGGCTAATACAAGCTAATAAGCCTGATATGGTCCTTCTCGACCACCAGAGCAAAACGATATTTGTCGTGGAGTTTTCAGCTCCTGGCGAGACGAATATCGTTAGAAAAGAGGAGGAAAAACGGATAAAATATCGAGATTTTCTCTTCGAACTCCGCAGACTCCATCCAGATCACTCTGTCAAGATGGTTGTTCTGATTATTGGAGTCCTTGGTGGAATGATGTCCTCTCTACTCTCGAATCTTAAGATCATACCGGCTTGCCGCACTGAGGCAGAAATCTTAGCCGCACAGATGCAGAAGGCTGTCATTCTTGGGTCACTGCGCTTGCTCAGAGCACATGATTCTCGGACCCAATGATCACTTACCCCACGGTGTGGGTAGTGGTCATTGGTTGATAATGCTGACGCGCCCGAATGTATCGGGGCTTCGGGGGATAGGGCCTGACCAGTGCACACTACGGTGAAAAAATAAATAAATAATGTATTTTATTTACCAAGGTAAAAAAGAAAGTACATAAAGGAAAATTCAATGGGTTTGGTGAAGTCCTGGAGCGGAATTCAGGAGACAAGCCTGTGCAATACGCCGAATCCTGCTCTTCCATTCAACTCCTTCAAAATATACAAAACTTAAAAGTATTCATCGAAGATATGGTGTTCAAAAAAATTATAGTAAGAGAGAGAAAAAAAATAAAAGGAATAAAAGAGGAGTAATTCATAGTGCTTACAGAATAACTTGATTTTTGCATTTTATGCGAGACTTTAGTTGCACGATAGTTGTTTTTGATATAGCCAGTTACGAGCCTGAAACTTGAAAAGTGGTAGTTTTAATTTTTTCAGATATGTGGGAAAACTATTGTAATGAGTGTAGATAGAAAAACTGAACGATCTCTCGAACAGTGCTGTGCTGTGGGGGGGGGCAGTTATTGCATTTTTGTTTCGAATATTCACTGTATGTTCATTTTCACGAAATCGAAGTTTATCATAAAGATACTGCGGTGATTTGTTGATGAATATATTGTGAACTAACATTGGACATTGCAATAAGAAACGATTCTTCATTGACAGCATTGCGACTGAGAAAACTTATGAGAGATATGCTGGAAATTACGGATGCCATAGATGTAGCGTAAACAAGCCTTTTGGACTTTTTGTATCCTGCATAAATCTAGACTATCCAAACAGGGATAATATACAGGTGAACAGTTGGTGAACTGTGAAAGGATGAGAGTCTGGCATTAATTGATTTTTGTCTGAGTATTCAGGTATGCTCGGTGAGGGTAAATTAATCTTAAGTTCGCGTAAGCTCTCTGGATATATAATGAAACTTGCTTTTTGAACCTGAAATTATTATCCAATATTAAGTCAAGATTTGTTGCCTCCGGTACTATATTTGGAGTTATACCATTCAGAGAAATATTTACTTGAGGTAAATACCTTTGGCATAATAACTTGGGACCAAACATAATCATCATATGTTTTCTCAGCCAGCTACCAAGTGTGATCTGAGTTGTTATATTTCTAATAAAACGATCAATTTTGTAATTTTCATAAAATTATTCAATTATTTCGCGTTGAAAATTGGGCAGATATCAGTGAAAGTTACTTAGGTTAAGTTAGATTGGGTCCAAAGTGAGTGGGCACATTCGGCCCTCCACCGCAACCCGCAAGGGCTTATTGTGGCTCACACCTATTCACACTCGACCAAATAAACCTAGCTTCTCAACGAAGCCGATTAGTGTGTATGGTGAGTGGTCTTTCAGGTCAGATGGTAAGAGTACGGCTCTGCCGAACTCTAAAAACCTGATTCGGTCCCCAGCGGGGCAGGCACAAAGTATATGCTCTGTTTCATCGTTAATGAGGTAATCGGATAGGTAATCAAGATTCCCATCTTGATATCCGCGACAACCTTCCCATATGAGGGTGTTTGCCCTACATGTGATGATGCCATAGATTCAACCGTGCAAGGCTTTTTTGCCTCTGTTTTTGGTGAATCATCACTTGAGCCCAAACGTTTGCTAACCTGCTCATGGGGGGTTTGTTCCTCCACTTGAGACAGATTCTGTGTACGCCGCTCAAGAATTTGGAGCAAGGCGGTTTCATAAGGTACCCCGCTCTTGAGGAGACGACTGAGTCGTTTTTTAGTTTCAGTTATTGGATCAGGAGTTGGAGGGTAGGAAAGCTCTCGCTCCTGATCTTAATTTACAGGGAGGTCAGTTAGAGTCGTAAGCTCGACATCCATCTCCTCTGTAGACTGGCTCCTGATCTGAATTTACAGGGAGGTCAGTTGGAGTCGCAAGCTCGACATACATTTCCTCTGTAGACTCAGCGTCAGAAAGAATTTTTAAGTTTACTGTGTCCATGAAAGTCCCACGAGTAGCTAGAGAAAGAAGGTCAATCACGGCAGGGCCCCGCGTTACCGTGACAAGGCGATGCTACGACGAGAGGGCGCCCGGTATCTCGAAGGTTCCGTAGTGACAGCTGATAGGCTCAGTGTCATTCATCCTCTCGGCACGGATACACACACCTTAGGATTAAGCTATCGTTGGGATGCCATTCAGTTAGGGAATAACAAAACCACAAGTGATTCTGTCATTCCCGTATCCAGCGGGGCTACGTGGTAGCCAGGCATCCGATGACTGGTTTGCTCAACCCCCACATCCCAAACCAATGCACTCTCCAAAAACAACATGCACAGTGGTTCAGGCAGTGGAAGATGAACAAGGACATCCAACCCGCCTGGAAGTTACTTAGAAAAATGTTCAAACTATCAAACAAGCAAACTAACAAACAACGAATTGCACAGTTTATCGATGCCGATGGATGCTCTGTTGCAATGTTCTGCGACTTGAGTAGGGCCTTCGATTGTGTGAACCATCAGAAGTTGATGAAGATATTGGAGAGTTATGGCATAAGAGGTATACCATTAAACTGGATGTCATTCTTTTTAACAGAGAGAAAACAAATAGTAACGCTCCAGTTTCAACATAATAGCCAAATTGAAACCATACGCTCGGATAGTAGGGAAATCGGAATGGATGTTCTACAGGGATTGATCTTCGGTCCAATTCTATTCATTTTGAATCATCTTGATGCGATAATTGGTACTGCTGATTATACTGCGTATGCTGACGACTTTTCATTGTTTCTGTCCTCTACGGATAATGAATACGAACGAAATGTATTGAAATAATTCATGTAGATTCAGCTTTATTCAATAGTAGGAACCTATTTGTCAGCATTCAAAAAACTCAGATGTTAAGATTTCACTGTCGCCTAAGAAATATTGATGATTTTGAAGTCAAAATTGGTGAATTTACTATGCAGAATACACATGCATAGGTTAGGTTTTTGGGAGTATCTCTGGATGAACATCTCTCTTGGAAATTCCATTGTCAACAATTATCTTCCAAACTGAATTCTTAAAAATATCTCTTTGTTGACTTACGATCTGTTCTAGAAGTGAAACAGATGGTGAATGTTTACTATTCCCAAGTCGAATCGAGACTCAGCAATGCACCAGGTGCGAAAGATATGTTTATTGCACCAAAACGAATTTTGAGAGGTATCAAGAGAGATTCTAGCATAGAATCGTGTAGAGCTATTTTCAAAAAATTCTGTGTTTTGACGCTTCCATGTCTCTTCATTTTCGAAACGTCGTGTGTCCATGTTTTTAAAAATAAGAACACTTTTATTCGCAATTCGGATATTCATGGTTATGGAACAAGAAGAATGCAACATTTTCATGTGAGTTTAGCAAAAACAAAAATTAATTCATGTGTAAGAAGGTAGAGCTGAGTTGACAATTTTTTGCACAGAAAGTCAATATGATTTTCCCATTTAAGTGAGTCATCAATAATGATACCTAATAATTTTACGTGCTTCTGTGTGGTTACCCTATTACTTGAAGATATAACTATTTGTTGAGTTTTGTACCTATTTAATTTCAAATTATTGGAAGTAAACCAGTTTACAGCCTTTTCTTAAATTTCGTTGGACTTGTCGAGTAGTTTACTCATGTCAGAGTTAGAGTGAATCATTGTTGTATCATCTGCAAAACAGATGAATGTGCTAGGTAGCAGGCTCTGAAAAATGTCATTCACATATATAACAAAAAGTATAGGTCCAAGGATTGACCCCTGAGGTATGCCATGGGAAACTACTTTTTCCTCAGATAATTCCCCGTTTGAGCAGAAGGCTTGTTTCCTTCTGGTTGATTATGAAATAAATAAGTTCAAGGCTGCACCTCTTATTCCATGAATTTCAAGTTTACTGATAAGGACATTGTGAATGACACAGTCGAAGGCTTTACTCAAATCCCACAATGTTAACGATAACTTTTTGTATTACCTTCCCCGCTGCGTCTATTGTAGATCTATTCTTGATGAAGCCAAATTGATGGCCATGACGAAGATTGTATTTGTTTAAATGATTGGAGAGGCGCTCTTTGATTACGATTTCTAGGATTTTACTAAAATAGGTATAATCGAGATAGGTCTATAGTTGTCTGGTATATTGGGATTACCTTTTTTAAAGATAGGCACTACTTTACTTATTTTAAAGACACCGGGAAAGATACGTTTCGTGAAGGAACGATTCATTAATTGTGTCAAAGGTTCAACAAGAAAGTCATAGTTCTGGGTTGACTCTTTATCATCTACTCCATTTTAAAACACTGGAGATTAATAAACTTTAAGATTTAAACGTTTTGCTGAATGACCAACTGGATTCGAATAGTTCTCCATTAATGAACTCGTTTTCTTAGAAAGCGATGTTATCCTTGTCTCTGTAGACATATTATTATTGATGTAGAAGTAATGTATGCTCTAGGTAGTTTTAATTGAGTAGGTATTTTTGAATGATGTATATTATACTACACAAAACAATACCCACTCCTAACCTAGAGAAAATCCAACATCCTGATGACCGCATAAAAGAACAAACAAGAGGATGAAACGTTCAGTTTGAGTAGAGCCTTGAAGTTGATAGCACGACCAGCTGTCGAAAGCGCTCGCATATAATAAATAGAAGTTATAAAGCTTCAAACCCTTTTTGTGACATATTTTAATATTAAAAAAAATGAGTAGGTATATAAAAATTGAGTAGATGTATAAATAATATATGCTCTAGGTAATTATTGTTGTTGAACTAGAGTAAAGCTACTGTGATAGCGAAACATGGCGTGATATTTTTGGAAATGACGTTTGTGAAGATCAACTTCACTGTTTAAGAACTCTTCCATTTGGAGAACTGCGTTTATATGGAATTACCTTTCCTAGAACGTTTTTTCAAATGAATTTGATCAACAGCGATTCAAATCCAATGTGAATCGCTACTTTCGCACAGGCACCACTCTTAGAACGCCTCAAGGATTTTTCTGCAGTGCTTGTATTTTTTCCTAATAAAATTTCGTTTCCGGAGTAGCTTTGGAAAAGTCTACCAAATGTTTCATAGTTTCTGTGTTGCGGACAACATGAAGCCGTACAAAAAATGGAATTTGAGAAAGATTGCCTCAAACTTCAATGAGTATCAGTCAGTGTATTTGGTACTGTAATTTAACATACAGAATTATAGGTAACTATATCGTATCCGAGTAACAAAAACCACATTTTCACTATTAGTATTACATAAAGAATTTAAGTTGGTGTTAACGTTGCTTTAAAATGAATCATCAGGTCATTAATCTGTTTCAAAAACTATTGAGTCAAAAAGTCCCACTCGTTTTTCCAAATCGTAATAGACTGATACCATCTACTTTTTTGACAAAGCCAGCATTGAATGCCGGTGTTTAACCAACCTTATTTTTGCAAAAAAAACTCTTGCCAAATGTTTGGTAATTACCTCCGAACTTTCATATTTTATCAGATATTCCGAATACTAGAAATAGAAAGTTAATAGGGTCAAATGTATACAATTACTTGCTTCTGCAGAATTATAAACCTCCATTAGAATTTGTCGTTCATTTTTGACAAGAATTTTCCATGAAATGGAGTTTCATTTTTCATTCATAAAGTTCGTTTATTTTTATTTTTTCGTAGATAATATTCACCGTTCTGCTAAATGAACAATAGTACATTTTTTAGGCGCTATTTTTCGAGAAGTGTTGGATAATAGTTGAAATAATTGATGTGAGAAAAAATCCAGAGGTTAACACATTTCCTTTCACTATACGTAGAATCCTTACCCATCTTTCATTGGCATCACTCTGAAATATGTTTTTGATGAAAGTGTGTTTGACATGAAGTAATGGTTGCTTATATTTCGGTTGATGAATGAGTTTAATCGACGAGTAATTTGTTGAGATAATGGGAAATTTCCAAATGTCTGTTTATAATGAAAAATGTATCTTTCAGTTCATGTGTCCGGAAAATATCGAGCTGCTTGTGTTTTCAGATAAATAAATTGCCAATGTTGTGAACGTTTGCTACATTCATACGGTGTGTTCAGTTTTCTAAGGAAAACGAGTGGAAAATATGTGAAGCTGTATTTGTTTGTTTTAGTATTGAACATAGAACGGGGATTTCTCTGAAAAGTTATCGCAACTTATAAATGTTTATATAGAGGCAATTTCAAAACTATTGCCAGCATGGCATTCGAAAAAGTTTATTGAAAGGCATGTTTACTGTACGGTGTTTATGAATTCGAGATGAATAAACCGTTGCCGAGATTGTACGCTGATAATAACTTCCTGAATTCGGTTATTCAGCATCAAAATAGTTAATGCGATATTATCATATTACCCCAAGTTTCACCGAATTAGTTATTGATAAGAATATTTCTGAAATTGATTTGCACCTAGTTGATATCTGGAGACCATATTTTTTTATTAACATATTTTGTAAGTACTTTTGCAAGAAAAAGTTGAAAATAAATCTTCGCCCTAAAATCTTCCAAATTCCAAATATGAAAGCTAATCTCAAACTATTCAACAATTATCCACGATATTGTATTGTATTATTCTTGTTATATTTGCTAGAATTGAGAATTCACAATCTACTTAACCTTCCAAAAGTCACTCAAATTATTGCTATAATTAAGAATTCAAAGCCTACTTCACCTTCCAAAAATCACTCGAAATGATAAAGAAAAGTCGATGCATTATTTTATTGATTTTCAAGTTCGACAGTAGTCATGATCAGTATCTTCATTTTTTCATCGTTTCGGAACTATCAGGTTCAGATAAGATTTGAACCAGAGAAATTTTTATTTTCCTCACTCAAAATCACAACCGATGGAGATAATAGCATGATCTAACTCCTCAATCCCAAAATAAAGAATAAAGAAACTAAGTGAGGTAGTATTTTTTTCGTATTCTTTAATAATTAATCATTCACGACTTACATCCAAAGATGTTAGCATAGTTCATGAGCTCTCTGCTTCATCTTCTGAATATGAATTCCAGATTTTTTGTACCTCCTATTTTCTTGTCTTTTTCCCCCTTTTCTCTTATACAGGATGTTTCAAATTCGATCCTCACCATTGGGATCTCGGAAACTATAAAAGATACGAAGATGCTTAAATTGGGGCAGAGTTGCGCATTTACCTGACTAAACAATATGCCGTTGAGAAATTCCGAGTATATCCGGAGATATCCAGAAAAAACAAATTTCGGTAAATGGTTTTTATTTTTTTCTGACTTTATTTTTCGAATGATTCGAAAATAAATTGCACTTTCATATTACCACTTTTTCCCTGCTACATAGGATTCTTTCTGTTTTGAATAGAACCAGATTTTAACTTTTCATGAGTTATGATTCTTTTTCGAAAAATTGAAGATATTGAAAAAAAAATCTTATAATAGGCTATGACATTTTGTTATTGTACAAGTCATATAATTCTTGGCGAAAAATGGCTTTCACGAATGAAGAAAAAAGAGATATGATACATATTTATTACAAATACGATAGAAACAGTGTTATCCCGACACCACATCGAACTATGTTTAAGTTATTGGATCAAAATCTCACCGAGTTTGGTTCATTTGAAAAGCCTAGGAAAAAATACGGAGACTGAATGGATCAGGAAACTCAAGAAAATTTGATAAATGAGGTATGTTTGAGGTAAGTTAGACGTTGTGTCCTTCTCAATAGAAATCAATAATTTGCAGATAAACATGAACCCGGAGAAATCTACACTTCAAATTTCCTCCGAAATAAATATTTGTCATACAGAAGTTCTTAAAGACATTTCAAAAAAAGCAGTTTGAAATGTTATAAAATACACATATTTCAAAAAATGCATCCAGGTGATCCCGAAAGGTGATTACAATTTTGTCGGATAGCAAATCTGAAAACACCATTATGTAGCAGTGGAAGTGCAATTTATTTCCGAATCTTTCGAAAAATAAAGCAAGAAAAAAAAATAAAACCCATTTTCCAAAATATCTGGTTTTTTGGGGATATCTCCGGATATATTTGGAATTTCAGAACTTTCTCAACGGCATATTGTTAGTTAGGTAAATGCACAACTTTGCATCAATTTAACCATTTTCGTATCTCTCATAGTTTCCGAGATCCCAATGATGAGGATAGAATTTGAAACACCCTGTATGAATATTTATCGTCAGATAAATGATATAGAATCGTCAGAAAACTAATTCCACGAATATCAAACGTGATCGAGCCTACCCAAAGCAGTCTGTTGCAAATCCGACATCTGCCACCAGCGACATTCGTCCTCCTTATCTCACTGCAGCTTTCACTGCAAACCAGAGCCCAAAAATATATTATTTGTGATCCTACATCGGACAAATGAGTCCCAGCACTGTATTCCTGGTTTAGCCTAGCAATACTGATGAGAGTGTGAGCCTAGCAATACTGAGAGTCGAAACAGCGCTCTTATGTTGGATCACAAATGATTGGTTTTTGGGTACTGGTTTCAATGACTATTTGTGTTGGTTCAACTGACAATGAGGAAGGTATTATTTGAAACTTCCATTTCCTTTTTCTCTCGTTTAGAATTTTCAGAACAATTTTCATTCTGGAATATGTTATAAAAATCGAAGAAACTTTTTTTTGCAAAAAGTACGGATAATAATTGAAGGAAAAAACAATAATTCATAATTTTTGGTTGGGCTGTAGTATAATTTCAGAAGGCTCATCTTCAAATTACAAGAGAGGAAATATCAGGTCTCGAACCAATTATTTTGATGGTATTTGTGTCGATTTTGGCCTTCGTGACCGGTGATCTTGCAATTTGATAACCTTCATTAGGTTCTAAACTCGTCTTCAAAACTGTATATTGGAGAATGAAACATCAATAACAAACATCGAAGAGAAAATATACACGGTTTTTCAACGCAAACGTGGCCCTCTGGAGAAGTTTCTTTTAATTCATCCCCGTTGCGAACAGCAGTTATCCCCCAGTCTTTTTAGTTTTTCAGACATTTATCTGTTCTTGAATATTTTCAGGATTATTTCATTGTCAATCGAGAAATTGGATGCTGAACGTTTAAATTAAGTAAAAACTCAAGCTCGGTTCTATTATTGACAAAAAATTACAAAAATAGTGAGAACATTAGCGAATATTGACCTCCATCACTGAAGCGAGATAAACGTTGGTTACCAGTATTTTGGAAAATAATTGAACTCGTATTATGAAAATTGTTAAGAGTAGTTTTTGGTACGTTCTACCGAATGAAAATAATGGCGTTTTTGTAACATTTTCGGTTACACCGGAAGTCATTGCAAATAAGACACCCTGAATTTTAGCATGAATTTATGAATTGTTCTTGAGATATTTATTAATGAAAACTAGGAATTCGGCTGTCGCGTAATTACTACATCAACATACTTAATTTTATCTTCTGGTGGATCTGATATTTCCAAAATATTGTTACAAGGAATCGTTGATATTCTGACGATGTATCAATGAGTCAAAACTTGCTCATTTTGAGACAGTTTTGTAATTCTTATATCAAAAATCGACTGTTGGCGAATTATTTCAATTTTTTTATAAAAATAAGATAAATGCAAATGTCCTCCATCAAATTACGGACTAAAAAATCTTCATTTCTGATTCAATAGTTTCAGGAAGCTTTCTGGAGCAACTGATTTGCAGACATGGTTTTCATTGAAGACAAAATAATAAAAAAATATATTTTAAATATTTTGCAAGCATTCAACGCCCCTGATGCTGATAAAATCAATCATACTGTAATTAACAATTTCATGAAACGAGTTAATAAATACCAGGAAGTTAACAGAAACGTTTTCGAACATATTTTGAAATGAAGTTTTTTTGTGATAAGACATAGTAATGATTTGAAAAATATCTCTTTCATGAAACGTGTGAAATAAATATTCTCTTTAATCATTATTCAATCATCTGAAATCATGTCTTCAATTACCATGGTCTGAAAAATCTCTTCAAATACTGATTTTCCATATAAGGAATATTACATTTGAGAAAAGCACTCTGTATAAAATTTCGAAGAAAATCGATAGCCGAATTCCTACTTGTTTTGATTAAACAAATGCATATTTCGGGAAAGGTCCATTTTTGGTATACTTTGGTATACTTGATTCGTGTATGTACAAACGATATAGCTAGCCAATTGCCAATTGGTGCTTCTTTTAGATCAAATAATGATACTAGTTATTTACATACACAAAATTAGTATCATCATTTTCAAGCCACGTTTCACATAATTAAAAAAATATTACGTGCTTGCTGGTTAGATTTTTATAATACTTTCAACAGTATATGTCTATCGCACACTAAACACTGAACGTCTGTCCGACGAGAGAGGAGGAGCCTGCCTTCCTCTGACGTACGCGTGAGAGAAAAGGAAGCCAGACTGGCACTGTAACGCGTTAGGTACGGGTTTACCCTCTCATAAGAAGTTATTACTTAAAAAAAATTGAACAAAAATCCTTATCTTGTACACAGCATATATGACATCACATCATAAACTTTATTCAGATGTCGGTCATAATTATTTATTTTCAAGTAGTTTTATTGGGAAATACAATAATTGGTATCCAGAAACAATAACATATTTTCCAACAGTTTATTGTCATTTGTTAAAAATAACTTCTCGATAATTTTCTACATTGAACCAGTATATGTAAGGTTATGGTCTTGGATGCGACAATTTGAAACATCTGTTTTCTATTCCTCGTTGAGAAAGAAAAACTCCTCTGTTGCCGACCTACTTTTATTCAATTTTCAGTACCAAATAAATAAATTACGTTCCGTTGTACTTAGAATTTACCTACACTAAAATCTCGGCAAATTCAGACATTCGCCGAAATAATTTGTTCTCAAAATATATGATTCAGGTTGTTAAATTTTAAAATACTGCTAGTGGGTGGATTTTCAAATATACTTTCAACAGAGGTTACATTGTATCTCGAAATATGGCACGACTTTGAAATTGACCGAAGGACATCTGATAAGTTTATATAATTTCAAAAAATGACTTCAAGGGTTATTAAACTTTTTCTCGAATATAGAACGGTTTCTATTTTCGTCCACTTCAAACAATTAATGACAGGGAATCTGCGGCGGCCATGTTTTGTGACCTAACCAAGCTAGAAGTTTACGGATTTAGAGGATCTGCATTACTTTGGTTTGAGACGTACCTTTCTCATCGGCGGCAGAATGTTCTATTAGATGGAATTTCATCAGAGGAACGTTTCATTTGCAGTGGGGTCCCACAAGGTTCAGTTGTGGGACCGGTGTTGTTTCTCATTTATGTCAATGACCCTTAGTCCATGTTGACATAAGTGGTAAATTCACATGTTTCGCTGACGACACCACTATCCTCCGGCATAGCAATACCGCCTCAAATTCACTTGATCAAATCATGTCGACATAAGAAGGGTGAAAGAGTGGTGTGATTCCAATCTTTTATCATTCAACTTCGACAAAACAAATGTGGTCACGTTTAGATGTAACATAGGGGAAGTACACTTGGAAAATGTTAAAATTGAAAATTTGGAGAAAAAAAAATTTAAGGGCTCTTCATATTGATGAAAATCTAAAATTTTATTCCCATATCGACTACTTATGTAAAATACTAGCAGCAAGATGTAATGCAGTGAGAGTTGTTGCAAGAGAGTTAGACACTAATATCACAAGATCAGATTATTTTGCAGAAATTGAGTCCTATTTACGTTATGTAATTTGTTTCTGGGGAAATTGTGCACAATTTCTTTCAATATGGTATTCTCTCTACAAAAAAGATCCATCAGATATTTATGCAAGGCTAGCTACAGGGATTCATGCCGCCAATTATTTGTGAAGCAAACAATTCTGACCTTAGTATGTCTTTCTGTTTTGGAAGCAGTGTGTCTTTTCCACAAAAAATATAAAAATCAATTTAATACCACCTCAACTTATAGTACACGTCAGTCTCACTTCATTTCCCTTCCAACACCTACTCTAGCCATTACACAAAATTGTATTATTTTCAATAGCAAGAAGTTATTTAATCACCTCACCATTAATTTAAGGCGAATATATAATGAGAAGAAATTCAGAAAGAAAGTAAAAAGAATTCCTTGTTGGGAGGCCCTAATATAGTGTGGACGAATTCTACCAAGGCTCTATCGAGTGATTGGCAGTAGTAACTTTGTGTAAACAAGTTATTGAAATCAACACGGAATGGCTACTTATGTTCATTACATAGCATTATATATAAACATTTACTCAAAATTCACATGTTCATGTATCTGTTCAGCTGGGCTTAATATTGTTCTGTTCATATACTCTGTTCTTGTCTCTAAGCATTATTTTATACTTTATATTTGTTAATTGTCCCATATATACGTTTTAATTTACTAGACTTTGCCAATAAGATGTTCAGATCTTCGGTAATTTGATTTGATTTAAACCCCAATTGCTCTAGCTAAGAGAGAAATAAATGATTCAGACAAGAAATTCGGAAGTTTATATAGTGCTAACGTAAATAGCCCCTGCCCCTCTCTTAACTTTCGAATTGAGCAAGGTATCAGACTTGGACAAAATCTCTACTTCCGTCAGAGGTTGAGTCATGTTTGAAAATCATCAGTGTTATTATTAGATTGACTGGTGCCTCAGCTATACTTGTTTTCTCATAATAGCCAGTCGTTACCTGTTGAAAGTTCCATTTTCAGACGATTTAACAATAAGCTTTGCACGGACTGTTTATTAGTCATATTAGGAAACGCTAGTTGAAGTTCCAGTAAATCACATAATTTTTTGCTACCTCTTGAACAAACAAGTGAGGATTTTTCCACCAAAAGATTTACAAACACAAGACGAGATAGACTGTATGGAACCATTCAATCCAGAGCGGTCAGGAGTATTGATTCTGCTACTCGTATTGTTTTGCTCACGAAGAGTATTCAACAAGAACCCCAAGAATTCGGAACAATCCTCTTGTTGTCCTAACGAGTCTCTAGTAGACTTCAAAGACTCCAGGAAATTGGTGGGAGGGAAAGATGATACATTCTTATGAAACTGTAACTGCATGTACAGGTGTTTGAGTTTGGTGAATAGGTAGGAAACATTCTCATTCTCGTTCATCATTAAAACTTCATTCTTGAAGTTCTTCGTCATGAACAACACTTGCAAATGCTATTCATGTAGCAAGTGTTTGCTAAATGATCTTATCCAATTTTCTTCTCAAGATTTTCAGGACAGGTCTCTACCGATTCGTAAGGATGAACATGTTTCACAGAATCTGCATAGGAACAATTTCTCAAGTTGCAATCGATCCTTCCAAGTAATGAAGGGTTTCGTAGAGGGATCGATTCGGCTCTTCTGATATTTTCTTTGAAATATTATTTTCTTGGAGAGTAGTTGGTATAGTTGTGGCTCTGTTTCTTAGGAAGGTCTGTTGGCTGCCGCATACTCAGACGAAGGTTCTAGGGACGCATTACTTATGAGAAAGTAATACTTCCAAATCGATAGCATCTCTAGAGTATCACTAGTTCTTAGAAAACTGTCATTTTCAACCACAGCTTAAACTTGTTCGAAGGAATTCAGAAAATTTAAACAATTTCCTGTTTCAATTTTCACTTTGTTCTATACTGAAGCAACTTCACCTTGAGGATGATGACGAACTCCAACAGGAAGAATATCGAACGTAGACCCCATCTTCGATAACTTTTAATTGTTTCCGTATTGAGAATGTAGACACTATAAATACATAAAAATATACTTCAATTGTCGTTGACTTGATAACGTACTGGAATGACGTCGTTTCTGTATAATGAATGCATGAATAATTAATACATGTCTGACTCGATTGGGCAGTAAATTAAATTCGTAACTACTGACCGTAATTAAGCTGATTTTGATTTGGCGAATTTTCAGCGTCTATAAACAGTAGCAAAATTAATAGCCACGGCCCATGTTTTGCCATACACAACACTCATCATCTGTTTGGATAACTGACCCATAACACTGGGAAGGTCAGTGAGATTAATGCAAATAACAGAGTGGGCCAGTCATTGAAAGAGCTTAGAAATCAGAGGTAAGGTCATGAATTTGAATAATTTAAGGAGTGAATATGAAAAATACCTATTGTTCAGTACATATTCTTTCAGAGCAATTGAAATAATGATGGTGGCACTAGATAAAGCAATATTAAAAGACGCAGCAGATCCCAGTATAATTATTACGTTTCGTGAAATTTGCATCTCACGAATTTTTGTGTCAAAGCTATTTTTCGGGCTTGTTGACCGTGCAGGTTTATATGCCTGACGTTTCGTCTGTATGAAGCAACGCATACTACTGTACACTGTAGGGAGCACTGCGTTCGTTTTCTCATCGCCACCATTCCTTTTCTAATAAGACGTCAAAAAAATATATGAAAATACGAACCTGATTACAGTTTCAATATGTGTATATGAATATCTTAGAGGTTTTCCCCACTACTTGGGAGCTGTCTGACTTGTCCGTTTCTCCCAAGTTTCCGGAAAACACGTTTCGTTGAGGCTTCATCGTTCCTTTCGCATTGTAAGATTTCATACACTTGAGCCTGGAAGAGTGTACAACCCCATTTTGTTCAGTTGTCCTCTCAATTGTCTAGTGAGCAGCCTTGTAATTGTCCTGAGCTGATCCCTTCTTTGTTAAAGCAGTTCTTTGGTTCTCTTCTCAGATGATCCCTTCATTAATATTTTTCCAAGTGTGTCTTACTAGTGGTATATATGTTTCTTAAAGATCCATTTCCCAATCTGGTTTTGGTACACCCACAGCTGGATCAGGACCTCAACAGGTCAGTGTCCTGGCACCCAGTATATAGTCAATCTAGTCCTTTCCGCCAGTTTCCTCAGTTCTGCAGGTCAATTCCAGACCAGTCTAGATGCGACTTTTGAGTTCGTGACTGCCCTAGTGCAACCTAGATGAAACAAACGTGTGTCGATTCGACCAACCGATAGACCGGTTTCGGGATATTTTCCCCATCATCAGTACCGGATATGGTATCTTTAGAACGGTGTGATCCGTCTGAGTATCCAGAATGTCATCGTCAATTCTTCCAGGTTTGGAGACCAGCTCCCCTACCCTTTTGACTGATTGTTGGTCTTGAGAGGGACCAATGGGTTCATGACTGATTGATGACGGCATGAAGTCCTTAGACATCAGTGCCGCCCTTCACGGGATACCCCTACCTGGCTGGGGTGGGATGGATGAGAAAGTAATTCATCCGTTAACGGGGGACATGAGGGCCTCATTCGACAGAGTGTCGGGGCCTTCTATATCGGGAGGGGTCGTCTACAGCATAATCTGTGGCTTCCCTAACTAACGGCGTCTGAGTATCAAATATGATTCCAGTTAATCATGAACTCTTTCTGCAGTTGATTCAGTGGGGTGTCCATTGCGCCACCTAAGGATAAAGCCAGGAAATAAATTCACAAATACATACTCCGGGGTGGGAGTCGGAGTAATGATTAATATTCCGGAGAGATGCATATGACATGCTCCAGGGTCAGGTGAAAACACCTTACCCCTTGCCTCTCATGTAGACCTACGACTTTGTAGGTACGTGTGGCAGATACTCAACGGAAAAACAAATAACCCAGCTAATGCCTCGCAGAGAGTTGAAGTGAAATCATCAGGCACCTAAGCAACGTCTTCGATTTGGAATATTCGTCGCAAGTTCTGTATCTCTATCTGTAGAGTAGCGAGGGTCAGTGTAGACCCACAGCACTTAGGACACATGTGACCCATTGTACATCCTCCTAGGTCATCGTCAATCCTGTCCTTTCCAGGAAAGTGGACAGGTCACTAGGAGACATTTCCTTTATATTGGCAGGTATAGGCCAAGACTCGCCGAACACACACTCTCTTTGGCAACCTTTGGCGACATTACTGTCGTTGCGCGGCTTCTTCAACCTTCTTGGGGTTCCCTCCGTGGAGTGAAGGAACTTTCCTGCAGGGGTAGCCGTAACCGCATGTCACCCTGCGGTCATTCAGCTGTCGGCACGATTCCTTACACCTTAGCTTGGGTAGGCTGGTCCACGGTAACATGTTTTGCGAAGGCTTTTGGGGAGTTTTACTTCCCCTCACTCTACTTATTACTGTCACTGACCAGGAGTCCGGCGACCCCTGGCCGTTCCCCTATCTGCCACCCACGGGTCGTCGCAAGTTATTTCCCACTATGAAAAGTAGAAATTACTTTCATTTGGTCTATACGATACCGGTTTCGTGGTACTTGCCCTATCATCAGTACCGGGCCCGGTCTCTTTAGAACGGTGTGAACCGTCTGAGTATCTTGAGCAAACAAATATAATTCCAGCTAGTCATGAACTCTTTCTGCAGTTGATTCAGTGGGATGTCCACTTCGTCACCTGCAGACAGAGCCAGGAAACAACTCCGCAAACACATACTCCGGGGTGGGAGTCGGAATTATGATTAATATTCCGGAGAGATGCACATGACATGACATGCAAACTTAGAGTGAGGAGACTGGTGCCGTTATGCGTTACGTTTCCAAGCGGCTTACCATCCCATCAGAAGTTATCGCTTCAAAATTTATCCGCTCGTTTCGTTCGTTATGTTTCTTCCGCATCGTAATTTTGCATACACTTGAGCCCGGAAGACTGGGTAACTGAAATGAATGGAGAATTCTCCCTGCACAGCAAATTCCAGCTTTCGTTCCAAATTCGGTTTTCGACTGTGACAACTGCATCGATTACTGTGATCATTAGCCCCGTGTTCTGGGAGGCAGTGTCAATAACTCCCAGAGCCACTTGGCCGAAGTGGGGATCGAACTCACGACCACTGCGCCAATTCATCGCTTTTTATTGTTTGTATTTCGTTTGGACTAACTTCACTTTTCCTTGTATGGAAGCGATCATTTTTTGTAGTATTTTGAGTTGAAGATTCTTTGTTCAGTGCTGAAACGTGTTCTGAATGAAATTATAAACCGAAATATCAGCTGATTCAACTTATCGCGGAAATAAATAGCGGCATTGCGTCAACAGAATATTTAAAATGTGTTTATCCACCATGAAATGTATCCTAAACAGGAGACTGTGTATTACCTCACGCACCTTAACGTTTTGACCTTGTTTTTTCAGTTCGTCGTATTAAAGTTATAGTATTTTTGTTCTCATTCGGGTATGATAAATGCTTACAACTGCCCTATTACAACAGTAATAGGGCAAAATTGAATACTTATTTTTGGTCGAAAACTGTCCAGCGAAGTTTTTATCTGGAGAAATTGTTCACTTGGAATATTCAATGCATAATGTACAACAATAATATTATGAAAATGTTTTTATCGATTCACATCACGTTTGAATACTGCACATATTAAAATTCTGAAACATGATTCTATTCATTTTGTTCGTTTAGTACTCCATTCAAAGGAATTGGAAACGAAATATGACCGATAAGAAAAATAATTCCTATAGAAATGATTTGAATCCAGTAATGAATAACACGCAAGTTTCGCGGAGGTTGACGGTTTAGCGGATTCCATATGCTTCCATATCTCCATATGCATATCTCTAAGCTACTTTGGCTGAATGCGCCGTTGGACAACATATATGCAGCTTCTTTAAACTTCCTCTTAAATCAGTGTTCCTATCTGTGGGTGTTCCTATCTGTGGATGATATCAGTTTGAGACCACTTGATGTTATGTTGATGAATCCAAACATGCTCTGCTATTGCCGCACTTACATTTCAATTTTTGGAAACGCATTCCGCGTTTGGTGGCCCGGTTTTCGTGAGGCTACTGCAGATGGTATTTCCGCCGGCTCTGATGGCTGTTTTCAATTTCCAACCCAACAGAGTTCCCAATTTGGAAAGAATGATTTTCAACAAATTTGCTTGAATCTTCACCCCTATATATTTTATGTTTGAAGAATTTAGGTGTATACTATGTCATTAATGGCACTTCCAGCTCTCAACTCAGCAATTACTCCATTCTGGAAGTCACTTATTCTTCATTTCCAACAAATATAGAACTTTACCCGAACATAAATTTGGTTGACCTGAGCCTTCAATAAAATATTCTCAAAGTCGTTCAGAAAGGACTTAATTTGCAATTACACTGAGGATGAAATTATAATTTCGTATTTTATTTTCATATTTCGAATGGGGACAGCAATTCTCAGACATACTTAGTTTCTTATATGAAGCTCGTTACCCTGAATCATCATTTATGTCTATAATTACACTCGATTATTAAGAAAACATTGCGAATGACAGTCGTCGACGAGTTATTTTTGAAAATACGACTTCATCTTTCAGCTAAGAATTCGAGAAATTTGACCTAGATGAGCGATAATCTCCATTCGAAGAGACTTTGTTTGGTGTATTTATACCAGGTGGTTCTGAAACTGAAGGAATTGAAGAAATTTCCTCTTGGGATTATGTGGGGAAAGCTAATAGGAAGTCAGTAATTTCATTGAAAAGAATAATTCGTTCTTTGAAAAACGATACCATCTTTGTTGTACCGTATAATACGACAAAAATTTGTTCATTGAAAATGCAGGTTAGTTTATTTGGCGACACTGTATATTGTTCACAATTGTTTGATGGAAATTAAATTTTTTTTGTTACTTGGGAGCTGTCTGACCCATTTCTTGTACTAGTTTGTACAAACCTTTTGTTGGATGTTATCGTATTCTTATTCATTCATATTCTTCATCAGTGCCTCATATTTGCATAACACATTACCAACTGTTACTGCCTTGTAGTTGATGTTTATGTGTTTTCAAAAGTGGGCAGTATTCAGGGGAGGATTCTTATGAATAATTATTTTATAGCCTTACTATATTTGAAGTTTTTTCCTTATACCGCGAATTAGGCGATTCAGATATGTGGTTTGTTACCTCGTTCGCGGGAAGATGGAGCGATGACAAATATGGTGTTTGTTGTCCGCTTCAGCCTAGTTCGAGAAATAATACTCTGAGAAGAATTCAATTTTTAATTATGGGAAATCAGCGACTACATGTTGATGAAGAGAGGCCAAATAGCCCGAAACTGGACTGCAAGTGTGGCCGATCCAATAATTGAAAATCGATTCTGGCAGTTGTATCGCCAACTGCATATGCGGGAATTACTTATGTGAAGAATTCTGCACTGACGCCTGTCGAATATATCCCAATGCCCTTCGTGGTATTAGCCAGGGGAGTAGTTGTTTTCTGAATTGTTCTCCTTTTAGATAATTTGTTGAAGAACTTCTTCTCAGACCCATTATAAAGGTTTTTCCCAAGTGAGTTCACAGCTCTGCTTATGTTTTTTTGACCTATTTTATGACCCTGTCCCGTACCATAAATTTTGATACCTTCGCAGCTAGATCAGGACTCATATATGGAGTTTGAAGGTGGTTGACAATATGGAGCTGATGATATATGTACAGCACTTTAATCACAAGAGAACATGAACTTCCTCCTGAAAGAAAGTTTTCAATTCATATAGTACATTTCATGTCCCATGTACGGTTTTCTAAACTTCCTCATGCTAGATATATCTGCCCAGCACATTGTCATCATCGATTTAGTTTGTGTTTGACAAATACTTCAATGGAACTTTGGTTCGTTCGACACAATTTTGCTTGTTTTTTCATTGGTTAAATGGATCGATTTTTCCATTTGGGACTAGTTAGGTTAGTAATCGATTTGCAATTATCGGTATCTTCCAATTCTTCTGGAACCTCAAAACACAAAGAAAATCTTTCAATCAAATAAGAGTAACAAAGTGAGGAATTTTTTTTTCCTGTTTATTCTTTTGTGAGCATCGGTCAGTTCAAGATATTTTTTGTACATACATGAAGTCGTGGGCTAACCAGGGCTAACTTTTCAACTCGTTTTTTCGCAGCTTTTCCATAAATTTCCAATTTACAGGAAAAAATCACAGTGGGGAGACAAAATAATCCATACAAAAGGTTAGCACTGTTATTTAACCATGATATAACGAGAAAACTGGATAGATGAGTTGAATCCAACATATTGATTTCGGACACTGGCCCAGCATTGGTATCTTTTTCTGCAAAAAACATATCTTGTTGCAGCTCTCACTAAAAATAGACGAAATGAAGTCAAAACAGAAAAGTACTCGTGATTCAATACCGTTGCGGGCTTTTTCAATGTGCCAAAGAGCTTCTCTGCTGGATTTACGAATACTCAGTAAGATTGAAAGGTGTCCTTTATATCTTCAAGTCTCCATTAGTGGATCGACAAGAAACCGCTAAATAGGATATAGGTGGTATTGTATTTTTATTATTTCCATATGTCTAAAAAAATTGAAATCAATATAATTTAAACGGTTCTTATAAAAAAATATAGGGCATCAATCGGATTCTTTAAATGTCCAAATTCATTCAAATAAGTTTTAAAATGGGCAACATTATTCTAATAGGGGAGCCCAAGCGGGGATTTCGGGATTTACTAAAGCGCGGCAGATTAATATACAGGGGGATACCTTGTACCCGGTTAAGTACCTCCACCAAATATGAGCCTCATAAATAAGACCGCCTGTGAGGGATAAAGGATCAGATTAGTAAAAAAAATTGATCATCAGAAATTATCGAGCGCGTAAGATTAAGGTAGGGTGAGTTAATTACCTGTTAAAAAGTGTATATTCCAGTAATCTGACAATTTGAGAGTGGCGTAAAGAAAGAGAAGGGCAGCAAAGTTGTAAAAAAATAACGTCATTTTAACATTCTCGAGCGTAGCTGATTTTTTTTATTTTGAAGGAAATAATTCAAGGATAACGAAAAATATATAATCTGAAGATTTCCGCAAGCCGAAATAACAAAAGTTCGTCGATAAAGTTTAATGCGTGCAGCTGTGTGATAACTATATTTCCCTCTCCGAGTTTCTATTCCTCTATTCTCTATTCACTTTTTCTCTATCTCCGTCCCCACTCTAAATTCTGTTGCCATGACGCCATCACAGCTGATCACAGAGACTCGTTCGTGATGAAGATGATGATAAATTAATCAATTAATTGATTGATGTAGCCGTTACTACGTGGTAGGAAATCATAATGGAGAAAAGAGAAATTAAATTTTCTTTCTTTTACCACTTTTATTTGTAACCAACGTTACTGCAGTTTGGTCCTATAAGGACATTTTCAAACTTATATATTGTATTGTATAAGTTTGAAAATGTCCTTATTATAAGACGAAACTGCAGTAACGTTAGTTACAAATAAAGGTGGTAAAAACATAGAAAGTTTCATTTCTCTTTTCTTCATTAATTATTCAGTTGATTATAAAAATTTTTTTTGAGCATTTAAAAAAAATTGTTTCTTATAAATACAACTATTCTACTTAAAAAACATACTTATTTATTTGCATGCTATTTTCTGAGCTTTTCAATTAATTAGATTCAAAAAATTTTAAAAAAATATTGTTTTTGTCAGATTAAGCGAATCCCTCTAGATAATTGTCAGATTATGAGACAGCACGTCTAAAACATAAAGAAGAACCATATATATCTTAATCTGACGCGCTTGAGTATTTCAAAATGGCGAATTTTTTTCACACATTATAATAATGGCCGCGAGTTTGCGTCAGATCGAAATCGTCAGATTATTGAATGAAAGCTTTATTTTTGTTGCGCTCGATAAAATTTTTTTTCTTTTCACTTTTAACCCTTGAAGAAGCTATTGTATAGCGAAACACGTGTCGCGGTTTTCGTAAAACCCTTATAGTGAAAATCATAGAATGAACTCTATTGATTAGTTTTTTAAATATGGATTTTCATCAAGTATCGGCCACTTCTATTCAATTATTTGACCCTTACGTACAACCACCCACATCATGCAAACGATCAGATCAACATACCAACATTATTAAAAATACGTAGGACATTGATGCTATCAATATATGACGCGCTCGAGTATGTCCATGCAACAGTATTTTTTTACATATTTGAAAAACTATAGTCGCTTCCCGCACCGATGAAAAGGTATATATTATATAACATTTTTTTCTTCTTATCATCTAAGCTTTTAAACCTAATATGTCTCTATGACGCTCGAGTAAATCCCCATTTAGCATCGTGGGCTCCCCTGCTATTCCAATTTAACTGACTTTGTATGTCTCGGAGTTTTCGATTTTTCCATGCTGGTCGTCCATATCTTGGACTGACAGTATATTCAATAATTTTTTCAAACCTGAACTTATTTCATATGTTGGTGCAATGGTTTAGTTTTTACCAGTCAATGTTCGCGTTATTCTCGATTTGTTTCATCATTTGTTTCGCACTTTTGTTCAACTGTTTTGCGGTTTCCGCAAGGTTCAACGAACTGGAGGCGGAAGGCAATTTTTGTAATTTGTTTTAAAGCGATTCCATATGAGAACATGAATTGTTATTGCAATATTCAATAACGGTGCTGTTGATTATTTAAGGTAGTCATTATTATTGGGTGTATGATTTCATTGAGATAAACAAATGTGATTTATGGGGAAGTTTGACGTGAATATGAATGTGCAGGCTGATAAGTTTGTTCGTAACCTAGTTCTTCATTAGGCGAACAAAGTGTGACGATCCTCAGAAATATTATTGCATTAAAACGAAAATATTGTTGTCAAGGTTGCGATTCCATATATTTCAGATCAAAACGTCATTTATTTCTGAGAATTTAGTGTCTACTGTTTTGGACTTATAGTATAGATATAAAGATAATAGACAAAAAACAGATTTTCAATTCGAAGGTGCAAACCATTCATTTCATACTTTCAATTATGTCTCGTTAATACTTTCATCCAGAGCGTTGTGCTGTCGAAGCATAGAGAAATATTGCAATGAGAAACATTTTATTAAACACGTAATTCATTGTTACATTGAACAGGTGTCTACTTATTTTGAGAAAACGTTACTGAAAGGAGTAGCTTAGAAAGAAGTTTTGGAACGTTGTACCTCATCAGGCGCTAAATTAATCGCCAGGTGAATTTCTAAGGAAGGTTGGTCCCCATTAGATGAAAATCGCTGGAAATTTGGAAATGATTATCGAAATAGACGAGTTTTTGCATCGCTGATAACTCTGAAAATTTGAATGTAGTGGTTAGTATCTTCTGAGATTTAATAAGTCGTCGGTTATCTTTGGATGGAAATTTGAACATTCACTTCTATGTCGTCATGTTAGACAAAGCAACAGAACCTTCTATGGTTTGAGTAGTTCAACCAAGCAAACCAACAAATAGTTGGTTTGCTCAACGGATCAGTTACTTCGATCCAAACGATAATGACTACTGCACTACAGCGCTTCCTGTTAGAGAAAGGTTTAATGAAGACAATCCAAATCATTGGATCAATAAATGGTTATTACATTATTTACCTGGCCTATTTCATTTGGATATTTTTCTGTGGTATTATTTGAAATCCCTAGTTCTCAATTCGGTTGAAGACCAACAAGGTACCATGTTTTTATATAGTTTTATGAAATACACTCAATCTTTTTTTCCTGTACCTCTTCGCCCTCCTCTCCCAGTTTTGGATCATTTTATCCATTACAAAACACTTTCTGGGTGTTCCTAAAATTTTTGTGATTTTGAAAATTATCCTTAGAAATTAAATAAAACGATTTATATTGAATAAACGAACACAAATCATGAAGAACTTGAACATACAACTCTTCCATTCACGCCGGTAACAAGGCCGGGGTTGACCGGTTGATGGCGAAGGAGAGTTCTTGTATAAATATAAAAAAACGTGTGCTTCTCGGCACGCCCGATAGAATTGACGACTTAAACTGATCTAAGTTGAACTATTCAATATTGAAATTGTTTAACTTGAGAAAAGCTTAGGTTATTACTTGAAATTTATGTATATTAATATGATAATGGAAGGAAAGGTTATTTATTAATAAAATCTTATTAATTTTTTTGTGCATGTACATGTATTGTAGCTACCATAAGCCAATTGTAGCTTTTGTAGGATTCAAGAATGATGTACGCACACAAAATTAGTATCATCATTTTTAAGCCACGTGTGCGTGTGTATCGAAGCTTGTTGTTGATAAATCGTATTATGTTTTATTATCAAATTAACTCATCGTTAGGAGATTCTATAATGTTCCAGGGATCATCTTTTGCTTGTTTCATCAAATTTTTTAATCACTTTCAAAAGTTAATGTATATGTCGACCGCACGCCGAACACTGAGTCATGTCCGAGATACGTCTAGTGCCGTGAGGAGAAAGGGAATCCAGACATACTGGCGCCGTTATGTGTTACGTTACCAAGCGGTTTACCCTCCCATAAGAAGTTATCACTTCAACAGATGAAATAAAATATTAGAACAGAGTAGTACTGACCTACATGGCAAACACATTGTAACATAACATAAGCTCTTTATGTTCCTCTTTTCATCACAGTATTTAAGAAAAAATCTCATCCTATCCCAATGTCGTACTGTAAAGCAATGAAAATTATCACTCATTATAAAACTGATCGTTATTTCTCCTTCAGTCACTTTTAGGACAATTGAAATTTAAAATTGGTCTGTTTTGAATTGGAAAGGGTTTTATTTCATGCGCAATGGGTCACATTTTTTTTCACAATAAACCATATATTTTTTTCAATTACCAGACTTGTTGAAGATATTTTGCGAACTGAAAGTCATTGGAAATTATGATAAATCGGTAGTATTGCACTATTACCTTGAAAATATATCTCTAAGTGACACTACATTTAATTTGGATAGTTATTTCAAAACACGCCATTGCCCAATCAATTGGCTATAATAATCGTCATTATATTCCAATTATTGTAGAGTTATTTTGAATCAATGTTAAACTTGATTCAAATTCAACGAACGCTTAGAGAAAGAATGCGAATTTGTCATGAAATTTACGATGACATTAAATTCAACACTCTACCGACTTATCTTGTCTTCTGAAGAAAGTTCCCACATTCGGTTTCGTGTGAAAAAATGTTAAAAGTAGTTTGTCTTATTCATTTTACGATATTTCTGGTGTAGGAGTAGTGAGACGGAAAAAATGATTCTTTCCGTACGATTCTTTTGAAATGTAGGTATTAAAATTTGTTTTTTCTGTACTTTTGTAAACAAAATTATTTTCGACCGAAGTACGTCTACGTTTCATTTTATAAAACCTATAAATATTCTAAAAATGTTGCTCACAAAATATACCCATTTTGCCTCATGCAATTCGAACGTTATATATTTCGACTGTTTATGAAGAGTATTTAGAAATCAACATATTTGTACTGCTAGCCATATGATTTTAAGAGTCTGAACCAATTTAGAAACGCGAATTGCTTATTTTTCTTGCAGTAGTGCCTAAGCCCGGTGACACACTTCGCGATTTCCGAACGGTTTTTTCCAGCGCGGTTTCCGAGCGGAAATTTCTGTTTTAAAATCGCCACAGCGAGTACCTGAAGTGTCCTCGATTTCCGAGCTATTTCCTGGCAGTCCGGGTTTCTGACTGGAGGGAAAATATTCCCTTGTCGTCCTCTAGTATCGTTCGCGCCTTCAAAGCAACCACTATCAAATGGTGGTATCTCTTCGCGCTTTGGAAGCAGAAGACGCTCTTGCTGGAAAACTCTACTCAAGGAGGGACGATGTGCACCCTTACCACCGAAAGAGGAATCAGGAAATAAGGTTTTCTGTTTTATACACAAAAAAAAACAGAGAATATGCAGACAAGTTTTCTACCTATTACCGAATGTTCATAAAATCGTTCGATAAACTTGTGGTAATTGTTCGACCTTTGCTGCAGAAAGATTGCTCCAGAAGAGTACCTATCAGCGTTGAAGAGTGGCTAAATGTTACATTGAGGTTAGTACAATTTTATAAAATGTTGTATTGATCACATATTTCTTCTAGCGGGAGACATGACCAACACATATCTTATGGGAAACTTGAAAATTCATAAAATCAAAATATATATATTTGTAGTATATACTCGCTTTTGTTCCATAAATAAGGGTGATTTTCTACGCTACGAATTAAAGTTTCCATTTCCATGCTCGAATCGCAACTGAAAAACCGCTCGGAAATAGCCAACACTGTTCCATTCGTTTACCTGGGTTCTCCCTCCACTTGGTCGCCCTTACCTTCCGATTGTCGCTCGTAATACGACGACCGGTCGGCTGTAAAAAATCGCCGCTGTTAAAAATCGCAAACACTTTCAAATTCCATTTAAATGCAGGTGTTTACATAAAAATAACAAACCGCTCGGAAACCGCGCTGGAATAAACCGCTCGGAAATCGCGAACTATGTCACCGTACTAGCAATTCTCTCTCCGGATTGAAAGCAATTGTCAGAAAACTGTAACTAGCATCTTATAAGGAATTCAATGAGGTAGACAGCGAGTGGCTTTATTCCGAAAAAAGTTAGCGATTCAAATTAAAACCTCATTAGGAGGTTTTTCTACTAAACGGTTGACAAAACGGCCACACGTAATTTACTATACAATAGCTTTTTCGGACCTGTTCAATCTTACTAAATTCAACATACTGGGTGGGGGTTGAATTCAGAATTCACCCTATTTTCTCCCCTGTACCTTGGATCGAAAACTTATTAGTCAAGAATTAGTTTTCAGGTTGTCATCCACTATTAAAAAGCTACAGTGAAGCTACATGTGATATTTTTTGGAAATGAAGTTTGAGAAGATGCCCTTTCTTCGACTCTCAAGTAATAATTTCTGATTCGTCAAGCTCATAAGCAAACTTACAAAAATCTATTTTTACTTTTGATTCGAATGAATTCAGGTGCCAAATATGTTGATTATTTTACAGTAAAAAATTACAAAAACAAATACTATGAAGTCTTGTGTAAACATTGTATAATATAACGATTGAATCGACAGGTGGTCTTAATAAGTTAGATAAATATTTAAAAAAAATTGCTTACTGATGATCCTATTTAGATGCGTTATGGAAAATTTTGAAGGTAATTTGTCCGTCGTGACTTTATTCGAGACTGATTTCGATCTCAGTTTTTCGAGGGGAATATTTTTTTTGCTAATCTTATCCGTGGATCTCGGATGATGAACTCCAATTTACGTGCCGCAATCTGACGAGTGAATTTAATTTTTGCGGTTGCCAAGCACGACCATGAATTTATTCATATGCAGTAACTACCAGTATGCAGTACACATATTTTTTCGTAACTGTACTTGCTTAATGATTACGGTTATTATTGTTCACATGCAAATTGAGGACACCAGTTGTGTTAGTGGTGGGAAAATTATTTTCAAACGTGGATGAACTATAGCTGAAACTACCGAGAGAAAAAAATAAACTTCAATGAACAGATTATAGGGACATTCCTACGTTCCTTGTAATAATAATTATTATCCAATTCACAATGGACTTTAGGTTTTTTGGATGGTCCTGTGTACAGCAAGGTACCTGAACTCTAAATCTAACCACCAGCCACACAAAAGAGGGGGCAATTAAAACGTTGGTTGAGAGAGCACGACGTATCTAAGAGTTTTCCTGAGGAACTCAATCACCTGTATTACCATAGTTCCATACTATGAAGGTGTCGTGAACGTATCTCAACCATACTTGGGACTTCTTGTGGGCTTCTTCAATGGGGCCAGAGTTTCAAACCACTCCATATACAGGGTGTTCCTTAAACACATGCTAATATTCAAGGAGGTAATTCTTAGACCCATTTTAAGAAAAAAACTTCCTATGGACGTATGTCCTAAACGCCTTAACTTTTGAGATACAGGGTGGCAAAGTTTTCAAAAATAATCAGTTTTTTAATAAAAACTGAGATAATTTTGTAGACATCTTTGGCATATTTGGTACATATGTTCCATGCCTCAAGGCGCATTTTCTGATGTACAATTTTCTTAATTTTCTTTGCCAGTGGCGTACGTACGAGTTTTGAAATGTATACTTTTTGCGAAAAAAATACTACGCCACTGCTTTATCTTGAATTAAAAATTATTTTTGAAATCTTCATACATTTTTGAGCACATTTGATTTGCTGGGTTTTCTTTGTCCGACGCATGGTTTTCGCTCAAAAAATTAAAAATCGCTTTACTTAAGGATAAATTCTTTAAAAATTTGATGCGGTATCGTGCATCGACTGAAAACAAACTAAGAGATCAGATTTGTTGCAAAATAATTGAGGATCTAAATGGTATTTGTTTGTTGTCAGATGCACTGTTCTCAATTAAAATTACGTCATAACGCAGCACCGCTTAATAATTTTTGAAAACATAAATTTAGTTATCCTGGAATAAATGACGTGTAGCAGAATTTATTTACTGCACCTCTTGGAAATATGGAGTTTGTCGATATGTGATTTCTTTTAAAGATTGAAAGCAGAAAAAACAGCGTACCCACCATAACAATAAAAAACGAATTCTCTGTATGTACAAACGTCAGTAGCTAATATTGATGTTGGTTTTAAGTAAGGTGTTGGTGTTAAAAACTGTCACAGCGCGTTTTGATTGATTTTGAAGTGTTATTGAAGTTATTTTGGTAGTCCGCTGTTTTTCTGAATATCAGTAAATATGATAAATTATACGAATGCGGAAATGGCGCAAATGCATTACGTATATGGCCTTGCCGATGGTAATGCAACAGAAGCCAGGTGCATTTATCAGGAAAGATATCCTAATCGTGCCTTACCAGATAGCCGAACCTTTTCAAATATTCATCGTCGACTTGGGGAAACTGGTAGTTTCAAGAAAGGGACTCCGGAAGGTAGACCTCGTGTAGAAAGAACTCCTGAAATTGAGGAAGCGGTGCTGCAAGAAATTGAGGAACATCCAGAGACGAGTACGAGGAAGATTGCTAGAACTCTGGATATGTGTCATCAAATTGTTTGGAGTATTTTGGTTAATTTTTTGTTATACGCATACCATATTTCAAGAGTGCAGGCATTACTCCCCAGAGCGTGTGAAGTTCAGTCAGTGGTATCTACAAAGTATTGCACTAAATCCGCAGTTTGAGACACAAATTTTGTTCACAGACGAAGCAAATTTTTCTCGGAATGCCATTCAAAATTTCCATAACAATCATGTGTGGGCTGAAGAAAATCCCCATGCAAGAACCGAAACCCATTTCCAACACCAATTTTCGGTTAATGTATGGGCAGGAATTACAGGTGATCATCTAATATGCCCATTTTTTCTACCAGGATGCCTTGATGGTCGTTCTTATTTATACTTTCTTGAAGAAGACTTACCTGGGTTATTGGAAGATGTGCCACTTGCGTTAAGGAATCGAATATGGTACATGCACGATGGCGTCCCTGCTCATTTCAGTGTAATTGTCCGAAACGATAGAGAGCAGTACGATGTGGAGGAGGAAATAGAAGACTTTTGGACCTTACATTCAAAATGTGCACGTCGGAATGGAATTGAATCTAGTTTTATAAGTATAGTGGACACTCATATTCGTTAAAATTTAATGGAAAAGTGATGCGGAGTGCAGAGTTCGTCCGCACTTTATTGACAACTATCTGACATCTACTAGTTTGTGAGACATTCGCTCAAATTTACGAATTCCATATATAAAACGTAGACATGATTTTTGTACATTTTTTTCTGAACCTTAATTCTACATCCATCTCGACTTCTAGGTTTCTTGCAAGTTTTGAAATTGAGATGGGTCTTTTTTAATCGTCGTTAGTCTTCAAATTGGTTGTAGCTACGTCATTAAGGTGAAATGAAACGTATCAACGAGTGTCATCCGCATACATATGCAAGTTGTAATGTTGAAGAACCTACACAAGATTGCCAGTGTAAATGCAAAATAATAATGGCCCAAGTTGGACACTCTGGGGCACACCATTTTTGCCAAAACCTACTCTTAGCCTACAGGCTCAGTTTTTCTAAAAAATATCTAATCGTAGCTCAAAATAATTTCAACTTGGAACCATAAGTAAATCTTTCGCTTTGAAACTTAATTCAGAGAAAATCTTAAAGGCTCATGATTTAACGTACAGAACTCATGAGTATATGAAGACTGTGGTAACCCCGTCATTTGATAATCTTGATGTACAATTATTCTAAAAGTTGTATAGTTTTAAAAATGGTAACTGTATGGTTGAAAAATCCAAAGATCAACACTGTTCAGTGGCAAACATTTTCCTCTGCCAACATCTTAAAAATTCTGAAATAATTTCATCAGACCATTTGAAATCAGTACACGATTTCAGTATCGGTACTGCGTCTGTTATTTCGCGAATGTTTTCAGGAGGAAAAAATTCGCTTGCAAAATGTCTTGTTTGGTTTTTGATTATATCGAACGCCATATCGTAGTAATTATTTGAGCAAACATTTGCATGCTGATTATTCATAATTTTTTACTTTGATCGCAAATCATACAGTGTTGAGTGTAATCATCTTTTGAATAATTTATGACGGTCGTTTTATTTATACCTCGGTAGCTGTTTTGACATTATAGCTTGCTTTGAGAGAATTTTATATGATAATAAACACTAGGTCGCTACGTATAGAATTTTGCTTGGGGATTAACATGGGGATTATATTTTTTCATATTTTCATGTTATGTTGTTAGAATTATTCACTAGAAATGTGCTAGTTGTTTATTAGGTCTACAACAAGCACTTTTTCGAAACAACGGAATTGTAACACTTTTCTTGACGCGCGTTTCATCAACCAAGTTGGCGTCTTCAGGAGTTGGCGTCTCTATTTATATTCAAGAGAGACTACTTTCACTTCCCGACATACACCCAACGGGTCTAGATCCTGCTGGTCGGTAGTTAAAATTGTTAATCAGAATTTTGAAAAATCCACAATTCCACAACCAACACAAGCGAATGGTTCAATTGCAACAACAGCCTTAAAAAAAAGCAAATCTACTTACTTTTGCAACTCAACAGTTGATTTTCTGGGAAAGGCACCATCCACTATTCCCACACTAGAATCCACAATGCCGGACAGCGGACAGCTCAATATCAACAAGGCGTCTGGCACTGATGAAGTTCCCGTCATCGTACTTGAAAAGTGCGCAAATGAACTCTGATAACCAGACATGCTCTGGTTTTCACCCCAGAGAACGCTATTACCTCACCAAGAATATTGCTTAGTCCGGTTCTCTCTGTATCTGTAGAGTAGGGAGGGTGAGTGTAAGCCCACGCACTTAGGCCACGTGTGACCTTTGTACATCCTCCCGAGAAGTTGTCCTCCTAGGTCATCGTCCATCCTGTCCTTTCCAGGAAGGTGGACAGGTCGCTGGGAGACATCTCCTTTATATCGGCAGGTGTAGGCCAAGACTCGCCGAACACACACTCTCTCATTGACGATAACTCCGGGCACTCGCACAGGACATGCCTGACAGTCTCATCATCCTGTTCACACATCCTGCATAGAGGTGTGTCCACTATCCCCGTATTATGTAGGTGTTTCCTTAGTTGACAGTGGCCAGTCAGAAATACTACTGTAAGGCGTAGATTTTTCCTGGTCATCGCCAGATATTTCTTCGGCGCTAGCTTCCCAGGGTCGCCCAAGGTGATCCTGGCAAGATTACATCCTTTGATTCCATCCCATCTCTTTAAGGATTGAGCATGGGTGTAACATTTGACTAGTTCCGCAATTGTCGAAGTCATCAGGTGGGTCCTGAAATTCTTAGTCCAGCCGCAACCTCCTTAACGTACAGATCCAGAGGGGTCAGACCCGTGATTAATTTCATTGGCGCGGTTGGTGTTGTTCTCATGGCTCCTGTGATGTTTAAACAAGCCAGTCGCTGTATTTGATATAATTTTTGGATGGCCGTTGCTTGTAGAACTTTCGGTCCCCATGCAATGGCTCCATAAGTTAACAAAGGTCTTGTTATTGCAGTGAAGATCCAGGTGACCAGACGGGGTGAAAGACCCCATGCGCGTACCACTGTCCTCCGACATTGCTCATAAGCCACTTATGCTCTTTTTGCTCTATTCTGTAGATGAGAGTTCCATGTTAGCTTCTTGTCGAGGATAGTACCAAGGTATTTCACCTCTTCAGAGAAGTTTAGTTTGCTTTTGAAGATTTTGGGAGGTTTTAAGCCCGTTAAACTCCTTTTCCTGGTGAAAAGGACCATCTCAGTCTTCTTGGGATTGATCGACAGTGAGTGTTCCTTACACCATGTTTCTATTAATTTGGGCCCATCCTGCGCTCTATCGCACAGTATGTCCGGTTACTCGGCCTGCATTTCCTGTCCATGGTTTCTGCAGGAAGGGAAGATCGATTAATTCATCCTTGAAGTTTTTTCCAAGGACGTATGAAGCGGCCTTGGCATGTTGTAAGTTTGCCTGCTTGAAGATAACACGTGTTGCCGCAAACTTAGAACTCCTCGACCCTAAGAGGGAGAACATAGGGGGGTCCTTAAGGACACCACCCTCCTCTCCCGGGATCGAGAGATGTGTAGGCTCAGATGATGAGGTGAGGACACCTGCTGTCTCTGAGTTGCCTGCTGATTTATTGGATCTCTTTGACGAGACGAGTTTCGTCTTCGCTTTCAGAGAGCCACGTCCAGCCTTTTTTCTTGGTTTTCTCGACGAGACTTTGGCCGTCTTCGTTTTCTGAGAAACACCTGTTTTCCCGGCCTTGGGCTGGGTGTGAGCCGGTGGTTTACCCCTATGTTTGGGTGGAGGTTTGGTTGAACTCCTCCCCATAGTTGGATTTCCACTCGGCCTCGCCTTATTTACTCTAACGGGTGCACTAGTTTGACTCGTTTGAGTAGTTTCCTGCTGGGAGGGTGCCCGGATTTTAGGGCGGAATAAGACCTGCCCAAAACCAAAATGTGGTCTGAAACCCGTCCTCGCCAGTACGGCCATGGAACCATCGTCTACAGCGAAGGTCCATGTTTGACCAGGGACTGACTTTTCCTTGTGGAAGATCGTCCACTCCAAAGTTGACAGACCATGGTTCATTTTCCTCAATCTAGTGAGGACCTATTCGGAGGTCAGTCTATGACTGCCTCCGTCAGGTAGGTAAGCAACACAGATGTGTTGCTTCGGAAGTTGGTCCCCTGTGACGCATTTCAGGGAAGCGCCCTCCGACGGTTGCAGGGTATTAACCACACCCGCAAGCCAGTCGGCGCTAACCTGATCCTCACAGACGACCTGTAACCATCCAGGCCGAAATACTCAGCTCTGGAATTGAACCTGTGGCCCACCGTCTGGAATAACCTCCACAGCCGTCAAAATAGCCCTCTGAAGAGATTCCAGCTGGTTGGTCGTTAATGAGGTAGTCGGATAATCAAGGTGCAAGATTCCCACCTTGATACCCGCGACAAACTTCCCATATGGGAAGGTACATCAGGTACACCTGACGATGCCTTAGATTCAACCGTGAATGGCTTTTTTGCCTCTGGTTTCGGTGAATCATCATTTGAGCGCAAACGTTTGCTAACCTTCTCAAGGGGGGTTTGTTCCCCCACCTGAGACAGATTCTGCGTACACCGCTCAAGAATTTGGTGCAAGGCAGTTTATCGATGATGGTACCTACGAATCGTTTTTGACATCTCAAGATGGCATTGTAGGTATGAAATGAAAAATATCTTGCCCACAAAGCATTGAAGTATCGAGAGAAATATCTAGACCTAGTCGCGTCATGAAACTTTGAACATTTCTAATTAAAAAAGAAAGGTGTTGCCAAGATATACTTCATGAGAAAATATATTTGTTTTGATAAATTGATGGATGTAGCCGTTACTACGTGGTAGGAAATCATAATGAAGAAAAGAGAATTGAAACTTTCTATGTTTTTACCACTTTTATTTGTAACTAACGTTACTGCAGTTTCGTCCTATAAGAACATTTTCAAACTGCAGTAACGTTAGTTACAAATAAAAGAGGTAAAAAACAGAAAATTTCAATTCTCTTTTCTTCATTATTTTTTTTGAGGTTTCAAGTTATCAATAAGAAATGATAGAATTGAGTCAAGATGTTTCACAGATATTTAAGTTTCAATAAATCTCATACGAACATTAAAGAAATCTTTAGCTCAATTTTTTATTTAGTTATATTTAGTTTTTGGATTAATGCATTCATATCCATCATTGTCACAATAAAAATGAATCAGTCACCTATATTTTAAGTTTTTCGTCATATTCAATCTTAGCTTCATGTGCTGATATGAAATAAATCCTATATATCAATCTATCATAGCAGTTAGGCTGATCTAAGCTTTTCTTGATATAATCAATATTCTGAGGATTCATTATTTATCAAAACACTTCAGTTGTTTTGGAAGGAAAATTTGAATTTCTCATATGGGATGTATGCACAAAAATAGTTTAGGATTTTCCCATCATCAGCGCGGTGACTGTTTTATTACTAATCCAAACAAGCTGTTGGCTTGAAACCAATTCGTTCAGTAAATTGCCTTATTTTTTTGTCATTATAAATTTGGATACGCATGTGCTTTCATTCATAGAATGTTCGAAAACAAAAATATTTCTCATTGGAGCTTGAAGAATATGCGACTAACTGAAGAAAGACTACTCTTTTTTTGAATATCGAACGAATCATTTTTTGTCTTAACGTTTCAAAATCTACGTCTGTCTTCTAGCAATGCAATCCGTCCGTCTAGGGAATGCAACCCCGATCTCGCGAGATCCCGTGTAATTTTTCGCGACCAATCCCGAAGCATAATATGACGAGATCCCGTTCGAGATTGACGGGATTGATGTTGAGGCTCAATTTACACTAGAAGATCGTGAAAATTACCAAATAAAACAGAAGAAAATGAAAATCAGTGATTATATTCCATTCGATTCTAACGTAACAAAAGAGGTAATGATTTCCCTAATGGCAGCCAGAGATGGTTTGCATTCAGAGTATTTTGTACTACCGAGGACATGAAGAGTCTTTTTGCTGTTTTACTGCGAAAGGTAACAATTGCATTAGTGTGCACCAATTACAATTAAACAAATTGTGATGAATTATGGAACGATGCTCAAAATGAAAGTGAAGGAAGTTCTTTTAAAGTTGAAAAATGAAAACTTTAGGTTTACAGTCACGTTAGATGAATGGACATCTGGAATGAATCGGCGCATTTTAAATGTTAATGTACACACAATTATCAACAGTCAGTCTACTCAATGGAATATTGGACTAGCGTGCATTTTTGGAAATATGTCGTCGGAGAGTTCAGCTTCTGGAAGAAAAACTATCAGAATTTAATTCATTTGTGTTTAACGACATAGTCGGTATAACGACCGATGGAGCCAGCGTCAACCATAGTTTATAATAATGCAAGGTAAGGTAAGGTAAGGTAATGCAGAGAGGTATGGTAAGGTATCCATTTTTTAACGTTCACGAAAAAGTAAAGTATGAAGAATTGCCGCAGTGATTATAAGTTTTGGTAATTTTTGAGTTGGCAGGATTGCATAAACAAATATTGACTTTTCATATTCTTGACAGCAGCAATCATTCACATGAAATAAATAATAATTATCATTTCTATAATATTATGGAAGACGCATATTTTATATCATTAATAGAACAATACCCAATTTTCACAAGTTTATCTGGTGACATTACCTTTCCACCATTCGGGTACATCCGTCAAAGTTCGTAATATGGCGCTTTTTGATTGGTCGGAGGTAAGAACGCAACGCAGAAAGTTGAAAGTAGCCAACTTGTTACCTTGCGGTACCTTGCCTTACCGACGTTACCTTACCTTACTTTTTATCTAGAACGCAAGTGTGTTTTCTCAATGCTTCAACTTTCTTACCTTACCTTACCTCGTTACCTTGCGTTTTTATAAACTAGGGGACATGAAGAAAGTTCGACGCCTGATTGAACCACTACTACAACAGCTTTGCTACGCCAACGGTGTACAATTGAGTATAACAGACGTCATTTATAAGAAGAATGTAGAATCTAATGAAGAAGAAGAATTTGAAGTCCTTTTACACGTATATCCAGATCCACAAGCTTAGAAAAATTAGTCAGTAATAAAAAAAAAAACGGATTTATTTGAGTGTGGAGGAACAATGGGAAGATTTTTGCAGTTTGCAGATAATTACTTAGTCAACCAGTGTCGGAGAGGGCATTCTCAGTAGCTACATTGCAACGGATATTAGATGCTGGTTAGCAGATAGTACTCTTGATACACTTTGTTTTTTGAGAAGTTACTTTCAAAATCACCCGTAACTACTTTTTAATCTCCTTGAGCTATACTATACCTACTTTTGCTTTGGTTATGTTCATGTTAGTAAAACTGTTAATTATTTAGTTAGCAACATCAAAGGATAAAGGCTTTTGATTTTTTTAAATGATCTTTTGTTTTAATTAACCTCACTATCACAAGCAGTTTTCATCGTATTCAGAAAGGTGATTATTTTTTCAACTAGACGAGATCCCGCAAATTTCTGGATCCCGCAAATTTCTGGATCCCGCGAGATTGACATTTCTAATCCCGAGGGATCTCGATTTTATGATCTCGAGTCGGGATTGCATGCCCTATCGGTATCCAACCACTGTATTGAATTTCTCTTGTTGTCATAGTTGGTTCACTTTTCATCACACGTGATGATCTTAACCAAAAAAAGATGGTTTTGGTTGCGCAAAAACAAAAAAGGAAGGTGACGATTTCTGTCGATCGTTCAAATCGTGGGGCACCCACTTTTCGAGCATTCAGACCTTTCCAATACGTTTTCAATCATAAAATACCGCATGGGAGCTGACGCTCAGTTTTTCCTCCATCCCACGCACCGTTTCTGATGGGTCAGTCTTCACCAGGGTCTCAAATGTCCTTTCTGCTTTCATTAAAACTACAATTACCAAATGCCTGTTTAATTTTTCGGGCTGTTTCGGCAGCGCTTTGGTTCAACTCAAATTCAGAAAAAATGGGCGAAAATCGCTTTACGACTTCATATAGTAAATAAGCTGAAAAGAGGCAAAAAATCAAAATTTGGAAAAAAAAATGAAACAACATCAATTAATAGAGTACAAAATTCTATATCGATCAGTATATATTTATTGAGATGTGGGGCTACAAAAAAGTATGACAAAAACGGACTGAAAATTTTAAACTATCTGATACAATGGGGAATGTTCCTCCTGACGAAAATCAAGTAGTTTTCATTAAGAGCTCTAAAATGCATTTTGAACTTATCATTTCAACCTTTTTCTTTAAAAAATTATTCAAATACTTAAAAAAGAGGAATGAAATAATGCATTCAACATTTAAAGGGATTCATTTCTATTTCACCATTTGGCAACATCGGTTATAGCTAATAAAGGACAATGAATCTGTCACCTGTATGAGACAAACAAAGATGACATATTTTAGAGGCGTGCTGTTCTGTTTACTTATGTTCCGAGTTCCGAGACATTCTGTGACATATGACATTTTGTGCATCTAACCTATCTTCCTCTATATAAATAAAAAATCTGTTTAAAAAAATCTGTTTTTCCGTTAATCAGCTGTCGCTGTTGTTGCTGTTGTCGCAACTGTTGTTTATGTGGCTAGTGGAGGTCGTATTGAACTATAATTTATATTTTGCCTTAATTTTTGATTTATAAAGATAATTTTCCTTTTTTCAAGTAGAATATCTAGGTACGTATAAATTATTTCAACTTGATATAGGCGCTGTTGCCAATATGTGAATTAAAAACAAATCCCTTTAAACATAACCCAACATTTGAAACATCAATTTGAATATTTTTCGAGGTGAATTTGAAAAATTCATGAATTAAACTCAACTTAATTTTGTTCAAACTTGCATTTGCTGTAATAACCCAAATTGAGGAACATTCCCCATTGTTAAACAACAAATTTTCCCGATCTCCGTTTCTACATATGGTGACATAAAAGTTGAAATAATAGGCTTCACAAATGTTTGCTTCCTGAAGCCCTTCTTATATACAGGGCGTTCCAACGAGAACTTTACCTCCTCTGTAAGTCAGAAACGGACATGTAATCGAACATTTCAAAGGACACGTCAATTTGTATTTCTAGAAGGACTAATTCTGATATGGAAATCATACCCGAAACTTCACCGCCCTGCGGTCCAGCAACTACCCCACCTATTTTTTCAATGACATGGGGGTTGAGTGATAAATCATTTGAAAGGTCTTTTGTCCCTCTATTACCTCTGTAATTTTTTTCGAAATTAGTTAATTCGTTATTGAGAAATTGAATATTGAACGTTTTATGTAAGAAAAACCAGAAAATTCGTTGTCGTTCATTTCAATGAGGAAATCAACAACAAATAATATCAGTGGAAATAAAATCAACGGATAAATTGTTCATAATGACCTACACCTAGTTCTATACAATTAAACAGTATGCTCTCGAAAGTGTTCCGTACATTATTCAAGATGTCCGGAGTCAGCGATCGGCATTTCCGGACAATTCTCTGTCGCAAGTCGTCCAGTCCTATCGGTGTGAGATCAGGTGATCTAGCTGGCTACTCCACTGGACCCCTTCTGACGATCCAACGCATTGGAAAATGTTCGTCCAAAAACTGTCTCACCCGAACATCAAAATATGGGGTGCACCTTCCTGCTGGAATGTTATATCATTGTCTACTAAATTGTCATCATTTTGTAAAATCTGTGTTTTCATAGGATTTACACAGTCTTGTAATAGATTTAAGTATGTGTCTCCATTGAAATTATCCTTAATGAAGAATGGTCCAACAATATGGATTACCAAGAATGCCGGCTCAGACATTCAATATTTGTGGAGTTCGTGATTGAGTTTCAATCACCAAATGAGGATTCACATCGCAGCAACGACAATTATGTCTATTCCCGTCACGCCTCACAAAACTAAAGTCGACGATCAGAATCATCTACGTTTAATTCCTGAACTAGTTTTATTTTGAAAGGATGGAATTTGTAGGCTTTCAAAATCCGAAAAACCCGAAGTTCGAAACTTATCCTTTAACAGTTTAACGTATTCGTGGCTCACGTTGTGGTCTGGATGATTCATATTATAAATTCTTGCAGCAGCTTTAGCACATTCATCATTTTGATAATAGGTTGCAACAATTTCTATTCTTTCTTAAGTAGAATAAACCGTGTTGGAATACAGTGAACAAGGATGACTTGGTAATAATTCGTTAAGAAGTGACAGTGGTCAACTATCTATCTACTTTGTGTTCTGCTACAACTAGATTCAACAAAAACTACCAGTGCAGAAAAACTAATAGTGGCGGCCATTTCAAAACGTTCACTAATAATTAAATAAATTCTACAAATCTAGAAGACCTGCGACAGAGAATGCCGATTTCTGACTCCAGACATCTTCAATATTGTAAGGAACGCTTTCGAAAGTAGACTGTATTATTGTATGGAACTATATGGAGGTCATTTTGAACACTTTATCCGTTGATTGTGTTGCCATTGATATTACTTTTGTTTTTTTTTTCTCAATAAAATGAGCGACAGCGAATTTTTTGTTGGTTCTTAAATAAAACATTCAACATTTAATTTCTCAATAACGAATGAACCAATTTCGAAAAAAAATAACAGAAGTAATAGAGGGACAAAAGACTTTCAAATGATGTATTACTCGACCCCCCATGCCATTGAAAAAATAGGGGGGGTAGTTGCTGACCGCAGGGGGGTGAAATTTCGGGTATGCTTTCCATATCAGAATTAGTTCCTATAGAAGTAAAAATTGAGGTGTTCTTTGAAATCTTCGATTACACGTCCATTTCTGACTCACAGGGGGCGTCAAGTTTTAAAATTGAATTTCAATCGCCATGTTGAATATGTCATAAATAGAAGCAACAGAACACTGGGTTTCTTCAATAGAATGTGCAGAGACTTCAACAAGGAAGCCGCTATTAAAACCATCTATTATGCATTTGTTTATAGCAAGTTGAATTTCGCTAGCATTATATGGAATCCTTGCTATAATACTTTCAAATTGCGTTTAGAACGACTGCAAAATAGATTTGTTAGACATTTTCATTACCGAATCACTAATGTCTATGTAACTCACGGTATTAATCAAATCCATAACTATTATAACATTCAGCCTCTAGAACAACGGAGAATCACTTCGGATCTAGTGTTTGGCTATAAAATTTTAACGAATCTTATTGACTCGCCTGAGTTGATAGCAATGATGTCCTTTCATGTACCCCAGAGAAACACAAGGAATAAATATTTATTAGCTACTTCCACATATAACACCAATGTGGGGAAAAACTCTCCAATAAATAGAATTACAGACTCATTCAACAGATACTGTTCCAATTTGGACGTTTTCTCCATGTCCTTACAAATGTATAAAAGTAACATAAGGAAAATATTCAATTTTTAATCATTTATGTTTTAGATTAAGCATTTAGATCATTTACCTGTTGAACGCCAGTTTTGTTAGCACAATCTGTATTTTAGTGGATACTTGTTTGGGTTCTTTTACCTGTATGTGTCCCGAATTTAGAATAAATAAATTAATAAAATAAATTGGATCGCCCTGTATGTATAATTGAGAAGATCAGGTCATAGAAGTGATGTTGAAATAAATTTTTTCATACATGTTAATACCATTTTCGAAACGGTTTTGGAAAACCGTTACACAGGTCACCTAAACGCATGAATATCGTTTGATTCAGTCAAATACAATTAAATGCACAATTAAAGAAGTAAAAGTTTTTTTTTTCATTTGTACGAACGTTCGTGACTAGCTGCAGGACTGAAAACTTTCCATTTATCTTCAACGACGGATCTCATTCATCTTGAGTAAATATTATCGAAGAAATAATTCACAGATTCTCGGATTCAACATATATGTGCGTGCAGCTTGTCATCTCAACTAAGTGGGATCTTTCCAGTTATTTAATTTTCTAATTTTCACTGAGTACGTGGTTTCATGCTATACAAAGAATAGCCGAAACAATCCTACCTGGCAGTGATAAACTAGGCTGTTCCGAAAATTGGGTTATCAGTGATTCTGGGCGAACAGCAGTGAATGAACTGCCACTGTAATAAATAATAGATTCTGAAGGTTGAGCTAACAAAGTGGTTGTAAATCTCTGTCAGTCCAACGGATTTTTTTTAATGGAAATTTCAAGAATCGACCTCATTTTGGGATACCATTCCATAGATTCTCTCGACCTGAAATGTATGTGACACTAATTTCGGTATGTTTAATTCGGATAAGGAATCTCGGAATGTTATCATTAATGATACCCCATACTTTTTAAATGGCGAAGTCTTTTGTATATACACAGTCGATATATAGTCTATAAAACTAAATAGATAATTCGAAAGGGGAATGTTCCTCGATTTGGGTTATTACAGCAAATGCAAGTTTGAACAAAATAAAGTTGAGTTCAGTTCATGAGTGTTTCAAATTTCATTCGGAAAGTATTCAAATTGATGTTTCAAATGTTGGGTTTTAATTTTTAAAGGGATTTGTTTCTAATTCACATATTGGCAACAGCGCCTATATCAAGTTGAAATAATTTATACGTACCTAGATTACTTTAAAAAAGGAAAATTATCTTTATGAATCAACAATTGAGGCAAAATATAAATTATAGTTCAATACTACCTCCACAAGCCACATAAACAACAGTTGTTTTGTTATTTATTTATATAGAGGAAGATAGGTTAGGTGCACAAAGTGTCATATGTCACAGAATGTCTCGGAACTCGGAACATAAGTAAACAGAACAGCACGCCTCTGAAATATGTCATCTTTGTTTGTCTCATACAGGTAACAGATTCATTGTTCTTTATTAGCTATACCCGATGTTGCCAAATGGTAAAATAGAAACGAATCCCTTTAAATGTTGAATGCATTATCTCATTCCTCTTTTAAGTATTCAAATAATTTTTTAAAGAAAAAGGTTGAAATGATGGTTTCAATTTTGTTTTCTCTAAAAGGAAGCTAGATATGAAGATAACACAAGAGACGAAAAAGTTGTATTTTTCGTCGATTAATAGAAAAGTACAACAACAAGTCAGTGGTCTACTTGTGGCCCACTGAGACTCTGGTGGACCTAATAGTTTCAATCTAGTTAGGGCTTAATGAGCCATTAATACTTCAAATGACTAGCAAATTTCAATCTAATCAGTGTAAGAATATTTATGATACTTCATTACCACCGTTTTTTTTTTCAAATTCAACGCCATATATCTCAGAAACCACGCAACTCAGCAACCCCGGTCATATGTTCATTAGAGCTTTATTTCTTAAAACGACCTAACGAATCATACTCTGAAGTTTTGTACCGTAGTCAGGAAACACCCTGTATATTCGTTCACTTTCTCATTTAAAGAACTCGATGTCTCATACAGATATTTCTTTATCACAAATTATGTGAAGATTATATATCATGAAAAGTAAAAACAGAGAATTTCAAAATTCAGTGATGAATAATTTGGCGATATCTCGACCTTTGAAATTTGTCCATTTGTCGATATTATGACTGGCGTTTATATCTTCGATGAGTCATTCAATTGAAACAATGCTTTTAAGCAAAAGTATTTTATCTCATAATTTTAATAATATCAATTATTTGATAAAAAAACATGTATTCCCAACAATTATGTGGGTTTTCGTTACTCCAATAGCTACAATTTTGTCTATAAACACTCATCGCTGAAACGGTTGTTTAACAGAAGTTAACAGAAGATAGTATATGATTGGTATTGACTCGATGAGTCAATACCATCATATACTATCATAATCATCCTCGTGGAGCTCTTGAAGAATCTGCATTTTATAAGGATGAAATGTATGCATTTTCAATGCTTTTTTACAGTCTCGCGTGGCATTCCCTTCTGTTCTAATACTAATCGAAAGGAGCTTGTGGGCTCTGCAGCAAATGTTCCTGTTTCCAAAACTTCAATATCAGCTGCTTCATTTAGTACTCGGGGGTTATCTCTTTTTTTATTTGTCACTGAACCAGTTTCGTAAAACTTATTCACCAAATTAAACACATACCGGTGACTTACATTACAACTTGGATGTATTTCGTTAAAAAGACATGCCGCCCTTCGTCCGCATTTTCCAATTTCTCCATAAATTTTAATCATTTCAATTCTGTCTTGAAGAATGTTAACCATTGTAACACTTTTATACACTTATCAAAGTAATCAATAAACAGCCCAACAGGTACAAATCTATGCACAATACTACCACATCGTTCAAATTTGCGAACCAATTTTTCCCCTGAGAACAGAAACTTTTTCCAGCAGAAGCCGCAAAAAAGGTCGGCTATCTGTAAACTTTCTGCAAGGAGAAATAGAAATTCAGCATTAACTAAACACAACTTTATTACCTTCTATGTTTTACTATCAGACCACTTTTTGACGTAAATTAATTGGAGGTAATGGCTAATGTTACCCCTAATAAAGGGTTGGAACGGTACCATATAATATTCTTACCAGTTCTGGTCAAACCATGCATCTCAGTATAGACGTACTAATAATTACTTCTGTTAGTTTAGAACGCTATTTTTCGGAAAATGCTCATCAAAAAATATAATTACGCTAATTAAAATGATGTACCATTTGACCCCCCTTCCCATTTAAAATTCTGAGGGTAACATCTATCCCTCCTAGGGGGTTGAACCACGAAGGCTACAAATAGTCCTTGAAAGTGTCCCCCTTGACAATAAAATTGACGTGTTTTTTCGATTCTTCATATTGTTTACTGGAAGGAAGAACTTAAGGGTGGGAAGTTTTCAAATTGACACCCTGTATAATGATTTCAGATGGCCAGTGTTTTATGGTTCGTGACAATGAGAAAGCAGGGATTATGGTCTTCTGTTTTAAGCCACCTGTCCAAGCGGCTAATTAACTCGGTTTTCGACACTGACTTGGACGTCTACGGCTATCTGAAGATGGCCAATGTATTGGATCTTCTTCAACACCATCTGGAGTTTAATGTTATTGAAGATGCTCTCTGAACGTTATGGTCTACTCTAGCCACGTGAAAAGTTTGAATGTTGATTCTTATACTTTGCAGTCCAGTTCAATCTTCCCTGAAACCGATTTCGTGTCAACGGGAGATGAATATTATAATTTTTTACTCAAGCTTCGTCTATTTATATATAACAGGGTACACTTTAATTTTTAGGCATAGATATAGTTGGGTTGGGTGGAACTTGAAAGATCGCGAGTAAAAAGGTGCTCCACTCAGAAACGAAAAGTTTATTCAGGAACGAAGTAGTTGAAAGGGGTGTATGCAATACTGCCTTAAGAATTAGCTTTCAGACTGGTGAAAGAGTATTTGTTTAATATATAAATAACTCATGAAAGTATTTTTTTTGGAAAAAGTTCGTTTTTAGCGTGAAAATTCTCTTCGATCTATTGGAATTACACATTTCTTGTAATTATTTTACAATAATATTAATTTTAATATTATATTATTATTGCCCAGGGTTCTCATGTCTAGCTCTAGCTCCGCCATTTCTAGAATCGAAAAAAAACTTATATGAGTCTAGTGCCATTACCAGACTAGTACATCTCTTGATCATTTGTGCATGTTGGTTCCTATCAAATAGCATTACACTTTGAAACAGTGTCTTTTTGAAAAATCGTAGAGTTAGGAGGATGTCCCCCAAATTAAGGTTTCCTTATTAACTTATCATAACTTTTTTCCCGAATATCCTATCTTTCTCCATTTAAGGGGAATATAACATGCCTATGGACAAGAAAATATAGTGCCTCGAGTTTTTGTAGGCATTGGTGAGACCCGTCAGGATCTCTGAAAGAAGTCTTTCTACCAGTATCAGATTCTAAATCCTGGTCATTTCTGGTCACCAAGACATCTGAGAATGTAAACTCAATATTCGGGGATCTGTTGTAACAGTCAAAACAAAGTCTTCGACCTTGAATTTCTTTGTGCGTAAAATCGCAAATACATCACCTACACATCGGATTCCGATCCGTGAAAAGTAATCTATCTTCTCTTTTTTTTCCAAATTTGCTCATGACCAGAATCAGCTCAACTTCAAAGTGGGCAAAATTTATCACCGAGTATTCCGGAATGAAACTAACGGCTAATTTTTAGGAGGTATAGGATTTGATTTTCAAAACAACACAAAAATTTGAAAAAATTGAAGAAATTTTTATTGGAATCGATAGAACGATCATTATAATTTAATGTTTGATGATGATTTCATGCAAATGTTGTCCGCGGCTCCGCTTTAGATGGCCCATGCGCAAGGTCCAATTTTGGCACTATCTCTCTAACATATCGACCGGTATTTCACGTATAAATGCTTCAATATTGGCTTCCAGAGCGTCAGTCGTTGCTGGTTTATCCCTGTAGACATGAGCCTCAACATGACCTCACAAGAAATAATCCAAAGGCGTTAAAATCACACGATCTAGGCGGCCAATTGACCAAACGTGAGATAAACTGTTCACCGAAGGCGGCTATTAATTGGGCCATTGTTTCGCGTGCCGTGTGGCATGTGGCACCCTCTTGTTGAAACCACATGTCAGGAATGTCCAATTCGTCCATTTTGGGCAACAAAAAGTCGTAAATCATCACACGGTAGCGCTCGCCATTCACAGTAACGTTCCAGCCATTGTCGTCTATGAAGAAGTACGACCCGATGATGCCACCAACCCATAATCCATACCAAACAGTGACTTTTTCGGAATGCATCGGTAGCTCTTGCAATGCTTGTGGCTGGTCTTCACTCCAGATGCGGCAATTTTGCTTGTTAACGTATCCATCCAACCAGAAATGAGCCTCGTCGCTGAACACAATTTTTCGATAGAAATGTAGATCTTCCTCCAACTTTGCCAGCGTTCATTCTCCAAAAGTTAGACGTTGTGGGGGGTCGTGTGGCTTCAATTCTTGCACCAGCTGTAGTGGAGTAACAGAGGCCCAATTGCTGCGAACGGCGACGAATCGACATTTCACGGTCATCACGAACGCTGGAGGATACAGCAGCAATATTTTCTTCGGTCCTCACTCTACGTATGCGTGTTGGTAGTTTAATGTCCAATAATGTAAACTGGGTTCGAAATTTGACAATCTCCCGAATAGCTCCCTCAGTAGGCCGACGAAACTGCCCATAAATTGGATGAAGTGCACGATGCACTTTCTTCACCGAGTATGAATTTTGATAATAAAATTCTATAATTTGCAAGCGTTGTTCATTCGTAAGTCGATTCATGGTTAAATTATAGACCAAACTGAACAAGTTTGACAATGACACATGAGACGATTCACGCGTGATCTATCAAAAACAGTGTTGCCAAAAAGACACCAGCAAAAAAAATAACCCATTAAGATCGTCCGAAAGGAGAAGTAGAAACGAATATAATATCGAGATCGAACTCCGCACACCAGCTTTTCTTCAGTTACTTTATTTTGGTGATTTATTGGAGAATGAATCTTGATGGGTCTTTCCAAAATATCACCACACAGAAAGAGACATGAGCTTCTTCTTTAATGAAAACTACTTCTTTCATGGCATGGTTTGCAATATCTGCAGATAACTACTACCCAATTTTCGGAATTCTCAAATAATAAATGACGGCGTTTTCAATAAAAGCATGTACTCAGAGGCCAAATCTACGGCGATATAACTTCCTCAAATTTAGAAGACCCACTCTTCAAGCTAAAATATCTAAAGCAAAATCACTGACATGTCCCTCGTATTCATTTGGTCCACTCTATACAAGCGTTGCTGGTGTTTTGTGAAAGTTATACCGATGGTGCAGCAACGACGAGGAGGAGTCACGCTCGGTACAGAGCCCCACGTCCAAACACCAGGTTAGTGCACTTCGGAGAGCTCGTTGTTACGGACAGCAGCATCTAGTTGGCCACATATACATACACAGCTGCCTCAGTATAAGTTATCTCTTATTGTCGGTGCGGTGCAGTTTCTCGTGTGCCAATCATTGTTTGGCGATAACGGCGTCGCGATAGATGGTCTAGCGGGGCGGTCCTCGTGGTTTTTGTTTCGGAGTTCTTATTATTTATCGAAGAAGGAGAGAGTTCGATTGTGTTTCGTCGATCTTCGAGAATCGGTGTGAAAGTATTGTTTCTATTTTCTTGTTCGGTGTTCCGTTATATTGTTGTTGTTCGACAAAAGGCTATTGCTGTCGCTGTTTCAAGAAGGATTCGGAATTTTTTTCGTGTGGGAAACTGGAACTGAGTAATATATTTATTATATTTTTTGAGAGGTGGAACTTTTAGGAAAATTGAGTACAGTGTCGATTGGTATTATCATTATTTTCGAAAATATTTTTAATTGTGGCATGAAATGTAATCATTATCAAGTTCAATTGAGAGACCAAAGCTAGTGTTGACATTACCATCGAAAAACCCGTCAAAGTTCAAAACTTTGCGAAGAATAAGGTTTCTTCGAACAATAATAATAACGTTTTCATTCAACTGTTTGAAAATATTCAACTGAAGATACAAAAGTTTTATAACAAACAGCATTTCTTCATCTCGATCTTTGAAGATTTCAAGTTAATTTCAAAAGGCTATCAGCTTCTTTGTACTTAGAGTTGACGTAATAAACGTTTTTTAGTTACGATCTCTACGATGAAAAGTTTTGTAGTGCATTTTCATTTATAAGAGATATTCTGTAATGGGCAGAAATCAAAACGTAAAATTCTGAAAAGAGTTCAATGCTCCAAGTACTTTCTTTGTTGAACGAAAGTAGTGAAATAGGCCCTAGAACGCTACCCTGTGGAACTCCTGTCACAATTTAACTGGTCAATGAATATTTTTCAGCTTAGAGAATATTCTTGACGGTTTGCAGTTTTTTGAGTCAAATTTTTAGCAGTTATTTACTTTTCATTGGCCCTTGGACTCCTGAAGTTCACTATTGTATTTGACATGGTACGCCTGAGTATTTCATTGGAATCCAGATGTTTTATTGAACTTGGAAGACTACAAAAATCAATATACTTGAAACAGTTTTTATAATTCTTAGGATTAATTTGGAATAGAGAATGTAACATATTGAATTTTTTGTTGCCTAACTGTTCCTTAATTGAAAGTTATTGTTTCTTTGAAAGTTTATCACATCTAGTATTGTTGAAAATCTCAGTAATTAGAGAAATGATTATTAAAGAGCATAACACTTCTTTATTCATCTCAAATTCGTTACTTGTGTAGAGTTACTTGAATACCTGACTCCTTGTCTCATTTTGAACGCAGTTTTTTCTCTAAAATGTAATATTAAAAAATGATTCTGGTTGGATGGTATACTGATTTCCTACTGTAATGTATCGTTAAGATTATGAAGAATGAAAAATGATCCCAGATATAGATTATCAAACAGGAAAAAAATCAGTCGATATGGATAATACGAGTAAACCTTTACGTACAAATAAATTTTGTTGAAATATATTATACAAGATACATCAACATATACATTATGGTTTTTCAATAATCTGTTTAAAAAATCTGTTTAAAATCTGTTTTTCCGTTGATCAGCTGTTGCCCCCATACGAACGACAACTCTCAAAAGTCGAAACTTGTGCGAGCTAAGGACTAACGAGGTCTTACCTTTTAACGTGTGATTCCTACACGGTAACAATTGTCAGTGTTTCAGAACATTTTTACTGATTGTTTCCATTCCTAACAATACCATTAGTTCTACGAAAATTTCACTTCAGATTGGAATTGTTCAAATTGAATGAACTATGTCAGAATCGGCAGCAAAGTTTTTTGACGAAATAATAAAAATAATAAGCATTTCACTTGGTCATATTTTTATCTACAAAATTTAATCAATTTTTGACCAGATTATCAAACTAGAAGGTATACATATCACTACAAAACAATCTTGAGATGTTGACATTTTGATTCTATACAAATCCAGAGTAAAATCTCTAAAAACTGACCTTTTTTCTGTCAAATGGTTAATAATACTAATGGCGTAAAAATGTTCTGATTGGCATGTGAATAAATGTACCAAATTTAACAACAATTATTAACGTATTTATTCATAGCAATCCATTATCTAACAAATCAGACCTTCAACTAGCTGAAAATAATTATTTAAATTCTATCCTGCCAGATAAGGGTGTGAATAACAGATTTTCTCCATAAATAAAACATACGAAAAAAAAACAATTCTATAAAAGTCCTCAAAAATTTTTCAATCCACAAATATTTTATTCTGTGAATGAATATTTTGGCATGTAGTTTGATAACTTACTTGTGATTTTTGCCTGGACTATTTGTATACTTATTTTATTATTATTATTAACATGAAATAATGAAAAATAGTTTCATAATATTCACATATTTCCTATTTTCCTAAAATCTCTGTTGTACAATTCTTCATGGATAATTCCATCACCAGAATGCATTTCACAAATGACGCTATGTCGTTTAAAACAACTGAATTGACAAAGAACCACAGGAAGAATGTTTGATATTTCGACGGCAACTCTCAAAACATTTCGAACTGGGAAAAATTGGATTATCTTGAGCCTTAATCATTGTTGAATTCAAATTAAAAAATCACTCATGCAGTTATATTCTGCATCATAAACTAATTTCACAGTATTATATTTTTCTGGAGAATAATAAGCTTTTTCCCATTTTTAAAAATCGTATTGAATAATACACAAAACAAAAAGAACATTATATCTATCATGTAAATAATCTAAAAGGGATGTGTTCTTTTAGATGTTTTATGTGAATTAGACCAAAAAATCACAAAATGGTTTAGACTTTCGCGGCTGAGGTTTTCAGTGTCACAGTTTTTCAAGATTGAAAGGCGTGGATCTTTTGGAATTTCTTCCAAAGATGCTGCGATAGCGGGTTAACGGAAAAACATATTTCAAACATATTTTTTTTAAACTCTCGTAGGATGAAATACAACAAAATTCCCTGAATTTCTTAATAGCTTTTCACATCAATCGATATAAACTGATAACAGAAAATAACAATTTATTAATAAAAACACAAATCCGCTACCATATCTTGGCTAACATTTAGTTACTAATCGGGATTATAGTGTATTAGATAATAGAAAAATTATATTTTCGAAAAATATCGAAATGATGGATTGGTTCTATTTCAAGAATATTGTTTTATTTTTGCAGCGTGCTACTTCATATAATTTTAAAATTCTGTTCGAAAATTAAAAAATTATCTGAACATTGACAAGTGAATTATAAATTATATCCCCAGATGTATCTCAACCATCCATCAATCATATGGACCATTTAACGAGAAACGAGAACTGGCAGAATGTTTACAAGGAAACATGTCCTAACGAAGCATATAATAGATGTCATGAAATCCTTCAATATTACATTGAGGTATCTTTTCCACTCAAACAGACAGAAAAAACAAAGAAAGTCAACTCTAACCCCCGAACTTTATAACCTCAAGAACATAGTTTCTCTATATTCAGAATGCGCGGGAGTAAACGAAAATTTCAAGGATATATGTCGCCAAGTAACTATAACATACAGGGATAAACTGAAGCAGAATAATCAAAGATGCATTGAGCATAAGATGAATAGTTCTCAAAATAAATCAAAAACCATGTGGCAAACTATGAATAATATCCAGAAAAAAAACTATGAGCCCAAAGATACTCACATCGGAAAAGTCTAGGGATATTTTTTAACATACTAAATATCATAAAAATAAATGCATGAGGTCGTTTAATTTCGATTAAATTGGTACACTCGACCACCCTGTAGATTTCTATGGGTTGAACAAAGCCTGCAAAAACCGTAACTAATCTTTTATCAAGTTTTTTACAAACTGTAGGTTTTCGGCTAAAATGAATAATCTGAATGTGTCGAGTTTGTACATTCTATGCAGTTCTTGCTCAGCAATTAAACTGGAAATATTGTGCTTTAACATGGAACGCCATCACTTACCATTTGCTGAGATGAATAGAGCTGTAGGGCTTCTTCAAGGTGGCATGCGACAAAATGATATAGCTCTTCGTTTAAGGGTCTCCCAAAGTGTTATCAGTCGATTGTGGCGCCGTTTCCGTGAAACTGGCAGTCCAGCCGAACAATATCCAGGGCGAGGACGCGCTACAACTGCAGTTCAAGACCGATTTTTGGTCTTAACCGCAAGAAGACAACCTGAGTTGGTTAACGTGTTGCAGCAGACGCACCAGGTAACCATTGGTCGTGATACTGTCAGAAATCGACTGCATGAAGCAGATCTCCACAACAGAAGGCCACTTAGATGTCCACCTTTGTCGAGAGGCAATCGCGGTAGAAGATTAGAGTGGTGTCAAGAACATCAAAACTGGGATGCAAATGATAGGGCCACAGCTTTGTTTACAGACGAATCCAGATTTGGATTTCATCCAGATTCTCGTCGAGTAAGACTGTGGAGACGACTTGGAAATAATGAACGTTTGAGACACGTCCAGGAAGTCCACACATACAGAGGTGGTACAGTAATGCTATGGGGCGGAATCATGATCGGCGGCAGAACCGATTTCGTTTTTCCAAATCGCTCCCTCACAGCTCGACAGTACCTCGATACCATTCTTCTACCTATCGTCCGCCCGTTTGCTGGTGGTGTTGGTGAAAACTTTCTCCTAATGCACGATAATGCTCGTCCACATGTCGCGCGTCTAGTGACTGACTGGCTCACCAACGAAGGAGTTGATGTATTGCCATGGCCAGCACAATCACCGGACCTGAATCCCATCGAGCATGTGTGGGAAATGCTTCAACGAAGAATTACTCCGCATATGGGGAACATTCACAACGTTTCAATTGAGAGAGCTTTTAATCGCTGAATGGGCAAATGTACCTCAACAAGACATTGACAATCTCATTTTGTCGATGCACGATAGATTTAGGGCCGTAATAAACCAGCTTGGAGGCCATACTTTGTACTGATTCCAATTTTTTTTGTATTATGATTTTTTTTCGGGGTGCCAAAGAAGAGCCATATTTTTTTTAGTTTTGCTTATATGCGCACTCAGTATTTTTGACCATTTAATAAATTTTGTTGTAAGTTACATTCGTTTAATAATCACCCGTCAACTTTTTTCTCCCTAAAGCGATCTAAAAAAATTATTGCCATTTTTAAAAATATCCCTAGACTTTTCCGATGTGTGTATTTTCATTTTTAGTGGAGAACATAAGGTGTCATGTATTGACATGGCTAACAATTTTAATGCTCATTTCACGAAAGCGGAAGAACAAAGAGAATATGACCTAAATTTTACGGAAAATATAGTCACACTCTGTTCAAACTCCATATTTCTCCACCCAATCAAGGAATATGAGGTTTTTGATTTAATAAATGAATTGAAGAATTCTAATGCTATCGGATATGATCAAGTCTCGAACAATCTTCTAAAAAAATGCATGGAAAAAATAGTCTACCCTCTGACCTATCTGATAAATTTGTCTATGGAACGAGGAATGTTCCCTGAGAAATTAAAAGTTGCAATCGTTACCCCAATCTTTAAAAAAGTAGACTCAAATAGCTATGAGAACTATAGAGGGGTAAGTCTTCTCTCTAGTATATCCAAGTTATACGAAATGAATATTAAAAATCAGTTACTATCGTTTCTCCTCAAATCAAAAATGAATTACTTTCGACAAACCAACATGGTTTCATGCAAAATAAAAGCACGGAAACAGCTTTGTATAATTTCATAGAACACATAGTAAGAGCCTTGGATAACAAACTACAAATTTGTGGTTTGTTCATCGATTTTTCTAGAGCATTTGACTCTGTGAATGTACTAATCCAGAAAATGCATCGCTATGGGGTTCGTGGAGTTGCCCAAGATTGGATGAGGATAGTCAACTAGAGGTGACATCCAAACCAGAAACAAAAATGCTAGGGCTAACTCTAGATCATAAGCTCAATTGGGGTCCTCATATAGATTCACTATGTGATAAACTACGAAAGAACTGTTATGCACTGAGATTTATTGTGAATCATTGTGGAAGAGAGGTTCTCCTTAATCTGTATTATGCAACTATTGGCTGTCACTTGCGCTATGGGATCTTGAATTGGGGTATGAGCTCCTCTGTTGAACGAGTATTTATTTTACAAAAGCGCGCGATCAGAATAATTGCTAATTTGGGATGGCGACACTCATGCAGAAGCTCATTCAAAGAGCTGGAAATACTCAGAGTTGCTGGTCTGTATATATACGAGAAGTGTCTCTTCGTTTATAAGAATAAAGAAAAATGTTGCGCAAACCAGCAAGACCACCCATACGCAACTAGAGCTAAGGGGTTGTTGATAGCGAATCTTCACCGAACTTCTCTCTATTAGAAGAGTCACCTATACCTTGGGCCCAAATTATATAACAAGCTAGATGTTTCTATTAAGAACTCAATGAACATCTGCATATTCAAAAGACAATTGAAAAAATATCTCATTGAAAGAAACTGCTACACCGTGGACGAGTTTCAATGGTTACTCTCGATAAAAAAATGTAATTACCTTTATATGTACAGTGTAGTATCTGTCATGTTTTGTTGTTTTATATTTCTATACAGGGTGTTTCTTAAACATATGATAATATTTAAGGAGGTGATTCTTAGACCCATTTTAAGGAAAAAACGTCCTATGGACGTATGTCCTAAATGCCTTAACTTTTGAGATACAGGGTGGCAAAGTTTTCAAAAATAATCAGTTTTTTAATAATAACTGAGATAATTTTATAGATATCTTTGGCATATTTGGTACATATGTTCCATGCCTCAAGGCGCATTTTCTGATGTACAATTTTCTTAATTTTCTCTGCCAGTGGCGTACATACGAGTTTTCAAATATATATTTTTGGCGAAAAAAATACTACGCCACTGCTTTATCTTGAATTAAAAATTATTTTTAAAATCTCCATACATCTTTGAGCACATTTGATTTGCTGGGTTTTCTTTGTCCGACGCATGGTTTTCGCTCAAAAAATTAAAAATCGCTTTACTTAAGGATACATTCCTTAAAAATCTGATGCGGTATCGTGCATCGACTGAAAGCAAACTAAGAGATCAGATTTGTTGCAAAATAATTGAGGATCTAAAAGGTATTTGTTTGTTGTCAGATGCACTGTTCTCAATTGAAATTACGTCATAACGCAGCACCGCTTAATAATTTTTGAAAACATAAATTTAGTTATCCTGGAAAAAATGACGTGTAGCAGAATTTATTTATTGCACCTCTTGGAAATATGGAGTTTGTCGATATGTGATTTCTTTTAAAGATTAAAAGCAGAAAAAACAGCGTACCCACCATAGCAATAAAAAACGAATTCTCTGTATGTACAAACGTCAGTAGCTAATATTGATGTTGGTTTAAAGTAAGGTGTTGGTGTTAAAAACTGTCACAGCGCGTTTTGATTGATTTTGAAGTGTTATTGAAGTTATTTTGGTAGTCCACTGTTTTTCTGAATATCATCATGTGTGGGCTGAAGAAAATCCCCATGCAATAACCGAAACCCATTTCCAACACTAATTTTCGGTTAATGTATGGGCAGGAATTATAGGTGATCATCTAATTTACACTTTCTCGAAGAAGACTTACCTGGGTTATTGGAAGATGTGCCACTTGCGTTAAGGAATCGAATATGGGACATGCACGATGGCGCCCCTGCTCATTTCACTGTAATTGTCCGAAACCATTTAAATACAGTTTATCCTAATTATTGGATAGGTCGCGGAGGACCTCAGCAATGGCCAGCAAGATCCCCGGATCTCAACAGTTTATATTTTTTTATGGGGTCACCTTAAAACTCTTGTGTATAAAACTCCCGTTAATACTTTAGAAGATTTAAGAGAGCGAATAGTTGCCTCGTGTGAAACTATACGAAATACGCCGGGAATATTTGAACGGGTGCGTAATTCCATGCGTAGAAGGGCGGAAGCATGCATACTAAGTGCAGGTGGCCACTTCCAACAATTTTAATAATCAGTTTTGGTATTATTACTAATTAACAAATTTGTGCTATTCGTTTAGACTTACTGTCACAAAATAAAATAAAACTCGTTTTTGTGAAAAATTAATTTTTTTGCAGATTATGTTTTTAAATATTATTAGGGAATTGGTAATGCGTTATAAAGCAATTTTCAAATTCTCATTCATTTTAGAATTGATCTAATTTCTTAATTTGCTTTCTGTCGATTTTTATTTTTTTGAGTGAAAATCATGCGTCGGACAAAGAAATACCAGGAGATCAAATTTTCTCAAAAATAAATGAGGATTTTAAAAATGATTTTATTTTGAAAAGAAAGCATTGGCGTAGTACTTTTTTCCCAAAAATATTCAATGTGAAACCCGTAGGGATGCCACTGTTTGAAAAAATACAAATTCGTGTACATCAGAAAAGGCGCCTTGAGGCTTGGAACATATGTACCAAATATGCCAAAGATGTCTACAAAATTATCTCAGTTATTATTAAAAAACTGATTATTTTTGAAAACTTTACCACCCTATATCTCAAAAGTTAAGGCGTTTAGGACATACGTCCATAGGAAGTTTTTTTCTTAAAATGGGTCTAAGAATTACCTCCTCAAATATTAGCATGTGTTTAAGGAACACCCTGTATATATTTGTTTTTAGTTATACATGGACGTCTTCCTTGTTACTATATGTAAATGTTTATTATAATGATTTCATACTGTTCAACAAGTAAAATAAATATTATTATTATTATTAATTAACAACTAAACTTTTGTCTGTGCAGTAAACGCATATACTACTGCAAAAGCAGACGAAACTTTCAGTACTTTAGGTTCCGTTCGGCCACAGTATATTAGTCCGAAATCTGTTCTCATTGGGATTACATAATTACATAATTATAGACAGTTCGTTGGTGTCTATTTTTAATTTACATTAATTTAATTGGATTATCATATATTTCAGATTCGGTTACTGGGTTGTTTTGAATTGAATATAAAATATTTGACGTGTTGTGCAAGACTGTTTGTTTTTTACCAAAATGATTAATTTTGTTAGAATCGGTGATTTTAGATAAAATATTATGTCTATGTTAGAATGAGTATGTGACCAGAAATGCACTCTGAGAAACGACCCGTGACCGTGGTGATAATTTGTTCCAAGGAAAAACTGGTTTTCTACGAGATTTTCTATTTGTACCAAGTATGAATAACGAATTGCATATTTCAAATCCTCAATTGTATTGACCAAAGTCTAATAATCTCAGTTTTCCTAATCCTAGTTCCACTTCTCCGGACGAACTCTCAGTTCTTCCAACGTATTAAAGTAAAAATTTTCAGTAGCGGTTCACCAACGCCAAAAAATACTTTCCACCCGTAATAACTGTGGACGGTATATCTGTATTTTGGTTCTGTCGTCGTCGAGTGCAATGTAGAGTGCCGGAAAAACGAAATCGACAAAATGATGAGTCAAGAGGTTCTCCAGGTAGTTCATGAAAAGGACCCCTGGGTGGAAGAGACCAAGATCAAACTTCGGCAACACGATAATTCCTGGCCCAGCATCGAGGAAGATCTTCCGGAGATATTGGATAAGAAAGGCAGGAGAAAATCCTGGCATGCCATCAAATTCGAGAGGAAGAGGAGGAAGGGGGTAGTAGACGGATCCCCAGACGGTTCCCCGGGGGAGGTGAGACAGAAAAGACCGTCGTGGTGGAATATATTCGCCAATCAGCCAAGGTATGCGAGATTTTTTTTGCGTGATTTGTTGTTGGATGGGCTTGATATTGGTTTTAGACTGGTTGTGATTACTGGCGAATAATAATTCTTCCGACATAAATAAAAGAATTGGGAGCTTGGATGGTAAAATCTCTCTGTATATGAACGACTGTTTATTAAAATGAATAGAATTTCAGAGCTGTTACGCTTCTTCGCCAAACTGATGAGACCAGAAGGTCAAAAGTGCATGCCCAGAACGCAGTGGCGCATGATGTCTGATCATGGTGAAACCTTGGTGGAAAATCCAGTTATCAAGTTGAATGGATCAACCAAAGATAAAAGTCAAAAGTGCAAGACGAGATTCGGGAAGATCATCGCAACAAAGAGAATGTGTTCAACACCAGAAAACCAGTAGGGTGCGGCTGGTTTTGTTTTCAGCTCGTTTCTTCAGTCAGGAAAAACCCTGAGACAGATTGTTATAGTAAATATCTTCAATAACAAAGAATTTGCCACATTCAGAACTATGTGAAATATTTCTCATCATAGGGTTTTTCTCGACTGAAGAGACGAAATGAAGTCGAAACAAGCCACAACAAAAACATACCTGACTGATTTTCTAGTCTGACTCTTGTCTTTTGCATTTGACTTTAATCTTTGATTGATCTTCGCAACTTGAGAGCTGGAAATTGCAAATGAGGTTTTCTCCATAATCTTACCTTATACGTTAATCCCAGTGCGTTCCAGGCAAATACTTTAAACCTTCTGGGTCTCATCAGTTTGACGAAGAAGCCAAAGAGCTTCAACGTTTGGAAGTTCAAGTAGAGCAGACAACAATGTTTATTCTAGTTTGTACAAACTCAATCAAAAGGCTGTGCCAGGTTGGTGCATTTGCAGTGTTTATCAATGAAGATAGATTAAACGACGAATTTGTGAAAATTATTTTGATGTCTATTTTCAGAGATATCTATAATGAATACGTTAGTTTTCTGATCTTTACCCTATATCCAACCACCACTCATAGGATTAGGGGAAATCGGAACTGGTAGGGGTAGGGGAGAGCGGTGCTGGTTCTAGGGGGGTGTGAAAATTAACAAGCTTATTCCTACCGAACATCTTAGGCAAACTTTTGCCTTTGTTCTTCACTTGTTTAAGAGAAGAGTACTATATAATATGTTTTATCTTGTATTTTGTTGATGACACATGTGTATTCTTCATTGGTCCCAACTGTTAGAAAGAGTTGAAAGGAAATAATCTTTCTGGATTTCGCAATAATCTGTCACCAATCAAGTTAAGTTGCGTCTTGAATTGACCTGTATTTTATTGATAATATTGTATTATTGAGATGTTATAATTTTTCTTGGTTTATTTCATTCGTTAAATAAAGTAAAAGTGGCCGTCTGGTAAAAATAAACATATCGAGTGGGTGAATATAAACAGGTTGCAATACAACAAATAATCAAATGAGTTAACAAAATAAGAAATGGTACTTTTGTTGTACCGGGTATGAAAAAAATCGTTCAGTAGGTACTCAATCCAGAACAAGAGCTACGATGAGAGAATATTTAATAATAGTGTATTACTACCAAAATGTCGAAAAATAGCAGAAAACACTTATGAATATACAATTTTAATTCGACTAAGATTTGTAACAAGACAAGGGTTACAAAACCGAAAAAGTGGTAATTCAAGAAAAATATTCTGCAAGATGATTATAAACAGGATGAATACGAACAAAACTCGAATTATGTATGTTGAACGCAATAACGATTTGCAAAGCATCCAATTAAATACATTATCAGTAACTTCAAAATATCCAGTCTTCTTCAAGCCTGTAGTGGTGGACGACCAGTTAGATGGAGTTGCAAAAGAACATTAAAAAAATCATCGTTACCTAATTTTACAATTCAAATTGTAAAATCAGGTATATAAAGCATTGAATATGTAGAATAAAGTAAAGACACGTCCAAAGAAGCCATTGTATGGCGAAACACGTACCTATTGCGTTTTTGTAAACATATTCAATGTTTTTTAATGTAGATCCACTGATCTTGAACAAGAGTTGGTATTGAGGCTACGAGAGAAAGATCCTTATTTGTCAAAATATGTTTCTTCACCGAATCTAAGCATGGAGATATATTTGTGTATATTATCAGCAGTTATGCTCCAAGATAAGGAGTTATCAATATTTTCTCCGTACATGAAGTTCTTATAAAGTCTGAGCAAATGAATAATTGATATTCGTTGAATTCGACAAACAACAAAAATAATGATAAGACAGAATTTTCTTTTATTTATATAGATCGTTTATTCGTTTTTATCAATGCATCTACTTCTTAGCCGAGATTATTCAGAACAATAAAAATAACAGAAACCACTGGTTTTCTGTCTATCCCATAGATGTCGTCTGAGTAGGAGGATTCATCATGCTCACTCCTCAGCTAAAATCACAAAAATTTTATGTTTTCGAGAAACAATGGGACTGATTAAGTCAATATGGTTAAATTTGTTATAAATCACCAATTCCTAATAGCAATAAGTCATTTTAAAAATTTCAAGAGGTGATAAATATCAATGACTTCGATAGACCTGCTCAGCCGAAAAGGTAGGAGAAATGATAGAAATGTAAGGATTAATGATGTGATTGGCCTTCATTTGATGAAAATCTATAAGAAACGTATTTGAACCACATTTTGATGTTAGACATTGACAAAATAGTTCACAAAAGAACTCGCAATACATTTTCACTACGCAATATCTCTTTTAGGAATGTTTCTTTGAACATTGCCAATCAAAAAATTGTATATGATGCTATAAGATACGCATATCAACTTTCGACAATTTTGATATGACTTCCACTTGTCGACCCAGAATTGTTCTTTACTGGATATATTATAATACTAATCGAAAGCCAAGAGACAAAAACAATATCTGTTGTTTCTTATCAAAGATGTCCGCTACCAAAGGTCATATTATTATATTTATCATGAAACTTATTCTTGTACACGATCATTACAAAGTGATGCACTGTTTGAAATCTTTGATGTAGTATTGAATATTACTGGAGTTGTATCCCAATAAGATTAAACTTCCTCTTGAAGATGATCCTCTGGTGATCGAAACACGTGTCGAGGTGTTAAAATAACGGTTTGGTGTTGAGATAAAACTCCAAAAATAGTCGCAAAGTAGTGTAGTTGCAAAGGCTGAAATATTTCCCAATAGTAGTCTTTCTGTAAAAATTCCGTTACATCGTATCTCATCATACTGTTTTTGGAAAGTATAAATTGAATATTTCCAGCCGAGTGATTTTGACAAAAAATCTGGTACTTTTACATCCTTCTGGTACTTACATTTCATTCTCGAACCATTCTAAAATCTTCCAATCCAATGCAGCTATTCTACTTTCTCAATAGCAATCTATGAGTTTTTACACACCATCTGTATCTGCTTTTGAATATTTTCTGGTATACTCGGATAAATATTCATATCTTATTTTCAGTGATGCAGTATTCTTCCACTTATATTTTTGGAATCTTATGTTGGCTCGTGTGCAGAGGGTCACATTTTTCTTGGAAGGCTCTAGATACTTTTTGGGAGAGTATTTATTGTGAAAATTGTATATTTGATATTATCATGATTCGTCTTGATGAGTTTCTGTTTTTCTGGAACATGCATGTTCTTCAATTTTTTTTTCTTACTCGATCTTTCCGTTCTTGGTATTTCTGTTTTCTTCTTCTTACTGTTGCCTTCGTTACTGTTCTCATTCTTGTTTTCTATTGGATTTCCTTCTAGTCATTTGTTCTTATTCTCTTTCTATTCCTCTGTTATTTCGGACAAGACCTATGTAACCAATTGAGTGTTTTTCATTCAAAATGATTCATCTCACACAAACATGCGTCTCACACAAAACAGAAGTATACAAAAGGAATACAAGATATAATTTACGTATTCAAAAAAAATGTTGAGATTTTCATTAATGAGTTTGTGAGAGGTTGATCTCTTTCAACTCCTACAGCATTCTACGTATGTAATAAAGAAATCAATAAAAATTTATCAAGAAATATGGATTATAAATGATTGATAAGATCTCCACAGTTGAAAACATATACAAAATATTTAAAGTACCATGTTCGTTTTCAATTGTCTTATTTTATACACCTAATCCATACCAACTCTTTTGTTGGTATGGTAAAATCCAGATAAGTGAAACCACTCGTTTTATATTCTTGTGAACATAATGCCAAGTGGAATTCCAAAAAACTGATTCATTGTTGTGGTAATTAAAGTATTTTTGGATTCCAGTTTTGAGAATATCTCAGTTTTGTTTGACTTCCCCTCATTGACCTTGCCGGGGCAAAAAAATCCAAATTCCACGTTGAATTTTGAATAACATTTACTTGGTTGTTTGTCACATTTCGCAGACACAAAAATGTAACTTCTGCCAGATATTTTGAGTTATTCTATAATCCTACTGAACACTTTGATTTATTATATTTCCCTGTTATTTGCACTGTAGGTAGTCTGAAATATGTATATAGCTGTAGGCAACTTTGGAAGAGCTTCATTTCTCAACTAGCCGGTGTAGTTCCAAACATATAGATGCCAAATAGTTTCTTTTTTTTATTATTTAATCATCAGCAAGGCAAACAAGTCTGAATTCCTATTAGTAGTAGAGGTTAAACGTAATGTAGAGAACTAGATTTCTGATAGTTATTTTCAAAAATACGTCAGATTTCTTTCGTCTTTCACGCCGCAACAACTGGCGTAGGTTCTTTCTCTCATTTGAAATATCGTTCTTCGATGTTCATCCAAAAAGGTTGCTAGAAAGATGACCTCATCAAATGATAGGATATCCATTAATTCATTGTACATGAGTTACTACTCAACACAAATAAATTAAAATACTCAAAATACATCCTTAAATATGTTTTTTCTCATGATTACTGCATAAATAACACACCTCTTCAAATAAGCACTCATCAAAGGGATCTTGGTGTCACATTTGACCCTAAACTGAGTTCCTCCATACACTATGAGACAATAACATGCTCAGCCAAACAGATGCTAGGTCTCATTTATCGTAACTGTAAGAACTTTCGTAGCAGAGGCAGTTTTTTAACTCGTTTCAATGCATAAGTCAAATCTCGGCTGGAATATGCCTCCCTTATATGGTCACCCATATACAATGTCCACATGAACAAAATCGAATCCATACAAAGAGGCTTCATGAAATATATTACTTACAAGCTAGAAGGAGTTTACCCTGAACAAGGCATCGACAACAGAATACTACTGAATAAATTTAATCTATTATCCCTTCAAAACCGAAGGACCTACTACTCTATAATTTTCATTAATAAACTAGTGAATAATCTGATTGAATATCCCGAACTACTCTCCCATTTCAACTTTCATATTCCACGAATTAATTCGAATTATATATATATATATATATATATATATATATATATATATATATATATATATAACAGAATAATTAGTGACTGGATTAACTATAAATCGGTTCAATTCGTGAGGTTGCAGTCAATAGCTGGGCTGTTACAAAGAAAACTCTTTGTTATATGTCAAACTTTCGGTATATTTCACACCTTCGTCAGGACAACTAAATTATACAGTAAACTAAAAGCTCCAATTTCATTCAAATAAATAAAAATCCAATTTAGTATACAAAATTTCTTGTATGGATTGTTCTAAAACATATATAGGACAAACATCTAGACCTCTAAGTAGTCGCATCACTTCTCATAAGAGCGACTGAAGACGAAATATTAATTCTTGTGCATTAACAGAACATGTTAATACGGAGGATCATAAAATGAATTTTGAAAATCCAAATATTTTAGATAGAAAAACCAATACAACTAAAAGAATATTTTTGGAAATGATACATATTAATAACGAAAAACATTCAATGAATAAACGAACTGATATTGATAGTCTTAGCAAAATTTACACGTACCTACTGTCTCACGTACCTACTCTCAGTCAAAAAATCAAAAATCAAGTCTCTGTTCTACTTTGCCAAGCTTTCGCTTCTAATGGGAAGTTTCTTCAGGGCAGTAAAAATGAGTTTAAAACAATAAATTGAACATATAAACTGACGGAGAAGGTTGAACATGTATAAGATTATTTTAGTTTGACAAATGTCAAAGATGTGAAGGTATGGCATTTGTCAAACTAAAATAATCTCATACATGTTCAACCTTCTCCGTCAGTTTATATGTTCAATTTATTGTTTTTAACTCATTTTTACTGCCCTGAAGAAGCTTCCCATTAGAAGCGAAAGCTTGGCAAAGTAGAACAGAGAGTTGATTTTTGATTTTTTGACTGAGAGACCCCGTTAATCCATTTTGCTGTATATATATATATATATATATATATATATATATATATATATATATATATATATATATATATATATATATAGCGCTTTCGACAGCTGATCGTGCTGTCATTCTCCAGGCCCTACTCTATCTATAGAGTAGGGCTTAGAGGATGACAGCACGACCAGCTGTCGAAAGCGCTCGCATATAATTAAATAGGAGTTATAAAGCTTCAAATCCTTTTTCTGACTTATATTAATATTATAATACTGAAAATAAAGGAAAATTAGTTGCATCATTCAAAAAAAAATATATTTATATATAACTGAAACATGCTTGCTAATGATATGAATATGTCTTGTTATTGGGATTCATTCCTGTTCAAACATCAAACATTTTTTTATGTTTTACTACTGATAAATATATCCTATTTCAACAGTCACACTGAATCATACTTCAAAATCGACAAATAATGAATTCGAACCTTTGAAACCTCGTATTCTTCGGACGTGAGCGGATGTGATCACCACGTCCTCAGCGTTCGCAAATACTTGCTGTGAAAGCTTTCCTTCTTCAAACGTGTTTGTACGCCCACTATCAAGGACGCGTCTTAGCTCCACATAATTGTACGGAAACCGTTGAGGACTATAAATAATATCACACCCAGAACTAGAATAGCCGATTCGCAAACACACCTGATATCGATATGCATACGGCTGCTCGAGATGGGATTTTCTATTGAAAGGCGGCTGGGTTCGACACAGATTACATTTGAGGAATATCTAGTTTTAGACTTCCTAACAGAACATTCTGATTTTTTTCAATAACTGAAATTTGTTAGTCCATATTCAGGTGTTATTATTAGCTTTCATATCGACTGAATATTTTATCCTAGTTTGTGCCAAGCTTCAAAGTTCAAATATTGAGTCCTAATACGAGTAATGTGTCAAAGACAGCAATACTAAATACTTCATGAAGGAAAAACCAGTAAGATATAAATGGACATTTGTGTACTGACGTGGGTACCCCCAGTATTGAAATATTATGGTTGAGAAAGTTCAATGACATCTTCTAATTTCTTCCACTTCTTCAAATCACAGCATTCCGTAAATGACCCATAATCCTCTTCCGATCATCAACCACGACCTACCTTATACAGTCTCAATCGCTAGTAAAGAGGACGCAATCATTCGAGTAGAGTTGGTTCATTGATGGATAAAAATAGTTTCAGGTTCTAGGTGCAGGTAGGTGTATATAGTCGGAGACCTAGGACCAAGATATTAGCATGCCCTAAAGTGGCCTAGAGTGTTATCATATTTAAGGCGGAAACCTACGCCACCGATTTATCTGTAGATATATTGGTGGAAAACAACGTCACACAATGAAACAAATGAAAATGTTGTCGAATATCCAAGCAACTGTCACCGAGCAACTTCCAAAATGGTTTTGAATTGCCAAAAAACTTTTCTCAAGGAAGACAACAAATCATTTCAGCTCTTGAGTTCAGCCACACTGATCTGGAATATAATGGGGCTGCTGACTTTCTTTCAAGTTAGAGCACTTCAAGAGTTGAATGGACCAGAATCTGTTATGAACTCACTTATTCAACGTTTCAAAGCAGGAAACAGACTGAGTTCTTGAAAGCTTGAAAGTGTGCGTGTGACAACATAACTCTATAAAAAATCATTTACTGAGACAGATGATGGTACTGCGCTCTATCGAAATTATATTTATTTTCTCAAACTTTTATTTTTGTCAGTAACATAATCTTTTTAGGATTCCCAAATCAGATCCTGGCTTATCTCTGGCGTATAGTGAGAAGCTATATCTTGTGTTCTGTTCAAGTCAAATCCTTTGTTTTCCTGCTTGTATGTAATTGTATTAGGAAAAGTCAGTTGAAGCTAAATTCCTGTTGCAGTATTTCTAAACATTGTATGGAAACTAGAACCGTATTGAACAGAAAATTCATAGTGATCAGATTCAAGGTACTAGCTACCCATAAAACTCCAACAGATGTTTCTAGTTTGAGCCAACCAGACTGTTTCATTTCACTTGCGAAAGCTCTGTAAGAAGTATGTCTCTATTGGAAACAATTGTCTCCATGACTCCATGACAGGTTTAGTTTCAACTTGTGAACAGCTGAGATGGTAGAGGTATTTGAGGATCGCTAATGGTGAGGTTCTGACTATTTTGAGCATTTTTTGAGTTGCTATTACGAAATATGAGTGTTATATGCCTGGTGATTATACTTCATTCGCCAGAATTGATATGAAAGTCGAAAATATACCGACTAAATAATAAGGGGCCGAAAATATATACTTGTGGAACGCCTTCAGTCATCCAAAGACTCACTCAGTATAGTGGTTGAATGAGTAACTCCTTGCCAAGGAGACGGGATTGTTCAACGATTCAAGGTTTTCAAAACCAATGACTTGATCCAAAGTGTCGAATGCCCTATTGTAGTAGAATAACACTAGGTAGGTCAGTGACTCCTTTGAGTGGTAGATCTATAATGTCTAAAGATATTTTTTTCATACAGAAAAGATGGAATCTGATTCTGGTCATCACTGAGGCATTCTGCTTCATCACTGAGGCATTCTATAGATATGAATAGTTTCCCCGAAAGCAGCAGTGATTAGTTATATTTTCGACTACATATTTTATTTTTTATAATTCAAATGAATACATTTGTGAACACATAACTGTATTGATCGACCCTGTATGGTAGGTTTTGTTTTTGATGAGATATTGGGTTGGTCGATGCCGAGAGAAAGTTCAAGTTGGCTATATTTTCACAATAATAAAATAACAGTAGATGTTGTTTTCCGTTAAGTTATTCCATTGAATTTTGTTTGATGTTCGATTTGACGTTGTATTTCCTGTTCGATTTGTTCGATTGATTGTTCTGACGCATTTCGCATTCACCCACAAATTGGATTGAGAAAGTGATAATGCGGTAATTCATCATGGACAGTATTTTGTCTGTTATTCGGGACATCGCCTAAAACTTTCGTCCTCGATTCCAATACTCATCGCACTAATTAGAATAGCATCATGTATCTTTTATTTGATGTCAATGATAATAATGCTAATGACATTTTTTGCATTGGACTAGACTCTAGGTGTTTAAAATCGAATACAAGTGTATATACTCTCGTCAGCTTAGCCCAGTGGTAAAGATGTATGGATCGTTGGTTAAAAGACAGACAAATAAAAGGGGTTACTAACAGCTAATGTATTTGAAAATTCATTCAGAAGATCCTGTGCTTTCAGTGCTGCATCTAACAATATAAACTGAACAAGCAAGTCACGTAGGTAGCTATAGTTGAGTCAGTTAGATTATTAAAATACTTTTGGATTCGAATAAGAGTATTGAATAATCTGAGTGATTGTGATAGTTTAAATGAATGCTGTCATCAATCCATGATCCGCTCCACGGGTTTGTTCTTTAACAGTTGATTATTTTACTGATGATATTCATGGTTACCATAATTCAGAGATAAAAATCATATATTCATTAGCATTGTTTTTCTTTTTTTTTTTTTTTTTTTTTTTTTTGAAGAGGTTCCATTATTGCTCATATGTCGGAACTTTCCTGGCCATCTATAATCGAAAAGGAGCAGTTGAAACATCAGTTAGTTCTTCGCTATAGTTTCCTTGGGCAAATTTTTGTTCTGACGAGTTTCGTATTTCAGTATTTAATAATAATAATATCGCCTTTATTATTTCATAACCAAAATAAAAAACACAAAATAACTTATATATTCAACTTACAATTGAAATGAAGGGCGAAGTTCATCGTCCTTAAATCACGGAAATCACGGAAAATGTTCTTCCACTCAACCCTGAAAAGGGAACAAATAAAAAGGAAAACAAAAATGAAACTGTGATTGTTATATATAATGATATTATAATATAAATACTGATAAACACCTATTACTTACAAGGCGTCAATGATTTTATTTAATTTCAGTCTAACAAATAGTCTTTATATTTAGTTTTGAACTTTGTGAAATTCACTTTTTTGAGGGGTTTGGGGACGGAATTATACTTTCGACAAATTTGGTACCTGAAAGACCGCTTCTGTTTTGAATTTTGGCATTGCAATCATATTTTTATATCGAATGGATGTCCGTACGATATGTGATTTTCCTATGAAGATATGGAGGTTTCTTTGTTACAATTATTTTATGGAAAAAACAAACAGCGTAAAGTAACCTTCTTTTCTCCATATTCAGTCATCCAATTTCTTGAGTAGGTATATGAGATCCTGTGTCGCCGACCAATACCAAAAATTAACCTAAGGCACGAGTTTTGAATTTTTTGAATCTTATTTTTGTATTGATTGGTTAAACATGGAACATAAAGAACATCCGCATAATTGAAAACTGAAAGCACCAAAGATTCACACAAGGACTTTTTCACATAATAAGGCAGAATATGTCGGTTACCATAAATGATTTTTAGTGCAGAATAGGCACGTTGTAAGATTTCATTTACAACTTTTTCAAATCCCAGATCTACATCCATCAAAACACCAAGATTTTTTGCTTCACGAACAATATCTAGTAGCTCATTTCGAGTGCAGATATTCACAAGGTTATTCACTATAGAACAGTGGAATCTTGGACCAAAGATCATTACATTTGATTTTACTAGGGTTTAACAATAAACAGTGGTCCGTTGCCAATTGAACAAATCCATTTATATCTGCATTGATAATGCCACAAGCGTTGTCTGCCATTCTTGCCGGAAAGCTGTGGTATACTTGAGTATCATCAGCATATAAATGCACCTGACAAGTCTGAAGAGCCTGTAGTAAGTTGGATGTATATATAGAGAACAATTGAGGGCCGAGTATGGATCCTTGAGGTACTCCTGATTTGAGATATAAGATATCTGAGTTGTATTCCTCTAAACTAACAAGTTGTTGTCTATTTTTCAAATAGTTCGTCAATAATGCAAGAGCGTTGGCAGAAAAACCATTATAATCCAAAATGCTCAACAAAATATTGTGATTAATAGTATCAAACGCCCGGCTGAAATCTAGTGGGACTAACACCGTTCATTTGTTTTCATCTATTGATTTCATTATATCATCCGCAATATGTTTAAGGGCGGTTGAACAGCTATGCCCTTTCCGAAATTCCGATTGAACAGAAGGCAACAGAGAAAAGTTCAGAATATGATTTTCAATTTGAAACTCCATGGCTCTCTCCAGGATTTTTGACAATACAGGCAGGATACTGATACCCCTCAAATCTTTAAATTCCATTGGATTTTGTGTTTTAGGCAAAACCTTCACAATGGCTCTTTTCCAGATAGTTGGGCAGACATTCTCAGTTAAACAGAAATGTATGATATGGGTGATATAGGGTACGATATGGGGGCTACACAGCTTTATCAGCCTAATACTCAACCCTTCGTATCCTTTAGCATTTGTTTTTATTTCACAAATAGTTTTGTAAAGGAACAGATCGTTAATTTCGTCAAAATTGAATTCAGTATCAACCCGTTTATTATTTTGATAAAAATTTAATGAATCTTGCGGTGGTTCATTTTGTGGAATTGATTCTACAAAATACCTATTCAATTCCTGAGGGTTTTTCAAAATTTCCGGTATATCATTTTTCTTTTCAGGTATTAATTTGTTAGACTTGAGAGTTTTTCACATGTCCTTTGGTGAAGTGTTATCAAATTCATGGGCGAAATAAACTTTTTTTTCATTTTTAATAGCCTGGTTGATTAGATTATACATTTTCTTATAGAAATCCAAGTGCCTTTGTAATTTTGTTCTCTTAAATTTTGTCAAAGCTTTATCTCTTTCAGCAATCATTATTTTTATCACATCCGTCAGCCATAGAGCTTTCGGTTTTGTTACTCTGGAAGTAGTTATTGGCATATGTTTATCAAATAAATTATTCAAACAATTTACCAAATATGTAGCTTTCTCTTCAATACTTTCTTGGTTATATATTTGAAAAAATCGAGTGAAACTTTTTAACACAACTATTCTCATTATCCAATAAATTTAAATTAAAATTAAAATCCCCCAAGCATATAATTTCGTCTACCGTTGGTCCTATCTTTCCTCAAATTCATCCAAAAATACATTTGTATTATGTTCATGAGGTTTATAAATTACACCAATGGCAATAGCCTTTTTTTTCAACAGTAGTTCTTATCCAACACTGTTCCCATAAGTAACGCCCACTGTCAATTCCTTCAAAACGTAGTTTGTTACTAACATATAAACATAAACCCCCTCCCCTGCAATCCCTATCCACCATATGTAAATGTTCAATTGATTATTATCGGTGGAATATGTTTTACAAATCATTAATACAGGTTGTAATTAAATAAGTGTAAAACATTCAAGGAGGTGATTCCTCATCGAAAAAAAGATGGGATCTTTCATATAAAGAAATTTCATTGGAGCATCCCTTGTTAAACACAGCCCCTTAAAGGGGGTACATAAAATTTGTATAACAATTTTTTTCACAAGCACTAAAGAAATTTCAATATTGAAATTAACCTGGCATTTTGTACTACTAAAAAGACACTCAGCCAGAAATTTATTTGGTTTACCCTATGGTTGTAAAGGGTGGAAAACGCAACTCCTTAAATTTATTTCCAATATAACTTTTTGTTTTATTATTGGTTCACCATTTAAAAATTTATTTCCGATAGTCTGCTTCATTCTAAACAAAAAGTGTCTCTTGGGTTTTTTGCCCAAAATAAATCAGTTCGCAGCAAAAAATTATTTTAGGAACGACTACAGATATACATCGTCATAAATGCGAAAATACGAAACTAATCTATCTAGTAGGTCGCTATTAGCAATAGTGACAATTAAATTGGTATGACGCTGTCAGTTTGTGAATTTTCGAAAATGAATTGAACGCAGGATTGTGGTCGCCATCGAGAAGTACGAACACCACAGCTTGAGGAAGCAGTACTTAATTTGATTGAAGAACAACCTACTACCAGTACTAGAAAGATTGCTTTTCAGCTAAATGTTGATCATATGACGGTATTTCGAATTTTAAAGGAACAACTCTTCTTCCCTTACCATCTGCAACGAGTACAAGCACTGTAACCGCAAGACTTTCCGAACGGTTTTGAATTTTGCAATTGGATGCTGGAAATGATTAGAAGAAATTGTGATTTTCTGAAGACGATAGAATTCACTGACGAATGTAGTTTTTGTCGGGACAAGATTATTAATTTTCATAATTACCACATATGGGCTGATGAAAACCCTCACGCTATTGTCGAAACTATCAAGAACAGTTTTCTCTTAACGTGTGGCTCGGAGTTATTGGGGATGATTTAATTGGGCCTCATTTTCTACCTCCTCGATTAAATGGTGAGGCATACGTTCAATTTTTAAGGGAAGTGCATCCAGTACTGCTGGAGGAAGTTCCTTGGGCGTCAGAAGGGATATTTTTTTATGCATAATGGGCTCCCGCCCATTTTAGTCAAGTAGCACGTCACCATTCAACTGAAACATATGCAAATCAGTGAATAGGTCGAGGAGGACCACAGAACTGGCCCGCTCGATCCCCGGATCTCAATCCTCTCGATTTCTCTATTTGGGGCCATTTACAGCATTTGGTTTATCGTACTCCTGTTCGCGATGTAGAGGACTTAAGAAACCGCATCATCGATGCGTGCAGGGTGATCAGAGAGACTCCAGGAATATTTGAGCGAATACGTGTCTAAATGCGTCGACGTCTAGACGCATGCGTAATGTCTGAAAGTAGACATATTGAACATTTACTATGATTTCTACATGTTGTGTGTTTTGTTATTAATAAATTAGTTTTGTTTATTACCCTTCAATCGTTCAATGCAGGTACTAACTACAAAATAACAATAAATCCAGTTCGCATTTATGACGATGTATATCTGTAGTTAGTTGTTCGTAAAAGAATGTTTTGCTGCGAACTGGTTTATTTTAGGCAAAAAACCCAAGAAGCAATTTTTGTTAAGAATGAAACAGGCTATCGGAAATAAATTTTTTAATGGTAAACAAATAATAAGACAAAAAGTTACATTGGAAATAAATTTTAGCGGTTGCGTTTTCCACCCCTTACAACCATGGGGTAAACCAAATGAATTACTGGCTAAGTGTCTATTTGGTAGTACAAAACGTCAGGTTAATTTCAATATTGTAACTTTTTCAGTGCTTGTAAAAAAATTGTTATACAAATTTTATGTTTTATTGGAAATATTGTCTAATGTCTGGGAAGTATAGTTGGTGGGGCTCAGTTCGTGCGTTGTCGTGGAACAGAATCGGACTTTTTTTGTTGACCAGTGCCGGCTACCGCTGACGCAAATTTCGGTACATTCCGTGGATTTTCTCACAATAGGGCTCTGCTGTTAAAAAAAATCTGTTTTTCCGTTAATCAGCTGTAATAGTAAATCACACCAGTCACTGACCACCATTCAGTGATCATGGTCGTTTTTGGTAGAAAGCAAAGAAGAACATACATCGAACCGTTACAATTTCTGTCGATCGTTCAAATCGTGGGGCACCTACTTTTCGTGGTTCTTGAACTTTTCAATACGTTTGAAACCAAAGAAAACCGCATAGGAGCTGATGATCAGTTCTTCAGGTTCTCCAGGTACCCTTTGTGATGAGTCAGTCTCCACCAGGGTCCTCAAATCCTCGTCCTGGCTTACTGTAGGTCGACCACTTCGAGGCTCACATAAAATTGGCTTGAAGACTTCATACAGTAAAAAGCTGATCTTCAAAAACTTCTTTTCAGTAGCACAGAATTTGAAATCGATTTCCAATTCCTAATCTGTCTATTTTCACACATTTGAATGTTGAATTGACAATGTTATAATGGAATGATCTATTAATAGACTTGAAACCAATTGGAAAAGAGACTATGGTAGATACGTGTTGTCTTAAAATTGTTGGAACAGACTGAAAACGAGATTTATTTATTCGTTTTAATGAACGATATCACATAACTTAATGACACAGTCGCGTTCTCGTCTTAATTACAGTATTTAATGGGGATATCTCGGAGATTTATCTGTCTTTCGGCTTTCACTTCCTTATTTCTTCTTCATATCCTTGATAATTTTTATCGGTGTTTATCAACAATGCGTGGCGAAAGCTTGGAAAATAAAACTGAAATCAAGTTGGATTTAATAAGAGAGTTCAATACTCTGTCTGAAGTGAGTCTTATACAGGGTGTACCAGTGAATACGAAACTAAGGCAATTTCTGATAAATGCGGTTTGAGAAATCTTTGACTCGTCGATTTTCATTTCGAGGGGGAAACTTTTTGCGCCTATTGTCAATCTTGTCACTTTCACTCTCTTGGTGGAAATGAGTCCAAACCTTGAATCTCAAATAAGATTGGGTTCATGTATTTTTTTATTACTGTCATCCAATCCCGAATTAGATATCTAATACTAAATTGCAAATAGTTCAGAAAGGTTATTCTTTAAGTGGAATCGAACTTATCCACATTCAAAAATTGATATTGAGGTTAAAACACCTCTTTACGTTATTACACGTTTTATATTAGCTTCACCTGTATGTATGTATGTATGTATGATTGTTTGTATGCATGTTTGTGTGTAACTCTCAATATCGGGTTCTGTATTGACAGAATTATCGACATTATTGCTTGATCTATTCGCGGGCAGATGGCGCAAAAGCAATTTTTTCTAATGTTATAAATGAGAAATTAGTCTTGTTTCGTTTCTACCAGGTGAACAACGATTGTTACTTGGCTTCAAAGGATTCATTACCATTATTCTGTAGCTCTATAGAAAACGTGGAATATGAAAGATTTCAATGTACATCTTCAGTTCTGGGGTATCACAAGGTTCTGTACTATAATTCCAAAATAGTAGGCACTAAATTCTCAGAAATGACTGACGTTATTGCCTCAATATGTCTTTTGCAGTGGCGTACGAAAATTATACTAAACAGATGAGGAAAATAATGATAAAATATACAGTGCTTTTCTTTAATGTCCCCCCTTTTATTTTTTGAACGGGTCAACTCAAAAAAGTGAAATTTGGAATAATGAGATTAATGCATGAATACTTAATTTTGAAGTGAAATTCACAGATAAAATTTTCAAGATGGCGACCGGGTGCCATCTGGGGACAACAATTGAATGGAAAGGGGGGTCTTGTGACACATATTTTTGAAGTTCCTGACAAATGCTTCGCAACCCTAGAATACAGGTTCAATACCTTCAACTACTACAAAATGGCGGAACTTTTAATAATTGCCTCAATACATTGACATGTAACTACATAATATGAGGTAATAAGCTTGAGGTCAGTTCAGAAGATGCTCGAAATGGTTGCCTTGAACTTCTTGACATAAGAACAGCCTATCCGATATTTCACGCCGAACATTTTCGAATACAGTAATGTCAATATCTCTACAAATAATTTATTATTCTCTGCCGTATATCCAATATTGAAGCAGGTTCAGTTTCGTACACCTTTTGCTCCAAATAGCCCCATAAAAAAAGTCCAACGGTGTTAAATCTAGCTAGCGGGCTGGCCATTCTGTAGGACTCTTTTGATCTTCCTCTTGAAGATGATCACTTGGTGATCGAAACACGTGTCGAGGTGTTGAAATAACGGTTTGGTGTTGGAAAAAACTCCAGTTACTCCATTACTATACCAAAGGTTCCAAACAGTGCATTACAAGTAGTGAAATATTGTTGGAAATAAATTTGTTTGAGACAGTTCATTCATTAATTTGTCACAATTTGAATTTCTTATTCAGCCGATCGATTCACTTTTTGAACTGCCCTCTTGGGTCGGGAAGCCGTGCTTATATCGGTAACGGTCGTTTTTAGAAATCTGTAGTCGGTTCAGTTCTAGAGTTTCACCGGCGATTCACGACTGCATTCTTTCGGTGCTTCAATATTTCTATTTTACTCATGTTTTGAACTACTCTATGAACCTCATTTATTGTTCACAGTAATTATAATATTTCATTTCATTTTCTATAAAGCACCTACAATATGTTTCTTCAATTCAGTCCAAGTCAACGAATGTTGTCCTTTCAGTAATCATTACATGTTTTCTTTCATTTTATGAGTTCGTATACATCATATTCTAACTTATTATTATTTTCATCAAATTTCCATCTTTCGTCAGATTGAATCAGTTTCTCCCTAGAAAATACAGAACATGCTGATATTATATGCAACAAAATATAATGCTCAACAAACGGGATGCCAAAAAGAACAGTGTAAGGACCATTCGAATCATCGATTTATACCGATTACTTTGATGTAGCCCTCTAATTAATTCGCGTAGATATCAGTTTTTGGCTTTTTCCAAAAGTGTGAAATATGTTTTATAATCCTTAAAATATCGTCCCTAATCCATGTTTTGACTATCATCTCTGGAAGTCAGATCATAAATTTTAGACGTATTCTCAATATTTACTTAGTTATTTTTTAGCAGCATTTGAGGAACACTTTAAAAATCTATCAAGTTATAGAACCCAATACTTATTGTTTTTATTGACTATAAATCATCTATGTATTTTGGCAGTTATGAAACACTTTTGATGTTCTTCTATGGGTTTGTTTTCTCCATTTCTGAATATAAATTCCATGTACTTCATTCGATGATTAGATTCATTTCTGGATGTTGCTATGGTAACTTTTTTACTGAAATAATCTATAACTGATTATTAGTTTGTTTGTATTGATAACAAATGTAAGTGGCTCACATTTTTTCACTGATAAATAAATATAAAATTTTCAGTTTGAACTCCAGCTGATTCGTTCAAAATCGATTTTTTCTTATGAAATATCGTTGAATCGATTCACAAAAATGTCATTATCTAACATTCTTGATGAAGTTATTTACTTTCAACTTTGACAGTTGACGTAATATTTTTTATTTTCATATTTTTCCAATGATTTGGAGATGGTTCAGCTAATATGGAAACTTCAAGATAGCAAAATTTCGACTCATGCTTTTATTGTCATAATCAATCATTGAATAAAACTCATTACGTGCTGTAAGTAACAGTTCCTATTATTTGATATTGCGACGTCAAATGTGATCTCCCAATTTTTTTTTACGCATATGACTTTTTTAATAATTCTAAAATACAAATCATGAAATTATAAAACAACAACAAAAATTAATTAATAATATGAATTACTTCATATTATATTCAATTCAAATTATGAATACTACTGAAGTTTTAGCCCAACACCAAACCGTTATTTTTAACACATCGACACGTGTTTCAGTCACCAAGTGATCATCTTCAAGAGATAAATTAAACTAAATCTACATACAATGTTGTCCAGTACTTGTTGAAAAGGTACTACTACGTACTTGTCCCATACTGTACTTCAAGAAATAAATATTCATTACAATTGAAACAAAATCTATCTGTTAATTAATATTTCAATAATGTTTCAACAAGAAGGATCTTAAAAACATCCGAAGATTTTCAAGTTCATTTCAATGTTTTCCATAATCTACTTTGCAAGAATTTTCTTGACATTCTTCAAACAAATAACTTTCGATTTAGAAAAAGTGTGTCACCGGTAAATCAATAGAATTGAAAGTTCCATTGTCATTATTTCAAAAACTTCTGAATGTTGGTTGATGGAATTATAACATAATGTATATTTTGTTAAAAAAAATTGATATGGTTTGTCTTTGTTGATGATAGTTGTTACATTATTGATTATTTCAATAAATTTTTCATGCACATTGCTGAATGGATGCGTATTCACCAAGCGGGTAGCTGTAATATAAATTACTAAGTTTGTTTGAAAGTGGTTGACATTATTTCGTGGTGAATTTCATTCTTTTGGACTTCCATGGTCTAATATGGTTCCACTATAATTCGAAAATTATGAAAGAACAAATGAAATCGGAATGGCTAATAGGTAGATAGATAAATATACTTTATTGTCCAATAATAAATTCTCATCATCAAAGTGCCATGAAAAATATATATCTATATGTATATATATAATATAAATAACTGAAACACTAAGTTATTTATATTATATTAAAAAAAACCTGAAATGGAAATACAATACAACGAATAAAATAAACAAGATACAAAATAAAAAACTACACAGTAAAAATTTATAAAAAATAAAAAAGATAACATAAAAATAAGCAAAAATTACAAATAAATTAAAAAAGATTTCAAACCAAGTCGCTTCACGACGTTTCCATATATTATATTTCAGCACCAGATATTGTGGCCGAGCATTTTGATGATTTTGACAGCCTGAACAATATTTTTAGCAGGTGGCTCATAACTTTTTGATGGATTGAACACTTTCTGCTTTATAATCAATAGTTGAAGTAGTAGTATTTAAAAAATTCACTAGTGAAGTGTATCATGGTCTGTTATGAAGTATTTAATGAGAACTTGACCAGGGGAGTTATCTATATATTGATGTTGATTAAATGTCAATTTATTTTCGAATCGTCTCTCAACTCGAATAGAATTTCCAAATGCTTCTGTATCAAAGAATTGCATTATATTTTCTTTTGCTTTAAAGTTTTTATTTTTCAGGACAAAATTAGGTACAGCTTATCAAATGTAGGAAGAGCTTTTTGAATTCCTTTATAGTGTCGCCCACTAGATGCATGTTCGTTAGAAGAAGACTATGAGAGCGAGAGAAAGAGAGAATTCTCAAGTCTCTTCCTAGATTTGACAAGATATATGCTTCTTACATTATCTTGACCAAATTGCTGTGTTTTCTACATACAGTGTGTGAAAGCCAAATGGACTAAATTCCATCATTTCGGTTACGGTTTTAACAAAATCCCGAAACAAATTTAGATTATAATTTGACATAATTCAACGGAAAAATGCTACCCCTACCTTTAACCCCCGTCGAATGACAGGTACAACCCCCCAATTTTTTGAATGGGAAGTATAGACTTGTGATATATTTCAAATTATATGTCATGTCAAATTATAATTTATATTTGATGTGTTTTGGAATATTTTTAAAATATGTATAGTAACCGAAATAATGAATTTATTACGTTTATCTTTTACACACTGTATGCGAAAGTCATTTTATCATAATCTGCCAGGATGCATTACAGATAGGAGAACTAGGAGAAGAATTTCCTCAACAAGAATTGTAACAATATATTTCTTGCCATCCTTCAAATTGAAGAGTTTGCAATTATAAATACTAATTCAACTCACACATAACCAGTTATGCAACAGTATCTAAATATAAACCGTGGATGTTGCACAAAGCTATTTTGTTATTGTTAAAAACCAGGTTGCTCCATGGACCAGGTAGACGTTGACGTAATTTCAACTAGCAACATTTGCAGCAATCCGAGGAGAAACCGTATAATTTTTCTCGTTCTCTTTGGATGGTTTACGTTGTTACCGAATCATATTTATTTCATTTCTCCGGGGTTCATTCAGAAATATTACGAGCGAGAGGAGAATGTACTTTGGTTTTTATCGTTGTATCGTTTATACTTGTGGTTAATAACCTCACGAGTGGAATCGAAAGCTTTCCATGGAAGGAGTAGTGAAGGTGCATGGTGACAACTAGATCAGTTCCTCCGTTTCTATTTGTAGATTTGTAGAAGATTTTCCCAAAATAACGAATGTGACGGTATTAACAATATACTGGGATGAAAATTTCAATTGTAATTATGTGAAGCAAATATTTATTGGAAGATATAGTAGGACAATCGAAACAAAAGAATTCTGTGAACTTTTATTGCGTCATGTTTGAAAAATTATCAAGTGCTTTTGAAGTTATTTCGTTAAGTTGTAATGTTGAGTGACAGTGGCTCAGTAATGTCACGATTATTTTAAATATATAATTGGGTAGAACGACGGAAATGAGACTAGAAAGTTCTGTTGTCTTTGAAAACATAAAATAAACCATTGAATCCATTTGTCAATTTCTTGCGTCTTCATTTATAGAAATCAGTATGTATCTATGTCTTCACTAATAAATGCTTGTGTTATAAGTATTCAATCTAAAGCAGAACTGCTAGCAATAGATATTTGATTACTTTTCTGAGGTTTCATTGTCAAGGGTCGGTACTGGTTCTTCTTAAGAGAAAATGTCATCAGGATTTTTTCAAAGACATCCAGAATTCTCTTACGATTTCAGTTTGTTCAGTGACAAGATAATTTTGGGGTTTCCAGGAGACTCGAGACATCTTTCCGAATTATTTCTGAGGGCAAAAAGCGGAATACTTAGAATCAGTGCCTCAAGAACTGAAAATTGTAGGTTGAGGAATTCTTCAACTTCTGTGTCACTGTTTTTTCGAGTTTGGAAGCCGTGGATTTTTGGAATTTCTTCCTGACGTTTCGCTGGCGCGAGTGGCTAGCTTTTTCAGAGGTTTCACCATCATGGCTTGCTGTCCGATGACTGTCCAGTCAGTAACCTAACCTAACCTAACCTAACCATTAAACCTCTGAAGAAGCTAGCCACTCGCGCCATCGAAACGTCAAGAAGAAATTCGAAAAATCCACGGCTTTCAAATTCGAAAAACAGTGAAACTGAAAACCTCAGCCGCGAAAGTCTAAACCATTTCTTCAACTTCTGTTTTCATAAATAGTCAAAGTAACATGTCGATGTTTTGATGGATTTGTTCCGAATAAGATATTTTTGGAACAATCATGAAAAAATGCCAATCATGATATTGCTGTGAAGCATACATTGGTTAAACACTCTATCTATCTCGTTAAATAGTTTCCCCATCACAGCTATGAACTGCTGAAGGAGACGTGAGATTCTAATGGATAAAGTAGTTATTGAAGTTGGTAGACACAGTATAGTTCTGTAATGGTTGAAACTTGTACAAGGCAATAGAAATTGTTGAGAAACTGAAAATAGTTGAACGCAACAGAAAGATTCAATGTTCAGTATTGTGTATTCGAATTCTCAGTATTATTTCATTTCATTTTATGAATTTTTCTATAGATACCCATGAATACTGGCGTGGGCTCATTCTATCTTTTACGGCTGATTGAATTAAAAAAAATCTAATAAGCGGTCGTTTTTCTAGGTGGTTTACCGGGGCTATAAATCCAAACCAACCGTTAAACTTCCGAATTGTTGTAGGAACTTTTCCAGTCCATTGCTTTCAAAAGTATGGGACCTCGAGTTGCTTCAGTTCAGTTATATCTTCCTTCATCTCAAAACCCACCAGGATATTCTCATATATCTGAAGGTCTGAAATTTCTTCTGTTGGAGCTTTTCATTGTTGGTTCACCAATGATGTATACGTTCTACGATTCCATTCTTTATCTGTTCCTATGACTGAGTGAGTCTCAGCAACGACTGACTCGTTGCACATATTACTGATGATGTCTGCCGAATTGCAGACGAAACGTTTATTACTTCTGGACCACGGCCCATCAGACCTGAATTTGTTTCTTTCAATTACTCCAGTGTTTCTCAATGATGATTTTAACATTGATTACTGGGACGATGAATCGGGATGAAAAAAACTCTAAATATTTTATCGAGCTCATCTATTATCGGCTCTTTGAATTGCGTGTGGAATTCGATCAATTTTTATTCAAAGGTCAAAAATATAATAGCAAGTGACTGTGGCACACCTTAGATATAAATATAATGAAATTATTGTAAACATTGCATTATGCAGAATGTGTGTCTGAGTATGTGAATAGCATTTACTTGAAGATGGAAAAAAAATGTCTCGAACTAGACTTAAAGGCGTTATTAAAGTAACGCATGACTCAATGACAGAATTAAACACAGTATAAGGGTTGAACAATTCACTTCTACGAGTGCCCAGTTGCAGAATTCATCAACCTTCATGTGAAACTTCTAAAAATTTAGTGAATAACCTGAATGTAATTGTTGATGAAAGTGATTTTTTTCCCTCCATATATTTTACTTATTCACTAACATCACCTATTCGAAACACTGTTAATAAAAATGTCTGTTTTGATAAACGCTCGCTGCATCAACTTTCTTCTTATTACTGGAGTTTTTCCCCAACACCAAATCGTTCTTTTTAACACCTCGACACGTGTTTCGATCACCAAGTGATCATCTTCAAAGAGGAAGATTAAAACTAGAAACTAATGCGAGCTATCCCTTTTAGTTTCTAGTTTTAATCTTCCTCTTTGAAGATGATCACTTGGTGATCGAAACACGTGTCGAGGTGTCAAAAATAACGATTTGGTGTTGGGAAAAAAACTCCAGTAATATTCATTACTACACCAAAGGTTCTAAACAGTGCATCATAAGAACTTTCTTCATATATTTCCTCTTTCGCCGCCTCTCTGTCGTTTTCTAATATTTCATTTGCCTTTAAAGAAAAACTGATATCAAACAAAGTATTGACAATTGAACATTTAACTCAAGCATTAGTTATACTCTGCTACCGATGATATTCGTTTTGTTGTTATTTGAAGTACTTTTTTTTCATTATTTTCTGTTTTCCCACAACTCGTCCAATTTTGTTTATCCTACGTACTGCGCCATATGATAATAAGGCAAACGGAATCAATTTTCAAAATAGTGTACGTTTCTGCGAAGAAAATTTTTCACTTCTCGTTTCTCAAATATTGTTTTCGCAGCAGTGAATGACTTTGTTTCGAAGTTTCGTGTCGTGACTAATTTTTCAGATAATGATATGTTGTTATCTTTTCAAGAATAGAGTCTGTTCAGCCGACGAACGACACCTGTGCTGATGTGAATGTGAACGTCTAAATGAATAATCGGTTATTTATTTCGGGCAATTTTAAATCGTGCCAAACGTTTTTTATTATATAGATTTGGCTTGAATTGAAGGATTAATGATGACAGCTGGAATTGTTCCACGTGTATACAATTCAATTGAGTGGTCAAACATTTGTTTTGACTCCCACGCTCACGGTGATGAGTTTATATCGTAAACAGGATATTATAAATATGAGGGTTTTAATGAAATTTATGTTTTTCGTACATAACCCTGATTTTATTTAAACTCCAGATTGCTGAGATTTTTCACTTTCTTGGTGGTGATAATTTCCTGATGGATAGTTCATTGATGCCAAATGCAAGTGCTCTGCGATTCCAGCGCTGTCGTTAACCAGCTGTTGCCCCCTTATGAAAAACAACCCTCAGAAGTCGAGCTGATGGATAACGACTAACTTATAACTTACAATTCCTAGGACGGGTTGCTGAAATAAATCAGTAAGGGACTATAGAGCTTTGGGTTACCTTCAGTGATACACCTCCTTATTACTAGTATTCATAGTTTTAATTTAGCGGTGAAAATACGAGTAAAACGGGCGATGCCCAATTCATTCACTTCGTGAATAAAAAAATATTTCAACCCATCAAAATTGAGGAATAAAAAAAATCAAGTACTTGCTGGGTAGTTGAGTAAACAATAATCTCACATCAAAATATTTTTTTCTTAATTTCCCTTAAATTGTGTAACAATTTTTTCCAAATTGAGCAGCAATTTTTCCAAATTGAAGGTTTACAATGTTCACATAAAAATCTTGATAATTTGTGAAATTGGAGCCTGGATTTTTTTTGGTGCCATTCTTTGAAGATATTGGAAAGATCATCGCCAGAAAAATAAAGAAAAATATTTATCAAAAATGTTGAAAAATGAAAACCATAATGGAGTACCAAACATTTTTTCAAATATCCTGATTGAACTGTTTTCTCATTGATTAGAGATACATTAATATATTTTTTGAAATTCCGTCCCTATTGTTCAAAAAATTATTAAAAACAGTTGCATAGTTCATGAGATAATTGTTTTTTTTTTTCGAAATCTTGATGATTAATGCAAACGAATTAGGAAACCATTCTTATGTTGGTAAATCATTGTTGAACAATGCAGTTGTCTTCAGTGCCTTATTAATGTTCTTTGTTTATTCATAATGGAAACTTTTTCCATTGTCAATTTTTTTATGTACATCTTTCTATATGCGAAAAATTGGATATTTTTTTGAAGTTCCGTTTTCATTGCCTAAAAATTGTTATAAACAGATGAATTGTTAATGACACAATTGATTTTTTTTTCAATTTCGATTATTGATGCAAGCAATAAAATGTTTTAAAAAAAAATGTTTCTCAAACGAATTTTCATTGCATAGAAACGCAATCAATAATTATTGAATCATGTTTGTTCTTTTAAATCGATATTGAGAGACAATGTTTTTATAAATTATTATTAAACAAATTCAACTGTGTTAACTCCTTCAATTGTTCATAGATAAATGGATTTTTTCAATTTTCCAAAGAAAAAGGAAAGGATTCCAGGTATCAGTTTCAAAAATTGTCAAGGTTTTTATGTGGATGTTCAATTTGGTAAAAATATTTATCAAGATACGAAATCTTTTCGTTATTTCACCGCATGATTCAGACTATAAATATTGGTGCTATATATAGTTTTGGGAGTTGAGACTTTAGTAAAAGTTCTGTTCTTTGAGAGTCTTTTTTTAAATTAGAAATTTATGCAATAGTTTTTAAAGTATTTTTATACAACAAATCACCCCTTTTTTGTCCAACTAAGTCGTTTACAACTTTTAAATTATTTGTCAGCGTAATATGATTGCGATTTAATCTTTTCTAGAGGCTATGTCACGCACAAGGAGCAATCTTGCGATTGTTTCTTCAATGATCCCATTGTTCATTTATGCAGCCGTAAGCACTACTGATATAAACTTATGTATTCAAAATTGTAAAATTTTTTGATAAATAAACATTATTATTATTATTATGACACCCAGTCATCACCCGAAGACGAATACTAATAATCGAAACGTCGTGAAGTAACTTGGCTTGAAATCTTTTAATTGTCATTTCTTTCAAATTGTTCAATTTTCAATTTTTGCTTATATTTTATTTTATTGTAATTTTGTTTCAGAGTTTTTACTCAATATAATTGTTATTTTCATCTAGGTACTCATTTTAATTTGCAATTTATTGATGCTTTCAGGGATTCCAAAGCATTTTATATCATATTAGACAATGGAAGTCCGAACTTCATCGTGAAACAATGTCAACCACCTTCAAACAAAAGTGGAAAATAAGTAGTGAAATATTATTTTTTACCAACAACTTCACAAATATAAAAATAAAAAATAAACATTGTTGGAAATAACATTTCACGCGGCGAATATTTCTAATTTTATTTAGATTTTTTATATATATATATATATATATATATATATATATATATATATATATATAATCTTGAACCCTTTTACCCTCAGGGGGTTATCATTTTATTGTTGCTTTATGAACTTTTTCCATTCCTTTCTATCTCTAGTCAGTGTCTTTACTTCGTTCCATTGTTTATTTCTTCCTTGTAGAATCTTTCCTATACGAGGAATTGGGCAAATTTTAGATATGCGGTTGGTCACCTCGTTCACAGGCAGATGGGGCAATGACAAATCTGAAAAATCCGCTTGAGCCTAGTTCAAGAAATGCTACAGTCTAGGGAGTTGAGAATGGCCTGAACAAATTGTTCCTTTAGATGACTTGATATGAAATCTGTAAAGAAATGCTGATTCAAATGATTAATTCGGAGTATACCCTGACAAAGTAAGCGTGGGATGAAACTGCTTGAAATTAGATGATGCTCCTGAATTATTTCGCAAGAAAAGTTTTACGTTCAACTTTATAATTGGTTTGTAATACTCGAGCGGTTGGAATTTCTCGGCATTTTCTGTTCGTGAAACAACTTTTACTTTCATTCCCTTTATTTTTCGCAATCAACAATTTTTCAACCTTTTCGCAAGAAAGAAAAAAAGTTATGTTTCGTCTCGGGCTGACCACAAAGCATAACACAATGTTTACTGTAGCGTACAGAGTTACGTGCGTTTATCCGTTTGTTCTTTCGCTTGTCCGACTTCGAAATAGACTGGGATATAAACGTCTAGAGAGGAAGGGTATGGCTGACCGTTAACTATCTCATTATTATGAGACATATCACTGCACGACTGGAATAAATTTATTTGAAGTGCGACGTACTTTTATATCAAGACCTTCATGATAATGTTTCTTAGGCGAAGAAAATCCAAAAATCGAACGATTTGCAACAGAAGAGGGACAATCTGAATGCTCTGGAGGTTTTTATGCCTGACGTTGCGTAAATGATGCAACGATCGAAGTGCTCTAGTAGTTCTCTGGAGTTACTTGAGAACTATACTCAAGCACTTCGACAGTTACCACGGCGCCTTTGAAAATGTATACCGCAGTAGTAGACGAAACGTCAAGGATAAAAACTTGCAGGCCACGGCCAAGAAAACCGGTAAATAGCTTTGACAGAAACTTAATTGTGTTCGTACTAGTAACGATAGCATTAAAAATGCGCATTTATATCACACTCTGTTTTGCAAATGGATTCTACGATGTTAAACAAAGAAGTGGCTTCATAAATGAATGAAAAGAAAACCAGCATGAACTCAGTCTTGTCATATGAGCGGAGAGATGCTTCTCCTTCTCTCATGAAAGGTATCAGAAATGATAGATGCAGTGAAGATTTGGAAAAATTTCTCTTGTTCATATGATTATGAACAGTGCAATGATCAGACTATTATCTAGGCAATTTCAAATCCACTGATGGTTTCATTAAATTCGTACATTCAACTGGGTTGTTAGAAAAAATATTACCATTCGTTTGAAAATTAACAATAAAAACTGAATATTTTCGAAAGATTTGAGACCGATTAATATGTGACGCTAACCCTGTGCGGCTTAGTCTTTTCAAAAAGCTTGAATTTTATGGTTTGAATGACTGAGCATTACATGATAAAAATTGGTCATCCTCAGGGCTCAGTTCTATGTCCATTGCCGTTCTTGATTCATTCATTTGGGATGACAGGAATCAAGCATAATTTATTGATATGTAACCTAGGTATCAATTCATAATGCCAGTAGACAAATTACCGGAGCTGCGACATTTAATTTTGTTAGTGACAAATTCCACTACAATATGTATCAACGAAATCACTTCAATGCAGTATCAAAGTGGACCACTCGAAATCTTGGAACATTAAATAGAAAGTCTTAAACACCTCAGCAATTCTAATTCTCTATAAAACCCAACAAGTGCTCGTTCAAACATCTCAAGCAATCTTGATAGCCTAGTCGTCAGAAGAGTTGAAAATTTGTTTACTCTTTTTGAAGATACGTTACGTTTTTTCACTTAAACTCGACTATATCGATAGGCGAGTGGGTCGCGTTTATATAAGATATAATCGAAGGCGGTAGAAAATTCGCCGGAATTCCATCGAAGCCGGTAGCGTTATTCTCGAAGCAACGTCACGACTGGAACGGCGGCTGGTGCACGTTGAGTTAGGCGTGGTCACGTCACAATTGATTTATGGCTACCAGCGGCGGCCAGCGTTATTTTTTTTAGGGCACGATTTACAACAATACTTTTATGGGAAGTATTAGATTGACGTATACAGCTTGATTTTACCCAGAGCAATATATGTCAGAAGTATGCGGCGAAAAATAGCTGCCCATCGCTTCAATGCTCAGCTGGATACATCTCGAACTACACTTTTTGAGAACTCTTTCATTTGAAGAACGGCGAACTCATGGGATAAATCGTCCGAGATAATTTTTCTAAATGAATAACATCGCTTTTCTCTGTACGGAGAAATCTCTTGAAAAAAGTAGATTTTAAAGGTTTGTTCATAGTAGCAGAAGTTCCAGAAGTGGCATATAACTCATTTTGTGATAGATTCTTCTGAGTTCGAAATAATAGATCTCGGAAATCATGTATCTCGAACGAAATTTTGCATATTTTCGACCGCGCGAAGGTATTTTGTAGTAAAATTTTCCGTTTCTATTGTATCCGAACATTCCTTTCAGAAATTGGGTCGACTTTCTCGTAAACGGAATAATATCGGTGTTATGCATCCGACTCTGTTAATTTATCCATTTCTAATGCGAGTGAACGTTGAAATATTAAAAACATTATACTCGTAGATCGTTGTTTCCGCTCCGTGTAACGCACTGCTAATACATGTGTCAGAATAGATTACGATTATGAAATACATGGATTTGATCAAGATAAGTGCTTTTGAGCGTCCTTATTTGATGCCGTTATGATGTTCATCATGAAGTCGTTCACTGTTGCAGATAGATGATACATAATGATGGCATCACGTCTGTGTTTTACAGTACTTTTACGGTAATTTATGCGTCCTCGATTAGGGGTGTTTTGACCCACGATTATTTTATCGTGAGTATAAATACTTAATACACACAAGAATTATATTAACTCTTATGAAAACGTTAGATAAGAAGCATAACTGGCCAGATGTACTGTAGACAATACAAGATTTATTCTGACTGTACTCTCACAAAGTTCAAAAATATTTCACCTAGCTAATCAGAGAGGGGGGTCAGCTTGTTCTTTGTATAGGGAGAGAAAGAGGTTCTGATTAACAAAGGTAGATAAAGGGGTACAAGGAACAATAAAGGAATTGAAAATCTAGCTAATTGTAGCTTACAATATTTACGTGGAAAAAGGCCTAAATATACGGGTTGCTTTGGTATAGATATTCGGGAATATTGAATTTTCTGAGGATAAATATTGCTGGAGGTTTTTCCCAACACCGAAGCGTTATTTTAACACCTCGACACGTGTTTTGATCACCAAGTAATATACATTACTGCATCAAAAGTTCCAAATAGTGCATCACAAGTTCATGAGGATAAGTGGATTAGAAAAGACCCATACATCAGTATGAAAAACTAAATAACTTAAACAAGATTAGTCAACAATACCTAAAATAAAATTAATGCGATGAAATAATCTGCTTTGTTGTAGAAATTTCGGAACTGGCAACTCTAGGCTGAATACTAGAAATTTAAGATTCACAATTCTCTGTTTGAAAAATTTTAATTTCTATAGCAAGGGGAGACTTTGATTTTAACGTCATCGTTATGGAAACAGTTTTCGGGACACCTAAGTAAGGAGAACTAATGCCTATTCAATTGAAATTAATAACGAAATTGTAAAAAGAACTAAATCGAAAAAAAAAAAATAGCGAGGGCTTCCAAAGCCTAATCAGGCTGCTAACAGTTGTAAATTTGCAGAAAAAGAAAATGAAAAATGCAGGAATTTGATTAAACTGGTTGTCTCATAACCAATAAGATCATAGAAAGAAGATATAGCGGTGTTATCAATGATATTATTTGGATTTTAAGAACTTTACATTCTGGAGTGATTCTACATTTCAGTGTACAAATTGATGTTTCTCTCTGTATCTGCATCTGTAAAGTAGGGAGGGTGAGTGTATGACCACAGCACTTAGACCACATGTGACCCATTGTACATCCCGCCAAGGAGTTGTCCTCCTAGGTCATTGTCCATTCTGTCTTTTCCAGGAAGGTGGACAGGTCTCTGGGAGACATCTCCTTCCTATCGGCAGGTGTAGGTCAAGACTCGCCGAACACACACTCTCTTATTGACGATAACTTCGGAAATTGGCATAGGATATGCCTGACAGTTTCATCTTCCTGTTCACACATTCTGCATAGACGTGTTTCCACTAGCCCCATATTGTGGAGGTATTTCCTTAATTGACAGTGGCCAGTCAGAAATCCTACTGTTAAGCGTAGATTTTTCCTGGTCATCGCCAGATATTTCTTCGGCGCCAGCTTCCCAGGGTCGTCCAAAGTGATCCTGGCAATATTGCATCCTTTGATTCCATCCCATCTCTTTAGGGATTGAGCATGAGTGTAACATTTGGCTAGTTCGCAATTGTCGAAGTCATCAGGCCGTGGGTGCCACTGGGTCCTAAAATTCTTAGTCCAGCCGCTTCCTTGGCTGAAGAGTCGGCAATGCGATTACCTTTACTCCTGTCGTGCCCTTTAATTGACCTCAGTATAATGTTATTATCTACCAAGGCTTTGGCTAAATCTTGGTGGCACTCTAGTACTAGTCTGTTCAAGGTTATTAGGGCTTGTCTGCTATCAGTACAGATTGTCATGTTTTTGCCAGAAATTCCTTTCCTGGTTAATCCATTTTATGGCGATTGAGAAACCAGCCACTTCTGTTTGAACCACGCTGGTATTTTTTCCCATTCCCCACTTAATCCAAAAGCTTAGTTATCTGGAGTACACTCCACATCCTGAGCCTTCTTTGGTTTTTGAGCCGTTTGTATTTATGCGTATTGCATTTCGTGCATCTGACTCTGCGTTCTGTTTTATTTGTATTTTGTAGGGTTTATTAAATACAAACCTGGGTTCAATTGCGATGCTTCTCTCTTCAGATGAGAAAAAAAAAGGTTCCAGATACTGTTCCTTTGCCGATGTGAAAATTAAGTGGAATCAAAATATTATGTTTATGAATATGAAAGATAATTTGTTGTTTCTCAGTGTCTTTCCTTCAAATTGCTAATTATTCTCCAGTATTTTAGTCTTACATGTCTTGGCGATTGTCAAACTAGTTGGTAAAATCATGATATAGTTTAGGAAATTCTCTTGGCATTTTCTTCGATTTTTAATATAGAACGGTAAAACACGATAATCAACATATTCATTGGTTTTCACTTAGAGTTTTCTTCCAGACATATGACAATGAATTCGGGTAGTTTCTCTTGAAAGTTTCCGTTAATTTTAAACATAGTCATTCATGTAATAATAAATAATAATGGGCTTATAGGACCGTTACTGTTCATTGTTCTCAGGCCACTCTTTGCTATTTTCAGACTTTCGACAGCATCCAAAAGTCTGGTGTCATGTTCCAATCTCAACACTTTTAAATATTATTCCTTCATTCTATGTCGCTTTGAGCGGCACTAGATTTTCCTGTCTTCGAAATCGAATATGTGCTGCATGTTCCTTGAAGCAAATGTTAGTAGCTCACTCAGTCTGGCCGATATATCCTACGTCACAGTTATCACAGCTTATATCCCTGACTTTTCATTTTTCTAAATCTTGTCTTAAGGGTCACCTTTGTTGAAGTTAGCAAGCAGTTTTGAAGACTCCGGTTGACATCTGGAGATCCTGCTGGTCTTCTGGGAATTATTTTATTGTGAAATATTATTTTTTTTTGTTAAAATCTACATACTTTATTTTTCAGGTCTAATTTCATGCAATGCATTTCAGTCATTCATTGAGGGGATACATTTCTAGGTAAAAATCATCAACCTTTTGTATATGGTGAAACTAAACAGTAACAATCACTTCCTCAAAACTATTAACTTACGCACAATGGCATAAAAAACTTTTTTTTCTTACATTCTGAAAAATAAGTATCTGGTATTAGTAGTCTACAGTACATGGTAATTTTTCCGTAAATGATCGAGAGTAGTTGGATGCGTCTGTTAGACTCTTGCCTACAGCCACCCAATAGAAAAAAGTCCAGTAGAGTGAAATCGGTGGATTTCGGTGGCGGGTCTCACAAAATTCAAGTTTTCTGCCATGAATCGTTTTTATTTTGTAATGATGGGTTTTTGTGTCAATAGAAAATTCTGATAACTTGTGTAGGACTCGCTCCTGATGCTCGGGACAACTTAGTCGAAGACTATTCCTGAACGGTAATTTTGTGGCATGATTTCATGTGACAATTCCATCACATATTCATGTCTTTCATTTATGCACGAATTATTCGAGTTGAAAACATGGCAAAAACTATGGCAGTCACTGTTTCAATATAATTCTAACAAACACTTCACTTTAGCACTAACTAGATGGTGATATTTATAACCATTTTATATACTTATACTTTTTTAGTATCATTCAGTACTGATCAATTTGGACATTTCAAATACTGAATTTGTGTGATCAGGTTAGAATTGAATAAAAACTCAAAATAGTGTCTTATTTTTTACTGGCATTGCTTATCGCTGGTATGTCAGAGATGTTACAGGGTTGTATACGAATTAAAAGAATTTTCAAATAATCTGTCACTCGACTATTATTTCCATTTTTGATCATAGGGTTGTTGTGAAAAGAGAGTGGCTACCAAGGGGTTCATTTTTGTTGAGATAAATTGCTTGGTTGCAACGATTTTCTTGTATTCAATTATGATTCCATTATGATATTCCGTATGATTGGTAGATGTAAACTATTTTGTATTTCATAAGTGATATGAATCAAGTGTTAGCAAAGAAGAAAAAAGAAGAAGAATAGTAATAGGTTAGGGAAAAATAATTGTATTTAAAAACTTTTTTTCTTTGTTCTCCGTTGTAATGGTTGTGTTATCAGATGATAACATGTAATGTAAGCAAGTGAATTTAATGTAAAAGTAAAAAATGAGTTTTAATTTATTACGAGAAAACTACTATAATAAATAACAATTTTTACAAAGAAATTATGACCATTATGACATCTTTAAAGATGTCATTTCAACTGACTTGGTGTAGTGCAAAAAATATAGTACATAGTACAAATATAGTACACATGATTATTTCTGTTCCAAAAGTTAAAAGATTTACTAATACGGCTGATTTATGACTGATAGTAAAAGCTACACGATTTATATAGATTATAAGAATAATCCATGTATTATGAGATACCACATTTCATTTTTGAAGTGTTGTGGCAAGGTATCTCGTGATCTATGATAATTATATTTCAATTATTTGTCGGTTCCAAACGACATAAAACCGAGTTGAAGTGTTTGAAATTATAATAGTGAACGTAATGAGAATAATATGAGTGAATGGCTTTGGGTTTTTATCCATTATACTAATAATGAAATCTCCTGCTAAAATTAGTGGCATCGTATGATCGTGTTCTCCTAATTCTTCAGAGCCTACTCGACCGTAAATGTGTGCTGCACCTCTCTCTCTCTTGTCTCTACAGTAATATATGAAACGTAACTCTATCTCTTTCTACCTTCACTCCTTCTCAACTTCCGTTCGCCTTGCCCGATCACTCTTTTCGTAACGCTCTCGTCAGGCATTCACCAGTTTACTTCCCAAGTCAAGCGCGCGTAAAAAAGTTTCAAAAATTTATATCAAATTTCATATTTCAGGATTTATGAATGATATAAGTAGGTACCGATTCACTCTCATTCTAATCGATTAAATAGGTCTATATGTGTATGTAATCGCCGTTAAACTATGTAAAAGGTGCCTAGCCTTCATGTGTTTCATCGTTTCTATGCATTGAGAACAATAGTACAGGGTTCCGCCGCAAAATCACTACGTTCATAGCGTAGTTAATCAAACTCAAATTTTCACATACATTTATGAATAGAAAAATACATTGATGACAGGTTGCCAGTCATCGCTAACATTTTTATTTGATGAAATCAAGCTACTAAAATACTTATGGAGTAAGAGTCGGGTCAATCCCCCTACGAAACCCTTCATCATTTGGAAGGATCGATTGCAGCTTGAGAAATGGTTCTGAAGCAGATTCTGTGACAGTTGTCCTGAAAATCTTGCGAAAAAAATTGGATTCGATAATTTAGGAAACATTAGCTACATGAACAGCATTTCACAAGTATTGTCCATGACGAGCTTTAAACGATGAACAAGAACAAGAATGTTTTTTACTCATTGACCAAACTCAAACACCTGTTCATACAGCTGCAGTTTCATAAGAATGTATCATCTCCAAATACGCAAAGTTGCACGGATGCGTATTAAGCATTTTACCTTAGTAAGGTGATCAGAGAGAGGAAAGTTGCAACCTCAGCATATGAATCTTTATAAATATTGAGGGAGGTCAAGATCAATAGAAAGTATTGAGAAATTCATTCAGTATTCACTGATCGCTCTTCAGAAACGGTTTCAGATTATTTTAAGAATGTAGCTCATTTCCTTTTCATCGTTGCTGGGTAGCAGTATAATGTATGTTTTTTGGAGATTCTTTGTATTTTTCTCAAGTATTTTATTAACTACCCTTGGCGTAATTTTTTCATTTTCATCATAATGAATATTTCATTCAGTTATGAATGAGTTCTTTCATTATTTGGATAAAAGAGGGTTGGTTGAAACAGCGATAAATTCTATCGTTAGTACTGAGTTGAGACAATACAACTCTTACATTTATTCTTTATCAAACTCCAATGTTATTAATATTCTTTTGCTGATAGGTGCAGTCTCGGACTGTTTGGACTGATTTGAAATGTTCAAAATCATCGGCAAAAAGAAGACAATCTATATATTTCAGAACTGACGGTAAATCATTGATGAAAATTATGAACAGAAGTGGACTTAGATTCGATCCTTGTGGTACGCCTGACCTAGCTGGAAATGTATCTGAAATGTTTCAGTTATGTTTGACAATGAAAAACCGATTTTGAAGATAATTCTTTATGTCAGATCCATTCTTAATTTTATTGGATATTTACTCAATTAGTATGAAATTTGTTTTCAAATTTCTAATACTTAAATTGGTTTTGCCGATGTAGCTATTATAAGTACATACATACATATAGATGGAGCTGAAGAAGTTTTACTTCAGTCGTGTGGTTCGAAGCACACTCGCTTTTTTAATATTTGCGGCCACATTTTGACTGGCACCCTGTCGTAAATGTATTCTCCTATTCACAAATGTATATAAAAATCTGAGTTTGGTTAACCACACTATGGACGTAGTGATTCTGCAGCGGGATCCTAGACTAAAATGATCAAATTCAACAATATTATAGAGTTTCATCATTGTAAAGTGTATCAAAAGAAAATTATCCTGAAATTATTCACATTTTGCATTGCAATACAATTGATGTGCTCGGTATAACTGATCATATGATGACTGTCTGTAGCCTGGAACTTGAAAAGCAACAGGTATGTGACAGTTTATTTAATTTCAGAAAGTTCAGAAACTTCAACATGGACAACTTTGCGTTAGATGCAAATAGTAAACCATGGGGAGATATAGTGTATCTATACGATATCAACGAGAAAGTCAACTTCATCAATAACCACATCTTGTCGCTTTTCGATATTCATGCTCCACTTTGTTTAATTAACAAAAATGAGAAACTCGAAGATTTGTTCCTTACATCACTCATAATATCAAGCTCATGATTGAAACGAAAAACAAAGCTCATCGAAGGTATTTGCGAACTAGATCTGATACAGATAGAGCATATTATATTACGCTTCGAAATTATGTCAACGAAGCTGTGAAACGTGAGAAATCTGCCTTTATGCAATTTGTGCTTGACAAAAATAAAAATAACGTTAAGACGATGTGGCGCTGTCTCAGCGACTGGGGTGCATGCACAAAATCGACTCTCAAAACGAATAATGTTCCTTTAGAACTCCGTGAGCCTGATTTACTTAACAATTATTTTTTGAATGGTAATACCTCCGTAAATGCGGGACTACTATCATTCTATAATAATAACCTTCTGGGAAGTAACTTGAAATTCTCATTTACTGAAATAACTAGTGATCATGTCTGGGATGCTCTGAAATCGCAGGCATTGGGTTTAGATAATATTAGTCTGAGAATGATAACAATTGTGTTGCCTTTCTGCATAGAGGAAGTAAAACACATTTTCAATGAATCCTTGAGAACAGGTACATTTCCTGAATTGTGGAAAATTGACAATGTCATTCCGATACCTAAAATATCCACACCTAAAAGTTTTAATGATATTCGTCCCATATGCATCTTACCTACATTTTCCAAACTTTTTGAAAAAATACTTTCTCTACAGATCAGACAATACCTGGATTTCAATAGTATCTTACCAGAAGTACAGTCTGGCTTTCGTTCGAAACATGGTACACATACGGCTCTATTGAAAGTCATAAATGATATATGTACTTATGGTGATAAATCTATACCGTCGATCCTAGTTCTCCTGGATCAAAGCAAAGCCTTCGATCTTGTCAATTTTCAGCTTCATCTTGCGAAATTAAAATTCATAGGGTTTCAAGAAAGAGCTTTGGAATTAATGAATAGCTATATCCGAGGTCGATCACAAAGAGTAACGCTTGATAATAACCTGCTATGCGTTCTAATATCCGTAGCATCAATACCAGGTTCAATAATTTCAACATTCCAAACCATGTCAAATCTAAATACGAAGGATGCATTTCCTATCTGCCACCGTTATTTTTGAACAGGATAATTCCTCTCCTGAATTCATCTTTTTATGAAGTGAAACATCATTTGAAATCAACTTTGTTGACCAGCATGCAAACTGAGATGTATTCATCATATTCTTTCTTTTAATTTTGCCGCTGAAGAAAATTGAATTATATTAGGTAATTACCTAATTGCTCATAAATTTTATTTGTATTACTTAGCAGGAGGGGTGTGTAAATTATGCACAATAAAGCTATTATTATTATTTATTATCTGTTTTGAGTCAGCAACTAGATTATTATATTGTTTGAATGTTCAATACCAAAATCTCCTTTGATGTAAATTCAAGCTCTAAATTGGGATCAAGATCTTATTTTTACCTCTTATATTTATATTATGAACGTGGGTTCAGTAACTTCTTCAATAATTTCCGATATCAAGTCGTATATTTAGTTTCAATATTGTGAAATTAATTTTTAGTCGCAATCTCAGTGAAATATATAAGAATAGATAATATTATCACTAAGCATCTTAATATATTCTACCTCAGTCTCTATAGAAAAAGATTTTAACAAAAACATGTCCCACTTAAATATTGCCATTGTTTATGTTTCCGCATTGACTGCTACAGAATGAATTGAATTAAGAGAATCTGGCTCCGCCACAATATCATAAGTTTATAAATAGGACTCCTGATTTCTTCATCATCTTTGGCTTACTTTCAACTATAAATTCATTCCTGTTCCAAACTTTATGGCGTTACATACAACGTTTAGATAGTTGTCCGCGGTTGTTTTATGTTTTCTCATGTTTTCGAGTCGCATTACCCATGAATTGAAGTTAATTGCTATCCCAATTAGCAGGAAGACAATTTTGAAATGATACAGCCGCACAATTAGATGACAAACATCCGCGTTTTTTGTGAAAACCACCAATGGAATTAATTTAGATGATCATATAATGCCCTTGCGTTGACCTATGTTTTGATAATCATATTATTTGCTGCACCTAACACTTTAAACACTAATTTTTAACCGTTTTCATTAACATGAAAAAAAGACCTAATGATTGATTCTGCCTCTTGTTTAAAATTTTCAAATGCCTACCTTCAGAATGTGAGAGAGCTGCGATTCATAATTCGATGAGTAGAATGTTGAACCTCGTAAAATAGCGTAAAATATTTCAATTGAAAACACGTTTCCTTCACCAGAACAAAAATAATGTCTCTCGACGCGAGTCTTTGTTATCTCCTGATGATGGTTAGCGAAATGTGCGCCGAAAGTCAGTATTTTTGTTCTGTTTAGGAAAAAGTGTTTTTATTCGACGCGAATTTTCTTTCTGATAATTTTTACGTTTTTGATGCAACTGACATGTTTTTGTTTTATTTGACCAAATTGTTTTTTCATTCTTTATACCGGTCTGTATTTTTTAATTTTTGAAGAACTGACGTATGGCTAAACAGCTCATTGAAGTAACTATCGTATGTCACCCATATTTGCACATTTCAGCAACTTTTCATGCTTCATAAAGCTCAGATTAGACTCTCTTTGGAGTATTGTTCTCATGTATGGAGCTCCACCCCTAAGCATACGCGAAACGCCGTCTTCTCATAGGTCTCTCCAATCTTGTGAACAGGAAAAAGTCCAAGGGGGGCAAATATAGTGATTCCGGTGGCTGAGGTATGATTACGGTGTTGTTTTTGACAATAAATAAATGCGAATAAGCAATGACGAATGAGCATTGCTTCTGGCAAGCAGCGCATAACTTCAAGATAATACCCTATCTTGCCTAAAAAAATATTTTAATTACATTCATGACAAAATTATTAAAAAAATATTCTTCTTTACAAAAATTAGTAACACGTTGACATTTGAAACATCACTAACAGTCTATATTACGATAATTCAACCTCATTTTGATTACTGTCCAACACTCCTCAACCTTTTTGATGCAAACTCTATATCCTCTTTGCAAAAACTACAAAATAGATGTATGCGTATACTCCTAAAATGTAATAGATACACCCCTATAATGACCATGCTTCAGGTTCTCGATTGGCTATCTGTAAAAGACAGGCTTTCCTATTTTTCCATGATATTTATTTTCAAAATTATTACTGGAAAATTTCCTACTCATTTCAACCAGTTCATAACTTATCAAAATGAAATCCATGATTACCCTACACGAGGGAATAAGAACTTATATGTTACCCGAACAAAATATACCATGACAATGAATTCTCTTTTCCACAAGGGTCTCTTGGACTACAATAAACTTTCCAATGATATTAAATGTAGTGACTCCATTTTAATTTTTAAAAACCGTCTAACTAAATATCTGAAAGAAAAATATGTTTGAGTTTAACATATCTTCCACATTTATATCAGCTTTTCAGTTCATTGGTCTATCGGGAGTTGTACACTCCATCCTCTGATTTTATTTATTTTTATTATTCTTGTTATACTTTTGCTTGCATTTTCAAAATGTGATTGTTATAACAGTATTATGTATATTAGGATTCCTATATTGATAAATGCTCTTATTATTGACCGCATGACCATATGGCATGAACTCCTGATGCACTACGCTACGGTAATTGAAGAAAATAGTGAGCAAAACTTTGATATTTCATCTAACTTGGCGTGCTTGTTTGGTTTTGGCTCATCTGGATCGCCGTTGACGACTAATTATCTTTAGATTTTGAAAATATGCCTTTATATTTTATCGTCCTTGTGAGTCATCTGACTTGTTGATATTTTCGAAACACTGCTGTCTCATTGGCTGATTGCATTTCTCCGATTTTTTGTGACATCCACTCAAAAATTCTTACGACATGTCTTTGTTCTTTAACTGTACTATCTGCAGCTAAGGCCTTCTTCACACGCACCCATTTTTTTAAGATATTGTAGATGGATGGTATCCAGTGAATAGTTCCCTCTTTCGTTTTCTGTAATACCTAATAGTAATACTGTAATAGTATTCTGTTCCCAGTATAAACTCTATTTATTCCTATCCATCGATTCTTTCAGTCCTCACAGTATTGTCAGGTCAACTTCGATGTCACTCATGGGTTCTATAAAATAATATATTCAGGTAAGGCGATCAACTTTATGAGAGCTAGTACAGATAATGAAAATTTGTATTATACCTCCTCATTTCGGTGGGTTCCCAAGCCTCTCCAGCAGCGATTTATACAGCAACATCATCAACAACAACATCAATTCCATAGAGTTTTTAGTAACATGATTTTCGAAGAGTTAGAGACGGTGGTTTCACAGATACAAATTTGTCTCAACCCCGTTCCTCTGACTTATCTCAGTGAAGTAAGAAGATCCGGAGGATCTTACTCTACTCATTCCTGGGCAGTTCCCCGTTGCAACGTCACCGTCGGCCATACCTAGAAAATATCTCAGGAACGAAAATACTAACAGAGTCAGTAGATTTCAAAAACTGGTTTGTATGGTTGAACAGTTTTGGACTCGCTGGTCCAATGAATGTGTAATGAAGCTATAGAGGCGTACTTCTTGACGATAGTTCACTACTCCTCTTGAATTAGCACTTGGTCGTTTTGTGAACTAGCATTCGGGTACCTGCGAACTTGTTTTTTTGTTGTCAGTGTAAGAATTGTCAATATTTTTTTAAACGAACTATCATTCAACCAAGCTGTTCATCGATGGACTAATGGACTGCTTTATTGGTGTTATCTTAATGAACAAGTCTGTAACAGTCACATTGCAACTTGAATCTTCTAAATCAAAGTAAAACACTTTTGCCACACCAGAACAGAACCCTGTTTCGCGACGCGTGTTTTTTTGGTCAATTTAGCATTATCTGTGGATGCTAATACTTTCTTTCCCAAAAATGCTAATACACTTTTATCAATGGAGTTGAACTCTGTATTTATTGTGGTTCCTTTATGCCACATTTCCAAAACTGCTTGGTATGTTGCTGTTCTCAGACAAACGTGAGTTTCCCCTCACTTTTACTGTATATCCCATATTCTGCACACTTTTTGTTCATCATTTCCCTCGATTCAGAAGATGAATTCTTTGTTCAAATATCCTTTTACATTTGTCGGTTTTACATTTTTTTAGTGTTTCAACCCTTTGATGAAAAAACGTTTTATACAATAGAAGGAGTACCTCACTGTTTGATGCTAATAGTAGTTTTGTATGTATATACTGTCTGTGAGTTTTTCTTGTGAGTTCTATAATGTTTTTATGAATTTTAATAATATATGTTTTGACTAGTGCATTGTATAAAAAAATTTAACGATGAATAAATTATCTGTATCTGATCAACGAATGTTGACCCTGGTTTAATCTATAATCATGATAATTCAAAAATAAACAACTAGGAAGAAGTCAGGATGATCTTAACTTCACGTTTACTTCCGTCTCATAAAATGGAACATTGTTACATGAAAAGGTGTTACAGTAAATGTGTTACGTGAAGACAAAGATGAAGTAGAAGTCTCTTTATTTGTCTTGTGTTTGTCACAGTTCAATCATATCTATAATATTTGCAAATAGTCACGCAACCGATGTGTGAATTAGGTACTAGGAAATATTTATGATGATGTCTTGTTAGACACTTTCAACTAATGAGTTATGGTGATTAACTACTGTTGACAATAGCCAACTGGGTCAATGTCGAAGTTAACTACTTCATTATAAAAAAATTAAGGACATCATTTACATATATGATTGCGAATAGAAAAGTAGTGAAGTACTTGCAGATTTTCAACATCCTTTCAAACTAGATCTTCCATGTTTACCGTATTGGTCTATTTAGTCTTAATTTCAATGAAGAAATTAGAATGTTGTAAATATCTGAACACTTTTCAATATATTCTAAGCGATTGATCTATTCTCCTTGAGACAAACTTTTTTCATAGGTTTGTACCGTTGAAATTACTTTCCAGAAGTTGTATTTTACATATTATTCTATCTCGTATCTTGACCATAACAAAATGGAACCGTATCGTTAACAGCGGGTATAATATTGGATTTAGCAGCTATTGCTCGAGATTGTTTGGTTTTCACGACCAGATGGTAAGTATAGCACGTTTTTCAATAACATCTCGAGATTTGTAGCGCAATGCTTTATTTCTTCAAGGTAACATGTTTTTGAAGGCGTGAGCAACTTGATTTCATTTCAATATTTCATGATTACTTGACTTCAACATACAGCTACTACTTGACTGGATGAGACGGGTATAAAAACAGATGATGAAAGTCATTTAATTTTCGTTCGATCTGTCCTGCACCGATGTGGAGTAATACTCCAAAATATAGATTTGGACATCTATAAGCATCAACAAGAAACTGATGTTTCAAATTTCATTTGACAGTTTAATTTTTTACTTTGATTATATCTCTGCAGTTCAAGATACTGAAAAAAGGCATTGTTTTCCATGGATCTCATTTCTTGCACACTCACGATGGATCTTAGAGGCGTTCTCAATTTACTGGTCCATTGTACTGTCAGTTTTAATGTTAAAATATTTTTTTAAAGCGCATTCAGTCAAGTGCTTCGTAATCATTCATTTTTATTACTGTGGTGGCCTTGGAGATCTGAATTTTATTTCGAAATTCTCGTTTAATTTGTCGTAAGAAGCCACTTAACAATTTTTTACGTACACACTTGAAGAAAGTGGTCTTCCGAATTGTATTGCCGTTCATAGAAAGGTGACAGCTGATCAACGGAAAAACATATTTTAAAACAGACAGACGGAAAGATCTACTATTACCGATTCTGTAACACTAGACCTTCAAAGCCATATTTTCCATTATGAAATCAATTAAGGTTTTCCCAGATATTCTTACAATCTAGAGTGCATCGCTTTTTCAATTATTTCCGGTTATACTGGCAGAATTATAATTGATCTGTAAATCATTGCGGTTGTACGTTTGTTAAAAACATCAAATTCCACATCTTACTCATCATTGATGTAGGTTTCAATTTCAGCTACTGCTATAGTCTAGACGAATTTTAATTTTATCGATAATTCATTCACACATAATGCTCAAAATATCATTAGTTTAACGAATACTGGCGTTATTTTACTTCAACAGCGTTACATTTGCTTTCAACCCGGTAACAATAAAAAATACTGATTTTTTTTTCGTTTAGTTCCAGTTTCACTAAAAAGATCATATATAAGGTTTATGGAACCATCAAATCCCAATCGACTCGACATTCTTTCTAAGGGAGAGTAGGGAGGGTGAGTGCGTAGGCCGACAGCACTTAGGCCACATGTGACCCATTGTACATCTTCCCAAGAAGTTGTCCTCCTAGGTCATCGTCCATCCTGTCCAGGAAGATGGACAGGTCTCTGGGAGACATCTCCTTTATACCGCCAATACACACTCTCTTATTGACGATAACTCCGGACATTCGCATAGGACATGCCTGACAGTTCCATCTTCCTGTTCACACATCCTGCATAGATATGTGTCCACTAGCCCCATATTGTGGAGGTGTTTCCTTAGTTGACCGTGGTCAGTCAGAAATTCTACTGTCAAGCGTAGATTTTTTCTGGTCATCGCCAGATATTTCTTTGGCGCCAGCTTCCCAGGGTCGCCAAGGGTGATCCTGGCAAGATTGCATCCTTTGATTTCATCCCATCTCTTTAGGGATTGGACGTTTGGCTAGTTCCGCAATTGTCGAAGTCATCAGGCCGTAGGTTCCACTGGGTCCTAAAATTCTCAATCCAGCCGCTTTCTTGGAGTCGCCAATGCGATTACCTCTACTCCTATCGTGGCCTTCAATCCACCTCAGGATAATGTTATTATCTACCGAGGCTTTAGCTAAATCTTGGTGGCACTCTAGTACCAGCCCTGAGGTAACACGTTGTCTGTTCAAGACTAATAGGGCTTGTCTGCTATCAGAGCAGTGGTTATTTCTTTTGTAGCGATTGAGATACCAGCCAGTTCTGTTTGAACCACCCTGGTATTTTTCCCATTCCCGACTTAATCCTTAGGCTTAGTGATCTGGGGTACACTCCACCTCCTGAGTATTTTCTTTGTAAAGTTATCTAATCTCTCTCTAGTAAAAGATTGAATATGGACGATAACTTTGAAGATTTTATCAGCATTACAAAATTCAGAGCTCTGTTTGGAATATTATCAATTTCTTCCAAGTTTCCAGAAAAACTACAGTCTCATGGGCATCTTGTATTTGCATTAAATTTATTGCAACAATCTTTGTTCCTTCTTCCAATTTGTCGTGGTCTCTTGTTGGAGGTTCTTTTGGACATTATGCAGATTGTCCATAGATTGCTTGTCTCTTGAGATGCAGTACCTCGCATTCGCATAAAACATGACGCTTCTTTGTCTGCAGCTAAGGTCTTCTTTATACTGCGCTATTTTGTTCAGGTGTTCTATTAGTGGACAGCGTCCAATGAGTTGCTTTGTGATTGTTCTGAACCGATCCCTGCTCTGTTGAAACAGTTCTTCGATCCCTTTCTCGGAAGGTTAATTCATGTAGGTATTCCTGTATGTTCCCGCTTGTATTTTCCCAATTACTTTATATTTCTTCTTGTCTCACTTCCTCAGGGTCCATACAAGGAGTTGATAATGCACGCATGGCAATCTCATCAGCTATTTTGTAATCTGTGATTCCTGAGTATACTAACGCCCATTATAGAGTGAGTCTATTTCTAGACTAGTCTCGATGTCAATTTTGAGTTCTTTAGTACTCCTGGATCATCCTGGGTGTCCTTGCATATTACAACCTGATTTTTATTGGCCGAGAGTAGTGAATTCCATCTCCCGTCCCAGTGTTTCAGTTTTTGTCTTGTTGGTGTACAGTTGTTTCTGCCGAGCATGTTCTCTGGACAATTATTCATTCTATAATCTTAGAGATTAATGCCTTTAATGTATTTTGGTGACATGTCTTCCGAGAACATGTTTCATTAGGTAGCCTCCCATTTTTCTAGTTGTGAAGCAGACATATTAAAGAGTTTCTCTGATGTTGCTGTTGGTGTAGATACTCTGCATAGTCTCTCAATAGCGTTCGTTTGCTTCATCTTTCTCCACCAGACCTGAGATGCATAGATAACGGTTTTAGTTTGTTTCCATTGCTGTGAACACACCATCTTCTTTATGTATATGTCTATTGTACCCAACTAATGCATCTGGACTTCCATATTCATTTGTCAGTAATTCATAATGTTTAAACGAGAACTTATTGAGATTATTCGTGATGTTGGTATGGTCACAAGTTTTATGTGTTATAGCTGAAGACACTAATATCCTTACAACTATATGATTCCTGAATAATTATTTGGAAATGGGGCGATGTACGTAGACTGATTTGAAAATATTCTGTTGATGACCGTTTTGGCGGATGACCATGACATAACATAAAATATAATGTGCATTCTCCAAAATCTCCACAATCACCAATGATGTTACCTCCCAATGCTAAAAGCGCATTTTTGTTGCCGATATATCCTTGAATCGTTCGAGATCGGCAAAAAATTGTCAAGTATAGTGAAATGAAAACAAAATACCTTTTTAAAAGTCAAGAACCACTCCTTCTGAATGAGTTCACGAATCCAATGGATTTTTTTTGCTCGCCAACGAAGTTCGACATAACGAATGCTCTCTGACTGAATAAAAAATTTATGACCCACATAATGAACTGCCGATCGTTTATCTCAATATTTTTACAGGTTTTTCAATTATTCTCGTTCGGCCTTTACGTTGTTACTAGAACCAGACACGTTGAGGTTGGTGTCAAGATTCGGCCTTGTTATTTAATTACGAGAAGAGATTTTTTTGTCGGTTGTAGACTGCCACAGGATCTGGTTTTCGTTTTAAATTGATTAAAGTGATATGTTCATGTGGATATCTATATTATTATTGTTGTTGATTTATGTTTTGAAGTTTCACAACTTTCGAAGGGTCGTGATTGTTTGGTGCTCGGGTTTGAAGGAGAAACTAGCGAATTTTATCATTTGAGGTCGGCAGAGAGGACGCGGAGAAACTTTTACAATATTTCATTTCTGAGGTTATGATATTGACTCGGATATCTAGTGAGAGATAAACAAACTTTGTAATCGTACTGCAGATGCTCTTGACAAATAATATCAGTTTATTAAAACATTATAAATCACACGCTTCTCATGGGAAACCTTCAAGTGGATACAGCAGCGGTTCCGTAGGGAAGTATTTTTGGTCCGCTATTATTCAGTTTCAATCGTCCGTTCATATCGGTAATCATGTAGATTTTAATTTTCAGCAACGATCATTCTGTTGTAATAAATTCATAAAATCGTGAAATTTCGACAGAACAACGGTCCGTTCATTTATTTTCATGCAGCGAGTATGGAGATTGGAAAAAAGGGTGGAGAAAGTTATAGTGGTTTCTCCTTCTATATTTCATTTTGCTTCATTTGGTATATTTTCATTTATCATGGATGTCAATGAATTGAATCTGTTCGGAATTTATAAGAACCTAAATTTAAAATATCATAAGATGGAACAATGAAGAAGGAAATACTATAAATAATATGGACCGATGGAACAGGGTTGAGCATATATCTTATCAAATCTAGCACAGAAGCATTCACCAAGGGGACCAAAATAGAATAACTGACAAGACTTCTAGGTAAAGACATTCAAACTTTGATGCTTTGACTTGTCGGATCATTTTTGTCTACGGCTCTCCAGCTTCCTGAAAGAACGTTTCCTGCAAGTGACCGTCGCGTCGATGTATATGTCTCGAATACTTTTACCATCAACGCTGTTGGTCCCCGGGAGTTCATAGTGTCTCCAACCTTCTTTATATAATTTATCAACGACTTATCAATTTATGCTGCTTCAATAAGCTTGTTGGAGGTTAAAATGAACACCAATATGTCTTGGCAAAATCATGTCGCTGGAATTGCAAAGGCTGCTTCTCAAAAGCTTGGAACACTGTTCTGAACCAGAAAACTGTACACACCTCAGGAACTTTTGATGCTTTACAAAGCTCAGATTAGATCTTCTTCGGAGTATTGGTCTCATGTATGGAGCTCTACCCTTAAACATACCCTGAAGTTGCTGGATTCCATCCAGAAAAGAGCCATCCACCTGATTGGAGACATGAACATCAGTTGCAACCTTGACAGTCCGGAACATCAAAGAAAGGTTGGAGATTTGTCTTTTTTTCATAGATACTTTCACAGGAGGTGTTCAAGTGACTTGGCACATTTGATTCTGGCAAGAACGGTAACTAAATAAGTGTAAAACATTTAAGGAGGTGATTCCTCATCGAAAAAAAGATAGGATCTTTCATATAAAGAAATTTCATTGGTGCATCTTTTGTTAAGCTACAGCCCCTTAAAGGACAAGTAACGAAAAAGCTAATAAGTATGATAAACACGGAGCATTAGTTACTCATATGAGTCCGGAACCACCTATGTTGCTACCAGAATCAGTGGTAAGGAACGCGAGTCATTGAATAACATGAAGGGAGCAATTTATTGACAACCAACAAAAGACATGTACAAACCGGTACAGGAAACAACAGTATTGAAACGGGTGTCAAATGAATCGAAAAATCCTTGAGACTGCAGTGCTTTTGGAGATTTTTGAAGAAATCAACCTCCCTAGCAACAAAACTTGGACGACATATTTTGATGAAGAACAAACTTGCTGCCATAAGCGATAATTATAAATACAAAAACTTCAATTGTTGGATCCACATGACTTTTGACTGAAACCGAAATGATATGATTGTTTTAATGACGTATCCAAAAATTATATTTCCTTGATGAAACCAAAAAATGTATACCATAGATTCGAGATCTTCCATATTTGTATTACTCCAGCTTGGTGTTCTATCTGCTTCTATTGCAAACCCACTATTATTTCCTACGGTTATAATAATTTTCACGGCAAGACCTTGTCTAGCAATGAGGGAAAGTCATATATATTTTTGGTATTCAGTATACAATAAACATAAAGAATTCATTTCTGTTCTGAAAAATAAATATCAGGACCAGCAGAGAATCTTAGCAAGTGTAATAAATATGCAAGATTTTCTTTGAATTGATTAATTTTTCAAATGGAGCAAGATTGAAAATAATCAAAGAGAATATATAAAGTTTCATTTCGCAAATCATGAAAATACATTGATACACTAATTAATAAATCATTGTTATTTTTAAAGTTCAATAAATTACTTTCAAGTATGTAAATAAGTATTTTTCTAGCTGATGATAGCTGTAAATCAATGTCAAGAGGTTAGAATTATTGTTAATGATGTTGATAAAATTGTCCTAGAAATGTTATTGTTTATGGACTGATGGAAAATTAGTATCTAACCACTCGATCAATTACAGCGGAAGCTGAGAACTTTCTTGTGTGATAAAACTATTCCCGACGTGCAGTTATACTGATTTATGGTATCATATTCACCTGAGATGTGTTGGTGAATTCAAGAATGTGATATTCACAGTTTCACCATCCATAGATATGATGTATATTGATTAGTTATTTCGTTAAAGTCTCTTTATGAATAATATTGTTAGAAATCTGCCAAACCATTTACGCCAATCAGGTGCTCTCTGGTACGGCTTTTGGACATGAAACTCAAGACTGACAGTTGTTATGTTACTCTTCGTTACTATGGTAACGCAAAATTTGGTTTATCAACACAAACGGTCTGAGCTAACTAGATACATCCAAGTATGTTTCTTTGCAATACTTATTATATTATAAGGGCATACATTTCCTTCGATGATCTATTCAATAAGTTAAATGTGACAGATGGCATTTGAAAAACCATGCAATCTATCATGCATCTTGTAATCAGGAACAGCATTGACGTTGAAAAGAAATATCAGAGGCCCAAGAATACTATTACATAATACTCGTACAATATTATACTGTTCTGTAATACGTTAAAACATCAATTGGATAAGAAGACACAACGGGCTTATTTACCTCACCTCTGTTATCAATGTTAAACAGTTTATCTGAAAATATTTAGCCGCTCAAAGTGTAAAAAGCTCCACTCATGTAGAATAACAGGCTCAGACAATATTTTCTCAATAATTGCTCTATCTGAAACAACTAAGTTCCTTGGCACCTTTATAGACAGCAAGTTAACATGGGAACCACACATTGACCACGTCTGCAAGCTGCTTAATAAAGCTTATTTTGCCATTTTACAGCTTAAAGACACAATTGCCAAACAGGGTCTTGTAAGTGTGTACTATGCATTAGCTTATTCACATATTTCATTGAATATATTAACCTGGGGACGATCGAGTCATTTACAGCGCGTCTTTGTTGCTCAGAAAAGATTACTGAGACTGATCTTCAATATAAATCGCTTAGATAGCTGTAAAGAAACTTTTATAAATAATAATATTTTAACGGTACCTAGCATTTACATCTATAAATGTCTGGTGTACGCGAAAACTAATATACTCTCTTTCAATACCTCTGCGGAAAGGCACATGTACGATACACGACATAAAAAATTATTGTCGATACCTGGGCATAAAACAGCTGCATTCAAAAACTCTCTATACTATAACTGTATTATTTTGTATAACTGTGTTCCTCAGCCTATGAAAGAAATGACGTTATCTTCATTTAAAAATGAAATGAAAAAATATTTGATGCTGAATGCTTTTTATAGTATAGATGAGTTTATAAATAGAATTAAATGACCTGTCAAAGGGAAAATAGGAGGAATGAGGAATCTAAATTATTTCCTCATTGTGTAAACTTTTTGTGTAGTGTAAGTATTTTGTTTTATTCCATATACACCTGACAAATATTTTGTTTTGTCTCATATACACCTGTTTTTTTGTGAAATTGACAAGTATAAGTTATATTATACAATCATATTTATAAATATGTTCATGTGTGTAAATGAGATGATTCAGTTTTCATTCATTTTGTTACATGACTCTACATTTATTTGTGACATTTGTGATATTTATTTGTGTGTGATATTTAAGTGACGTGCCAAATATACACTATTGTATCAAATATTGGTAAATAAATATTCTATTCTATTCTATTCTATTGATTCATAAATTTCTTGCACAAAGTGAAACGTTTCGGTTTCAGTCGAATATTCTTTTCCTGGACCGCAGCCAGGTAAAATGTTTCTCAATTATCGACTTTAGCAAAGCTTTTGATACATTGAATCATCAACTACTTCGATCTATATTACATTATAATGGACTTTCTCAAAGCACCTTGAAATTTTTCGATTCATATCTTTCACATAGACAACAAATTGTGAGAGAGGAGAACCCCATGTCAGATTTCAATAATACTTCTTCAGGTGTCCCACAGGGTTCAATCCTTGGACCTATCCCCTACATAATTTACACCTCCCATTTGACAACCTGTTTGAAAAAACTCAAATATCATATGTATGCCGATGATACACAGTTGTATTATTCATTTACTCCTGACTGTACAGCAAAGCGAAAATATCATTAATGATGATTTGAATCAATTCGTTAATGTATCGAAGAAACATGCCCTGGAAGTTATTAATTCCAAATGCTCTGTGATTGTATTTGGAAGGAAAGTCACAAGGTGGAAACTTAGCGACCCGATCGTAAAAATTGATGACACTGTTTTACCAGTTGTAAATCAGATTTGAAATCTATGAGTTTTTATCGATGATGAACTCAAATTCAAAAAACATACTTCAACGTTGATTCAAAGAGCATTTGGGAAAATGAAAGTATTATACCCTCATAGGCATGTCTTGAGCCTAAAAACCAAATTATTCATTTGTGATTTGTTGATACTATCTATTTTCAACCATTGTGACGTAGTGTATCATTATTTTCTGAATAAAAATAAGCAACAACGAATTCAAAGAGTTGAACACCTGAAAAAAACAATAATACCCGAATATCTTCTACGACACATTGGCTCTCGTAGGCCATAGCTAAAATATTTGTAGTATTCTTATGTTTGTATCGATATCCGCCTCATATCCCCTCTTTATTCGAATCAAATGTTGTACCCGCAATCATAATTGCAATTACAATTTTAGGTCCTTTGTTTTTTTTCATCTTTTTTTGTAAGGTGCAAGAGGAAGAATGAACTCTGTTCAATCTTGTATCCTATTGACAAATTTGTATTTTGTTTTTCTCCATATGTTATTATGTTATTTCTGCTGTCAATAAATTCATTTATTATTATTATTTTCACCGTTGTGTCAGGCCCTATCCCCCGAAGCCTCGATACATTCGGGAGGGCGCACCAGCATTATCAACCAATGACCACTCCCGACACCGTGGGGTAAATGATCATTCGGTCCGAGAATCATGTGCCCTGAACAAGCGCAGTGAGCCAAGAATGACAGCCTTCTGCATCTGTGCGGCTAAGATGTCTGCCTTAGTGCGGCAAGCCGGTATGGTTTTAAGATTCGAGAGTAGAGAGGGCATCATTCCACCAAGAACTCCAATAATTAGAACAACCATCTTGACACAGTTATCTGGAAAGAGTCTGCGGAGTTCGAAGAGAAAATCTCGATATTTTATCCGTTTTTCCTCCTCTTTTCTGACGATATTTGTCTCGCCAGGAGATGAAAACTCCACGACAAATATCGTTTTGCCCTGGTGGTCGAGAAGGACTACATCAGGCGTATTAGCTTGTATGAGCCTGAGGGTGGGGAACGAATAGTTCCAATAAATTCGCACTTATTATTATTATTATATTCTGAGAGATACCTCTTTTTCTATGATTTTTAAGAAACAAAACTGATTTGGCGAGCATTATCGATAATTTAAATAGAAAAATACAGCATGAAACATTCAAAGGATCCAATGGAACAACACGATCAAAAATAAACTTTTTTCATTACACACATAAAGAAATACCACCAAAAAATTTCGCGGTGTTATAATTAACCTATTATCTACTAAATTATATCAATAAAAATGCGAGTTCTTTATCTTTCTAGTGAATATCGTAACACCAACTATATCTAACTATAAACAATTTTGTGTAGGAAGAATATTTATAAACCAGGAAAATTTCATTTCAAATAATATGAGTTTAATGACGATCGTGGTTAATTTAACGAACTGCGAACAGTATCCCACACGGTTCTTTTGCCAAATAATCGGTTTAACGCGAAACTCATTTAATTTGTAGGAGGAACAATATGATAACGTATTGAACAAAAATATAAAATATTCACGGTTAATGTCGCTATGGCGTTAATATTATGTGGACATCTTTGCCTTACGGGTTGAGAAACAATGTTCTTAGGGCACAGGTGGATGTTTATTTTTGAAATATTCGATGATCTGTTTTGAAACCCGTTGAATGTTATCAAGATCCTTGACTATAGGAGGGTCATCTTTGAGGATTCCTCAATGAGTAAAGAAAAAAAAACAACATTTCATTGTTTTTTAAAAAAATTCTTGAACTTCATATTGACATACTTTTGCATGCGTTCAAACCAATTATAAATTCAGGACAAAAAAGACCAATAAAAAAATATAGGCGTGATTATTTTTTGAGTTTATCTGCTGAATTACTATAAAAATTTTGTTGAGAATTTTTTCAGACAATTATACTGTCTACAATTGTTTACTAACTTTTGATTCATAATTGAAAAATTATAGACACAACTAAATTTAAAATTAAGAGGTTCGTTCTCATCAGAGATTCTTATATACATTTTTTACGATAAATTTCATTTATCAATTCTTCATCTTTTGGGGCGAGCAATGAAGTACTTACGTTTATACAAATCATATTTAAAGATATTGATCTTACCTTCTTTGTTTTATATTTCATTATTTTCTGAGAATTTACCGAATTATATATTCACATGTGTAATAATGCACTTATTTTTAATGAATGTTTATTCGAAATGGCTAATAGTTTATATACTAAAGATGATACCAGAGTATAGTCTATATGAAGTCAATCCGAACAGCTAAATGAAAGACTAATGTACCGGGTCTGATAAATTTACTAGTTAATACCATATAAAACCTCGCACATAAAAATAATGATTAGACCTCGTAATTATATATACCACATCGCCCATGCCATACAAAGAAACTGCCGACGTTCGGTAACTATTTAGTTTTCATACCATTCGAATTGACTTTGCATATTAGTATAATGTAATATGACCTAAAACATCTTAAATTACTAAAATACTTCATAAATTGGTTTTTGAATAAAAAACCCTCGACTTTTGTTGACCAGCTAGTATACAGCCTTCTATAATAAAGCCGAGTAATAGAGTTAGCCTGTAGTCACTTATGAGAATTGAACTTCAACCTAGACCTGGACTGCAATTATAAATCACTCAACAGTTCATGGATTAAGAGACACCACATAAGAATCGAAAGCTCTTACATCAAAGGTAGTCTAGAAATAAGTTTGCAGGGCCGCGGGTTTTATGCCTTACGTTTCGTCTACAATTGCGGTAGATATTAAAGGTAGTGATACAACGGGCAAAGTGTTCGTGTTGTTCTCGGCAGTTGTAGACCTCGCAGATAGTATAGTGGTTTCTGTTGTGAGGTCAGCACAAGCAATTTATAGACGAAACGTCAAGCATGAGAGCCTGCAGGCGTTGGCCAACCAACTCGGAGAATGGCTTCAACGTGGTTATCATAGTTCAGGATATAAATTTTAAAAAATTATCACGCGTCTATTTTCAAGATAGCGGTGGACCTATATCATCATCGACCCTGAAAACTATAACTTGAGTCCATTGAAAACAACGTATCTATTATGGAGTTGGTGAAGTTGATAGTCGATTAACTGAAAATCTGCCTTAAACAGTGAAGTTCGAGGTGTACTGAGTTGAACCTCAAAACGATGAGCAGCCACCGTTCTTTGCAGGGAACGTTTTTTCAGGAAGCTGAAGAGCCATACACAAAAATGACCCAACAAGCCATAGCATCGTGGTTGCTAGTGTGGGAATGAATAGTGGGTAATGCCTTTCTCAAAAAATGGACTGTGGAGTAGGACGCAAATTGTTCAGCTAGTAGATTTGCTTTTTCTATGGCTGTTATTACAATTAAACCATCCGCTTGGATGGTGGTGGAATTGTGGATTATGTAAAGTTCTGATTAACAGCTTTAGCTACCGACCAGAAGGATCTAGACCCATTAAGATTGGCAGGTTAATCAAAGAATGGCACATGTCTATACAAATCCTTCATTTGGATCTGACTAATTCAGTACATTTCTACCTAGTGTTGAAAGTATTTCCTTATTCAGGACTAATTTTGTTCATTTGGCTAAAGAGTTCAAATAATTTGCATTAATTTTATGATTTATATACCCAACAACTGTTTATACTTGATCATTAATATTTGGTACTTCTAATATAATCAATAATTGTTGTTTCTAATTGAGCAATCTATTATGTAATTGTATAATTTATTTATGAATATATTAGTTGCTAGTTTTGTGTGATAATATGAGAATAATAATGTTGAAAAATTCTCTAAGGAGCTAGAAATAAAATGCCGGACATTTATATTGCATGCGGTTTATTTCATTTTGAATCAAAGAGAATGCGACCATTTGCATGTATTATTCGTCAAAAAATCATTATCTCGCTCACCAAACAACATCTTTACACAATTTTTATTATTATTTATTCTGCATGATTTTTCATTCGCCTCATTCTTGGTTTTCTGCTTGGATCACAGGTCACGCAGGGCATCTCAGGATGGAGGAAAGGTCACAAAGGAAAATTTTACTTGGATGCGGTACGTATTTCATGATTGTTTTGTGAATGTATGAATATTGCTTTGGATTGTTTTTTTTTGCATGCTGCAAAGCACCTTTAACTCCTATTATTTTCTAATTGGTATAGTTAACATCTCGGCAAGAGACAGGGCCGGACCTAGGATTATTATCAGGGAAGGCAGGGTTTGATCTTGCCCCCCCCGAAGGGTGCCCAATCTACCAACACGTCTAGTACTACGTGAGGTTGAGAAAAAAATTACTGTATTATTTCAATCAAGTCATAATTTTCTTATCACAACACATATCAAAGTAGTTTCATAAAGTACTTTGAATGAATAAATATTCATTCATTTATATGGCGCATACAAGCGATTCACATTTTAATATTTCTTCAAAATATCATATGGATATATTACTAATTTTGCAATATGATTTGAAACAAATGGGAAAAAATGAATGAAAGAAAAATTACAGTATGTCACAGCAAAATCAGTTAATCATATCAACAATTTTTTTTTGTTTTTGTCGCGAATTAGTTATGTTTCATCATAAAGGCCCATATTTTTTAAATATTCATACATCTCTCTAATATTAAAATGAATTAGAAATAATAATAAAGCAAAGTTGCGTGAAATTAAAACGCATAATACAAATAAAAGTAAAATTATATCAAGCAATAAAACGTGAAACGAAAAAACAATAAAACGAATAAAATAATCAAGGCTGTTAGTACCCACAATCGAAACGTCGAGAAAAAACTTGGTTTGTTTTTTTTATTTTTCTTATCTCCTTTTTTAAATTTTTGTTCATTTTGATTTTTCATTATTTTTTATTTCTTTTTATTCTGTGATCATGTTCATCTTTTATCTTGATTATTTTAATCGTTTCATTGTATTTTCATTTCACGTTTTATTGCTTAATATAATCGATATTTTAACTAATCATACTTATTTTAATTTTTTTTCATAGATTTCGAATCAGATTGAAATCATTTTAGACAATGGAAGTCCGAACTAGTAAAATTAACAGCTTTTAAACTTTCATTGAAAGGAATACAATAACTACATTAAATTAAAACCTTAGCTTTCTAGCCTTCTTTGCTGCAAAACTGTTGATTATCTTATCAAAGGAAATCGAAGAAGGCCTTTTATATTCAATAGAAATGATGACCAAATTTGTAAGTCGTGTTACTGTTTCATAGTATTTCCTAAATACGTTTTTATGAGCTTCACTTTATGAGCTTTATTTTCAATATGAATCCGTTACTAATTCTGATGATGTTTCTGGCGCCCCCAAAAAACAGGCGTCCGGGGCACATGCCCTTGTTGTCCTGCCTGGATCCGGCCCTGACTTATGATGCTCATCAAAATTATTTTTCATTTGCAGGGATCTCAATAAGTATCAAAATTCCAAATCAGAAAAGTATATCGAAATCAGGTTCGGGGAAAAATATTATGTCACTCTTTTATAATCACGTTGTGTAGCGTTGCTATGAATGATATCTGTTCCATTTCCAAAAAAAAATTGTTTTGCAAATTGAAAAGGAAAATTATTTTCATGTCATTCAATGTTCATATAAAAATATTGTTTAGAAAGGTTTTCTTTTCCAGTTTGTATCTCAAAGAGAAACTACTGACAATAATCTTCATATACAGTGCATTCTATTTAAAACGAGCCATCCTGAATAACTTTTGGTACAATGATTTTCAGGAAAAATAAAAAAACACGTCAACAATAGTATACAGAGGGACACATTTTGACATATTCACATTTGATGTTACTTCCCCTATCGCACCCCCAGAGCATGTTACCAATTTTTTTTAAATGGATCATTCTATATTGTTTCGCATTATCAGATGCTCCATGATGAGCAGATTTAAACAAAGTATAAAACATATGTTCTGAGGCTTATGGTTCGAGAGCCACAATTTATTTGAATTCAAAACGAGCCACACTGAATAACTTCTGGAACAACAAACATTCATCCGAAAAACAAATTTTATAGAAGAAATTGTGATGCAAGTTGATCCGTTCAGTGAGACTTTCACAAAACTCGATAAGTCTAATGAAATTTGAACTCATGAAGGATCCTGAAAACAGTTGTGCAACTGATTTCCGATTCTCGAGATAACTTGGATAACCAGTCCATGCAAAGCTCAAAGCTCATTATTAAATCATCTGAAAATGGAATTTTTAACAGGTGATGACCGACTGTATTGCCAAACATGCGCCAAACTAACTGACTGTTATGAGGAAACAAGTATAGCTGAGGCACCAGTCAATCTAATAATAACACTGATGATCTTCAAACAAGACTCAACCTCTGACGGAAGCAAAAAACTCTTTGGAAGGTTCGAAATAGATGAACATTTCAATGTAGCAGACCACTATTATAATATTCATGCAGTCGTTGTTCACTGTGGTTCTGGCGTTGAATTTGGTCATTATTACGCCTTGGTCAAAAACGGAACGGTCTGGTTTTGTTTTATTTTGTTTTATAAGTGAGAGGACATTGTTAGATCAATATCTTCAGATGATGTGGGGCTGCAGGTTTTTCTGGGTTTTCCTGCAGCTGAAAAAGCAAATGCGCCACTGGAATCAATGAAGTCGCCCCGGAGCGCCAATTATTTTTTATTGTTGTTCTTATTTTCATCGTTGTTTTAATAAAACTTAGTAGGAGTTTGCAAATTTTCCATTTGTCCAACGTGTCCTAAAACTGCAGTACAAATAGCTTCATCGTTGACAACTCCTCAACGGTTATTCTTTTTATTGTTAACAGATCCAAGTTTCCATAAATTTGTTCAATAATTCCGAAACGTATTTGTATCATACATTTCTTCCTGGATGATTATCATTGAACATAGGGCAGCAGCTCTAGCCCTATTTCCATTCTGGTGGTACACACTATTTCAATCCGTTCTCAAAGCTTATAAACAAAAACAGAAACACCAATTGTAACTTCACCTGGTAGGTAATCGTTATTGTAGAATGAGACAAATACAAAATGAAGATAATATCGAATTCAAACTCAACTAGGCAAATCAAGACTTTTTTGAAGTATACTTCACAAACACACCTATGAAACCTAGGTAACAGATTGCACAGAAGTTTTTCAATTCAAATAATTTTCAGCTTCCAAACTATGAGCTTCAGACCATAATGTATTCTACTTTGTTGAAATCTGTTCATCATGGAACATCTGATAATGCCAAACAATTGATCCATTCAAATAAATTGTGACATGCTCTGGATATGCGATAGGGAAAGTTATATCAAATGTGAATTTGTCAAAATGTGTCCCCCTGTATACATACTACTGTTGAGGTGTTTTTTTATTTTTCCTGCAAATCATTGTACCAAAAGTTATTCAGAGTGGCTCGTTTTTAATGGAATGTACTGTATTTATGTATCCCATTACCTCAAAAATGGGATTGGTAGCTACTTTATATTTGATCTTGTGTAGTGTAGTAGTAATTGTTACATTACTTAGGTACCCACATCTATCATATGACAAACTATTGATTATATTTTTCAATCAGTTCTAAAGCATATTTTTCTTTCTTTCTGTGTATTTCACATGTCACTGAACATGGCACCATTACAGTGTCGACCAATCGTAAGTGACCTGTTTGTGTTTATTTTCTTCGGTCCCCATCGATGATATTTCAAGGTTCTCTTTTATTGAAATGAAATTTTATTTTACAGCTTCACGCCCGTTATGCGAAGATGATGCATATCAAAATTCTAATAACCTTGTGATTGTCTCAATTGCAGTTATTAGTTGCTTGTATGTGCTTTTAATGGTCCTGTTTAGATTTTTATGTGGCTATTCATTACATGGGAGTGCGTGTTTTGCCGCAGGTTTTTTTTCATGTTGATTGTGTTTTATGATTATTAGTTTTTAATTTAATTTAGACGTACGGTACCAACGTTTCTTGCAGTATGGTTCTGACCGCGACGTATTTTGAAAACCGCCACAATTCTTCCCACAACAAAATTTATGTTCATTTTGATACACTTACATTGACAATAGTACACAAAAGGCAATTGACAGATAAAACTGTAGAGAAAAACGTTTGTTTGAAGGTGGTTGACAATGTTTCATTAGTTTGGACTTCCATTATCTAATATAGAATGGTTTCTCCAAAGTGATGGTGGAACAGACTTTGGCTAGAAGACAGCAAGAGCTCCACAAGGAAGAGAAGCTGCCACAACCAGTACTTGTACTTCCCTACATCAGAGGATTGTCGGAAAGGATAAGAAGGATTGGATCCAGAACCTTCTTCAGATTTGGGAACACTATCCGTAGCAATCTCACGAAAACCAGGCCACCAAACCCGTACTGCGATTCCAAGAATTGCAATCACCGGATACCTTGCGAGTGCGGAGAATCACACATCGGTGAAACTAAGAGGCTATTTAAAGTTCGTATTGCCGCGCAGAAGAAACACACACAGCGAGGAGAAACCAGCAAATCAGGAATAACAGAGCATGTTTGGACTCATCAACATAACAAGCTCAAGCTGAAATCATCCACAAGGAGGAACACTGGTTTAGGAGAAGCCGCAATGAGCACCATATGTAACGGATAAATTAATTTTCTGCGTTATTAGCCATTTTCAAGAAAAACCCTGAAACACGTCGAATTATGTATTCGAAAAGACACTTTGTGACATAATAAAATGCCCCCTCCTTCATCCCCCTCAACGTGACAGCCACTCCCCCAATTTTTTTAAATGCGAAAGGGGGTCAAGTGATACCTTATTTTGGAGGGTATTCAATTTTCTGTACAGCCATATCTTTATTTTTTAATTTCGTGCATGCGTCAAAAAACCAATTGAATAAATTGTGTTATCTAAATCATTTATTAAAGCGGTAGCAATCAATGTGCAACTAATGGAAGTCTTCAGATCAAATGTTCAAACTGACAGCCATTTGTTTCTTGACAATAATAAAGGCGTTGCTGAAAGTTATCAACAACATTTTGAATGGTTTCGGGAGTGATACGTTCTATTTCTTCTCTAATTCTGATTTGCAAACTTTCAATATTGTTTGTTCTATTGACGTATACTTTGGATTTTAGGTAACCTCACAAAAAGTAATCAAGCGGGGTCATGTCGGGAGAACGGGCTGGCTATTCTATGGCACCTCGTCTACCAATCCATCTGTTGAGAAAAACTTCATTCAGATATGCACGAACATCAGTTGCAAAATGTGGTGGAGCACCATCTTGCTGATACCAGATACTCCTATCAATTTGATTCGGATTATCATTATCTGGAAAAAGTCTTTTCAGCGTTGGAACTAAAAAATTAGTCAAAAACTCCAAGTAATGTTCACTGGTTATTGTTTCGTTGAAAAAATATGGTCCAATTATGCGATTATTCCAAACATTTACTTTTCTGGGATAATGAGTGTGGGACTCCATCATCCAATGGGGATTTTCTCGGCTCCAATATCGACAGTTCTGTCGGTTGACGGTTCCATTTAAAAAAAAAAGTTGACTCGTCGGAAAACAATTATATTTTTCTTATACGAAAGATCCCGCATACACCTGGCTTCTATTATTTCGCAAACCTCAGTTCTGCGATCTGGATCGTTTTCGTTGAGTTCATGTACCAATTGTACTTTATAAAGGTGATACTTTTCACTTTTAAAAACACGCAATATCGAACTTTGACTTATGTCGTAAATGGCGGCAAATTGTCGGGTAGGTTTATATGGATTCACCTCGATGTCTACCAAAATATCCAATGTCTTTCCATCGTCAATCAATACACTCCTGCCTGGTTTTGAAATATCTTTGACAGTCCCAAATTCACGAAATTTCGTTTCTATTCTACTAACGGTAGATTGAGAAATGTGATGATCAGGATATTTATTATTGAACATTTCACTTACATTCTTCTGGGTTCTAGTTTTGTCCTCACATGCTAGTAGTATAGGAACACTTCTACTCTTTGACATTCAGTCAAATGAGACATTGCTAGAACTTTTAGCCTATTGTCTGAAAGTAATACTGAAAAAAAAAACACAAACAACAACTGCAAAACTGTTTCTCTTCAGCAAGTTCACAGAAAACATAAAATGTTTTACTCAACTGTCATAGCTGACAAACAACGGTTGGTAAAAATAAACAAAAAAATTGAAGGTGCATGGCATATTGTACAGCACACAGATTCAATGGAATACCTACGTGATACCTTTCAACTCTTTGAATTTTTTGTTTCATTATGACGCATGCACGAAATTAAAAAATGAAGATATGTCTGTACAGAAAATTGAATTGGGGGTTGGCTGTCACGTTGAGGGGGGTGAAGAAGGGGGTATTTCTTTTTATGTCACAGAGTGTCTTTTCAAATACATAATTCGACGTGTTTCAGGGTTTTTCTTGAAAATGAATTTATCCGTTACATATGGTGCTCACTGTATGTTGTCCAATAATGCATTTAGCCAAGCTAACGTAGAGATACGTAAAATATGGAAACCTATAATCATGCGGAACACAACCAACTTCCGCCAAACGGTCAGCTCCCGCTAAACCCGATGAAGCGGGAAGAGGGGATAGGTAAAAGCACTCGAATGACCTATGAATAGTTAGATTTCGGAGGAATAAGTCCAATCATCACCCGAAGAAGATTTTGGATACTAACAACCGAAACGTCGTAAAGTAACTTGGCTTGGAATCTTTTCCAGTACAGTATTGTCCAAATAAAATAATTCAAATAAAAACATATATTTCCAAGACAGCTTCAACTCATGGGGTGAGCCTAATTTTATGCACGGCAGTGTATTTACAACTTATCGGTTATTGTCGGTGAATATGTTCCGATTGAGACGAACTTTTTACAAAATAGGAAAAAATATCGATTTAGAGCTAGTGTGATGAAATTTAGTGTAGGGTCTAAAAATTGCATAATAAATGATTTTTTCATATGTCATTTCATATCCAAAATCGATAAAAAAGTGCTTCTGAAGTTTTTTTGCAAATGTCAATTTATCATTTGGTGTTATTGGTCTATTTCAAAGTGAAAACTGTTGCCAGTCCAATATCTTAACCCCTTCATTTTATTGATTACTTCAAATTATTTTCCACGAGAGGATTCGACCATTCCTCACTGAATTAAGAGCTATCCCATTTACGATTTAACAGACGCAAACAATCGAATCATGTTTTTTTATTAAATTTCAGGAGCAAAAGTCGGAGCGTGGACCACGGCATAGCATCCCCCTTTGATCTGGATGCGCTCCGGGCCAAAGTCGACAACCAGTTAGATAGAAGTCTTGAAAGAGGTGAGAACTTTTAAAGTTGTGACGAGTTTATCGAGTTACCCGTGAGGAAGTTGACAACTCCCTTGAGGTGGTGCTTCGAGTATAACTTTTAGGATATAAGGGCTTGTTGGTGTAAAAAAAAGTGTTTCATTATCGAGTTATCTTTAGAGGAAGCAAATAGTTGGAAAAAAAGGAGGAAGTCAGTTGTTTTGAAAGGGGAGTCGCCCTTAGAAATATTTCGAGAAATACGTACGTTGCAACGTAGTTTTTGACTGAGTTTATAAAAGTTTTGGAGTATATTATTTTGATGAAAAGAATCTATGAACAATCGAACATTAAGCACATTGAAGCAAATGAATGACTTTCTTGTTTCATTTCTGCATATAATAAAGTATAAATTAAAACGAATATATTCGAGTGGTCAAGCAGGCTAACTAATTGAGGTTGTAAGTTATAAAAGTTGTGTGGCTTCAATTCTTGCACCATCTGTTTCTTATAAGGTTTTACACCCAAATCCTTTCGCAAAATTTTCCGCCTAGTGGAGTAACAGAGGCCCAATTGCTGCGAACGGAGGCGAATCGACATTTCACGGTCATCACGAACACTGGCGGATACAGCCGCAATATTTTCTTCGGTCCTCACTCTACGTATGCGTGTTGGTGGTTTAATGTCCAATAATGTGAACTGGGTTCGAAACTCAGTCACAAGCTTCAGAATAGCTCCCTCAGTAGGCCGACGAAACTGCCCATAAATTGGAAGAAGTGCACGATACACTTTCTTCACCGAGCATGAATTTTCATAATAAAATTCAATAATTTGCAAGCGTTGTTTATTCGTAAGTCGATTCATGGTTAAATTATAGACCAAACTGAACAAGTTTGATAATGACTCAAGACACGATTCACGCGTGATCTGTCAAAAACAGTGTTGCCAAAAAGATACCAGCAAAAAAAAATTCATGCAATGATTGAGTGTTTTATATATGTATTATTATCATATGTTTGAAAGTAGTTGAATCGAAGGTATCAGAAAGAAATTTTTCTGCATGATTTACAACCTTTGTAAAGAGGTTTCATTGCTATTTTCCACATTTTTGTATAATGATGTGAAGAAGACGGCCAAAAAGTTTTTTCACAAAAACTAATCTCTTCTGATAATATTTTCTTTCCAGTTTATTCAATGCATCATTATATTTCTAATATATAATTATTAGGTGTAGTATCATCTATATTTACTCATGTTTCAACTCACTTTAGGTGACTTCACGGATTTTAAGCTTTAGATATTTGCCCATTTAACGCTTTCAAATGATACCTGTAAATCTCATTCTTTCATTAATTCCCCTATTGTTCGAAATCAACGAACTGTGTATGATGCGTTGCATAATCATAGTGAATGAACGATAAAGTTTCACAATTATTGTTAATTATAATTCCAGGTTATACAACTCGTCCTACACGTTGAATATCGAATTTAGTCTATTAGCGATAATGGTGATAAATGATTAGCATTTACTGGTTAATGATAAACGTTCATAATGTTCGTTATGTTAATGGGAAACACTCTTTCAGATTTTGATGCGGAACAAATATTTTCATTCATGGTTCATGATTCATGTTTTTTCTATCCATTAGCCGCTATATACAATTGGCAAACAGTGTGTGTAAAGGATTCTGTTATTTCTGATTATATGATGGATTGGGAAGTCCTCCACTGATGTGCTGAGGTTAGAGATCTTGGGGTAACTCACAACAGTACTTTATCGTTTGTCAAACATATTCAAAATATTGTTAAATCATCAAATTGAATGTTAGGATTCATTATTAGACAAACTCGGGAAATTACGAATAACAATACTATAAAATTTATAGTACTCACTTGTGAGACCTAAATTGGGATTTGCAAGTATAATATGGTCAGGTGAATATCGGCCCACAATCAATGCAGTCGAGAAAATACAGAATAAATTGCTCAGGTACTTATATCACAAACAGTTCCGTATTAGGGCTAACTATAAAGTTATCAGATCTAATCGACTTATACATGACTTCAAAGTTCTCTCTTTAGAAACTAGGAGATCCCTCACCATGATATATGTTTTGTATAATGTAACAAACGACAGAATAAAGGCACCAGGAATCCTATCATTACTGAGATTCAATGTCCCTTCCCGTAGAACTCGGAGAACTTATCCATTCATTATTCCGTTGGTGGTTACAACGAACAGATCACCTCTCGTGACCATGCTGCGACTGACCGATACATGTAGTTTGCTTGAAGATTTAGATTGGACTCTACCTTAGGGAGTATTTCGTAGAGCAATAATAGATTATTTCTTGAATATATGTTTGATAGGGTATACATATTTATTATTGGACAGTATTGGCATGCAAAGAAATGCTTTGAAATTTTTTCATCTTATTTGGACTCAAGAAAACAATTCGTGACTATAAACGGATGTATAAGTGAAGGAAGAACTGTACTTTGCGGAGTTCCACAAGGAACAGTCCTATGGCCAATCCTCTTCGTGATTCGTGTAAACAGCTTACTCACCTTGCAAACATGTGGAAATATTATCAGCTATGCTGACGATACGGCTATCTTTTCTAGCGCAGATTCTTGGGACAACTTGAAACATATCGTTGAAGAAGATTTCAGCCACCTGATAAGATTGGTTTAATCACAAACAACTCACCATCAATTTTGAAAAATGTATGTTCCTACCGTTGAGCTGTAATGCTTCCAACTTGCCCAGTTTATCTTTCAACAATCACGGAACTACTTTCGAAATTGATGCAACCTACCAAATCAAATACCTTGGTGTCACTGTTGATAGACACTTAAGATGGAATATACATGTCGACAACGTAACAAATTCTCTCAGAAATTCAATTCTGGGAATAATAAATTGACTGAATTACCAATCACAATGTATATATGTCTCGGAATATATTTAAAAAAAATTAAAAAAATTGAATTCTGATGTGAATTCTGAAATATACTTACTAACCATACATCATATATGTAAAATTATTGATAATATTCATTATGTGAAATGTGTTTTATAACTTTAATACTTTAATATACATTATATACTAACCACACTCTATAAACATTGTAGAGTTTTCCACTAACAGCTATCCCTTTCTATGAAAGCAAAGACATCATGTTAATCTCACTCAGTCGAGAAACCGCACATAATAACCTTAAGATAAGTGAATATTAATCCCCACGAACAAGATTATCTTTTGTAGGGTTCTTGTTCATTTCTTCTAATTTCTTTATTATTTTTAAATTTTCAATGTAACCATTGCCTTTCGTGAAATAAATTGATTGATTGATTGAATATATTTAGTATTTTCATGTGTTCATGAATATGATTTTCTATCCATAAGCTAATTTACATATATTATTATTATCGATTTTATTGCACAACCATATTCAATAACAGAGTACATATAGTTTATGTCTAATCAACCTCAAAGTTTTTGAGTGGGTACACAACTGTCTCTCATGATTTATAATTATTGAAATGTGAAGATTATTTTATATTCATTATCCATGTAATTAGACCTTTGATCTGTTTGGATACAAATAAATGAATAAATGATTTATTTATGGATACTACCATTTCATCCCTTGATAAAACACTACAATTACGGCAGTATTTTTTTTTATTAGAAAAAGTAACATGTATTATAATAATCTCAATAAATTAGGCTAGCTCATTGTTGATCCTGCATAAATACAATCTATACTTGACAAAACACAATAAAAAAAATTATTTTGAACAAAAAGTCAGTGTGGTACAAGTGATACTCGTATAATAGGATTGCTCCCCCCCTCATAAGTACTTTTCAAACTTCTCAATCCCTTCACGCGGGTTTTTTGAATGATCAATTCCCGATACTTTCTTGACAAAAAGTATATAGAGAAACAACAGTTTAAATAATTGAAAAATAATTGTTTTACGCTGCAATATCAGAAGTCGATTAATTTAATTATTTCATTTTCTTGGTTATAAATATGATCATTATTTCAGACATGTTCATCGATTTCAGTAATTACAATGTTTTATACTATATATTGAAGTATGTTCTGGTCGTCCATGAATGTTTAATTACTTTTCATTCACGTATGAATAAAACTCACTTATAGACGTATCAGAACAGTTCCTGTTTATCAATCATAATTGGCAGAATTCGTTGATGTAGGAAATGCCAAGGAACGTAGGTTTTTATAACCAGTTGCAGTTAATTTTTTTTTTCATTATTCGGCGTATTTTCAGATAAATTATTTCGAGAACTTAGATATTGTTTTATGAATTACAATGTAGTACCTTTCAAATGTTTGTTTTAGCAGCCCGTCCCTTCATCGAATACATATTGAAACTAATCCAATCCAAATTCAACTTCTAATTAATTCGTCATTTCATATACTGCCACTTATTTTCGAATCGCTATCAATAATAGGAAAATATACATTTAATTTATTACTCATTAGGGATGAATAACTATTCGTATGGGGATAGCATGATCAATTTTTTTAAATCACGTGAATACACTATTTCAATGAGTGTTTTCTTTTCTGAAAAATGACGTCCGCTCAACTTGTTGCTCAATTTGTCGAGTATTTATTGAATGAATTTCGAGCGGATAATATAACCCTGAAAAGAGAAAACAAGGCAACCCCAAAAAGATTTGTCAATGGAAAACTTTTCCTGCCATATGTGAAGAATATTACCAACCACCCCGGGAGAGTTTTGCAGAAACAACGTGAAATTGATATTCAGGTTTATTGAAACCATTCGAGAGAGTCTAAGGTCAGTCCAAGGTCAGCTGAAGCTGAAGCTCAACCCATGCGTAGCCCACGTGTGACCGAAACCCACGAACATGTTTTTCAATAGAAGTGCATATTGAACATGGCCCACACACATGACTCATAACCAAACCTCTATAACTTCTTCCAGTAGTCAAGATGACAACAAGCCAGCAACATCTTCTTCAATAATTGAATAGAACTGACCGATACTTGATGAAAATCCATATTAAAAAACTAATAAATACAGTTTATTGTATGATTTTCACTAAATAATCATAGTGAAAATCATAGAATAAACTCTATTGATTAGTTTTTTTACATCTTCTTCATCTGAGGATGAAGAAACATTTATCCTGTTGCACCTCTTCTCCCACAAATCATCCTTCAGTTTTGTTTTCATGTAATCTTCATGAGTAGTATCATATAAAGCAGGAAAGCTCTTAAAAATTTCAATGAATTTATCCATTTTCCATTTCGAAAAAACTGATCACACTGACAAAAGTAGAGACCCACGACCCACGAAACTATGTTGCTAGCGCAACCCGACCTACACGAAACAGTTTGAAATTGAACCTAGCAGTAGGATGGGTTCAATGTGCGCCAATCCGTCTCAAAACATGTTTACAAAATAGTGCACGCATGTGGGGTGGGTTCAATTTGCGGCGGAGTTGTGAGTATGATCGGTTTACAGTGGAACCACGAAAAGTAGTGCAAGTACCCGACTCTCTGAACACTAGACAAGCCGTCGCCCCGGGCATATCGACAAATCAGCAGTAGCGGAACATGGAGTTAGAGAAGGAATCCATGTTGTCGCCTTTAAAGAGGCTCAAGTTCTCGACTGAATTCAGAATTATAGTCGAAGTAATCTTTATTGTGAATAGTTAAAGCTATCGGCATCTCAAAGGCCAAAAAAACCAATACAGAGAAATAATGCCGCTACGACTAGTATACGTGGACTGAAGAATTGGCGGTTCGTATTGGATAATTTTTACTAATCGAGTTTTATGATTGGCTAAAGAGTCATAAAATTAAATTTGAAGTCATGTTACGGCGACGAATAGAATATGGGGATGTGTATCGCCGTTCAGTCAATGTTCAGTTCAGGAACTGATCGCGATTTAATTGTTAAAATTCTATATTGGTGCAGTTATAATTACTCAAAATTGTTGTTATCTATTTAAAATGTGGCGTCCTTGGACAGGTACTAATAGTAATAACGAGTAATAACGCAGACTTTTTCCTGTGTAGTGATTTCAATAGCGCTGGTGAACAATGCGAAAAAGAGATACCATTCAATAGAGAGAGAATAGAGAGAACACAGAGAGTATGTTTCAATGTATATTAGAAACTACATCTCAAGTTTGGTTTCGAGGGAAACAAACTACCACAAGCAACATCAGATTTGACCGAAATTCCTTTTTCAACTGTACGTAAAATAGCCAAAAACAAACTTTATGAACGCAAGACGCGATGTGATACGAGATTACCAAAACCTTTAGATGCTCATCTGATAAAATCATCAAAAACAAACAATATACGTCAGTTACAAAAGCAATTGAAATCATAAGGAAGAAATTGAATACTTTCGAGCGTAACGTGAGCTGCTGTGACAAAACTCTTCAGAATTGGATGAAGAAACTAGAATTTAGATTTGAAATAACAAACAAACGTCAAGCAGTTATGGAAAACAGAAGAATAGTGGAATTGCGTAACAAATAACTAAATATAGACAAGAACAACGGCAAATTTTCTATTTGGACGAAACTTGGTATGACACTCACGACACAGTTACGAAAGGATGGATTGATGGTTCGAGAATGTGTAGGCCTAACATGCCTGCAAACAAAGGATTGTGCATTGCGTAGGAAGTAAAGGATGGGTTCCGAATTCTTTGAAATTATCTGGAAAAAAACTTAAGGACTGTAATCTTGACTATCATAAGAACATGGAAGCTAATATTTTCGAGGAATGGTTTGAAAACACATTGATCCCAAATTTGGATGCGAAAAGTGTAATAGTTCTTGAAAACGCTTCCTATTATTCGCGACAGCTCATCAAAGTACCGAATAAAAATTCGAGGAAAGATGAAATACAAAGTTTTTTAATAGATAACAATTAGTATTTTGAAGATAACTATACCAAATACCAACTACTTGAAGTTTAACAGACAGAAACATTTGAAAAAGTGTATGCCCTTGAGAGTATTGCTAACAAGTATGGACACACCATACTGAAACTTACCCCCTATTTTTGTGTTTTCAATCCCATCGAGTTGATTTGGGGAAAATTGAAACAAAGCATCAGGCGTAAAAATAATTTTCCAAAATTTGATAAAAAGGTAATAGAGCTGGTTAAAGAAGAAGTATCTACTATTACCGAAGAAGACTGGCAGAAAAGGAATAAAAAAGTAATTTTAGTTGAAAAATACTATATGGAGATCGGACACTTCCATATTAATGGTGGAAATAAATTCATTATTGATTTAAATAACGACAGTGATAGTGAAACAGAGAATATAGAATTCTTATACAATTAGAAACGATTTGAATAACAAAATTAGTTAGCTCTCTACCTATATTATTGAAGGGGAGGTGTAGGAAAGTAGGTTGCACTATATCGTTTACTTCAACTATACTATCCAAGACGTTATGGGAAGTCGATAAAAATTCAAAAGGAAATGAACATTGATGAAAGTTGGCCACCTGCACTTAATATCAGTCGAATGAGGTAATTGAATTGAACCAATAGAAACGAATCTTCTCCCACCATCAATGGAATACATCCGTAGTCGTAGATGAATTCGGTCTTGAAAACGTGTGGACCAGTGCCAACAAACCCGAAATATAACGTTGACGAATATAGCTTTGACACAGTTATCTACGGCCTTTAACACTACTTGAAAATTTTTTGACCACAAGTTACACTGAAGCTATGTGAAAAGTTCATTGCATATTTCATAACATTGATAATATTCATCTTATTTTGTAGGGAAAAACTATTTTTCCAGTCTGTTCCTTGATTCACAAGTTTTTCTAAGGATAAAGAAAGCGGTTAGATGTACCTCCAATCTCAAAACATTTCAGTAGGCTTTTTCAACTCAGACGTTTGACCATTTTCGAGGTCATTGCTGTACGTCGGTACAAAGTAGGGTCATATCATCATACCATTAACAGCTTCAAAGCTTTTGGAATAGTCACAACTCCATCTTGTGAACAATGCATGAAGAAATGCATTCTCGTTATGCTTTGTAATTTGGTTGTGAGAAATAAAAAGGTTGACAATTGGAAGGGAGGATCGACTATCTCATGCTGTGATAGGAGGAAATCGCAGAAGGCTGGGGAGAAAAATTTCAAAGTGGAATATTGTTCACAAAAGAAAACCGTTCGGAGCCGTCGATTTTTATTCTGAGGAAAAAACATATATACACATATTCAATCTTACCACTTCCACCCGTTGGTGGGGTGCGATCCAACCCTTAAATCCTAAATTGAAGATTGTGGATCAAGTGATACCTCATTTGGAAGTTCATCGGTTTCTCTATTTGACGTTATCGAATTTTTATGATTCAAAGCAGTAGATATTTCGAGAAAATGTTGTGAAGTAAATCTTTCAAAAAGTAAATATTATGCTTTTTTTCACGATTAAGACTGATTGATTGTGCATTATGTACTCATCAATAATCACTTCTATTGTTTGTTGACAATTTGGAATTCGATGAGTGCCGTAAAAAAACAAACACGGTTAATGCTAGCTTCCGCAGATAGTAGAAATGATGAATTGTAATTTTAATGCTGAATGTTGGAATATTACACCGGAAATGCTCTAGAACGTCCGAAACCGCATTAAACAAAACCTTCATTATAGTGAACAAAACTGGCCGTTATCGAAACGATTCGCTACATCCATTGTTTTTTCAATTATTTGTCCAATTTCTCATTTGTTTATATTGATCAATTAATCATTTTTTAATTTCTCTTTCAGAGAAAGTGCTGGAATATAATTAATATCGACTGCTTTTAGTGTTAAAACAATTGGAATTGGTCTAGTTACTGTTTTTGTAAGGACAGAACACAAGCACTATAGGAAAATTCTTGAGGCGCTCTAAAAGCGGTGCCTGTGCGACAGTAGCGATTCACTTTGGAATTGAATCGCTGGAGATTAAATTCATCTGGAAAAACCTTCTCAGGAAGTTTATTCCACATACACGCAGTTATCCAAATCAAAGAGTTCTTAAGCAGTGAAGTTTGAGGTGTACTGAGTTGAACCCAGTGCGTCGCGTATTTCTGATATGTACCGCTCTTGGTGGAATCGAATGTGCCAAGTCACTTGAACACCTCCCGTGAAAGTATCTATAAAGTCTATCTAAAGTCTATTCCAGACTATCAAGGTTGCACGTGATGTTCGCGTCTCCAATCAGGCGGATAGCTCTTTTCTGGATGGAAACCAGCAGCTTCAGGGTATGCTTAAAGGCGGAGCTCCATACATGAGAACAATACTCCAAAGGAGGTCTGATCTGAGCTTTATAAGGCATCAAAAGTTGCTGAGGAGTGTACAGTTTTCTGGTTCGGAACAGTGTTCCAAGTTTTTGAGAAGCAGCCTCTGCAGTTCCAGCGACATGATTATGGCAAGACATATTGGTGTCCATTTTGACCCCCAACCAACTTAACGAAGATATTTATCTTTTTAGAGGAAACCGATGCCTGGGTTTGCGTGGCATTGAATGGAACCTGGTTACTTTCACCCCAATTCGAAATTACCTAAGATTCTTATCAAGATATGCAACCTTCTGCTGCCGGTGAAGATTTGCATCTGCAGCCGATGTCCAGGATTCCAAATGGAATGACGAAACAAGTGTGCAATATATTGGATTCTTGTTGGAGGGTGGGAGACAATATGGCACCTGGGGAACACCAACGTTGATGATAAAAGTATTCGAGAGATATCCATCGACGGCCACTTGCAGGAAACGTTTTTTCAGAGAGCTGCAGAGCCTTACACAAAAATGATCCAATAAGCCATAACATCGAAGCTTGGCTAGCAAACCCTCATGCCACACACTGTCAAAGGCAACATTTCTTGAATCTCCATGTTTCTCGATTTCGTTATTGCAAATATGGGTGACATACAATAGAAAGTCGCCTGTTGATCATATTGATGATCGCCCAAGATGTTAACGCCCTCCAAATATTTAAGGATATGGTGGTTCTCAGCTTTCTCAACGATTTTTAATATCACTGATAGATAGATAAATTTATTGAAGTTTTCCAATTGAACATATGAAAACTTAAGTCAGTAAGGTATAAATATATAACCAAAATACAACAAAATATAACAAAAGATTATCACAGGTTTATAAATTCGTGGGAGTACATTTTAGTATAAATCGAAATTGAAAAAAAATAACATAAGTGTAACAGATATAAACGCATTTGTTTAAAATATGTAGATATCAAAATACACACATCGGAAAAGTCTAGGGATATTTTTATAACATACTAAATATTATAAAAATAAATGCATGAGGTCGTTTAATTTCGATTAAATTGGTACACTCGACCACCCTGTAGATTTCTATGGGTTGAACAAAGCCTGCAAAAACGGTAACTAATCTTTTATCAAGTTTTTTACAAACTGTAGGTTTTCGGCTAAAATGAATGTAGCTCTTCGTTTGGGGGTCTCCCAAAGTGTTATCAGTCGATTGTGGCGGCGTTTCCGTGAAACTGGCAGTCCAGCCGAACAACATCCAGGGCGAGGACGCGCTACAACTGCAGTTCAAGACCGATTTTTGGTCTTAACCGCAAGAAGACAACCGACAATCACAGCACCTGAGTTGGTTAACGTGTTGCAGCAGACGCACCAGATAACCATTGGTCGTGATACTGTCAGAAATCGACTGCATGAAGCAGATCTCCACAACAGAAGGCCACTTAGATGTCCACCTTTGTCAAGAGGCAATCGCGGTAGAAGATTAGAGTGGTGTCAAGAACATCAAAACTGGGATGCAAATGATTGTGCCACAGTTTTGTTTACAGACGAATCCAGATTTGGATTTCATCCAGATTCTCGTCGAGTAAGACTGTGGAGACGACCTGGAAATAATGAACGTTTGAGACACGTCCAGGAAGTCCACACATACAGAGGTGGTACAGTAATGCTATGGGGCGGAATCATGATCGGCCACCTAATGCACGATAATGCTCGTCCACATGTCGCGCGTCTAGTGACTGACTGGCTCACCAACGAAGGAGTTGATGTATTGCCATGGCCAGCACAATCACCGGACCTGAATCCCATCGAGCATTTGTGGTGTATGCTTCAACTAAGAATTACTCCGCATATGGGGAACATTCACACAACGTTTCAATTGAGAGAGCTTTTAATCGCTGAATGGGCAAATGTACCTCAACAAGACATTGACAATCTCATTTTGTCGATGCACGATAGATGTAGGGCCGTAATAAACCAGCGTGGAGACCATACTTTGTACTGATTCCAATTTTTTTTGTATTATGATTTTTTTTCGGGGTGCCAAAGAAGAGCCATATTTTTTTTTTAGTTTTGCTTTTATGCGCACTCAGTATTTTTGACCATTTAATAAATTTTGTTGTAAGTTACATTCGTTTAATAATCACCCGTCAACTTTTTTCCCTAAAGCGATCTAAAAAAAATTATTGCCATTTTTAAAAATATCCCTAGACTTTTCCGATGTGTGTATAATGAAAATGAAAATATAGTCTCGCATATATCATGTCTATATTTGTTAGGACTTTAAAAAGTTTGATGGCTAATACTGATATCTATCCTTCTTCAGTTTTCTGCAATCGTCATGAAGTTGCTATAAAAAGATCTTGCAAACTAGAATTTTGAAAGTATGCCTTCTGCCTTCTTCTCTGATTGTCAGTGGTAAATGATTGTATAGTTCGATGGCCATATAGCGTGGACCTCTTTCTGTATTTCTTAGTCTATGTTTAGGAAGAACGAGGTTCGAATTGTTTCTAGTATAGTACTCGTGAATATTTTTATGAATAATGAATTTTTCTTTGTTGTCATAAATGAAGATCCCATATAAAGTAAGTAATTTATTACTTTTTTAAAGTAACAGACAGGAGTCTGTTAAGTTTATGTGAAGCATATTCTTTATTATACGTTTTTGCATAATGAAAATGCGTTCCAAGTTAGTGCTTCCACCCCAGAACATAACTCCGTATTTGAGGAAAGGATATACGGTTCCATAGTATGCTGTTTTTAATGCAGCAGCAGAGTCTCAAAACTCTAATTGCATAACATTTGCTAGCCAGTTTTTTTGTAAGATGTTCAATATGTACGTCAAAGTTTAATTTGTCATCTAGATAGACCCCTAACATTTTTGTACATGATGGAAAGTTCAACTTTTCAAGGCCCATGTTCACATACTCTGGAATAATGATGGAAGTATTAACTGTTCTGAAAACTATACAATTAGTTTTGGCTGTATTCAAAAGAAGTTCATTTTGAATGAAATATGTTGAGTATAGCAAAGCGACTGGTCTGAGTGGTCTGTAGTTGATTAGAAGATTTTTTTGGCCTTCTTGGGAATAGGCTGAACGCGAACAATCTTCTAACAAGTTTATATGTAACGACGAATTGAAAGTAATTTATTATATATTACAATTCATTATATATTTATGGCTTTTCTCATATCAACTTTCATTTCGAGCGAAAATCTCGTGAAAATGCTTTTCTGTTCGCCTGATTCCTTTGTTGTGGCTCTCATTTATGAATGAATTTGTTCGTTTCATTCTTTGACTTTCCAAACGACAATTCACATTGTATAGAAAATGGTGGTGAGATGATGAAGTTATGGAAACATCATACAAAATGGAGAATAAATACATTTGAAAATATAAATATTTTTCAACATCAGTTTTAGATTTTGTTCGAAATCATCAAACGTTTATTGAACAAAATTCTAACTTTTCTTGTCACCATTCATTGAATAAAACCAACACATTACTTAGTTTTAAATACAACTTCATCCTAACCTCTCTAGCACCGGATGGGATTGAACTTTTTTGCTTGTATTTTCAATTCTAACTTTAATTTTTTGTTTGTACTCCGTAACATTGTTGTTTCGACTTTCAAGTACTATTTCAATCAACAAAAATGAACCTGGAATGGAAGGGGTATAGATAAATGTGAATTTTTTGCTAGGCTTTATTTCTAATTAAACTTTGTGAAGGCCGTAGAAATTTGTTCAATTGTTCTTCGATGATGGCTAATCTATTTCTTCCTGGTCAATAGAATTGATTCTGGTGAGTACCTAAGATACGTTACATATCCAGTGAAAGCATAAAAATATGCAATGAATGTTGAATTGAATAAATAGAATATGTATTTTAAAAATGGATAGTTTCATCCATGATTTGATTTTCATTGCGTAAAATAACCTGAACCAGATCAAAATATCAATAATCAACTCTAGTTAGTCCCTACTAATTTGTGTATTGTGGAAATGAAGAAATAAATTTGTCACCCCACGTATTTTCAGGCGTTTCAAAAATCACTATTTGCCAAGAAGGTTATGTAACTTATATCTCAGTAAAAATATCCCTAGAGGGCATAAGTGAGGTTTGTCAAAAACGGTCAGAAATAAAAAATTAAATACTGAATTTGTTAAATGAGGAAGTTTACAGCACATTTGGAGAAGTTTGTCTTTATGAACAGAAGGAAGACAGAAATGTAATTTTAGATTGCACTTAGAGTAAATGCTCGACTAAAAAAAATATCTTCCGAATAATTAGAGGTTTGGTTGTACTAAATTGTCGATATGAAATATGTTCCTTGATATTCTTGTAAAAATGAAAGTTTATTTTCACAGATTATCTCAAAAAAATCAAGAAGGCATAGGTATTACTGCAAAACAAGTCTAAAGCCTCATGAGTAGCCACAGCATATGAAAATAACATTACTGAAATTGAGTTTCACATTTAAAATAATTAAAGTACCTATATGATATATCAGAAAAAACCTCTGTGAACACTGTTGAGATTTATTAAAAAGAATACATTTTTTTTTAATTTATGATATTCTTGCCCCAGAATCACATCTATTTACCGCTCCGAATAAGGTAAATTTCTTATGTTTGTCATTTTGTAGCAACAATGCAACCAATTCAACGTCAGTGTTTCAAAATGGCTAACGAATGCAGGTTAATTGGGATCGCAATAAAAATACATATCACATTCCTGGTTGTTATGGGCTAGTTCTGTCAGGAGTCGGACGAGGTTGTTCGGCGATTATCGTAAAAAGCGGAATAATCAACGGTGAATTATGGGCGAAAACGAGGTTTGAAAGTTGTCAAGGTTGACTGTGATTTTGATCTGGAAAAGTGTTCGAGATTCACCAGAGATAAGAGTAACGACTACCCCCAAAGTATTGGGAGATCTAGAACAATGCGAAGATCAATAAAATTGTCTCGGATATTGCTATGATCATCAGCTGCTTCATTTTGTTTCTTTGAAATATCATATTTCAAAAAATTGCTGGCTCCTTTTCATCAATTCGAAGACTCGCTTGATTTGTGTGCCACCGTTTACATCATATTTCTTGCATTCGATCAATAAATTATCTAAATGCTAGTGAAAACAATAAATCAAGTGGGGGTTTATTGCCGAACTTACGATTGGGATTTCTCCTAACCGAACGTCGTACAAAAAAATGGGACAGGAAATAGGAAAATTTTTCATTTTAGGACCTCTACGTATACGCAAAGGTGATGAATTTCCGTATGACATACGTGAAATTAGTTTTCAATATCAGAAACAGTCGTTTATTTCGTCAAAGGGCGTAAACATGAGATCAACTGTAACTCAAATTCTAAGGTAGCGGCTTGTCGCCCACTTGACCATCACAGCACAGCACGGCCCGTCCCGTTAAAATACGTATAGGATTGGAACAATGAAAATGAATGGACAACCGTCCACTAGCCCGGCACGGCACAGCCAAGAGCGTCCGCCGCCGGAAAGGAGTCCAGCTCTCCGATCCTGTCCGGAAAATAACGGAACGTGCTGTGACGGACTGGCCAAGTGAATGTGTCGCCGGCCAGCGCTTGCCAGCATCAACTTGTCCAAACGTGCCCGGGAAGTTTCTGTCTCTCTGTTTTGCTATTCCATCAGTTGACAGCACGGTGTCAGACGGTACCTATGAAATTGGACAAGGAAAAAGTGAGTTGCTTGTTAAGGCAGGCTCTAGAATATCCAGAAGTTCTGAAAATTTGCCTGAAGTCATTCGGAAATACTGGAAAAATTTCTACTCGTCTACTTTCAGGTCGTTGAGAAGATGATGAAACTCTTCCAGATTTGCCCTCTTTGAATTAATGGCATGGACCCACATCCTTCCTTTTTGTGACTATTTTCTTCTACATTCAATAATGCGGCTACTATAATGACGACTTCTCGTCAGAACTGCTAGTAATAGACATGTTTCTATCACCGCTCGATTTCAAATAAAATTCCCTTGACCAGCACCTTCATTATGCTGGTTGTAGCTGGACAAGTGGGCGACAAGCTTTAACGTCCCATGAACCCATGAATCCATCTAGCATATAAGTCAAAAAAACTAATTTAACAAAAGCCATATACGTATTTATTGCCTTTGCCTTTTACGAAAATAAAAAGATTTCTATTTTCCTGTCCCATTATTTTATATAGGGCTAGGTTAGGAAATATTCCAATCATAATCAATATCTAGGCCATAGAAGATTTTTTGGCGGAGTACCTCCCACTTGGGTCATTGTTTTCACTTTCTCACGATTTGCATGTGGATGACTTGCATCTGCGTAAGGGTTAAACTTATATTCTACTTTAGGACTATGGAAATCATACATCACACATAGTGGCGTTGAAACAATACCTACGACCCAAAAGTATATTGACATCGTTATCTGAATATGCAGAAAAATAATGGAAAATCAAACAAGATTCTATGCCCATGAAAAAGTTATGTCCGTTTTTATGAGTCTACTTTAAACTGTAATATCTCAGTGAAGACTTATTCAACTCAATCGAAATAAACCCCATTTGAATAAGTGCACTTCTGCCAACGTAACACAAATCGAATTATTTCATCAGCATGAAAATTGAGTGCTCGGGATTCGGTGAAGTCGATGAAGACCGTTTTTGCTGGGTTCTAATTGGCAAAAGTCATCGAAGTGCTTGGAAAGATAATGGTCGGTTGGCGAGAGGTCTGGGGAGTATGGTGGGTGAGGCATAACTTCGACGCTCAATTCGTTTCATTTTTGGACGGTGATTTGTGAAACGTGCGGACGGGGGTTGTCTTGGATGAGGATCGGACCTCTTCTGTTGACCAGTGTCGGCTGCTGCTGACGCAATTTTCGGTATATTCCGTCGATTTCCTCACAGTAGGCTCTGCTGTGATGGTTTGGCACGGATGCAGAAAGTTATATTGAATCCGATCAACCGCTGACCACCATAAAAGAACCTTGTTTTTTTTGGTGGTTTTTCGCTTTTGGAAAGTACCTGGGTGGCTCATCGATGTACAACCACTCACCTGAACGTTTCCTCTTATCGTAGAGGATCCACTTTTCATCGCATGTGACGATCCGATTGAAAAAATGTTCGTTTTGGTTGCTCAGAAGCAACAATTTCTGTCGATCGTTGAAATCGTGGAGCACCCACTTTTCCACCTTTCTGACCTTTCAGTACGTTTCAAACCATCAAAAACCACATGGTTAGGTTATGTTAGGTTAGGTCTAAAGTGAGTGGGTCTATTCGATTCTCCACCGCAACCCGCAAGGATTTATTGTGGCTCACACCTATTCACACTCGACCACATAAACCCAGCTTCTTAACGAAGCCGATTAGTTTGTATGGTGAGTAGTCTTTCAGATCATGTGGTACGAGTACGGCCCTGCCGAACTCTAAAAACCCGATTCGGTCCCCAGCGGGGCAGGCACAAATTATGTACTCTGCTGTTTCATCATTTTCCAAACAGAGGCGACACACACACTGTCTTCCGACAGTCCGAGTCTTTGCATATGATTATTCAAATGATAGTGACCTGTAAAAAGGCCTGTTAGACATCGTAGTTCATCCCTACTGTAGTCCAACAACTGTTTGGTATCAAGCTTCGAAGGGTGAATAAACGCCTTGGAGTGAGCCAATCCTGGAAGATTCTGCCAGAAGTCCATCAATGTTCTTGCCATCCAGGTGTTCAATGTTTGTTTGGCAAAGCCTTAAGCGATGCCAATGACAGGTTCTGGTCCGATGAAGCTGGTTAGTTGGGCCAGTATGGCCAGGAATCCAAACCAGAGACAATCTGTTAAATCTTCCTATCGAGGAGAGGCGTTTTTGGCAATTTGCTACCAATTTAGACGTTGCTCGGTTGGAGTCATGAGCTTCCAACGCCGTATGACTGTCCAAGAATATTTTTATTGACTTGTGTATGAGGTTGGATTCTTCCAGTCTCTCTGCACACAATTCAATGGCGTAAATTTCCGCTTGAAATACAGTCGCATAGGTTCCTAGGCAGGTAGCTGACGCCCATGGTAACTGACGCCCAGTTCTTCCGCCATCCCACGCACCGTTTGTGATGGGTCAGTCTCCACCAGGATCCTCAAATCCTCGTTCCGGATTACAGTAGGTAGATCACTTTGGGGTTCATCTTCGAGACTAAAATCTCCGAAACGAAATTTCTCAAACCAACGTCGAACACTGAGTTCATTAATACTATCATTGCCAAATGCCTGGTTAACTTTTGGTCTGTTTCGGTAGCGCTTTGGTTCAAATTGAATTCGTAGAGAAAAATTGGCGAAAATTGGTCGACATTATATGGTAATAAGCTGAAAAGAGGCACACGCGACATTTAAACGGACAAAACGTTTGAAACAACCCAATAATATATGAGCCAGTAATATAAAGATAGCAGAAGAAATACAAAAATATCAGTTATAATCCAGATGAATTATAAATCATAAAATTCACGAACAAACATCTTCGTTGTATTTTAATTTCTGAAGAAGTTCATTACCAATCGATTTGTTATCGTCACATTTACTTCGAGTTCATTCGACATTCGTCGACAAATTAATTTGATAGGTAATATAGCGGGGTGGTGGGGTAAACGCTGAGTCTGAAATGAATCTTGTGGCATAATGTCATGATCCAGCAGTTGTCAAGGTCTCATGTCCAACTGCCGCATCTAATTTCAGTTGCTTCGATAATGATTTTCTCAGTCTCGAGACATTACAACAAACACCATTAATAAAATAACAAAAAAAAAAGTGATGAGTTCTTATGTGGGCCTATCGACGTCACTGGTTATCGTTTACACCAAAATCGACGATATCTCGGATTCTGTTATTATTTACAAGAATGGCAGAACATGGTTGAAAGGTTATTTTTTTTATCTGGGTTTATCGTAACTGTTCGATTCTTTGTGCATAACTATGTATTTGATCGAGATCGAGGTATGTTGGTTTATTTTAAAGAGTGCTTTTCGTTCGTTCCAGATCTTGATGGGTCAACGAATAGTTTGACGGAAAGGAGGAAAACTGGACCGCCGGAAAATACGACACTATACACGGTGAGTTATAAATGTGCAAGTAGTTGTTTGGATATATTTACAATGAGTTTTTCTAATATATAACGTTTCTGAGTTTGAATATCTCAGTATTAAGTGAGACATCGAAAAAGTGATTCAAATCCTCTACAAGTGACACTCAAAAGTGGTTCTGTTTCATTTTTCTTGACGATGAGTATTCTGAATATTCGTTTTTGAAAAATTTGTAATTAGACTCTCGTATTTTTGTCCCCTGATCACGCATTTGAAGACAAAACTTGGTGCTTCTGTAGAATCCCGAATTTCATTTCGGAACTGGAAATTCCGATTTTTTACTCGTAATTCCAACTCGGAATTATGACGTTATTTATTCAACCCAACATAACTTAAATGCCTGACCTAACATGCTTGCATTCATGTTGATATCACGATATTTCGAATTGGAATCATGGAATAATTATGGAATTATGGAAAAGGTTTTCTACCATGTAATTGAATATACTGAAAAAAATTTGGATTGCGTGCTGGTTGACCAAATTGAAAGAACTCATTCGTTTGAGTCGGAACTTTCAGAAGTTTGTATTTTCTTCGTCAGGACTTTATACAAATCATATATTATATTATTATATATATTATAATTATAAAAATATAACATCGTAAATATATTCAGGGTGTTTCAAATTCGATCTTCACCATCGTGATCTCGGAAACTATGAGAAATAGGAAGGTTGTTAAATTGGGGCAAAGTTGCGCATTTACCTGACTAACAACATGCCGTTGAGAAAGTTGTGAAATTCCGAGTATATCCGGAGATATCAAGAAAAAACAGAAATTTCGGAAAATGGTTTTAATTTTTTTCTGGCTTCATTTTTCGAAGAATTCGAAAATAAATTGCATTTCCACGTTCCCGTTTTTTCCCTGCTATATAATGGTGTTTTCAGATTTGCTATTCGACGTTTCGTCTTCCGCCCACCGTCAACAACTTTATTTTTTCTTAAGAGCGCTACATTGGATTCTTTCTGTTTTGAATAGAACCAGATTACCTTTTCAATTAGTTATGCAGTTATGCAGTTCAAGCAGTTATGCTTGAAGAAGCTATTGTATAGCGAAACACGTGTCGCGGTTTTTGTGAAACCCTTATAGTGAAAATCATAGAATAAACTCTATTTATTAGTTTTTTAAATATGGATTTTCATCAAGTATCGACCAGTTCTATTCAATTATTTTCTTAAGCTTTTCCATCTCGTCGTAATCGACACTCCTTGTTTTCACCATAAAACAGAAAATTTTCAGTCAATTATTTCACTTCCAACACCAAATGTTTTTTTTTTTTTTCGTGGATTCACCAATAATTGACTACACTGAATAATCAAACTTAACTTTATTTCACTTTAAATACACAAATACTTCAACTAAAACTTCCAACTATTATTAGTGTATCGCCTTACTAGATCACTTCGCGTACCGCACTGTAACGTCCACTTGGCTGTCTAGATATCCCCTTGGCTAGCCTTTAAATATCGTGATCGAATGTCCAAATTTCTCCGAAGTTCTGTCGAAGTCGGTGGCATTATTCTTCCTGCTTCTCGATTGGTGGGGAATCATCGTGCACTCGCGCGCTCTTAGCCCACGTCACGCCTGGTTTATGGCTACCAGCGGCGGCCGGCGTTATTTTCTTTCTGGTATGATTTACAACATCACCTATTATTTACAACCGAAAATAACTAATAGGTATCAGGCCACGAAAATTAAGGAACTTGAAAATCGAAGATTAACAGAGAATGCCTCTGCTTCACCTCTCCTTTAAATGAATATTCGATAGTCCCCTCACTTCGAAAGGAAAATATTTGGCAGTAAAAAAAATCTAAAGTAAATGGAACTTCAAACGTTCCAGCCAGTCTCTATATACCTACACAGTAGGTTTAATGGACTGACACCTATCAGAAAACAACTACTCCCCTGGCTAATACCACGAAGAGCGTTGGATTATATCCGACAGGCGTCAGTGCAGGAATTTTCACAGAAAATGTCCTGCATATGCAATTGGCAATACAACTGAAAGAGTCGACCTTCAATTATGGAACGGGCACACTTGCAGACCGGTTTCGGGCTTATTAGCCACTCATCAGTGCAAGATAGTGACCATCATCGACCTGAAGTCAATGATATTCCACAATTGAAAATCGGAAATCTCTCAGAGTATTTCATTCCTCTTCCGAAGTTGGAGCGAACAAGTGTGCAAGTGTGCAAGTGTGCCCGTTCCATAATTGAAGGTCGACTCTTTCAGTTGTATTGCCAATTGCATATGCAGGACATTTTCTGTGAAAATTCCTGCACTGACGCCTGTCGGATATAATCCAACGCCCTTCGTGGTATTAGCCAGGGGAGTAGTTGTTTTCTGATAGGTGTCAGTCCATTAAACCTACTGTGTAGGTATATAGAGACTGGCTGGAACGTTTGAAGTTCCATTTACTTTAGATTTGTTTACGGCCAGTCTTCAAGCATAGCCCACTGACTAATAAGAAAAAATATTTGGCAGTAGTAGATATCATTGTGGGCCATCAAGTGTCCCAGTGTACCCTTTGACATATTTAGCCCAATTTACGCGCCATTGGAAACGACATATCAAATGTCATGTGTGAATTTTCAGGTCGCAGATAGAGACACGCTGACATCTGTAGCAGCCCGATTCGATACAACCCCATCAGAGCTAACCAAATTGAATAGGCTAGCGACCCCTTACATATTCCCCGGTCAACAAATATATGTTCCCAGTCGAGAGATTCCAGAAAACGAATCTGAAGGATCCACTCCCGTAGAAGATTCACATGACGATCTGCCACCAGAGGAGAAGGGTAAGAAATTCAATTTTTTTTTTCAATTTTCTCACGATGAATAGGGTTTTTATGATGATATGGGTTTGACTGTAAATCGAAGACGTGACTTGCTATTTCAGAGTCCATATTGTTGAGTAAAAATATATATTTTCTGATAGAACCGATATTATTGATATTTATAAAACGTTACTGTCGGAGTTTTTCATACAGAGTATTATATAATCAAGAAGTCGTTATTTGAGGTTATGTTTGAAGCAATATGAGGATTTCAGATAATTTTTACCTCAAGAAAACGCAGTGGCGTATCTATTTCACCTTTAAAATGTTTCAGTTCAAATCCCGCACAAACACCATTGGCGAGAATACAGCAAAAATGCCTTTTGATTCATAGAACATGCCGCAGATATCAGGGGCCATACCAAAGTTATCATTAAACGTTTTTTTCCCAAAACTTGAGTGACCTGTAGTGCAAAAGCTGAGACTGTCAATTCCTCAAATATCAGCCTGTATAAATATAGAAATGCATTAGCGATAATTATTTACACACCGTTCTACTTATTTATTTTATGTTATCTTACGTTTCGGCTGTTTGAACTAACGAGATAAAAATAATAATCAACTTCATCGAAAATATTACAAAAAGTTAGTCATTCGGTTCGAACAAATGTCAAATGTAGTGACAAAGAATCAGGGCCGGCCCTGTCCGTGAATTCTTTACGACAAAGATAAGAGATTATAAAATGGTTTTTCATTTGTTCAGGGTCCTGTGGTTTTCTTATCGTTATTACTTGACTGGTTAGATTAGTGCTACAATTAAAAAATAAATATTCTCCGGACTCCATTTCAACCGTATTTTGAAGTCATTAAACGCGATACCGTCGATCACAAACCGAATTGAACTATAGTAGTTATGCAAATAGTGCATTTGACTGCCGAACGCTTATCACCGACCATATGGAAATGTGGAATATTCCACGATTTGGTTTATTTCAAACGCGCTATTTATACACCGGGTTGTCACCTCTACACACCAGTTCATTGTGTACATACATTGCTAGTTCCTTTCAACTGTTACAAACAATTTGTTCCATGTCTCAATCGGTTTCATCGGTAATTATTATGGCAGTTGGTTTATAATTTGGCGTTCTCGCGTCCTGACTCTTATCGATTACAGTGAGTGACTTCGGAAAAATCATCTATTTATAAGCGTGACCGCGTCATTAATGTTTTTGTCTTGACTTTTGTTTTCAACTTGACACGATGAACCTTGTGTACAGTGAGTGGTGGTTACTAGCGTGTATGTTATGAAAGTTTTGTGTTACAAAATTGCATTGGATTGGATTGGTCACGACTTGAAAGATATGCAAATAAATTTATCCAGTTCGTTTGTAACTATTTTCGGTAAATATTCGTTTTGAGGCCACCCGGCGATTTTGAAAAAATGTTCGAGGTTACTTACGTATTTTGATGCGTAGATTATGAATCCGACGTTTTCCCTTATTTACAAAGTTACGGCCCTTCAAAGTTCAGAAAAGGGCAACTTTTCAGCCTTCTTTTCCACAAGATGAACTATTTAAAAACACAAGCATTTATTCACTAGGTCACCTTTACACGTTATTCCTCCTTAATTAACACTTTTTTAATTCAACGATCAACATTTTTCCAATAAAAATGTTTAAATATAGGCATATTGACAGCATCAGTGGTACCAACTATGCCATTAACTTCAAAAACGTAAAATACAGATATATAACCAAAAAGCAGCTCCGTTAATTTTTTAACATTTTTATTGGAAAAATGTTGATTGTTGAAGTGAAAAGTGTCAAGCAAGGAGGAATCAGGTGTAAAGTTGACCTAGTGTATAAATGTTTGTGTTTTCAAATAGTTTATCTTGTGAAAAAAGGCTGAAAAGTTGCTCTTTTCTGAACTTTGAAGGGCCGTAACTTTGTAAATAAGGGAGAACGCCGCTTTTTTCTTTCGGATTCGTAATCTACGCATCAAAATACGTAAGTACACTGAAACATTTTTTCAAAATCGCCCTCAAAACGAATGTTTAGCCTATTTTCTTTCAAGCTCACTTATATAGAGCATTCCAGTAGAAATTAGCGACTCTCAATAAATCATTTGATATTGAGGTTGTAAATAAATCGTTAAACAGGTCAACTTCAGTTTTCAGGGGGACCCATTTCTACTTAAGAATCAACGTCTTGTCAACTACCCCCTCCCCATAAAAGTGGCACCTTATTGGAAATTTCTTCTAGTTATATTGGCAACCAGTAAATATTTTTGACATTAAAACTATAAGCAATGTTAAAAAAAATGCAATGTGAATTACTACTTTCGCACAGGTCTTAAGGATTTTCCTGTATCGCTTGTGTTTTGTCCTTAAAAAGACCTTTTTCGGGTTCGTATTTGATTTCGAACTAGAAAGTGAAACCGAACAAAACTTTTTATTGTTTCCGAAAAGAATGGTGCTATAATAAGGGTTACCCAAAATTCCTGGGTATAAATTTAAGGTGTCATATTGGGAATTCAATCATTTCAGTGAAGATTCACCTACCCATTCATATGAAACATGTGGTGTCGAACAAAGCTGGATTACGGTTGACGCATTCCAGGAGGATCTCACCTAATTCATTTACTATTTCAATTCGCTCTTAAATTTTTCATAAAACAAGAAATGAAGGAAGTAATAATTCGAGTTCAAACTGGGAAGAAATCAATAATGAAACTAAGCATATAGTCACTGCATCGGAATAATTTTGACATAAACATCTCCAGCAGCAATTTATTTGATGATATTTAGTACCATATGGTGCACTCAAAAAAATCTGCTGCTTCTCTACGATCAGCCTCAAAAGTCTAAGGAGCTATCGTTGAACTTGCTATCCCAATAACGAAGATTATACTTTCGAAAGTAAATTTATTTATGATTTATGATCAGGCAGACCAAATCGCCTATGAAATTAGAATTGGATATGATTTTTTGGATATGATTTTTAATCGCGTGCATCGATCCTAGCTCGATGCTGCAATACTGATAACACAACCAAAGGAAATTTCATAGATAAGCTTTGTAAAAATCGAGCCCCGAAGTAGTTCGGACTTTGAAGTTTTTTTTTTGTAGTTGACTGTGGGTTATGTTTGTAAAAATGAAAAATGATGACTTCTCAATATATTTTGACAAAACAAAATAGTGACTTATGGATAATATTCAATTTAGGCTTAAATTAACATTAACTGTACATAATAATGGTTATAAATAAATACGGAGTATTGACAATGAGTAGGAATGAAAGAAGAAGTAAAAGTTGATTGGTCGTAGTATTTATCTGGGAAACTTTCATCAGTTCTCATCACTATTTAGCAAATGATAAAATATCATCATTTAGATAATTTTTAGACAAATATCAATCATCGCTTGATTGCATTATCGGATATAAATTAGCTAAACCTGATAATTTGTTTGCAATTTTTCATTCAAGTATTTCCACTCAAAGATTTCATTGAAACAGGTCATTGATAATATTTTCATTTCTAATATACACGCAGGCACCACGTTATTCAATCAGTTGAATTTTCAAATCGCTAGATTTCGGTAGTGTTTCGCTAGAGTTGAGTCTCGTACCATAAATACCGCCGAACTGAAATATTGAATATTACTAGAGTTGTATCAAAACCCCAAACCGTTATTTTTAACACCTAGACACGTGTTTCAAGTGTCGAAGTGTTAAAAATAACGGTTTGGTGTTGGGATAGAACTCCAGTACTATTCATTTTTCCACCAAAGGTTCCAAACAGTGCATCACAAGAACTGAATTATTGTAAACGATGTATCTAATTTCGACCGTAACGGGCTTCGTTTCAGAACTGCTTGAAAACCTGCGTCCCGTCAGTCCAAAACCAGGTCACGTGGAACGCGTTCGAACACCTTCATATACGCAAGGTGGCAGCACCGAACATGAAGACTCGGAGTCGTTCGTGTTTCGCGAACGTTTCCTCAAGATCAACGTCCGTCACATCACGGATGGCCAAGGGGTTGTGGGCGGTGTGCTCCTCGTCACTCCCAACGCGGTCATGTTCGACCCGAACGTATCCGACCCTCTGGTCATCGAGCACGGACCTGAAGCTTACGGCGTCATCGCCCCCATGGAGTTCGTCGTCAACGCAGCCATATACAACGATATCGCCCACATGAGGGTAGGCCACATGGAAACCAGCACGGGGGAGAAACCGGAGATTTACTACCCCAAATCGGAGAAGGAGACCGACCAAGATTCTCTGATGGTGAAAGACGAAACTTTTCCGGAATTGGGTGAGTTTTGTACACGTATGCATGACTTCAGGGTGCGTTCATCTGTGTTGCATTTGAATGTAGAACACAAATTCAGTATTTTTCTGTGTTCGGTTCAACCAGTCACTGTTATTGAATGAAACTTTTTCACAATTCACATAAATTCAATCATCCACTCAACGCGGTAATTTGATTCACAGCTTCCTTAAAGTTATTCTTCCTCACTATATCCTGGTTAACCTAAACTATAAGAGTTGTAACTATACAAATTGGCGCCCAACGAGGGGCCCGTGGTTCACCAATTTTGATTCCTATAAGAAAAAAATTAAACAAAAACCATTTTTTCCTTTGATAGTTGGATATTTGTTCCAATGTCAAACCTGTCTATTTGACCTGTCTATTAACGAGAAAAGCGTTTCTTCACTAGTTTATTGGAAATCAAATCAGTTTGATAGTTGTGTCTTGGCGGTCAGTTTATTGAAAATGTCTCAGTAGATAAGATTAATTGGTTGCTTCAGTATTTTGAGTAATTAAGTAATATTCTGCTTTTTCAAAAACAATATTGAAAGTAGAAACAATAACAAAGAAAGAATTATTTATATAGTTCAATAGAATGATACCTAAATCACATGATGACAGTACTCTAATGGTACTATCAGGTCTTATAGTACAAGACTACCATTGAAATCTTCGATATCCATTTCACTTGATTGCAATATGCCATATTAACCTGCATTCCTAAATCGCAAAAGAGATATTGTTTATGATTTGAGTTTTCAATTCATTTCTTCAGTTCACATTGTTGTTTCATTTAATTTTTGTTCAATTGATGTTCCTTCAGAATTTTCTTAGGATATGAATTGAAATAAAATCGTTTCTATATTATAATATTTTGAATCTGAACGCATCCAAGAACTCTGTTTGATGTCGTGAGTAGTAGTCACGTATCGGTGTTTTTCCCCTCTGTAGTAGCTGGCGATGACGCTGAGTCTGTCTGTTCCTGTACAGAACGAGAAGGAGACGCTTTCCCGAAAGCTTTTGAAAGAGAATTGGTCACCCCGACGAATTTGGACGATGCCGAAGCTCAGCAGAAAGCTCTAGAAGAGAGAAGGAAGTCCCTGCTGGATCATCACTGGGCAATACCTTCGAGAGATAGGCAGTAAGTTGAAAAAGTATAGTAGTTATTCAGTGGATAAAATGTTTCATTGAGTAGAGTAGGGGCATACAAATAAAATTGATGGTAGTCTGTTTTTTATAATTGTTATTGAGTAATATTTTTTAATTCAGGTCTATAGACACAGATGAACTACCAGCAATTTCATCGGCTATTCTTCAAGAAGAACACGTAGATGAAGAAGAGAATAGCTTGAATAAAGAAAGCTGTCATGATTCTGGGATTGATATTAGAGAAACTAGTCTGCCTCCCATTTTACCAATCCAACAGAAAAAGGTAAACAAAAAAAAATGTTTGCAATCTATTAATCGATATAACTATATCGAAATGTTCTTCTGAAAACGATTGCCGTATCTACAATGTTAGTTTCATACGAAGACAACTTGGAGAACAAAAATAATTGAAGTTTCATTAACTCAATAGGGAACTTAAGAACTCAAAGTTCATGAGTTTCGTCATATTCATTTTAAATTATATTCAACTTGATGATATTTTACAGAAATACAGCGATGCAGATATCGTATTATCTAAGGATTGGGTGCCACCCATTACTATTGCCCCAACCACCATTGGTATTACCACCGAAACGGAAAGTCCTGGAAGGAAGAAAACCAATTCTGTGTCTTTCAGTTTGGATTCCAGTTCGGAAGAAACTGGATTACCTGCACTTTCCACCAGCAGTATGGAATTAAAAGAGGAAATAGAAAAGGCTGATAGTAGAAAAAATAAGGTACATTATTTTTGATTTAGGAGATTTATAATGGTAGTAATTATCTAAAATCAGATTTTTTTTAACAGTAATTATATGTTGATTATTCATTTTTCTGATTGTCTCAATATTCAAGTCGTACCTAGATTTAGAAAATGTCAAATGCGATTAATGTTTTCAACACAATGAACGTCATGAGCCAGAAAAAAATCGCTCACCGATAACGAGATAAAAATGTTAATGAATTGTGTGCATATTTGTTGAATAAACATTTAGCTATTGTTGAGTTTGTTACTTACACAACTTGTCTCCCAGGAGACATATTAAATGAAAATATTCTAGAAAATTATTAAATTTTTCAGCATTGCGTACAAGGGTATTGAAAGAATTGTATAGTATGGAATTCTAAGGAAATCAGTAATCCGAATTGACATTACTAACCGAGCCATTTGAATAAAAATATCTAGCAATCATTTGTGATTGAACAGAATACTGAAGATTCTTAAATTAAACGTATGAAGATACGTAACGTACATTTTAGATTCTATATATCCTCTCAAAAATCTGAAGGCTGCATGTCAGGTGATCTAGTGAACCACAGCTGACTGTCTATCGGTTTGGATAATTGGCAAACCAAAATGAATTTTCAACTGATGATCCGTTATCAGGAACTGGGTCAACATTACGAGGCCTTTCAATGCTGCTTCTTCTCCCAATTCAGGGCCATCGATATTGTTGTTGCTAATATTTGGTGAATGTTCTATGCATAATGAGGAGAAGCATCACTGTCGCCAGATTTGTCACCTCTTTATTTCTTTTGTGAAGTTACTCGAAAAGTTATTCTTCCCTCCACTTGGGGGATGCAAGTGATAGACTCACAAATACCGGAAAAAATGTTGCCTCTGATAAAAAATCAAAGGATCCCGAATGTTTCTAAAATGTTGACACAATTCGTGATAACAGCTCTGTTTGTCAATATTATTGGAAATATTCATTATTACACCAAAGGTTCCAAACAGTGCATCATAAGCTCTGTTTCTGTTCAGTTTAGTTACCCTACAATATTGATGTGAAAAGATAGGAAACACCGAAGAAAATTTTGATTTATGAAATCTATTTATTTTTTAGATGTTAAAAAGACTGTCCTACCCCTTGTCATGGGTTGAAACCACTCTCGGAGGGGACAAAGATGAAGATAAACCTCCTAGTCATCCTCATTCAGCCGCAGATGTTCAACACTCTTCGATGTTCTCCAAGGTATTCTCAAGGTAAGTTCGATGATCGTCAATAGTGGCACATTCAAGGTTAATCCTTATAAACTTGGTGCATAATTTATTGACACACTGGGTACTTGGTTTAGTTTTCATAGTTATTTCTGATTTTAAATTTGTTTCTAGTTTTCAATAATAGATCGATATATTTTCACGTTCGATCATAAATTGTGATTTATTAAGGTAGACTTGTGAATGACCATATTTCCTGTCAATGAAAAGTCTTGCAGCAGCGTAGAATTTGCAAAATTGCTGATGTTGATAGATTTCCCTTTGATAATACTTCAGCTTAATTTATTGAAACCAGAACAAAAATAATAAAAATGCTCTCCATATAGTGTTTTACTATTCAAATATGCTGCTTAGATTGGTGGTGAATGAATATGGAATTTTATACATGAATGTAAGGTCCCACGTGTCAATAAGTCATGCTACTGAATTGATTACGCAACAGAAGCAGCATTTAACCATCTAACAATCTGCCACTAACGCTTGCTCAGCTCGCCAATTCACCTGGTGGACTTTGGCACCGGCCTTTTCCACAAGACACCTTCCGAAGACAGCGGTTCTGGATCAGGAGGTCCCCATTCCGGGGGTAGCAGCGGTCCACCACTGACCGATTCTCCCCGCACCGACTGTTCGTCAGCGTCGACGGGCAGTAGTTTTTTCCCGACTAACATCATTAGTTCTATGGGGGCGTCCGTGGGGGCTATGGGGGCGCAAGTCGGGGCATCGGTGGGCGCCATGGGAGCCTCCGTCGGCGCCATCGGTACGCAAGTGGGGGCTCAAGTGGGAGCGATGGGGGCGCAGGTCGGAGCTTCCGTCGGGGCGATGGGAGCTACAGTGGGCGCCATGGGGGCACAGGTTGGCGCATCGGTGGGGGCTGTGGGGTATGTGTGTGTTTTGGTGGCTATTGCACGACCTGTTGTGAACTGATGGGGTCTCTGAAATAATTAATTTAACATTTAGCTCGGAAGTGAAGGATATGCATTATATGGAATATAGAATAAAACAAAGACATTGGAGAGGATAAGAATGTTCCCACAATTCTATTAGTATGTTGTATTGCGGCCTGTGTATAACAAAATATTTATACAGTGCTAACAGATAAAATATTATGAATTTTGACCCCAAGAACATTTATTTCATATTATCTCTACTAACTTATTTGATATGTTTTCAAGGTGATATTTTCGATTTGACATTGAGCTATGACCTGTTTTCTTGAGTATTTTTTACCGTATCTCGTCTAATAATTATGATAACAATAATATTTATTAAACATTTCCGGTACTTATATACCTACATATGGTAAATCAATAGTTGTACTTCATAATTCTTCTTCTTCTTATTTCGTCTTTGGCCTTTTCTTTCTGTATCTTTTTCAAGAATCTGGATTTTCTGCACTTTTATCAAGAATCTGAATTCCATTTTTGTAATTATTCGAATTTCTTTGTGAATATTAGAGTTGTGGCTTCCTCTCAAGACATCTGTTTACAAGTTTGCTCCAGAGTGAAAACGATAATCCTAATATTATCAGTGCGATTGTAGATTGCTCAGATATAATTTCTAGTTGGCCAGTTTGAAAAATGAAATTTCGAATATATCAAAAAAATAAATATTTCTCGATTCATTTTGTCTTAACTTTGTGGATGGTTAGCCTCATTTTGCTGTGCTGTCGAATATCAATATTTTTCCTTTCAGTTGATTCTTCCTGTTTTCCTCTACTCATATTTTTTTCCTCAAATTCGGTCCTCTTCTTTGTGGTTTTCTCATTCTTTGCTTCCGTTTTCCCTTCCTTCTCCTCCCATTATCTCAACTACTGCCTCCTTTCACCACACCTTTCTTTTTCCTTTTTCTTCAATTTATATCTAATATACATGGCTAGTCATTATGAAAGAAAAATAATGGTTCGTATTCATAATCGAAACGGGTTGTGAGTAAACAAAATGTTACATGATTGCATTAGCATTTCATAAGTTCTTGATGGTTATGAATGAATCTTGCAATGCCATATTAAAATGTGTTTTCAGAGACCCCATTATTACTCAAATCTACACCATACACACACAAAACACCATTGATAAACACAACATTATCGCTTTTCTAGATATAGTTTGCCAAAACCGCAGTATGCTCCTACGTTCATAATTTTTCAACTGTGATAGACCCCTTCGGCGGAATTCCTCAATATTTCCAGGTTTTGATCGATTGGATATCTTTTTCAGACGTTCGTCTGTGGGGACATTCATCAGACAACCGACAGAAGGTTCGAAAACTAAAGTACCCCCGCCAAAATTGGACTACAGATCAATGGTTTCTGTTGAAGATATGCCTGAATTATTTGTCTCTTTCGACAGTAAGTAATAACCGCATACATTTTAGGACTTTAGGGTTAGTAGTCATATGTAATCATAAACGAGAATAATTCATAATTAAACACTTCAAACAATCTTTAGTTCAATTTCATGACAAATCTTCTCTGTTCAATATCCAAAAATATTATTGAAATGAAATTCAAAAAAATAACCTCCTCTAGCTAATACATAATACTATCTTTGTTGGCCGTGACATGCAGGTTTTTATGTCTGACGTTCTGTCTACGGCTGTGATAGACATTATCAACAAATGTCAAATGAGGCAAAGGTCGAAATGTGGTCGTCCTCAAAGTAGATACTAGAGAATTGATTTGAATCTCCTGATTAATTCCATTAGTGATAGGTGTAGCTCCGTTCCTGATATGAGGCCAATTAAGTGAAGGTAGCCAGATTTTACTAATGGTAATTAACTGTTTGTGTGAAATTTCCTGTGTTTCTAAGTGCATGTTCTGCTACGGCTAATTTGTCGCACAAGGTGACAATTTATGTCATGTTCAGAGAACGGGTACTTATACTTCTCTTCGTGGTTCCAATAGAGACTGAAGGTCGGCTACAAGGGTTTCGGTATACCCTGGATGTTTTTAGGTGCCCTGTGGAGTCATTAGCTGACATTGAACGAAAATCGTTGGGGAATTCAAGATCAGATTAAAACCCCAGTGGTCCTTTGGCAACACCAGGAATTCACATTGGAACAATGAAGAGAAGTGTATAAGTACACAGCTCCTCGAACATAAGAGAAATTGTCTCCTGAACGAAAAATTAGCAGTAGTGCAACTGGATTTGAAGTGGCTCAAGCCCTGGATAGAACTCATAGTTACTATCCGAGGCTATATAGGGAGGCAGTAGAAATTAAGGAACACAGAAATAATTCCAACAGAAAAAAGGAGAGAATTAACACTAATAAATTATGTTCACATGCATTCGATAACTCTCGTATCAGGTCATCTAATTCAACAAATAGGAAAGAAGACAAGCCTATCACTGATGGAAAATTAGACAGGAGGTTCTAACCAACTCCTTAGTACCTCAGAGCCTTTGATAATGTAAACCGTTGTCAAAGATGAAACGTCAGGCTACGACCAACAAACATGGAAAATAGCTTTTACACAAAATTTACAGCTGCTTGCGAAAAACAACTACTTCTCAAATCAAAACTACTCTAAACTCAATATATGTCCAAGGAACTGGCTGTTTTTGTTAGGGTAGCCAGGAGAAAATGTTTTATATTGATTTTCTGAGATAAGCAAAAAATATAAGTGAAACGAGATATGTATGGAATTTCTTCATATAAAATACATTCATCGCAAATATTTCAGAAGAAGAAATCAGTAGAAAGGCATATTTTTTATTTTCTCAAAATCACAAAACATTCATATAGTTTTTTGAGGATTGTTCATTGAATATTTGCACTGACTAAAATCCAAACGACATGACTCACTACTTATATTTGTTGAAATGTAGAATACATTGCTAATGATTTAGAAAATAATTTTTTCCATAAGTTGGATTTGAATAAAGATTATCTCTTTTATTAAAATTCTTCAACATTTTTGTGCAGTGTACCGACCGATAATGTCCCTCAATTTTCTTTATAAACTTAGCTATCAAAATTCCAGAATACAGTATACCAAATAAACAATTAAGTTGTTCCGGTTCACTGCTCCACTTTGGTGCAAGCCCAGCAGTATTATCATCTCAAAAAATCCACTGAAACAGGTTTAGAGTATTTATACAAACTTCGATTATAAATAAACTATTATGAGTAATATGCTTTTGAACTACTAATAATAAAAATTGACTCCTTGAAAAAATGCAGTCAAAAAAATCCAAAAAAGAACGTAATTCATAAAACACGTCCAATTAAATTTTATTAACTACATTTTTTCTAAGAAAACTTGAGTTAGAAAAGTTTTTCCAATTATTCAAGCCTCCAGAATTCCAGAAGATTCATAATCATTATTTCTTATTATTTTGAAAGCGTTCATAAAGACCAATTTTAAAATAATAATAATAAAGTTTTGAAAAACCTTATCAATATATGGTTATATGGTAGTCTTGAAATGTTTTATCCAACCAAAATGTTCATTTACTCATTATTGAAATGTTGTTCAATTAGCAAACATTTTTCATTATTATGAGTACCACCGCTCATAGACAAATTTGAATTGAAATCTAACGCCCACATTTAAATAATCGTTTTTTGTGAAAAACATGATAACAATCATTCAACAAACACAGTATTGGTTGATGTAGCTATTTTATTAGTACATTCCTTTTTTTCTGTTCAATTGCTGCAGTACGTTCCCCATATCGTGGGCTAGATTTTTTTGGTAGGTTCTGCATGTCACGCACTGCATTATTTCACTCATTACACTTTTTTACATCTCCACATACACTAATACAACCACCGCTCCACTTTTGTGATTTGTTTTCTTGATTTTTGCAAGTTTGGTTCCAATTGTTGATGTAGAATATTTCTGTTGTATTATTGATAATGGATTTAAGGTAAACGTACATCTATTTTATCTTTTTTAATGTTTTGACGAAATTTCAGAAAGATAATTCAATCGGAACCAATCTCATATGAACTGCTTTTCTTCATTGCGCCAGAAATCACAAAGAGAACAATTTGTTACAGTTTTTTATTTAGCATAAACAAAAAATTGGCAAAAAAGAGAAAATAATTTTATAGTCCACTTATGTCAATTCCAAAATAAAATTGGAATAATATTGGAAATATTCATCACAAAACTCGTAAGGAAGTGTCATAAAAGTTTGACCAATCACAAAAATTGCCAATGCATTTTCAACGTATATTAAATTTTCTCACTTGGGGTGTATTCCTAACACCAGGTTTAGATCATAAGTCACAAGTCATGAGGATTTATGAACAGTTGCTTTCAGAAATAAATTTGACCAATTACTGATAGCAACTTTACCTGACATGACCTTCTAATGGAGGTAGGAGTTTTCGAACCGTAATTGTAAAGACAATTTCAAATGTATTTATCATCTTGAGCTGAAGTGGAATGTCTACGTCACTGAACTTACTAGTATTTTCCTGTATTCAGATTTTATGTCTAGAATACTATTTCAAATTGCAATTTCTGATGGACTTAGGGAAACAGAGATGAGAAGGGGAAATATGTTTGCTTGGTTTGTTTCAAATTTTTCCTCTCGTCCGAAAATATGTTGTGCCCTTATACTTGTTCACAAATAAATAAAAAACCTCTTCTTCATAGGTTTTCGGCATTATAAATAGTACTCATATCTGTAATGTCAGAAACATTTTTTTGTCATCGATCAAGTATTATTCAAAATATGTCAGGAATGGCACGCTAGAAGATAAGACCCCGTTAATCCTTAGCTAGCAAGGTGTGAATTCTGAGAGTTGTCTTTCGTAGGGCAATACTGTAACAAACATCTCAGATCTCAGGTATTTCTGGCGCATTTTTGTACATATTGTCGAATCTCCAAGAATAACTTAGTTTTCTGATCCTCATTGTTTCTTTCCAGAATTGATTCCGAGGCCAGCAAGATCGTGCGACGATCCTCCGTTGTACCTCCGATTGAGAATGGGTAAGCCATTGAACAAGCCGATACCTAGATCTACTCCGTTGATGTCGTACGGAAAGAAGAAGATGCGGCCTGAGTACTGGTTCAGCGTGCCGAAGAACAGAGTCGATGAGCTGTTTAAGTTTATCCAAGGATGGGTGCCTCATTTGTATGGAGAAGTAGATGAGGAAAAGGTGAGTCTGAATATCATTTATTGTATTACCATTTTTGACACTTCGGTTGTGGAAAGAAAAAAGATTCAGTAGGATCAAATCGCTGTTCAAATCAAATCAAATCAAAATCTGATTTGCATCTTATTGACGAAGTCCAAGAAATACAATGTTAATATAGAAAAAGTACTAAAAAAGTATAAATGTAGATATAAAAAAGTTCCAAAAATGTGTGAATGAATGAAAAAAGGATTCGCTAAAATACTCTTGCAAACTATAATAGGGTCTATCAACAAGTAGGTTCTTCACCGCCTTTTTGAAATGAATGTTGCTTAAATTTGCAGATCTCATTTCTAATGGTAAATGATTGAAAAATTTACCACCATTATAGTATATGGAATCCTTGATTAAATTTGAAGTTGGGATGGGAAGTCTAAATGTATAATTGCTATTACAAGTAGCATAAGGAGTAGAAGCAAAGTTGAACTTCGATACTTCGATGTATGTTTATAAATAAGAAAAACCGTCTCTAAGATAAAAAGTGCGATGACTGTCAACATTTTATTAGCAGCGAACGAATTCCTGCACGATTCTCTGGGTTTGACTTTACAGAGACTACTTAGTGCCCTTAGTAATATCAATACAGAAGAGAGAAGGGATGAGTTGCATGCTCCCCAAAAAGGTATTCCATAACGTAGTTGAGATTCAATTAGTGCATGGTAAACGGTCTTTGCGACATGAAAACCCAACTCATTTGAAACCACTCTAACTGCATAACATCCGGAGGAGATGTTACTCTTCAGTTGGTTAAGGTGTTCATCAAATTTCAGCCTATTATCAGATATGCTACCAGATATTTTAATCCTAGACATGTCATTCATATATAGCAGAAACAGATAAGGGCCTAACACAGAACCCTGTGGTACACCAGATTCAATGGCCCTGTTCTCCGAGAGTTCCGTTGTCCTCACCATTTGACGGCGACCTGAAAGGTACGATTCGAACCAAGTGTTCCTTACACCTCTACATCCATATTTATGAAGTTTTTTTAATAAAGTTTTATGATTGACGCAATCAAACGCCTTTGAAATATCGCAAAAAATTGCTGCGGTTATTGGACAGAGTTCGTTTTTATCCCGCAATTTGAATTTCGGGAACATGTGAAGTTATGTTCAGTCGTGAGGGATGGAGTAGCACAAAATTGAAAACAATTTTGGATACCAAAAAAAATTGTCACAATTTCAAAACCACTTTCTGATTAAGTTTCGAGGTACTCTAGTTTTATTATTAGTGTCAGTCAGTATCAGATATTTAAATTAGGAAGGAATACAACAAGAGACAAGAAACATAAAAATAAACAACGACAACTACAAATGGCCTGGTTCTATACAATTCCAAAATAGTAGGCACTAAATTCTCAGAAGTGACTGAGGTTTTTGCCTATTGTTAACAATTTATTAATTGAAAAACCTATTACATGTGGATTGTCGCTGAAAAATGAACGACACCTTGTGCGAGCTAAGGATTAACGAGACCTACTCTTTCAACGTACGATTCCTTTACATAAATAAAAGGTCCTATTAATCGGGTGCTTCTTTTCAATTCTCGCATGAAAAAAGAACTGTAATTTTTCATTGTTAGTTCAGTTTCATTTTTAAATGTTACGTTAAAATAGTATTTTATTCAACTGGCGAAGAATGTGGCCATTACTCAAGAGAATTAAGTTTGTGGACGAAAACTGAAAATTGTTTCATCTGCTCTTTATGCTGTAAGTGCGAATTCTTAGTTCGTTAATTAATAATCTACCAATACGAATATATATTTCAGGAATGAAAAGAGTATTCTTTACAGTAGGAATATAAATTAAAAGAAGAATGAGAAAAAGGAGCAAAACATATGACAAAAAATATTCCTTTCAGAGGGAGAGAGAGAGAGAGACAACATAAAAATGTCTATTAGGTTAGAAAAAAAGCTGTAATTTTTTACAAGTCTGTGTACTGTTCCATAAAAACAATAATTTGTTCTGTAATATCGTTTGCAATTATATTTGAAATCGATATAATTGAAAGTAATGTTGATAGCAGTCGGATCAATCAAGTTTTCTGCATATTTATGAATATTTCATTCATTCACGTCTCCTGTTTCAGATTAAGTTCATTTTTTCTGATAAAAATTTCCTGACGAGTAATCAACCAACTTCCTGACAACTTGTAAAAAGTTAATTTTTAATTTATCGCTAATAATTTGAGTTTAATTGACCCTTTTTTCTTGAGTATGTTTGATCACAAGTGCTACCACTTTTAAAGTATTTTCAGAGATATACCGAATTGACAATTTAGTCCTGAAAGCACTTATGATATTCTGATCTTTTGTATTTAATATCTCAATATCTTTACTACTTGTATCACCATATTTAACACATTTTTGAGATTTCGAGAATGATATTTTTTTTTAATTTCAAATCAAAAACGTTCAATTTTTTCATACCTTCACGAAAACAATGTTCTGATAACTATAAACAATCAACAACAAACGTAGCTTGGTTATTGAATTAGCTCATCAGAAAATAATCCAGCAATGTTAGGTCTGGCGAACTAGGTGGCTAAAGATAAAGTTATTCATTGACCAACCGTCTTTCCTGAAACATACTTTCCAGATGGCTATCTATTTTGGAAGTATCGAGTCCTCTCGTCATACATCGAGATGAGTCAGTTTGCTTAATTAGACAGTAAATTTTGTAGCGAAAAGATGAGCATTGTGTCCAATGCTCAGTGTCAGTGACTCACTGTGGTGTAAAACATGAAGAAATCATTAAAATTAATGTTGTCATGGAAAGAAAAGTGGGATGCAGCAGATGTTGAGATGAATATTCAAATTATGATTTACGTCAGTTCAAGTAAATGATGACGAGAGGTTTCAATTATGCATGAATATGTGCTTTCAAGTTCACTCGATTTTCAAACAAATCACAGCAGTATAATCGAAAAATCAAGAGAATATTTTTGCTACAAATACAATTGTTCTTGATTTTTTTTTAAGTTATTAATAATTCACCCTCTTTTTTATACAGTAGAGCATATATAATTTGCTCATTATTGAAGAATAGTTGAATAAAAATGTACATCTCTGCCAAACATTTGTTTAGGATTGTGGATAAGTTTATTGTATACAACAAAATTATCTACAGGAGTACTGATAATGGAATATCAATAGCAGGCTAAAATCTGATGAAGAAAAGTATGTTTTTCCAAGCATTAGCTGTCGCCCTCTTACTAAAGGCAACCCTCAAAAAATAAACTTGTGCGAGCTGAAGATTAACGAGGTCTTGCCATTTAATGTGCTTTTAAAGTGTAACCGTAGACCATATTTATCCGTTCAGTTCAGAGAAGTCATTTTTTCAACTTATTCAACTCTACATAATACACAAAGAGGTATTAGCAGACGAAAAATCAACTGAAAGTAAAGAGAAACCGTATTTCATGATTTTTCAATGACTAATCGCGTGCCGTTACACAGCCGTGGTGGATTCAAATTTCGAAGCGATCCAAACTTCAGTTGTATATTATGTGATGGCATGCCTGGCAAATCCAATGAGTTCAAAAACTCTGTTGCATAATTCACAGTTTCGGTGGCATCACAAACTGTATCTTCGCTTTATAGATAAACAATAATAGTGTAGGGAGTGAGAGAAGGCTTTTTGTATGAGAGAGACAAGAACCCGGCTTCGTTTTCATCCTTACTCCGTGTTGTTTACTGAATGAGAAGTGACACCGGGAATAACTGATCTATGATCAGGGTTAAAAGCTTGAATAACTAAAATGACTATTAAAAAAGGGGAGTTAGTGATAGAAGGGTAAAAATTGAGTAAAAAAAATTAACACAATTTTTTCCAAAATATATAATAAAATTGTAAGGGGTGGAACACCCTTATCACTTAGGGATATGAAAAATCGTTTGAGCCGTTTAAGTGGAGTATGGCAATCAACACTGTTCTTCGAAAATGTTATATACAGTTGACTCGCGATAGTCCGACACTTTACAGTCCGATACGCTCGGTAGTCCGACGCTGCGCCGTATGAGTCATCGGTCTAGTTTAGTCATTGTTACCTGTAAAATCGATTCGTGTTGTGTTATGATTTCAATATTAAATAAATTTCTCTTCTTTTGTAAAAACTAAAGCCTGACTTCATCACATATTTTGAATCTTTTCTAGTCAAATATCACATAAAAATTCATGGGCAACTAGATTTCCAAACTTATACACTGCAAATTAAATTAAATAGAGCTAGTCTTTGGTAATCCGACACCCCCGCGATAGTATCGGACTATAATTGAATGTATAGGCGTTTCGTTTGTGGTAGGTATCATAGTATGTTTTAGCTTGAAATGATCTGCAGCCGTGGGTTTCAAAATTCAAAGTATTATATTTGTATGATTTATTATGGATCAATTTCCTTGGTTGCAAATGTGAATCCGTTACCTAATAAATTTTAACATTATTTTCAATGAGAAAAAGTCATGTTTCCAAAGCTACTTCAAGTACTTTATACTTTCATAGCCCTTTTTGAAAAAACACTACGTTCAGGTTGAATATTTAAGCTGATATGAATACTATAATACTCGAATCACGAAGTGATTAGCTAGTTATGCAATACATAATTGCCTAGCCTGCAGCACAATGGCCGGATTTGGGCATACCCCATATTCGTTGTGCATCACAGCCACTAGCACCACATGTCGCATTTTAATTCAATCATTTGTACCTCTCTCTGGTAGGCTACGACCATTTTATTCGGCCTTCGCTAGTCCGTCGGTTGAAATGTAACTTTTTCCGCTTTAAACGTTCGAAATTAAGGTGCTGTGACAGTCATTTCTGGAATAATTATACCTCTCACTTGATTGTTGTCCGATTGAATGAGTAATACGTAAATTTGGATAATTGTCATATGTTCCTGGCGGTTTTGTCGAGAAAAAACAACTGTTTTAACTCGTCAAGTTCGTGGTGTTTATGTGTTGCTTTTGTTACACAGTGCCAGTGCCGCCTTGATGAATTTGAAGAAGCCTGCAGATAAATTGATTGGTTTTTGCATTTTAGTTGGTGCTTGTGAAAAAGGTATTGTGAATTGAGTACATTTCACTCAAAAGAACTTCGTTGTTGTGTTTCAAACTAGCCCCTATTGAACATTTCATCATACCTACTACTTATAATGTTAATTGTATTTATTCCAGCTGATTGATTCTCGAAATCGATGAAAATAAACATTACGAAGTGGTTGGTTAAAGTCTGATTACGAAAGTATTATTTTTTCTTAAAGAAGAAAGCGTATATACAACGTCTGTTCAAGAACATAAGGTGAATTTTTATTTTTCGCTAAAAACATTTATTTATTCATTTATTTCAATTTTGCCCCCTTCACAGTAGCCCTCTTAGATATAATACACTTGTGTTCCCAATCTTCGAAGCAGTTCTGATATGCACTTTTTGGTATGTCCTTGAGCTCTCTTATCGATTCTTTTTTTTTATTGATTCGTCTGTTGTTACTTGATGAAGATCCATAGTAATTTCAAAAATTTGTGGAGATCAAATCGTGAGGTGTAGTTTTTGAAATTTTTATCGACTCGTTTCTTACATCCTCATTCATCGCAATCGCAGTCGCAGGGGGTCAAATCTGGTCAATACGGTGGCTGAGGCAGGTGTATTATCGTGATGCAGCAGCCATGAACCGTTTTTTCACAATAACGGACCTTTTCTGCGTACTGCTGCCCCAAGATGGTACTCCTAATTGACCGTACGACCATGTGGCAAAACTGATGTACTACTCCATGGTGATCGAAGAAAACAGTGACCTTGATATTTGATCGATTTTGACGTGCTTTTTTTGGTCTTGGCTCTCCTGGGATCTTCCATTGGGACGATTGGATTTTGGTTTCGATGCCATAATTCCCCACCAGTTATGACCCTTTTAAGCAAATCTGGATCGCCGTTGACGTCATTCAACAGTTCCAGCGCGATTCTCATAAGACGGTTTTTTGGTCTAATTTCAGCAATTTTGGAACGAACTTTGCTACCAAAATTTCCGAAAAAATTTTAAGATATGAGCTAGCATTTATGTCATAAGGTTTTAATTCATTGTTCACAAAAAACACATACACAAACTGAAAAACAAGTGAGGAAGAAACAATGAAACATGGCATTCCGTAAGATATAGTCCTGTGGTCATTATTGTTTTCTCTCTATAAATTTGCCAATATCATACCATGCCCAAAATGCTGATTGCTGATGATGTGGCAATTGTATACCTGTACTCGTAAAGTCAATGCCTCGATTAATACTTGCAGAACATTCAAAATAAACCTTCAAAAATACTCACATAAAATGACATGCTTTGTTTACTTAGTACAATACTATTCTAGTAATATTCTGATCTATCTTTGTGTTTTTTCATGTACAAGTTGATATAGGTAACATATTGGACGATATATTATTATAATATTTACTTTTTGGATTAGATTAATTTGCTTTGTTGTTTGTGAGATGAATTGGTACTAGCTTCTGTTCGCGACTTCATCTGCATAAACTTCAGAATTTGGTCCAGAGAGAAATGAAAAAAGTGTTAAAAAACTTCATCAGATGAAACAGTTCACTACATATCGTTCTTCTTTTATATGCCTACATAGTCCACGACAAGCCGTTACTATACCTATTTCAATGTTTAGAAAATCCTAATCAAATAAAATATATTATGTATGAAATGCATTTTATCACATTATATTTGCCATTTACTAGTGAATTATCGCAAAATTGAAGCTTTCACACGGAAAAATAGATTCAAGCGGCCTCACAAACTGATGCAACACGCGCGATGTAGAAAGGTTGCAGTTGCGGTGGTATTGTTTAACATAATAATTTGAAAGTGTTTATCGCAGATAGAAATGAGTTCCAAAGTAATAATGTAAGGGTATCATAAAATGTCTGCGAAATCCAACTAGCCTCGAAACAGATCCGCACCTGATGTTGTCCAATCGGTGTTATCTCGATAAGGCATGTGAATTACCAAGTATTACAATTCATTACACTCATCGTTAGCAAAAAAAAGCCTATAATTACTCTGAGCGGTCTGACAAAACCAAAGATCTGTCCATCACTGTCATGATGTATGTAATAATGATATCCTGCAATTTTTATTCGTTTGCTTTTAAAATTGTGACATGTCCAAATCACGTTTTTTATTCGGATTCGGTGTGAATTACCTTAGAATACACAGAACACGATGCTAGATTGTTTGCCATTCAATTTTATTGTTATGCAAACAAGATTTCTAACGGGGCATATTTTTTGTCAATAATATAGAGGCTATTGAATGCTTTTCACGGCTAAAGTTACTTTTAGGGTTAAGCTGTTGGAGAAAATTTTGTTTTGTGGCGAAGAAATTAATATTTTTCAAAGTTCATCCACAGTAGTATAAATACAACCAGTACCACGAGATCCGCCCTAGTTGCCGAGGACCTTCAACCGCTCTTAGGATGAGATTCTCATCCAACGCGTTCAGTGCTGTAGTACCGAAGGATTCGACGGTCCCACGGACATCGGACTTGTTATACCTAATAAACGGTCGGAAATTGATATTGTGTTAAGTTCATTCGCTGGTGTTATTATTGTTTTTAGTTTTTGTATTGGTTATAAGTAACTTACCACAAAATAGTCTATAATATCCTTAAATTTCGCCTATGGTAAAAGAACGAAATTGGTTGATTTTTACTATGGTTCATCCTTCAGTAACCGGAAATGATTATTTTCTGCTCGGAGCTTTGTTCACGTAGTGGTACTCTTACTAGTTAACAAATTCTCTCTTAGACGAAGGTTTCATACATGCAGTCAAGCCGCGTTGAAATTAATCGACTCCAAAGCACACTGCTGTTTGGGTCGGATCTTTTCTGCACTGATGAGAGGTAATGTCTCGAAACCGATCTGTAGGTGATCTACTCGACTGATTTCAGCATGATCCTGCTGCTGGATGAACGAGAACCGCCTGCAAGACTAACCTCTGTGAGGTATCTTGCACAAATGTTCGTTGGAATATAATTCAATGTCCAGCGTGGTATTAGCCGGGAAAGTAGTTGTATTTCGGCAGTCATTCACCAGAACTTAGGGTGTAGGTACTTTGCAAGAGATGAATGTTTTGAGATTTTATTTTGCAATATTATTTTTTTTGAAATGAGGGTAGGTTGAACCTCAGTTTTTTGTAGTCCTAACGTGTATACACATTTGTGAAGTAGTATATAAAACGCGGGGCTTATGAACCAGAGTTCATGGGTTCAGTTATTCTGACGGCAAATTCTGTATCAAGTATTTTTTGATGTTATTACTCTTATTCTGGATACACTTTGCAAATGAATCTTATTTTGAAATATTCCTTATATAATTCGTATAGAAAAATTATAGTACTCTACTCACGAGAAACGGTCCTTTTTTTCCAAATAAACTTATCTCTCTTGAAAATATACCCCTTTCAATCTATCTTTGATATCTTTTAAAATATTTCAGTTCTACGAACCAACGGATTAAGGTCTGTTTTGGGAACAAATGAACTCACAACTCTGATCTGCTATTATAATTTTTGAAGAATCTTCAGCGCTTGAAGGAGCTTATTTATAACTCATTGATTTGAAATTATACGTTTGATGAGTTTTAAAAATAGAAAATATCTGAATGATGTCAACGGATAATTTTCCAAGCGATACACCGCACAAACAACCGATAAAATATTCACATTTAATTATTTATGGATTCATTTTCAATAATTAATGCGTCTTCCAATACGATTGAAATAAAAATAACGTAAATTACCCGGTATGGTTTGAACAATAAATTATTTTTAAATGGTATCATTCCTCCAAAGTGATTAATGATGTATGTATGCGGAGGATCCTTGATCACTTTTATTTATAAAATTACCTTACGTAGTTAGTGAGAATGGAAATAAGTGTGAAACTTCATTACTTCGCCTCATTTGACGTGAATCACTAAAAATTAGTGTAGAGTATGATATAGGCAAAGTTAAACAATGGTGTGATGCCAATTCATTATCTTTCAATATATCAAAGACTAATATAATGTCCTTTGAATGTAACCTGGACCATATAATTCTTGAAGAATACATCATTGAGCATAAACTAGAGAACAAATTTTTAGGCCTCAACATAGAGAACAAATTAAAATTTGGAACGCATATATACTATGCAAAACATTATCCTCAAGTTGTTATGCGATAAGGTCTATCTCTAACTCTTTGGACTACCAATCAGCTAGAAAAGCATACTTTGCACTTTTCGAATCCCACTTGCGGTGCGGAGTTTGTTTCTGGCGGAGCAGCTGTCAAAACTCAATAAGTCAACTTTTCACAATACAAAAAAGAGCAGTGAGATTCATTACCAGAGCTAGAGTCCAAGATTCCTGTAAGCTCTTTTTTAACACATCACATCTTAACAGTCTACTCCCTCTTTATTTTAGAAATACCTGCCTAATGCACAAAAAGCACAAAGATAACATCTCGAACTCAACTCAAAGTTATGCCACTCGTCTCACATTCAATATTCCTCTTCCTATTCCGTCAACAGCACAAATTAAAAATTCGATTCTTTACAATAGCAAATAAAAAACAATTTCAAATATAAATTGTCCTTCCCAAAATAAAATATTTAAACAAAATATTTTTTATTTTATTCATCTTCTCATCATACAGAATATATCAATGGAAAATGTATATTAATACCCCCAGTCCGACGCCTATTAATATTATCTTAAACGTAATATCAGAAAAAACACCGAGCGGTTCTTTTGGCGGTATTTTCGCATTCTTTGTCGGTGTTTTCGCGTTCTTTGTCGCATATCCCTATTTTAATGGCTCGTTAGCGGCGTCCTCAAGGGATATAGAGGGTAGACATATCTCAATGATTTTATGGGTGAATTGCAGTGTTATTTGCTTGAGACGACTATGTTTCTTTCTTTGATGTAGCGACATGTTTGTATTCTTGAAATTCTTTTACTCTCAGACAATACTGACAATGGTTGAACTTTTTGTTTCCATTGTATACAGAGGCAGGTACATACTAGTACATACGATACGTCATTTGACCTTTTGATATATTGTGGCAATTGAGGTAATTATCGTGGCGGTTTATTCAATGATTACTTCTCTTGCAACGCATTGAGTGCTGTTCAATAAATACTTATTATTTACATTTTTTTTATTCCTCTTCGACAGTTGAAGTATTCGTCATTGGTTTTTCAAACCATTTGTTGAAGTTGTTCCCATCGAAATCCATTGAAGTTGTTAGAAAATCCCAAATACCCAATGTGTTTTAACATCACGTTGATTACCAATTTGTTTGATCTCCCCTGAATTAAGTGATCTAAATTATTGCAGCTTTTTTTAATGATTCATCATCAACCATCAAAATTGAAACCATTTGGATATCTACGTAGGTTTTTGTTTATGTATCCGGTACTGGTAATATTGATCTCAGTAGGCGTTACCTGATATATCCATCGTAAAGATTGTCATTTTTGTAAATATACCTACATGTTGTTTACAGTAAAAAATGACTCGTAAAAATTGGAAGAATCAACAGCGACAAAGAAGTTGGAAGGTAGGCGTAAATTTTTTAAACTGTGACAGACACAGTTCGTTAAACTGTGTCTGGTTTCATATTATCGCAGAATTATATTTTATTTTATACCTGGTGAGTTCTGAATTCTGAGAATTCTTTATTAGCCGTCATTTCCCACCACAGAAATAAAGAAAATTAAAAGAAAGCTAAACATTTTTTTCCCTAACTACATTGAGTACCTTTTCAAAAAATTTCAGAGCCATTCAATACACCTGGTTTTATTAAAATTGCAAAAATGGTTTCAGTGGAACTTATTGAATTGAATTACACTGAATACGCATTTGAAAAATGAACTATGATGACGTTTTCCTAAACAAACAAAGTCTTCTTTTGAAAACACTTTCCCAACACTAGAACGAAGTACGGTCTCTCGACGCGTGTTTCCCTAACCAATTTATCGTCCTCAGGAGATCAAAGATTTCCTCAATAAGAGCTTGAGTACAGTAAAGTATACTTAGTTGTTTCCAAAAATTATTACATTGAAGGAAACGGAATGTTGTATTCAGATACTGTTGAAAATACAATTTTAGTAATCACACGTTAAAATTTAAGACCTCGTTAGTCCTTAGCTCGCACAAGTTTCGACTTCTGAGGGTTATCGTTCATAGATGTGTGATAGCTGGTTAACGGAAAAAACATATTTGAAACAAACAAACGTTTATTTGAAAGTGGTTGACAATTTTTTGATTGACTCGGCCGTTACTTGAAACCTCTGAAAAAAATTAATTGTATCAAAAATTTAAATGAATAGCTGAAAAAAACAATTTTATTGAACAATGAACCGTCAAATGAAATTAGAAAAAAATGAGCAAAAAATTAAAAATTGAACAATTGAAAATGAAATAAAAATTGAAAAGATTTCAAACCAAATTACTTCTTTAGCTATTCATTTCAATTTTTGATTTTATTTGGTTTTTTTAGAGATTTCAAATCATATTATATCGTATTAGACAATGAAAGTCCAAACTAGGAAAATTTACAATTTTAAAATTCCACATAAAGAATTCGATTAGAAGCTCATTTAAAGATTAATTGTTTCTTCAATTATTGTTTCATTATTATAATGCGAAGTTGAGGTACACTTTCATTGTGAATAGTAAAATTAACAATGAGTAAGTTGAAGCCGCGTGAACAATAGTAATTTACGTAACAAGTCTGGATAATACTGTTTTTTGGACCAGTAGACAAAATTCTACGTGCATATTTTTTTTATTGTTATTCATATGAAAATTCGAGCAATCGCTAATGTCGAAGAAATTCAATTTTTTTCAATACTTGGGATATTCAAATGCCTTTTGTTGAAGTCAGAACAAGAAGGTAAAGTTTCTGATTCACATTGATGTGATAATTTTTGAATGGTCTTGGCAATTTTTTTTTGTTCGTGAGTGAATTCATATATATCCTTCAGCAACATTGGTGATGTTTCCACCATTATCAGAAAGTACCTAACGTCGCTGAAGTTCGATAGAATACTATGGCCTGTGTAATTTTTAGGGTTGGGTAAATTTCAAAATCTGCTATTCTCAATCCCAGATTTCCAAAACTGGCATTGGCTTGCATTAGATGTTACATTATTTGGCATTATCCGGGAGTGTAATATCTTGAATTTCATTGATCAAGTGGTATGAATTCCTCAAACTGAATTTTGATTTGATATTGGTGTGGTTTTGAATAATTGCAATGAGTTTTTCGGATATTTTAACTGAAGGAGCTGTGACGAAAGAAACTACCGGTCTTATCGGGTAGTTAACTTTGTGTAATTTAGTCAATGAATACAATTCACGTGGTAGTGGGTTCATGACTAACGATCGGAATTTTTCCTTTTCATCCATGACACAATGAATATTTTTCAAAGTTTCCTTGACTTCTTTCTGGTATAAATGGGTAAGGTCGTTTCTGAGACAATCATACATTCCAGCATTTAGAAAGTCTAAAGTCTTCTCCACGTATTCTTCTTTGTTCATGGCTATGACAGTTTTGCCTTTATCAGCTCGCGTAAAAATGTCTTCATTTTCATAGTAAGTGAAAAAATTGTACCAATTTTCTCAAAATGCAAATTCTGAGTAGAAAATCAAAAACGAAATCGTCTGTCGTCTTTAATTTGTCACAAAAATTGCAATCTAACCGTTTTATGATCTATTATGATTTTTCGAAAATATTTTCAAAATGTTTAGTAAAACCTAACCTAACCTAACCCATCAGTTTTGCATTATATATTAAACATCCAACATCCAAATGAATGATCTAGGAAAGAGCAGAAGGGCACCTACTTTTTATTTTTGGTGATAATTCCTATTTTGAAAGCTGAAATTTCGCCAAAAATGAAAATTTGGCACCATCTGTTGATTTTTTCAATTCATTCAGTTTCTCGGTAGATTTTAAAAAGTCTGGGTCATCATCAAATTCATTTGAATGAAATATTCACGAGTGAAAGTAGCTTATTTCTTCGAATATTCCGGTGCTAACGTGAACTCTTTTTTTGTAGGTGAAAGAAAGAGGATTCGTCCTCGCAGAAATGGACACAGAGCTGTGGAGTGACGAACCGACCCCGTCAGCTAGTCGTCATGGCAGTCAAGATGGTGAAATATCAGAGTTAACCAAAGAAAGCTGGGAGGTACGTCGAATTAATAGATTTTATTTTAACATGGCAATAGTTACGTAGAATTCGGCGTTGACGGGATATAGAGAATTATCAGTTGACACTCGATAAGAAATTATTGAATGGGGAAATGAAAATTTGAGAAGAAAGAATCGTGAAATTCTACAAGATATTAGGCAAGTTAAAGAACCACCAGAATCTTTCGCATTTGAAGTATATATCTCAAATATATATCTGTAACTTTCGATAAGTGATAAATCGTACATTCCCAGTTCAAAAATAAACAAACGAATGTTTTATCTTCTGTGGCGCGAGAAATTATTTTACACTGTCTTCGCTTCATCAGTTATCTCTTTCCGAAAATATTATTTCAAAGTTTTCTTTTCTTTGATGTTATGAATATTATTGAGTAACAAATTTTTCTCACAATATCAAAGACCATCTTTACAAGTAAACTTTTTCCGAAACGATGTTCAGAAACACTTTTCTGGAAAATATCTTGTTCAATTCGAATTTATCGATGGCATTCCTCATCTGTTTTCCGTAAGTCAGTTACTATTTTCAGAAAATTATTTTTATGAAACATAACACTGGATATCAAACATGTATTTCATTTTTTTTTCCTAAAAGTGAAACGGGTGACAACTAGATTAACTACTCATTTAATTTATATTTGAAGAAGATTTATTTTTAAGGAAGACATTTGAATTCATTAGCGTTGGAATGAGATATATTTTTGAGGGAATAGAATTTTCAGTTTTCTGAAAGATTTCATCTTCTTTATTATTTGAAACAAATATAGTTTCAAAATGAAAAATCAAATGGTGAGTTCTACTATCTAGTCAGGTCTTTCATACTTCTTCAATTATACCTTCTATCGATCGCAATATGCTTTCTTTTTTCTCCATCTTTTTTGTTTTGAGTCAAATTTAAGGACTTTCATTCTTCTTTTGACCCCCGAAAATATTTCGTGCTCGCGTTATAGTTTCCGAGGTCATGTTTTTTAACTTCTTGGATGGTTTCGTCGATTTTGTATTTCGTTGGACAATGCCATATATTGAAATTTCTCTCTACTTTTTTGATAATTCTTTTCAATATAATGACTAATTTTTTATAACCGTAACACTGATCCTCGTTTTGTTCTTATTTTCTTTTAATTTTTCTCTGGTCTAACATGATCTCGACTTAATAAAGAGTTTTTTTTCCAAGAACGTATTATCTCTTTCATATCAATTCAGTCATTTTATTCACCCCGATTCACGAAACTTCACTAATATATTTCCTTACTATCTTTATCAAACAGTAGAATGCAAGTTGAGTTTTCACATACCTGCATCGATCCTTGTCATTTGGAAAGCATCACAGGATCGTATCAGCCCATTTGTAACGTTGAGTTTTTTTGTCATGTTTGTTATTTTGAACATTAAATTAAAACTCATATTTTACTGTCTCTTTTGAGCAATATGTCCGTTTGATTTGCCGTTCTTGAACAACAGAAGGTATTATTTTTCAAATTATGGTGTCTTTACCGGTTTGCACAATTCAGTAAACTGATACTGAAATCATTTAATAGAAAATACTTGATGACTCCAGATCTGAATGTTATTCTTCATAACGAATACCTCAGCATTGTTCTATATCCTTCAAAACAATATGGACATTATTTTTATTACTACGATGCACTGTTTGGAACCTTTGGTGTAGTAATGAATATTACCGGAGTTTTATCCCAACACCAAACCGTTATTTTAACACCTCGACACGTGTTTCGATCCCAAGTGATCATCTTCAAGAGGAAGATTAAACTAAACTAGTAATTTTAACACCTCGACACGTGTTTCGAATAAAATCAAACTAAACTAGTTCAATCTTGCTCTTGAAGTTGATCACTTGGTGATCGAAACACGTGTCGAGTTGTTAAAATAACGGTTTGGTGTTTGGATAAAACTCCAATATTAATCATGTTTATTCATAAGTTGTTGAACATTCTCATTTACTATCATTTCTCCACCCGTCAATGCTGAATTCTCCGAAAATAGTTTTGAATATATAGTTAAAAATGTAGTAAAGTGATGGTGGTGAAATGCAAAATAAAATTTTGGTTGTATTTGGTGGTGCAGCTTATCAAGGCCCCCTATGTTAAGATCTACAGCATCATCAAGACGCAGACAATGTCGGCAGATGGCAGCGATGAGGTGATTTCACTCACGCACGACACCACAATAGCCACACTCTCTTTAATGATTGATATGACAGTTTATATAATTGATTCTCTTCCCTCTCTGGCATTTTATATACTACATTTTCGACTCTCGGTATCCGTTAATGTTGCGATCTTGAGTAGAATAACCGAATAGGACATTTCGTCAATGATTAACTGATTTGAAGTTTTTATTATGATGATGGGAAGGTAAACCGCTTCGTTACCTAACGCGTTACTTTACCAATCTGTCTGGCTATCCTATCTTTCATACATATGTCAGCGGAAGGCAGGCTCCTCCTCTGTCGTTAGACAAACGCTCAGTATTTAGTGTTTGAGAGACATATACAGTTGACAGTATTATGAAAATCTGTTTGAAGGTGATTGACAACGATAGTAATGTTATTTTTCGGGAATATTTACCCTCATATTAATGTTTTTAAACGTTTTGCAAAACAAAAGTGGTAACCATCTTCAAGAGTTACGCCACTACCATATATGCGACCTTTATTGTATATTTAGTATATTCTGCTTATTCATTTTCGTTTTGTTTATTCATGAATGCAAAACAAGCTTGTCAATAAAGTTTCATTAACGTTTACTTCTTTCAGTTTAACATTCCTACAATAAATTTTCGTATGTAAACACGGAGAGACAGGTTATTAAAATTTCAATTAGCCTGGGTGTATATTCAGGATCCTTATCATTCGCTACCTAATTATCTAAACGATTCATTATAAGAAGGTACTCAAATAACAGCGGAATATTTGAACCATTTCTGTTTCGGTTTAACTTTTACATGATGAAAAATATTATTTTAGGCCAAACTATCTATTTTGAATAAGATGGATAATGTTATCTAGAGATTTGTGATTCACTATTTGATATAAGCTTTGAAAGGTATGAGACGAAAATGAATCTAACTATATTAAAATAAAAAAGTAAGAATCAGAGGCAGTACTGTCTGGTGAATATGACAGGGGAAGTAGAATTTGAGTTTCCCGCTTCACTCCATATGTATACCCCTTAACGAGCAACTCTATGTATGTAGGTCTACACTCTTGAAGTTTGACAACCCCTATAATCTTCATTATTGAATTTTATAGTTGGCACCCTCGATTTATGTAGGTCCCCACTCTTGAATTTATAAGTTTGACTACCTCTATAATCTTCAGTGTTGAATTTTATAATTGGCACTCTCGATTTATGTAGGTTTCTACTCTTGAATTAATAAGTTTGACGACACCTATAATCTTCAGTGTTGAATTTTATAGTTGGCACCCTCGATTTATGTAGGTTTCAACTCTTAAATTTATAAATTTGACGACAACTATAATCTTTAGTGTTGAATTTTACAGTTGGCACCCTCGATTTATGTAGGTCTCCACTCTTGAATTTATAAGTTTGACTCCCCTATAATTTTCAGTGTTGAATTTTATAGTTGGCACCCTCGATTTATGTAGGTCTCCACTCTTGAATTTATAAGTTTGACTACCCCTATAATATTTAGTGTTGAATTTTACAGTTGGCACCCTCAATTTATGTAGGTCTCCTTTCTTGAATTTATAAGTTTGACTACCTCTATAATCTTCAGTGTTGAATTTTGTAGTTGGCACCCTCGATTTTTATAGGTCTCCACTCTTGAATTTATAAGTTTGACTACCTCTATGATCTTCAGTATTGAATTTTATAGTTGGCACCCTCGATTTATGTAGGTCGCCACTCTTGAATTTATAAGTTATATAAAAATTTATAGTCGACACCCTCGATTTATGTAAGTCTCCACTCTTGAATTTATAAGTTTGACTCCCCTATAATTTTCAGTGTTGAATTTTATAGTTGGCACCCTCGATTTATGTAGGTCTCCACTCTTGAATTTATAAGTTTGACTACCTCTATGATCTTCAGTATTGAATTTTATAGTTGGCACCCTCGATTTATGTAGGTCGCCACTCTTGAATTTATAAGTTATATAAAAATTTATAGTCGACACCCTCGATTTATGTAAGTCTCCACTCTTGAATTTATAAGTTTGACTCCCCTATAATTTTCAGTGTTGAATTTTATAGTTGGCACCCTCGATTTATGTAGGTCTCCACTCTTGAATTTATAAGTTTGACTACCTCTATAATATTTAGTGTTGAATTTTACAGTTGGCACCCTCAATTTATGTAGGTCTCCTTTCTTGAATTTATAAGTTTGACTACCTCTATAATCTTCAGTGTTGAATTTTGTAGTTGGCACCCTCGATTTTTATAGGTTTCCACTCTTGAATTTATAAGTTTGACTACCTCTATGATCTTCAGTATTGAATTTTATAGTTGGCACCCTCGATTTATGTAGGTCGCCACTCCTGAATTTATAAGTTATATAAAAATTTATAGTCGACACCCTCGATTTATGTAGGTCTCCACTCTTGAATTTATAAGTTTGACTACCCCTATAATATTTAGTGTTGAATTTTACAGTTGGCACCCTCGATTTATGTAGGTCTCCTTTCTTGAATTTATAAGTTTGACTACCTCTATGATCTTCAGTATTTATAAGTTATATAAGAATTTATAGTTGGCACCCTCGATTTATGTAGGTCTCCACTCTTGAATTTATAAGTTTGACTCCCCTATAATTTTCAGTGTTGAATTTTATAGTTGGCACCCTCGATTTATGTAGGTCTCCACTCTTGAATTTATAAGTTTGACTACCCCTATAATATTTAGTGTTGAATTTTACAGTTGGCACCCTCAATTTATGTAGGTCTCCTTTCTTGAATTTATAAATTTGACTACCTCTATAATCTTCAGTGTTGAATTTTGTAGTTGGCACCCTCGATTTTTATAGGTCTCCACTCTTGAATTTATAAGTTTGACTAACTCTATGATCTTCAGTATTGAATTTTATAGTTGGCACCCTCGATTTATGTAGGTCTCCACTCTTGAATTTATAAGTTATATAAAAATTTATAGTTGGCACCCTCGATTTATGTAGGTCTCCACTCTTGAATTTATAAGTTTGACTCCCCTATAATTTTCAGTGTTGAATTTTATAGTTGGCACCCTCGATTTATGTAGGTCTCCACTCTTGAATTTATAAGTTTGACTCCCCTATAATTTTCAGTGTTGAATTTTATAGTTGGCACCCTCGATTTATGTAGGTCTCCACTCTTGAATTTATAAGTTTGACTACCTCTATAATCTTCGGTGTTGAATTTTGTAGTTGGCACCCTCGATTTTTATAGGTCTCCACTCTTGAATTTATAAGTTTGACTACCTCTATGATCTTCAGTATTGAATTTTATAGTTGGCACCCTCGATTTATGTAGGTCTCCACTCTTGAATTTATAAGTTATATAAGAATTTATAGTTGGCACCCTCGATTTATGTAGGTCTCCACTCTTGAATTTATAAGTTTGACTACCCCTATAATATTTAGTGTTGAATTTTACAGTTGGCACCCTCGATTTATGTAGGTCTCCTTTCTTGAATTTATAAGTTTGACTACCTCTATAATCTTCAGTGTTGAATTTTGTAGTTGGCACCCTCGATTTTTATAGGTCTCCACTCTTGAATTTATAAGTTTGACTAACTCTATGATCTTCAGTATTGAATTTTATAGTTGGCACCCTCGATTTATGTAGGTCTCCACTCTTGAATTTATAAGTTATATAAAAATTTATAGTTGGCACCCTCGATTTATGTAGGTCTCCACTCTTGAATTTATAAGTTTGACTCCCCTATAATTTTCCTTCTCCATTGTGAAAGTGATGGAAGGTCTCACGCTGTTGATGTGTTTCAGAAAGGCGTCTAGTTCAGTATTCCCATGGTTCCATATTATGAAGGTGTCGTCAACATATCTCAACCAGACTCGAGGTTTCTTGTGGGCTTCTTCAATGGCCAGAGTTAATTATTCTTTTTTACTTGTTTCAGGGATTTCAAATCATTTTATATAGTAGACAATGGAAGTCCGAACTAGTGAAATTCATATCAAGGTTAGGTTAGGTACGTACAGCGCCATCTGCGCGCGAATAGATCAAGCAATAATGTCTATAATTCTGTCAAATACAGATCCCGAGCTTGAGAGTTACAAAGAAACATACATACATGCATACATACATACAAGTGAAGCTAATATAAAGCGCGTAAGTTTTGATTGACCAACTTCTCTTTTTTATATCCACTCACAACATAATCAATTAATTAATTAACCAATCAATTCTCACTTTTTATTCCAAAAATGTCAATTTATGGTTGGACTGCAGCCTCAACGCATTTTTTGTCAAGTTTTGGGAATATGGTAGTAATATAGCTGCAGGGAGTCCACCCGAACCAGCAAAATTTTCAAAGTGGTACATGATAATAAAAAAAAGTTTGGGATCCTCTGCTTCAGAGGAAAATTATATCAAAATTATCTACATTCATATCCAAATTCTAAAAACTGAGAATAAGCCGAGTTTGCACTTATTTAATGACCAGCTTATAATTTACACAGAACATGTAGACAGCCATGGGTAATATCAAAAGCAGTATTTCAGGGCATATGAAAGTATCCGGTAGAGCTGACCTTGAAATATTGAGAAGATTCGTAACCGGACGTCATTTCATCCCGTGAATTGGTGCAGCGTCACAGCTGATCAATTGAGAAAAATCTAAATTCGAATGAGTAGTAGATAAAATTAATGTTGGATTTGAGAGCCTGCCAAAAGACATTTTTAGTCGCGGATTCACCGTGAGTTTTATAGCGGTACACTTCATAAAAAATGCGGGCACTTACGTTTGCTCACCTTTCTCCTGAATGTATTTTTAGCCTGGGATGATTAGATGTAGATATTGAAGATATATAGACACTCACTCCTGGCCAGGCATTTTTTTGTGAGTGAATATTCATGGAAAACATTTCTAATTGGAGAATTCTAAAGAAAAATTGAGATTTCGTGGTTTGCATATACACCGACTAAAAATAACACAAATAAACATATTTCTCCTCAAATGGAAAATACTGTAGTTATATTTACATTAAAAATTGTGCAAAACGTCTTTCATAAACAATAACCAGAGTGCCAGACATTCTAATTCTTCCATAAACAATTTTAAATGAATTTTTCATCTTGAAAGGATTCTATGTGTTGGTGTCAAAAAACTTATAATGTAATATGTACAACAAAAAAGCGCCCAAAAATACTTGGCCTGGGCAACAACGGGAATCAAATAATTCTTGAAAGAACGTTTTTCTTTTTTGGTAAAAATGAACTGTGATATTGCGCTTTATATTTCTAAGGCCTTTGACCGTGTGTGGCATGAGGGTTTGCTGGCCAAACTTCGATGCTATGGCTTGTTGGATCATTTTTGTGTATGGCTCTTCAACTTCCTGAAGGAGTGAAAGTAACCAGGTTCAATTCAGTGCCACAAAAACCTAGGCATGGGTTTTCTCCAAGAAGATAAATGTTTCCTAACCAGATATAATAATGTCAGGTCAGACAATTCCACTTTCTGCTTCGATAAGTTTGTTGGGGATTAAAATGGACACCAATATGTCTTGGCACAATCATGTCGGTGGAATTGCAAAGGCTACTTCTCAAAAGCTTGGAACACTCTTCTGAACCAGAAAACTGTACACAGCAATTGTTGATGCTTCATAAAGCTCAGATCGGACCTCCTTTGGAGTATTATTCTCATGTATGGAGCTCCGCCTTCAAGCATACCCTGAAGCTGCTGGTTTTCATCCAGAAAAGAGCCATCCTCCTGATTGGAGACGCGAACATCACGTGCAACCTTGATAGCCTGGAACATCGAAAAAAGGTTGGAGATTTGTTTTTTTATAGATACTTTTACAGGAGGTGTCCAAGTGACTTGGCATATTTGATTCCACCAAGAGCGGTACATATCAGAAATACGCGACGGACTGTGGCTGTTCATCGTTTTGAGGTTCAACTCAGTACACATCGAACTTCACTGTTTAAGAATTCTTTCATCTGAGGAATTGCGTTTATGTGGAATGAACTTCCTGAAAACTTTTTACCAAATGAAGTTAATCTCCAGCGATTCAAATCCAATGTGAATCGCTACTTTCGCACAGACACCGCTCAGAGAGCGCCTTAAAGATTTTTCTGTAGTGCTTATGTTTTGTCCTTAAAAAAATGCTTTTTCGTCACTTCAAATCATCTGATGCAATCAAAATACAGAAGATATTTTACTCACTATAATATTCCTTGCTGAAGATTAGATGAAAATGAGGACAAAGAATCGATCTAATTCCTCGAGTTTTCGCACTAACCCTGTTGAAGAACTGACCATTATATAGAACTTGAACTTTTTTATGCAATGAAAATTTGAATACATAAAATTTTCCAAAACCTCTACAGAAATTTGAAATGTTCATAGAGTTGACAACACTGAATACAAACTTAACAAAATATTCTTTTTTTGCTTCAACCGGGTGACAGCAAAATCATTATACACGTCGCCATTCAGTTGTTTGTGTGATAAGAAATATGAAATTTGGTAGAAAGGTATAGATAAAGGTATTTGTTATAATTGAAACAATTGGAAATCCCTTCTGGTTTAACCGAAAATGGACCCAAGTCAAATTTGAATAGAACTCATAAACCGTTTGATAATAATAAAATTTTGTTTTGTCAACGATATAACACAAAGGGTAATTTCTATTCAAAGTGCCACCAAATTCAATATATCGACACAATGACGTCACCAATGGAAATATTATCAAAGAACTTTTTTGAAATGTCATTTTCAAACCTCTGTGCCAGTGAAAAAGTGAATTTCAAAGTTGATCTGCAGTCTCATTGTAAAGTATTAACCACTGACACAGAAAAATGAACCATACGATATTTTTGACATTTCTTTGTAGAAAAAGAAATACACTTCAATATTGAAGTTCAAAAAGTGCCAGTTCCTATATAGATTTTCGAGATAAATTGAGTAAAATTGTCATTAAAAAATAAGATGAAGGGTATGTGAGTATATGAAAAAATTAAAAAATTTGATTTTTTTCCATGAAAACTAAGCAAACTTGGTGTCTTGTATTTCACTATCTCAAGTTGTTTGAGACTATTTCTATAGGTGACGTATAGCTCCTATAGTTCCGAAATATTGAATTTTATACCGCCATTTTGAAAAGAAATTGTCTTTCAGGTTATATCGTTGAAAAGAGAGTTTTATAGTCTATCAAATTGTCTAGAGAATATACAGGTTTCTATTTTCAGTTGTTTCGTCATTAGAAAATTAACTCCAATGAACTATATTCTTTTCGAATTTCGAATTCCTTACCCGTCGTTAACTTAGCGGTGTGTAAAGTATCAACGACTCTCAGTTTTTACAACACAAAAGTATGAATACTCTTTTTGTCAATTTCCACCTCACAAACACAATTAATACATGCAGTATTCCTATATGTCACTAACAGAAATCAAAATAGTCTGATACTGACGTGTAGAGGGGCCTACATATCCAAGACAATGAATGTTTCGAATGAAAATTCAAAACATTCACTTCACGTTCCTTAGATATGGCAAATGTCTGTCAGAAGCCGCTATTTCCCAGGTTAATACCTGGGAAACAGACTCCAACTCCAACAGACATTTGTGCTTACAAAGACAATCTTTACAGGTGTGTTTAATTTATCTGGGTGGAAATAAAACTCCGAAACCGGTTTGTAGATATTCTCCCACTTGATTTCAGTGAGACCGGCTACTTAACAGACAAGAAGCACCCTCAAGAATGTTATCTGTGGTGAAACTTGCACAAACGCCTATCGGAAGCAAATCATTATTCGTAATGATATTAGTCAGGAAAATAAACAGACGAAAGTTTCACCTTTCAGATTGTATTACCACTGAAAATAAAGGTTGTTAAAATTAATAAGGTTAAACATTCCTGATATGTTGATTCAAATTCATGAGTACGTTGTAGATTTTTATGGAGAAACTTCTACTTTTACTTTTCTATTTTAAGATTTGCGATAGAGACATATTGTAGAGGCAAGTTAGTAATTTTCATCCATAATTTTCAATATGCATTTTCGGAAAACACGCATGCCTTTGGTACGCCACTGATTCACCACTGGCCGACTTCCTTCGATTAACCATTATCACCTTTTACTCAATAAATAAACAGATAAAATATTGTTTTATGTGGACAGGAAGTATTTCCTTGAATATTTCATTTTCAAAAGCTTGTTTTCAACAAAGTTTTGCCTGCCATTAATGTTTACTTCCTTCTAACGTAAACATGTGAAAAAATTAAAGTGTTAATGGAACAGGTCATTATTTAGATAGAAATTGATTTAAATTCAGAATTTTCTGACAGATCTAAACAATATCCAGATTTTGATACTTGCGTACATAACAGTGAATGAAAATATTGTTCATCGATATCCAATTGTGTCTCTTTTCATAAATATTGATACAAGGCGAGCTTGCGTACGAACCACCACTGGCACAAGTCGAATCATTTATGAGGAATGAACAAGAAAATATTGGAATGGGATAATGATTCACGATAATATTCGAATGTGGTTTATATACGACACAGTGTCAAACTGAAAGACAGTTTAAGTTAGTTGGTAGAATAGTTCGAGAGCCAAGAAAGCGACGGTGAACTAATGGAATAACTGTAATAATTACAAAGTGTAATTGAAGTGAACTGTTCAGTTGTAATTTGTGTCATTACATTATTAGATATCTTACACGTTGCTCTTGTAACTTTATTCCAGAAGCTTCCATCACTGAAGAGTCTGAAATATAGCTCTGCATTTAAATGTACTTTAAGAGTAGTGTATTAATTATAGAAATTTTCCAAGACGTTGAAAAGGTTATATATTCTCACAAGAGTATTGTAGTACATATAATGAAAAAAAGTTTATAACTTGCAATTATTCACAGAGTAGATCCATCTTCATCAAAAAAGGCAATATTATTTGTACGACGAATAAAAAGAATGTTCGTATTTGAATTATATATTACAATAGGATGTTTGAAATAGTTTTTTCCGCTTATTATTTGTCATCCCCATATGAACGCCAACTATCAAAAGTTGAAACATGTTTTTAACACAAGGAACAGTATCATTTTTTTCATTAATAGTTATTATTGATTTGGGTAATGTCATAGTCATTTTCAAACAACTGTAACATTTGCAGTCGAAATAAAAGAAAAATGTATATTTTATCGTCACGCTGTGTATTCATAGAATTGCGCCCACAGTTGCAATAACTAAAAGAAGGGCATTCCTGAAAATGTGGCATAAAGCGCTAAGGAAATGTGACGCACTGTTTCCTGTGTAAATAAATTTGGTTTTACCCTACGTCAGTAATATTTTGGTTTTGAAAACGTCATTGTAATGGTTTTCAAAGTGTGTTTATCTATTGGTCTCTAGATGGCGTCGTGAGCCTAAAAATACATCCCAAAGAACCATAAATGGTAAAGTACCCTTTGGTCACTTTTTCCGGGGACGCCTGTGGTTACTTAACTATTCGCAAATTTATCATTTAATGGGTTGTTTTCCGAAGATTAGCCAGGTCGAAAATGTGTACATAATCTGCCAGATCTTTTCCCTTACTCTCTTCTCCTATAAATAGATGCGACTTTTACTGCCTCCGAAAACATTTCACACAGTAGTGGCTTCAGTTAGATGTTTGGTGTTTAGATTTAGTTTTATGCATAGCCCTTCCTTCCTAAAAAGTTAGTGTTTCGATACCAAAATATATTTTCCGAGAAAACTGCACTTCGGATTCTCTTTCGAATTTTTGGAACGGTTTCAAAAATTCACCTCCACCGCGGAAGTTTGTTTCTGTTCCTATTCAGTTTGTGACCTGCAAAGAGTGTGTTTATAAACATGCAAACCGGGTTTTTAAAGTTGGGAGTAGTTTTCAAAAAATGGAAGAAAAAGACGAACCGTTCGGAAAAGGATGAATTGAATAAGGTAGTTATGGAAATCATTGGATGTGTTGATTCATATAATAGACGGGATATCGCTATTCGCAAATATTTAACTAGTTCAAGTATCAATATCAAAGGTTTGTTTCACTTTTATTCCTTGGGAAAGAAAGGTTTTCGCTTTCTACTTCTCCATCTTCTTACAAAAAATGAAGGAATATTCCAAAGGAAGAAAAAAAGCTCTCAATTTCAAAATAAACTCTTCACAACGATGTACAGATCATGCAGAGAAGTAACTTTCACACACAAACTGGAAAAAAAAAACCCACTCGAAACAACTACTTTCATATAAACAACTACTTTCACGTGAATGATGGATGATAACTGCACACTCAAACTTCAGACTACTGAAAGTTACCGTCTTTGTCCATGAAAAAATGCTCAGTTATCAGATCATAACTAATATTATATTAGTAAGATGGTGTACAATACCTTTTTTGAATTTAATTTCAAGAATGGTTCAAATCATTGAAAATTTTTACATAATCTGTTATAATGACAGCTTTTGATCACAAATGCTTTCTTTTTGGATTGTTATTCAATAAATAACTATTGCCAATTCGTACTCTCTCATGAACACTACCTATTTTCTGTTATGAAAACAATTTGATTATATCAAACGCCTTACATAAATATAGATTGAATACCATCTGAATTTTGCTTGAGAGATCCAAAGTTGTAGACATATAAATGAATCTATGAAACCAAACACAGTTTACAATAATGTTTTTACAATTTTTGGTATTATTGAAATAACTAGAAATGTACCTACTCGTATATTTTTTAGAAGTTGTATTAGTTGGACAACTTCAATGTTGTCAGGAAATTTGCCTGTTTCAAAGCTAGTAGTTGGACCAAAAAGTGGAAAAAGTTTTGATGTGTGTACATTAAATTCACTTGTGTTTCAATGACGTCATCATGAACTTTACTACCTGTTTTGAAAAACGCTACAAAGATTGAAAAATTTTAAATAACCATTTAGTAGAAATATATAATTTTTAGGATTCCGCATGGCTCGATTTTGTAACCTCTCCTTTTCGTGTTATTTGTTAATACCATTTCGTGATATATCGCGCATTCTCAATTTCTCCTACATGCCGATGATCTCAAACTTTTTATAAGAATCGAAAGCGAAGAAGATTCTGATATGCTTCAAAATGATCTCAATAATATATCTACTTACTTTTCAGTATCTGACCTATCTCTCAACGAAGCTAAATGCAAAATAATGAGTTTCACACGAAGGAAGTCACCCAGTATCAAGGACTATTTCATTAATCACACCAATTTACAGAGAATCAATGAGATGAAAGATCTCGGGATCATTTTTACTGGTGTGTTCAGTTTCTCTGGGCACATTGAATACTCAGTATCTGAATGTTATATAAAAATGAGCTTTGTCGTACGATCTAGCCGTGAATTCAATCACGATACTTGTTTGTTACTCTGTAACTTCATTGTTCGTTCTAAGCTGGAATATGGTTGTGTCATTTGGAATCCAAAGACCTTTTTATATTCTGATACTATAGAAGAGTCCTGAAAGGATTATTAGGAACACCCTTTTTCAGAAAATACAATGTCTGGCCTTTATTTATATCGTATACGATATAATTTACAAGAATTTAATATGCAACCATTGAAAGATCGCCGTGAGTCCTCGGAAGTGATTTTTGTTTTCAACATTCTCAGAAAACTGAAAGTACCTGAAATTCTCTGTACTATTGATTTTATTGTACCTGACGTAAGACTGAGAAGAAGAGACAATCTATTTCGTGTCTCAAACAATTTGTCTCCTCTTCAACATAGTCTCGAAACCGTTTACAAAATGGTGAGGAACTGTGAACTGAATATATTCAGTATTACAGAGGGACAATTCCTTCGAATGCCCAAATGTGTCTGAATTTTTTTTATGGTCATTTTATTATTTATTGTTCTATATTGTTATATTTTATCTCGATTTTAACTGTATCAATGAATACTATATGTAAGGAACTTCTAAAAAAATCTGTGCATTATGTAAGTGGAAACCATTCTGTTTGTTGTTCAGTATAAATAAATTTCTATTGTATTCTATACTCGTTTGATAAAATAAAAATAGCTGGTCTTGGAATTGGTCAGTTGAGAAAACCAATATTTTCACGTAGAACTTCGTTTTCTGTGTTATTGAAGGATCCTCCATCTACCAAGCAAATTACCCTATTAGAAATATCATTCAATATTATATCTAATTCATAATTTTTGTACAAGCAGGTTCTGCCCATGTCCGAAGAGTTCCGCAGAGCCTTTTATTCATCGGTAGCCCCCTCATTAGATATAGACCTTTCCCCTCCTGATCTAATCGGCACCACAGAAATTCTGACGGACCACCATCGAGAGAATTTATGTAGGCATTTACCTGCAAGAGCAGAAGGCTACGCCTGGACTCTGGTCTTCAGTACGAGTCAACATGGATTCAGTTTGAATTCGATGTATAGGAAAATGTACAAACTCGAGTCGCCCATACTGATGGTTATAGAAGACACTGACAATAATGTAAGTATCTGACTTCATGAGATATTAGCTAAAACTCAACTCTTAACATATAGTGCACCTCTATTTATATTATTTGTTTTGTTGAAAATTATCAGTTTCACAAGTCATTATCCCCATGCTCTTCAGCATTTTCGAAAGGAGTTGAAAAATGATATATGATATATAACTAAACTATATCCATCCAACAAACAAAGCAACCCAAACAAAGATAGATGTGTCATCAGAGCCTGATCACCACGCACATTTGCATCTATTGGGTAAAATAAACACGCCACCTTACGCTGGCCAATCAGATTTAACTGCAATCGGCTGGCGGAATTCATTGTTATAGTGTCGGAGTGGTCGGTTACGTTTTATCGCGTGTACTCTGTACATATATGGTATTTTAAATAAAGAAACTGCTAATTTGTGTCCCTACACTCAACCTAAAAAAAATCTCATACCCAGCCGCATATTAAAAAAAAATAAGAATTCGGCCGCTCCTTAGCGCGACTCTGTACAAGCAGCCTCGTCTTGGATATCACGTGCACTATGCATGATAATGTTTTGGAGCACTATGTTGCTTGGATGGACAGAGAGGGTCCTGTTTGTCAACACGGGCATGATTACTTGGCATTTAAATTCACCATAAACCACATTTTCCGCCCAAAAACCACTCTCAGGGAATTTTCTGTAGTTCTTGTACATCTATAAAAAAGGTTGAGTTATTTTATTAACTAAAAAGAAGTGACTTCTTTCCGGTGGCTATAATAAAAACATTAATTGCCAAAAAACACAATTTTTTCACTTCAATGAGCCTTTGAAAAAAGTCACAACACTTTTTCTATAACTGCCTGGGTTAGGAATTTTCGGAGCAAATCTGAATATTTGTAAAATGGTATATTTCCTGAACAATGATCCTATCATACCATTCAAGTGTTTTTGCGTCAATGGCGGTTCTGGACTGATAGCTTCATTTTAGCTCGATCACTTTTCTATATATTTAATAATTCCCTATCATCTGGCAAATTCCCAGACTATTGGAAAACCTCATATGTCACCCCAGTATATAAATCAGGTCGAAAATCCGACGTGTGTAATTATCGTCCAATTTCTCTTAGCTCAATCCCTAAAGTTTTTGAGAGCATCATTTTTGATTACCTTACTTATGACTGCTCCTCAACTATAGGGACCCAACAAAAAATCAGCTGAACTGGGTCTGATTACCCACGTTGATTTTCTGTCTGATGCTCTGTTCAAGGGTCTGCAAGTTGACTCTATGTATACTGATTTTTCCAAAGCTTTTTACAAAGTTAATCATGAGCTATTGGTCCATAAACTTTGTTGATAGGCAAATATTGCAGTGACTCAAGAGCTATCTCACGGAAATAACACAAATTGTTAGTTAATCATTACTATTCTCATACTATCGCAGTTACATCGAGTGTTCCACAAGGTTCACATTTGGGACCACTATTGTTTAACCTTTTTATCAACGATCTAATTAGGTGTTTCCATGAAAGCGAAGCTTTCCTATTTGCCGACGATTTCAAATGTTTCAAAATAATTAAAAGTGAAGCTGATACATTGTGTCTACAAAACGATATAGATTGCCTATCTAACTGGTGTTCGCAAAGTGGTATGTGTTTGAATGCATCCAAATGCCAAATTCTTCACTTTCATCGAACACATCATCCAATCACTTTCGAATATAGTATAAATAATCGTACCTTACATTCTGCTATTGAAACCAAAGATCTAGGTGTGATCCTAGACTCCACACTCAGCTATAAATCACACATTTCCGCTGTAGTTCAAAAATCTATGAATATGCTTGGCTTTATAAAAAGAACCACTCGTGATCTCACCAACATCACTGCTATTAAATCTCTTCATTTTTCCCTGGTTAGATTTCATCTCGATTATTGTTCCACATTTTGATCCCCTCATTATGTTACACAAAAAGTGAAACTCGAGGCCGTACAGTAATTTCCTGCGATATATTGCCGTCAATATGTGTGTATACTATGACTATACTGCATTGGAATGCTTTTTGAACATACCTTCTCTTGAGGCTCGCAAAAAACAGAGATTTAATACTTCTATTCAAAATTATCAACGAAATGACTATCAGCCCCAAGATTCTCTCCAAAAAATCTTTACATGTCCCCAGTCGTTCAAATAGACAGGTGCAAACGTTTTACGTTTCTTTTCACAGATTTAATAATTCATACAGCAGCTTTATTCCCAGAACACTTCGATTGGCTAACTATTTAAATAACCTTCAAATCTTTAATATATCAGTTTCCCGCTTTAAAAACCATATTCTTCACTTCTGCTTGTGTTGTTGTATTGTGTCTAGTGTTACTTGCCTGTAAGAATTATATTAGTTCATATTATTATACATTTTAATTTTTTCTCAAATAATCTACTTGTTATCTTACTTCGGAATTGTATTATTCTTATAATTTACTTTTAATCCACTGTATTGCATCAAGTACTACATATTACTGTACTACTTATATCTGAATTGGGCGTGTCCGTGTATATATAAATAAATAAAACACATCCTTTGTCCGACACCAAGACTTGGACCAATTACAGGATTTAAAAGTGGTAGCAATAGACCCCAAATCCGTGCTGAATTTAAGTGGATCAATTGATACCCCTTGAAAATGTATAATTTTCATTTTCGGTAAACATAGATTCCACAATACAAGAATGAATGATCTTAAACCTAAATTTAGGGTAGATTTTTTGTTTTAAATTTAGTGTCTGATGAATCCACGCATTCATATAACATGACATTCTTTTATATAAAAAAATGTCACAAAAGTTATACTAGAATTTATCACCTTTGCATATAGAGGTCACTTTTACGATAATGAAAATTTTTCCAGTATTACTGTTTCATTTTTTTTTGTAAGGCGTTTGATTAGAGACGATTACAGTCGTGACTAATATCTAAATTCATCTAAATGCCGTACTTTTGGTAAATTACTCTTCTCTTGGGTAATTACTTACATTTTTCCAAGACTTTCACATGCGCCACCAATGAGTGACGACATGAAGCTGAAACTAATTTTTTGTTTTGGGACTATGAATTAGATACATTATTGAGAGCTATCAAATGATCCTCAGAATAAAACACTTGACATATCTCATATGGCTCTTCCAGAAAATGTAATATATTTGACAGGGGCCCTATACCTCAGGTACAAAAACGAATTAAGGCTAGATTTCTCGAAGTTGTGGACTGTTATTTCAAAACGCCTTCCTTTTTCAAGTGGTCGTCAGTTAACTGAAGCAAATAAGCGTCTCGTTGACAATCCCTAAAAGACACAAAATACTTTCTAGTAGAGAACCTACAGGTATTTTTCAACTTTTGTTCATGAAAACTTCTAAAAGATTTTTGATATATTTATCATCACTTTTTTTTTTTTCAGGTATTCGGTGCTCTCACTTCCTGTGCGCTCCAGGTTTCTGACCACTTCTATGGCACAGGCGAGTCATCATTGTTTTCCTTCACTCCCGAATTCAAAGTCTTCAACTGGACTGGTGAGAACCTATATTTCATCAAAGGCAACAACGAGAGCATCAGCATAGGTGCAGGCGATGGTAAATTCGGTCTGTGGCTGGACGGAGATCTTTACTTAGGCCGAACAGAATCCTGCAAGACATACGGCAATGATCCCCTCACTCCAAAAATAGATTTTCTGGTGAAGACATTGGAATGCTGGGCGTTCGTCTCAAGTTAGATTCGGAAAGCTTGGAATTACGAGTTGAGTACGATGGTCGTTCACAGTGGTGCATATCAGGAGCAAATGGGATGTATGATGGTCAACATTATTTTAACAAACTTATATTAGACAGAGCTTTAGTCGTAGAAAAGAGAGAGGCAATTGCACAACTGTCGGATAACTGATTTAATTGAAAAGAATTCAGATTATTTTCTTTCTACATCCTGTCGGATGTTCGGAGTTTTCAGACTCCTGTTGATTTGATAGGATGTGGAAGTTGGTGAAACGTTCCCAGAACATATAGAAGTAACGGCTGCCGTTCACTCATTAAAACACGTTCAAATTAGTTTTTTATGGATAATGTTACGATTAAAGCTGTTATGAATATTATATACATTATACGCTTAGCTAGCTCATTATTATAACTGTCAAAGAGATTCTCGAGAATAATCTAGCCACTCATCCAGGTTAACTTAGCTGTTATTTCTATTGCTCGAGTGTGAAACTTTTAGTTACCTAGTCATTTTTTATTGTATATTTCGATAACCAGATGGCGGAGAAGCCTCGGGTGGATAACTATGTGCGAGTCATTTGTGTCGCTTGCTTACAACGAATGACTGTTGATAGAGTAGATAGGAAAACCACCGTGAATGACAAATATAGTTCATTTTGAGTTACATTCCTAATTACATGATTTTTTAATTGAGTATTTTTATGTTTTGCTTTCCAAAAGTATACTGTTTCATAGTCAATACCGTCTTCTTAATTTTTGGTTGGAAATCAGTTGTTTCTAAAAATTCAATAGCATAATTTCGAAAATTTCAAATACAGATTGAGAAGGCAGTGAATATTGTACAATAAATCCCTGTCGATTGAAAATAAAGGAACCGTTACAGTTTGTACATTACTCACTTTTTTTATTTTTCATCATTAGTATTATTTTCAATAGGATGTCATAAATACATCAACAATTATTACATAGAAAAAATTGTTGCTGTTGAGGCAACAATAATTGTCAGTTAATAATGAAACAAGAAATCCTATTCAAAAAATTTCAGAGTATTTTCTTATACATTACCTGTGCTGTGCTAACAATACATAGTATTTCAAATGTCACTAACTACCACAAATCATTTCTTTGAACTAACAGGAGTTGATATCAAAATTATTCATCATCCATAACAAGAGGACCATAAAACTTTGGAGAAGTCCAGAACCAATGGAAAAAAAGTAGCGCCCCGAAGATTTTCTACAATAATTTGAATTTAATAATTTTTAAATTGCATATTGTCGAGTTTATAATCGTTCACAAATTCCTTCACGCAAAATTTGTTTAAGTATCTGATAGTACCTTCAACTCTTCCTCTTCTAAACGAATACTCAACTTTTTTAATATCTTATTTCACTTCAAAGATATGATTGACTGAAAATCATTAAATTAGCCTTTCAATTACAGCTTTCATATAAAATCCGAATCCAACAATCCTTAATTTTAATACCTGAACCTCTTGAGTTTAGAATTGTTTGTTAAAGAAGTTTGGAGTTAGAGGATTTAGGTTGTGAACATTGACAATCAAGATAATTTAATAAATCTCAATGGATCTTATTTCTGAAACCAAAAAAAGTTATTTGAAAAATTCAAAACTAGTTTCGAAGAGATATAGTGGCACTTTCAAATGCTTAAAAACGAGTTTTGTATGAATTATTCAAATGATAGCTCGGACATTACAAAAAAAAACATTTTTAGGTTAGGTTAGATCATCTCAAATTCCTGATGTAACTGCGGATGTGGAATATGGATACAGTATACCAACATAATTGAGAAGTTTCAAAAACTACACCTCACGATTTGATCTCCACAAACTTTATTTGAGAAATATATCACAACATGTTTCGCTAAGACATTAGCTTTTTCAATTATGGTTTACCTCTAGTATATAAATATTGAAAATGCTAATGTCTTAGGGAAACGTGTTGTGATATATTTTTAAAATAAAGTTTGTGGAGATCAAATCGTGAGGTGTAGTTTTTGAAATTAATAATAATAATAATAATATTTTATTTTCCACTTGACAATATACATTGTATGAGATTCGTTGGATAAACAGAAATCATTTTACCTAATAAAAAACATTAAAAAATTGATGAATATAAGTTATTTTCATCTGTCAGTTCCGGACAAAAAGTAATCCACAGAATAAATACACTTTATTACTAGCATATCTTTCAATCTATTTTTAAAAACATTTAGGGTAGGGGATTCAGTAATATAATTCTAGGACAGTACGCAGGTTCTTAAGCATGTACAGCAGTGTATTCAACTTATTAGAAACATATATGCAGTGATTTCTGAAATTCAGGGCTTCATCAAGATAAATTCCTAGGAATTCAACTATCTCGTCTTTCTTAATATAGCTGCCCTGAATACAAATGTTGAGTTGAAAGCATTTTTTTTGATAGTTGTGAAATCTGATGAATCTTGTTTTAGTGCTATTCAGAAATAAAAAAAGTTCTCACTGAACCACTATGGATCTTCATCAAGTAACGGCCGAATCAATCAGAAAAAAAATTATTGGGAAAAGTTTAGTCTAGTATGTGGTTCAGAGAAATGTTGGCCTGTGATTTGTGAAGTCATTATCCTCTCATGCAGAGGATTTGCTCTTAAAAAATATAATTTTCTGTAACGTATCGAAAATTCCTTTATGGTATGTCTATTATCCGCTACTTGGACTTGAGCTGATTAAAACTCGTTGTGTAAAATATGATCACCCAAGCATAACTCGGATATACCAAGTTTCAAAAAAAAACAAGAAATGTTTCATATTTACGATAGTATTTCAAGTTTATCTTCCCATTTTCAACTATTCCTGACCAAAAAAATTCTGATGATTTGAAATGTTGAGCTATTGATGTGATTTCAAGAAATATATAATATATGAATGTTTTGTACAGAAAGTTGTCGACGGTATGTATATGTGTACTGATGACTTATTGAAAAATGTATCAAAAAAACATATTTAAACCTGTATCAGTTGTTTACATTGAGGTAGAATTTCAATCTTCTTCTATTTTGATTGCATTTTTTCGGATGGTTTTCCTCGCGACTATCTGTCGACTTTTCCAATGATTATCTGCGCAGCCAGGTTTGGTTATGATTGTGTTGTAGCAATTATTGTTGGAAGCTGCCTTGGCTGTAGTTTATAATTATCTGTCAATTAGATGCGTAGAAAACATGCCATATCATTTGTCAATTTGATGAGTTAATGTTTAGAGGCTGTTATGCGGGCTGCACGTCCCAGATCCAAACGGTTGCCTGAACTCTCAAAAAAATTGAATTTGTACTTGTACAGATGGAAGACGGTGTTTCACTATTTGAATAAAATCGTACTTGCTTGCAAAACTTTCAGATGTGTTTTGGAAGAAATTCAGTAGAAATGATTTTGAGAGTACATCCAATTATTGAGATAGTCGATTGCCTTGTTGAATAGAACTCCACTTAGGTTTGCTTATTTAGCTTACGACGGCAGTCCGTACATATGATGTGAGGCGTTGCAGAAAACACGGGCAGATCGTTTTTGTGAATTTTGTTACCAAGTGTTTGATATTGAGGTAGATCTGCGCTTATTTTTTGTAACGTGTCTACCTTTACTTAGATTAGGTGAACTTGATGTCTAAGATTTGTGGACCACTTTTAATATTCGAACATGATACTTGTAGATAAAAGTTTCCACTAGAACTGTCATGATTGAGTGTTAAATTGGGCCTGAAGTAACACTTATTTAGAAATATTTATCTGTATAAAATATTGTATATAAAATTAATAAATAGTATCTTATAGTTGTATTTTAGTTTGTTTGTTTTATTTCCTTACCAACAATTCTTTAGATGGATTTATTGAAAAAAACTGTCAGAAAAGTTACAATTGCAATCTCTGGTATAGAATGAGAAAAAATTAAGAAACACTCACCAGAATTATAAGACCTTTTTCGAATCATGTGTCACAGTACTGTTAACAGTATAGAAAAAGGAAAAAACATGACATGAAAATAGGCGTTTTAATTTCTTTTTTAAGAAGATTCAAGTGCTGTCTTAGACATTAGTCCACAAGTTGTTTGACAACTGAAAAATCAAAAAAGTTAATTTAAATAACGCATGCAATGGAAATCTTTTCACAACTCTTTTAGAGAAACTTGTGGACGATGGCCTGTGGAAGTTACTGGGTGTTGAATACAGTTCCTGTATTTAAAACGTCTGATGAGCTCATATGTGAAATTCCAATTTTTTAAAACTTGTGAATGATGACCCTTCTGTGTCCATCTGTCTTGTATAACTATACAGGAAAGGATTTACAAACTCTAAAATTCAAAAAAATCATCCATTGTCCATCATGATACTTATCAATCTCTACAAATTTAGGAATAATTTCTTCAAAAACAATAGAATTCTTCATTTCCCACCAGGCAGCCTCTCTAATGTACAACAGACACCAATTTAGGAAATAAAATAAATCACTCTGAATGGAATAACTAGTCCATTGGGTTGGCAACCCACAAAAAATGATATTTCAGTAGCCTGAATCAGCAGCATGTTAGGTACTAAATTTCTATTTACAGTTAGTTATCAGTTTCACCAGAAGGGCGACAATTAATCAAAATTTAAATTCCTATCAAATAACTCCTCCCACACTTGAAAAACAATGTCTACAGCCATCTGAATTTCGAACAGGTTGGAGCCTGGCTCCCTTACCCTCTCGACTGGCGTTTGATGGACAATCTCCCTTGCCCCCTCCCGAGTTGAGTGCCCCGAGTTGAAATCTCCACACGGTTACTGTGTGCAGAATATCCCATCTCGTCCATCCACCCCCGCTCCTCCGAAGCGGTCCTCAACTTAAAGATAGGCACTTCAGCAAGATTAACATCTGACCTCTTTTAGTCGAAAGTCAGTCTTTAGGTACTTTTGCTTTCTAATCTATTGTTTGTTTTTATCGTGGATTTCCTAACTGATTTTTTGCATGGGGTCCCCAAAAACTAACCGGAGACGAGTGTCTTTATGTCGCGAGCAAGTGTTGTTTCCCAGTGAATCTGAAAATGAAGTGAATTTGAAATCTAGTTAAGGAATTTCTATACTTACTGGAGCCGCCTGATAGCGACTCTCAGAGGTGGTCTCTGGTTCTGCTTCGTTGGCCTCCTGAGTTTATCCCTCTCTCGGAATCTGGAAAAACAATGTTTGCAGCTTGACAGTGATTATTTAGTAATGTTGGGTTTGGAGACTAACCTAGTAGCTTTGTATATAGCTAGTCTATATACAAAGAAATTCTTAAATAATGTACAAAGGTTTGGATATATAATGCAGAAGTGGCGCCATCTATTATGGAATGAATTAATCAAAACAAATGTCAGGGTTGACTAGAAACCAAAATAATTTTGAAAATTCTTATGGCGCGACTTATGAATCACCAACAAATAAATCTTAGCAGTAACCTTAAAAAATTAAAATGGATGTGTTGGATCATCATAAATCATGTTAGTCAGGGAAGCTATAGATTATGCTGTAGACGACCCCTACCGATATAGAAGGCCAGACACTCTGTCGAATGAGGCCCTCATATCCCCCGTTAAAAGATGAACAATCTTTTCATCCAAACACACCAGCCAGGCAGGGGTCCACCGTGAAGGGCGGTACTGATGTCCGAGGACATTCATGCCGCCACCCATGATCAGTTATGACCCGCTTATTCTTCTGAACGAGCATCAGTCCTAAGGGTAAGGGAGCCAGGCTCCAACCTGTTTGAAATCAAGATGACATTGGTCATCATAAATCATTATGCATTATGATGAAGTGTCATCATAAATCATAAGGCTTTTGTTGAATACAAAATGATATATATTTCCCGACAAGGCAAATAGAATAATAGTTTCAGTTCCAATTAGTTATATAAGTTATACCAAGATGGATAGAAATACCATCACTGGGAGTCTTATATAAAATATTTTGACAAAAACACTCAATCATTACACTCATTGTACTTCGGCATTCCATCCACTGAGGCGCTAAGCGCACACCAAGGACACAGTAAAAGCTAACTTCTACTGTGCCAATGTTTTTAACGTTTGGATATGGTTTTTGTTCCATCTTTCAATATGTGTCCAGATTTTGGCAAAACAAAAGCGAATTAGATTTTAGAAAAATGGGTTTGAATATTATGCTAAACAACTCCTATACCTTGAGTCTATATACAAAGCCTATACCATCCCAAGGACTGAACCATATCGAGAGGCTGAAATAATAGACATAGGACAAATTTGCTTCCTTTGATATTACATCAATGAAAGAAGCTACAACCATCAGGTACATTCATTTCACTAGATATGGGGTGAATTAATTCTATTGAAATATGACATACCTACAAAACCATCAGACAAAGACGTTTTACGTACCTTGCATCGAAGCTATATGGTGTCATCCTCTGCCATTTCAAACTTCTCAACTGAAGGAATACCTTTATTCAAGTCTAAAATTGAAAAACCAATATTACTATCCCCTAGAAAGAAAATTCATCAGTTGATTGCTTTGAAATAAATTAAATTTAAAACTCACCTCAATGTTCATCTAGGTGGCTGTATTTTGTATTTTTCTTTATTGATATTACCCTCATTAAGGAAGGTAGAAATGAAATAAATGTGATTTCATCTCCTGAAGATGCCGACCTGATCGGTGAAACGCGATTTGAGAAGAGTAACGCAGTTCTGGTGTTTGAGAAAAGAGTTTGTTTTGGACCGTTTTTATATTTAATCATTCTCTTTCACATCTTCATATTTTTACATTCATTTATGTTACTTTCATGAGAGGTTGTAATGTACATCTGTGTCATAATACGATTTTGTTGAAAAAACAAACAGGATCTGCTTTTTTTGAGTATGCACTATTTATTTACATTTCCTAATTTTGTAAAAAATAAAATGTAATGGTTACCTATTATATTGTTCGAATGAGAGAATGAATATTTTTAATATATTTTCTGCTTGGTAATTATATTCCACCAAAAAGCTAGAACTGTTTTTGTTTCATAATGAGCAAAAACCCTATATTTTACTTTTATATCCCTTCTATTGAAAATCGTCGAGACTTCGTGAACCAAGTATTGGCTGTTTTGTGTTTTGATTAATGGAAATAAATGAAATGACTTGTCAGATTTTGAAACAAGAATTGTCAGATAAAAATTTTTGAGATTTTCTGCATTTTCGAAAAGTTATTAGTCTTTATAAACAGTTTATTCCATTTGTATCTTTTTCGATACGTAATCTTCACCAGGGTAGGTGTTGTTTTACGAATTTCAAAACACCTGCACTGGATATAATGAAAAAAAAAAGTTTTCAACTTAAAATTATATTTATAATATTTCATATATGATATTAATAATAAATACATCACATACAAACATTCATCACTAAAACAATGCAATAACAATTTCCAAGTTATCAAATATATAAGCCTGAATTATATTTAACAGTAAGACAAAGCTATCAGTAACTGTACTGTTACTTGTGTAAATAAACTAAAATTGAACTGTTCATATACAACTGCCGAAAAATGGACAGTTTTCATTTCTTTGAGACACTGGTGAACCTAAACTCTTCTACCCTTATGAAGTGCCTCTACTCATCAGCTCAAATTGCAAACCTGTAGTGACTATCGGATGGAAACACTTCCCCACTTTCTGACTTACTGATAGCCTCCAACCGAATTTATCCAATTCATAAATGACTTGGCACTGGCAAAAAATTAACATTTCAAATGATTATAAAGTAAAAGTTAGAAAAATAATTAAAAAAAAATTAAAAGTATGACTCTAATCTCCAACCTAATGCTTGCTTTGTATACTGTGTCAAAAAGTATCTTTGTATAATAGGAAAGTTTTTTCTTGAGAATATTTCATAAATTTTTGAAAAAAATCTCATCTAGAATTCGTGTTTTAATAACAATTTAAACTGGTAACCTGAACCAAAACGAATTTCACGAAAGGGCAAACTTATCTTGAATCCGAATCGAAATTGGCACAATGTATTTTTTTTTTCTGCGTGATCCCCCACAGTGTTGCAAATTGAATTGACGAAAGTAGACTCATACAGCCTAATTTTTTATTTGATAAATCCTTATTTCCATTGTTTAAAACTCTAATATACTATTTGAAACTTCGAAAATGGAATAAATTTCATCAAATGAAATTGTAATTGAGTGCTCTAAAATAAAAACAAAAATAACTGCTTATATGTAAATGGTATTGCCTATTAGAAAAATAAGTGTTTTGCCTTCAAAACAAATATACCAATTGTTGGGTTACGTTTCATAACAAGGCTGTAAAGATTTGATTTTAGTTATACCAATGATACTATTGTTAATAGACTTAAGAGTTTACAGATAGTAATTACTATGGCATAAAAAAATCAGAAGTGAAACGTTATCTATTAGTGCAGTGAACATTCAAATCATCTGTTTTTTCCTATATATCTTATTTATATGAAGTTTAAGCGATTCCCACCATCATGAAACCCTAATTAGTAAAGCTCTATTTTCAAACCTGGTTTCAATATTGAAATAATATTTTTCAAATGAAATTTCTGAAGGACTGATACAGAATTTTAATTAATATTCAAGAAAATAAACTAGCTTCTTAAAGTCATGATGATTGCAAAAACCATAAGTTTTTGCAGTTCAGAACGATATGGTTCCTCGAATTTTCAAAGGAACGTTTCATAATAGGACGGTAGCCACACCAGATCGATATTGAAATAGTTTCTTCAGCATTGGTGTGAATAAAAAAAAAAGTCAAAGTTGAATAGAGTTTATACCATCAACTCTCCCCAAACGATCAATCATTTCCTTCAAATTGCCGAAAAATAAATATCTTTACCTTCGTTTGTTTTGAAACGTAGAACAGAGCATAATAGTACAGTATTAAAACAAAATGGAATCGGAGAGATTCTCAAGGATCAAAATTGTTTGCTCAACTAGCAAGAGCAGTTATCTTTGCTAGCTTGTTGATCACTGGACAAATTGTTACGACCTGGTTGCGAGGGCTTGTGTTGTACTCCAGATTCAGCAGCATTGAGATCCAAACGACCATCTTGGATGCTCTGGTATATTTTTTTTGCTGTTTCAAGAAAGGCTTCTTCTACATTGTCACCGCTGAAAAAGAAAACCTCTATATCGAACCAAGTTATTATCATAATAGAGTGCGAACGTAAATACTCTCCCCCTCAACTTTTGAACGAATCTAGATATCGAGGTCAGACAAAGTTCACTTAAGAAGGTATCATTCACCCCTAACAATAATGAAGTCCGTGGATTTTTTCTCTTACATTATGAAGTGTTCCTGGAGTTGCAAGCACTTTTTTCTATCCACAATACTACAGATGTCACATATTCCCTCGAAAAACATCTAGAGGTGTCATGTCAGGTGCGCTCTTCTAAGGAACCACGTTTGCTCGTCTACTGATTTGGTAAATTGTCAAACCCAAATGGGTTTTTAACTATTATTAGGTTTCAGTTTGGAAGTGCCTAGATGACAAGTGATCCTCTACATTACCTGATATAACAACCTTAGATTTTTGTGAGGATTGATGAAATCTGAAGTAGACAACCACAGTCTACTCCAGAAGTCATGATTAATATAATAAAAGGTGCTCCAAAGGAAATTACCCCAGAAACATTCCATAATTAATTGATAAACATACAAATGAATGTGGTTAGATACTGTCATCAAAGACATGAGTAGATTCAACTCATTTGTGATATTGAGTGAGGAGGCTACAAGTTGACTCAGTCTATACTGACTTTTCCAAACCCTTTGCCGGGAAGGTGCTGAATGAGTTCAAAAAAATCTTTTCCATGTGGTGTAGAAATAATTTGTTAGAGGTGAACATTGATAAGTGTCAAATCATTACGTTCGCTAAAATTAGAAGTCCAATATTCTATGAATATACATTGAATAATATAGCTCTTAAAAGAGAAACATTTATTCGCGATCTGGGAGTTAAATTTGATAGCGAAATCAATTTTAATCTTCAAGTATCAGAAATTGTGGAAAAAAGTCTCAAAATGCTGGGTTTTGTGTTGAGAATTTCTACTGTTTTTTCAATTTAAAAGAAAAAATAAATCATATTGTGCTTTCATAAGATCCATTCTTGAATGTTGTTCAGTTATATGGAACCCATACTATAATGTAAATATCGATTTGATTGAGAATGTTCAAAACAAATTCTTAAGAAATTGTGCTTTTCACTTTAGTATTTAACGAAATGAACAGTCCAATAACCACATGGAATCGAAACCAAATGAACAGAACCAAGTTAAATATAAAATCATTGGAAGATAGGAGAATTTCTATGAACTTGAATTTCCCCTTCAAATTAATAAATAGTGAGATAAACTGTCCAGAACTATTTTAACTAATAACTTTTTATGTCAAACAAAAAGATACGAGAAATCCAGACATTTTTCATATACATTTTTTCCATAGCAATTATGCTTTGATGCCGATGCCTCGTATTTTGAAGCTGGGAAATCAATATAATAATAACTTAGATCTGTTTAATTTATCACTTCAGGTCTTTAAAAATCAATTGAAAAGGCTATAGTATTTTCAAAACTTTTCTTTACCTTACCATTTTCCTTGTAAGTACCAGATTTGTTACATCTTTTTTCTTGTAAGTACCAGACTTATTTCATCTTTTAGTAATATAGTCACTAGACATAAGAATTTATTATTATTTTGTATTTCACACTTTGCTAAATGTTTTGTAAAATTGTAAATTGTAATGTAGACACCAGACATGAGCATTCAAAAATACTTTGTAGTTCCCCACACTTTGTTAAATATGTTTTTGTAAATTGGCTTTGCCGTTTAATAAGTAAATGAATTTTATGAATGAACTGGGTGCTTCAACTTGTTATATTATCCAGAATGGTGCTGAAGAGGCAACAAGGCAAGTGTTTTATTCCGAAACATCGATGTCCGCCATTGTGGATGTTCGATATAGAATTGAAATACCTATCAAAAGAGTTATCATAAGACTCCCCTTTCTATTTGTAAAAAAAGTTGGTAGTGCTATCTCGTCGTCGAGTGATGCAACACTATTGTCTTTTCCAGTAAACTTTGTCCGATCTTGAAATCTTGTTCCTTTCAAAAGTTAAGAGGGGGGGACTATTCACATCCGCAGTGTATATGTTGAATAGGTGAATTTCTTTAAGCTATCATTGAAACTAACAACAACCCTGATTTGCGCTCACATAAGACTCTAGATCAGGGGTCTCCAAACTACGGCCCGCGGGCCAAATCCGGCCCGCCAGTGTCATCAATCCGACCCGCGACAGCCAATGATTTACTGTCATCAATCTGGCCCGCGACAGCCAATGATTATCTAATTGTTGTTACTATTGCTGTGATAAGTTGAAGAAGAAAACACAGATTGATAATTACTCGGTTTTATATACTTGCAAGGTAAAACTTAACGACAGAAATGATGACAAAGAAAACTCAACTTAAGTATCTAAGTTTAAGCATATTAATAACTAACAAATAATTGAAATGAATCACAGTAAAACAAAAACACTAATGAGATTTATGTAATTGTGATTTTCCACCGACAATACTTTGTAGTTGTGTATCAATTTTACTTGTACCAATTATCAAAAGAGATTTAAGATGCTCATCGGGTAATTGAGATCTGTAAACATTCTTTGTGTACTTCATCTTGGAAAACGTTTTCTCACACAAGTAAGTAGTACCAAAAACAGAAAACAACCCACAAGCAAATTTATGCAATTTATCAAATTGTTCCAGTGGAAGACTCTTATAAAATTCCAACAAAGATGAATTTTGATATTTGTTCTTGAGCATATCACTGCACCATAAATCAATAATTTCCATTTGGACTTCCGGAGCCAGGGTTTCAATGTCAGAATCAAAAGGATTTTGAAAAAACTTAATTCCATGACAATGACATCAAAATCTGAAAAACGAGTATCAAAATTTATCTTCAAAGCACTCAAAGTTTCGATTGCAAAATTGACGGGAAATTCAGTCTCTGTAGTGTGGCTGAATATTTCACATGTTTCAAAATATGTGAAACATTTTTTACGTAATTGCGAATGAAATAGTATTATTTTCTGCCTGAAGGATTTGATATTGGTGTATAAATCAGGGAGAAGCTGATTTTGTCCTTGCAATCTCAAATTCAGTTCGTTCATATGATTTGTCAAATCGACATAGAAGGCTAACTTCCACATCCATTCACTATTTTCTAAATCGGCAAAAGGGCGCTGCTTCTCATTTAAAAAAATTTTGATCTCTGCTCGAAGTTCAAAAAAGCGCTTAAGGACTTTTCCCCAATTAAGCCAGCGTACGGCAGTATGATATGGTAAATCATTTTCTCCAATCTGTTGAATCAACTCGCGGAATTGTCGGTGATTCAGCCCAGTGGATCTGATGAAGTTAACAACTGATATGACTGGCTTTAGAACTTCAGACATATCCAAACATTTTCTGCACAAGGACTGTTGATGAATGATACAATGTAAGACTAATGGTTTTGAACCACCATCATTTTCTACAGCCTTTGTCACAAGTACAACCACTCCTTTATTTTTACCATACATATTTTTGTCTCCATCAATATCAAGGAGTTCTTCATCCACTTCATAGCTTTCATCTATTCCGCGAATAAAAATCAACACCTGAGCAGTATCTGACACATCCGTTGACTCATCCAATGCTAGAGAAAACCACTCATGATATCCATTTTTGTCAGATAGTTGAGATGATATATTTTCTGCGATGTCTTGCACCCTCCGAGCCACGGTGTTTGCTGACAAACTGACACTTTTAAATAAATTTACCATTTAGGGGCATATTTCTTCGGCTACTGCAATCAAACATTCTTTTATCATTTCTCCATCGGTGAATGGTTTGCCACGTTTTCCGATTTCAAGAGCCACACGAAAGCTGGCGCGAGTTGCAGACTCTTGTTCGGTGTTCGCTTTGGTAAACAAAGATTGCTGCGATTTGATTCCGCGTTTCAAAGCTTCAAATTTTTCCTTTCGCAAACTTCCTGAATACTTGGAGTAACTTTGAAGATGTTTCGATTCATAGGTTTGTTTAATGTTATAGTCTTTGAGAACAGCTATGGTTTCATTACAAATTAAACATAGCGCCTTATTACTGGACTCAATCACAAAATACTGAAAGTTCCATTTTTCTTGGAACGTTCTGCATTCACTGTCGATTTTTCCCTTCTTTTCCATACTAACAAATCACACATAAAAACAATAAGTCAAATCAAAATACTTTTATTGACGGGTGTTACTTTATTTCACAATAGACAGTTCCGCTTCCTTCGCCTTTCCTACGCAGACTAACTCGCAGTTGCGCCGCTAGCCTTTTTATATGCAATTATTACTGCCACCTCGAGGTGATCGGAATACACCAGCTAGAACCAGAACTTTCTCGAACCAACGCGGTAATTCCAAATATTTAATTACGCCTAATGCCACCTAGAGGGTAGCTGAAAAAGATAGTACCACTACTCCCCACTAGATGTCGTTAAGTGTCACAATACACAATAATAATTGAAATGCAAAAAAAGCGTAAGTTTGCTTAGGTCACACACTTTGCGACTATCCTAGTCTAGAAATATAGTTAAGGGCAGAAATTGGCCCTTGGAACAAACTGAAAAAATCATTATGGCCCGAAGGATTCAAAGTTTGGAGACCCCTGCTCTAGATGTTATAGGGATGTCAATTTGCTTATATGTTTATGTACAAACATAAATTACATATTTGGTTGAATTAGTTCTAATTCTTTTATTGATACTGTGGATCATATTTTTAACTTTCATGTCTGTATTTATTCAAATTGTCATATTCCACACCCTATGAAAGTACTATATTTTTGTATTAATCGACACCGTCAGCAAAGATATGTATTAGTGTGTATTATTATATTATAAGTAATAAGGTCATCCTTGTAATTGAACCTATGAGGTCTGTTAGGGTGAATAAAAAAAATATTTGGAACCAAAAACTGTTTACTTCTTTACTTAGCCAATTTCTAAAACTTGAAAACGGAATCAATTGATATGGCATAAATTCGGTATTGTATAATACCTAAACATAAATATAAAAATACACACAAATATCCCGCTGACTACAAACATTAATCAATGACCCCCTCAAATGTTATGACAACATTACTGAAATCAACAAAAATATCAGCATAAAAGTTATCAAGGTGATTACATATTAAACATGAATAACTGTATTCATTACATGGATTGTGAGTCAGATATCTCCATTTTCAAAAATGCCTAAAAATATTATAGGAACAGTAATTTATTTTTTGACAATTTATTTATTTATTAACGGCAATGCCTATTTTTTACAAAATAATTAACAGGTTCACACATATGTATTTAACAGTACCTAATCTAAGCTGGGTTTAAGGAAAAAATATATAACATGAAATAAACAAAAAATCGTAAAAATAAGTAAATGAATTACAATCTTTTCAGTTTTGTTAAATGTTTCCCAAGAAGAATCAAAAATTTCTAAATCTACATTGTATGTATTCGCAAGTCTCAATATTCTACCTACAGATTCATTCCGGCCATAGTTGGGGCGACAAAAGGGTACTTTGAAGATTTCTGAGTTTCTTGTTCTCCTTGGATTCACATTTGGAGTTATAAATTCGACAAGTTCCGGAGAATTGATGATACCATTGATTATTTTATGAATTAGTGTAAGATCTGATTCTAATCTTCTATGAGCCAGAGTTTTCAGGTTAAGAATGTCCAATATAAATTTTATAGTCATATTCACCAATATGACATCCCAATTTATATGCAGAGTACCTTAAAAACTTATTTTGAACACTTTCAAGCATATCAATATCCTTATGATATGAAGGGCACGAAATTGTGGAATTGTATTCGATTATTGATCTAACAATTGAACAATATATGATTTTTACTGAAGTGAGAGATAATTCATTTACATATCTAAGAATGGAACCTAACATTTTTAGTGCTTTAGAAGTAATGTTTGCAATATGGGGTTTAAATGACATTTTTGGGTCGAGAGTGATTCCCAAATCTGATTGTGCTTGTTGTTTTCAGTTCTGATTGATTTTATATGGCCGGTTAAGGGGATTTTTGTTTTGGAAAAAAGTAAATTTTTGACATTGGTCTATATTTAATTGCAGTAGATTACACCAGCGAACAAAGTTAGATAAATCGTACTGTAATAATTCTGTATCAGTTGAGTCATAAATAACTTTATACATCTTCAGGTCATCAGCAAACAAAAGAAATTCACTATAAAGAATAACATCTTTCAAGTCATTTACAAATAGGTTGAACAGCAATGGCCCTAAATGATAACCCTGTGGTATACCCGATGAAACTATGATCAAGGAGCAATTTCAGTATTTTTCACCAATTGAAATCCTTTTTGAGCTTCACCAAATAGATTTTGGATCAGGAACAATATAGTTGTCCTATTACCCAATTGGTTAGAAGCATTCTTTGTATATTGTATGTTTATTTAATTTTTCGAAGCTGAAGAAAATTGAAAGTATAGTGTTGAATAAAATTTAAGATATCTCTAAAAATTACAAAGAATAAAATAGAATGTTGGTCTTTTTATGACCCGTTTCCACTTATTGAATAATTGTCTTTGAACAATATTTCAGTATCTTCAATAATGTGTATCGAAAAATACAAGTCATATCATTTATGTCTCGACTATAATCTTGAAGGATCAAGACAAGTCAGAAATGTGTTTTATTGTACAAGTGAACAGACCTTTTTCTCAACAGGCAGAGTTTTATTTCCATTCAAATGTTAGTAAAAAGTAAATGTTGTGTCAAAACAAATTTTAGACTGTTACACATGAATATTTTTTTTCTGTCCGAGAGCATGCATTGTCAAAATATTATACATCGAAGAACCACTTGGCCACTGGCTATACAGGATGTCAACTTAACAACTCATCGAAATAACTTACAGCCTTTAGTATACACCTTATATTCAGGAATAGTGCTTCTCCGTTAACTCATCTCAATGTAATATTTAAAATGAATTAAGAAAAAAAAATAAACAAAGAAATTAATGAAACATTTGCAATTTTTGTGTGCATGTACCATGAAACTTTTTTTCTGTGCTCAAAGAATAATATTTCAAGGCACACAGGATCTCTTGAATGGGTTAATAGTTTGAAGAATTTTGTCAATAAAACATAAATAGATAAAAAACACTCACGTCTTTGCACTAGCTTCAACAAACATCAAACCATTTTCTTCGGCAAATTTACTAGCCTCCTCATAAGTTACATCCCTCTGTCCTTCCAAATCACACTTATTTCCTATGAGGAATATAACTGTACTGGGATTGGTTAAGTTCCTGGTGTCTGTCAACCAACTGCTGAGGTGGTTGTATGTAGATCTCCTAGTAATGTCATACACCATCAAAGCACCAGCAGCGCCACGATAATAAGACCTTGTTACAGCCCTAAAGCGTTCCTGTCCAGCAGTGTCCCATATCTGGAGTTTTATTTTCTGTCCAGACACTTCAATGATGCGGGTGCCAAATTCTACCCCTATGGTGTGGGGGCAATCAGCCATAACTGAAATTAACATGTTATGATGCTGCTGTTTTCTTCATCAATGTTAGACAGATGAATATTGGTTTTCATTCGATCACACTATGAATATACATTTGTATAGAAATGATGAGTTGATAAAAATGGAGTAAATGATATAAATCATCAACATTAAGACTTAAAACATTTCACAATATGAATATCAAATAGAGGTATAAAAGTTTTCTCACATATATAAATATATCTGTACGTATGAAATAGAGAAAATATCATTAGTATATTCAGTCAGAATATATACTTTGCATGGAGTCAACTATAAGGTAATCTTTGATTTTAGTTTTGAACATCCTGATATCCAAATAAGTTAAAAAAAGAAATTTCTCTCCAGATGTAATCCATGATGCAAAAGTATTTAATCTGATAAATTAACATTCACCAACACTGCGTGTTCTGAATAACAGAGGTATTACAAGAATGCGTAGTTATTCCTCTAATACCACAAAATTCAAGAATCTCAAGTAATAAATGATGGTTAGTTAATACAGTTAAAAGCTTTGGTCAGGTACCAATATGCTATAGCAGGGTCTTCGTTTTCCAGACTTATACTCAACTGCTAGATGATTTCAATTACTGTGTTGGTGGTAGAATCTATTTTTGATGAATACAAATTACCATTCATGAAGAATATTAGTTTCATTTAGAAATAGCTCTGTTATTTTCCACAAAACCATACAATTTGAATAGGTTTGTGATTATCAGAGGAATTTAGATCTTCTTTTTTGTGAATTTCTTTTATGAAAACTATTAGAAGTTCTGCAAAGAAGTTGTTCATTTTTAATGTTATAAATGTCACAAACTGTAATAGTCAAAAATATCAGTATTATATGCTGGGGAATTGATATTTCTTGCTATATTTCAACAGAAAAGTAATTTGTTAATGTGTGTCTTTTACTTACACTTTTTCTCAGTGAATTGGTGGAGGAGACATGACTTCCCCACTCCCATGTCGCCGATTATGATGTATTTGAAAATGTAGGAATAATTGTAAGGACCAGCTGACATTTTGTCTGAACTGTAAACAAACAAATCAGAAAACACAAAGAATCAAAAGCAATGACATACTATCTCGCAATTGATTATCTAAAACATTAAGGATGTAAAAAATAATTATGTGGTTAATGACTAATAAAGGGTAATAGTTATACACAATATACATTGAAGCTAATTATTTGAAAGAACTTGAGCTAAATGTAGTCTAGAACAGCAGTACATTACCATTTACCTTTCAATCACTCGAATCTAAATGAAACAAATTTTCAACAGTTCAAAGTGAAAATTAACAAGAATTTTATGGTGATCGAAACCTTTCTTTGACACGATGTGATAAACTACAAACAGTGGGTAGCCATTTTCAATCCTTTTGACAAGAATGACAAGTAATGGAGTAATTAATCTAGATTCTCAATTGATTAATGGTTTGTGGGGGCGAATATTCAAATTCTACAGAAGATAAATCCCATTTTAACGACTTTGATTAAAGGATACTTCTGGGATCCAGAGAAAAATGAATTGTAACATCGGTAAATGATCTGTCAAAATGCAACTGGCGCCAAATTTGAAAACAAACTTCAAAAACGGAACAGGGTTGAAAGGTTCATTCCAAAAAATAAATAAAGTATATAATGAGAAAGGATATGTCATAGATACTTGATATTTAGTGAAAATCTTGAATAAGAAAGGAGATTTACCGATTTCATTGATTTGATTCGAAAAACTGTTATTAATGAGACGTGAAATAATCATGTAAGGACATAAGGGCCTCAGAGTGATAAAAAAGTATATTATTATTCTGAGTAGAAGGGCCACATATGTGGCCAGGGCCGAATTTAGGGGAGGGCAGACGGGGTTACTGCCTAAGCGCTTCCCCAACAATAAAAAAAATATCAAAATTTTGACGGGTCAGCTAGATTTCAGCGAAATTATCAACGACATTTCGCCGAAAAGCTCACAAAGTTCCATTCGTAAACGCGGTAATTTATTTTTTAATAAATTGTATTTGAATTCTTTCATGACATAATTTCATTTGCTGACAATACATTTTTGAAAGACGACTGATTTTTTTTTTAATTTGGAAATATTTGGGTTAGGTTAGAAGCAACAAGTTAAAAACTTCTTTCATACATGCAATTCTATTTTAAAATTCCTACTTTTAATAGTTATGAATTTTCAGAACAGGATCCAAATTTTCACTAATCCAGTCAGAAATAGATAATTCTTTCTGCATGTGTGAAACTCGGTGAAGAAACATGTTTCAGTGAAGTTTGATAGAACTGACCGATACTGGATGAAAACCCATTATAACATATTCAAAAAACCTACTTCTCAATAAGGTCTGTGAAATTTATTAAATATTTCTCCATGAAATGAAACAACAGGATCGATTATCGACATTTTATTATTTGTTACATTTTCTAAACAAAGCTCAGTATAGTATAAAAATTGAAAATAGGCCTATGGGAATATTCCCTCCTCATAAATATCGAAAAATACTGGACGTGCTTTGAAAAGCTGGGCGGTGCACTTTCTACACAGCATTATTTAGAAATCTCACTTATTTGGAATGGATAAATAAAGTTTTCGCCTTTAGATTTAATTCCAACAAAAACAGGGACTGAATTCAACAAGAATTGAGATCGAAATATCGGTGTGCAATTTACTGATAGAGTAAAAAAAACTAGTGATGGTGAAATATATACACTTTGAGAGCCAGTTTATTGTTATTTATTGCAAAAATATTTTTGTGTCAAATATATGCCTAATTCTGTGTTTGTTAATTACGTAATTACGCAAAAATTCAGCAATGTAAATTAATTCAATACAAAAAATATATTCAGCGCAGGTCTCCATTATTAATTTTCCTTTTAACAATGAAACTGTTCCTCAATTCCGCAGTGCATTAATGAAACAAAATCAATTGGAAAAATTCTACCGACTTTATAAAGAAATTCTCCCTAATCAAATTCCCTATGTGGAATTTTAAAATTGTAGTTTCAACTAAGTATATTTGATTACAACATTCCGTTTGGTTGAATCTAGTTATGTTCAAAATATGACAAGTATAGTTTACTGAAACACAAGCCATGTATGAGGAAAAGTCACAGTGAACTGTACCTGGTAATTTCATTCACATATCAACAAATTCCATACAAAATCATTTTCATATTCATATTTTCACTTAGTAGGTTTTACAATGAAATATGTTTATTGAAACTTCGAACAAATATTTCTAATAGAACTATGCTGAAACCAGTTCTGACAAGTATGTAAATTTCCTAAAAGGTACTTAATGTACTCAATAAAATACAAAAATTTTCATTTTGGAAAAACGGCAGTTGATTACTACAAGAACAATTCAATTTTCTTTTCTGTAATAATCTTGGCACTTGATTATGTGAGATAACATTCAATTTTGCTCAAATTGCACTTGAATGAGTGCAATTTTTGCCCTTTCAATAATCACCTCGTATATACATATTTTTTGAAACCAAAGAGAGCATTAATTACATATTTCGGAATCATAAGTTGCTGGTCTACAATAACCATTTTTGGATTTTGTTAAATAAAATTAAATATATACAGATTAAATGTGCAGAACAAAAAGTTAAATGCTTTGAAGAAAAACTAGAAATCAGGAATAAAAAATATCCCAATTTATATAAATAGAAAATTTTCTAGGAATTAAAGCTTATATAGATTTTCAATTGAATCAGAGTTCAAATGAAATTCATGAACTATCATCTAACTTGTTCGATTGATGACCTATTTATTTTGTGGAAAGAGGATAGAGAATATAACTTTTGGCTAATTTCTACAGAGATTTTTATTTGTTATGTTGAGTTTGTGTTTATTACACTATTCCTAAGTAAACTGACCAGACAATTATTTTCTCTATCCTATAGTTAACTATCATCTACAAAAAACTCCTCTCATCAAAAATATTTGTTGATATTGTCACTGTCTCAAGGGTAATATTGCCTGTAAATACAGCAGCAGATTGACCTTAGGATTTTGAGATGGGAGCACATTTTCAAGTGGTGTAACCACCAAGTGGCTCATTGAAACATATTTCTTCTGTAAACAATGGCAGATTTGAATCAAAATCTCGGGAAGGAAACATATGTTTCTCATAAACACAAAATAGTATTTTGGTGTTCTTAAATCAAACATATAAATTGAAAACTAAGATATAAATATACTAGGAGATAAATCCCATTTTCGTAAACATGTTCAAATAGTTGCCGCTTCCAAATGAGAACATCCATACTAAAACTTAGAATATAAGAAACTATATTCAAGTAACACAACTGAGATTTTCACTAAACAGTTTACAAAACCGCAACACGTGTTTCATATTGAAGATGCTATTGTATAGTGAAACATGTGCTGCGATTTTGTAAACTATTTAGCGAAAATCTAATCCAATAAAGTGTAACATGTAAGATGGATTTTCACGAAGTATCACCCAATCAAATAACATGAACTAAAATATATTAAATGCCTTCAATAAATGTATTAGTTTATAGATGAAACATAAGACATCGAATTCTTCTAGTTTTAAATTATTTCAGTAAATTTGTTGAAAAAGTCAGCATAATCCATGTTTAGTATTAGACATTTCATTTTGTAGGGACGATATGGTAAAAACTCAATTTATATATTTAAATTTAGGGTAGCGAAGTTACTCCCTCTTCTTTATAAATCTGCTTTTGTGAATGAAGGTCACAGAGCCAGAAAAAGACACCTGAAACTGTAATATCACTTTCGATAAAGTATTATTTTTTTGTACTTCAGGGGCGTCAAGCTATTCAAAAATGCTGACATCTTACACCTAGATCTTGAAGTTTTTTGCAAATTCTCACCATATCTTCTTCACTTGAAGCTTCAACTGAGCCACCTGGTATATTATTGGTTAACTTCAATACAATTGTTCCGCTCATCTCATTCTTATATCCTTAATAAGATTCTGACTTAAATATTTCTTCAAAAGCAGGTGATTTTCAATTAAAACACAATAAATATCATAATATCCGATATTCAGAAATGAATACAATTTACTTGACTAATATGAAATGCTCGAAGCAATTTTTGAATCTGAAAAATTCCCGTTCTCAATTCTTTAGTGACACTAACAACACAATACTCAATATGAAGAAGACACGAGTTTTTATATTCTGTAAAACCTCTTGAATTGCACAGATATAGACAAAAGTCAAAAACTATTCATCATTTCAATATATCTCTCTCTCTGTAAATAAGTTTCATGTAGATCAGAGATACTTCAAGAATAGCTTCCTCTCAGTAAAAAAAGATAGAAACATAAAACATTGAAAAAATATATTAGTAGGCCATATTCATCAATGTAAAATAATCCCCAGAAAAGACCAGACATTAATCTTGATGAAAAATACTTTCAGTTGAATTGGGAAAACAGATGTTCATAATATTGAACAAGGTTGCAAAATTTTATCAGAGATCTCTAAAATCAATGTGCATCAAAAGAGCTTTCAGTCGGACAAAATTTCAGAAAAACATTCGGAACATGTTGAACAAATTTTTGGGAAAGAAAGTTTTTGGCTTTCTACTACTCTATCTTGATACAAAAAAAGGATGAATTCATGAATGAATTGTGTGTATTTTCTATAATGTTATCCAATTTGGTACTAAAGAGCCTTGGGGCAAGTGTCTTAAGGCGAAACATCGATGTATACCAGTGAGGATGACAGTGTTCTATGTAAGTGCAATTTGTTACCATTTATTTAAAGTAGAACTCATGTGAATGTTTGAAATACAAACTGAGTAGAGAAAAGTATCTTCTGTATAATTCAGTGTTCATATAGAAGTATTTGTTTCGAAAGAATTTTTTCTTTCGTGTAATTCAATGTTTATATGAAAGTAGCTGTTTCAGGAGGACTTTCTTTCAGTTTGTGTCTGAAAGTTACTTCTTTGCATGATCTACACATGCATGTATAGAGTTACTTATTTTCAAATTGATTACTTCCTTCCTTTCTTTGGAAGATTCCCTTATCCTTTTTTTGTATCAAGATGGAGAAATAGAAAGCCAAAAACTTTCTTTCCCAAAAATTAATCACCCCTAAAAATATAACCCCTTCAATTCAAATGTTGAACAAAATTTATCATGACTAGAGCAAGAATGCTAAGGTCAGTTATATTGGTGACATTTTAAAAACTTTGTCGCAATTATAGTACATATGCATGAGTGCGGGTTTTAAGCGTTTTTGAAACAACTCTTGTATAGTATATTCTGAAAAGCATTTGTACTAAGTCTGCGGTTCAAATTTGAGGTGGAATTATAATGCATGGCAATACCTTTTTGCTGAAAACTCGCAAGCAGTTCATCGGAAAATTTTCACTGAGCCATTTACAAAACCCCAACACGTGTTTCGCTAAACAATAGCTTCCTCAGGCATGATCATGATGATTTTAGCAAAATGACATTTTCTCCAAATTTGCTCATTTGTATTGTTTTACTGAAAATTATATTATTTTACTCAAAACTGAACATTAGTCATTTTATATGTAGTATTGATAATAAGTGGCTTGAGGAAAGTTGAATGCAAGGCTAAATATACATGTTCTGATAAATGTTTCAACCAATTCAATCCAGATCTATTTTTCAAAAGAGCGGTGTCAGGTCTTTTCTTCAAAAGACAAAAGTTTAAGCATACAATCATTAATAGAAATGAATATGATATAAATAAATATTCATATGAATTTATAAAGTATAAAAATACATCTATTAACTTGAAAAGCTCGGTAAATAATATTGTATACAAAATACATAATATTTAAATAAAAAGTAGATCTTTATTGAAATCATTCACTAGGAATACTTTGGTAGATCATGTGAAGCACTGATAGACTGAAGAGTAAGCCTTTGAGGTTGAGGCAATAAGTAAACAAATTGGAGCGATCAATTTGAAAACTGTAAAAATCAGGAGATAGTAAAGCCTGCTGACAAAACTAAAAACATGTTTATCAATGACTCTTATACTAAATTAGGGGCATACGTGGGAACTTTTACATCATTACCAATTCTGGTTAAAAAACCAAATAGAATTTTTTGAAGTTTATACAAAATAATGCCTACACCAAATAGTTTTTTTAGTGTATACAAAATCATGCCTACAAATATTGACTGGAAATATTGTGCAGCCTCAAAAATTTGAATGAGCAACATTCAGGACGAATTCTCAATGATATGCATGAGAAATATTGCTTTTTCCCACTAAACACATTAATTACTTTGAATATTTCATTGTTTCTAAAAAATGTCAATAGAAAAAACTGCAGTAGTCCTGATATCGGATAAAATATTGCTGTCAAGTGGGGTAGCTTCTATTTGTGTATTAATGATAGTGATAACATCAGTTGCTTGTCGACTAAGTCTGTGAATCATTTTGAAAACTACTAAGAGTTAAGAATCGCACGTTAAAAGGTAAGCCCTCGTTAGTCCTTAGCTCGCATAAGTTTCAATTTTTGAGAGTTGTTGTTCCTAAGGGGGGGGACCGCTGGTTACCGGAAGAACAGATTTTAACAGACAGATATCTACTTTGTATCTACTGCCACGTGTTATCATTAGAAAATTATTCAAATGATCAAGTTGAACCTCGAAACAACAAAGTAATTCCTTTAAAAACCTTCATTTAAAAAGACCCACGAAATTGAATAATCTGCAAATCCACTGACAAAATAAAAACACCTCAATCGAAATTCCAAAGAAACTAACCCAAAACCTATCTCTTCAATCAATTGCAGAACTTCACTGGAAACATAAATCCTTAATCACGACAAGATAGCTACACTCCTTCGAGCAGATCCGTTTGTGATATTGTCAAGACTGGACCATTTCTTCAGACTATTCTTTATAGATTGTTGGGTGTATTTGTCGGCCATGACCCTAGACATTGCCTCAAGTTTTTGGGCCCGATCTATACTTAGCGGCTCACTGGGGAATGTAAGATCGTTTGCTTCAGCCAAAGTGCGCAAATCAAAATAGTATTTGGCGTAGACACTCGAAGGAACATTAATGTTGAATTGTAGCAGTTCAAGAAACTGCCTTTCTAGTTCGTTCATATCTTCCACTGTTATATCTTTCAATATTTGGCAGTAGTCAACGTTCCAAACTGCTTGGTCATCCCAAACTTTGGAAGCTAGTAGAATAGCACCTAAAAATACAATAGATATCTATTTGTTGATATACCAACATTGTTTTTTCATTATCTAGATTATAATATGATTTATTTCTCGTAAGTAAATATGAAGACGTAAAAAACTATTTTCTGTCCTAGGATTAACATTATTGCAAAATCAGAATGAGAAGGTGAAAAAATAAATGTATTTTAATGAGGTGAACCCCAAGAGTTGAAAGGTTTTGTTATGCATATGAAAATGTGTGAAATGTCATCTTTTTTATGAGGCAATTTTTTAACATTAGTTTATACATTACACTCATTTGCATTCAAAATAAAATAGTAGTTTTGTAATGTTTATTTTTGATGTTTGGAGAATAATTTCTAAAGTAGATGAACAAAGACATTTTCATTAAGAGACAGTGTTAAATTATTTAGGAGATACCAACAACTTTTTGGAAATTTATAGCTGCTTAAATATACACTAAAAATTACTATTATTACTACTAGACCATATGATATATTGTGTATATATATATATATATATATATATATATATATATATATATATATATATATATATATATATATATATATATATATATATATATTGTCTGCTTGCAGTAAAAGAAAGAAATTTCTCGATCAGCAATTGATGTCAATTAGATTCAACTGACAAATATCACCTGTTTGACAAAAAATTATTCTGAAATCAAAACCATTCGGTAAATATTTTTTTAAAAGTTCACACTAGTTTTTGAAAAACTTTTCAAGGGTTTTACGTATTTATGTCTACTGATCCTGTAGCTGAAATCAAAACTTGTCATTGAGTTCTAGCACTCAAAAGTTGAAAAATCGACTATTACAGAAACTTGCTTTCTGTAATAACTTCTGTAACTTATAAATGATACCTTCTTTTCACAATCACCTGCTGCAACCCTTTATTCACTTGCCTCTTGCTTTCCATACAAAATATTAGATTTCATCAAAATTGTACCTTTTCCAGAAAACTGTATCATAATTTGCTAAAAACCAGAGCCCTGTCTCATATTTGTATCCATTTTCAATATATTCAGACATACTTTCTGTAAAATCAGTAAAGAACTTGCAGTAGCAGCAATCACTTTTATTGGGTCCATTCTCCACTGTCTGCCGTTTCATTCAATGTTGTCTATCTACGATGCATTCCTCTCTGAAGCTGCATTCCCTATATAGCATGCTGATATTCCAACAAATGAAAACTCTAGCAAATGCAATTATATCATTCAGAACACGATTCCAAAAAGTCGCTATTTTGGTTAAAACAGAAGTTTTTAATTCCACGAAAATATTTTACATATGTGGATAGAGATTACAGCATGCGATCAGAAAAAAAAGGTATCGTTATACGAGTTTGGAAACAAGTTCCCGAAATAGTCGATTCAAAATCTACTGTCATCAAAATGAATATTTAGCTGAAATATCACCTACCTAAAACTATTCTTTTCCAATTAGATGGTTGAATATCTAATTCAGAGTAAGTTAACAGTCTTTCTAGATACACTAAAGTAATAATGGCACATTCAGCAGTCAACTGCGCAGCATTGAATAAAGTCCTTACGAATTTGTAAATTTGTTTGTGTTCAGGGTTGTATTTGTCGTAATCATCGCCCACCCCTTCCCGTGTGAGAGGGTGCAATTTCTCATCAAATATTTCAATCTGCCTGTGAGAATCTCTGTTTTTGATATGGTAATAAATAGCTAGAGCAACACATTTGACTGTATTCTTCAAATTGGGTTGAGACACAGTACTATCATCTAGATATATTGTAGAACATGAACTACTTTTTTTCAAAGGCCTCATGTCTGCTATTTGATGTTGGCTCTTTCTTCTTATCATACCGTTTTCTATTGCTGTTTTGGATCTTTCAATGAATATTGTCTTGGCCATGGGGTCCTGAGAAGGATCAGCTTCCCCATCATCGCCTTCCCTTTCACTAATATGCTGTAGATTGTTATGGCTTATTTCTCCTTCATGCAATGTGTCTTCAATAGGAATTATTACTCTCTCTCTGTGGCTGCTCTCAGGACTAGAGAAAGAACAGCAACTGTTTTTATTTCCCATTTTGTCGTTGGAACCTCCAACTTTCAACTGTTTTTCCTACACCAAGATATTTTGTGTGTTTGAAAAAGTGAGGTTTCACTCATATTTTTATCGAAGGCCACCGAATTTTTCCAATATTGGTTCATTAATTATCTAAAAACAATATACATCTTATCAGGATTTATTATCACAATAATGATAATATATCAAAAACAGAATTCCGCACGCACACCCACTTTTAAAATCGGTCAACTCGTTTTTCAAGAAGCCGGTATACTCTTAGCAAAAAACCATTCAGGAAATATGTAATGCTCTTCCACTTTCAAACTGATATTTCATTTACAATTATCCAAAAAGGATCATATCGAGATAAAATAATTTGAATTCATGTGAAAACTTAATAGTTATTTTTCATAGAAATTTGATCATCTGTCAAGTAAAAATGTTTTTAGGATTAGATATTTTGAGCAATACCAACCGAAAGCAAGTAAGAAAAAATTGTCACTAATATATTATCACAGAATTCTGTGATATTATTATCGATTATCGCATAGCGTGTACAGAAAATTGTAACTTTTGTAATCTCTCAGCGCACCATTTCGCGCTGAGAGGTTCGCAAGCCGATTCATCTTCAAAAGTGATAGTTAAAATTGACGAATCATGAGTTGACGTATCAAAAATGAAAATAGGTTTGTAAAGCATGTTATTAACACAGACTATCTGCGCTATTAAGTTGTCGGTTCGGATACTATAGCATCGACATCGACATAACCTTATGTAGGTTATGTCGGTGTACTATAGTTATCAATTCTGATAGGTCAGCTGTCAGTTCTGATACATCAACTGTCAGTTCTGATACATCAACTGTCAGTTTTGATACGTCAACTCTCAGAGCGTCAACTACTCAGAGTAGTTACTCTGAGGTCAACTATCATTTCTGGTGTGTAAACTGTCAGTGAACACCAATTACTCAGAAATCATTCACCGTCATGTCACATGTGCCCTTGTCTCATTACAAAAGACTGATTCTAGAACAGCCCTATAGGGGATTTATTCTTGAATCTTCGTGTTTAAAATAATATTGACGTTTAGAATGTGGCAATAACAATAGGGAAGTGGCTGGGATAAGATGATACCAAATCAGATTTCGATTCTATTTCAGAAAATTCTTAACCCTTAGGATATTGATAACGGGACTATCTTATGATAACTTAATAAGATTATAGAACATTTCAATCATTTAATTTAATTTGAACTCTGAAGTGAACAGGATACATGATTGCATGATTTCAGGTGACTGGTACGTGAACTACCGTGTATCTCAGTCAGACCAGCCGGTTAATAAATCATTTATCTTCAAATTTGGGTAACATTTCTTATATGACTGAAAAACTAATCGTGGCGTTTATTTTTGTCTCTTGGCATTAAAAAAATTTCTGATACTGTCACAATCTAAGCGACATGTGACCCACTATATTCATTGTAATATTGCATGTATCGTCTTTTAGCATCCTAACATCATTTTATGCCTACCCATTAACGATATTGCGCTTAGAATGTGAAAATGTTTTCAACACATTTTTCGCCTCTTTATAAATAACTTTAATATTTTTGAAGATTAACGAAAGTTTAAAAGTTATTACTAAAGATATATTCAAGTTGTTACTCGAGATAACCTTCGTACTTGAAATAGACAGATCTTCGATTCAAGTATTTTCACTTTACAATTTACTCTCGTTACTTATGATCAATGGTAGTAAGTCATTTTTTGACGTTTGCGAAATGGGCTGACGGTAATGTAGGGCCCAGTTTTGTTAGCAAAACATTTCCCTGTTTATAAAAGGCCCAGTTATGAAATGGCGGATGGATAGCATTGTATTGTCAAATAAAGTTGTGAATTAAAATTTATTTAAAACAACAAATAAATTTCGGGTCTAATGCCTCGTTATATCATGAAACGCAATTTATCGATTTCATTAACGTGTAAAATATTTAATGGCAAATTTAACATGGGGTGAACTATTGACTAATTTGTTTCAAAGCTTTGTTGTGTGTATAAATTCTCACCTAAAAAACTAAAAACAAAACGGGTTAATGCTCTCGATTTATTTACGTAATGGAAATAGACGTTACTCCAGATGGTGACTCGGAGAAAAGTGGATGTAATTCAAGTCATGAAGATGAAGTTGTTGATAGTTCTAGTGCCAATTCTCAAAATGTAAGCAATATAAATCTCAGTAATATAACTAGTAACAAGGAGCATGACAGAGCTAGTGGCAACAATAAGAAAAACATCAAACATGCACTACGACAACAAGCTAAACGTAGACGAAAAAATACAACAATCGCTTCTGGCATTTCCAACTCTTTACCCCGAATAATTGTTAAGCCTCTACCTCCTCAAGTAGTTGAAGAAACAACTACAACCATAGTGCCTACGAGTCGAACACCAACTATGAGAGAAGTTCTTGCTTCTATACCTGGATTCAACATGAAACCTAGAAAACGTACTAACAAAAAACTCTCAACTGCTGCACAACTAGAACAAACAAAAGAGGGTTGCATTGATCTGGAGACCCCAGATTCTATATTGGTGAACACTAACCTACGCCATCTTCTCAATAAGGCTACCTTTGCAGCATTACCTTTATTGTACCAAAATAAACTGGTGCAGTTGTTACCCAGTGTTGACAGGCATATAGCAAGTAATTCAGCAGATCCCAATGCCATAGAGATCAACTCAGGCTTGAACAATGAGTTTTTTGCTAGAGCGTGCTTGGAGTGGCAGGATAGGCTTGCAGAGGGAGAGTTTACACCTGAAAATCAACAGAAATTGAAATTGGAAGCAGATAAGGAAAGAAATAAAGTGGATCCTTGGAAGATAAAACATTTTGAACCTATTTGGGGAGATCGTTCCCTAGTAACAGATCCATCTTCATCTTCAACTGTTTTGAATAGTTCCTTAACCTCAAATACTTCACGACCTCCCATAAAAACCACGATAAAGCTCAGACCATCCACAACCAATCTAACAAAACAAAGTAAATCTTCAGCTCCCCCTCCTATGAAACGATTACGAACCGTAGGTGCTATGACTCGTTCGTGTACGAGCATGAAGGTTTCAGAGTTAGTTACTCCTGTTGAGAATGTGAACAATAAAATACCGATTCCTGACTTGTTGCCGATCAAGCAAATGAAACAAGTACAAAAGGAAGAAGCCCCATTTAAGTCTGAAAGTACTATTATTAATGTAGGTTTAGAAATACCAACAGTTAGTGATAATATTGTAGAACTTCAGGAAAAATGTATTGTTAATATAAGTGATACTATATTAGAGAATAATGAGGAGACAATCATTATATGTTCTTCAAAGCCTGAAAAGCGACAACGTTCACCGAGTTCTGAATCAGAACAAATTACATCAAAACGTAAAACACCTAGCCCCCAAATCCAGAACACTTTACCTGCTCCTGTACCAATGGACATTAGTGAGACAGAAAAGTTATTTATTGAAGAAATTCAAGAGGTAGTTGGTGAGGAAGCCAGCGATGATGATAAAGCTAGTGAAGTTGTATCAGAAGCGCCAACTATCGAAGATGATGCAGGATATGATTATGAAAAAGACAAGATTTTAGATGAGAATAGTAGTAGTTCTAGCTGTATTACAGCACACAACATTGAAGAAAACTCCAGTAACGAAACTATTGAAACTGTAGACTCCCTACAGCTTCATGTTGATTACAAAGAAGATGTCAATCAAACAGATGAAACATCTTCTACCACGACCACTACTGATGTGAAATCAGAACAAGAAGACCAAGAAGAAGAAGAAGAACAGGAAGAACCCGGGGAGCAAGAGGAATCTATGACATCCACTCCAGATATGTTTCACATGGCTCCCATGGAGACCGATCCTCTTCAAATAACTGAAAGTGATAATACAGAGTCAAATACAGAGGAAAAACACACCTATAGCCTTGCAGTTGAAGAAATTCATGACCATGAACCAGAGGTAGAGAATGTTGTTGAAACTCAGACAGTTGAAGTCAATGGAGACATTGGTGATATACACGACATTGTAGAACAGCCATCCAAAGAAATCATTGGGGAGACTTTTCAGGTATTACCCAATACTTTAATTCTGCAAGAAGAGTCCATGGACATGGACAAACCCTCGTGTTCTGAACCGTGCGAAGACGGTAACTGTTTGGTAGGCTCTGCCGAAAAACTAGAAGGAAGTATAGAAGAATGTGATAGGGTGATATCCCACTTCAGTGAAACAAGCTTTGAGAATGATAGATTTCTCGATGCCGAGAATTATGTTTTGGAATCTGGGCAAATTACGCCTTTGGAGAAAATTGAAAAGGATAGGGCAGAAGTTGATATTCAGGCTACTTTGTTTGACACTGCAGGTGAGAATTATTTCTGATTAAAGTTATTTCTTTAAGTTGTAAAAAATATTTTTACGTATCATTTTTCTAGTTCTGTTAACAAATAATGATTGTCAACAACTTACATTAGAGAGATCTAAAACAGATTCATAAAAACATGGTATTCACGAACATGACGAACTTCAATAATTCTTTCTTTAGACTGAGTTTTCCAAAATTCTAGGCATTTCCGAAACAACCTGTTGTAAGAACTCGTTTAGAAAAAAACTACCAATTTGTCAGAAACAAATTTTTTTATAGTTGAGGATAACTTTCTGTCTTCAGACTTGTTTTGATTTCTGTCAAGAGTACTGGTACATGGGATGTTTCTTTGCCGCTTGGGGCTTTGCTCACAAGACGGAGCTGTTACTAGTTAACTATCTTTCTCTCAGAAGAAGGTTTCATACATGCAGTCGAGCTGCATTGAAATTAATCGAGTACCAAGCACACTGCTGTTTCTCGATTGATTTCAGCATGGTCCTGCTGCTGGATGGACGAGTGACATCTGCAAGACTAATCTCTGTGAGATATCATGCAATAATCCAAGTGTCTGTTGGTTATAAATCAATGTCCAGCATGGTATATGTCGGAGAAGTAGTTGTTTTCCGGCAGGCATGAACCTACTGTGTAGGTGAGTTGGGAGAAATGAATATTTCAAGATTTTGTTTCAAAATATCTTCATTTCAGTAAGATACAATAAAATCCAATATATACAATAATAAAAATAACACACATTGTAATGAACAAATATTCACATGTACAAATATACCAGTACATACTACTACATAAATACTACATAATACGTATCACACTAGACAGAAAGAAGATTCACCACACCCTATCGAGGCTTATCAGGAAATGGGATCATCAACAATTTCGGAAGAAATAAAAGAATAATTGGAAATTTTATTTTAATTCCTAATATTCTGTAGTTAATTGAATCAATCAGATCTGTGTAAATATAACGCAGATTATCTTGTGTTTAGTGGAGTATTTATCAATTTTTATTTAACTTCTCTGGACAATTAATCTAAACACATTGAAATAATATAATCAGTCTACAAGTCTACATACTCACTTTTCTATAGTCCATACTGTAATTTCCAATATTTTTATTTATTGCACCACATGATGATACGATACCTAATTGGCCTTTTTTATCACAGTCTTGCAGATGTAAAGACCCCACAAACATTATAACAAAAACAATCCTACACCTCACTCACTAGCAAGTATCGAGTTACCAATATTTACAAAACAAAATAATTTATAGCATAACATTTCTGAACATTGTTATGCATTCTAAATGACTGCACTTTCTGTTAACAGCTCCTGAAGAATGGGGAATGGTTGGTTCCACTACCGAAAAATTACTTCAAGTGCCAGCGTTGCACAACCTGGAAACCAGTGTGTCTACTGTCATCGAGAGCAGCGAGAACAAACTGGAAGAACATGTACAGGTCATTCCGATGCAAGAGGAGTTGGAGGTTAAATTAGAGCAAGGAAGATTTCCAGTAGTGATCAACGATTGGCCTTATGTTGATATGGATTCTGATATGGTGGCGGCAGCTTTAGGAAATACTGATAGTGAGACGAGTAACAAGGAATCAGAGAAACAGGTAACTATATTATTGGCACATTGAATCTTGTAATTACTTGTTATATTTGATAACCTCTTATTAAAGTAGATTAACAGTCAGTCAGTTAGAATATTATAATGGAATACGATTTCAAATATCCCACTTGAAGTTACAAAAATAAATTAACAAAGAAGTTTCCCTATCAAATAAAGATATCCATAACAATCTTGATGTGATGTAAACAATGGTTGACAAATGGTTAGTTATGCTTGCCAACAAATCGTTTAGCTCCCAGGCAAAGCCATGCTGAATTAGGGGTCATTTGATGTCTCTTGGAAATTTATGATTTTCCTTGAGTTGAAGATAACAGCCCAAGTTGTCACTGGTGGGTGGTGTAAGTAAAAATCTTGAAAAAGTGAGAGCAATATCTCAAGTGGGGAGATAATTTGCTTGTTGGGCTTTCATAAATTCAGATACTTACTGTAACTGGGGGTTTTCCTAACCAAACGCCTCACAGGAAGAATGGTACAGAAAATAGGAAATAATTTTCATTTTCAGAAGAGACCTCCATAAATTAATTAGTCATGCCGTATAAATTGGTTGGTTTATGACAAGGTCATGGCCAGGGGGGTCCGGACAGAATTTGCCCATAAAAAGTCTAGAAGGGGCTTGATTTCATATTGTGAATTATCTGAACTAGAAATTTGAGGTTTTTAATTTTTAAAAACGAATATGTTAGTAAGTTTTTTTTCAGTACAGGACTTTCACTGTGCCAATGTAATGGTAATTAATTAAATTTGAATTAGCAGGTCTTTTTTATTGTGACCCCATCCCCCCCGAAACAAAAATCTGGGCACGGCCTTTGTTTATAAGGTTGGTTTGAAGGCTTTGAGTTTTTCATTTTTGTGATACTCCTTAGTGTGGATGTTTCTGAAACTTTTAGATTGTTCAATGCTGGTTTTCTGCAAATCAATCAAATTATGTTGGACATTTCAAAAGAGGGAACCAAATCATTTATTATATTTGAGTTACAGTTTTTTATAATGATTGAGTTGCTGTTTTTATTTGTAGAACTGCAGCAATGTTTTCCTCGTGATAAACTTTTCTTAATGATTTTGATGTGACATTTCAAATACTGTTGTAGAATAAAGGCTCATGCAATTTGCCTTTTTATTCCTGTGTTGTTTTTTTTCTGACAGGCAATTTTGTGAATTCTGATAAACTTGAGCTTTAGAATGGCTAAATTAAGTCTTATTTTCAAATAGCTGCAAAGTGGAAATTGTTCAAGCAGTATCATTAAACTTTTATTACATGGTCATTTATATCTAGATTCAAAGATTTTTTAATTTTTCTTGGTGATTTAAACAATTGTGTCTCCTATTATTGTCAATTGAAAATAGCAATGCTTTTTTGAAGGCTACTACAAAAACCTCTGTCCTGTATTCATCTGTTGACAAGATTTCTCTGTTGGTATGTAGATGGTACATTTATTTGAATAGTTTCTTGATTTGGTACCAGCAGTCTTTGTACGGTAGCATATGTATTTTCTCTCAGCCTTCAACCATCCTTATTCTCTATATTGCATAATGAGATTGTGTTCAACTTCCTTCTCAGTTGTGGATTTTGGTTCAGTTTGGGTGACTGTTGCTGGTCATACTCTCCAAGATTTTTTGTTTAATGCATTGCTGTGGTCTGAATCAATATTTGGGTTGGCTTGAATTAATTCTATCAAGTTTGCAATAACGTTTTCCATGTTGCATCTGTTAGTAGTTTTGTATTAGTTATACATAGGTCTAAGATAAACTCTAAAGCAAGATCAGCTTATCCAAGATCTGCATATGCTTCTATCCCAGATTTATTTTCAAATCACTTCACAGGATAAGATCAGGACTACTGTTAGAATTATTTCCTACTGAGTGTTTTTAAATCTCGAACATATAATTTTGTTGATTTTTGATAAATTGAAATATTATTACTTTTTGCAGAGTACCAGTTACCCGGAATACACGAGTAACCAGGTAAAACTTGAATTGGAGGTCACTCTGACCCCAGAAATTGTCAGCTCAGACAGCACAATCACCAGCACTGTAAACACTAGCAGCAGTGGTTCAAACACTTCATTAGTCACACCCTCTGTGAGCAAACCCATCACTACAGTGATACCTCCTACCACAATCGTTTGTCTCCCTTCTTCTGCCACGACAGCAACCATGATGAATTCTGTGGTGAACGATGCAACCCAGTGTGCTGCATTACCAAGACCTGGTATGGTACAAAGCTCCAGCTCCTTACCTTTGTTATCGTTGAGTACCAGTCAGCCTATCAGAGCTTTGTCTGCTCACAGCAAAACAAAACCAAAGACTTCTCAAGGATCATCAGGAGGGAATCGCAACAGAGGCAGTAATAAGCCTCCTCCTGGTGCAGTGAATCTCGAAAGGAGCTACCAGATATGTCAGGCTGTAATTCAAAACAGTCCGAACAGGGACCAGCTGAGATGTCAGCTAAAGCCGCCTCCAAGCTTGTTGGCTTCTGTTCAGGTTAACAACGGCAAAAAAACGGAGAACAATAGGTGAGTTTTGATTTAATTTCTAAACATTCTGCATCAGGTTCTGATTTGATCATATCGAAACATTTACTAGGCAAACCCAGTACAGTTCGGTGACATCGTCCAGAGGTTCTAACAAACCGTTCACACCGCCTCTGCCAGCACCTGGGGGCTATCAGATGGTGCAGGGGGGCAATGGAATTAAGGGAATTTCACAGAAAAACAGAACTATTCCTTATTCACACCAAAGACAGCCAAGTCCACCAGTAGTTGTAAGGCATGTCTTTACTTCTGGGCAGGGCATTCCAGTAACAATGGCCGTTCTGCCACAAGCTCCGGCACTAAGTCCAGAGGTGAGTTATTTGATGAAAAAATGTTGTTTGTATTTGGTGTTAACACTATGTTTCGTACTAATGTAACAATAAAACTTCCTGATATGGTTATAGCATATGATTTCCTACTGTATAAATGAATCATCAAGAGAATTGATAGAGAAATTAGAGAAAGTGCACACCAATTGATTTTTTTAAATTAGGTACATTGAGATTTCTCAAACAAGGTTGAATGAAGGGAACAAGGTAGATGGGATATGTTATATACTTCTAGAGTATTGCTCTGTATACATAAAAATCAATTAAGAAACATTTCATTAGGAGATTTTCACTGAACACGTGTTTTGCTTTGAAATAGCTTCTTCCGGCGTGTCTTTTAGTAAAGACATGCCTGTATGTTTAATATTTTTATACATATTTTTAATTTCTACATTGTATTATGAATAGTTTATTTGAATTGAAGGGGTTATATTTTTGGGAGTGATTTTTTTTCCAAAAAAAAAAACAAAAAAAAAGGTTATATAATGTATTCTTAATTCTGATATTTTTTACTTTGTCAGTAATATATTGTTAAAAGATAAAGTAAGTTACATCATCCTCATCATTTGGAGAATTGCATGGTATGCTTTGTTTTGATAATAATAATGATAATTATTTAGGAAGTGATGTTTGAACAATTTGCTGTGAACCTCAGAACTCCTTTTTGTTCTATAAAAACATTTCCTACTGTAAAAGATCCATTCAGAAACAGACACCAAACCTGAGTCTGGATTCTACTTGAGCATAACATATATTGAGCAAGTGACTTGGTTACAACTGTTCATAAGTTGATGAAGAGATACTTCAATGAATTAAGTTTTGAAATTAATTGATAAGAGAGTTGAGGAACTCATCTAGAATGATTCCCAAGAATCTTACATTGTGATCAGTATTTGTTAGGGTCACATTGTTGACTATGAAATATATGCTTTCCATTCTGTTTTGCCAATTGTGAATACGAATAACTTCTGTTTTGTCTGCTTTGAAGAATAAATCATTGTTATTGAAGTTATTTTATATCCTGCTTACTATTCTGGCATAATTGTTTTCTAATATTTTTGTATCTTGTGCAGATATAACTAGCGAAAAGTCATCTGCATAAGCGGTATAATGACCTTCAGTAACTACCGATTCAATGTTATTTACATAGGGTATAAAAAGTAGAGGACCCATTATTGAACCTTGTGACACACCCATACTTTGATTCAGAAATTCTTATTAGTGACTCCAGTTCAAATAAAAGTAATGCAATGTTTTTCCTCTGTAGGTGGTAGACGGCCAAAATCAAGTAGGCACTGTGGGTCAATACATCCTGGTCCAAAGGGCGGGCATTAATGACCACCACAGTACTCCTCGTTCGTCCAGCGCACCCCCCTCTCAACAACAAATGAGCAACGCCATAAATACTGGAAGCGGCAGCGTTCCCCAGATAGTTTCAGTAGGCGCCAGAGGCCGCCCGGCTAGCGTAGAAGTTGACCATCCATCACTGCAGAATCAGCCCTGCAACGATTTCGTAGTTCAATGCCCCAACCCTGGCACACAGGCGGTCACGAGGCGGCAACGACTACCTCCGGGGGTGGTGTATGGCGACGTGAGCGTCGACGGTCCTTTGCACAACTATACGATAATAGGAGAAAATGTGATGGTGGATCATCCCGCGGCAGCCATGCAGAGTCAGATGATGCTGCAGAAGACCAGCAAGGCTGGCGACTCGTGCGCTTGCAGCTTGAAAGCTATGGTGGTATGCAAGAAATGTGGAGCTTTCTGCCACGACGATTGCATAGGACCTAATAAATTGTGTCGTACTTGCTTTATTCGGTAGGCTATTTGTAAGTTGTTTTCTGGTTTTGCTTGCTGGTAGGCGATGATTTTGGCCGTTATGGGGTGGGAAGGTTTGATCTTAGAAAATTAGTCTGTCGGGCAAAGATTTCGATTGTGGATTTTGAAAATTGTTAGCAACGGTTGCTTTTGAAAGTTTTTTTTTCATAAGAATTTATCCTATTCTAGCAAAAATGGAACTGTTGAATGTTAGTTTTTCAGACCTCCAGTGTCTAAAAAACAAGTTACTTCACGACATATCGATTATGGATATTGATACTAACAATCAAAACATAGTGAAGTGATTCCTTTTTTTTGACAACAGAAACATTGCCAACAACTTGGAAAGAAACGTGAAGTTTTCAGTTGTACAAGTTGTGAATATTGTAATAATTATTTATCAGGTTTGTAATGGAACCTTTACTCCGTTTTGTTTATAAAGAAGCATATAATTCCATGCTGCAAAGCTACAAAACTATAATATAATATATAATATCCTTTATTGCCATATAAATCTACAATGGACAGGGCAACTATTGTTAGTAAAATATAATTTGTCTTTAAGGAATTCTTATTCCTTCATTTTCTCTAGGTTTTCAACCTTCTGAAGTATTAAAAATACATGAAACTAGATCAACAGAGAATCTTTCGAAGTTCAATGGAGATGAAAAGTTTGTCCCAAAAAGGTACTGCTTAATATAAACCTTTATGTCAAATTAGTCAGTACCTTTTTTTGAACTTTGTCTATGAATTAAACGAATGTATTGAAAAGTAAATATATATATTTCCAACGTAGGCATTTTCAACTAATAATTTTTTGTTTTGAGTCCGGAAAGGAATTATTTTCCTAAATGTTAGCAATTTGAAGAAAGCCAAATATAAAAAAAAAATTACCCGTTTCTTTTATTCATTAAACCGTTTATATTATACAGTAGCTTTTTGGGATCATCTTTTCCGCTTGCTCTTTATTATCTAGATTTTAGATTTATTTATTTTTTAGATTGTGGAAGGTTTAAAACCTGAAAAACATCAAAGAACATAATTTGCCTCTTGATAATTTAGTCATGTACATTCAATAAGTTCAGAATAAGGATTTATTTTGAATAGAATATTACATAGTTATGATAATCTGTTGGAAAACTCTTTTAGATATGATGCAATTTTTTTCAAAAAATCTCACTTCAACTCTCTCTTCTTCGCTTTCTCAAATTTGATTATTTTCATTACGCATTCAATATTTATTCATTATAACCGTAGAGGAAAAGGTGAATTTCAAAATTCATTCATATATTTCAATTTTTTCAGAAAAGTGTATGAGTCATGTTTGATAGTGAACAGTATAATTTTTTATTGATATGCCCATGACATACATATAATCTTATTCTGGAGTAATTTTCGAAAGGGAGTCTTGGGTTTGAATTGTTGACATGTCGATTACTTGAAAACATCTGATAGTTATTCAGGGTAGGTCATTATAAATACAATAACGATTATAAAAATGCATTCATAATATTTCTCAAATTAGTAAATTCGAAGTGAACAATGAGTGGTTAAATATTGAAGTCATTGCTCTTGTTGTAACGATTCAACAATTCCATTATATTAAAGAATTTAAAGAATGATGGAAAGAAATACTTAGAATATTTATTTTTTATTAAAACAATACTGCTCGTATTGACAAATAGTCGTAGAAGTTACTGCTTAAAAATCACTCAAATTAGTAACATTGACTCTCCTAAAAAAAAAATGTCTTTGAAAAAATACGAATATATTGAAATAATACCTCAGTGAGGATGACTTCAGATGTTTTCATTGCAAAACTTGTTTTATTATTTCGACTTACCTTGCTTGTATATACATTTTGGTGTTTTATAAAAAGAAAATGAGAACAGTCCCATTTCTATACTTTATATATGTTTTATTTATTCGAAAAAGTTCCCATCACTGTCATAATCATTGGTGTAAAAATATGTAAATATTAGTTTTAATGGAAGTGAGGGCCTACCAGCAAATAAAACTATTACTCGTACTATGGTATTTGAAGATGCAACAAGACTTGGTTGATGGTGATTTTGAATAGTTTAATAAAATGTCTGATGTGGATCGAAAATGACAAATCCCAATCTGATGAGTTTTGACCAAATCTCAGTGCCGTCAGTCTTTCAGTCTAGTTTATACTTTATAATTTTGAAATGTTTTCAACATTTCACCACTTGTATGTTTTGAAATAGAGCATTAGCAGAATTAAATATTGAAAATGAGTTTCATAAAGGTTTTGTTTCTCTATTGCTCCGAAGAAATTGTGAGTCGGTTTGTTTGTCGTTTAGTTTGCCATTTTCGACCCATTTCAGACGATGTAAGCTTTTTAAAAAAATTACGTCAAAATACTCGTTTAATACAGGTTTTATTTTTTTATTTATTCACGATATTTCGCGACATATCACTAGCATTATTCTTTTCACTTGTTTCACAACCTATTTATTTCTCATCTGCTAGAAGTCTTCCAAGCATTTTATATTAGATGAAAATTGGATCTGCTTGAAATTATAATTTCGTTTCGATACTTTTTCACAAATGTACTACCTCAGGTAATTGTCGTATACTTTTTCATTTTTGCTAAAAGATTTTACAGTTTTTCTAGTGTGCAATAACGAGATTTTTTCTATCTAAGATTACACAGCAGATTTTATACTGTTGAACTTTATGTGAGGTCTGAGATGACAAATTTGGACGTTTCTATGCCTCTACTGTTACTTGTGTTTGTACATTCCCGTTTAAAAAAATTATTTGAATATTTCTATCTGATGTCTGGTTGCATGATTTTATGAATAAAAAATAATTGGGATAGTACAGAAACCTCTAAGTTGGGAAGTGTATACAATAAATGGGCCAATCACAAGTTTTGACTCTGCCATTTTCTCAGAATATTTTTAAAATATTTAAATAAATTGAAGTATACTATTTGTTGCAACTTCTGAGTGGTGAATTTGTGGGCAACGAAGTGACTTGTAGCATTTTTCTGAACGGGGTATAATGGTCCCTGTGTTATATTTTTGAAGTACAATTTTGTAGCATTCTATCGTTGGAAAATTATTGGATAAAATTCTTCAAACAATTCATTTATTTTATTCTCAGTGTGCTTATGAAGTTACACATTTTAGTAATCAAAACCTGTCACACAGGTCAACAATTTGCTTTTCAGTGGCTTTGAAAGAGCCTTATATCATTTCATGTAATGTAGCTCATGTTCACGATATTTTAAAGACACAGCTTGAAAACTGGGGTACGACTACAATAAAAAGAAAATTCACTTCAGTTGCCTCCCACTTTCAGCTTTGGTAGGTTTTCCACAATGAGTAAATTTCAACATGCATATATTTATCAAATATATATTCTTAAAATAATCAGGAAAAATAAACTTGGGCGGTAGTAAATATTTTTAAACACTTGATGGAAAAGTCAGTTGCTAGCAAAATATAGTATACTTCAACCCACGACATTTCTATATTTTCAAGTATTTAAAACACAGCATTTAAATATTTTCTAACAGGTATCAGTTTTTTTTTGGGATTCAATTTCAATTGGTTGGTTAATGGGGGATGGTTATTTTTCAACTTCTTTCATCAGTTCGAACTCGCCCCTATGACTTTAACGTCTCTTCTGGTATTAATTAAGAATATTAGTGGTTCAAACGGTGTTACAAACTGTATTGATCAAACCAAAAATATTTTTTGTATCATTTCCAGTTTTACGAAAAATTATCCCAACTTAGGTACCCAGTATACTCTTTTATATTCAGTACTTCATTTTACATCAAAACATCCCATTATGGTAGGAAATTACTGTGAAGGCTTCAATCACTGAAAAATGTTTGAATTGCCCCCTGAACTATGTGGAAATCAAATCAGTTCTTCATGTGATCCCATTTGAACTACCAAATTTCCACTTTGATACCGTGAAAAACAATAGAGTTATAGGGGCAAGCCTGAATTGGTTTACATAAACCTCATGGATATCGAAATTAAAAAAAATATACTTGGAAGGAAAGTATTGCTTACCAAGTAAGTTACAAACTTCCTGTTAATCAGTATGAAAACTGGTTAAAGAAAGTTCAAGTAGAATCAAATATCTAATGTAGAAAATGCATTAAATGTGTATGACGAACCATTTTTTCTGTTCAACATTCCTTCCAATATCTCACTTACTGATTTTATTTTTGTAATGATCTAAATCCTATATCATGACACATATTTTGATGAACTTGTAACACGAGAGGTAGTAGAATTGACGTTGTTTCCAAGACATTCTCATCCAATTTGATTTATCCCTGAGTCAAACTTATGCTTGTGAGCTTTTCTAGAGTATATTTCTAGAATTTAGAATAAGGATGTGTATAATTATTTTTCATATAAATCTCATGTAGAGTTAAGGTCTTTTGTGTACAGTTTTTTTTACTATTTAGATTTATTATTTAAGTTCAACTACTAGTTTTGTGTACATATATAGTATCTTTCATGCAATGATTTAAAATAGACAGTACTTGTTGAAGAAGTGTGTGTTTCATTCACTGGTCTTTTGATTTTGTTTGTAACCTTCAAAAGTTTTTCCAACTTCAATGTTTTCTGATGCAGAATAAATAGGATGAAACTCGAGTAGATATTTAATTAACAAGATATTTTCAAAGAGTGTTTAGGGATGTTGCAGTACTGATTGAATAATAATGGTTCATTTCGACTATACTGTAAAAATTACATTCTGTAAAGTGGATTTAGCCCATGATAACGTATGATTTTTCAGCACGAGTCAAAACCTTCCTTGAAAAATATGTCATTCAAATGAACTTTTTATTTTGTTTTGACATTTACACGATATATGTTTTCTCCTGTTGAAAATACTATTTTTACTATATCTTTTAATATAGACTGAGGTCCTAAAGTATCGAATAAATTCATTTTCTATGTAATTATGAATGCAAATGAAAAATCCTGAAACTGGCCAATTTTTATATATGAAAATACACTTTCACGAAGAAATTATTCAACACCCAAGAGGTAATAGCTACCCCTGTAATAACTTTGAATGAAAAAAGGAAGCGTGTGATACCGCGTTTAAACGGGCTTTAAATTGTAAAATTAGGTATATTAAGCATTGAATACAGTGCATTTCTTTAATGTCCCCTCCCCCTTTTTATTTTTTGAACGGGTCAACTCAAAAAATTTAAATTTGGGATAATGAAATTAATGCATGAATACTTTATTTTGAAATGAGATTGACAGATGAAACTTTCAAGATGGCGACTGAAAGGTGGGTTTTGTGACATTTTGAAGCTCTTGACGAATACTTCACAACCCTAGAATATGAAGTCAATATCTTCACCGACAACAAAACACATTAATATCGATATTTCTAGAAATATAATAATAATAATGATTGCTTTTATTGACAAAATACAGTACAACAATATAGTAGATATAAAAAAAACAGGCACTTCTTAAATGATATCCTACATTTTTGTCAAAAGGCAGAATTCAGGTTCTGATATTGTCTTGCTCTTCCATTCAACTGTCTTCATAACAATAATCAAATGAATTCTAATCATTAACCACTTATGCTATCAACTATCCTTCCTTTTTATCTACCATATGGCAATTCCAACAGCCCGATAAGGTTTATTAAGTTATTTTTTGTTTATAAAAACGACAAAAAATGTCAGTACGACAATGAATATCATTGTTCAGTTGGAATATTCTCATTTAGTTTTCGGTTTTACTAGTAGAAAGGTACCACGTCAACAATCTCTAAAATGGTCAATTCTCGTCCGTTGGAAGAAAAAATTGAAGCGATTTTTATTTACGGGGCGATACGTAACTTTCACGAGACCAAAATAATTTTCAACGAACGTTTTCCGAATCGTCCTATCTGTAGAAAATATTTGAGGGAACTTGTATCCAAATTCACAACTACCGGTAGTGTACATAACAAAAAGCCCCCAGGTCCTCCGTCCATTCCACGTGCAAATAATTGGTGAGATGATAGTGAATCCTGAACAGTCTACTTTTTCCGTCGCGAATGTTTGTGAGGTATCTCCTTCTACTGTGTGGAGACTTTTGAAGAGAAATAACAGAACTCTGCGAAATCATGACGGAAACCATTGCAAGGCATCCTACCTATCTCCATAATATTTGTTTTAGTGACGAATGTACATTTTATCAAACGGCAATGTTGACAGACAAAACTGCCGTTATTGGAGTGACACCAACCCTCACGTTTTCTGGGAAACGCATACTCAATATCCAGAAAAAATTAATGTTTGGGCAGGAATATTTGGGAAACCATATTGTAGGACCTCTATTTATTGATCAAAATTTAACAGGGGAACTGTATTTGAATATGCTGGAAACTACTGTTGACCCTCTCATGACTGAAATCGTCAAAGTGAATCCTAATGAATTCGATATGGATATTGTATTCCAACAAGATGGAGCACCAACATATTACTCCAGACAAGAAAGAAACTATTTGGATACTACTTTTCCCGGTCGTTGGATTGGCCGTCGAGGACGTACAGAATGGCCAACCCGCTCGCCAGATTTGACACATTTGGACCTTTTTTATGGGGTTATTTGAAGCAAAAGGTGTACGAAACTGAACCTGCTTCAATATTGGATATACGGTAGAGAATAATAAATATTTGTAGAGATATTGACGTAACTGTGTTCGAAAATGTTCATATGTCAAAAAGTTCAAGCCAACCATTTTGAGCATCTGCTGAAGTGATCTCAAACTCATTACCTCATATTATGTAGTTAAATGTCAATGCATTTAGGCAATTATTAAAAGTTTCGCCATTTTGTAGGAGTTGAAGATATTGACATTACCATTGTATATAGTCTATATACAAAGACATTATATTCTAAGGTTGTGAAGCATTTATCAGGAGCTTCAAAAAGGTTTGTCACAAAACCCCCTTTCCATTTAATTTTTTTTCCCAGATGGCGCCCAGTTGACAGCATCTGTCAATTTCACTTCAAAATAAAGTATTCATGCATTAATTTTATTATCCCAAATTTCAATTTTTTGAGTTGACCCGTTCATAAAATAAAAGGGGGGGACATTAAAGAAATGCACTGTATGTAGAAGTTGTTCTGTTTAGTGAAAATCTCACAATAAAGTGTTTTTTCAAAACGTTAACGTAACTTGAGTCGATTAATTCCATCTGCATAAAAATTGGGTGCTCTGTATTCGATGAATTCAACGGAGGCCGTTTTTACCTGGTCCTGGTCACAGGTTCTACCTGTGAGAAAGTTATCGAACTGCTTGAAAGGATGGTAGTCGGTTGGCGAGAGGTCTAGAGGGTATGGTTGGTGAGAAGGAATTTTGACGCTCAATTCGTTTAATTTTTGAACGGTGATTTGTGAAATGTGCAGATGGGCTTTGTGGAGCAGAATCGGATCTCTTCTGTTGACTAGTGCCGGCCTTTGGGAAGTGTCAGAGTGGCTCATTGGGGTCCAACCACTGCCCTGAACGTCTTCTGTTGTGGTAGAGGATCCACTTTTCATCACAAGTGACGATCTGATCCAAAAAATGATCCTTTTGGTTGCGCAAAAGCAAAGAAGACGTTTTTTTTTCACACTTTATGACACGCGCAAGAGTAAGTATAGTTTCCAATTTCCTCCTCGAATTCAATCAAAGATTCTATATACTATAATGGGAATAAATTATTCTATTATTTACATTTGGAAATGAGGTTTACAAACCTGGAAGATTAACTGCTTTGCTTCATTTAGATGATTCCGTTATTTTCAAAATGATGAAATATGAAGGATTTTGGAATTTCAGCAACGTGAAAATCTTTTTTTTCAATATAGTGCTTCATTAAGATTAGTTTGGTAATAGGGGATATATAACATTTTTTCTTCTTATCATCTAAGCTTTGCAACCTAATATGTCTCAATGACGCTCGAGTAAATCCCCATTTTGCAGCGTGGGCTCCTCTGCTATGGGGATTTACAATTTTGTTTACTCATCTTAGAAGTAACATAACCTCGTTTTTAACATCATTTGCTTACTCAACTGTGCTACAGTTCTAGAAAAGATAGAAGATAGCAGTGAAAAGGTGAAAACACGTTTTATATTTTATTCACTGCTATGTGGGTATTATGAAAGGGATATTATATGATTGAAACATTTTTATATAAGTAACAAATTTATTAGGTACCTGAAAAAGTTCGTTACTGGGAAAAGGAAGGTATGTAAAAATAAATATACAATATTATACAATCGAAAGTAATACTACTTACAAAAACTAAAATACTAATAAAAAAGGTTCAATAATTGGAAATAAACATTTCGTGTCTATATACATATGCATAATGTATAGAGTATGAAAAATAAGAATGAAAGAAATATTTCGTTAATTTTTAGCTTTAATCATCCAGAAAAACATGTTTTTAAATCCCTATGGTTCTTCGGATAGATGGCACTACTTATACCGCCGCTTTAGAATAAGTTAATCATACCTTAGATTATTTGAAAAAAGAACCTCAAATTTTTTTGTCGCTATTGAAACATTCTCTAATTTTTTTACGTAGCGCCATTGTGGAAAAATGAACTGGTCTCTTTTATAAAAACAATTATAAAAGATACTGAGAACGTGATGGCGGAGCTCACTCGCATATGTGGCAGTTTAATTTTTCTCGTCAAGGTCTTACAAACGTATACCACGGTTGGTGGATGCTACATAATTAAGTAACTCATCGGAATCCTCGCAAACAACTGGTTTCTCGTGGTAACAAGCGACGTCGTGCCAGGCGATGCCGTCGTTGTAAACGTTGTTGAGAATGGAAAGGCAAGACTCGGTTGTTCTGTTGATGTCAAATTCCGCGTTGTCAGGCTGTTTCTGTTTTTTGTGACCTGTTTGAGACCAAGGATTGTAGCTCCATCCCGCCGGGGTACGGTTGGTAGGCTGAATCTTTTCGCGGTTAGCTGACCAGAACCAACCGAGGATGTTTTTGGGTTCGAGATCCGGACGATTTTCGCAGCCTTTGAAGTCGCATAGCCTGCCAGAAGTCCAGATGTAAGGCACGTCGTCTGAAAACATAAATGAATGGAGGTATAATTCTCTGTCCACACATAAAAAGGATAAATGACTTCGAAGCCATATATAAATCACAATGTTTTAGTTTGTGTGAAATTGGAAACAAAAAAAAGAAATGCTGAAATATTTGGATGGAAGATGGTGAAGGGAATCTATTGAAACCACTTTTTCTCATAACAAAACCGTTCAAAACCGTGTTGATTCTGAAACCCAGTTTGAGTGGATTATTTTAGAATAATTTATAGAGAAAATCAAAGATGTACGGTTGCGAGATGATGATATTTCAGTATCTTTCGACGTTTCTACTTCATTTTTAAGTGTCCTTATATCAAAAACAATCGAATATCTGAAGCATCTTTCAGAAACAAATGAACTATGTGGTGAAGTAGTCGAAGAGTACATCCAACTGACATGAATATGAACAGAATTGCTTACAGTTCTGTAACTGTTTTGACAAGCATCATGAAAGTACGGCAATAGGCAACCCGTCATCTTCTTTCGTGGCCTTAAATCAGGTAGAGTTCTGAAAAAAACACGTAGGAAGACCCTCTTGAACAGAGCGAACCTCGGCTCAGAATAATTGAAGGGCTACTCACTGGACACTGTTCAATTAGAGGACATGCATAACAGGGACTTTAATAGTGGGCAATGCAAAAAGTGCAAATTTGAGGCCTAGATCACAGGACCCAGCAAGTTTTGGACAACCCAAATTATGTCCGGAAGAATATGACAAATATCCAACAAAGGAACCTATACCAACTGGTATAGGTAGTACTGTAGTAATATTACTTGAATGGGTGTTATAAAAGGATGGGAAGAAGAATGTAATGAGCCCTTGAGGTTGTAGTGACTCCAGAGACTTGGAATAAATTGACGAGTCGCACGACTCCGAAATAGCAAACAAATCCAGACAGACAAGTCATTGAGAATTTTGAAGTGACACACTTACGGATCTGTTGATACATACCTTTGTGTAAACCGAAAACCTACCTGCATCACGGAATTTTGTCACCTAACTAGAAGAGACCGCTAACTCTTGTAGTACAATTGTCAAGCTATGTACTACAAGAAGGAGCAATAGCAATAGATTTAAGTTTGTAGAAAACACGTAACCTTTTGTGATTATAGTAAGAGCGTCCTATGTCAGTACTTTTGTTATGGTGAGAGAAAAGTAGTTTCAGCTTTAGCATAGTTGAATTGATGGATGTAGCCGTTACTACGTGGTAGGAAATCATAATGAAGAAAAGAAATGAAACGTTCTATGTATTTTACCACTTTTATTTATAACTAACGTTACTGCAGTTTCGTTCTATACGGACATTTTCAAACTTGAACAATTATATTTCAAACTTACTTATACAATTATATAAGTTTGAAAATGTCCGTATAGGACGAAACTGCAGTAACGTTAGTTACAAATTAAAGTGGTAAAAAACATAGAAAATTCCATTTCTCTTTTCTTCATTTAACATAGCATAGCATAGTTTTTTCTTGGTTATTATGTTATTAAGTTCTGGTTAAGTTGGATACAATTCATAAATTTTTGCTTTAAACTCAATGATGACTTGAATTGTATACAACTTCGCGATTCCCAAGTAATCAAAATTTAGTTTCGGGGTAGTTTTTCCAATCTGATGCAGATTTTCAAAAAATAAGGGACTTTTGAATGAACTCACAAGTGTTGCTGAAGTTCATAAATTTGTTCGTTCTTAACTTGTTTAAAATAAATTCAGTTGACAAACGTGCAGGATGAAGTGAAAGTGAAATTTATAGATTTGGTATTTTGCGATGTTTATATTTAATTCGACCAGGATGATATTCTTGAAGTTTTATAGTTTTTCTATCATCAAAGTTTCTCTCAAGGTAAATCCACCAGTACCTATAACTTTCAATTTATCTGGTAGTGTTTTAATGTTTTTTATATAATCTACAGATTCATAGCGATACGACTGCTTTTTATGAGTTCGCCAAACATGAAATAAGACCAACAATATTGCGTTTCATTCAGTATATTCTGAAAATATGGTAGCTTATTGCATGAGTATGGAGAAACTGGTGTCTTTTCTAGGGCTTGTCTTGATTGATCGTGAATATCGTTGATGAATGTCACGGAAAATTAATATCATTCGATGTATTCAGTATAAATATTTTTTGTTTCAACGAATTTGTTAAATGTAATATAGACTTTAAGATTTCATTATCTACTCAATCGTAACCAAAGTAACTCTATTACTTAAAGTCTCATTGCACTTATATCTCACAATATTCATTAAACAATTCAAAACATAATTTATTACTGTTATTATTTCCCCATTAACAATTATCGTAAAATATACTGAACCTGCACAGTTCAAATCACGACCTAGCTGATCTTAGGTAATGATTCTCAAAATGTCAAAATATATAAATTATCTGATAATTGAATTCCCCAGTCCGATTATAAATGCCAGCAGTTCTTTCCATGGACTCAGTAGCGTCCATTGAAAAAATATATCGATTAAAAGCTTGGATATTAAGAAATGGATTTAGTAAAGATCAGTGTCTAGAGACAACATCCGCCTCTTTGAGCATATGAGCGGGAAAATTTGATTTTTCGTAAATCCTGAAGGCTCTTATTATTGCTTATTTTATTATACGGACTTGTAGAAGATTCAGAATTATTTCTATAGATGTATTTGAGTTTTCTCAAACTGTCACCCCATGTTAGTTGTTAATAAAAAGATTGAGTCTCATTATGAGTGTATATCAATTCAAGAATGTATTTGTCTTCAACCTATTTTTGCATTCTGTTTCGTTTTTGATAATACGATTATCATAGTCCAAGAATCAACTTTCATAATTACAACATAAATACAAAACGAACTCTCAGTTATATCCTTGGGATTCCATATTAACTTCAGTACAATGTTTCATCAATATTGTAAAATCTCTGAGAAAATAAAAGTTAGCCTTTCAACTCTTAACACAAGCATAAATTGATGAACAATCTTGAAACTATTTTTCAATGAGACAGCTACTGCTTAACGATTCATTGTGAATCTAGGTCAGTTAAACAATGGATGTGATGTTACAAAATCATAAATCAAATCCTCACGTTTTATAGATTTGTTCTTGAGAAACAAAATAACTCCTGAAATGAGAGTTGTAGAATTTTAACATAATCAAAACGAATAAATGCGTACTGTCGGCTTCTCACAAGTAAATTTAGTCTGATTTTCAGATAAAAATGAACTTGATAACTTTGTAACAGGTTTAAATGAAATTTTGTAATAACGGAAAAATATTATACTTACTTTGTTGAATCAGTCTGAAGATCATATTATTTTCTTCTTGAGTTTCCAAAGACACTAAGTCCATGCAGTATTCCCTGCAGATGTTTCTACCATCTAGCCAGTCTACTTTTCTATTAGCTAATTCAGGTACGCTTCCAGTGAAGAAGTAATTATGTCCTCTGAAGAAGAATTGTTTTGGTCCTGAAATAATTTCAATGTTGGGATTGTGAAATGATATTAGCGATATAACGAAAACGTGATATGTATAAATGCATTTTGGAAAAATGCTTTGAAACTGAAATAAAAACAATATTTTTTTTTCAATCAGATGACCAGTATTGATTTCATGACAACTAAATGAATTCAAATGGTTCAGTTATGTTAGGTTAGGTTAGATTAGGTTAGGTTAGAGGTTAGACATCACGTATTTGTATAAAACGTGGAACCAAATGCCATCAATAAGATAAGCCGTGACAATGTGAATACTATACTGGAGTGTAGGTGGATACATTCTGTTTTGGAAAGAGATTTTCTCATTTTTTAATGAATTTCATTCGGACTTAATAGATAGAATTGAAACCTCTGGCATAAACACTTTTCCCACATCACAACAATTATCTTAGTCATCTTCTGAGGATGCTAACTTGGTTATCGAAACGCGTGTCGATAGACATTACTTTTGTTCTGGTGTTTCGGGCTCCCTTCGTTATTTCTTAAACTAATAGAGGTACGGGAAAATATGAAGAACAAAATACATATCCTTTGGTGAATTTTGATAATATTGGTCACAAAAAATGCATTATTACTTCTTGTTGATGACGGTTTTCAAGCGAAAACAGGATTTTATTTTTGTTGAAAAATCTATAATTCACTTAGATTTGTGTAAACGTATATCACAAAAGTTATATGTATATATATATATATATAATAATTGCCTGAATAATTTTTGAAAGATTCGAGTTGAAAAATATTTTCCCCATTTGTACAAGTTTGTTGTAAAAATAAACGAGACTGAACGAGCAGAGAGTATGACTAGAAATAAATCACCATAAACCAATTATGCGCTATGAAACAAATTATCTGCTGGTCATACCACACCCACCGAAATACAAACTAGAAAGCGAGAAACCTATCTTACATATATCACCCTGTACGATGAGTCGCCAGTGACAAAGCCCCTCTGGGAATTTAAATTCAGGTTCTGAATGAGAAAGAAGCGATGGAGTATTGTGAAATCCGTGAAAGCCAAAATAAAGTTTCCAGTTGTTATTGCACATCATTGCCTATACGTCTGATGAATTCAATATCAGATGACCTCTCTTCAAATGAATTCAGCTCATTATCAACATTTGAGGAATTATTTGCATCGTTATAATATTAACACCAACAGGTTCTGCGGTAGAGTGAAACGAATGATTCTAGCACGGAATTTGTTGAATATTTGTACAAAAATAGAAACACTTTTGGAATTTTTTAGGAACGAAACATCTAGTCGGTGATTTGATATACTATCATGGCGTGCAAAAAAACAAGTCTGCTAATTTGCATGCAGAGTGGCGTCGTCTTATTTTTCATACTCTCTCCAGCAAAGTCTTTCATTTGGTACCCATACCCTGCGGGTGCGTAAAAAAACTGGCCATCTTGGGCGGCGCGCCATATTGGATTTGGAGTGACGTCATATTATTTGATAAACATCTATAACGTATTCAAGAAACTATTTATTGTGAGATTCGTGTTTCGCTATACAATAACTTCTTCAGGCGTGTCTAAGGTATATACGTGTTTCCTGAATATGCAAGTTAAATAAAAGCTTGTCTATGTACCAATAATGAAAACTACAGAATATATTTTTCGAGAAAAAGCTAAATAGGTCAGTACTGATGGCCCAAAAGTTGCTAGGCTTTGAATGTATGTTGAATGAAATTATGGATAAGGGGTCATATATATATATATATATATATATATATATATATATATATATATATATATATATATATATATATATATATATATATATATATATATGAATTTTTGATGTCATGCGAATTTAAAAACATTTGCAATGATTGTAATATACTGATGTCTATTCTGTGAGGCGAAAAAGGACAAAGTAGGTATTCATACGACTAATTTGCTGTCTATAATATCTATTATTCAAAATTTGTTTTCTTGTAATAAAAATGAACAAACATATGCAATTTTTTTGATGCTCGTGATTTATATCAAAATGTGACAGATTACAGAAAGCCCAAAATTGTGTTTGATTTTCATCAAAACAATTTTGTTTGTTTTGAAATTGGTCTTTTGGCAGGTTTTATAACGGAAGTTTCACATTTCCTAATAAATATTATCATCCATCAATTAGCCATATATTTATGTGGGTATAAACTTTCTCTCATTAGAAACTTTTTAGATCATTTTCTTCTTCAATCTAGTTTTATCGAAAGTACGAGGAATTGACAAAATTAAAGGACAGCCTACGAGCACATCCAATTTTCGATAATAAACTTGAACTTCAGCAACTCAATTCGGTGAATTGAATTTTTTATAAATGATTTAATTCAGAAACTTTCAAATAATAACTATTGTTAGAGTTTTACGAACAGAATCGAAGAAAATATGTTTTGATCAAATTCGAGAGTTGCCATGAAAATGTCATTTAATATTATTTTGAACTTATATGTCTTCATTGGTAATACTCGTAATTTAATGGAGATTTACAAGTTTTGCAGGTTTATTTTCAAGGGAAACAGTGCCAGAGCAAATGGAATAACGGCAAAAAAAAATCAAATAAACTTTTGTTGAAGAAACCATTAAATAGTAAATATCAACACAATCCTAACTTATTATCGATGATAACCATATACCTAAGTAGGCATAATTTATTTTAATTAGAATGAATTATTTATTCCAAGGAAATCTTATTTTATTCGTTTTAGTTCATTAGCCACAACGCTTCAATAAAGCCTTCCATATTTTTGTTTTATTTCAGTTTCTTCGTCCTCGCCTATATTCGTTTCTGTTAACGAATCATAATTACATGTTTATTCCTGTAAGGTTATGGCTAGCTCCTCAAAGAGGAGGCATCGGCCATGTTGGATTTGTAATAACCTCACTTTGGAATTAAAATGGTGGCATTCAAATTATTGTGGTTTGAAATGCAGTTTCAAGATGAAGTTGAATAAAAATTTATGATATAATGGCATTGGTATGGTAGGAAGAAACAGTACTGTCTGATGTTGGAATTCTGATTTTATCTATTAGTTGTCTTGTGGTAAAAGCTACAGAGAAAGACGGCAGACAAAAATCATTCGGTTGTCAATGTCAAAAGTTGGCTTTATAATGAAAGGTTTTTTTATCAGTTTGAATTTTTGGTCGATCCTATTGGTAATATCTTCATGTCCATCAATAGTTGATCATTAATGTATATTTTTTTCGATTATTACCAGGATCGGTGTTATGTCATTCAATGTACTTTCTACCTGTTTGCTGGTAACGACAAACTCAGATATGTTGATGATGATAACTAACTTGCGTGTGTAAATAATTTGAGTACACACGTTAATGAGTAAGATGCATACGTTATAAGACTGAAAAGAAATAAAAAAGTGTAACTAAATCCTTGAATGACGATATAAAGAAAATATCAAGTAAACTTCCTATGTAATTTCGAATGGAATATTCTCATTACAACATTGACGTTGTTATCAGTTATTCTTATGTTTGTAATAAGTGGTCGAATAAAACTTGTAGTGCTTGTAGTTTATTACTATTCAAGATGCTAACTTATTTGGCGAGATATGTTTGGGAAAAGATATTTTATCATACGTGCAACAGTTGAATCCCACTCTATATGTTAAGAAGGAGCTTATGAGGAATTCACCTCGACGATGAAAATGAGTGATGGCAGTACAAAAAAAAAAGGGAGCAAAAGTTATAGATAATAATGACAATAATAATACTTATATCATTTACCATTTCTACAAATCACAAATGTAACAAAAAGAGAGCTCTTCAGGAGCTAACTTAGATTTACCTAATGCTTTTCTGGGTAAATTCAAAAGTGAACTATTCAGTTTGTAGATATTTTTGGAGTATGATGCGACATTGTAGGAGAAAGAACGGCAGTATATTTCTTTGAAATGTTTTGGGATTGCAAGAATTGTTTATCGACGAATGTTCCGATGGTCTACATCAGTTCTGAATTTTAGTTTTTTGTGTAAATAGGGAGGTGTACCCGACATGACTATACCTACTGTAGAACATGCAAGTCGTATGATCTGTTGTACATAGTAAGTCATTTGAGTTGTTTAAGTTTCTCTGTAACTGTTATGCGTTGAAATTTCCGAATTTCATAGATGAGTCGAACAGATGGTGATTGTATTTTCTAGATACAACGTATTTCTGAGCAAATTAAGCAAGGGCTATACGATAAATGCGATTGTACTAGAGAATTACACAGCATTTTTTATTTCATCAGTAACATGTTTTTCAAAAAGTTTCATACATTTGTATTGCTAAATATCAGAGCCACTAATTTTTTTGATTTATTTTCAGAGCATAATCAGTTGAAATTTCTTATAACGAACTAAGAACATCATTGATAAGTTCTACTGATAACTCTGGATCTGTCAGATTGAAAGAATAATATATGTGAGTATAGTCCTCATGAAGATGCTAGCTACAATATCTTAAACCGTTTACAGAGAATGGAGAATACAGTGTAAATAAAAGTGGCCCCAAGATGCTTCCCTGAGGGGCACCTGAAAGTAACTTTCGTCAGGTCTAAGATAAGGAGGGCTGAGATATTGAAAAACAAAAGTACTTCCTTATTGCCACTTTTACAACTGTACGAGATGATATTTACAGATTTTTCAGTCCGATGTATCGTCTTCAAAGAATTATCACCAATGAAGAAAAGATAATTGAAACTTTCTATGTTTTTTGCCACTTTTATTTGTAATAAGTTTGAAAATGTCCTATACGGACATTTTCAAACTTATACATTAAACTTTAGTTTAATGTATAAGTGGTAAAAACATAGAAAGTTTCAATTCTCTTCTATTCATTATGATTTTCTACCACGTAGTGGGCTACATTCATCAATTATCACCAATTATGAATTTTAATTTTGGTATGGACCGGAAAAAATATTCACCCGTTGTGAGACAGCCTTTTTGGTGACAACTTCTCTAGTTTGCCTGACTTTGTATCTTTTATGGTTTCCGACTTTCCCACACTGACCCTTAATATCTTGAACACATTGGACACACGAGCAAACTTATTTTAAGACTGGATGTCTGATATACACTAGCCAATCCTGGAAGATTCTGCCAGAAGTACATACATCTTATTGCCATCCAGGTGTTCAATCTTTGTTTGGCAAAGCCTGGAGCGATGTCAATGACAGGTTCTGGTCCGATGAAGCTGCTTACAGCACCCTCCTTTGCAAAGCAGTCAGCAGCCTCATTGCTTTCCAGGCCAGTATGGCCAGGAACCCAGACCAGAGACAATCTGTTAAGTCTTTCTATCGAGGAGAGTCGTTTTTGGCAATTTGCTACCAATTTAGACGTTGCTCGATAGGAGCCAAGATCTTCCAACGCCGCTTGACTGCCCGAGAATATTTTTATTGACTTGAATATGAGGTTGGATTCTTCCAATATCTTTGCTCACAATTCAACAGCGTAAATTTCCGCTTGAAAAAAAGTCGCATAGGTTCTTAGACAGGTTGATATCTCTGAATCATACTAACAGTAGTTCTTAGTTAGCGCTTCTGAAAAATAACAATTATTGAGTTTGTGAAAAAATGCTTGTTTTATACTTCCCCATCATTGCTATCTAAACCAGAAAAGAAGAAAAAATTAACAAATTTGGAATTTATATGTTCCTCGTTAGGTATTTTTGCAAACTTTTTTGAATACTTGTTACTGCCGAGAAAATTTTTGTTCCGTCAGGATGACAGCTCAAAATGACAGCTATCGTTGAGTTCGTTCATGAATGTTTTTTTAACAAATTATAAAGAGTATTTCAGCCTGCTTTTGAGTTGTTCAAATAGACAACTGTTGGAATAGACAACGTGGGTTGGAAATATTTTTAATGATCATTATTAATAATATCAAAGGAATTATTAATTCAATGTCGATTAGAGTACTATTTCTCAGTAACTCACAGCATGCACATTCTACACGAACCAGTATATTGTTGTTCAATTACAAAGTAAATAACACTTACTCTATGTAATTTTCAACTACATCAGACCCGACAATAATTGATTAGCGTTGCTGTCATTATCGGAATGTGACGCCCTTTTTTATGAATCGTGCTAAGTTGTAAAAGAAAACTAATAAAGCAAACATCCGTGTCTATTATTAGATTGAATATCCTCTTCAGAACATTTTTTTGAACGAATACCAATTCCAGGTTTTTAATTATTCAATCAAGATGTCTATTGCCCTATTTTATAAGATTAATGATTTCTCATCAGAAACATCGTACATTTTGTAATGCGTGAGAGGTCACATGCGCTTCAAATAGTAGAACAGAGTAGATTGCATATGTCTAATCTTGAGCTTCTTTTGTTGTATGCAACAGATGACGTGCGAGACCTTACGTAATACTTTTCACCTTTATTCCTTTTGTATCATCAGCGGCATTGATAATGAATAATGACATAACTTTATATGTATATTTAAAAGTTGATGAGAGGGACTAGTCGACTAGTGGGTCGTTAGCATACCAATGAAATATAGGTACCAAAGTCGTATGTTATGAAAATATTGCGAAAATTATACTTTGTTTTGTGTTACTTTATTACAGACTGGTTGTATCCTAAAACAAAAACATTTTTTACTATGAATACGAGGGTGGTTTGAAAAGTTTCCGACCACAAAATGAAGATGGCACCACTCGTAAATTAAAGCTAGTGTATTTCGTTGTTCATCTGTTGACAGTTACTGGCCAAAGTATCAGCCATTTTGGACGCGCAGTTGTTATGCAACAGTCGTCTGAGTGAGTTGAAACGGACAAAATCGAGTGTCAAGCTGTCATTAAATATTTGTTTCTGAAAGGCAATACGTTTACATAAATGGATTCTGTGTATGGGGACTCCTCACCATCATCTACCTCAGTGAAATTTTGGACAGTTGAATTTAAACGTGTCCGTAAGAGCTTGGGAAACGATAAACGTTCGGGACGTCTAAAAACTGCTACTAGCGATAAAAACACCGTCAAAATTCGCCAAATGGTGCTAAGACGACCGCCGAATAAAAGTGAGAGAGATAGCAGGGGTTATGAACATGCCAAAAGAATGTATTTGTCACATATTGAATCAACATTCAGGCATGACAAAGCTGTCCGCCAGTTAAGTGCTGCATTTGCTCACGTTAGACAAAACGTGTTCGATTGAACATTTCCAACACTCAGTTATCGAAGTTTGGGCGCAATAAATCCGAGTTTTGGCGCCGAATAATAAAGTCCAAACAGTGGACTGCAAAGGGGGAACCGGCTCCAAATGAAGCAGAAACTGTTTTTTTCGGCTGGTATGAGTCCGAATGAAATGGCAACATTTTACAAAAAAATAAATAATCTGGCGATATAATCTACTAAAACTGCCCAGATATTGGTGTCTATTAACACTTTTTCCCTATCTATTAATACATCTTTATCATCAAACTCAAGGTTATTGCAATTTATTAGTCCGAAAATCACTGATATCTTTTTACGTAGCTTCTGAAGTCCTAGAGTTAATTCTAAATAATCCATTACATACTACATCTATATATGGATGTATGCTGTGTGGACCTTATTTTCAAAAATAATTACGCCAGAATTTCGACTTCGTTATGATGTGATAATAAAAAACTAAGATCCCCTGGGTTGGGCTACCTATCGGGCGCGTTCCCAGGTGGCTGATAGAGGAACGGCCAGGGGACTGGGGGTCCTGTCCGGGAAGCCCATGTGGCCTTTCGGACGGGGTCGCCGGACTTCTGGTCAGTGGCAGAAATAAGTACGGTGAGGGGAACCAAAACTCCCAAAAAGCCTTTGCGAAACATGTCACCCTGGACCAGCCTACCCAAGCTAAGGTGTAAGGAGTCGTGACGACAGCTGAATGGCCACAGGGTGATATGCGATTACGAACGATCCCCTTGGGGAACCGAGCGAAACTTCATTATAATCAGCCTTCTCTGGTAATGCGGGGTCTCTGCTAGAGTGACCAACTCTTCCCCTGCTACTCGTGGGAACACAGATGAATTAAACAAATACAAAAACAGACACAGAAAAAACTTAAACCAATCCCGAGGGTGGACAGAAATGCTCACCTCAATCTATGGCGGTTGCTGGGGATGAACAGTAATGTCCACTTCAATTTACCGCTCGAAATGAGGCTGGACATAGCAGATCACCTCGTGATGTAGTACAAAGGCCAAGGCATAGGCGCATTTGCGGCGCCGAGGCCAAAAGGAGAAAGACAGCGACAGAGGCAGGAGTGGCAGCAACTATAAGTGCACCCTCCTCCTCCCCCACTCCACCTCCAACAGCAAGGGCACTTCTTGCGGCGGGCGCCAAAAGCTCCGCCTTGAAGAAAGGCAAGGAACCAGCTACCCCTGCAGAAAAGCACCCTTACTTGAGCATCTCCAGGGAGGGAACCCCAAGAAGGATGAAGAAGCCGCGCAACGACAGTCATGTCGCTGTACCTTCCAAAACCTTCACGAAGGCCGCTGTGAGACACCTCAAGGTTGCCAAACAGAGTGTGTGTTCGGCGAGTCTTGGCCTTCACCTGCCAATATAAAGGAGATGTATCCTAGTGACCTGTCCACCTTCCTGGAAAGGACAGGATGGACGATGACCTAGGAGGACAATTCCTCGGGAGGATGTACAATGTACCACTTAGGCCACATGTGGCCTAAGGTGGTGTGGGTCTACACTCACCCTCCCTACTCTACAGATACAGATACAGAAAAAACTAAGATGAGATAAACCACAGCTAGGTTGATTGGTATGGAAGTCACAGTGCCTAGGTTTAGACCATCTGAAATATTCAGAATCAACCTTTCAAATTTATAAGAGTTGATATTCATAAAATGTTCAGCAAAGCACAAATTTAAATCTTCCCAGGCTGCCAAGCAACATGGTCTGTCCTTGTGTTTAAACTGGCCTGCAGGGATAGATATTCTGCTATTTATGTAGATCTGCTAGAAGTCATTACTTGGACTATATAGTATTGGTAGATGTGACTACATGGGATTCCCTATAACACGTGTTAGCAATGGGCCTAATGAATGTATTATGTGATTTCAAGTTCCAAAACAAAAACTTTGCCATAGACTGTGAAAAAATCACACGAAAAAGTAGTTACCGCAATGCTAATTCGATGATATGAATTTCATCGGGAAATGACGAGTTAGAGGCAAGATGAGGGGTTGCATAGGCCGTTCCAAAGATGACTTTGAAACATCTGGTTCTGTAAAAGCAAAATAGCTTAGCAAAATGGTGAAGGTTTTATTATGACAATTGGCAATCACAGCGAGTATGTTACCGTGTTGTGGAAATGTCAAGGTAGAGGCCAAATAAGAGTTGCTTAGCCCCATTCCAGGATGACTTTGAACCATTTGGTGATTTAATTGAGAGAATTGTCAATCACTGCGGTTACATTGCTATGTTATGCATATAATGCTCAGGTTAATGACATGAGTCATCCTGACACTAAGCAACTACTTTGGAAGGAATGCCTAGTATCATAGACTTCGAATGATTAAGGTTTTGCACCCAGAATCGGTCACCCTCCTCTTTCTTCAGTTTTGTCTAACCTGCATGACTGTTTCAGATATACACAGGCCAAGATGGAGTTTCAGAGTTATTCTAGACCATTTTATGATGATAATTAGCATCACCTTTTCTTCGAAAAATGTGTTAGTATTCGAATATGTGGATTTTTATTGCCGCTGGTAATAAAATGAATACCCAACAAGAGTCAAGAAAAAAATGGCAATTGACGAAGATGGAACTTTCTATGTGGTTTGCTTGGCTCCGTTGCGTATAAGCATTCCAAATTAACAACAATCGTTAACAGGAGCAATCAAATTTTGATCGGGGGATATTTTTTTCCAAGGGAGGTTTTTCATTGAAATAATCTGTGATTACTGGTCTTTCAGGCAATTCCCAATACTTCGATTAAATTGAGTAAGTATTCAGTGAGATATTACAGTTTAAAGTACACTCATGAAAATGGATAAAACTTTTGAATCAACCTCATAGCTGAAACTGACAAATTATATAAAGAGGAGAGCTGATTGTGCCTTTTCTAGAAACGTGAATTTATATAATAGATATCGAAACTATACGCATACCTAAACAGAAACCAATATCTTGCATTCAAAAATCCAAAAACATTGAAAATCCATTAACGTAATCATTAAATTATTTATGTTACATAAGGCTAATCGAAAAGGTTACAGCATCCCAGTCGCCAATTCCATGTTGAGAGATTCCTAATTAATAATTTTAACAGCCTTTTTGTAAATATGAAGTGGGCCTTTGGGAATTGGGACATTTTATTAATTAGTTCGACATTGAAAAAGATTAATATTTTTCAATTTATAATCGTAATTATTTTCATTTCCTACTTACACTTTCACTTCCAATATACAGGGTGTTTTTTTGGGAAATAGGTATACGTGTATGGGTAGATGAATGACACTTATACGGTTCTAAATTAATTATAGTCACCTAATGGGTCTTGTATTCTTTATAACCAAAATATAGAGTGAATCATCAATTTTGCTCGATTTTTTATTTATTCATGCTTTACCTAACGGCTAGTCATTTTCACTACATGAATTCTTCGTCCAATATCCTGCCAAATAGTGCAGAATTGAACATTTCAATCAGGTCTGGACTTGAAAAAATAACAAATATGTTTAATTTCAAGACAATACTCTAAAACAATAGAATTTTGAAACTTCATCTACCACTTTAAGAACAAGAAAAGTTTGTTAATTTAAATGTCTTTGATATTTCCGCATACAATTTTTTTACCAATCAATTTGACTCCATTGTAACAATATCTGCATCTTCGAGCAAAACGGAAAAATAAACTTAATCAGATTTTTGCACTTTTCACAAAATATTTTACCCGTTTTGCTTGACGATGCAAGTATTTATGTGGAAGGGATGTATTTTCGATGCGATGGGCCTCCACCTCGTAGGAAGGCAATAATAAAATATTGTTTAAATCACAACTTTCCAAATCATTGGATTGACAGGGATAAACCTCATATCTGGCCCGCAAGATCGCCCGACTTTAACCCAGTCGACTATTAGCGGATATTGAGACACATACATGGTGTTCGTAAGTTAGTCATTGAAAGTAGTGTTTTGTTTCGCAAATACGTTCAGTATCAAAATTATGACTCAAAACATTCATCGATTGCAACTGAGATATTATTTAGCCAGGGAAAAATACAAAATGATAGGTAATAAAATTATTTGCGGAAATACCGAAGACACTTGACGTAATTTAACTTTTTTGCTCTTTTCAAAAATGCAGTTTAAAAGTTTTGAAGAACAGGGTGTTTATATTGCAGAGATTTATTTTTTTTGAAAACTGACCTTCATGATTTTGTACCTGTTCATTTTTACCATCTTTATTTGAAAATTGTGGGAAACTTCCAAATGCAGGAAGAAAACGATTAAGTTCAAAATAAATTCTCCACAAATATGCGTAGATCATACATAAAATATAGTTTCAGATACAAACTAAAAAAAAAAGTTCTCCAGAAACAACTACTTTCACATAAATAATGAATTACACAAAAGAAAAAGTACTTTCGAAATAACTACTTTCCTAATAAGACACTTGTCTCATAAACTCATCAGTACCTTTTTTGATGATATGACAAGATGAAAAATTTCGACTTAATGTCACGGAAAAGACAAATCTACTCATGTCACTATGACATTACGTAAAGACATAGGAATCTTATTGAAACTGAAAGGCGTAATTTTTTAAGGATAGATTAGTACTGTGGAAAGAGAGCTTTTAGTTTCTCCAACTTTATGCCGTAACTCTTCTTCTTCTTCAATTCCATAACTAATGTTCGAAGTACAAACTGATGAGGAAAAAGTGATCGTATAATTCAAGGTTCATATGAAGGTAGTTGTTTGAAAGTACTTTTTCTTTGTAATTCAATGTTCATATGAAAGTAGTTGTTTCGAGAGGACTTTTTTCCAGTTTGTATCTGAAAGTAACTTGAAAGTAATGTATGATTATTTTGAATTTCTTCCTTCTTTTGGATGTTTCTACAATATTTATGAAAATATGGAGATACAGGATGTTATTTTCAAGTGAATCATATTCTTTAATTTTTTTAAGTCCGGACCTGGATTTCAATTTTTATTTATTCGCTAATCAGCATAATATTGCACGACGTTTATTTGTACTGAATATGAAAAAAAGGTACAGTGTGATCCTAAAGGCGTGAAGAATTGAATAATTGAGCAAAACTGATGAATCACCTTGTATCGGGGTCATAAAAAATGTGAGACCCATTAAATATAGGTTATGCAGAACCGTATGGGTGCCCTTTATCTATCTGTATGCGCGTTTCCCAATGAAACACCCTGTATATTACGATTCTAAAAATTTTTTGAAAAGATTCACGATTTGTTTGAGGTACTTACTATTCGCACATTTCTGTGGATTTGGCAGTGAAAGGAATCTTCCGGGTCTGTTGGAGACGGGCCTGATTTCGTTTATGGCTGGATCAGCTAAAGCGCATGCGCACGCGGCTAACACCAAGCACGCTATCCTCATCTGCAAAAAAATCTACTGAGTAAAGCTGATTCTTTTCTGTCAACAACGAAAATGATGATATAGTGTGCAATAAATATATTGGACTCAACGGTGGAATTTTGTAAAAGATTATGTATGCTCATGAAACCCGCTAATCGACAGATTCAGCATTGAACAACCTTGTAGAGAAAATCTTCCAATCCTTGACAACAAGGAGATTGCGATCGATGTATATCTCGATATTGAAGGAGCATTTGACAATGCTCAACCGAAATCTATGGGATCATCTCTGGCTAGGAAAGGTATAGAATCGACCATTACTGGCTACATCTATGCCATGCTGGTAAACAGAACTGCAACTACGACTCTTCAAGGCGAAGCCATTAGGTTCAGGGTCACCAAAGTCTGCCCTTAAGATGGGGTACTATCTCCCCTTCTGTGGTCACTCCTGATGGATAGTCTGCTTGATGCCCTCGACAGAAGAAAAGTGGATCTGCAAGCTTATGCAGATGACCTTGTCATTTTGGCAAGGTCCACGTCGAGTAGGGTAGCTTGTAATATCCTCCAAAGCACGATAGATGTTGTTCACATTTGGTGTCTGAAGGAGCAGATGTCTGTCAACCCCAGCAAAACTGTGATAATCCCCTTCATCAGGAGAAGAAAATTGGACGATCTAACCTTCAGTGGTGAGGTCATTCCATTTGGAACGGAGGTCATTCCATTTGGAACCATCAGCGGCCAAGGAATGCAAATCACACCAAGAATATCCAAAATAAATGAAAGTTCCAGAATAACTTTGTTGAAATGATGTAAGTACAGAATCCAATTATTAATGTTGAAAAAGTTAAAAAGTATTTACATTGAGCAGACATTCACAAACACTAATAAAAATAAAAGAACATTAATCAGAATTACAAAAATCTGCTTACTGTAAATACTTTCTAACTTCTAACTTGAAAATCCTGATCTTTTGAGATATAATACACTTTGAAACAAATATTTTACTAATCCTATCTCAGATTAGTTTCTAAATAAACTAATTTTTGAATTTATGATGCACTGTTTGGAACCTTTGGTGTAGTAATGAATATTACTGGAGTTTTTTTTCCCAACACCAAATCGTTATTTTCAACACCTCGACACGTGTTTCGATCACCAAGTGATCATCTTCAAAGAGGAAGATTACAACTCGTTTTAAGATTGAAACGAGTTGTAATCTTTTAAGATTAAAACGAGTTTTAATCTTCCTCTTTGAAGAGGATCATCTTCAAAGTAAAAGATTACAACTCGTTTTAAAATTGAAACGAGTTGTAATCTTTTAAGATTAAAACGAGTTTTAATATTCCTTTTTGAAGATGATCACTTGGTGATCGAAACACGAGTCGAGGTGTCAAAAATAACAATTTGGTGTTGGGAAAAAACTCCAGTAATATTTAATTTTTGAATCACCAAACTCCTAAACAATTATATCTGTTGTTTTGTCTCGAATAGAAATAATGGAAACTGAATAATTCGGACAGCAATTTTTCCATCCTCTTTTTCATTTCTTTTTCTTCATTTATCCACATAAAAATGTTAGTGATTAACATTCATAGTGATGACGGTCCTTTAGAGTGAATCGACCAAATTGGATTAAGAAAATTACCAGGAATTGAGAAATATATCCAGGGTGTTCCATTCCGAAATTGGTTTTATTTTCGGAAAAATCGAAAGTAGAAAAAAATACAAAATGGTTTAGACTTTCGCGGCTGAGGTTCTCAGTGTCACTGTTTTTCGAGTTTAAAAGCCGTGGATTTTTGGAATACAACTGATTACCTGTCAAGGCATAAATACGCTTTACGAAGCCTAAAAGTTAGTCATCGGACAACAAGCCATGATGATTAAACTTCTGAAGAAGCTAGCCACTTGCGCCAGCGAAACGTCAGGAAGAAATTCCAAAAATCCACGGCTTTCAAACTCGAAAAACAGTGACACTAGAAAAAAATAGCTAGTGCACCAATGCCAAAAACCGGCTAGTACATTTGATAGTCTGAGTGGAAAGAAAATAAAATAATGAATGACTATAGCATGACTTATTGTTACAAGATAGAAACGAAGGCTACAACACCAATCAATTGTTGCACGTTACTGGCATTTCTCAACCTGTAATATTCTTCTGCTAATATATCTGCGTGTCACCGCATATCCTTAATGGGAGAAAGATCCGTCTCATAACATCCTTCTGTTGATCTTTGAAATAGTCTTGCGAAGACACGTTCTGAACTGTAGGTATAAAAAATCCACAGCATATTCACAAAAGAATTTTACACATTGAAATGACAACATTAAAGCGTGGAAATTTCACAAGAATGAATGAATTAATTATCGGCGAAACTTGTGGTTAATTTCTAAGCAGTTGCAATATTTTAAGAACGATTAACGATCTCATTATTCAAATTTGACTTTCTTTAAGTGCCATGAACAAGATATGGTGATTTTTGAAAACTACAGTTTTTTATTTATGTTGTAAATCAAAAGTCCATTACAAATATTTCGTAAATCGAAACTGTATACATAAAACTTGTAAAGGTTGTATATTGGGAAAAATCGGTTTCGGCTTTCTACTTCTCTAATAAAATCCAAAGAGTGAAAAAATCTGAGGAAAGCAAAAAATAACAAATAACAATGAAAACTGAAGAAAGATTGGTTTATAACAGGATCAATTTTTTCTGAAAAAAACAATTGTTTTCTTGTTAACGTTTCGAATATAATTGAATTATTTTTCTTCAGGGCTCTAATTAACTGAATAATAAAAACACTTCTAAAAAGGGGCGTAGCTCATTTGCAGAATTTTCTTTCAGATACGAACTAGAAGAAGTCAATATGAAATGACTATTGTTGTATTTATTTTATTTTTATCGTTGTTTTAACACATAGTAATAATTTTTTATTTAGCTGAAAATTGTTTTATATACAGCTTCAACAGCAAAATTGAATTTTTCCACAAGACTCTCTTCCAATTTCGGACTCAATTTTAAAGTTAAAAAATGTCTCACTCATAAATAATTCCTAAAACAAATTTAGTTACTTTGACTCACAGGAGTTACTGATATTTTCGTTTTTTCACAGCAAGATGATGTTGGTTGTTTCAAGTCAATAATTCTGTAAGACTTTCATCAAACTGAAACAAGTAATAATAAGAAAGCACGAACACACTGAAAATTATATAATTGTGTGATACTTTTATTTTTCCAAATGTAACCCATAGTGAAGAATGTGGACCGGTTTAAAATCAATAACAACACGTTGATATGATCTAGATTTTTGACTTACTTTCGCTGATATGAAAACAATGATATTACAATTTCTCAACTATTTACATAACAAATCGGATATTCGTTATCAATATCGATTTACTTTAGAGGAAACCTTTCATTATGGATACAAATTCATTTTTCCAGATAATATTACTAATTTATTGTAAATCAAAGTGGTAGTAGAAGATATTCAAAAAACAATTCATGAAAGAAGTCTATAAATAGTTTCATAGTTTATTCGTCATCAATAATGGCAATTTCAAATTTAGATTTGATGTGTCTTATATTGTAATGTGAAATATTTGATCAATTATTGAGTTTCGGACAGATGCAATATGCATTTCAAAATTATATTTTTGAATACATATTTGAATACATTTTCTTATTGACTTGCTTTTTTAGAAAATCAAGATAAGTTGAAAGTTCTCGGTTGAAAATATTTGCATATCTAATCTCTTTCCGAATGCATTATTATCATTAATTGAACAGTACTGCACCTTTATGATGGTTACACAAGAGTTGAAATTATTGGGAATCCCTCAATAAATTAGAGAAACTGCAATACTTAAAGGAACAGCGGATCTTTTAAAATTTCAGGAAAAATGGCTGTCACACTTAAAAATGAAACTTTATACTTGATAAATGTGAACTAGCAAGCTCTAAATCTATAGAATAATAGCTATTTAGATCCCATCTTGAAAAATGAGATATTTCTAAGAGGAAAATCAGAAACCTTATTACATTTGGGGTACTGGTTTGGAAGAACAGAGCTACTCTAAAAATACCGTATCTAATAACCTCTAATAAGTGCTTGAGTAGATAGTTTCAATTTGGTACTGCTGTTAGTCAACACTGAGATGTGCTTCAAGAGTATTGTAATTCACTACGATATATTCCAAAATTTCTGAATTCGGTAAAAACGTTATGTAAATGGCTCTGGAAAAAACTTGAATATATGAGCTCACAGACACAGAACCAATACTCAGAAAGTCTTACATATTAATGACTTTCATCAGAAATCGATCAGGTCCATCAAAGAATATCATTCCAGGGAAAATTCACGCTAATGGAAAGATGATCAAAACTGCACAGTGAAAGAAAACATGAAAATGAAAATAATCAAATGATCTATAGCAAAAAAAAAACATTGAAGCACTGAGCACCAATGTATTAATTCCGAAGTGTTTTGGAAATGCTCAAAAATAAACTGAGCAAGAACCCAAAGAAACGAGGCAAGTAATTTAGCAGATAAATCAGTAGAAATCCTGAATGCTTCTGTGTGCTGAGAGGGTATAAAAAAATAAAGTACTGAAAAGTATGATACAATCAAGATTCATCAAGAAATAAACAACTAGAAGAGCTACATCATCAACATTTACGCGAACTATTACTGGGTACTATCTATTGAGACTAAACTTATATACTTCGAAACTAATCTCTACATATTGTTGTGAAAAAGGACATGTCTATTAATAAAGAGTTATTTACTGAATCTTCATTAAACTGAAAAAAAAAAGAATGAGAAAGAACTATTATTCACACTGATGGGTATATAACTGCACCTACGCCGGAGCCTTGATCAGTTGTTACTATCTTGAACAACAAATATCGATCAATGAATTCTCAGAAAATGTATTTTTATATTGATCGGTTTTCAGTAAGTTCATCTTCAGATCACAAAACATCAGACTTTTCATGTTGATTTTGATTAATGGGATAACGTAAAACACTGCCATCATTATTGATCACAATTAATGAATCGAAATCAGTTTTTTTAGACTACGTAAATGGACCTGTTGTAGTAAAAAAATATTACTTTCACGAATGAAATCTAATCAGTCATTCTTCATCCAACCTTTGGAACTAGTTTCGTCTAGAAATTAGAACAGGGGTTTATTAACTATTGATGTCAGTGTTGAAAGAAACGATATCGAAGAACTTCCGTTTTCTCTGGACAGAATAGTATACATTTTGGAATCATGCTTGTTCAAAAATATCTCTGGAAGCTTGTATTTTAGTGAATTCCAATATGGATTTCGGAAAAACAAATCCACAACTCAGGCTGTTTACAAGATGGTGAATAACATAGTGGAGGGACTTGATCAGTGCAAGCACACTTCCTTGCCTTTATGCGACTTGACCAAAGCGTTTGATTGTGTTTCACATGCATTACTCATTGAAAAACTGAGTCATTATGGTTTAAGAGGTACCATTTTGAGTCTCCTCATCTCCTATCTTGAAAACAGATATCAGTGTGTTGATCTCAATAATATCAAAACCGATATCAAACCTAGACAACTTAGAACTGAAGTGGAGAGATAAAACTGTCGAGCGAGTATGTGGAAGTGCTAACTAAATCTCAGACTAAATGGGAACCAATATCCTGAAAGACGATGGCAGTAATGCTGGCCAAACGCCAGGAAGGAAATATATAGAGCTGAAACTATGATGAGAAATATACATTGAGTTGAATCCATGATAACATAGATACCTACTTATCTTGGTTCAATGGCTAAAGATGAAAAAAGCGACTATTATTAACAAACTACCCAGGACAAAGGTGTGTTCGATTAGGATTAGAGCAAGCAAGGATAATTACTCTAACAGCAGCATTGGAAACTTTGATGAAACTTCTGCATCTATCTTCACTGCCTCTTGTATTATTTGGGTAGATATCATTGGGCCAATTATAATAGGAACATTTGCCAATTTTCAAGGAGTTAAGTGAAAGGTGAAATAAAGATTTTGGAAACTTTCGGACGAGATGACACCGAAGTACACTATCGACACAAACTTCACGGTTTATGTATACTCCTGCAAGGCATTGACGGGGAAAAGAGCGATATCAAGAGTATGGTCAGAGAATGCCATGAAGTACTGAATAAACTCGTGGACAGGAACATATTGACTGCGCCCTCGTACTGGGTCTCAAGACATTAATGAAACATACTGAGAAATAAAAAAGCTGACAAATGTGCCTAATAGTGATTATCAATTCCATATATGGGGTTCTAACCCAACTAAGAATGTATCAACATTATTGATCGTAAAGCATCAGATAAGATAATAGGGAAAGCCTGTATAAAAACAGAGAAGGGACCGATTCAGGATAGTTACGGCTGCTCGTTACATGCAATTCATCAGTACACTGTACGCTGAAAACTAACCAAACTAGTTGAATGGATGTCATCAAAAGATGGGAGAAACATTTCAATGCAATCACCTGTTAGTATATCCGCGATTACTCTGCTACCTTGTTGATAGAATCTGATACAAGATGTATATTGGGATATAGTTTTGAAGAAAACTGTTCCAAATAATATAAGCAAACAACCTTTAGATGTTCAGTACTTCTAAATGAATACAAGAAGGTGATTAAAACGGTTTCAGTCTGTTATAACTGTATGATATATATATTGATTTTGATTAAGCATTAGCACAGGAAATGTTAAATATTTTTTTATTCTACCAAAATGTGTTAAATTGTCATAGAACTATAATTTCTCAAAACATAAATCGTAAAAACACTGGTATTTTAGAATGTTGTGAGAGAGCTTTATAAAAAGTTTAATTTGAAGAGTTTTTCGTAAAAATAAGATTATTTTTCTTCTCCTTAATGAAACTAGTTTTTTTCCTTTGAACATTGAAAAATTAAGAGAAATATTTAAAAAAAAATACACACTATACATTATATTACATAACACGAAATATTTCTTGGGTATTCTTCCAAGAGACCTCGATGCTCGATCAGCCAGCGAACCTACCGGATCGAAATCGAAGAAATCGGTATTATCGAACAACTCACCGCGAATAATCCAATGAATGAACTAGAAAGTACCAACACACCCACTCATATACAAAACACACGGGCCAACGTGTGATCTTACCTTGTGTTCACGCTAACTAAACTCGAAATCTTCGCCTCGAGAGTGAGAGTCTTCATTTATATGGTAAGACGTGGATGTTACTTCGGGGGGATTTCTCTCGCGGTTCTCTCTGTATATCGGATTCGGTGTCCCCCGTCCTTTTCGGTAGTGATGACGGCGTATGTGTGGATTTCAGTGCGGCTTCAAGAGTATACCGGATGAACCGGAGATATCGTTCAAAGAACTTTGTGGTAGTTTGAATTCTTTGGTGAACAACATGAAATGGAAAAATAGTCAGACCAACCTAATTTAAACTGCAGAAATAAAAAGATTTTGAACATGCCCGATAAAAAGAAACGCAAATTATATGTAGGTTATCATTACAAATTTCCATTTCAAATTTTAATAAGGAATAACACTTCCAAAATGCAAATGATGAAATTATAAAACAACAACGAAAATTAATTGGCGCTCCGGGACGACTTCATTGATTTCAGTGACGTATTTGCTTTTTCAGCTGCATGAAAATCCGGAAAAACCTGCAGAACCTCATCATCTGAAGATCTTGATCTGCCAATGTTATCTCTCTCATAAAACAAAATGTAGGGTGTCTCCAGAGGCTCCAATAAATACATCGCCAATAAATACATCGCCAATAAATACATCGCCAATAAATACATCGCCAGAATACTTAGTGACACGACTATCGTCAAACTTAGACCGGTCCGTTTCGTCTTTGACCAAGGCGTAATAATGACCAAATTCAACGCCAGTACCACAATGAATAATGACTGCATGAATATTATAATAGTGGTCAGACAATTCCGTTTTTTGCTTCAATTAGTTTGTTGAGGGTTAAAATGGACACCAATATGTCTTGGCACAAACATGTCGCTGGAATTGCAAAGGCTGCTTCTTAAAAGCTTGGAACACTGTTCAAATCAAATCAAATCAAATATGCTTTATTGTCCAAAGTATAAACTCGTTGACAAAGCTAATCATGTATAAATGAGTTTCACTATAATAATTATACATTATACATATACATTGGTTTAATGTATGTGTCATACTGAAATATGGTTACTATTTTTAGTGCACAGCTAAAACAATTATAGATAAATAAATGAATATGCATAAATAAACACACATAAATACCACACACATACATATTTATATACATCCTAAATGAACGAATAGTCAGACATTAACAGGTAAATAAGGAAGTCAATAGATAAAATATATAAATAAATAAGATAAACAGACACTGTTTTCAAAATTGCAGGAGCTATTAAAATCAACATAAGCAGTGCTTGACCAGGGAATAATTTTATTTCAGAATTCCATCCATATCTTTATCAAAGTACTCTTGAACACTATAAAACACCTGGTCAGTGAGAACTTGCTTTACAGATTTCCTGAACTGATAAGGTGATTGGATATCTTTAAGACTGGTCGGTAGATGGTTATATATTTTAGCTGCATTATAGATCAATGAGTTTTTAATCAAATTTGATGATGGAATAGGCAGTCTTAATTTGTTGCTTTGGCGAGTGAAACCAATAACAACATCGTAATATGATTTGTTCTTATATACTAGGCACACAGTTCCGAGTATGATTAAGGAAGAAAGTGTTAGTAATTTTTGCTCCTTGAACAAGGGTTTACAAGACTCTCTAGGCCCAACTTTGCACAGATATCGGATGGCACGCTTTTGGAGAATGAAGACTGTATTGACATGTTGTTGGTTGCAGGTGCCCCAGATATGCCATATCTTAGATGCGATTCAACCACAGCGTGGTACACAATTTTTGCAGTTACAATACCCAATTCATTTGACACCGTTCGTAAAGCATAACATCCCGAAGCTATTTTTTTGCTCAGCAAATTAATATAGTTATTGAAATTGAGGTTGATGTCCAGATTGATTTTAAGGAATTTATTTAGTTTTTTGTTTGATATAATATCATTACCCATCGGAATGCCTGACAATGCCTGCCCGCGACTTCGTTCATGAGGTCTTCAATTTTTGGGTTTTTCCAGATTTTCTAACAGCAAAATGTTCTGACGTATCTGCCTATAGATTTTTTTTCTAAGAAAATCGCTTTACAACATATATAAATATTTCACTTCTTCGATTGACGACTTGTTTATTTTGTGGAAATTCATGTTCACTGAGGATACACTACAAAACACACTTTTGTCTATTTTCCACTATATTTCTTTATTGTTGACCGGTTTCGGCTATTATACCATTTTCAAAACTAACTGATTACATTTAAATCCGAGTAATTTATACCTATATTATTCTAGCATAAATGATTTGATATACCTGATATATCTGATATACCTGACATCCGGTACCTGCGTTTCATATACCTGTAAAATCCATGAACATAACAAAGCTTTCAATATAATGTAGGTTTTGGGATCTGGACTATAGGTTCAGGAGAGGACTATTGTTTAATTCAAGTTGTTCGTTGAGGACAATAGAATTGGGATCTTTCTTTGACCTGTTTATTTCCATAGATTCCAACAGATTCATCATTTTCCCTTTTTCGCATGTATGTAGGATCTTTAAATTATTTTTATCTATTTTATGTTTCGAATTCTGAAGATGTTCGTACATTAATGATTTTTTTTTTTTATCTATTTTATGTTTCGAAGGTACCACGTGGTACCAAGGTACCACGAACATGTCATTTCGGATAAAAAATCATTAATGTACGAACATCTTCAAAATTCGAAACATATAATAGATAAAAATAATTTAAAGATCCTACATACATGCGAAAAAGGGAAAATGATGAATCTGTTGGAATCTATGGAAATAAACAGGTCAAAGAAAGATCCCAATTCTATTGTCCTCAACGAACAACTTGAATTAAACAATAGTCCTCTCCTGAACCTATAGTCCAGATCCCAAAACCTACATTATATTGAAAGCTTTGTTATGTTCATGGATTTTACAGGTATATGAAACGCAGGTACCGGATGTCAGGTATATCAGATATATCAGGTATATCAAATCATTTATGCTAGAATAATATAGGTATAAATTACTCGGATTTAAATGTAATCAGTTAGTTTTGAAAATGGTATAATAGCCGAAACCGGTCAACAATAAAGAAATATAGTGGAAAATAGACAAAAGTGTGTTTTTGTAGTGTATCCTCATATATAAATATACTTAACTAAAGTTTCAACCAAATCAAGTGAACGGTATTTCTACAGTATTTTTTTACAAATGTTTGACGTGATTTTTCAAAATGACAAACTTTTTCATTAATGGATCATAATAAATTGGAAATTGAATGTTAAGTGAAGTTTACTACGATATATCAGTGAATAGCTCTTCAAAATCGAATAAAGATATTTATTTTAAAATAACTTATAGGATTCTAGCTGCCAGCTTTCGAATATTTCACGACTTTCCCTGAATAGTCTTAATGTCACTTTTAGGACATTACTCTTGTAGGTGTCTGACGTTCCGGGAAAATATTGTGTACAGCAATTGCATAAGCCAGTATATTTTCTGAAAAGAACATATATCTGAACAGCATGTTTGTTGCTGTAGTCCCTTTTTCCGACCGACTACGAGTATCTAAGCGACTTTTTGTTCGGGAATCATCATCTACAATTTTAGGCAATTTACAGAAATAGTCCACTGTCCCTTCAGAAGGATTTGTTGCCCTTATGTCGTGGGAATATAGACCTACATCTATACACTATTACACTTTTGAAGAATGCTCCAATTTTTCATCGACTTTTCCCATTGATACTTTTCAACGAAGTTCAAAGATTGGATTGCTTGCACAACTTTTCAATAATAAGTTCTCCTAGGCCTCAATGGCTTCGATGTAGTAGTCCATTGGAACCTACTTAATTCCTCTGCAAAAATCTCATAGTTGATAACTGCTCCAGTGTTGACAACGTGTCTTTTCAGTTACAAGTGGAAAAAAGTGGTCTCAGTTGATGGCCTCCTAAGTTTCCCGACCTCATCCCCTTAACTTTTTGTGGCGTTACTTCAAAAATGAATTTCATAAGGAATGCCATGTTGAAGTTGAAATGTTACAGTAGTAATTAACACAAACATTGAAATATATCGATGTTAGGATGATACTGAAAAGTTTTCGAGCAGTTCTACGAAAGGTATAAACATTCACCTAAAGAGTGGTGGCGTTTTTGGCACCTACTGGGAAAAAAGTAATAATTTATCCGCTCATCTTCTACTTACCACTCATAACCACTTTTTTCCAACTTTAGAAATGAATGACTCATGATATTATAATTTTTCGTCAGAAAAATATTACATTCACACAGATAATCAAAAATGTATTACTTACTTGATAACATGATTTCTCTTTATTCCATCTTAATTTGTGTGAAAAATGCCAAGCTTGCCAATAAAAACGATTATATATCAACATAATAACCAAGTTACCACTCCTCGCACTTTCAATCAGCTTGTATATTTTTGAATAAAATTAATATATTTCATCTTTGAATTCAGACATTACCAAGAAAAGAGTAAATCAAAACAAATCTCATAAATGTAATAAAGAAAAACTAAATTGTCCTATTTCGACGTTCTTGATAGATTCTAATTTACAATTCATGAATTTTTATTGATGAACTCCTGATAAGAAGCGGGCACATTTTTCTAACATTTTGATTTATGAGTCAAAATTCGAAGAACCCGGAAATTATATACTAAACTTAAGTATCTTCTTAAATATTCAAACAGTCACAAATATTACCTGTTTTTATTCAAACGAAACCTATGAGTTGAAAAACGTATACGTTTCGCTATAGTCTATTGGTAATTTTTCAAAAAACCTTTCAAATACTAAGTCACAATATACAGTGTGTAACAACGAAAACTTAACAGAGCCGTTTTTGAATATAAAAAGTAAGATTTTTAAAAAAAGCTCGGACATGTCGATTTCTAATTGAAGGGGGACACCTTTCAGACTAATCAGATTTTTTGTAGTAAGCACCCCCTCGGAGGGGTGCGTCCGACGACCCTTATTTAGATAGAGAAAGTAGGTCGAGTGGCACCTTGTTTCAAAGGTCTTTCGAATACCTTATTCCAAACACTGTTAAACATTCTAAAAACTGTCAAGATTTTATGTAATTCAAAAAGGAGTTTGCAGGAGTCTCGACTTTTGGCATTGCACATGAATCTTATAACCCTTTTCTGAATAATGAACACCGTCTGCATTTGAGTTTTGCACTCCTCATAAAGGAATTCCATACCTTAAATGCGACTCAACAAGTGAGAAATAAGCCGATTTAGCGGCAGACAAACCGAGATCCTTATAAGTTATTCTCACTGCAAAACACCCTGAAGCTAGCTTTTTATTGAGGTATTGAGCTGTGTTAGTAAAGGAATGCTGTCAATAAAGCAGCGGAATGACATTAATTTTTTTTTTGGAAACATTGAAAGACAGCAGATTAGAGTCGCACCACTTTTTTATTTTTTTTTTTTATATCTGCACTTATAATTTCGTGGAGATTACATAATGTTTTATCACGCCATAATATTGTAGTGTCATCGGGGATAGGGTAAATTTTCTTTCTATATTGATAGATGGTAGATCATTAATGTAAAGCAGGAAAAGTATCGGTCCCAGTATTGAACTTTGTGGTACGCCTTTTTTTATTTCGTACCGTAGTTAGGAAACACCCTGTATAAGTATGTACACCCTGTATGTGTACATAAAGACGTACATATACAGTGCGTTAATATAGTGAAGCATATAGTCAGAGAGTGAAATGTCATCGGGTGAAAAAAACTAAAGAAAGCAACTTTTTCGGTGAATAATTGTACTAAATACGTCTTATGTGATAGACATTGAAATATACAAGAATTGAAGTTGTATTTTTATGACATTTAATGAGTCGTGAATCAAAAGTCCACTTGTACAAAGAACCTATTAGAGTATTAGTACATTTCCAACTTTCAACGTTAGGAGAGGCTTGAAAGGTGATTCAAAAGAACATGCTCAAAAGAACGAATAATATATTAAATGAATGAAATGACCAAACAGCAAAATCTTTTTAATCTGGTTTCATTTCTTCGCACAAATGTAAAATTCAGGGGTGCGCAAAAGTCCGGAATAAAATTAATATCTTTTAAACCAGTATTTCAGGAATAAAACGCTGAAACACATCAGTTGATTTCACGTTGTACGCATTTTTTGATTTATGTGTAAAACGTAATATAGCATCAACATTCTGTGGATTTTATTTTTTCACCAAAAACTTACACATTAGTTCCATCCCAATCAAGTGTTGACCAGTGTATCTCAAAAAGAGAAAAAGGTTGTTGCATTTTTTGTACCAAAATGAATGCCCTAATAAGAACTATTGTCTTGACTCAGTTTTGAAATTGTGGCATTTCTGGGTGAAATTGAAAATATGTATGTTTAGTTTATTAATTGGGCACCTTCAAAGTGTTCTTTTTTAAATTGCTAAACAAAATTGGTATTATCAGAGAGGCAGCGTATCGAAGTCTTGATATTGTTGGGATGTGGGGATAGAATGCAGAGTCAAAGTGAGGTGTGTTCTTTATTTAATGCAAAATATCCGGAAAATCACATTTCCAAGACTACTGTGAGTAAGATTACACAAATTTGAAGAACATGGTACAGTGAAGAACTTGCCCAGAAGTGGCCGGCCACATGTTTTAGACGAAGATCAAAAATTGGACATTGCCGTATCTCTGCAGGAAGATCCACATTTATCAACGGTTTCATTAGCCCAAAACAATCCTGCGTCTAGATGTACGATTGGGAGGTTTTTGAAAACAGAAAAATACCACCCATATAAGATATGTCTTGTCCAAGAGCTCTTGGAAGATGACTATGACAGGCGTTTGCAATTTTGTGAGGAAATAATGAGGCGATGTGACGAGAATAATGGGTTTCCACTCAACATACTCTTTTCGGACGAAGCTACTTTTTATTCACATGGAGTAGTTGACAGGCACAACTATCGATTCTGGAGTCAGGAAAACCCACACTGTATATGCGAAGCTCGTACGCAGCGTCCTCAGAAAGTAAATGTATGGGCAGGCATCATCAACAACAGAATATTAGGGCCATCCTTTTTTGAGGGAAACCTTACAACTTCACGCTACTTTAATTAGTCCTTGCTTCAGCTGTTATGTTTCCCAATGAAGCAGATCCAGATATCCCCACTGAAACACTTTGGTTCCAACAGGAGGCGCTCCCCCACATTTTGGTATTAATGTCGGAGAATATCTCGATGACATATTTGCAGGACGCTGGATTGGACGACGTGGTACCATTGAATGGCCGTCAAGATCCCCAGACTTAACGCCATTAGATTATTTTTATTGGGGATATATGAAAAACAAGCTTTATCAAAATAGGCCGGCTAATATTGAAGATCTAAAAAGCAGAATTAGAGTGGAATCACATAACGTACCGGCTGAGCAAAAAAAAAGGTTTCGCTCTCTTTTGACACAAGTGAAAACTATGGTAGACTGAATTGAAGTCCTCGTTATATTTTCAAGGATCTTTATAGCTGAATTTGATAAAAGACGCAACGAAAAATGTTTGTTAGTGAATATATCAATTTATTATATTGATAATTATAATATTAGTAAATATTTATGACTACTGAGTACAGTAAAACTGTGAAATAACACGAATAAGTTCATTATATAATTGAGCATCAAATACTTCAGCAAACAGTTTAATTGTTATCAAAGCTAACAATACTGGACAATAACCTTTTCCATAATTCCAGCTCCTAGTTAAAATTGTGATCTATTGGGTAACTGCGTAATGAGTGAGGAACATTATGATAATTATCCATTACTCCAGGAAAATTAGGAGTTTGATGAAACTATTATTATTTTCAATATTTCTTTACTAGTGTTGAATTTGAATTCTTAATTATTGCAAGTCCGATCTGGCACGTCTTATAGAATTGTTCTTTGTTCAAGTTGGAAGTATATTTTTTCCAATAGGTATACCTACAAAGTGTTTAGTAATTTATTTTACCTTCAAAATCAACTTCAGTTAGACACTAACTAATGCCTATTTATCGTTTTGATCCAACGGTGTATACACAAACACAAATATTCTTGATCACTGTAAAAATTATTTTTTTTTCATCCGACTTCAACAATAATGTTCAAAATTAACAAGCTTCATTGGGAACTCTTCAAAAATGTGTACACCAAACACATGTTTTAGAAACACACGGTCTATCTGAAATAACTAATTTTCTCTACGGGAAGTCAGTAGGTATATTTTGGATACTCTGCATGCTTTTCGAGTATGTCAGATACTCTATTTTTCGTTTTAAAGCTAATGCTGATATAAAAATTTGTAAAATATAAGGGTGTCTGCAATATCCTGTGTAACGCCCGTTGTAAGTAGTCCCACCGCGATTCGAAAGTGCATATAGATTGTAACGACAAGGAGCCACACTGTCTGCTGCATGATTGCTCATATCTAATCCTTTTGAAAAAAACTCAATGGCGACATTCAATTTGCCTCTGAATTTTTCCGTTGGAGAGAACCTTTTAAAATGAATCACTAAAATACGGGAAACTAATGGATTGATAGGGACTTTGTGCATTTTCTTCTCTCCTTGCACCTCGAACAAATTGGTTTTTCATCTCCATGGAGAAGTAGAAAGCCAAAACATTTCTTTGCCAAAAATTAACCTCTCCTAAAAATATACCCTTCTCAATTTAAACAAGATTCTTTTGGCTGGGATTCAATCAAATAAGCGTACTGTCATCGATGACACGAACATATTGAACTCATTCCTTGACATAAATTCGTAATTTTGTGAATGAATTATGTGTTTTTTCTTATAATGTGTCTGAAGGTTACTTCTTTGCAAGAAAGGATGTTTATAAAAACCCTTTTATATTATTTCTACTCTATACTTTTTTCACATATAAAACAAACTTTTTTAGAAATAAAGAAAAGAATTGAATCTTTAGAACTCCTGAAATAAACTTTGAGGATTTTGCCTTGACCTTCGAGTGCAAAAGGCGCCGTTCAAAGTAGCACAAAAAACAGTATACACTCAAATATGAAGCAATCCCGCAATCTTGGAACTCCTCCGACTATTTTCTGTGCAGTATCAACAATTATGATACGGATTCGTGTAATAAACGACCTTGAGCGGTGTACTTTCACTAAATCCTAGATTCAATGTCAGGAGGATCTTCAGAACATCACGTCGCGATTTTTTTATTGAAAAAATAGAAAGGTTAAATGGACATTTGATCTGGTTTGTCGTCTCTCACTTCAACATTGCAGAGTCTGCTTGTTATTGATTTAACTTATTTGGAATAATTGGTTAATGATTGGCAGCAGTCATGCCACAAGAATTTGAGTGGCCTAATTACTCTTGCAACATTATAATTAGTGGGTATTTGAGTGTTATTACTAGATGCACTTGTGAGGTTTTGTGATAAATCATTTTGAAACAAACTCGTACTATTACCAACATGGATTTCTAGAAAATTGCTATGGATTTTCGTAAAAATATTCAGCAAATTATATCCCAATGCGCTAAATTTAATGGCCATCTTGAGAGCAAGATGTGATATCCATATAAAAGGGAATATTTAGCGGTCATCCAGATTGTCGGAATGTTTCTGTGATAATTGTTCTGGCGTTCAAATAGGACCAAAGGCAGCTTGATTTATATGCATCTCAATATATGTGTTTCATTTCAAAATTACTGACGCAAACTTCTGGAAAAAAAAAACAGAAGCAACTTTGTTTTCATGTCACTCATCACATAAAAACACACATGAGCAGATTTGTTGAAAATAATCTACGATAATAATTAATAAATACTCCCAAATCATAAAATATAAATCTACGAAACTAAATTCAGCTTAGTTGTCTTTTGACTATCACTACATAAATAACAAAGCCCCGATTGATTCTAGAACGCTGTCTAATCTCTTTGAAATATATCAAATCAATTAATTATATATTGTGCTTCTTTTATAAGTTTACAAAATAATCCGGTGGCAAATCTAACTTCATATCTGAATATTGAGCTCAATTAACATGGAGGAACTCGAGTAGTGAACATCATAAGTGGGGAAATCATTCGGTGCGGTGAACTGTGAGTTAATCATTTTCTTTGAAAATACCTTTGAACGGTGTTCTGAAAAACAAGGTTCTCAGTGCACAAAGCAGAGAAATTGTGAACAACATATTGAGATTTATGCAAAAGGAACCAACAATATATGGAGAGAAAATTCCTCTTGCGAAGGTAAGAAGTAATAGTAATAATGAGTGAAATTGTAAACAATATTGTATTTTAACTTTGAAGGTTCAAGAACGAGTAGCTGAGACTACAGGGGTTTGCGTGCGAACTGTACGCATAATCAAATCCTTGATGAAAAAAACATATTCAACTTCAAATAGAAAGAGTTGTATCAAAAATTCGAAAATTATGATGGATTTTGTTGATTTCGTAATTTTACGTCGATGCATAAGTAATAACCTAACCTAACCTAACCTACGCTTAGGGAAATTCATTAAACTATCATCTGAGATATTGACTACAGGCTAGCAGGGTGTCTTTGCGAAAAGAAATGCATAAACTTGGATTTCGATTGAGAAAGTGCCTGAGAGTGTGTGTTCGGCGAGTCTTGGCCTATACCTGCCGATATAAAGGAGATGTCTCCCAGTGACCTTTGCCCCTTCCTGGAAAGGACAGGATGTACGATGAAATAGGAAGACAACTCCTTTGAGTTTAAAAAAAAATATTCTCTTATAAATACAAGTAAGTATTCTACTTAAAAAACATGCACTTATTTATTTACATGCTATTCCCTGAGCTTTTCAATTGTTTAAGTTCAATGATTGAAAAAAAAATATTTTTTTTTTGTCAGATTAGGCGAATCCCTCTAGATAATCGTCAGATTATAAGACATCACTTCTAGAACATAAAGATGAACCATATATATCTTAATCTGACGCGCTTGAGTATTTCAAAATGGTGACTTTTTTTTGCACATTATAATAATGGCATTCAGATTATTGAATGAGAGCTTTTTTTGTTGCACTCAACACTCCCTTAGAATATCTGACGCGCTCGATTATTTTTTTTCTTTTCACTTTTAATCCTTACGTACAACGACCCGCATCATGCAAACGATCAGATTAACATACGAATATTATTAAAAATACGTAGGACATTTATACTATCAATATCTGACGCGCTCGAGTATGTCCATGCAACAGTATTTTTTTACATATTTTTAAAATCTATAGCCGCTTCCCCCACCGATGAAAAGGTATATATTATATAACATATTTTTCTTCTTTTCATCTAAGCTTTGCAACCTAATTATAATATGTCTCTATGATGCTCGAGTAAATTCCCTATTTGCATCGTGGGCTAACCTACTATTCTGTATCTTGATTATTTTATTTGTTTTATTATATTTTCATTTTACGTTTTATTGTTTCATATAATTGATGTTTCAGCTATTCATTTCAATTTTATTTGTTCTTTCATATATTTCGAATCATAGTAGAATCATATTAGAAGAGGGGAAGTCCGAATTGATAAAATTCACCATGAATCATTGTCAAACAGTTTCAAACAAACAGAAGCACTAGACACTCTCACCGGATGAGAAAAAAATCGCTTTCTTCTCAACTTGTCTCATATTCTGATGACGACCGGTTACAAATCAATCTCTACAACTTTGTAAATGATTGTATTCTCATTTTAAAATTAGAAATGCTGCCAATTTTACGACGACATTCGAAGAATATAACATTTTTTAATGAGCCACGTCCAATAGGTACATTGTACCATGGTAAACCACATATTTTTATGATTATTAGTAGAAAAGAAGTCCATGGAAATGAACGGGTCAAGGAAATTCAACACCATTTCCTTTATAAGAGAGCTGCAGCGTTATGAACCCAAAAATAGCATGCAGTGCATGCTTCAGTAGGAGAAAATACATTTTCGTAATCCCATACTGTTATTTTGATTAAAAGGTATTCAGATGACAATTGAAAAGTTAACATCCTCCGTCCGTTAAGATTTTTTAATGGCCGGCGGCCGTTAAGAAATCACTTGTACAAATATTTTTTAACAATAACAATAATATTAATGTATTTCATCAGTTCGGACTTCCATTGTCTAATATAATATAAATTGATTTGAAATCCCTGAAAAAATTATAAAGATTAACCGAAAATAACAAATTTATTAAACAAAAAAACTGAAATCACAAAAAAATAACATACAAGCAACAACAAAAAAAAATAAAAATTCGTTTTTTGCTTGATTAGAGCTTTCCATATGTTAGGTATCTCTACGCTAGCTTGACTAAATGCGTTGTTGGACAACATATACGCGGCTTCTTTGAATTTTCTTCTAAACCAGTGTTCCTCTTTGTGGATGATTTCAGCTTGAGCCCATTTGATATTATGTTGATGAGTCCAAACATGCTCTGCTATTCCGAATTTGCTGGTTTCTCCTCGCTGTGTATGTTTCTTTCTTGTGGAGCTTTTGCTGTCTTCTAGCTGAAGCCTGCTCTATCATCACTCCGTTGTTGGTCATTTTTTTATGATGCCTAGTTCCTTTTCGAAACCTTCCTTTGTATTACAGAGCCCGAAGGCACGGTCTAGTAGAGTCTTGATGATTCCTCTCTTAGTCGATTGATGGTGGTTGGATTTATGGTTCAGATACTGTCCTGTCACAGGACAGGACACATAGGACTCCTATGTGAGTGGGTTTTCGATATACAGATGTTTCCAACTTAGTGTCGATCCTCTTCACCAACACATCTAAGAAGAGAGAGAAGTTCCAACATCCAAGTTCTTTTACCGATGGAAGAGTTGAGAATTTCCCAATTTTAAGAATGCTGCAATTTTTTTTAAACAGATCCAATAGTATGAATGCCTACAACTTGTTTTACATATTTACCATTCCTATAACCAATGAAGAATCGCTGATTTTCCAAATTTGAGGGCCGCAAATCTACGTATTTTCGATATAAACAATAGGCATCAAAAGGAAGTTCTTCTTTGGTACTGACGAATACCCTGTCCTTTTTGTTTTTAGAATACCTCAATGTAACCAAAACTCTGGTACTGGTGCTTTCAAAATAATCCACAGTCAGCTTAAGTTCTCACGTCTGCCGGCGCCAAAAATACCACACATCAATACTACCTTTTCAAACAACCATGTATGATCATCTGTCTCCAACAAAAACTTAATTACTTCTGTGATTTGAGTCGTTTCAGTAGAGTTAGATTCTAGTCACTGTCATAAACATGATATCCACTTTAACCTGTGAATTTCTGTACAAGCATTTATGCAAAGTTTCAATATATAGTCACAATCCTTTTTGAATATTTGACTTCATTGATCCAATTTGACTAAAAAAATGAGAGTGATCGAAATTGTTAGACTGAGAGTCAAGTATGATTCAAGAATAATGACACATAGAAGTTAATTTCATGGCTGACAGTATTATCGCTGTTAGGAAGAAACGTTGCATTGCTGTGAACTCTTTTTTGGTTGCCTAGGGCTCAAATTTTTCAATACTTTATCTGTTTGAAAGAAATAAACTTCATACAATTACCTTGTGGATGAAATGATTTTCTTCTAATAATAATGCTCAAATATGACCTTTCAACTTTCAATAATGTTTTGGCACAAAATGCCTCATTGTGGCTTATTCATGAACGGTGGATGAGTGTCGTGAACTTTTTTTAGGTCTATCAGAAACCAATATCTCTGTTATACATGAAACTCACACCAAAGCGGGTAAATTAAGTTCGATATCATTTTTTCTTCCGGTTTTCTTTACAAATATCCGTATATAAGCCTGAGAATAGTTGCATAATGCTAAATAATCTAGCATCTTCTTCATGCACGTCGCTATCGTTCAGAAAAAAAATCTGCCCTTAAAGGAAAAAGTCTGAGATAGTAAAGGCAATGATATCTCTTCCTACGAAGAGGCCATCTTGGGCCCTACAACGACTCGAATTTCGAAGAAACTTGGCTTTTCAAATGACCAGCTTGGAGAGCTTTGCTATCTTTGATATTCTTAGGTTGAGTCTTCTGTTGATCCCATAGATGGTCTCTTCCTAAGAGAAGTTGTCATAATCTCCACTTACTCAGGTTTGTGTTAGCAATCACACGTTGGAAGGTAAGACCTCGTTAGTCATTAGCTCGCACAAGTTTCTCAACTTCTGAGAGTTGTCGTTCGTATGGGGGCGACAGCTGATTATCGGAAAAACATCAGATTTGAAACAGATTTTTTTTCCAATAATAAAAAGAATTCTGGCTGAAAGTTATGGTAGCACCTTTCATTTTGGAGTAGTTTCAGGTAGAAATCCGCCATTACGGTACGACCGTTGTGTTGAAGAGTTTCTTTTCTGACAAATAAAGATAAGGCCAAACACTGATTCCCAAAGTACTCCTGAAATAATAATAAAAAAAAATCTGACCGTTGATTTGAAATTTTCAGCATCTGTTTTCTGCCTAACAGACATGTCTCAATTAATTCCAGAGTAATAATTTTGAAGCGACCTTCACAGGGAAAGCTATTATGCTCAATTTTACTCGGATTGGTTCTTAGGAACCGTTCAGTTCAAAAGTTGCATTCATGACAATTAAGTCTCACTACGGTCATCTGAACCATAAATGCAACGCTTTAAGGCTCCATCTTGTTGTTTATTTATAGTGAGAGCCGTAGAAAGACAAAGAGTGATTTTTCAAAGTCGATATCGAATCTTGGTTTGTCAGGAACTCTTGCTTATCTTTCATGATGATGAATAATGATAACAAACATAAACGCATTTTTTTAATTTTGAGTACACCATTTTCAATGGAGATCAATATACAATGATAGGATCTAACAAGGACATGGACAACATGGCGGTGGACAGCATGGTGGCGGGCAACAAGGTGGCGGACAACAAATTGGAGCAGCGCATGGCATAGGAGGTGGACACATGATGGGACATGGAATAGCCGGAGCTACTGGAACAACTTTTCCAATTGGTACCAATGGTGGACAACTAGGTTTAATCGGAGGTGGGCAAGGAGACTGTGCAATCAGGGGAACAGAAGGCGGTGGACAAAATGGAGGACAACAAGGACCACAAGGAGAACATGGACTGCAGTTAGGTGGACATGGTGGTGGACATGGACTACAAGTAGCAGGGCAAGATGGAGATCCATTCGAAGGAGGCCCACAAGGAGGACACTGCGGAAACTTGACATAAGCTGGATAGCACTGGTATTGCTCTAGATCTTTCTGGCCACTGGTGTATCCTGAATATCTTGAGGCTTGGCTTGGTCCACAAGAGGGATCTGGTTGTGTAAGGCAGTCTGGTGCGCCGTGACATTCTGATCTTTGACAGTCGTCTTGGAGGCCGTTGTGTTTTTCGCAGTCACACCCAACATGAAGAATACTAGCTCTTAATTCTCGAGACTTGGATCTGGTACCATTGTTTCCATTATTTTTAGGCCTTCGATAACAAACCATCATTTGCGGAGGGTTACAGGGTACACACGGTTGCTCTTCTGGGTTTGGATTACATACAGGGACGCATGGTGGTGGCACCGGCGTGCAGATAGGTAGTATCGGTGGTACGCAAATGGGTGGATTACATGGCGGCATTGAAATTGGTACCGTTGCACTCTGAGGAGGGCAAGTGCCAGGAGTACAAACTGGTATAGTTCCGCAAGGTACTGGACAGCACTGCGGAGGGCAGTTGTCTCCTATCTGATTAACTAGTTTCTTGAGATCGCTGAGTAGGGATTTTCTCTTCTCTGACTTTTCGGGGCACACGAAGGCCATATTGAGAATCCAAAATACGGTTTACAATCCACTTATAATTTGGAATATTTAAACTTTTACTAGAATTCCGAAGGAAAAATTTGATATGATCGACTTCACGACAATTTTGACTAAATTATGACATAAGAATCTGACAGAGGTACTCTTGATGCCAAGCAAGTGCCAGGCTTGATACACAATGGGTTCATTGTGTCTATTGCTAAGAAAATTTTAAATTCTTATTGTTATTTTAAATTATTTTAGCTATATGAGATTTTCTGAGGTTGCAATTTTTGAATATGTTTTCATCAATGACATAAACAAGTATAAATATTTTATTAAAACAACGATAAAAAATAAAATAAAAACAACAATAAAAATTAATTGGTGCTCCGGGGCGACTTCATTGATTCCAGTGGCGCATTTGCTTTTTCAGCTGCAGGAAAACCCGGAAAAATCTGCAGCATCACATCATCTGAAGATCTTGATCTAACAATGTCCTCTCTCTTATAAAACAAAATGTAGGGTGTCTCCAGAGGCTCCAATAAATTCAATGCATCGCCAGAACACTTCGTGACACGATTATCGTCAAACTTAAACCAGCCCGTTTCGTCTTTGACCAAGGCGTAATAATGACCAAATTCAACGCCAGAACCACAGTGAACAATGACTGCATGAATATTATAATAGTGGTCTGCTAAGTTGAAATGTTCATCTATTTCGAACCTTCCAAAGAGTTTCTTGCTTCCGTTAGAGGTTGAGTCTTGTTTGAAAATCATCAGTGTTATTATTAGATTGACTGGTGCCTCAGCTATACTTCTTTCCTTATAACAGTCAGTTAGTTTGGCGCATGTTTGACAATACAGTCGATCATCACCTGTTAAAAATTCCATTTTCGATGATTTAAAAATAAGCTTTGCACGGACTGGTTATTAGTCATATTAGGAAAAGCTAGATGAAGTTCCAGAAATTAACATAAGTTTTTGGTACTTCTTGAACATTTACCACAAAGTAAACAAGTGAGGATTTTTCCAGCAAAAGATTTACAAACACAAGACGAGATGGGCTGTACGGAATCATTCAATCTAGAGCGGTCAGGAGTATTGATTTTGCTATTGTTTTGCTCACGAAGAGTATTCAACAAGAACCCAAAGAATTCGGAACAATCCTCTTGTTGTCGTCCTAACGAGTATCTAGTGGACTTCAAATACTCCAGGAAATCGGTTGGAGGAAAAGATGATACCTTCTTACGAAACTGCAGCTGCATGAACAGGTGTTTGAGTTTGATGAATAAGTAGGAAACATTCCCGTTCTCGTTCATCATTAAAACTTCGTTCTTGAAATTCTTCGAACATGTTTCACAGAATCTCCATAAGAACCATTTCTCAAGCTGCGATCAATCCTTCCAAGTGAAGAAGGGTTTCGTAGAGGGATCGATTCGGCTCTTGCTTGTATGGAAGGAGTTGACTTAGTTACGTAGAAATGAAGAAGATCCAAATCTCTTCTTGATTTGTGTTCTCTTATAAAGAATAAATATTGTTTTGTTCATTATAGGATGAATATTCCTGATGCCCACGTGTTTAATTTTATCTCATCAAACAGTTTTGGTATCATTTTGAATCAGACTTAATATTATGTAATTTCAATAGATATTCCTGCTTCCCGTGGAGTTTCGTGAACTTTAGAAATACATTTCCTTTGTCACATATAAAGCTTGAGGATTAAGGATCTGGATGCCGTAGATGTAGTCTATTAGGTATTAACATTATCATAACAATAAACTGAGACTTGTGGTTGGTTGATAGGAAGATTTTTTGAAAAATTTAAATTTACCAGTTTAGTACCAAGACTCGCTACTTCCTGACAGAAGTGTTCCAAAAAAATATCAAATCTGAGCTTCACGATACTTACAAAAGTTAAAAGTGCTCCATATTCATGAAAAAACGTTATAATAAGAGTACTACCTTGATTCTGTCACAATATGACACAGCACTCCTTATTAGAAGCAGGATATTCAAATGCTGATAGTTGGAGGCAATTAAATGATAATTTTCATTCCTCACTTTTTATTCTCGAAACTCAGTTGGAGGCATCCCGGACAAATGAATATTCCTAGGGTCAAGGATGACTCAAGCACCTTGATTCATGGCAGCGTAATAGGATCGGATGGTTTGAAATGTTTTGTCTGAAATTACAGTCACGCGTTTTTATGAGCTATATACAGGGCTTGTCCTGTTGTCACGACGCGACCAGCTGAACTACTCTCCAGTGGCGTACGGGCAATTTCAGTACCCCTGCCTTCATTTACAGGGTAAAATATTAGGTATGCGAAGTGAGTTTAGTGACGACTCGCCTTGCAAAAGTTATAGCCCAGATAAAATAGACGAAAAAAAGGAATGACTTCGCAAAAATTCCCAACCATCTGAATTTTTGTACAGACCTTAAATACTACATCATAAATTAAATGTTTTCTATTCGAGATAGCAAATTTTTGTTTTTTGCTTATATCTTTCGAATGGAGAAAGTTTGTAGATTATAAAATTCTCTACTGAAATAGTTTAAATTTTTATTCTTTGAAATAATCGTTCTCGAGTTTACGGGATTTCAGACCGTATGAAACTCGTATTTCCAATTGTATGCACACATTTACAGACGATCTCTGAGGTAGTGAGCCCGGGCACATCATTTTATCAATATGATGAAAATTGTAGCAGCAATAAAATTACATTATTCATCATCGAACTCAATATCATCACTCGTTTATTCTTCTTCGCTCTCTTTCTCATGGCTCTCTTCTTCCTCATCTTGCTCGATTTGTATGGATTATTCTAAAAAAATAGATGTGTCAGTTACATCCTCATCTATTTAGCAGAAATTTGCAATTCAGCATCTTGAGCCAATGAACTAAATAACAACCACAGTCACGAAAACTCTGGTACCTACTCTTTTACTTTATTATTGTAAACGTTAAAAATATATTTGAATACAAAACGTACTGTAGCAAAAATAAAATCCAAACCTAATCTCAATATATAGAAAAATACTGAAAAGTTTGTTATTCATAAACGAAACGAATTCACTTGTTTTGTTAATTCAACTATGTGAGAACATGAAACTCCGTGTAATTCAATGTAGGTGTGAAAGTAGTTATTTATGAAGGACTTTTTTTTGGTGTCATTCATAAAAGTAGTTGTTTCGAAAGAGTTCTTTTTCCAGTTTGAATCTGAAAGAAACATATGTATAACAAACTTCCCGACGACATTAAAGTTTCAGGAAATGTACATATTTTCAAGAGAAAACTTAAGCAACTCTTATTGTCAAAAAACTGCTACACTGTTGAGGAGTTTCAGCCGCAACTTTATTTCCATGTGAAGTGTACGATTTATTTAATATACACCTTTTTCATTTAGACACACATAGAATTAGTAACTTTAATATATTTCATATTTATACTTTATATTATTTGTAATACATTTTTGTGACGTGGATGTCACTTGGATCAAAAAAATTCCACTTAGGGAGCTTTATAAATAAGTAAAAAAATATATTGAACGGTTTTGTTGAAAGAAAGATATAATGATGTTGTAGATAATGTACTTGAAACTAACAAATAATTCGGAAGGTCCTAGGTAGCAGTCATCACATCATATCAGATAAAAAATAATAAAATCGTTGTGCGTATCGTAATCTGAGTAAATATATCAATAGTAAGCCCAACGATTCTATTATTTTTTATCTGTTCAATACTGCAGATTGCTGGGGAGAGTGGTGTGATAACTACTACTTAGGAATTATTTTTTAGTTTTTACTATACTATCTACATCATTATTATTTTTTTTTCAATAAAACTGTTCAACATAATTTTTTTAACTTATTTTATTTTCACGTTTTCAGTTTCTAATTTTGTTATTCAATTATTCTCATTCTGTTTTGTTCATTTAGACCCTCAGTAAATAAGGTAATTTGTACTCCGCCATTTTATAGCTTCGGTTATCCTGAATTTGCTTTTTTTTTTCAAAATATACTACTATTCTACTAGTCAAGTTCTGTCATTTGATACCCACATTGAGCTGTTGTAGAAAAATATGAAATACGCCATTTTGTAGCTGCGTCCATCTTGAATTTGCATCTTTCTCAAAGTGTATTACTATTCTACTAGTCATGCCCTATCATTTGATACCCATATTAAGGTAGTTGTGGAAAAATTATGTAATCTGCCATTTTGTTGCTGCGGCCATCTTAAATTAGCATCTTTTTCAACGTGTTCTACTATTTTACTATTCAAGCCCTGTCATTTGATACCCATATTGAGGTAGCTGCGAAAAAATATCTAATCAGCCATTTTGTAGCTGCGTCTATCTTGAATTTGCATTTTTTTCATAGTGTACTACTATTCTACTAATCAAGCCATGTCATTTGATACCCATATTGAGGTAGTTGTGAAACAGTATGTAAGCTGCGGCCATCTTGAATATAATCCAATGCCCTTCGTGGTATTAGCCAAGAGAGTAGTTTTTTATGATACGTGTCAGTCCATTAACCTACAGTATAGAAAGTTGAGACTGGCATGAACGAATTGTTCCTTCAAATGACTTGATGATAAAAATAATGTATTAAATTGTATCGTCATCAAAACTAAATAATCAGATCAGATCAGTCTGTCAACAGAAACTTCAGCTACTAAATTTCACCCAAACAAACAAATAGGGCAAGCTAAATAAAACCGTTTAGTTTACAACAAGAGCCCAATAAGCAGTTCTGTATAATTAATTGCAAAATTTTCAATTTAAAAATATCCTGATGTCTAATTTTCAGTCTTCCATGTCCATCATAAAAACATCTAGACCTTCCAAAGGAACAAATAATCATTACCTACCCTCAAGGTCGCAAACTAAAAGTGATATGTACTTAATGAGTTAAATTAAGTGCAAATTCACCATATCATCCTTGCTCTAATCTGAGATGATACTCTCGAACCTTGCAACATAATTATTTCGTGTAATATCAAGGTTTCACGTTCGATTACATTCGAAAAAAATAACAAATTCTACAAATTATAGTTCACTTAACATATATCGGAATTCCGTTAATAAATTTATACCATAGGAACGAATCGATAAATGGGATGAAACGAGGATCATTCGTTGTGGTTCCTTGACTCAAGGTCATTGATAATTCGAGGAAATTCATATAGTAATTCAATTATCGACGGTAAATATAAACATTAGCCTTTATTGAAATATGAAGTTTTAGTAAACTTTTGTACATAATAGGACGCTTGTTCCAAAAAACTTTATATGAACATGATATGTTATGAAAGCCACAATGAACCCTTGCGGGTTGCGGTGGAGGGTCGAATACACCCACTCATTTCTGACCTATGTATTATGAAGGTCTTAATTGTTGAACAACAGGATGTTGAAGTTTTTTTAATGATAACTTTGCCGTGAGACCCATTGAAAGGTAACGCTGGAACCTCTGTCGTGGGATATATCCAAAACAAGTTGAGCTCCTAAACATCAGAACCGCAACACTTTTTCCGAAGTGCGTTTCAGCAACCAAGTTGGCGTTTTCCGGAGATGAAGGGAACTAATTGCTCGCTCTACAATTCATATCTACTTTTATCTAATCTGCTACACTTTCACTTTCTGATACACTTTTAACTGGAATACACTGTAATTATATGAATATTGATTACGGTTAACAAAATAAATCACTTGAAAAAATATGATAGAACTGATGGATACTTGATGCAAATCCATCATAACGTATTCAAAAAACACACTTTAATGTGAGATTTTCAGTTGAAATTTGACAAAACCGCGACACGTGTTTCGCTATATGACAAGACAAGACAAGAAACTACATTCATGAATATACAGTGTCATCCCCAAAGTATGCACCATATGGGAAACTTATTTATTAAAGGTTTTTCGACAACAAGTTATTCTTGATAAAAGTTTGTGCATTCCCTAAAACTGTACATGCACTAACAAAATTCAGTAAAACACACGTAATATACGAGGAGCGTTCAAATATTTGATTTTGATTTTGGAAAATCTTGGGAAATGTTATTTGAAAAAGTTCTTCAGCATTGAAAAATACATCTAGATTTGAAGTCATGGCTATCTAAGTGAAGTTTTATTTTTTTACCCATTTTTTTTTGAATTGTGACTGGGAAAAAAATTTTTGCTAAAACGATAAATAGCCAGCATCCTGTATACAACGGTTCATTTCAAAAGCCTATAATATTACACAACTATGGTGTTAACCACGGTCAATTTTTTTGAAGAGTAAAATAATTTTCAAGGTTTTTGGTGCAGTTATTTTTATTTTTTGTCAACACCGAAAAGTACTCAAAATTAAATAGTATTCTAACGAGAACTTTTTATTCAATAATATCAATTCACAAAACATCAAAATGAAATAAGTATTTCCTGAACAAACTCACAGATTTTCTGGAGATTTTCTTGTCTAAAATAATTCTTCAAAATAATCTCTAGAAAATCAATGAGATTGTTCCAAAATACCTATTTTATTATGATGTTTTGTGATTTGATATTATTGAATATCAAGTTCTTGTTACAATACTGTGTAATTTTGAATAATTTTCGGTGATAACAAAAAATAAAAATAAATAACTTTGCACCAAAAACTTTGAAAATTATTTCACTCTTTGAAAAAATTGACTGTGGTTAACACCATAGTTGTGTAATTCGCAATATTACAGGTTTTTGAATAAAGGTCGAATACAGGATGCTGTCTATTCATCGTTTTAGCAAATTTTTTTCGTAGTCCCCATTAAAAAAAATGGGTAAAAAATAAAACTCCACTCAGATGGCCATGACTTCAAATCTAGATGTATTATTCAATGCTGAACAACTTTTCCAAATAACATTTCCCGAGATTTGTCTTAAAATCAAATATTTGAAGGCTCCTCGTATATTACGTGTGTTTTATCGTATTTTGTTAGTGCAAGTTTAGTTTTAGGAGATGCACAAACTTTTATCAAGAATAACTTTTTGTCGAAAAACCCTTAATAAATAAATTTCCCATATGGTACATACTTTGGGGATGACACTGTATACTAAGTGACAAAAAAAGGTAAACACCCATTTATATTGAAAATATTTCAATAATGTTTTGAATGTGTATTTATGTTGAGGCCAGTAAAAAGCCAGTGAAATTTCAGCCGTATCGGAAGCTATTGTGACCAGTTTTTTTAATGTTCTTTTTTGTGTGAGCATTCACCATTCCTCCAATTTTTATTCTTAGCTTCACTTTTTTGTTAATATCTTTGTAACCAATCAGATTTTAATTCATTTAAAAAATTATTGTAATGTTATGTTTTTCAATAAATATTGCCTGTGGCGATGTTTCAAACTGAAATTGTTTGGTTCGCCCCGAAATTCCGAAGTTGTTACGCAATATTTCTTGCATTAACGTATAAGCATTAAGAGAATATACAAATAATTTGGAGAATTTATACCTGTTCACAACAACTTTTAACCGACGTGACCTTTCGCCAAAGATGAGAATTATTATTCAACCGGGGTCACGTTACCAAAGTCTTATTTATTTTGAAAAATTATACCGTGATTATTTTACATTTGATTTCAATTCAACTGTACGGCCTTTTACATGGTCGTTTCACTTATCGAAATGTTTCAATTGTTTCAATAACTATAAATTCGTAAAGATAGTAGAAATGAAAATCCATTATAACGTATTCAAAAAACACTTTGCAAGTTACGATATGTGATCGTGAGTGTACAAGTTGACTTGTGGTTCTTGTTAAAAAATTTATATCGGACAAATTGGAAGAACTTTTCCAAAAGAATAAAAGATTCTAGAAAACAAAGGTGATCACGTTTAGATGTAACATAGGGGAAGTACACTTGGAAAATGTAAAAATTGAAAATTTGGAGAAAAACAAATTTTTAGGGCTCTTCATTGATGAAAATCTAAAATTTGATTTCCATGTCGACTACTTATGTAAAAGACTAGCAGCAGGATGTCAGTGAGAGTTGTTGCAAGAGAGTTGGACATTACTATCACAAGATCTGTTTATTTTGCACAAATTGAATCCTATTTACGTTATGGAATTTGTTTCTGGGGAAATTGTGCAAAATTTCGTTTCAATATGGTATTCTCTCTACAAAAAAGAGCCATCAGATATTTATGCAAGGCTAGCTACAGGGATTCATGCCGCCCATTATTTGTGAAGCAAAAAATTCTGACCTTAGTATGTCTTTTTATTTTGGAAACAGTGTGTCTTATCCACGAAAAATATAAAAATCAATTTGGGAACACCGCAACTTATAGTACACGTCAGTCTTACTCCGTTTCCCTTCCCACACCTTCTCTAGCCCTTACACAAAATTCTATTATTTTCAAAAGCAAGAAGTTATTTAACCACCTTCCCATTAATTTAAGGCGAATATATAATGGAAAGAAATTCAGAAAGAAAGTGAAAGAATACCTTGTTGGGAGGCCCTATTATAGTGTGGACGAATTCTACCAAGGCTCTATCGAATAATTGACATGTAGCTTTGTGTAAACAAGTTATTGAAACCAACACAAAATGGCTATCAATGTTCATTATGTAGAATTATATATTTACGTTTACTTAATATTCATAAATTCATGTACTTATATTTGTAGCTGTTCAGCTGGACTTAATATTGTTCTGTCCATATACTCTGCTCCGGTGTTTAAGCATTATTTTATAGTTTATATTGTTAATTGTCCCTTATACCTGTTTTACTTTACTAGACTTTGCCAATAAGATGTTTATATCTTGGGTAATAAAGCATATTTTGATTTGATTTGATAAAGTGATGGTTCAGGGCTCTTCCTTTTTCCTCATAATTATTGATTTTATTCTTTTCTTTTCTTTGTCAGGATGGTCTTGGAGAGTTTGCTATCGGCTTACCAGTTTTCTTCCCCATCATGTTTTCCAGTGACAATTCTCCTGTCATCATTTCTGCGTTTCTTCTCTGTTTTTTCCAACGTATGCATTCAAAGATTGTGTGTTCTACCGTGTCTATCTTTCCGCAATACCTGCACTCTTCTGCGTCACTTACTTTAAACCTAAACAGATACGCCTGAAAACACCCATGTGTGAGAAAGTAATTTACCTCTCCTATTTTCTGTTCATCCATGGTTCCATGTCTTTTACCAGTCTTTTTGTCCAGTTGGCCTTTCCATCGTCTATCTCCCAAGATTGCTGCCATTTTTCAATAACACTCTTGGTACGTTGTTTTGTACTATTGTTCTCTCTTGCACCAGCAGATCTGATGGGGGGGGGGGGGAGTTTGCAATATCAGCAGAGCTTTGGTTGATGCTGTTCTCTATGAAAATTCTTTTTTATGGTTTCTTTCCTTTGGACACTTAGTAATATATTTCTTTACATCTTTTTTCCCCTGGCTCTTTTCAAGATTGTTGTGCCATAGCGCATGATTGACTGGGGAAATGAGCAGAGAATTCTTCTGCTACTTTCTCGAGGGTCCCCAATGTTGGGCATTATCCTGCTTATGTTGCTTATAGCTTTCCCCGCCTTTTCTGCTATTTTCTTAACATGAACTCCCATTTTCATGTATCGGTCCATGTGAATACCCAGGTATTTGATGTATTCTTGACTGCATATGTTCTTTTTGTCCAATTCAATTGTGATACTGCCAGTATTACTACTTCTGACTTCTGAGGGGCAAGCTTAAGTTGCTTCGCTGTCATTTACTTGGCTATATCCTTTTTCCCACCAACACAAGGTTATCTGCGTAGCCTATCAAGTTCTCTTCCCTAGGGTCCATCAAAAGAAAACTCATAATGTATATTCCACAATGTGGGAGCCTTGTAGAACACCACAGGTGATGTTCATTTCTCCCTTGTATCCTACTATTAGCACCCTCTCTGCAAGGCAGCTGGCAGTCATATTGTACAGGTATGCAGGTCTCTTCTTTTGATTTCCTTCAGGATCCCTTTCCGTGGTGCGGAGTTGAAAGCGCGTCTTTTCCTGCCATTCCTTTCGTTTGCTTCGTCTTTGTACCTTTGCAAGTACATCTGTTGACCTACCTTTCGGAAACCAAACTAATTTTTATTTGGGTCGTTTTTTCTTTCTATTTCTCTCAAGAGTCTCGCCTTTATCAGATGCTCGAGGAGTTTTCCCATGATGTTCAGGATGCATATGGGCCTGTACGTTTCATTTTTGTCTTTTTCAATAAGAACGGGTCTGGCTATTTTCCATTCTTTGAGGAATCAATAAGAGGTTCAATATTCTAAGAAATTGTTACGGGTGTGCCTAAAAAACAACTTTGATGACTTCCGCTGGGAGTTCATCTGGTACGGGTTTTTTTTTCACGTTTAGTCTTCTATTGGTCTCTATGAGTTCATCCATTGTGAACGGTGGTATCTCCACTGGTGCCGTTGGTAGTCTGTCCCATTTTTCAATTTGGTGAAGTGGATTAATTATTTTCAGTGTATATTTGCAAGAACTCTCTGGGCATTATTTCAATTCTCACACAAAATTCTGATATACTGATTTCTTAACTCGATACACGCGGTATACTTTTATAAAAACAATAGCAACGCATAAACTATTTTCACGGTGTACGAACATGGTTTCAAAGACCAGTAATGACTGCAATGGAATTAAATTCAGCCTTAAGCAGAGAAAAAAAGGTTATTATCTCCGATATTTATACAAACAAAAATACTATCTGACTCAACGATCTCATTCACCAGAGCCCAAGTTGATTGAATACTTACGTTGTCTCGGTGTCCTGTTCATTTCAATTATGAATAATCTGACCCGTTACTTCATGAAATCCATGATAATTATTTTATTTTAGCATTTTCAACATAAATTTTATTTAAAGTGCGTTTCGCTACACGGTATCTTTATTATCATGGGTCGCATTCATTAGGTAAACCATTGTTACGTTTTATCCATGGGTTTGCTAATGATTGAATACACTGTACAATCAACTACTACACCGACAATACAACACAAACACTCTAAATGAAACTTTAGACTATTACTCAAATGTCTATCGCCTCATTAGATCACTTCGTACCGCACTTTCAACTAGACTTCCCCGGTCTGCTTGTTGGTAGTGTTTATTTATCGTGAAGGAAGTCTTTGGAAGCCGATAGGGAAGTATCTGGAAGTCTCTCGAAGCGACGAGTTGAGCGCGACCCTGGCCAAGTCGCAATCGATTAACGAAGACCAGCGGTGGCGAGCTTGATTTTTTTTCAGGGGATAATTTACAACACTATCAATATTTTCAACTTTTCATATACATATAGTCGATACATGCCATAACAACAGGATATAATCAGATGAATATATTTCAAAAATATAGAGTTTAATTTTTTGGAATAAAAAATGTAAAATACGTAAAAATACGTGGTACAATTCTTAGTGAACGAATTCATTGGTGATGTATGTGTATTTCTTCTGTCTAACTAAGCGTGATCAAGCTAGGATACAAAAAGTGCAAAACACATGTTTCAGACTCATTTATAACGTAATAAAATAAGGGTTTCTATCTTATAAAGGAAAAGAGCTATAAGTTGTCAATGCGGGAAAGACAAAATTATTGAACATGTGTTCAAACACCAAAGTATCTCATAATTTGTTGAAAACCAGAGCCAAATCACAACTCATTTATAAGTCAACACCGTACAATGCTCTTTCGATCCACCAGGTATCATCTGTGGTGTTACGCTGAACCACTGAACTATTCCAAAGAGAACAAGCCTGAAAGAAGAAGCGATGAGACTATGAGACCTGTCATCGCCTTCACAAAATCATTGTCAAAATCAATTACCACCAAAATGTTCATGACATTCAAACCAGGCATAATATGGCAATCTTCCCTCCTAAATATCCTGAACAGATCGTTCCCCTTCAATATTGTTGTAAATCATCCCGTGAAAAAAATTATGCCGTCCGCCGCTGGTCGTCGTCAATCGATTGTGCCTTGGCCAAGGTCGCGCTCAACTCGACTTGCGCTTCGCGAATGTTCTAGATGTCGCGTCGCTTCGAGAAACTTCTAGAGACTTTCCTATGGGCTTTCAGAGGTTTCCATTGCCATATATAAACACTCCCAATACGCAGATCGAAAAGTTCCGTTGGAAGTGCGGTGCGAAGTGTTCTAATAAGGCGATAGACATTTGAGTATTAGTCCTAGGCCCAAACCAGGCCCAAACCAGAGGCCAAAAGGTTCTCCATAGCTATGTATGTCAGGTATATCTGATTTTCAGAAGATGGAGAGGCTCTGCAGTAAACAACCTCAGCCTCAATATCGGAAATCCTGATCTGGATGGCTGCAGGTCATTTGAGAGGATCATGACATTGTCTCCTAGCTGATAGTTGAAGTTGGTATATTGGAGAAAATATATCATAGTCTGTCAACTTTGGGGTGAATTATTCTTCACGAGGAAATTCAGGTCTTGGTAGCGAAGCCGCCTGTGCCGCAAAAAAGATAGATTTTTCAGTGTTTGGTAGTCGTGCCGAAGCTGGATTCATTTGGTTTAGTGTGATTGGCTCACTTTGGACCTACCTACTTATCGAGTTGTTCAAGTAAACATCTCACAGAAATTGTTCACAAGTATCTACCGTTCTCACTCAGTTCTTTTGTTTATGTCAAGAATCCAGAAAATGATGAATGTTAGGTGGAATATTCCAAGAAAAATACAAGACATAATGGCTGAAACTAAGGTCTAGAGACCACATTCAAACAATGCAACCTTCGAAACGTACAGGATTGAATGATATATGAGAACTAGCAGTACCAATTATCAAAACTTAATCTAAAACAAAATTAACCAATTTCACTAGTTTGGACTTCCATTGTCTACTATAATAAATGATTTGAAATCCCTGAAACAACTAAAAAAGAAGAATTGAAAATGAATAGCTGAAAATAACAATTATATTAACCAAAATAAACCTGAAATGAAATAATAGTGAAATAAAATACAAGTAAAAATAGAACAACTGAATAAATAAAAATAAAGAAATGGTGGGAAACATCTGTATACCGAAAACCCACTCATACGGGACAGTATCTGAACCACGAATCCAACCACCATCAATCGACTAAAAGAGGAATCATCAAGACTCTATTAGACCCTGCTTTTGGGCTCTGTAATACGAAGGAAGGTCTCGAGAAGGAACTAGACATCATCAAAAATGATCTTCAACGGAATGGCTACTCCAAAGCAATGGTAGAAAAGACTTTGGCTAGAAGACAGCAGGAGCCTCGCAAGGAAGAGAAGCTGTCACAACCAGTGCTTGCACTTCCCTACATCAGAGGATTATCGGAGAGAATAAGAAGAAATGGTTCCAAGTACAACATCAGAACCTGCTTCGGATCCGGTAACACTATCCGTAGCAGCCTCACGAAAACCAGGCCACCAAACGCGGACTGCGATTCCAAGAATTGCATTTACCGGATACCCTGTGAGTGCGGAGAATCCTATATTGGTGAAACTAAGAGGCCATTGAAAGTTCGCATTGCCGAGTAAAAGAAACAAACACAGCGAGGGGAAACCAGCAAATCAGGAATACCAGACCATGTTTGGACCCATCAACACAACATCGAGTGGTCTCAAGCTGAGATCTTACACTGAGAGGAACATTGGTTTAGGAGAAAATTCAAGGAAGCCGCATACATGTTGTCCAACAACGTATTCAGCCAAGCCAGCGTAGACATACGCAACATATGGAAACCCATCATCAAGCGAAAAATGGCCAACTCCCGCCAAAACGGTCATCTCCCACGGAACCAGTGAAGCGGAAAATGGAAAGCGGGAATAAGTACTCGAACGACCTATAAATAGTCATCTTTCGGAGGAATCAGTCCAGTCATCACCGGAAGACGATTGTAGATATTAACAATCGAAATGGCGTGAACTAACGTGACTTGGAATCTCTCCACTTTTTATTTTCTTTTTTTCATTTCTTTATTTTTATTCATTCAATTGTTCTGTTTTTACTTGTATTTCATTTCACTATTATTTCATTTCAAGTTTATTTTGGTTAATATAATTGTTATTTTCAGCTATTCATTTTCAAATCTTCTTTTTTTCTTGTTTCAGGGATTTCAAATCATTTTATATAGTAGACAATGGAAGTCCGAACTAGTGAAATTCATCATGAAACATTGTAAATCACCTTCAAACAAAAATTAACCAAGTTGATAAATAAGCGTATTTGATGCATCAAAAACTGAAAATATAGATAAGTGAATCAAACAAGAGGAATTAAGGCAATTGGATTTGTCTCAAAAACATTTCAAAACGATCCTTTGCTCATCGACTATTTAGTCATCGAAACATTTTTTCTTAACGATCTCACGTCGAAACACATTACCTATTAAAACATCCATCCTTGAGCATTTGCATAAGCGAAATATACCAGTGTAATTAGTAATTAAAAATTACGCGATTACTACATCCTGTATTTTGTCGACTCAGCATTTGTGTCTTATATTCGACTTTATTTATTGAAGAATCACTTCGCGCTAATGATAAAGAACGAAAGAGTTTTTGAAACGTTCCAACGTGCATACATTTTCCTTGTAATTTCAATAATCCTTCATATTATGGAAATATTACATCAGATGTTGATCAATTCTGGCCTGAGTTATAGTTAGAGAATGAATTGAAGATGTTTTATACACACGGATATTATTCAGTTGAATGGCTTTGGTATGATATAAGTTTAATATCTTTAGTATACTTAATGTTTGGAACTTTTTGATTCGACAAAATATGAGATAACAGAATATGCATAGAAAAATCGAAAACTCATTTATTCTTCATTATTAATAGAAAGTCATGTAGAAATATGGATACTTGTGATGTACTGGTTGGAACCTTTGGTGTAATAATGAATATTACTGGAGTATCTTCCCAACACTGAACCGTTATTTTCAACACCTCGAAATGTGTTTTGATCTCCAACTGATCATCTTCAAGAGGAAGATTGAAAGTTTTAATCTTTCTTTTGAAGATGATCACTTGGTGATCAAAACATATTTCGAGGTGTTAAAATAACGGTTTGGGGTTGGGAAAAAATCCAGTAATATTTAGAAATATGGATATAAAAATAATAATCGATGCAATCTGGAAAAATATTGTTAGAATGTTCTAAATAAATAATTTTTCTGCAATTATTACAGGAATACGAGTATTTTGTTTTTCTGTCCCTACTGCAGGTGCACCTCCCTCTACTAGTATTAGTTGGTAGCACAGTTTCTGGCATAAATATACCCCTGAGTTTAGCTGCAAGTCGCTTCATATCTCTGGCATTATGCTGATTATTTGCTGTTCTCTGCAACTGATCTTTCACCAAAACTTGATCAAGCTTGTCCGTTTATAATGGAAACATCAAGCAATCCACAAAAAATTATCATAGGCCATCTTCGGCTGTTTTTAGCCACGCTATAGGATGAAACTAGCTGATGTAGTGTATCTATATCGCATATAAAAGGCAGAACGAAACCCATCTCCTAATGAAGTGACTGATCAAATTTCTGACTGGTGTTCTATAAATGGCCTGCTGCTAAATTCTGCTAAATCTTAAATGCTCAATTTCGTTACTAAAAAAACAACAATTGATAAAAGCTATTTGGTTAGATGAAATAATGAAACTTCACATCAAATTAATTGTAATAAATTCTCAGGTGTTGATATTGATAATAAACTTACCTGGAAGTTTCATGTTGATAGTGTCAAACTGAAGCTCTGTAAATTATATTTACTTCGTCGGTTAAAACAAACAATCTCCTTGATGTACCACAGTTTAATTCAGTCCGTAATTTCCTATGGTCTTGAACAGTGGGGCTTATCAGCTAAAGCTGATGAAGTATATATTCCCAGAAATGAGCAAATCCAGGAACATTTCACCAGAAATAACTCTCAACTACATCAACCTTATAGTAGATTGACAGTATCAAAGAATCACCCCATGTACTGTGGGGCTAAGCTATATAATAAGCTTAGTGAGGACATTAAATCCTCAAACATTAATGTCTTCAAAACGCCACTCAAGATTTTTCTATTGCAAAAATCATACTACTCTGTGCATGAGTTTCTCCTTGAATCCTAACACAACACAACAAAGTTTTTGTTTCGGGGTTGAAATTAGATGATTTTAATGTATTTCCACGTGTTGAAACCGAAAGTGACCATAAAAATTATATATTAGCTCTTGTTTTCAAGATATAGTATCATTATATTATATATATGTATATTGAGTTTTCAACAAATGAAATATTTCATCACCAACAGTTGGTACACATGTTTGTTTACATAACACCCCTCTCATCAGCTGTTCTTAAGTAGTAAACATAACCTATGTGAGTTTGTCAATTGTACGCACGTGGTTGCTATTGAAATTATCGTGTGAAGTTGATTTTTAAATTAATTTAAGTGCTGATCTGAAATGCCTCGAAAGTGTGTGAATTCTGTCGATAGCTTTTGCTATATATGTGGTGAAATAACATTTAAGGCTCAGAAACGTAAAATGACACCTATCGTTAAGACAGCCTATGAACATTATTTTGGTGTGAAAGTTGGGGACCAAGATAAATCATGGGCTCCTCATATATGTTGTAATTCTTGTTCCGTCATATTGCGAGAGTGGCTGAAAAATAAAAACCGGGCAATGGCTTTTGCAGTACCTATGGTTTGGCGTGAGCCTACCAATCATACAGACGACTGTTATTTCTGCTTAACTCCTCCCATTAAGCAAGGTTTATCTATGAAGAAAAGAGGAACGGTTAAATACCCTAATCTCCCATCTGCTCTTCGGCCTGTACCACACTCAGACAATTTGCCAGTCCCTTCTCCACCCCAAAACTATGAAATTTTAGAGGAAGGTGATGAAGACTGTTTAGAAGGAGCAACCCATCCTTCTACATCCTATGACCCTGATTTTGAGGTAAGCGATAGGTCTGGTGATCCGCACAGAATTAGTCAAGCAGAGTTGAGTGACCTTATAAGAGATCTTCGCTTGTCTAAGGAAAAGGCTGAGCTGTTAGGGTCAAGACTACAACAGTGGAATCTTCTAAAACATGATGTGAAAATATCTCAGTACAGACAGCGTCAAAAAGATTTGCTTCCTTTTTTTGAGAAAAAAGAAAACCTCGTAGTTTGTTCTGATGTTAATGGTTTGATGGACTGCTTGAATTTGGATCACACTCCATCTGAATGGAGACTGTTTATAGACTCTTCAAAACTAAGCTTAAAAGCTGTACTTCTGCATAATGGAAATCAGCTACCCTCTATTCCTATAGGTCATGCAGTTCACATGAAGGAAACGTATATAAATATGAAAACACTTCTCCAATCAATCAAATATGAACAACACAAGTGGCACATCTGTGGTGATCTGAAAGTCATTGCTATACTCCTAGGAATGCAATTAGGGTTCACCAAGTACTGTTGTTTTTTGTGTCTGTGGGACAGTCGGGATAGAAAATCTCACTATAAAAAAATGAACTGGTCTACACGAGACCTAAACCCTTATGAGAAAAATGTAGTTTACGAGCCTCTTGTAGATCCTAAGGATTTTCTCCTTCCCCCATTACATATTAAGTTGGGACTAATGAAAAACTTTGTGAAGGCCATGGACCAGGAAGGACAAGCTTTTGAGTACTTGAGAGCAAAGTTTCCCAGGTTGAGTGATGCTAAAGTCAAGGAAGGCATCTTTATTGGGCCTCAAATCCGTGAAATCGTAAATGATCCTGCATTTGACATGATTTTAACAGGAAATGAAAAAAGAGCCTGGGAAGCCTTTAAGGGGGTTGTACATGGGTTTTTAGGTAACAAAAGAGATGATAACTTCACAGCATTGGTTAAAGAGCTTCTTCAAGCTTACCACCAACTTGGATGCAACATGTCCTTAAAAATTCATTTTCTTCACTCTCATCTTAATTTCTTCCCACAAAACTGTGGAGCTGTGAGTGACGAACATGGAGAAAGATTCCATCAAGACATTGCCTTAATGGAACAGAGATATCAGGGCCGTTGGAATGAAGCAATGCTTGCAGACTACTGCTGGTCTGTGTGTAGGGATGCTCCAGAAGTGTTTTATAAAAGACAAGCTAAACGACAGCGATCTTACAATGAATCGGATGGACTTAATTGAAATTTGGTGGTACAAACTTCTTTTATTTATCAAAACTCTAAGAATAATGTTTTTTTTTTATTAATTTTGTACTTAAAATATTCTAAAAGAAACATAACAATATTGTTTTATGTACTTTCACTTTTCACGTATAGTATAACTACTCTTTAAGATTAAGTACTGTGTATCTCAAAAACCAGAGCTAATAAAAATTTTTCATTGTTATTTTCGTTTTTATCACCCCAAAATTAGTAGAAATTGACTAATTTAGTGTAGGAAACAATCAAAAAATTTTTTTTTGTTGTGTTGTGATAATTTGATTCTAGCTTATTAACTTTTTTTTATGTATGTCTTAGGTTTTATATTGACTTTATTATGTTTGTTTGACATGTTGAATCAGCCAGTATTTTATGATGATGTTATGTTTTTTTTCTAATGTAATTGTGAAGGAAAACTGATTTAATAAATGTTTGATTGATCGATGGTATGTTTTTATCGAAGCCACTCAATGACATCAGTTTTTTTCTATGTATTAGTTAGTATTCTTTCAACTCAACTCTTTCATTTGCTCAAAATATTCTTCAAATACATCGCCTGTCATGTCTTCATGGTAATCCCCAGACTGCTTTGATTTAATCAATAAACCACCCTCAACAAAACCATCAACACTTCCAACGTGGGTAGTAATCAGCAGCTCTCCTTCTTCAGTCTTCTGAAAATTTTCGTAGTGAACTTTGTCCACATCTTACCAAATGATGAATCTTTCTATTTTCACGTCGAAAATCTCTTATCTACCACAAGTAATGTCTGCTAAAGCAAATAATTTCTTCATTACCGATTGAGACCGATTTTCTGTTTTATTTTACCAGCTGAAATTTAATTACTTTGAAATTTTCCACAATCTCATTCTGCCTAACATTGGAAACATACTTTGGTCACAGTAGAATATTACAACAAGTAGGCTCTCTTACCACGTGATCCGCCCGAGTTGCTGGGAACCTTCAACCGCTCTTAGGATGAGATTCTCATCCACCGCGTTTAGTGCTGTAGTATCGAAGGATTCGACGGTCCACGGGAATCGGATTAGTTATAATAAACGGTCGGAAATTGATATTGTGTTTAGTTTATTCGCTGTTGTTATTATTGTTTTAAGTTTTTGTAGTTGGTTATAAGTAATTTACCACAAAATCTTCTATAATATTCTTAAATTTCGTTTTTATATGAGCGCACGCCTATGGTAAAAGAACGAAATTGACTCCGCACTTCGTTTCGAGGTGACCGAGAACTTTGTGAATTTATGAATGAAAGTGGTGGGAGTTGACTTACTGGTTGATTTTTATTATGATTTGGTATTCTCTCAAGGCTCCCATTATTTTCTGGAAGGTCGGTATTTCTTTTTTTAAATATAATGAATGTATTGTTCTGTACTATTCTTTCAATTGCACCGGGGGGCCTGGGGGGCCGGTTAGGCCCCCCAAACGCACCCTGGCGTTGGATGCGATCGGGTGTGGAGGGGTGGATTTTTGGGAAATTCTTGCGGGTACCGCCCCTCACCCCACACCAACAGGATTTCGCAGGGCTTCCTCCCGCTCACCGAAACCGGAGTTGCCTCCTTACATCTACTTAGTGTGGCTAACCAAAAGACAGGACCATCGGCAGCGTTCGACCGAACGTTCGTACAAGTTAACTAAGCTCTTCTTTCGCCAGAGAGTGCTCGCGTCGCACACCTGCCCACGCCAACCATGCCAAATCAGTTGGGAATATGGTCCCGGAAGTGGCCGGTCGGGGTCCTAAGCTCGGATACTAGTAGCTCCGTCCAACCGGGGTCCGACACCTCAAGCGTCTGCCTTGGTGCCCTCCAAGACTATACTCGGATACTAGAGCCCGGAAGGACCGCGAGCCCCGACACCTCGAACGCTTGGATCCGTACAGAAGCAGGCGAGGATCACGGAACAACATAAGCCGTCCAGTGCCTCGGTATGGGGCTGCAATGCACCCATGAATGGATTACCGCATCCCCGTATCCCTTTACCCGCTAGTGGAGCCGCTGCCCCTAAGAGGCCAACGCCAGTTGGAGATGAGGCTCGCTAGCCTCCAGCCGCGAGCGGGCACTCACCTTCCCCCTAGAACTCATGTTAGGAGACTTTAGTGACTACTATTATGGAATTTTGGTATATATAATACTATAATTTTCACTTTTTAACCGACTCAATTATGTAGGGGAGAGTCGGATATTGGCACGCCCTTAAGGAAAACACGCTCTAGAAATCATTAGATGTATTGAATTCCAACTCTGTATGTCAGCTAATAGATGACTTATCTGTCAAACAAGTTCGAACGAGAAATTTTGAGTTAATTTAAAGTGGTAGAGGGGGAAGAAAAAAAAAACAAAAGTCAATAAAAGCGCGGTATTATCAAATCAGTCTGATAATACCGCGCCCCCTGTTTGACAATACCGTGTTCCAAAAATATGTCTTTATTCAAGGCAGCATTTATTGATCAATACAAAAGAAATCAGCAAAAATCGCAAATATACTTATCGGCAGATTCTTGACCACTGGGAACAATTGGTTTTGTCAATAGCAAACTCGTAGGCCAGTTTACGTAGTTGTTGCTGAGTGACCCCCTAAAATGTTTTTGCTAATAGGACTACATAATCCCTAAACTCTTTCTTTTCTTCATTTGAAAATGTTGATTGTCGACCCATACGAGGATCATAATATGCTCCTCTTTTAAGTCTGTCTCGTATTGACGATTCTGGCAAGTCGAAAGTTTTTGCCACCTCTTTAACTTTTCTTCCAGAACGTACAGCTTCCAGGGCAGCTTTCATCTGAGCTGGATCCCATAACGCCTTTTTTCTCTTTGGAGTAGGTTCAGTCATATGTAGTAAAAATATATTAGCATGGTCTGATAATACCGCGCGGCTGATAATACCGCGCCATGAGCGCGCAATTATCAGACGTGACTACTTTGAATGCATGCAAATATAATTCAGAAAATGGAAATGTGGGACAAGCAATCAACATCACATAGTTTTCCTAATATTATTAGCCGCCTATCGCAGCACAATATGTAACATTTAAGTAAAAGGTTTAGTACCTACCTCGATCCAAAAAATGATAAAAGTTATAAGAATTTTCACGGTAAACAATAAACACGTGCCGAGCTCAATCCAGTGTTCCATTGGGAGATAATGTGGTGTGCGGTATTATCGACTGCGCGCCATTATCCGACTCTCCCCTACGCCTATGGAACAGTCACTTGAAAATAATTTATTACTCGGCAGCTTGATGGCTCTGTGTAGTCTAAATTATTTCAGTTGTGTATGCAAAGTGTTTACAGAATCTCCGATGTATCATCCTTGAAATCATCGTTACGCTACTGTACAGATGATCTCGCACATCCTATCAGCGTTCTCAGAAAGAAGCGAACACTCATAAGTCAATGAAAGACATTTGCATGATCTCCATGTCTAATCCAAGTATTGCACCGATCGTGAGGTTACGCAAGCCCGCAATATTTTCACGGAGATGAGCATGTATTATTGACATTAGAAGATGATCGCTGATGTCATAGGCGTGCGTGCCAGGGGGGTCCCACGTGACCGTTTTAACGCACACCAAGGTTAAGCGGCCTGCCGCAGGCGCTTGTTATCTACAATTATTCTAAACTGGTACAACATAACTCTCTTCGTGAATCGTCTTCAAAGAGGCATTGGGACAGATGGCCGACAAATTGTTGAGGTCGGTGTTCAGAAGATGGTGTAATCGGTGTCATTATCTGTTAGTTCCGTTTATGTACTTCACACTTTCCTACGAAACTGCTCGTATTCACTATGACAAATGAAAGAATTGATATGTCTTTGTTGAATCAATTTTTGATAAAAAGAAAATTTCTAGAAAAGAATACCATTTGTAACAGCCCCAACAAATGTGTGTTTCAAGCAATGCATTCACGAGGTACCATGTGAGTGCGGCAAAATATCAGTAAAACGAAGAGGCTTTCAAGAGTCCGTATTAGAGAGCACAGAAAACAGTCCGCGAAGAGAAAACAATAAATCTGGAATGGCGGATAATGCTTGGAGTGTTTGGACCCACCCACATAACAATAAGTGATTCAAAGGACATGTCTTACAAGGAAGAGGTTTTTCCTTCCTTCCAAATAACTATAGACCGGTCGCTTTGCTATCAGTGACATAAAAAATTATGGAGAAAGCCGTGAACCACCACATCCTTAAATATTTGGAAGGCTGTAACATCTTGAGAAGCGATCATCAATGTGACTTTCGGAAACAAAGATCAACAGGCGACCTTCTATCGTATGTCACCCATATTTGGATATTTCTCGAATATTTTAACCATCAACGCTGGTGTTCCCCAGGGAGCCATATTATCTTCAACCCTCTTTTTATTGTATATCAACGACTTACTGGAACAAAACAAGAATCCAAAATATAGCTTTGCTGACGACAGCAAACTTGTCTCATTATTCCATTTGGAGTCCACGACATCGCTTCGAGAACTTTTCTGTAGTGCTTGTGTTTTGTCTTTGAAAACAGTTTCTTTTGAGAACACAAAACTGTCCTCAAATCTCATGAAAATGAGTCGGGTCTCCTTTCATCAATCAAACATTTTGTTGTTTTATCTAATGTGGATGATAATAGACTGGAATGAAAAATCATGAAGACATTTACCGTCAGTTCATAAAATTCTTCAATTTTAGGGGTCCTGTGTGATTTTCATCTTCCTCCGACGAATCATCAGGATTAAAATGTACTCTTGAAACGACACAACCGTCTTGTTTCAACTAAGTGATATATTTTTTATGTATTTAGTGTCAAAAATTCTGGTTAATAGTGATCCAGTGGTTGTTTAGTTTTGAAACAGATTTTTAATGGCTAAAACAATTATATGAATCTAAAATTACACCAGTTGACAGATAGAAATCAAAACCTTACTCTTCGTCTTCAAAAAATTTCCTAGGACATTTATTCCATGAGATCATTCATTAACTTTCGGATTTCTTTATAAAGATTTTTTTCTGAATGGTTATCAAAATGCTATGGCTAGTTAGTTGATTTACTTTCTTACAATAGTCACTACCGATCGTGATCGTAATTTATACAACTCATCCAATATTCTGTACGTCGGTCAATATTTTCTATGATTTTAAACTTATGGTGGTTTGATATCAATATTTCTCATATTTTTCTTCAGATAAGTGATACAATAGAATAATCGAAATGTCTGAAAAGATTTTGGCTTGATTTCCCTAGCTTTAATAATTATAATTCTATTAAAAAACAAAAATATTCTTCAAAAAAGCCTACAAACAAGTGTTAAGCTTCTGGGTTTATCATTTTTTCATAAATTCCAAACATTCAATGTTTCATTATTTTGTCGTATTACACGTTAAAAGGTAAGACCTCCTTAGTCCTTAGCTCGCACAAGTTTCTCAACTTCTGAGAGTTGTCGTTCGTATGGGGGCGACAGCCGATTAACGGAAAAACAGATTTTATAAACAGACAGATTTTTACTGACACTAAATTGCTATTCGTTTCTGAGACTTATGAGATTTTTACATTTTATTCACATCTTTTCATTCATTATATCTTATCAACTTCTTCCATAATGAATACACATAAATAATAGCTCCTTCTGAAAGAACCGATAAGTGGCATCCACCCATATATCTAAGTATAGGAATCAATTTTATTTTTAGACAATATATCTCTCAGCAACAATCTCCGCCTATGTTGATCTTCATGATCGAGTAGATGCTTTCCATTTAAATTTTCATAAGTCCTTTATTCCGATCATCAGGTATGGAAAAGTCCTTGCTTGGCAACTGTGACACCGGCACGCATCAATGTTGAATATGACGACGATAAAAATTCCCCGACGCAATAAGTTTCCTCCAAATAAAGCAAAAACTTTATATTGACATTCAATATCACTTCGGTAAATATAAACGATACGTTTCTCGAGAATAGCTAGTTCACTGCTTCTGAATAATATAACTACAAAAATTATCTTTAGTTAATTAGTATTTTCTCTTGAATTGAAAAACTTATACAAGTTTGGTTGATTTACCAAATCGCCTCGTTATTTGACTGGGGTTATTATGATATTATGATGTGAATTTTCTTTCGCCCTGCATTCCTTAGTATAAAGGTGCGTATTCACCAGAAAAGCGAGAACGAGCGAACAAGAGTGAACGAGCATTCTGCATCAATAATCGTCTGGCGAGTACGGGCTAGCGAGCGAGCGAACGTATGCTTGTTCGCGTTCAGAAAAGATCGAGAAGAAGGCGGTACATCAACAGGTGCTCGCACATGGATCAACTACGACTAATAACTTGAAGATATTCGCTCTGGTGTGGACGAGACAGCAAACACGAGTGAATATGAGCGAACACGAGCAAACATACACGAATGCTCGCTCATGCTCGCTCGTGCTCGCTTTTTTGGTGAATACGCATGTTAACGTGAGAAAGTAATTTGACGGAATGTTGTTGAAACAGTAGCCAAAAACAACACACCCATGATGCAATACAGACAAATAATTTACAATTTCATCAGTTCGGACTTTCATTGTCTAAAATAATATAAATTGATTTGAAAAACCCTGAAAAAAATTAAAAAATTTTTAAGAATAACCGATAATAATAATTTTATTAAACAAAAGCTGAAATTACAAAAAAATAACATACAAGCAACAGCCAAACAAATAAAAAAATTGAAACATTAATAAAAGCTGAAAAAATAAAAAGAATTATTAACGAAAATTGAAAAATAAAAATTAAAAGATTTCAAACCAAGTTATGTCAGGACGTTTCGATTGTAAGTATCCACAATCGTCTTCGAGTGATAACTGGACTTATTTCTCCGAGATCTGACTATTTATAGGTAATTCGAGTGCTTTCACCTATCCCCTCTTCACTCTTTCCGCTTCATTGGTTTTAGCGGGAGATGACCGTTTGGCGGGAATTGGTCGTTTTTCGCTTGATTAGAGGTTTCCATATGTAACGTATCTATACGCTAGCTTGACTAAATGCGTTGTTGGACAACATATACGCGGCTTCTTTGATTTTTTTCCTGAACCAGTGTTCCTCTTTGTGGATGATTTCAGCTTGAGCCCACGTGATGTTGTGTTGATGAGTCCAAACATGCTCTGCTATTCCGGATTTGCTGGTTTCTCCTCGCTGTGTGTGTTTCTTGTGCTCAGCAATGCGAACTTTCAATGGCCTCTTAGTTTCACCGATGAATGATTCCCCGCACTCGCAGGGTATCTAGTAAATGCAATTCTTGGAATCGCAGTTCGCGTTTGGTGGCCTGGTTTTCGTGAGGCTGTTACGGATAGTGTTCCCAGATCTGAAGCAGGTCCTGATGTTATGCTTGGACCCAATCCTTCTAATCCTTTCCGATGATCCTCTGATGTAGGGAAGTACAAGTACTGGTTGTGGTGGCTTCTCTTTCTTGTGGAGTTCTTGCTGTCTTCTAGCTAAGGCCTGTTCTACCATCACTCTGGAGTAACCATTCCGTTGTAGGTCATTTTTGATGATGCCTAGTTCCTTTTCGAGACCTTCCTTTGTATTACAGAGCCCAAAAGCACGATCTAGTAGAGTCTTGATGATTCCTCTCTTAGTCGATTGATGGTGGTTGGATTTCTGGTTCAGATACTGTCCTGTGTGAGTGGATTTTCGATATACAGATGTTTTCCATTCAGTGTCTGTCCTCTTCCCCAATACGTCTAAGAAAGGCAATTCGTTGTGGACTTACTTCTCCATTGTGAAAGTGATTGAAGCACATCAACAACGTTGATGTGCTTCAGGAAAGTGTCTAGTTCTGCATTCCCATGGTTCCATATTATGAAGGTGTCGTCTACGTATCTCAACCAGACTCGGGGCTTCTTGTGGGCTCCTTCAATGGCCAGAGTTTCAAACCACTACATATATATACTACATATATATACTACATATATATATATATATATATATATATATATATATATATATATATATATATATATATATATATATATATATATATATCAAAAGGAGGAAATTCGTGGACATGACACTCAAGAAATATGGAGGCAAACCGCGGACACGTGTTTCTGGCTATTGGCCTCATCAGCGCGGTGCAGCCAATTGCAAAGGTGGACAACAACTGGTTACCAAAAATGAAAAAAAAACAAACATCACATATGCACGGTGTCACCAACAGGAGCCAACCGCACATTTGTGGTTTAAATTAGAAGACCCAGCATTCCCAGGAATCATCTAAAATCACCACGTAGGCAGCTATAGCTACCTGCGTGACTTCCGGGTCCAGGATATAGATATTATTGAGTGTGTATGATATAAATCAAAAGGAGGAAATTCGTGGACATGACACTCAAGAAATATGGAGGCAAACCGCGGACACGTGTTTCTGGCTATTGGCCTCATCAGCGCGAAGCAGCCAATTGCAAAGGTGGACAACAAAGGTGGACATTCTCGTTCCACCCTTTTTTGGAGTGTGGAGACCACATAAAAACATTTGTTCAGCTTGCCACAAACTTCATGGACATGCGTGTTCCATGATAGGTTGCAGTCGAATTGTGTTCCTAAGAACGTCACCATTATAGATGGTTCAATTGACACTCCTTCAAATGAGAGCGGTAAATGCAGAGGTGTTCTATGTTTGCTACAAAACTCTATATATTCCGTCTTATTATGAGTATTCATAAGTTTATTTTCAAAGCACCAGTCCTTGAACTCTCTTAGGATTGTGTTGACCTTTTCAGATAGTCTTACAAATGAAGTATCTGACACAGTAATGCAAGTATCATCTGCACACATAAGCACCCTTCCTTGAGATATGTGAATGGGAAGGTTGTTAATGAAAATGAGGAAAATTAGAGGACCGAGTACGCTTCCCTGGGGTGTACCAATATCTGTTTCCAATTCCTCCGAGATGACATCATCAATTTTAACAATGAACTTTCTTCGTTCGAAGAAGGACACGATCCACTCATTGATTGGGCCGCGGACACCAAGGTTATTCAATTTATCAGATATGAAAGAAATATCGACAGAGTCGAAAGCTCTAGTAAGATCAAAGAAAATTGAGATCACAAATTCGCCAGAGTCCATTTTGTTGTTGACATATTGAACAAATTCAATCGTGTTTGTTTCAGTTGACAAGCCACTACGGAACCCATGCTGGTTATCACATAAAACCTGATATGTGTTGAGAAAATTTGTGATTCTATTGTGTGATGGGTATATAATTCTCAATATTACTTGGATCGCCTTTTTTAAAAATAAGAATTATAGAGGCTAATTTGAGACTAGGGGGAAATTTGCCCTGCAATACGGACATATTGATAATATGTTCGAAAGCTGGTGCAATTATATAACTGGTGTCTTTAATTACTGAAATCGGAATTTCGTCCGGACCTGTAGATTTTTTATTCGGTAGTGAGTTTTTGACCTCAAGTATTTCGTCCTTTGTCCTCAAGAACATTGATGCAGGATTGAATTCACCAGTGGTACATTGTGTGGAAAACTGTTGCCCAAAATGTTCATTCAATTTATCAGTTATCACTGTTGATAAATATCGTCCAAACAAAGGGGCCATATTTTCTGGTTCGGTTAGGACCTCGTTATTAAAATTAATTTCAGATATTTTGTTAGATTTATGTTTTCCTTTAACTTTGTTGACAATGTGCCAAAGTGTTTTCGTTTTGTTATCCGATTCACTAATGATTGCTTTATAATGCAATTTTTTTTCGAGAGAAATTTTCTTATCAATATTCCTCTTCAGTAATTTATAATTTTCTTGTGCCGTTACATCATCTATCCTCTTGCGTTACCAACCCAATCTTTTATCCTTTCTCTCATTTGATTTAGTTAAAGTGAAAATTCTATTTTTTCACTTTTCATGGAAAAATTCTTTTTTTTTATTTTTTTTAGGAAACGAGCAATTGAAAGATCAAAAAAATCATTCATGTAGTTATCAAATATGATATCAACATCGTTTACGTGACTGGTATCGAAATTAATTTTAGCAAGTAAATATCTAAACTCGTTTCTGGAATTCTGATCAATTTTTCTGTAAGAATATTTTTCTACATTCGTTACTGAATTGAGAACCGAGGACAAGCGACAGGTAGAGATTTGTCCGTGATGATCAGAGAGACCCGGGTCAAGATTATTGGTTTCAATTAATTCATAATAATCAATAACAGAGGAATTTATGTAATTTACTGTTGAAAATGTTCTTGTATTTTCATTTATCAGAGACGTCATCTCGTAAGAACTGAAGAGATCTTTCAATAATTTCGAGACCAAATTATTAATAGATTAATCTATGTTTAGATCGCCACATAAGAGTACGGACTCAAAGTTATGTGTTGCAATGGATAAAACCTCAGAGAGACGAGTAAAGAATGTGTTCCTACTTTTCTCATCATTGATGGGGGGCCGTTAAATGTTACTTATGCAATATTTATTATGAAAAGCAACTGCAGAACATTCAATTACCATTTCAAGAGATAAATCATTGATCGCCATGAGTGGTCTACTTAGAGATATAAGTTCATGAAGAAACAATCGCCCAGATTGCAACATGGGTCTGACAGAAGAAACCCATTGCAGGTTTTGTCAAGAAGAGGAAGAAGAGGAAGAAACCGCACTGCATGTGCTCTGTGAATACGAATCGATAGCAAGGCTAAGACACGCAAGATGCGGGGAAGAGAAACCAGAGGTTGCCAGCTATATGAAGGGGTCACTGTCAAGGCCATGGAGCCTCATCAAAGAGATCAAGCTAGACAATGAGCTCTAAAAAAAGCTGTTCGGTCGGATCATTTTTCTGAAGCCTCGATACATAAGAGGAGTGAGCAGGCATCAATAAACCACTTCCCACAAGAGGTTAGTGATCAATGGGTGCGGAAATCACGTATCATGCGTAGATGTAAGGAGCCAAGAATGACAGTCTTCTGCATTTGTTCGGCCAAGATTTCTGCCTCAGTACGGCAAACCGGTATGTCCTCAAGGTTTGATAATAGTGGGCATTATTCACCAATGATTCCATTAAACAGTGAAACTATTTTAACGGAGTGTTCGTGGTGAATTTGCAGAGTTCAAGAAGAAAAATCTTGATATTGTATCCTGTCAATTTCCCTCCAAAGTTCTAATTTCACCTCTGTATTTTTCAAACGAGTTCTGAAAGTTGTCTATCAATTCTGTACATTTTTAGGCTCTTCAAAAATAATCTTATTTTCAGTCGTTTTCTTTTTATTTTTGGTAGGTGTTCCACTTTTAATATTAACTTTATATTTGCTGAACGCTTTTTGACATTTTTGAACGCATTTTGAGTTTTCTGGATGCCCTTTGACTTGTGTTAAATGTTTTTAGACGTTTATAAAATGATTTTAGATGTTTTTAGAACACTTCTTGAATGCTTCTAGACGTTTCCTGGATAATTTTTGATGTTTCCGAAGAAATTAGATGTATTCTAGGAGCTTTTAGACGTTTCTTAAATGTTTTTGAAACTTTCCTAGACTCTTTCAGGTTTCCCCAATATCTTAAGTGAATTGATTTAGGTTTTCCAGTTTTTACCCGTTCAAACAAGTTTTCAAATTTTCCACTTTTTTATCTACGATCTGCTACTAACGATCGATATCATAAGTGAAAAAACATCAAAATATGACGAAATTTCCAAGCGAGATACTGCATCGGTTGTACAAAAAATTAGTATCCTGCAATCGCCAAATGAATTCTGATATATTAAGTTTTTTTGACAAAAAACAAAACAATGCTTCATTTCAATATATAGTTTCTAATAATTATCGTAAATTATAACTTGAGGCTATTATGTAATCGAATAACGAGTTTTCTCTTTCTCTCTCTCTCTCTCTCTCAAACCCACCACATGAAGTATGCCCCGATAATAAATTACGCTTTCAAAATATGTACCGAGCGTTCAAAACTGGTCTTGGTATAGACTATTCCGATAAATAAGCCAAAACCAACTGTTCTAAACCAACTAAACAGAAGTAATTTTAATAATTGTAATGTCTTATTCAGTCGGATATACGTAAAATACTACAAGAAAAAATTTCAAATTGTTTTCAGTACCTATAGGTTTGAAAAAAATGAACTATGTTTCTGTGAGATGGTCTCTATATATTTCTAAATTGTTATGTTTCATTTGAAATGTCTTCATACTTTCGAAAAACAATTAACTAGTGTAGTTTCGATTTATAAACAAAAAGTGCTGTTTTGAAAAATGATTTTAGTATGAATTCTTTGACTGAAATAGAAATGAATCAAATACCTACCTCAAAAATTGAAACAACTGCAAATTGAGATCATCCGTATTAACTCACCCAAATAGTAAACCATAAATCAGATCAGATTGATAAAAGAGTCAACTACACAATTTACTTTTTGAAATATTGAGACTTTAAGTGAGTTCACACGAGAGTTTATAAAAATAACATTATCATTAGTGTTGGCATCTTCGTTGAATTATTTCTATAACTCAATCGCATCCATGACCTTTTCAATAATCGGTTCTTCCATATAAAGAAGGTGAAATAAAAGAATTTACCCAATCATGGTAGCATGGTCTGAATAAACTTACACATCACTCATTATGGGCCTTGACATAGCTGGTGATTCATTTTTTTCCTGCGACAAATTAGTTAAGGACAGATTAAATGCTGGTTACATGCGACTTGATTTTTTTTATGTAGTTGGTGGTAATGATAATAAAAACTTCTACAATAGGTCCATTAGTACAATTTTATTCCTTTCATATTGCTATAAACACGTAGAGTTATTGTCTTGAGCCGTGAGATTATAAGAATCATCTGACTTTGATGGTCAATATTTCCTTGAAACACATTTTATAATTTCGAGTGTACCAACACCCCATAATGTTCAGTGGCGTTTACATACTTTTGTACGAAGGGCACTACTTTCTAAGGGTTGACAGGAGCTGATTTAATTTTGATTTGACAATAATTAGTTAAAACTTTGAGAACTACAATAACAAGAACCCCAAATGAACGTTTTTTGCTATACTGGGACAAAAATTGGCATAATCAGAAACCTAAAAAAATGTTTCCAGGATACATTCAATTTTTTATTTTCCATTTCCAGTCACTCACATTTCAACAAAAGTTTTTGAAAATCGTTTTTTTATATCAAATGTTACTTGAAATCCGTAAGAATAACCAATTTGCCACATTTCTTATAAAACTCAAAAGTAAAATGAATAATTATTTGCTTAACTCATTCGGTTCACAAAATCGCCTTGTATTTTATCATTTCAGCTAGGATTCTGTTGAATAGCCTATGGTGGAGTCATATGACCATTCAAACACAGATCTGCGAAAGTAAATAATATAGAAGAGAATAGCTAAATTTCAAGGACACGGGTCAATTAGTAGCAACAAAAAATAAATTAACTGAAGATTACTGAGTATGAACTTATTTGAACCGTCAAGCCGTTATCAAAAAGGATTCTGTGTGAATCTATGAATATATCAGAATTTAAGCGGATCTTATGTAACAAATCATCTAAAAGAACAATTCGTTCGGGACAGTCTCAACTCCCTACACCGTAGGTTGATGGACAGACACCTTTCAGAAAACAACTACTTCCCTGGCTAATACCACGAACGGCGTTGGATTATATCCGACAGGTGTCAGTGCAGGATTCTTCCACTGAAGTTATTCCTGCATATGCTGTTGGCGATACAACTGCCGCAATAGATTTTCAATTATTGAAACACACTTGCACACCGGTTTCGGGCTGTTTGGCCACTAGTCAGTACAAGGTAGTGTCTATCATCAAAAGTTGATAATTTCCGATAACTGAAAATTGAATTCCTTCTGAGAATCATTCCTCGAATTAGGCTGAAGCGGACAACAAACAACAGGTTTGCAATCACCCCATCTGCCTGTGAACGAGGTAACCAAACGCATAGGTATCCGAAATTTGACCAATTCCTAATATAAGGAAAAAAACCGTTTCATGTATAGTCAGTGGGCATGCTTGAAGACTGGCTATAAATCGAATAATCTAAAAGAACAATTCATTCAGGCCAATCTGATATAATCCTGTGGTGCTAGCCTGAACAAATTCTGGACTCGACTGTCCCTAAATGTTAAGCCTATAGGTGAAGAAAGTCGATGACATCTCTTCTTACGAATACGCCATCTAGAGGACCGACAGAGAACAAATGTCATCGGCAGAACTTGGTTTTGCAACTCTGCCTTGGAGTGTCTCGTTTATCTTTGATATTCGAGGATAGAGTTCGCATTTGTGGTTCAACCATAGTAAAAATCAATCAGTAAGTCCACTCCCACTACTTTCATTCATAAATTCACAAAGTTCTCGGTAACCTCGAAACGAAGTGAGGAGCTAATTTCGTTGTTCTGCCACAGGCGTGCACTCATATAAAAACGAAATTTAAGGATATTATAGAAGATTTTGTGGTAAGTTACTTATAACCAACTACAAAAACTAAAAACAACAATAACAATAGCGAATAAACCAGACACAATATCAATTTCCGACCGTTTATTATAACTAATATGATGTCCGTGGTACCGTCAAATCCTTCGATACTACAGCACTAAACCCCGGCAACTCGGGCGGATCACGTGGTGAGATAGTCTAGTGAAAATTCAAACCGTTTCAATAAAGAAAGGGATATTTTTGGTTCTCTGTTCACAGATGAATATTTATTAGCCGACTATTTACCTAAATTTCAACATCTAGACGCTATGCTTCAAATGATGTAACACAAATTATTTTTGTGGATATGTCACAATTTCGTTTCCATAATAATTGTTTTAGTACGCTAAAGGCATGATTCATGTCAATAAAAACTCTCGCGGGTTAACCTATATATGGCACACTGCTTTACCTGCTCTTTTGAAAGTGAAGAAATATTCGTGACTACAATGTCTTCATTATCAAGATCATCATAGTCATTAACAATTTCATGCTGATTCGTTGATATATTCGATCGGTTTATTTTTTATCAGCCCACATTTGTTAAACTAGGACGACAAGTCCTATAAATCACGCAGAGGCGAAATGAAGAAAATAATTTGTGAAAAGATCATGATAAAGTTTTTCCTTGCCTACTGTAGTTAAGTAAGTTACCGAATATATAGAGTGTACCTACTAACCGGTATAACTTTTCATTTGGCGATTCATTTCTAAGGCGATTTTTTAATTTCAAATGAACCAGTAAGATTGAAAAATGAAAATGTTTTTATTTTGTTATTCCAAAACTATTTATGTATTAATACAATAATACTGTTTGATGATTAGTATGATCAAAAAAGTTTCTGAGTTTGAAAAGTTTTCAAATCCGAATTAACTACAAGGAATGTACTTTTTTTATTCCAATCGCGAAAAATATCTCACAATAATCTTTGAACCACCTTCATTCCTAAGACTGGATTTCAAATAAAAGATGGATTGATCTTGAAGGGATTGAAATTAGATTTTCACATATTTTCTCAATATAGGTACTGCACTCTTTATTCTTCATGAAATCAAGAGATCCAACGTACCTACTTAAGTATTCCATTCGCAGAGGCTTCAGGAAAACGATTCTTGTTCCATCTAAGATACAAAGTGAAAGAATTTCCATATTATAGTTCATGAATTAAAGATCATAATAAAATACGAGCGGCAGAATTCGATTCTTCCACCATCTAGCGGCATATGTACAAAGTTGGGTCAGTCTCATTTTTCGCGTCAAGAGTTTTTGATAAAACAAATACGTCATGGATTTTCATCAAATATCGGTCGATTCCATCACACATCCCTATATCCCTTTTTGGAACCATCTAATGATACAGCATTGATACCTAGCAAATAAAACAGTTATCAATTCAGACCAAACACTTCATATAATCACGATCGAACACCGATAAATTACAGTAAATACATGTCTTCTTCTTTATATTTCGAATATCAGTGACACCAATCATAAAAACCTGAAACTGAGTGAAACATGTAAGAACATTTTATTGTGAATACGATCAATTGGCACACAAACCACTGGCCCACCGCACTGAAGCACCGAACTAGAAGAAATAAAAATTATAAATGTACCTTTTGTATGAAATATAAAATCACACAATTTGCCTCATTGGCAATACTGGAATTATACCATCATAAGAGTTATGTGCAACAGTGCAATAGTAAAATTCGGAACTTTCTCAACATTCGCTCATTTTCTATTCGACATGCACACTGTAAACACATTTCTGAATTTCATGACTTTTCGGATGTTCTTTCGAAATTTCTATTAATGGAGACGTTATGAAATATCGACTTAGTGTTGGCAGGTTGGCACCATTGACACAGATTGATTCAATATTTTATAATGAACAAATAAGAAAATAGGACATATTATTGTTCAAATTGTCAGTTGTCACAACCACCGTATAGAAGTAAATCACCCACAACTTATCAATTAATAATAAAGATGGGTGATGACCCATATGCTTCGGTCGCGAAGGGGAAGCTCAAATTGAAGACGGATACAACTATAAAGAAAAAGAAAAAAAAGAAAAATCAAAAGCTACTGGAACAGGTAACCAAGACACTAGAAACGGAAGATCTTCAGAAATCCGAAGAATCCAAACCTAAACAGACCAAAACTAAAGCTGAATTGGCTTTTCTACAGCAACAGGAAAAAATGGTAAATTATAATTTTATTTCACTTGGGAGTAAATCTAATTCCCAACAATACATGACTAATTTTATACACAGCTTTGCTCATCTCGAAAAGAGAGTTGAAGTTATATTTGGTTCTCTTCTATGTGTACTTTTCAATAGATTGAAGCCTATGACACTTTCGATCTCCTCAAGAAGTTGGTGAAACTATTTCAAATATTCAAGAAAGACAGGTATATGTTCAATTTCGTTTCAACTTTCTAGGCATAGTTCTTAGTCTCAGTAAAGTATCCAAAAACACTCTCGTTGATTTGTTTTAATCAAACTCTTAGTTCTTAGACTTAAGATGTGTGTTGTATAAACCTGCTATTAAGTACCAAAAATGATCCCAGTGTCTCAAATACTTTTGATATCAATAATCTCAACTAACTTTTCGTCTACTTTTGCATGAAATTCTTTAAAAACTATGTTCATTGTAAATTTGAAGTTGTAATAAGTATACTTTCTTTTTTTCAGAAAACTAAACGCATATTAGATAAGGCATCACAAACTCACAAGGAAAGAGTAGAAAAATTCAATCAACATCTAGATAGTCTCACAGAACATTTTGATATTCCAAAAGTATCTTGGACAAAATGATGGGATTTGTTTAATTTCAATGATTGTGGGATAATTATGCTGATAATCTAGAAAGTGGCAGGGAGTACTTTATATTTTGTGAATAATGTTCACAATATAATCAACAAACATACTTGACACAGCTATGATACTTGTAATAGAATAAATTTATTTATCGACATTCAGTGTTTTACTTACCTAATTCTAATAATGGTATACTAACACCAACATTAGTGAAATCGATGCCACTTCTGAAGAGTTGCTGGCATATATGAAAAAGTTGTGATATGTATTGATGCAGTTGAGTTGTATGTTGTTTTCAATGAATGAAACGGTCCTGGAGGCCATATAGACTCGTCATAGCAATATTAGGTAAATGGGCTTACAAAAAATTATTACAATTTATAAGACTAGTTTATTCTTTATTGATTGCAGATGAATCATAATCTTCATGTTCTGTTAACATCAGTCACAATTTCAGATATATTCAACATTAATCTTTTGGGCTTCCAGCTACAACTAATAATTGGAATGCTTAAAATTATTATTATGTATCAAATATATTATTTATGTACATTAACAAATGTCAACCGATTAATTTTCTAAAATTCTTCAACAGCCTTTCGAACGATTTTTTTAAGACACATTTTGAAACTACTGTAAGAAAACCTATCATCCAATCTATCTCTTCCTCTTGCTCCCATTTCTTTAATATTATCTTTCAACACCCTGTACATAAAGTCAGCCAAACTATCAGAATTTGGCTCACAGAGGTATCCTGTTACTCCATGGTCAACTGTTTCACGAGGGCCCCCGCTGTTGACAGCAATCACAGGTTTAGATACCAACATTGCTTCAAGAGGGACTATTCCAAAATGTTCTTTCACTGGAGTATATACAAGACAAGAACATGAGTTGAGTAGTTCAGCCTTGAGATTATCATTTGGAGACTTAAGAAATATCACTTTATCTTCTAAACTTTTTTCTTTGGTTAATGTAACAAGTTCCAGGAAAGTTTCTGCATTGATCCTCGACTGTGGGTCAAATCCTCCAGCGACCAGAAGGAAAATTTTGTCCCATTCCTCTCTTGAAACAATATTTTTTAGTTGTGTCATGGCTAATATAGCTAATTCAAGTTTCTTAGCAGGATGAAAACGATTTAGGGACAGAAATACAAACTTGTTTTGACTGTTACTTTGGATTTCTGGCACTAGTTTTTCTATAGGCTTCATTGTTCTCAATTGTGCCACAGTTTTTTGGTAGGAATTTGCTATAGTGGGGTACAAAATGTGAATTGACTTTTTTATATCAGGGAACGTCTTTCGAAATACGGAAGCGGTATATTGGCTGTTGACTAGAATTATATCAGCTTGACCGGTGGCTTTCATTTCAAGCCAGTCAATGGGTTTCCTATAAATTTTCTTTAGCTCACCACCAGGAGCACTAGCAAGCAAGTCAGGATGATGACAATAGTAAATAACTTTCTCATTAGCCAATTTCAGAAATGGATTTGCTATTGGAATTAAATCTGTGAAGTACAGGTCAGGTTTATTCTCGTCTCTCATGAATAGAATGTATACTATGGACAAATATATCATCCTTATATAGGCACATAACGCTTGGAATTTTCCAAATATGCTCCTGGGCAACCAATCTCCATAAACTTCTACAGGAAAATCACCATTTTTGAGTTCATCAAATGCATGACTTTTGTCAAAATGATTTGAGATGAACCTCACTTGGTGACCATCAAGAGATAAGGCACTTGCAATGTCCAGAATCAGTCTTTCAGCGCCTCCTATTCCAAGATCGGGATGTATGAAAGCAATTTTCAGTTTTTTGTCACTATTCATTTTTCAAGACTTATTTATGGACTATTTAAATTTAACACATCATACTTTCCCACTTGAAGTGTTTCTTAGTTTCTTCCATTATCAATGAGGGAATGAGGTTAGATTTATATCAAATGTCAATAACAGTGACAACTGTAAAGAGAGAACATCGGGTGAAACAAATTAAAAAAGAATAGACACCTTAACGTCGCTATGAGGTCACGATGTTTTAAGTTACATATTTTTATCGTGCACATAAGAAATTATAAAAATCACTTGATACAGATACAATTCTGGATTGACAGTTTTTATTTATTCGAACATAAAAAAAGTGGAACTTCGTGAGAGCTATATTCGGAGTTTACTTTATCAAATTTCAAAATATACGACTAATAAGTATGATTGAATGAGGTTGTCGAACCTGAGAGTAACCATATTTGCACATGGGCACAGATTAATCTGTGACAAGGGCGCAATTTTCACACAGTAGTTTATCCTATTTTATGAAATGGCATATAAAAAACTAGCATTTGCAAAAATAATTAAACGTTTCGGAGGCTGGAGTCTGCCTTCATGTTCAATACTGAAAAAATCAATTATAACTTGTGTCTGAAACAACTACTATTCGCAAACCCCAGAACTGTAACAGCTTCTCGACGCCACTTCTGGAGATAAAAATACCAACTTGGCTGGTAAAACGCGCGTCGAGAAGAATGTTGTATTCTGGCGGTTGGAAACAGTACTTGTTTTGACTGTATAAATGCGAATGTTCCTTTTTTTCAGATTGGGAAAGGTAAAGAACCTCGAAGAGGTAAAGACTTTTGTTCAACCTTTCAAATAGTTTTGACAAAAATCATATTATGAAATGAAACAAATCGAGTTGAATGTATTTTTATTGTCATATTTACGTCTTTTCCAACAATATTAAGTGACAAATATTTACAAATAATGTGAAATACTGAATCACAATAAATAACACATATCTAAACATTCAGAAAATGTACTGGCAGAATACACGAATGTGAACATCAAATTGACTATCGATGACAGAAAAGTCATACATTTGGGAGAACAGGAAGGAGGTAATAGCTTGATTGGCCATGAAAAACTGAAGTACTAGTGATGGGCATTAATGAATCAATTTCAGGCTCGAATGATAAATCACTAGGATGCCGTCATTCACCAATTTAATTCTAAATCAAGTCTCAACTGTGCTTATGACATTTCATGAGAGACATGACAACACAATTACTTTATGATAAATTTGTATGTATTCACATCTGTAATGCACAAGTCTCTTTCCTCCATCCTTTGCTCAAAGTCTGCTTTCGAGAGTTATTAAAAGTCGAACGCATTTCTAGAGTACGAATTGGGAATGTTGACTTTTTGTCCAGCTTAGAATAGATTCGGGAGTTCTGACTTTTTAGTTTGGATGGAATATTCAAAGCAGTTGTAATGATATACTTATCAACTGTATCATTATTGTCATTTCTTTCTCTTTGGTGTTAACATTTGCTATTTTTATCAAGTGCTGATTTGACGACTTGAAGCTAGATTTTCATGAGGTTCATGTACGGAATATTATGACAATTTCGGCATTGAATTTCTGAATATTTCAGTGGCATGCCTGTACATAACATCCTACAAATTTCAAAACTTAGGCAGTGCATTGGCTAGTCAAAGCAGAAAACTTGACTCAAATACTGCTAGTAATTATTAGTACGCGTGTGAATTATATCCACCATTCGAATTCATCAGATGTCTCATCACTAAAAATTGAAAATTTCCTATTTCAACAAGATTTTTTCAGCAGTGAACTTTGGCATGAACAAATTAGGTCAAAAGCATTTACACTTATCTTTCGTCAAATGTTCAAATAGCAACGTATTCAAAACAATTTATTGTGAGATTTTCACTAAACAGTTTTACATAAACGCAACACACGTTTCGACATACAATGGCTTCTTTGGGCGTGTCTTTACTAACTATATTATGCATATTCAATTAAGTACCTACATTGAAAGTACCTGAGTTTGTAATGAAATAAATTACCTGAGCCAGTTTCCATATTTGAAAAAATATTTAGTAATGAGGAGTTATTCAATTCTAATTGATCATTCAGTAAATTACTCGTTTTCTGAAGAAAGAATGCGTAAATGTAGCCTTACATAACGACTAATCGTGGCTCTAGCCCAAAACTGTATATTGGCCAAACAAGGAGAAAATATTCACAAAGAATTGAAGAACACAGAAGTAGTTTTGTAAATAGAAAGACCAATTTCACATTTGCAAACCACCTTTTAGCAGAAGGACATGAGTTCAATGATGAATACAATGGGTTACATTTGGAAGAAAAGAGTTGGAAACTCAATCTTCTAGAATATTTAGAAATCAATAGATTCAAGAATTCGGGTAATTTACTGAATATTCAATTATAATTGAATAACTCCCTGTTACAAAATGTTTATTCAAATGTTGAAACTGGGACACAAGCTCAGGTAATTCATTTCATTACAAACTCAGGTACTTGAAATGTAGGTACTTCAAATTGTAAAATTATTTATGAAAAACTGTTTAGTGAAAATCTCACAATGAAGTGTTTTGAATACGTTAGTTATGGATTTTCATCAACTATTGGCCAATTCCATCATATACAAATAGCAACACTAATGAGTTTATTATAACATTCAATTTTTTGAAGTGATGTATATCATCAAACAATGAAATGAAAACATAAATATTTACAAAATGGCACAGCTATGTACAATACAGTACTTCACCAAAACATCATTTTGGCTGTCGATATGATCCTCACCAAACATTACTAATTGATTGTATCAATATATCATTTTCAAGAAATGTGAATCTCATGATGAAGACTAAAATGTGTTTGTGATCAAGAAAAAAATCCAGTTTATTGAATACTGAATGAAGTCCATCACAGTACTTAAAAATGAGAATTTTTCATGAAACAATTTTCTTTGTCGAGGATCTAATCAAACAGACATACATACAATTGCTAGTCATTGGGATATGTTTTCGCATGAGAGTCCATTTTTTTATTGATCTGAAGTTTTCTATATAATAAATATCTATATACAAGATTCACTAATTCATCATCATCATTGAGCAGATAATTAAATATGAAGACAATTCAGCAATTGGAATCCGGAAACTTTCATTGATGAATCCCTTCCAAATTTCATTATCTATTCAATGGAGTTAATACATCAAATATTAATGGTAGTTTCAGTAGCATAATTTACAAATTGATTACTCACAGAGCAAAAGTATACAATATGAGAGATAAGCTCTATTATCGGACGCAAGTTACTATTGCATATTGATTTTTTGTTCCTTTTTTCTACACACAGTTGGATAAAATTAAATTATAAAAATGATGCACATAAGAATTCAATATAGGCACTGATGATTGAATTATGAATTCAAAAACTAGTTTGCTAGATGACCTTCAGATTCCTTGTGTTTGTTACTCATGAACAGAGTTAAAATTCATATGGCAACATAAACTTACAACCACTCTTTTTTGGCATAGGAAATACTTCTGATTAGCTGAAATAAAGGTTTTTATGATATTGCAAAACTTCAATCCATTTTTATAGGGAAACAGATGAATTTTTTATAAGACAGGAGGATAATTGTAAAAATACTGTTGTAGACATCATGAATGTTGAAAAAAGTGACCTTTAACACATCAGAAATACAGTTATTCTCATTGAGTAACAATTTTGGGTTTTAGGAAACAAACTCTTAGTTATTCCCATGGAAATATCAATTCTGCGCTAAATATAACATATTCATAATGAAAGTCTAATTCATGGAAATATTGAAATTTCTCAAAATTAACAGAGAAGGCATATTGCCACCATTCAATGATATGTAATATTTTATTTGCCAATGTTCTCTGAAGTATAAAACTTTCATTGTCCTTATTGCCGAAATTTTGAATGAAAAGATCTACAGAAATGTTTGTGCTCAGAAAAATGTTTTCATTACAGTATCTTACCAGTTAGTATCTTTCCATTTTATAAAAGACTATAAAAAATTCGAGAATGCCAGACAAAAAAACCTTATGATTTTAAAATCATAGTTGACAAGTTGAAAAGAAACGAGATATTCACATTTTGACAATTATTGATCCTCTTAAAAAGTCTCAATAAAATTTTTGAAATGGTTCTTTGATTTATTAAAAAATTATGTGGATAAAAATAGACAGTGCAAAATTTAATAAAACGGCATTTGCCTCATTCGAATTCCTATCTTTTTTAAATAACAGCAGCTGCTTCAACCATTACAGGTATCACTGAAGTGAATACTGTCAATGATTAAGGACACTCTATATTTTATAATTATTTGTGCACACCGACCCTCACTGGAATCTGGAAAATTTGGTTAATTGTTAGTATCTCTTGAACAAAAAAGTTTCAATATGTCGAAACCTTGCTATATTGAAATTTCTCCCCCTTAACAAAACATTAACATTTATATAAATCAGTTATGTTTGACAAAGTGGAAATTCAATCAAGTTGATATGACTCCTTCAATATTTTTTGAATGCCATCAAATCGAAATTTTACCACCTCGATTTCCAACTCTTTGAGACAGGTGGCGCTGCAAAACTCATGATTACCAAATAAATATTTTTTTGTATGAATCCTCTCCGACGGATAATTCCTTTAATGTCTAACAATTTCTATCTTATCAAAACAAAATAGGTTAGGTGGTTGCTGTTGAATACATGAAAGTATTCAATCTTTCTAGAGTCAAATCATCCCATTTCTTTATTTTCCGATCTTGTGGAAAGTTAAAAATTATTTAACTGGCTTACAGAAAGATATATCTTCAGTCGCATTTGTGGTTTGATGATGTTAGTGTAGAGGGTGAAACTTAGCAAGATTTCAAAGTAAGGGGGCAAGTTCCTAAATTAAGTAATAACTTTAAAGTAAGTACAAAAATAATATTTTGAATATTTACATTAAAGAAATGTCTAACCTCCCAAAGAGAAGGTTCTCGTATTTTTAATAAAATAGAAATAAATAAAATATTAATGAACACGACACTTGACAGATTAATAACTATCTTTATCTGTTTTATCAGACAAATCTGATTTGAGCCAATTTGGAATTGTCCGTATCCCATTTTTCTTAAATAATTTCACTAAAGCTGTATTGTGGCTCAAATAGTATCTCTGCAGGTACTTCAGAGACTTCTCTTCCATCGGGGGGTACTGTCTACCTTTGCTGCGTCCCAAACATTTCGTGTGATCTCCGTTTATTATTTGGCAAAAGAACCCTTTCTTAGGATCAAATCTAAAAGGAATTCATATAATAAGACAACAATCCTGTCAATATAATTAACGATGCGAATAAAGTCTATGACGTACCTTAAGTGTTCAGTGTAATTGAAGAAAGGTGTAATTTTCAAAAACTTTTGCAGCTCGTTCATTACTTCCACAGGACTGCTTTTCAATTCTTCCCCGTCTATAATATGCAATGACTGGGGAAGAAAATAATTCATCCACCTTTCCAAGTGCTGAGCATACTTTCCTGGATTGAGGCACCTTCAATACAATCATTATAAGTATGAAAAGTACTCGAAAATATGTGATGGAATCGGCTAATACTTAATGAAAATCCATAAAGTATTTGAAAAACGCTTTATCGTGAGATTTTCACAGTTTTACCAAAAATGTAATACTTGTTTCGCTGAATAGTAGCTTCTTCCGGCGTGTCTACACTAATCTAGTTAGGATAGATACGCCTGAAAAAACTATTGTATAACGAAACACGTGTTGCCTTTCGAAAAACTTTGTAGCAAAAATGTCACAATAAAGTGTTTCATGAATACGTAAAAATAATTTTTTACCTGTTTCTCAGATCTCTCAGAGGTTTGGGAGCTGTATCGGTGGCAGTAATAACCTGATGGAAGCTGTAGTTATTAGCAATAATATCACCATGGGCTTTCGTATGTTGATACCAAGAGTAGGCCCTTTTAGCAGGCGATATTAGAATTGTTATGAGTTTCGCGTGAGGCAGCAGAGCATGCACCCTTCTTGGCACCAGTTCCCCATCGAAATAAGTAGCACTTTTTTCAAAATAGTATTTTGTTGAGGAGTTTGCATCAGTTGGGAAAAAATCCATATACCTGAAAGTATAATGAATTAAATATGGCGTCATCATCAAAAAAGGCAATACAAATACAACAGTAAAGTTGTGACAAAAAATTACGCAGATAATATGAAATACAAGTAAACACAGAAAAAACTTTTCTAATAACGATAATAAACAATACTCTTTTTTCCTTACATATTGATCAAACAATTTTTTGGTTAGTTTTTGAGGCAAACTTTATTATCAGTTATTATCCATTAAAAGTTAACCCTTTCAGGTAGTTTCTATTCAGGAATGTTCATTGTCAATCTAATTATTGCTGAATTGTAGACTTTTTCTTCTGGGTCTTAAGAAATTACAGCCATAGTTAAGAAATAAGTACCCAACTTATTATCCTAGTGAGAGTAAATAATCCATTTCATTGGATTGAGATGAGTAGGTATGAGATTGAATGTATGAAAATGTAAAACTAACTGTTCTGGGAGGGGGTATTCACTCCCATTACTCCTCTTGCATATTTGACTCTAGGTACCTGGCTTAGGCTTTTGCACATATAAGTGTGAATTTTATTCGAATAGTAGGAAGACTTCCGGAACTGTCATTTTTGTACAACACATTTTATTGAAAACCAAATTGACTTGGGTCAAATATTTACGTTTTATAGATGAAATCAACTACCCTTCTCTTATTTTTTAAATTTTACAATAAACTTAAAGTTGTCGATTCATACTTTTCCGGGTCTTCAGCATTATCACTTTTAAATATAGGTATCATTGATGCATGTTTCAGTTCCTTGGAAAAAAATACCTCTTATGAAATATTAATTAATTTACTGAATGGTTCTATCAACATGTTTTTCAATACGAAAATGACTTTGGTAAGAAAAAATTGTGGTGTCAGGAGTGGGGTTGAGAGTATAAATATGTTCAATTCATATGTTGCTCATCATTATTAGTGAATAAATATTATCATTATTATATTTCATTGAAATATATGAATAATTCATTTTGAGGTCTTTCAAACTCACCAATCCAATCCTCTCAGGTAATTATGTGCATTGAAAAACTGGATTTCTTCGAAAGTTGTTGGACTAGGTAAATTACTAGCTATTGCCGGATGAAGAGACAGAAAAGTATAAAGGGCCGTTGTACCAGTCTTTTGAGGTCCTATCACCAAAAATTTTGGAAGCGAATCGCACGATTTATTTCTCGACCAAATTTTTTGATGTCTTTGATCATCACAGGGGTTCTAAAACAAATGATGGCGACTCAAAACTGAAGTACATCAAATGAATGTATTTCAATAGTTCTACACCGAAAGAAAATCCTTCTTCAAGTTCACTACCACAACTTACCCCCCATACAGGATCCGCTTCACCAGGATACAGTTTGAAGTAACTTTCAGCCAATTGAAGGGGAGGTGCTGAAGACAACTTGATATTTGTCCAACATTGGATGAATTTTATGACCGATTCAAAGGTATAAAGACCTAACCTGTCATTTCCATAGTTTGACATATGGGTCATGAAAATATTAATCTGAAAATAAGAGTTATGTTGAAAAACAAAGTGAATCCAGAGTTTCAGGTCATAATCAAAGATCGACAGTGTTGCCCATTGAGTTTGGAACAATTGGGAGATTTTATAATCAACCACACAATCAAATTTGATTTCGCCAAAAAGGCAAGACAAAAATATTGAATTGATTCGAAAATAAAGTACCAATATTGAAAAAAACGAAAAAATTTCATTTAGAAAAGTTGTTTATAATTGAAAGCTATACTTACATTTGAAGTAATGGCCTTCTATTCAAATTTTCACAATTTTTTGGAAAAATTTGAGTTAATCTTTTATAAATATTACTGGAGTTTTTTCCCCAACACCAAATCATTATTTTTAACACCTCGACATGTGTTTCTACCACCAAGTGATCATCTTCAAGAGGAAGATAAAACTGGAAGCTTCGAAAAGATCGGACCGAATAGAAATTTCGGAACAAGTGGAGGAGCACATATTGAATATGTGCACGGACCACATGACACCGAAGAACACCTTTAACACAAACTTCACGACCAAAATCATGAGCCGTGAAGAGTAAAAGACCATTAGTCATCCCGAAAACATGTTTGGAAAAAAACACCTGGTATACAGATGGATCGAAGACCAAATATGGAACGGGAGCTGGAATATATCGAGCGGATAGAAATTCAAACTACAGCTATCCGCTAGGACTATACACATCCGTCTTTCAGGTTGAAGTGTATGCTATCTTGCAGTATGCAAAGTTTATCAAATTGAGACCTCGAAGAAATTAGCAGATCAATATTTCAACAGACAGCAAGATCGCACTAGGGGCTCTAACAAACCCGAAGGTGACATCAAAACTGATTTGGGAATGCCATGAAGAACTGAATGAATTTGCAAACATGAACAAACTAACTTTGTACTGGGTGCCAGGGCATTCAGGAATCACAGGTAATGATAAAGCTGGTGAATTCGCTAGACGCGGATCATCATCTTCATATATAGGTCCTGAACCAGCTCTGGGGGTAACAAAATCATTGGTACGAAACCAGATTAGGACATGGACCAATAAGAAGCACACAGAGTACTTGACACAGAGTACCTGGCAAAAAACACAGTAGAACCTTCAAGCGGTCATTGTCCGCTTAGAAGACACCTGAATAAAATGGGGCTGTACAACGGAGACCTCAGCTGCAGATTATGCAATGAAGGAAGAGAAACAGCTCTACAGATCTTATGTGAATACCTTCAAAATGAACTTCCATATAACTTTTTCATGGGGCCAACTGATATTCACGAACTGAGAGAAACATTCAAACAATTAAAAAATAAGAAATCGGGAGAAATAGATGAAATCTCCGTGAAGATATTCGAAAGTTTACCTGATACTGCGCTACATATCCTGGCAGAATGTATAAATAAGTCCTTCAAATTGGGGATTTTTCCATCCTTTTTGAAAGAAGCATTAGTAATCCCACTTCACAAAGGTGGTGCAAATGACGATCCATCAAATTACCGTCCAATTTCCCTTTTATCTACACTATCGAAGATCATAGAAAAACTCGTTAAACAGAGAATGATGAAGTTCTTACAGAAATATAACATATTGTCGCAATGTCAATTCGGTTTTCAAAATTCGAAAAGCACTACTGACGCTATATTTTCTTTTCTTGAAAATGTATATCCCAGCCTAAATCACGGCGAGGTAGTTGCAGCGGTATTCTGTGATTTTTCATTATGGATTCAGGGGAATTGTGTACAAATGGTTTGAATCATATCTTAGTGATAGGAAACAAATTGTGAATTGTTTCCTGTCCGGAAAGTGTTAGGATCATTCTCCTGTCAAATCAGGAGTTCCTCAGGGATCGGTACTCGGACCAATATTGTTTCTATTATACCTTAATGATCTAACATATTTACCAATCACAGGAAGATTCACATTATTTGCGGACGATACCACTATTCTATGGCATGGAAAAAATGTGGATGCTCTAAAAACGGTTATTTCCAATGAACTCAGCGAAATCGAATCTTGGTGTAACTCAAACAATCTTTGTTTCAATGTGGAAAAAACTAATATAATTACCTTCAAATTCGAATACTTGGTCTTAGGAACACATCAAGTAGAAAACAAAACGAGCACTAAATTCCTGGGTATACACATTGACAGAAAGTTAGGGTTTGAGAAACATATAACGTCCTTGAAAAAAAAGACTAGCATCCGGCTGTTATGCTATTAGAGTAGTGACAAACGAGCTTGGTACAGCTATTGGCAGAAACACATATTTTTCACTCATATAATCCCATATTAGATACGGACTACCCTTTTGGGGTTTTTGTAGGAAAACCTTATGGAATTCTGTGTTCATTCTACAAAAGAGAGCAATCCATTATTTGTACAAGTCCAAAGCAAGGGATCACTGTAGACCACTATTCATCAAGCATCAAATTCTTACGCTTACATGCCTTTTCATTATGGAGACTGTATGCTTGATTCACAACCGACATTTATTGAATGATAACCCAATCAATCCCAGGCACACCAGAAATAACTGCCATATCTCCCTGCCAATACCTAGGTCGACTCAAATTAAAAATTCAATAATATACGAAAGCAAAAAAATGTACAATTATTTGCCTGAACATTTTAAAGCAACCGAAAATAAAAAAAAATACAGGAAGGAGATAAAAGTATTTCTCATTTCGAAAGCGTATTATGACCTGCAGGAATATTACAATGACCGTTTTTAATCATTTATATTTGCATAAAGATATAGGTATCGACTTCATGTCTAGATATTGTTTTGTAGTTTCGAATATATGTGAGCGAATGTCATCATTCTATATGTCATGGTTGTGTTTATTTATATAGACATTTTATTCATACATACATATATGTGTATATATATATATATATATATATATATATATATATATATATATATATATATGAATTTTTGATGTCATGCGAATTTAAAAACATTTGCAATGATTGTAATATACTGATGTCTATTCTGTGAGGCGAAAAAGGACAAAGTAGGTATTCATACGACTAATTTGCTGTCTATAATATCTAGTATTCAAAATTTGTTTTCTTGTAATAAAAATGAACAAACATATGCAATTTTTTTGATGCTCGTGATTTATATCACGAGCAATCAATCAATCAGTTTGATTGATTGATTGAATATGAGGCATTGAATCACAGGAGGCAGGCAATATATGGACGTAATTTCGTACGTCCATATATTGACGTACATCCAACACGGAACCTGTACAAACTAGTACAGGAAATAAGACTGATGGAATGGGAGTCATGAGAAGATGGGAGAATAAACGCAATAAGCCCAAGAGGCTCCAGTGTTTTCTGGAGACTTGGACTAAATGGACAAGTTAGACAGCTCCCAAGGTATCAAAAAAAAACCTGTAAAAACACAACCATAAAACATTAACAGATGAGTTGAAAAAAGCCAAATTGTCAAACTTTTGATTCCATTGACTATTCTATTTGGTACATTTTGTTGAGGTTTATTTATCTGAAGCAACTCTCATTTGTTGCAAACTTAATGGATTACACTGTATACAGAAACCAAAAACTTACTGGGTTGTATATGATGGTTTGAAACAACTCCCCACCCTGTATCGACTCATCCAACTTATCCCTACCACCTGGATACCTATCTATGAGCATGGTGTGTGTGAACAAACCACAAGTTTGACGAGGTAGCACCATTATGTTCCTGTGTATGAATCCTCTCCTCAACCTAGCAGGCCTCAAATGTGGGTATTCCTCAGTGGAAGTAACTCTGATGTTCCAAACTTTTTTCCAAGCAGTGTATAACGGTTCGTGTACTGGGTAAACCCCAGAGTGATGCGGGGAAATTGAATAACCCGAATCGACAGGTATTCCTATAATGTAGAATCAAAAACTCTGGTGATTTTCTATATGAAAACATATGTAATTTCGTTGAATTCCGTCCTTACCTTTTTCTTTGGCAAAATTCTTATTCAGCACCATGTCTTCCATAAGTAATGTGATATTGTCGTACAAATGCGGTTGCTGATGATTCCACATGTGTGAGAACCACATAAATTTATCGATATTCTCTAAAATTAGATCATCTCCTTTATTTTCCTCACTATTGCCGTGATGAAAATACTTTCCAGAAAAGCCTAAAATTTGGAATAATTAAAACTCAATGTATACTGGTGCACAATAAACTGATTGAAGTCCGCTAAGTTATTCAACACTACCTTGGCGACTGTCACATACACACCTAAATTGAATTTGAATCCAGGAACCATGCTAGCTAATCTTGCTTGTGTATTTATCAAAGCTTTCACATCTTCAGGTCTTATCCGGATGCCAACTTCTCCCACAAATATATCATCAATATCGACAAGGAATTTACGATCCAAAGATAAACTAAGCTGCCCGTGGCTGAGGTAACTCAAGCTGTCCAGAAACAAAAGACGATGCAACCAAAACCTCAAACCTGAACCAAATATGACCCTCTGGATGTTATCGTACAAGCCATGATCTTGGATAACGGTGGGTAGGGGAGTTTTAGCGCCACCTTCAAAATTAAGTAAAAATTGATAATATCGAAGGATGACAAAACAAATGTGTATATACTACTTACTGTCATTCAGTTGAAAGTGATCATTTCTATTAGCCCATTCTAAAGGTTCGTAGGTCGAATGATTTGGTTGAAATACTGTCCAGTCATTGCCAGGAAGTTCTCCCCAAGCTGTTTCTCCGGCTCTAGTCAACCTCAAAATTTGAGAAGCTGCATTCAAAGCTGCATCCTAGAACATGAAAATTAAAAACTCTGAAGAATCAAGTACCAAGAAATAGATCAACTTATGCAACTTCATGTATCTTGAAAGAATTATTTTGGGGTTTTTGTACTGAAATGTATTTTTTTGTGCAAAATAGTATTTCCTTGATAATGAATGCTTTTGCCGTCAATATTTTTATTGGTGCATAGGAAAATAGTCCTGTTAATATTTTTACTTGAATTTTATCTTGCTGTTTTTTTTTTTCTAGTTATCATAAGTTCAAGAAATTCATCAAGACTCTTAATGAAATTATTATCACATGTTGGTAGGTAATACATCCATCTAAAATTAACAACCAAATGATACATCTAGAGCAGTCGGAGGCTCATTTTCAATTTCTTTTTGAAATTATATAGAGAGTAATCCCAGAATTAATTAGGAAGGGAGTTAGTATCTTTTGACGAGACGTCAGAGAAACTTCATGTAAATAGTGTTTAGAGTTTTCTATTTGATAATGTAGCCTCACCCATTATCATAATATTATACCACAAATCAACAACACAGCTCGTCAAATATTTTTAGAGGAAATGTATTGAATTATACACAAAAATACAGGCTAGACACTCTTTCTTCAAGATCCTGAGTTTGAATTTATAACAGAAAGATTTAGGAGTCATAAATTAAGTTTATATCACGTCTTTCTTGTTTTCTAGTACAACGTTTGAAATTAGTTTTGTTTTCAATTTATGTAACTATTTTCCCCCGCTCTTCTATCTTGTAAAGGAAATGTATGTGTTGAAATATCTTCATTTCACTGGTGTACAGAAAAGAATCTCATAGATTTTACTATACTTTTGAATTTGCTGTATATTCAACTCTTTGTGTTTGCGAATTAGTAAAATTGTTTCAGTAATTTTTTCATGAACTTGGAGATGCAATAAATACAAAATTTAAATCAATACTCCTCACATAGGACAAAAAAACAAGTTTGAAAGTGTAAAAGTGATTTGAACACACTGGCAGTTTTTTAAATATTAAGTTCTCAGTAATATTATATCTAAGAGCCTCTGTAGAGATTATTGTTTAGTAGAAATAGTTTTTCGATTTTAAGAAAACTGAAAAAATGTCTTTATGTTTTGAATTCTAAGTAAACTTGTTGCAATTATTTTTGATTATAGTTAATACTTTTGTTGTTGATATTAATCTTTCAATTTGAATATAACAAAATTATTGTGACATCTTGTCATAATATTTTGTTATATTTTTGTGATATCTTACAATCAGTATATTTAACAAATCATGTTGGGTTGTTCTCATTTTTCATTCTATCTTGTTTTCGTACAATTTATTTGCTTGGTTACATATTCAACTACCTCAAAAACTTCCATATTTCTCTAGAAGCTTCAACTCAATTCTCACATAACAGTGATGTCTTGCAGTTTTCACTGAAAAAATTCATTATTCACAGGGAAAATCAACTAGACTACATATTAACTAGTTAGGAGGTGAGTAAAGGAAAATTAAAATGTGAATAATTTAGTTTGATAATTCTAGGTATTACGGTGAAGAGGAAATATCTTTATGAAGTGTTTTATTGTTACTACTTTCTTTCTTCCTTCCTTTCGAAGTTTCCTATATTTTTTGTTCAATGATTGTGAATTATCAAACCAAAAAGATTTTTTTCCAAAGAAACTAATCTGTCCTAAATGTTGCTAATGGATTCCACTACTTCTTACCTTCAACTTCAGATTGGTGTGGATGAACAAAGGAAAACCCTTCAGTTGGGTACCGACATAAGTTTCTTCTTCCGGCGCGATGAAACCAATAATACCAACCGAATATTCGCGACAATATTTATCCAAGAGTTCTCTGTTCCAGTTATCCATTTGAAGGTACTTCGTGAAATTTTCAAATACTATCACACCGTAACGTCCTTTATCCAAATTCGTTAGGACAGGCACACTTTTGCCGGAAACTTCAATTTTGTACCTAGAACCACAAAAGATATTCATCAGATTGTCTTATAAAGCATGTGTGCTATCATAATGATGTAGAAACGAAAAAAAAAGACTGACATCATTTTGATATAACGTACTCACTTTATTCTTGTGTGAACTAACAGTTCCGCAATGTCTCTTCCTAATTTGGAGTACATCGTTTCTACAAAAACTAAAACCTTAGGGTAACTACGCAGTCTTGCATCTGTTTTATGATCATGGTTTTGAAGAATTCTGGGACCATTCATTATTCCACATCTGATGTTGGGTTCGGGTCTTGTTGGCCTTTGTATGAATCTTGAAAGTGAATCATTGTTTTAATTTGAAAATAACAATATTTTGGGAAATTATAAAAAAAACAGCAATTCTGTGAGATTCAAATTGTAATAAAACGGAGAGTTTATGATCTGTACTTGAAGAAAAAAGTACAACTTAAGTCCTAAAAATAACAAAAACTCCCATAAATAATATCATTGACTATTGACTTCCATTTCAAGTTGTCATTTGTTTGTTTTTTCAGATAATAGGGCATTTGCAACTTCCTAATATTAGACTTTCGTCTATCTAATAAATTTCCCCAAAACAACATTTAAAATGACTTGTTGGCCTGAAATGCACTATATAATATTCTATAAGCAAGAATCATATTTCTTGCTGACACACAGGTAGACTAAGTTGGTTATAAAAGAAATCATCATCATCATCATCATTTAAGTAGCTTTGTGTTAAGTTTTTCTAGAAAGTTGACCGGATTAAACTTCAACACGAGTAAAGTATACACTGAAAATAAAGTGACATCCGGTCAGTTCAACGCACTATTTCATCTCGGTGAGTTTCTCAGTGCAGGAAAGATCAGACCGAAACAGCAAAGCGCCTAGGACTTCATTGATTTCAACGCGGCTCCACTGCATGTATGGAACCTTCGTTAAGAGAAAGATTGTTAACTAGTAACAGCTCCATCTCGTGTAGAAAGCCCCAAGCAAGGAAGAAACATCCCATGTAGTGATACTTTGACATCGGTCGGTAGCCGGGGGGTTCGACGTGGGTGCTTTGTTCACTCAGTCAATCGGCCTGCGGCCGATTCACTGAGTGAACAAAGCCGCAGGCTGAACGCTCGATTTTCACTTGCTATCGTCCAACCCATGTTAGGAATCACACGTTAAAAGGTAAGACCTCGTTAGTCCTTAGCTCGCACAAGTTTAGACTTCTGAGGGTTGTCGTTCGTAGGGGTGCGATAGCTGGTTAAAGGAAAAAATATATTTTTTCAAACAGAAATCAAATCAAAATGAGTTTATAGACTGTATTCAAAGTAGTTGTTTGTTGGTAGGCATTTATCAGAACCTATGGTGTAGCGCATTATGAGATATGAATGTTTTGGGATTTTATTTTTAAATATTTATGTATATTTGAATAAAATACAACCTGAAAGATGGGAGAGATGAATGTTTTGAGATTTCATTTTGAAATATTTATGTATGTATGAATAAAATACCACCATAGTTGAAAGTACTCTCGTTATCGAATTTCAAGGCGTGTATCACCAGATTTCTCAATAGATAGTAAGTTCTATTTTTATTTTTGAGTTCTATTGTTTATTTTTTTAATAATAATAAATTTTATCACTCTTCCGAGAATTACTAATTTAACATTGAATATGTTGAAGAAAATCTTTATGTTTCTTTGATTAGTCTATGAACAAATTTGATCTGAGATTTATTAATTTAGTGATAGCAATGCTTATATTCCTTTTAACGTAAGTGCATTCAAAAGTATTCAATGTTTTTATATGTTAGTCATTTCTTCAACTCCCGCCAAACGGTTATATCCCGCTAAACCAGTGGAGCGAAAAGAGAAGCTAGGTGAACGTACTCAAATGACCTATGAATAGTCATATTTCGGAGGAATTAGTCCAGTCATCACCTGAAGACGATTGTGAATACTAACAATCGAAACGTCGTGAAGTAACTTTGCTTGGAAAATCCTAATTTTTTATTTTTTGTTCAACTGTTCTATTTTTTACTTGTATTTTATTTTACTGTAATTTAACTTCTGGGTTTTTTTGCAGATTTATTTTACAGATTTATCATTTTCATATGAAAAAGCGACTCGCCAAAATTAGCTAACTAAGAATAAAATCGAATAAAATGATTTAATTCAGTTGAGAATTTCAAGTGTATGGTCTGTTCGACGTCAATATAACGTGTGTAATACTTAATGTTATCTGCATTGTGATTAGATTACCACCATGCTTTAAATCAACAGTAATTCCATGAGGAAAATGGTACGTGTCCATTTACGATAAAAATTAATATTAAAATTGAACACTCATTTTTTTTATTTCATTCAGAAAATATTATAATATTAAGAACAAATAAATGAATATCTTCCAGAGAGGTGCATATGACATGCTCCAGTTTAGATGAAAACACCATAACCTTGCCTCTCATGTGAACCTAAGACTTTCTAGTTACGTGTGGCAGATACCCGACAGAAACCAACACCTAACCCAGCTAATGCCGCGCAACTATAGTAATTAGTATTAACGTTGTTCCATCGAAAGTGGTTGAAATATTCAATTTCATATTCAATATTCAACTCATAACATTCACTGGAGTTTTTACTAACACCAAACCGTAATTTAAACACCTCAACACGTGTTTCGATCACCAAGTGATCATCTTCAAGAGGAAGATTGATCGTCCAATAAAGCATATTTTGATTGATTCGAAATTGAGAAAACTTTTTCTATCCAATAATATTCCTAAACCATCCCCACATGGGTAATTATAACATATAATCATCTTCTACTATTATCAGGAAAAAATTCTCCGCTAGTAATCTAAATAAGAGGCTAGTTATCTATTTCCTAAAGTCAACCAGACAAATTATTTCTTTGATGTCACATGAAATCGAATATAATCATTCCAATGTGGTTTTGATGAATACATTAATTGTTTATGGTAATGAAACATGAACATAATTGAAACATGCAATAAGTTGAATGCAACGCATTATAATTTATTGAGAATCAATTTTTATGTATTTTGAAAATGTAAACATTCTCAAAGAATAAAAATTAACATCATGTGTTGAGATTGTAGTAAACGATTTGGTCCAGGAGATAGTGTGAATATCTAGTTGACTATTAGTGAATAATGTTTCAGGCTGACTTTTTGAGTTTTTCCAGATACCAAGTGACTGGGACATCAAAATTTTGAGAACATTTTTTTCACAGCTATTTGTCTAGGTTTTGGTTATTTGTGTTTTCCTTTCATGTGTGATGTGTGTGGCGAAATAATATAAAAATACGAAAGCAATTAGTACAATACACAGTTTTGAACATCATGATACATATTTGGAAGTTTTTTTACGTCTTTCTAGAAAAATTTAAAAGCTTTGTTTGTTTTATATGTACACAAACGATGAAAATAGCATAAAAACAAATTTGACAGTGGTTCAACTTTAATTTTTTGCTGTGAATTATAAGAGTTTATTAAATTCACTATAATTCTTATTGAAATCATATAAGAAATTTGTGAAGTTTTCTCAGGTTTGTTAATTTTCTGTCGTTGAGAATTTGTTAAGATTTTCTATTCTTTTCCATTGTTCTCCATTTTTTTAAGCATCCTTTTTTACTAAGTACCTTACCTGCTAAACAATATGCCCTCAAACTATCGTAATTTATCTCAAAGAGGCTATCCTGAATGGGTAGTTGAATTCAATAAATTTTAGCAAATTTCAATCCTTTCAGTTTGTTTGTATCATATGTTTGTTAGGTTTGGTTGATAATATTTTGAATTTACTTGGTCCTTTTGTGTGTATTTTTGTATTTTATGACACAAATATTCATTATTACTAATTTCTTTCGAGGCCATAATATGTGCTCTCCTAGTCTGCTTTGCATCTTTATTTTTTAATCTACTGAAAAAATGGTATTGAAAAGCTTCATAAGAATGTTGAAAAAAAAATCCGTTTTTCTATTGATATTCTAGTCAGTTTCATATCAGTCTATAACAAAATAGAAACTTTTTATTATATGATTTGATTTGTAATCAGAGAAGCCCTCTTATAATGCATTTTGAAAATAATGTAGTTCTTTGAAACTTATTATGATGGGCTATGTATGTTTTCTGAAATTTGACTTTAATATCTCAGCTGCCCATTTTAACAATTGTTACTAATTTCACTTCATGAGTGGTAACTGATGAAGTAATTACTCTACTATAATTATTTTAAGCAATCTAATTACAGTATCTAGGGGAAAATATTAAAAATTGTATGTACCTGTCCTAATTACATTTAGTAGGTAAATATTCAAAATTTGTTTTATCAGTCAAAAGGTTTCAATCCATTATATACTAGCAGTTCTGTTGACATGAAGAGAACAGTTAATTTTTTTTCATCTCTTCCAATATGTACATCAAGCATTGGGAACATCTGGTTACAAACTATTATTTACAAAGCAATGTGTATCTAATTTTAAATGATTGGTCATCTAGCCAGTTATTGGGTAGCATATCTTCTCTCACTGATAGTGTGTTTATCAGTATGAAAATTTAATTCCTCCTCTAATACAAGTGAGTAGGGGAGATTGAAGTTTGTACAAATTCTCATACTATGGCAGATTATATGAGAGAATTTATTTATTTGTTTTTTAATCATATATTTTCCTTTTTGAATGCTTTGTTCATGATACGGGTAACTGTTTTTATTTAAGAAAAAAGAACGATAAAAATAAAAACAACAATAAAAATTAATTGGCGCTCCGGGGAGACTTCATTGATTCCAGTGGTTAACTTGGAAAGTAAAACAGGTGACGAGAGATAGCAAGAAAGAGAACAAACTGAAAATGATGAAAGGTTATATAATGAACCAAAAATATATGAAATAAACTATGGTTCAAAGGGACTCATCATATCCAATAGCATATGCTAACCAATGTCAATTCAACAAATGTTATTGAATCCTTTGAATCCATTTTGAACTTTTGACGTCCAAGAAATTCAAAACGCCCTATTTTGCCACATTAGTCTCAGTGAACTTTTTTTTGTAGAAAGTGGCAAGTTTTAAAGTGAATTTTGAGTTTTAAAAACCGAAAGATTATATTCTGAAACGTTGACCACTAAAGAAGGCTAGGTATAGAAATTTTAATATATATTCATCATAAAATATGAGATAATGCAACTTTATATTATTCAGGTTCCAACTTATTCACTTATAATATTGATTTTCAAAAATGAAATGTATTTTTTTGATGAATGTAACTTAATAGATAAGTTGTCGTAATCGGTTGAAGAAATTGATAATATTTCTCAACCCTAATATTTTCAAATGAAATCATAACAATGTATCATTTTGTGAAAATTTTCTTAAAGAGATTCATGTCCCAGCTTTGAATTTTTTGAACCTCAATTCGAACTTTGAACTGTCTCCAGTTTCCCCTACATGTATTGAGTAACTTATGGAATTCATAGTGCAGTGCTATTCTTATCAACATCCCATTACAAAATGTATGTCATTGAAGGCTCATAGTTCAATGATGTTTGTTATGTAGGTTTCTGGTCAGCACATTTTTATTTTGTTTTGAAATCAGACAAAATTCTCAAAGATGGATGGATGAATGTGCTATTTAGAAGAAATATATTAAAAGTAACTACTCTGTTAACTAGAGCTATTTTCTCTCTATGAATATGACCCAATATTCCTACATCATATTGAAACTTATGCAAGCTGCGGTTTAAAGAGGCCTTACTTTTTAATGTGCGATTCTCAAGAGATTAAAAGGTAAGGTGTTGACATTAAATACTGCTGTAGTAGTATTGCCTAGTTGGTGTTAGCAGCTGCATTTTTATAGATAATAATTTCATGATGATTGAATTATGCATTCTCTGTTGGATCAAACAACACTGAGGTGAGATTGTGAATAAATTTTAGGGAATGGCTCAATCTGGAATGAAATAAGTGCCAACAAAATACACCTATGATCAAAGATTAAAATCAAAACAAATATAAATATATCTTAATATTGATGTGAGAAATTACTTACGTAGTTAAATATGGAGAACGAGTTTGCCTGGAGTATATTATTATCAATATAATTGAAAAAAATATAACAGCAAATACACACTTCCTTAAAGATGAAGGCTTCAATATCCAACTCGTTTTCTTTCTGATCCTCTGCGGAAAATGTCTTATGGTCGGTAATTGGCTTTTACCCCCCAAGAGGGGGTGAGAATCATCAGACATCTCACTTACAACTTATAATAATACTATTGACTTAATTTTGTTAATTCTAAGGGTTCAATTATGGCACACTTCAGGAATGTAAATTACACTTTTAGGTCGATTATTTTATTTTATCGATAGTCCTCCATTTACTATGCTTCCAGATTTCTAACTCAGAGAACACATAAACTCTTGCCATTTTCTTCGCACTTGCTTTCCTGGATCTCATTGTTTTTCTCTTGAAAATGATTACATTGTAAATACATCACTTGTTCCTTCCTATTCTCTTTAAACCAATGGAATTCTGTAACAGTTTTAAATCAAAACCTACTCTGTAAACAAGACTTCTGTTCAAATAATGATAAAAATTTTATCTATGTTTGTATCTACATTATACATTCGCAAAACGGTTTGTCAACGCGAGTGGAATACATTTATTTATCAAATCACTGAATGCTAAGTGCAACGTGAAATGCAAATTAATTTGTTGCTATTTATTGAGCATACAAATTAATCAAAATATAACCTCTATGTGGAGACGTAAAATATAACTTACCTCAGGTTTTTCTTCAACTTTTTACATATTGAGACAGAAGTAAGTTTTTATAACAAAACAGGAATTATTTATTTACTCTTCTATTATTAATGCACGAAATGGCATTCCCATTGAAGATATTTTCGATTCACCTTTCACTTATTCACTTTGCCTCGCATGAATCACAAATAAATCAAATTGTAGTTTTCTATTTCACATTACGATGTCTATTCTCTGGTGGATGTTGCAATACGCTTTTGTTGAAGGTTGTAGACCAAGTGAAGTATTTCTGACGTTACCGCAAGATGGTGCCAGTAGTCCATATTTCTATTAAGTCATGCCTTGATGATGTTGCCAATACCATTATTTTTTCTTGAAAACAAATAAGTGAGGTTGTCGCAAAAAATCGCTAAGATGACGTTAGCTGACATTATGATGTGTCAAATTTAAAAAATTATCTTTGCTGGTAGATTAGTTCTGTTGTTCGCTATTCGGATTATTTATTGAGTACTGTGTGAAATGAGGCGATGTTTTTCGTCTGGGTATTCCAAAAGTGTTGATGCAAGTATAACGTTACATATGATACCTAATAGGTAACAAAATAGATGTAAAATAGAAATGAACGTTTGATTATTAATGAAAGAGTTTGTGACTCGAAATATAAAAACAAAAGATATGTATCTCTAGCATAGAGAGCGAAAAACTTGCAGGACGAATATATTTGAAATTAGTAGATTAAGGCGAACAAAACGCACCTAGAGAGGATCCACAGTTTTAACAGGTTCACAGGTAAAATATTTTGATTCCCGTCCAATAGATTAACAAAAAATTACGTATTTACTCATCATATTATGAATATTATTTAGATTTTAATATTTACATAAAAATAAAATTTGTTCTCCATGCATGCACATAAACTAACAAACCTATTAGATTTGATGATAAACACCGTTGACAATTTTAGATCCTTATAGAATATATATTGGAAAACTTCTACATATTATTAACAATATCCTAAAATTATATCTTATATGGTTTAATGCTCCTCAATGGAAACAAAAGCCAATAACATATATATAGAGAGAGAGAGGCAATATTTCATGTCAGGGTCATCACAATTCACATCTAATCATCGTCAAAGTCACAGAATACTTTTCAGAAGGAACAGGAACCATGGACATTTTGAGAATCTCTAGGTGATTACTGTCAATCAAAAAATGTTGTCGAGTGGTTAGTGTACTTGAACATGGTAAAATTAAGTTAGGATGATTAAACTTGTTGGAATGTTTGCCTCACAATCTTTCTAGATGACATTATAATACTTCTTCAACTGCAATCAAATTTTATATCTGATATGTTTCGAATAATTTGAATTTTCCCTCTACAATGACATTAAACACCTTGAACGCAGAGTATAGGTCACAATCTATTCTGTAAGGTATTCTGTGTCACAGTATAACAAGTTACGGAATACTGTGATCACGTTGTGGAATAAGCAACACTGTACCGTCACACGAACCTCGATGGTAACGACATCTAGCGTTTTTTAAAAGCAGCCCACGCAAATAAAATCAAGCAAGCAAAATATACACCAAACTGTGACGAAAGATACACATATCGTTGTTTAAAGTCATATGTCTTTTCAAATAACGGTATGAATCTACAACAGTGTACAATGTTACACATTAAGAAATAATCTTTAACATTAGGCATCTGAAAGTTTATGTTTCCAGTTTTTTTGACGAATAACTCGTTGTTCGTTGTCGTGTTCAACTACTGACTCCCAGATGGTAAACAAATCGTATTAACTCTTAGAAGGTACCGACTTTGTTTTCATTCTGGAAGTCACGCTATTAAAATCTCAAAATTGAAATTTTCAAAGGTGAGATATCAAGTGAAAGTGTAACCTTTGCATATAAATATAGACTATCCTTGTATACAAAGATGAAGCTCAGTAAATTCAATGAATTTTAAATCATAAAAAAATGGCATGTTTAGTTGAAGCATTGCCAGAGAGATAGCGCTAATAAAAAAAATTCTGCCATTAATCACAGATTACTGGCATTTTTATAGACTGAAAAATTCAAATCACTTCAAATTAAATTGTTATGAATTTAAAGTGATAATAATTATTTAAAAAAATGAAGAATTGGATATTACCACGTAGTTTTGAATGATAATTTATTGTTTGTGCTATATTTTAGTATGCAATGAAAAATATAGTTTTTCTGTTTATATAATCTAACTGCATTTCTCATGAATTGTGGTTTCATATTTGAACAGCACCCCAAAATTGTATTCGCTGAATGATAAATATCAACAGATTCTCTACTTTTAAATATTTTTTTTAAGTTACATCAAAAAGTCTAGCAGGATTAAATCGAGCAATCGGGTTAGCTAGTAATGATCCCAGCGTCTTCCTTCAACTCTGCCTCTTGACATTTGATTGATAGACAAATTTATCAAGTTTTATATTGATGAAACTTTGTATATGGTCATAAAATTGAACATACAAAAATTGTTTAGAAATGCCACTTGCCATTTCAATTTTAATCTATGTTCCATCTATTATTTGTCAAATTCAAAGTCAAACCAATTCCAGAGTCCAATTTCATGTGGTTTGTTAATAAAAATATCTTATATGTTTTCGGCTTCAATGGTGATGTCACTGCTTATCGAAAAACCCGATAAATATCCAAATTGAACTAAAATCGATCCCAATATTTTTTTCAATTACACGCATTAATGATAATAACCGCAATATGAGAAATGAAGATCGTTGTTCTTTAAAAAGAATCTAATAAAAGTATAGAGAGAACGTTTTCCGCATGATCGATTCATCATTTTGCGGTTGAGATTATTATTGAAATTGCGAAATATTTATATTGAATTCGGTGAAAATGATTTTGTCACGTCCCATCCATACATTGGATAACATCTTCCAGTTCGAGCTTTGCATTTCGAAAATTTTCAGTGTGGGTCGAAAATAATTAGTTCCGGATGACATTACGCAATTTTTATACTTTATAAAGTGGCAAATCCCTAGGAACAGTCAGTAGCTAGTTATTATTTCTAACATCAATATGAGAGTGACCGCGGTTATAATTGTGAGTGTTATTTTTTTGAAAGAAGTGCAGATTTTTCAATAATTTTAATGATACATTATCTGAATAATTAATGAAACACCTAAAAATATGTGTATTGAGGCCCTATATTAAAATTTTGTCTGAATTTAAATACTCCAATTACCTACTATTGTTTTTCTTTATATTGATTAATTGATTAAATAAGCGATATACAGGGTGTTTCCTTATGATATGCGAATATTCTAGGGTATAAATCTATATAAATTATGGCCGTAGCTTTGAAGTTTTGAGACAAAAAAGGGAAATTAGATATTCAATATTTCGGAAATCATTCGAGATATTCAAGTGATATTTGGTAAACAGTGACAGTTGATATTTTCAGATATTTCCAAAGGCATGTTATTTTTGTGAGTGGTACCTTCAAAATATTATGCAGAATCCGCGATTTGAATTTACGGACAAAGCTAAGTTTTCAATAAATGCCAATCAGAATCTCCACAACAATCATTTATGGGCTGAAGAAAATCCCTATGCCTCTTTCTAACACCAATTTTCCGTTAACGAATGGGCTTGAATTATTGGTAACCACATTCTATATTTGACCATTCTTCTTGCCTGGACGACTTGACGGACAGTCTTACTTCAACTTCCTTGAATAACAACTGCCGCTGCTGCTCAAAAATGTATCCTTGGCAACTAGAAATATGAATATTACTGAAGTTCTATCACGTTTTTTGACACCTCGACACGTGTTTCAACACCAAAGGTACCAAACACAAGTACATCACAAGAACAAAAAATGGGATGTAGCAAATTGTTGTATTGGCTGCGGCGGGCCTCAAGAGTGACCACCAAGGTCTCCAGACCCCAATAGCTTGGGAATATTTTTGTGAGGACATCTTAATACGCCAGAGTACATACATATTCGCAGCATGTAATAGATTAAAAAAATATTCTGGGACTATTCAACGAGTGCGAATTTTCATAAGAAGTAGAGCAGAAACATCCATGTTAAGTGAGGGAAGACAGTTTTAATGATTTTTGTAACAATCGTTCCACCTTAATTATGTACATGTTGTTGATTGCTGTGATAAGTTAAATTTTTTCAATTAGAATATTATTATTTTTGTTTTGTTAACGGAGAATTCGAAAATAATTTTCATTTGAAAACAAACATTTAACTTACTGGTAGTAAATGTCCAACCGTATACCACTGTTGAAATGGAAAATTTTTTCTGTGAAAAATGTGTAGCTTTATCGAGTGTCACTGCCTAACTAATTCAGAAACTGAAGTACGAGGTGTACGAAACGAGGGGTTCAAGAATAAATTTTATTAGAGAAAAATCCACAGGCGTATCATTTTTTTAAATATTGAAGTCAATTCCCTCACCCACGCCACTGTTGGAATTGAAATTTATCATTTCATTGAAAAATATGAATTTCTATCAACTGTCACTGCTTTCTAAATATCACTAAAATATCCCAAATGGTTTGGGAAATGTTGAATAATTTCCATTTTTTTATATTTAATACCTCGTATTTTCTCAACGGAACAATGTATCAACCTATCATTATGTTTTTATGGAGATCTAAACCTTCGAAAATTCGCATATCATCAAGGAACACCTTGCATAGATTGATCAGCAATTTTTTTTTTGATACACGTTGAACAAAAATATCCCTCTGTTTCTTACAATTTTTTTCTGATTAATGTTTTCATCACTTCAGATCAGCCATTTCTTCGCTTTAATGGGTTTGGTCTCATCAGAAGGTGGGGAGTTAGACAGCTTTTCCTTCCACAAGTTCAGTGGTCCTGTTAGTGGGGAAGCGAGAAGAATTATAGTTCCTAATACAAACCATAACCTACAGGGAAGCCAAAGCGTTGATTTCATAGTAAGAAAAAAAATATTAATGATGTAGACCTTTGAAATAAAAAAAACTTGTCTTATCATCTACTAGACAGTTTACAAATTGTCATTATTAATTTAGATAAAATGTTGAAAGCTGTATGAATACTAGCTATACATCAGCCTCCCAAGGAAAATATTATCCAAAACTTTCTGTGTTCTGTGGTAAAAACCAGAACAACATAATAACATCAAACTTGGAAATAAGTACTACAGTCGAAAAGCAAATTAGTAATTATGACACACTCATCGTGGGAAAAAAGTTCCCTTTCCAATTTCGAAAATAATTAACTTGAAAACATTTCAAACACTTGGACTTGGTACACTCGGGATATAATTTTTCATGAAATTCAATCAAAGTATATGTGTTTGACCTGCAGAATATAAATACAGAATTCAAGAAAAAGTAAGTTTTCAGAATAATAAGCATGTAGGCAGGCAAAACATAATGAGAAATGGGATTGTCTACTTTCTAACGGAGATTTCTTCTGTTGAGTTCGATAGAAAACTCATATCTATTTGATCAAAGGTAAAGGAGGGTTTCAGCCGATCTATTGCAAAGCGAAGCTTCGAGATCGACCACCGAATGAGAAATTGCTTTCTGTCTCTCTGCAGCTATCACTGTATTTAGTCGATCAGATGATGACAATTGAAAACACAACCTTTGAAGAGAGGAGGTCAAGTTTCGTATCGATCCCAATAGATGGCGAGGAGAGTCGGCATGCCCTCTTTTACCAGGATTTTTTTGTTAAAGACAGATGGCACTGACGACATCTTAGGCAGATCGGAACAACTTTATCTCATTATTTATTTATCGAATCTAGTATCAAACATTACGAAATGTATACCTGAACATACATCTTCAAATCATAGTATGCTTAATGATGCAATATTTTCATTAACTTCCTGGTGAAAATAATGATAATAATGATAATAATAGTATGATTTCTTCAAAGAATATACATTTCCCATACTAGAACAAAAGCACTGTTTTCCGACGCTTGTTTGGCTAACCGATTAGCATTATCAGATGAAAAAAACTGATTTTTCATCAAATGAGGTTCCATAAAAGAATTCAATGTATTGTGTTTGTTGGTTTATAGAAAACATCTGTTATGTAGGTACTTGAAATTTACCGGGTTGCTATTCCTAATTACTATGTAAGAGAGTAAATGAAGGGCTGTTTGGAATGCTACGTTTATCGCTATTCATAGATTTCATTCTACATATCTAAAATTTTGTCATGTTGTACATGTTGTCATGTACCGGTCTCAACAATTTCAAACAGCTTTCACTTGTTATGTGACCGTCCTCTGGTCTATGAAACCAAATATGTTCCTTGAAAAGCATTATCATAGTTCGCCAAGTTTGACCAACATATTTTTTGTCGCAAAATTCTCACAGCTTTTTTCGTGAAATCCCAGACTCCACTTTCTGACTTAACATGACTGTTGCATCATATGTTGTTCGATTTTATTTGAAACCCGATCATGCATAATGTACTATGTCTACCTGAAAATACACTTTTTCAGGCAAAACCAGATTACTCATTCACATACGGAGTTCACGATGGCGAATCTAAAAACTCTCAGACACACCGCGAGTCTAGAAATGGCGACGAAGTTCACGGAGAATACAGGGTGTTGCAACCAGATGGACTTGTGAGGATAGTGCGGTACACAGCAGATCCATCAACAGGGTTCAAAGCTACGGTTGAGTACGCCCCACTCTGATATTTGATTTGACCTAAACATTAGGTATTATTTATTCCAAATTTTATCCACTAGGGAAAAAATATAGGGCTGGGTTTGTTAGCCCAAAAATGGACCGTGATAAGAAATGTGAAAAATATTACTCTTTTGTTATTGTATACCTTTTATTCGATATGATATTATGAATAAGTCCGTGGATAAAAACGGCTTGTGAATTTGTGATATTTTTGTAGTATAACAAGAAACATATGATATTTTTAAATTCAAAGGGGCGTGTTGGAATCTGTGAAATGTATTGAAACCAAATGATGAATAATAAGATCAAATGAAAGTAATGAAGTTTGTTTTCACACTCCATATATAGAGAGTTAAAATCATTTTATCGTGACTTTTATGGGTGACTTTTTAATAAAACAGAATTAATCGATGAACAAATCATTGATGGTTATACTTTTTTTCTTATTGACTCAATCCATATTGAGAAACTACATTTCCTCGATATTTCCGAGCATTTCCTCTTGAGAGTTTTAGGAATTTCATGATCACCAGATAAATGATTATATTCACTTAGACTCCTTATGCAACCATATATCTCATCAGATCTCACCAACAAACTAAATATGCTAAACAGCTGAAACTGTGTGAACATATGTACGAAACGAGTATACCAACAGAAAATCTCTGATCGAATATACGTAGTCCGCGAAATTTGAACAGTCACCTAATTTTTTCACGGAACTCGTATCTTCATAGGTATTTGAAATATCAATATTGATGAGATGGTTTAATTTTTATGTGACATTTAAACTGCGCTGAGAGTTGTCAATTCGATTGCTACACATAAATTTGCGATTTCATTTCAAATTTTGTTTATTTTCCAAAATTCATGTTTTATTTTTTTGTGATAAATAAAAGTGAAAGAATGTTTTCTAAGTAAAGACAATCGATCATCTTGAAAAAAGATTTGATTGACATTTTTTGGTTTTCTTCCCTCAAAAATGAAGAAGAAAACTAATGAAAACATTTAGAATCGATTAGAACTGGCCGATACTTGATGAAAATCCATATTAAAACTCATTAATAAAGTTTATTGTATGATTTTCACTATGAAGGGTTTTACAAAAACCACGACACGTGTTTCGCTATACAATAGCTTTCTCAAGCGTAAAATATTGTATAGCGAAACACGTGTCGCGGTTTTTGTAAAATCCTTTATAATGTCCTAAAGACATATTGGTATATCTGTTCGGATTCTTGGGTAAAAGCAAAATTAAAGAGTTGCTGAATCAACTTTTTTTCGTAAGTTATGTAGCATAAGTCTGAGATTGAAATTAAATTCAATGTCAGTCTCAAAATAAGGTATGTAACTGACAAAAAACTAAATTTTTGATCTGATCCTTATAGGGGCTATCCTTATGGCGCATTAAATGAAATGAACAGACTAAGTAATATGTTTAGCAATAATGAAAAAAGAACGTATTTAAAACAATACGGAGCCCATAACATGCCCCTAAAAGCTTTTTTCGGTACATGTTAATGAGAACTGGTTTTCAGAAATGTCTGCTATTTATTTATCCAGTTATATTTATCATCAGTACTTGAAAATTCAAATATTTCGAAGACTATGACCTGCACTATACTCGTTGTTCACATCTATATAGCCCGGGTAGCTCAGTCGGTAGAGCATTGGACTTTTAATCCAAGGGTCCAGGGTTCAAGTCCCTGCTCGGGCGGATTTTTTTAAAAATTTTGTTCTTGTTCATTCAGTTTTATCGTATTTTTCTCAAGATACTGTTGAGAAAAACTTATTTTTTTCAATTAATTTCGTCATGTCAGTGATAGCACACTGAAGGGTTTTCAAAATTTACGACTCTGAAAGAATTCAGTCTATTAGAAAGGGATCACATAACATTCACTTTCATTAAAATCGTGCAATTCTGAAATGTCGAAAACGTTTCAGATTAATTGAAATTTATTGGCGAAGAAAACCCATAAAATTGTTCAAGTCGTTCGAATGTTCCGATATACCACAGAAAAATGACGTTATAACATCGATGCCTCTAAAAAGAATAAGAAAGCGAAAGTACCCACACTTGGAGTAGAACCACTTATACTCGAATCTGAACTAGATCACATACATACGCATAATCCTCGCTGACTTCCTCATTCTTAATCTGTCACCACCGTGATATATCCTACAAAGATTAATTAATTACCCTTTTCATTCTATTTTGAAAATGCTGATGATAATAATCAATCAATCAATATACTTTATTGTCCAAGAAAAGATATTTTTATTTACAAAGCTTTCTATAATCAGTACATAATTATATAAGTACATAATACATAATAAGTACATAATTAAATTTGACAAATAGTATTCTATATACCACAGGTCGACAAATACAAAAATTTTCACAACTCAAAAAGTGAGCATCATCATGAAATTATTTTCATTTATATAGCTATTATAATATAAAATGAATATAGGTATAATTAAATTTGTAAATAGTATTCTAGTACATAAATTAAGTTGACAAAGGCAAAAATTTATCACAATACAAGAAAGTGAGCATCATCGTAAAACTCCTCTAGGGTGTAATAGGATTTGAGCCGTAATATTTTTTTAATTTTTTTTCGAATAATATGGTATATAGAGATTTCTCGTTAATTCTAAGCGGGGGATACGGAGAGGTAAGTTTTTTCCCGTTATTTGGCGAGAATTATGGCTTGTTCGTGTGAGCTCAGTATCGGAGAAGATGGACTTGAGCTTATGCTCCAAACATAGAGTCTCAAGTATAAAAATGGAAGTTACAGTCAAAATTTTGTGTTTTATAAATAACGGTTTACAATGGTCGGTATATTTAGCTCTGGACTTGAATCTGACTGCTCGTTTCTGCAGAACGAAAACAGAATCGAACATTGCTTGCTGCAATAACCCCAAAATGCAATATTATATTGCAGGTGTGATGCGATTAGAGTAAAATATGTCACCTTATTCATTGGTAGACCCAGTTCCTCAGACACAACTCTCACTGCAAAGCAGCCCGAAACCAGTTCCCTTTTGAGACTTCGGATGAGGATATGGAATTTTAGGTAACTATCAATTTCAATGCCAAAAATTTGGTACAGAGTTTGTTTTCAATAGTTGTAGTGTCAAATATAAGAGGTTAGAAGGCTAGTTTTTTTGCATTGAAGCAGAGATGTTTTGAGTCGCAACACTGTTTTACCTTCTTCAAATCATCTTCCATTTTTGATTTAGTAACTCAAAATGGACTCCCCTTCCACATCGTTGTCGACTCATCAGCAAACATTGTGAAATGCTCCTGTATATTAATACTGGCTGTCATTTATATATAATAGGAATAATACCGGCCCAAAGACTGAACCTTGTGGAACGCCACTTCTGATATTTCGTAATTTGGGGTTGGAGTTGGTCTCTTTCATTTTCACAAGTTGCTTCCTGTCAGAGAGGTATGACTCGAACCAATTGTAGCTCACATCTCTAAATACATAACACTGAAGGTTTTGGAGTAGTACCCCGTGATTGATGCAGTCAAAGGCTTTTGACAAATCGCAGAACACTGCCCCAATGCTGCGTCTTCATTGATCCCTAGATCCCTTTTCCAAAAAATGAAAAATAGCACCATTTGTGTTTTGGTCTTGAAAAAACCGACGGATCTACACTGTTTCCACCTTTGTGGATTGGAATGAAAACTGTTGTTTTTAGGCATGATGGAAACACACCACTGTCAAATTAAATATTTATAGCTTCAGCTAAGATTATCAGGGGTCCTTCAGAGATACTTTCCAATGTTTAAATCTGTTTGAAATATGTTTTCCCGTTAACCAGCTGTCGCACCCTTACGAACGACAACCCTCAGAAGTCGAAACTTGTGCGAGATAAGGACTAACGAGGTCTCATCTTTTAACGTGTGATTCCTAACACGGGTTGGACGATAGCAAGTGAAAATCGATGGTTCAGCCTGGGGCTTGATCCACCGACCAACACGGCAGTCGATTTGAGTGAGTGAACAAAGCACCCACGTCGAACTGTCCGGCTACCGACCGACCATGTACTCAAAGGAATGTCGTTAATACCAGTACTTCTTTAATTTCACGGAATATTTCTCGTAACTCGATAGCACTGGTGGGGTGCAAGAGGAAGGTTTCAGTCACAAGTATGTCTTGCATATAACACATTGGATCCAACTCTATTTTTGTACTACCTGTCTTTGGTAGCTTCAACTAGAAGTTTGAATAACTTTTTATAATATTAATAATAATACGTTTATCGATTCATCTAGGTTCTGTGGATGTAAACCAATATTTTTTTTCAATTACAAGATTAATTGAAACTCGAAAATAATTTTTTCTTGATTTTAACAAATGTATTTCGCTTTACGAGTGATTTTTTCTTGAAAAAAATTGTAAAAATAGGAAGTTGTATAAGGGAATTATCATACTGGAAGATTCAGAACTTGAAAATATGTTTTTCATACTTTCCTGAAAGAAAAGTGTATGCTATTTTATAGAATAAATGTTGTAATTCTATTGAAAGCCATCTTCCTTGATGCCGGAGGAAACTCAGTTGATGACATAAGCTCGCATATAGAATATTTTTCTAGAATAATTTTCAAGACGGGTTTCTCATGTTTGAAGCTGACTTTACGTTATCAAAAGAAAATCTCTCGAATTATTATGTTCATATTCACTTTGATATGATTTGTTCTTTCATAATTCACACTTCTATCCGGTACCTTGCATATTATATAATTTGGAAAATCACAAATCAATGATATTTGAAACTTTCATGAGAAACATTTTTCTAATAATCTCACTCTTTCACCTCAAACTTGTAAGAACCTTGTATAATCCCTGTATAATCAATAAATGCCTATTTAAATATTGCCAACTGTTTTTTAATTTCATTTCAGCAAATAAATTCAGTTCTTTAAACAATTCTCACTTGAAAAATGGCGTATATGCCAGATTATCTGCTATTGTCCATGAGTCTACTTCAAACTGTGATATATCAGTGTATACTTGTAGTATACAGTGTACTTGAATCGAAATGACCGCCATTTGAATCAGTACACTTTGCTAACGTAACACGGGTCGTATCGGGATTTGATGAAGTAGATGAGGCAGTAAGACTCTTTTACACACGTACAAAATGTTCATGAAACCGATCTTGGATTTTAAAGCCACGATCTCTCCCAGAGACAAACCCACAACATACTAATTTAAAGGAATCCAACCCTGAAGAGGACCACTCCTTATATCATTATACTTATGTAACTTTTACTGTCAACCATAAATGAATAAACATCGAAATCAATCAATTGATCAAATTCGACGAAATCGACGAAGGCCGGTTTTGCCTGGTTCTGAATGACGAAGGTTCTACTGGTGGTAAAGTTATCGAAGTATTTGAAAACATGGTAGTCGATTTGCTGGAGGTCTGGGGAGTATGGTGGCTGAGGGAGAGCTTCGGCGGTGTTTTGAGAAACGTGCGGACGTACGTTGTCGTGTTGTAGGATCGGACCTCTTCTGTTCACCAGTACCGGTTGCTGCTGACGCAATTTTCAGTATAGTTCATCGATTTCCTCACAATAGGACCCTGCTGTGATGGTTTGGTCCGGTTGCAGAAAGTTATAGTGAATCACCCCACCAGGGTTTTCGGCTTTGGGAAGTGCCTGGGTGGCTTATCGGTCTCCAACCATTGTCTCGAACGTCTTTGTTATCGTAGAGGATCCACTTTTCATCACACGTGACTATACGATTCACCTACTTTTCGAGCTTTTCAAACTTTCCAACACGTTTTAAACCATAGAAAATCGCATGGAAGCTGATGATCAGTTCTTCCGCCATTCTAGGCACCGTTTGTGATGAGTCAGGGTCCTTAAATCCTCGTTCTGGATTACTGTAGGTCGACCACTTCGGGGCTCATTTTCGAGGCTCATCTTCAAGGCTGAAATATACCGAACGAAATTTGACTAAGCAACTTCGAATAGTGCGTTGATTGACACTATCATTGCCAAATACCTGGTTGTTTTTTCGGTCTGTTTCGGCAGCGTCAAAGGTAGATCATCCAAATTGTTTTCGAAAATCGACATTCAAAACTAGTGATAGGTTTCCTCATTCAGAATTGCGTCAAATAAATGAGGACCCAAAATTCAATCTTTGTGAAGTCCTGTCCACACGTTAATACTAAATCGCACTTGAGGTCGAATTTCTCGGAACTGCCTGGGGTTGTTTATGTGTTCGTTACTTCGGTTGAATATCCCACAATTCACAAAAGTGCTTTCATCTGTCCAAATTACATTATCAAGGAAAACAGAAAAACCAGGTCTTCTTATCAGCCAATTACGAAATTCTAATCGTCTTTCGGGAACACCCAGATGCAATTTTTGAGATATGTGTATTTTGTAAAATTTTAAACCGCTTTTTTGAGATGTCTCCAATCACTTATTTGACATATATTTATTTCGGAGAAAATTTGACGTGTAGATTTTTCCGGGTTCATGTTTATCTGCAAATTTTCTTTAGTTTCCTGGTCCATTTTGATCCAATAACTTGAACATGGTTGTCGTCTTTTGGGATACAAGTTTAAATACATTTCCGAAGTCCTAACACTGTTTCTATCGTAATTGTAATGAATTTGTATCATATCTCTTTTTTCTTCATTCGTGAAAACCATTTTTCGCCAAAAATTCAATGACTTGTATAATAACAAAATGTCATTGAGTGAAACAAATTGAAAGTCAAATTCAGAAACATCAAAGTCAAATCCTGTTATGATAAGAAATAATTTTTTATAATATCTCAAATTTTTCGAAAAAGAATGATAACTTATGATACATCATTGAAAAGGTAAAATCTGGTTCTATTCAAAAGAGGAAGAATCCAATGTAGCGTTCATAAGAAAAAATAAAGTCAATGATGGTGGCCGGAAGACGAAACGTCGGATAATAAATCTGAAAACACCATTATGTAGCAGGGAAAAAGTGACATTGTGGAAGTGCAATTTATTTCCGAATCCTTCGAAAAATAAAGCTAGAAAAAAATAAAAAACCATTTTCCGAAATTTCTATTTTTTTCGGATATCTCCGGATATACTCAGAATTTCAGAACTTTCTCAAAGGCATATTGTTAGTCAGGTAAATGCACAACTTTGCCCCAAATTAACCATCTTTGCATCTCTCATAGTTGTCGAGATCCCAATGGTGAGGATCGATTTTGAAACACCCTGTAGAGTGCAACATTCTCTATCGATCAGTACATACTACGACACAGAAGAATGAATATTCATTAAGATATGGAGCTACAAAAACACATGACATTGAAACGGACAAAACTTTTGAAACAACCGATATCTCTCAAATTTCTCGATATGTGAGACACACTGTATATGTCTTGGCAGTACTTTTCAAGCGTTATTTATTCGGCATTTCGAAACTATTGTGGAAATTACTGTCAAACACCTGTTGATGTAACAAACGACAATAAAAATATGAAAACAGGATATCGCGAAAAAAGATATAAAACAGTCCATTCAAAACCGCTCTCTTCTAAAGTAAAATCCGTTTACCTACTCTCTGTCTCTCACACAGATCCCACCATCAGATTATTCGAAGAATGTACTTGTTACTGTTGCAACCAGTTGTATAAACGAAACAGTTGCTTGTCTCTTAGGAAGTAATTTGGATTTGACAAGAAATATGTGGGAAAATGTATCTTACTTACTGACTCGACTTGAAACTTGATTTTATACAGATATGGAACGAAAAAAAATATGCATGTATGTGAACTGGATTGGAAATGCTTCAGATCTCTGCAGATACTAACAATTCGATTCATGTGAACAGGGCCGTAGCGAAAAAAAATACCAAGGCGGGGAGGGAATCCAAATTTTCCCAACCACACCAGCAAAATTTCCCAACTTTCGAAAAAATGAAAGCCGAGGGATTAGTTACTATTAGAATATATTAATTTCTTACTTAGCTATCCAAAGATTGGCTGAATGTCTATGCCCGTTAGGGTATGCACAAACAGAAATAAATTTTGGTAATTATAAAAATAATAATGGGAATTATTCTACTTTGGACCCAGGTCCTTAGTCTTTCACCATATTATAGTAATATTCCATAAAATAATATTGTGCTTATTGTTTTCTACTATTTTTTTTTCTATTTTCACGGCGAAATTTCCCAACTTTTCCAAGTCGAAAAAATAGCGAAAAATTGGGAATTTTCTAAAATTGTCACTTCAAAATTTGTGCACTGTTCAGAGCTGTTCTCTTACTTATGAGAAATTAAACTTTTTGAAGTTTTCAAACAACTCAGAATTTGAAAGTATGGGATCTCCAAGTTATTTTTTGAATTTTTATTAATTTTTTCACTATTATTTTTTTCTATCTTCACGGCCCAAATTTTCCCAACTTTCTTTCAAGTCGAAAAAGCAGGGGGGAGGCTCCCCCAACCCCCCATGGCGACCGCCCTGCATGTGAATGAATGATTGAAAAAAAATAACAGATATCAACAAATAAATAACAAATTTCCCAAAAAATTTTATTTTTCAATATGTATATAAATAGTTCATAAGATAGTTTGTAGGTATATTTTTGTATATACATATATTTTATGAATGAAGTTATTTAAAAAAAATAATAAAAACCATTTTCTCCAACTTGGAGTCTACTCGTCAAATGAAAATTTGGGGCTCGCTTAACAGTGGAGAGTAATAAATGCTCGTTATAAATGCAAAACGCTGATAAAGTGCTCAAACAAAATTTTGGGATTTTTCATGATTTGCCACAGCTGGTATAGAGGGGATTTCCATACTTTACCGGGTTCAGCCTATTTTCGTATCGCAAACGGGTTGCAAACAAAATATTTCAAGAGCGTTTATGTCGTTTTATACCTCCAGTGGCGTGCGTTTGGGTATTCAATCAAAATACTACTTCACCATCTCTATACAAAAAATGTAGGAATATTCAAGAAAAAGGAAGGAAGCAATCAATTTCGCGAAATTAACTGTATACAAAGAGATGCAATGTTTGGAACCTTTGGTGAGGTGATAAATATCACTGGAGTTTTATCCCAACACCAAACCGTTATTTTGACACCTCGACACGTGTTTCGATCACCAAGTGATCATCTTCAAGAGGAAGATCAAACTAAATATACTTCCAATGTTATCCTTATTTACATCACAGATGCCTCTGCTAGGTAACTGCGTCTCAATTGTTTCAAATCTATTTTACAATGTTGCTTCATCTACTAGTCAGGTGAATCTGATATTATTTCAACAAGCTATATAGTATACTACTAGGTATTGGTCAACCATCGTTATTCAAAATATCATTAGTTAGCTTTACTTATTTCTACGCTCTCATAGGCATCCAGATGCCTGTAGTTGATAACTTGCCTAACTAATCTCAATGAACTGAAGTCTATGGAATGGTTTTGTTGCATACCATGATGAGCGACTGCTGATTTTTCTGGTCTTCCATATTTTAGGTGTGCTAAGTGTTCACTGTATCTTATTTTATCAAATATTTCAGTCCGTCTATAATATTTTGCATCGCAGTCTTTACATTTGATTTCGTCAATTCCAGACTTTTCCGAATTCTCGACTTTGTTCTTTGGATTATCTAAAAGGCTCTGTAGTTTATGACTTGTTATAAATACCATCCCTTTACATAGTTCCTTGAAAATCTTTCCAAAGTTCCACGTGTATTGGTAGTATGGAACTGAGGTATATTTATCTTGGTTTTCTTCATTTCTGGAAGTCGAGATTTCGTTCATTCTTAAACTAAACTTTTTTTCCTTATAATATCATCTACAACACCCTTCGAGAAACCTTTACTGACTGTAATTTCCAGTCATACTTTTTTTCTAAACATCGTCCATCCTGTCCTTTCCAAGAAGGTGATCAGGTCACTAAGAGACACCTCCTTTATATTGACAGGTGTAGGCCAAGACTCGCCGAACACACACTCTCTTTGGCAACCTTGAGGTGTCTCACGGTGGCCTTCGTGAAGGTTTTGGAAGGTATTGCAGCGACACTACTGTCGTTGCGCGGCTTCTTCAACCTTCTTGGGGTTCCCTCCGTGGAGGTGCACAAATAAGGGAGGTTTTCTGCAGAGGCAACCGGTTCCTTGCCTTCATTCAAGGCGGAGCTCTTTTGCCTTTATTCAAGGCGGAGCTGTAGGCGCCTGCCGCAAGAAGTGTCCTTACTGTTGGAGGTGATCCGCTATGTTCTGCCTCATTCCAAGAGGAATGAGGCATGTTTAATCCCACGAGTAGTAAGGGAAGAGTTGGTCACCTCTGGCAGAGCCTCGCATTACCAGAGGTTGGCTGATTACAACGAGGTTTCACCCAGTTCCGCAAAGGGAATGTTCGTGACCGCATATCACCCTGCGGCCATTCAGCTGTCGGCACGATTCCTTACACCTTAACTTGGGTAGGCTGGTCGACGGTGGCATGTTTTGCAAAGGCTTTTGGGGGTTTTAGTTTCCCTCACCCTACTTATTTCTGCTACTGACCGGGAGTCCAGCAACCCCGTCCGTAAGACCACATTGGCTTGCCGGACAGGGCTTCCCAACTCACGGGGAGGAAACGTCAAAAGACGAACATTCAACGAAATCTCGACTTTCAGAAACGACGAAAACCAATATAAATATGTCTCAGTTCCATACCAACAATATACGAAGATTTTCAAGGAACTAGGTATGAATGTGATATTTAAAACACGTCATACAGAGCCGTTTAGAAAATCCAAAGGACGAAGTCAAGAATTCGGTAGAATTTGGAATTTACGAAATTAAATGTATGGACTGCGATGTAAAATATTATGGACAAACTGAAAGATCTATTGGAATACGATATAAGGCACACTTAGGACACCTAAAATATGGAAGACCAGAAAAATCAGCAGCAGGCAATCATTCTCTTTCCATCCAACTCGATGTTAGCTCTCTGATTTCAAAATGTGTTCTGACAATTTTGATTCTAATTTGCCTATTGATCTTCATTTATTCTCACGCACTTCCAATGGTCTCGAAAATTCACTAATATAACTTGTACCACAAGAAAAAGGTATCTGACGCAATTTTTGTTATTTTTTCTTTACTTTTGGATTTTGTTTGTGTGGGTATATATCCCAGTACAATTTTTGCTTCGTATAAGGAGTTCTAACATCATATCTTTTTCTAATTTGTTTTATATTTTCAGATAGTCCTGGAATACAAGGTATAACGTTAGTCGTGGTTGATTAGTCGGTAATTGTTCAGTTGTTGGTGTGGTTATTTGGTTTTCAATTGCCTATTTATTTTCTGTTTCATTAGGGTATGAACGAATCTGAATAAGCGTTTCTCTGAGAACAGATTCTAACAATGACATTTCTTTTTCAAAATTATGAGCTTGAATTTCCTTATAATTCCTTCACTCGCATGAAGTTTTGGTATGTAATGGAGAAACAGAAAAATCTGGTTTCCTCCTCAACAGAACGACTTTTCTTCAATGAACATTTCGAATTTTGAGAGGTCAGAATAAAAAATGAAGTCGTTTATAGAGAAGCAAGCAAGCAAGCAAGTCACTTAAATCACTAAATTACATGTATTTATAAAAGCATACAATAGAAAAAATGGGCGATTAATATAGATATATGGAAAGGTTTGTCAAAACGAGTCTTATTATCGAATTTTTATCAGAGGAAGTATTGATGATTCACTTAAGTTTTTGGAAAATTTTTCTGCGAAACATCTATGTCGAAATTCTTTCCTTTGAAGATGGTCAAGATATAATGTATTTTAAGTTACTCGAGCAAAACATTTTAGTGCTTATATTTGTTAATATAGTCTTGTTCACATGTACTCGATTTAGCTCTTTTTGGTGACATTTTTTAGCCCTGTCCAAAAATTACGACCAAGATGTCATTCGATTCGTATTTTTGCCTAGAAAGTTTAAGGGAAGGTCCGAAAAGGCGCCGATAAAAATTACAAAAGTTATAAACAATCAAGTGAAAAAAAAATGGTGCTTTAGTTTTTTCTTAATATCTCGGAAAATTTTCAAAATTTTGGAAATTTGAAAAAAGATTTGAAAAGATCAATGAATTTGCGTAAAAAAAGTTTCAACTTCCGAAACTGTATCTCGATTATTTATAATTTTTACAGAGCCCTGAAAATAGAGCCAAAAGCGGGTAGTCTGGCTTCCGCGCGCCTTTCGTCACTCTGACAAAAACAAATAAAATATTTAAACATATTGAATGTAAATATTAAGGAATGAAAAAATTCATGTAATGTTGGGATACATCAATAAACATGAATCCGCAGTCAGAAGATTTTTATCCCAATTTTAACGATAATTATAAATTTGTTAATTAATAACTTTTTCTGAATTGAAAGTTAATATAAAAATTCCTATAATTATTAAACTAAAATCCTGGCATTTTTTCCTTTGGTGAAGTTATCCTTAATAGGCAAAAAAATAGATTACCGTTGCCAAAATGAAAAAATTGTTATTTTCTATTTTTTTATCAACAATTGAAAATTATAATTTTATAAAAAATACATTACAAATTTTTTTTTTCAAATTTTTTATTGTTTCAATGTCTCATGGCTAAAAATTAATTAATAATATTTTTTCTTTATTTTTTACAGCTATTGTTAATAAATTTATTATAAAAAAATACATTGTTTATAATCAATTCGAATTTTTTTTTTGCATTATGTTAGTGGAAAAAAAATTATGATTTTTAGAAAAAAAATGGTTTCTTGAAAAAATTTCTTTGTTGCTAAAAAATGCGTTTGTTGATTAACAATCGTTTTTTGCAACTGAATATTAAAATTAATCATAAATTCTATTGTTCATTGAGGTTTTGTGAAAACTTTTTTTCAATTCTTGTTTTAATTGTTTATTTGAATAAAATTGTTATAAACAAATATTTTTTTTTATATTTTTTTCAATACTTTGTTCTATAATAAAAGTAACTATGTGTTTTTTTTAATTAATTCTATTTTTATATAACTTTTAATATTGTGATATTAAATGTTACAAAAAAAAGTACATGTGAACTAGATTAATAGTATTAACAATATCGATATTATCTTTCCCTAAAAAATAGTGAATAATATTCTTCGTATACTACAAAAAAGACACATTGAATATAAAATCTAAAATTATAAAATTTCTAAACGTGTACATAATGGAAAACATATAAAACGTATAAAAAATGTGTAAACGTATAAAAATATGAATGTTACAATATAAAATACAAACTCGTTTTAAATTAAAAGTTTTCAGAATGCTAGGTAGGGATGAAAAATATATATAAAAATTGAGACATTAATTCAGTAGAATTTGGTTATAGTAATGTTATATTTTAATTTTTGAGCCATTTGATCACTGAAATTTTGAATAACTTAAACATATATTCGGTTTTTATATGATCTGGAGCAAGATTGAATAATTTGGGTGCAATGTATGTAATTGATCTTTGTCCAATAGCTTTGTTTATTTTCGGTAGGTTATTTGCTTTGAGGCGGGTTTCATATCCATGTTGATAATTTTTGAACTTATTTTTGTTGTGAAATATAAATAAAAATAATTGTTTAAAATAAAGATATCTCAAACTCATCAGATCACAATATTGGAATATTTGTGCCGATGGGAAACGAAAATTCAAATTAAAGATACTTTTGAGAAATCGTTTCTGTAGTACCATAAGCGGTTGTACAGTTGTATTATAGACCCCACCCCATCCTAGATTTCCATATATTAAGAGTGACTGAATAAAGAAAAATATATACTGCGCAAATCATTGATACTCAGTATATTTCTAAGTGTTCGAAAAACATACAAAAGGCCTCTGAGTCTTTTACAAAGATAGTCTATATGTATTTTCCAATTAAGATTATGGTCAATGTTTATTCCGAGATATTTTACTGAAGTGGATATTTTTAAAGTTATGTTCTTATTTCTGCTAGTTAAATGAATATTGATATTTTGTGCATTGGGAAAACCATGACTGTTACTACAAAATGAATTGTAAGACGTTTTATCAATATTTAATGTCAGTAAACTATCATCAAGCCGATTTACTATAGTGTCAATATCGTTTCTTGTATGAGATATTACATCTTCCCAGGTTGCTGCATCAATTATTAGTACTGTATCATCAGCGTATGAGATCACTTTTCCAGAAATATCAATGGATAACATATCATTCAAATATAATACAAATAGGATTGTCCCTAAAACAGTGCCCTGGGGAACTCCGTATTTAATTTCTAATGGGTTGCTCTGTACATCGTCTATTTTACCAATTTGTACTCTAATAGCTTGTCATCAGGAGAATATTACAGTTACATGAAACATCATCGAAAACATTTCTATGAACGAAAATTACGTCGAGCCACTTGTGCTCTATCCGATTTCAAGCATCCATTTAATTTTTATTTACATTCCGATTGCGAAAGATCGCGAAAATTATTATCTTGTTAGCAAAAAGTAGGTGACCACATTTGCTCGATGGGGATGGCTCGAGTGGGACTTTATAACCCCCGGTTTATATAAATGCAATTTTGATTTCACATTTGCCAGTACCATCATCTAAGCCAAACGCAACCGAACAAAAATGCAGGTACATCAATATACTATAGTGCATTGTGTATTTATATGGTGAACTTCGTTTTTACGGTTCAGTGAAAGTTGATGTATGGAATTGAGGAAATCTTCCTATTTTTAACGCGGTATAAAATTATCGTTAATAATGGTACATCATACGGTTGGTTCTCTTCACATTTGATAGCCTTACCAAATATGTAAATCAATGTTTTCCTTAGTTGATATCAAAGTAATTAAATTAGCAAATGACTCGTACAGTATCAAATGACTTTATTCCATTGATTTAGTACACATTTTTATTATAATTCATTTCGTTATTCATCATTTGGTTGAAAATTATGGCGATCAAACCAATTTTGTTTAGAAGATTTTAATTTTTAGAATCACAGTTATTTATTTTCACAATTTCATTCATTATAGATTTTCTATGTGTATTATATCAAATATTCAAGACATCTTGAAGTTGAGAGGTGTTCGTGGTTTTGATTTGAGAAAGAATGAACTCATTTATTTGAATAAAATTAACATATAAGCATGTATAATTATACTTGTTGTATCCCAGGGATATTGAAAGTCGTTGAAAAAATTGTTAAAACTCTTACAAATATAGTTTATTGCATAATTGTATATAGTGAATATTATACAATAAACAATATTAAGGAGTTTTAATATCGATTTTCATTAGGTTTCGGCCAGTTCTGTTTAATAATTGAAAAAATTGTTATTTGTGAATTTTTTGAAAGTTTCTTAATTTCACCAATTTATTATAGATATGACCCTTTCAAATTTTGAGCTACAGCCAAGGTATTTGAAAAATTTCAATTGTATTTGATTACAAACTGGTAAGATTATTTCTGATTTTTTTTGTCACTTGATACTGGAGTGATGATATTTGTGATATAAGGACATCTTTTGGTTCAGCAAATTGAAATATCTTTCACCATTTAGATTTTCTTCTGTAATATGTTCATCATTATTTTGAAAAATTGGGATTTTCACACGAAAAATGCAATAATGTAATTCAAATTATCAAAAATTTGTCTAGGAAATTATTATCACTTTCCTGACTTGTATGTGAAATTAAGTGAAATGAAATAATAATGGTACGAATACGTAGATTTCTAGTCCTTGTTACAATAAAATTATAAAAATAATAATAATAAAGGTGATAATAATAATAACAACATGTCTACATGACAGAATGGTGCTGGATACAGCCTGTAAAGTCGTCAGGAGTTCTGATCCCCTTCTCTGCATGGTCCGTGACCATGAGAGAGCAGGAATTGGATCATTTCTCTTTAGGGCAGCTGCCCGAGCAGCTGATGAACTCGATATAGTTTTCGACACTGAACGAGGTGACCACAACTCTGTCACCGAGTTGGAACCCGTTCAGATAAAAGCTCAGATAAAAGCCGCAGAGATCACTTCACTTCTGCGGAAACACAAGGATAAGCCAATGCATGGGGTCTTCTTCAATAACATTGGAGACCTTGGCTTATCAAGGCGCCTGACCTTCGCTTTTCTCAGGTCGAGTGGGCTGAAGCCGGAAACTGAGGGGTTCATCATGGCTTGCCAGGATGGTGTCTTCAACACCTTGGTCCACCGCAGTCGCGTGATGGGTATAGAGGTTCCTGACACAAGGTGCAGGTCCTGCCGCGAGGCGCCCGAGATGCTAATGCACTTGCTATCAGCATGTCCAGCATATGCGGTCTCGGCCTATATCCATCGACAAAACGCGGCCCTAAGAGTGCTATATTACCATCTACGGCACTCTTACGGCATTGACGAGACACCGGTGTTGCCGGGGGATATTGAATCCGTTGTGGGGAATGAGAAGTGCCGAATTTATTGGAACTATTCGTTTCCCACCCTCAGGCTCATACAATCTAATAAGCCTGATGTGGTCCTTTTCGACCACCAGAGCAAAACGATATTTGTCGTGGAGTTTTCAGCTCCTGGCGAGACGAATATCGTCCATTCAATTCCTTTACAATATACAAAACTTAAAGTATTCATCAAACATATAATGTACAAAAATTATAGTGCCTATGTAGTAAGAAAGAGAAAACAGAATAAAAGGATTAAAATTCATAATGCTTACAGAATGACAACTTTTTATAAAAGTGTTCTGTGTATATTCTACAAAAATTATATAAAACTATGTTGTTTCAGGTATTTTACGTGATACTTTTCGTGGGTATAGTAAGTAGCTACCCTGTAGAATATGGAGGACAAGGGTTTGCGTTGCTTCAACACGCTCCAGTTGCTTTGAAAGCGGAACCAGTGGTAAGTACGTTTGAAATGGTTCAATATTTCAATAAATAGTTAGTATACAGTAACTGGGAGTGGTTTAAACAACAAAGAAAGCATTCGTTCTGGGTTTCGACTCGTCGTAGGTATCATCAGTGGTGCTGGGCTCAACCAGGACGAGTCTGAGAGGGTGAAGGCGTCTCTATCGACTGAAAACTCAATACTCGAATATCAAAAAAAACAAGGCTTCACAAGGCGATTCGTTGCAAAAGCAAACTTTGACTGCTGAATAATAATAAATATAATCAGAGTAGTTAGAAACTGAAATAGTTTCATGTCACACCATGTTACACAGAGATCCATATTGTCTCCAACCCCTTTTTTAATTGTATATCAACGACTCATTGGGAAAAACAAAAATCCAATTCATAGCTTCGCTGGCAACAGCACACTTGTCTCGTCATTCCATTTGGATTCCAGGACATCAGCTGCGGACGCACATCTTCACCGGCAGCAGGAGGTTGCATATCTTAATGAGGATCTAGGAGTGATTTCGAATTGGGGTGAAAATAACCAGGTTCAATTCAATGCCACGAAAACCCAGGCATCGGTTTTCTCCAAGAACATAAATGTCTTCGAACCGGATATAATAATGTCAGGTCAGACAATTCCGCTTTCTGCTTCGATAAGTTTGTGATGTACTGTTTGGAACCTTTGGTGTAGTAATGAATATTACTGGAGTTTTTTCCCCAACACCAAATCGTTATTTTTACACCTCGACACGTGTTTCGATCACCAAGTGATCATCTTCAAGAGGAAGATAAAACTGTTTTATCTTCTTATAAAACTGTTTTATCTTCCTCTTGAAGATGCTCACTTGGTGATCGAAACACGTGTCGAGGTGTAAAAATAACGATTTGGTGTTGGGGAAAAAACTCCAGTAATATTCGATAAGTTTGTTGAGGGTTAAAATGGACACCAATATGTCTTGGCACAATCATGTCGCTGGAATTGCAAAGACTGCTTCTCAAAAGCTTGGAACACTGTTTCGAACCAGAAAACTGTACACACCTCAGCAAATTTTGATGCTTTATGAAGCTGAGATCGGACCTTCTTTGGAGTATTGTTCTCATGTATGCAGCTCCGCCACTAAGCATACCCTGAAGTTGCTGGTTTCCATCTAGAAAGGAGCCTTGATACCTTGATAGTCTGGATCATCGAAGAAAGGCTTTCACGGGTGGTGTTCAAGGGAATTGGCACATTTGATTCCACCATCAGAAATACGACTGTGGCTGCTCATCGTTTTGAGGTTCAACTCAGTACACCTCGAACTTCACTGTTCAAGAGCTTCTTTCAGTTGGAGAATTGTGTTCATGTGGAATAAACTTTCAGAGAAGGATTTTCCAAGTGAATTTAATCTTCAGCGATTCAAATCCAATGTGAATCGCTACTTTCGCACAGGCACCGCTCTTAGAGCGCCTTAAGGTTTTTCCTGTTGCACAAACATCTTTCTGGAGTGGTTGATAAAACACGGGGTTTGTAACCAGGGTTCTTGGGTTCAAAGTAGGTACACTCACGTACTTTTGAAAAAAAACACTTAGACTATTTGAAATTGAAAAAAAACGTATTTTGTATGATTTTTAAGTTGATCCTTGTTTTCATATTCGATGACCTATCTCTTATTCCGGATATCCTTCACAAATGAATCTTATTTTGAAATACTCCTAATAGAAGTCTCAGAGAAAGTATAGTATACTACTAACGAGTAATGGCCACATTTCTCGTTCTATTATTTTGTATTGTTGATATATTCTATAAATTACTTACTTCATAAAAAATATAAAAGTTGTTAAAAAATTTAGTTTGAATATTTTTCATTTTTTTCCATATAATAGTATTCATATACTACATTTTACTATTTTCCATCATAATTTTAAAAAATATGACGTGTTTATGAATAAAATTTGTCTAGATTACTTTTCATGACTTCTTTCACGGACAAAACTAAGTTTACTCTAAATAAAAACAATATTTTTTCTTCAATGTTATATTCATCAATTAGTTTTCATTCATTTGAAAAATTGCAAAATTATATTCTGTGTAGGTGTGACCATATTTTTTTTTCACAAAAAATGGATCCTCATTTACCTATGCTTTATTAATTGATGACTTCATCAGTGCTCATTTACATAGCACAATAATCTTCGGTCAGCTTAAAAATTCAATAAAACCCCAATAAAACATATCGCAATGGAAACCAGAGCCCAAACACAACACAATTATGATTCAACACTAGACAGTGTTGTTTCGAGCCGTCATAGGTCTCATCAGTAGTGCTAGGCTTTGCAAATGACCGCCTTAGGGAGCCTCATTTATTTTTAATGTTCGAGAATTTAGTTCTTTGACGACCCCACAAATGGGGTTTACTTACTCAGACTTGTATTTCGAAGAAAGTTGTGTCCGGCAATGCATTTTTGGTTCAGCCTTGCACCACTGATGAGACCTATGGCGGATCGAAACAGCGCTGTCTAGTGTTCAATCATAAACACGCTGTTTTTATCAGTTGCCTTGTAGTGAAATTTGCATCTGACCGTCTTGGGGAGCCTCGTTCATCTTTGATATCGATCCCATAGATTAGCGTCTTCGTAAAAGGAACGTTATCGACCTTATTTGAAATATACCACAATTAGGTTAGGTTAGGTCTAAAGTGAGTGGGTCTAATCCACCCTCCACCGCAAACCGCAAGGGTTCATTGTGGCTCACACATATTTACACTCGGCCGAATAAACCCAGCTTCTTAACGAAGCCAATTGGTTTATATGGTGAGTGGTCTTTCAGGTCAGATGGTAAGAGTACGGCTCTGCCGAACTAGAAGAACCTGATTCGGTCCTCAGCGGGGCAGGCACACAGTATATGCTCTGCTGTTTCATAATTTTCCAAACAGATGCGACACGCACTGTCTTCCGACAGTCCAAGTCTCTGCATATGATGATTCAAATGACAGTGACCTCTAAGAAAACTTGTTAGACATCGTAGTTCATCCCTACTGTAGTCCAACAACTGTTTGGTATCAGGCTTCGAAGGGTGAATAAACGCCTTGGAGGGAGCCAATCCTGGAAGATTTTGCCCGAAGTCCATAATTCTTCTGGGCATCCAAGTGTTCAATGTATGTTTGGCAAAGCCTAAAGCGATGCCAATGACGGGATCTAGTCCGATGAATCTGCTTGCAGCACCCTCTTTTGCAAGGGAGTCAGCAGCTCGCTGCCTTCCAGGCCAGTATGGCCAGGAATCCAGACCAGAGACAATCTGTTAAATCTTACTATCAAGGAGAGTCGTTTTTGGCAATTTGCTACCAATTTAGACGTTGCTCGGTAGGAGCCAAGAGCTTAACTATCCGAGAATATTTTTATTGCCTTGTGTGTGAGGTTGGATTTATCCAATCTTTCCTCACACAATTCAATAGCGCAAATATCGCATACGTTCCTAGGCAGGTAGATGTCTCTGTCCTGAATATGCGACTAAAAACACCTGCACCAGAACCGGAAGGTGTTTTTGATCTGTGAACCAACAACTATCTGCTCTTAATATTTCCTTCTCCCGGAGGATCCAGTCCTCTCTACTCTACTGTACTCTATTCTACTTGGGAATAGTACTTTATAAGGCAGTTCGTAGTTTACAGTTGGAGGCATAAAGTCAGAGGTAATTTCCAGAATGCTGTGATTTCCAGTTTCAACCAACAGTATGTTGCACTCTGCACTACCACACCTTAGTTAGGTACTTAATGTTCCGATCACCAAGTGATCATCTTCAAGAGGAAGAAGAAAGATCAGTTTGATCTTTCTCTTGAAGATGATCACTTGGTGATCGAAACACGTGTCAAGGTGGTAAAATAACTATTTGGTGTTGGGAATAAACTCCAGTAATATTCAGGAATAAACATATGTTTAGACTCGTTGAAATTGAACCACTAAAACCATGTTTACGACTTTTGTGTCGTATCGGAAAATGGTAATCATCAGAAAAGGACGTTGTACTGAGGACTAATACTGAAACTCAAATGATTTTCATAACGCCGTTGTGTGGATTAGGTAATGGTAGTCAGTGAACGTGATTTAAAATTCTGGTGATTTCTAATGCCATTCGAGAACGTAATTTCCTTAAAACGGATACAAGAATCTTGTAAAGTACTAGAATCGATAGTAAATTATCTCAAATAGCGAGTAGCGAGTTGATGATTTTTATGGTGAAAGAGATTCATTACGTTTTTGTTCCAACTCTCGCCGCTATTTCCTTGTACATTACATTACCCTATAATTGATGTAATTTGTCATTTGTTGATTTCTCGGTAGTCAGAAGTTGTTGATTTCACAATGATGTGTACAGTATCATGGGAAAAATCGTATTTGATTTCGCAAACCGCCGTCCTTTCATGCATTTTTTCAATCTTGGGAACAGAAAAAAGTCGCAGAGTGGCAAATCTGGTGAATACGGTGACTGAGGCATGATTACGATGATGTTTTAGGCCAAAATATCATGAAAATTGCTTCTCGCAAACGGAGTATAAATTCAAGACAATACTCTTTATTGATCGTACGACCATGCGGCAAGAACTGATGCGCTACGCTACGGTAATTGTCATTCACATCTTCTCGACCTTCTATGAAAAGTTTGTACCATTTGTAAACATTTTAAACATTTTTCTGATTCATAGTACAATCACCGTATACCACTGTCAATATTTTACCCGAATTTGAATTTTACCTGCAGGGCATGCAGTTGAAATTATAATGGTTATAAGATCTGCTCGTTAGAAAGTTCAGAACATTCGAGAGTATTCCAAAGCCTGCCACAATATTTCAGAACACCCCGGAATACTTTAAAATGTTTTGAAATGGAACATTTGAAAATATCTCTGAACATGCTAGATATGGAGTGATAGCTTGTGATCCCTTCTCCAAGAAAAAAGTATCCCTTTCTATCTGAAGGGCTTCCGTTTGAAGATATGGAGCTAGATGATTCACCTTCTAGAAAGTTCCATAATATCAAAGAATGTTCAAGAGCATTCCAAAAAATGCCGAAGATTCTGGAATATTGTATGGTGATATTCCGACATATTCGGGAACATTCTGGAATATTCCAGTTTATTCTAGAATATTGTAGATTATTCACCTCAACAATAATGGATTCTACATAATTGCAAATGCAGATGACATAATTATCTTGCAGACCGGCAAATTTGTGAACATACTGTACGATAGAGCGCAGGATGGGCTCAAATTAATAGAAATATGGTGTAAGGAACACTTACTGTCGATCAATCACAAGAAGACTGAGATGAGGTGAAGACTGAAGAGGTGAAATACCTTGGTACTACCCTCGACAGAAAGCTAACCTGGAACTGTCACCTACAAAGTAGAGCAAAAAGAGCATATGTGGCTTATCAGCAATGTCGGAGGACAGTGGGACGCGCATGGGGTCTTTCACCCCATGTGGTCACCTGGAACTACACTGCATGGGGACCGAAAGTTCTACAAGCAACGGTCATCCAAAACTGAGGATACACTACAAACACACACTTTTGTCTATTTTCCACTATATTTCTTTATTGTTGACCGGTTTCGGCTATTACACCATTTTCATTACACCATTTTGAAAATGATGTAATAGCCGAAACCGGTCAACAATAAAGAAATATAGTGTAAAATAGACAAAAGTGTGTTTGTAGTGTATCCTCAGTGAACATGAATATCCACAAAAGAAACAAGTCGTCAATCGAAGAAGTGATCATCTAAAAACTATATCAAATACAGCGATTGGCTTGTTTGAACATCACAGGAGCCATGAGAACAACACTAACCGCGGCAATGGAAATAATATCTGGTCTAACCCCTCTGCGATGAAAAACATCTCTATAACAAAATTAGATCCAGGGTTGCAAAAAAAGGGTGAAAAAAAATACTTGATGCTGAAAGGTATAATGTGATAGCTCATATGAACTTACTATATACATATGTATTTGTAATGAAGTATGCATATATATATATATATATATATATATATATATATATAATATAGGTATATTTATATGTGTATGTATAACTTTTTGTAGAGTTTTAATGAAGAGTTTATTATAATTTCACTTTCAGTACGTCGATAAAAACGTTTATTAATAATAAATCTTCCCCTTAAATAAATTCGTCCATTGGCAAAAACCGTTTGATAATCTATACGGTAATTTTTGAGTTTATTGTGATCAGAAAGACAGACAGACAGAAAGACAGACATGCGTCGCAGGAACCTTCAATTTGTAATATTTATTGATATGCGTTCAGAAATAAACTAACAATTTTTCAGGCGTATCCCAAATACCGTTTCGAATACGGAGTCAAAGATGGGCACACTGGCGACATCAAAGAGCAAACAGAAGAAAGGGACGGAGAAGTCGTCAAAGGAGAGTACTCTCTTGTTGAACCGGATGGCACTGTCCGCAAAGTACAATACGAAGACGACGGGCATAGTGGATTCAACGCTGTTGTAACCAGAACTGGACATGCGGTCCATCCGGCAATACCGCAAAAGTTGCCGCAATATGAATACCACCATTGATTGGTTTGAATTTGAACTTGAATTGATTGATAAGATATTCAGTGTATACACGATATGTGTTGACCACTTGAATTATCTGTTGATTTCAATCAAATAATCACTTTTTCTCGTGTGCCTATTGAGGCTGACCGTCAGTCCTGGTGCTGGGTTAGTTATTGTTTTGATTTTGAAAAAAAAGTTAATGTATTATCCATTAAGCTTTTATGTATTGTTGTTATTTTCTATAGAACTTGAATACGGAATTTAATACTTCAACGTATTCTGTGAAAATTTTAATATTATGGCATAATACATCCTAAAAAAATTTTTGAAAGTAACGCAATTTTCATTTTCAAGAGCATATATTGTATTATTTTCATTCAACATTTTTACTATTGTATACCATATGAAGTTTATTGTTATTGTCAATTGAATCGAAACTATCTCTTTCAAAACTATTCTTACACTGAAAAAGCATTCATAATATTCTTCATAATTTGAATAGTTGTACAGCACATAAAATAGTTGAACAAAATGAAAATATATATATAATAAGATAATAAGAATCGAAAGTACCTAATGCTTGAAAAACAGATACTTACATTATATAATATATTCATATACATTACGACAAAATATATTTAGTCATACAAACTGTGTTTAAGATGTTAAGTTCAAGTATTCTTTGGCATTATTACACTGTTCACAATAGAGCAAATTTTACAAAGTACATACCTAAGAATAATATTAGCTTATAAGATTATGCCAGTTCCCTATATACTTACATACATTTCTTTTAATACAAACTAGTGTCAGAGGTAGTATGAAAGATTGTATACATTTATATGTTAATAAAAGTATATTTTTTTATCCAATTTTTTTTGAAAAACTAATAATAACAGTAGCCAATAAAAAAGAAAAAAAATTGCGAGTAATAATATAATGGCTATACATGTCAGAGAAGTTGAGAAATTATTAATTAAAGGGAATAATTGCAAATATCTTAGAATTTTTTGTCCAGACGTAGGCAGATTTTGGCCTCCGAAACGTAAAGATAAGTATTGTTTTATTTTTTAGCAATTTTTTTGATAAGCAAAATTGTTAAATACTAGTTACTGATAAATTTTTCTTTCTGAAAAATACTTTGATTTTACGCAAAAACTTATCGGGGTAAACTAAAAAGTTTTCCCTTCATACATTTGTATAAAGTTCTCCATTATAATTTTATATTTTTCAGATTGTGGAAGGTAAAAAATACCCAAAAAAGGTCGATGAAAAATTCTGTCAAATATTCTGGACTATTCTAAAACTTTCTAGAAAATGAAACTTTCAGACACATTTTCCATAGTGCTACTATGACTGTCACTTCAGGTTTTCAAAATTTCTTCCTTTGTTGTTTCATCTACTCAAAATGATATAATAATTTATTGTATTATTATAATACATTTTTTTTATCATTAGTTCAAATATTTATTTATACGAACGAAATTTTCGGCTCCCTGCCTTCATTTTGATTTATATAAATTGAATCGACTGTCATCAGCCCACACTTGGAACTCTTTGCTTTCAGTGTCATGACAGACAGAAACATGAAGTAAATCATTCACAACAAATAGTTAGATTTTCCGTAGAGATAAGGCCAAGTTAACTAGTTAGAACAGTTTTAATTATTGTAACTCTTCTCTATATGGTTGTGGTGAATTATAATTTTGCTTTCTTCCTACATGATGACAGAAGAATTCCATGATCGAGCGATAAAGTTCAAATATGTCTTCATTTTGCTGTTCGGCTCTAGAGACAGATTAAATTGAAAGAATTTGCAGCTTGGACTATATTATCTATATTCTCAGATTTGGAAGTTTAGGAAAATAAATTTAATGACAATATTGATTCATTAATCGTATTTTTGAAGTCAAAAATGAAATTTTGATATGTTATCCAAATATTCGAACGAACGATTTCGATCTAGTTTTTGTTCAGTATTGGTTTGTTTCGAATATTGACATTTGATCATCCCTTCTATAGCTTGGATGAATTTTTTATAGCCAAATTATCTGAATGAACTCATTATCCATATCTGTCATTGCTGAGGCTCAATTATGTGAATATGTATGTATGGATGGGTGTGTATATATATATATATATATATATATATATATATATATATATATATATATATATATATATATATATACCATTATTTACTCTAATTTGATCAGATCCTGTGTTTATTTGTGTTTATACATCTGTAAGTGTTATTTTAACTATATTTTAACATACATCTATGTACGACAACTGACTTTGTCAACAAGAATTGTATTCTTTCGACAATAAAGCATATTCTGATTCTGATTCTGATATAGAAGAATAGTTTTTTGGTTTGAGCTATACGTTGAAATTTTGATTTTCATTTACGAAAATAAATAGATCTGAAACCGGAAATTTGAAATTGAATAATAAATTGAATATTCCATGGGGACATTGAAAATCGTTATATTCCTTAGGATTCTCTTTCATTTTACGGTCAGAAATTATACCAGAGTCCCGACAAAAAAATTGTAGACTTGGAGAAAATCAAATGGGCCATAAACTCATACCCACCTTACTTATGAGGTGTTCGCCGAGACCAGATGATATTAACCCAGTAATGCTGCAAAAACGACATATTGGGGACCTATCACTGGCTACCAGGCCAAAATGCCTACAGATAAGTTTTGTCGATTGAAACTGTTTTATGCGGGTAACGGAAAAAGCTGCTTTCTTGGATAATGTGTCCCTAGAAACAATCATCCAGGCCCCGAAAAGAAGATGTTCAACGTTACTAGCTATAGGTGAATCGACTACATCAACAACCATCACGAGGGAGACAGTTGTGGAAGGAGTTTTGCCCCAGCCATGAATATTTTACCTAGATGGATCGTTGGGAAAGGGCTGAACATAGCATTCACCGAGAGGAAAAAAATAGAAGGACTAGTACCTCTGAAAATTGTATCTGGTGAGAAGGAATCGAATATCTGGGAGTGATACCAGATCCCAGGCTGACTTAAAACCAATATCTAGAAGTACATTGGGGCTGGAATCACACATGATGTATTGGCTCTACACCATGGTGGTTAAACTCATAATAACATGTGCATCTATGGACTGATGACTAAATATGGAACACATGACCGTTATTACCAAACTAAGCCAGACGCAGAGACTTGTATGTTTAGGAGCAATGAAAACCACTCCATCAGCTGCATTGGAGAAGCCTTTGTAACTTTCTCCTTCACATCCCAATGACGAGAAGAACTGAAGGAATTGGCGGACAGGGATAGACTGACTTGGACGCCAGGACTTTCAGGCATCGCAGACAACGTGAAACCTGACGAGTTAGCCAGCATGGATCCTCAACTTCATACGAAGGCCTTGAACCTTCTGTGAGGGAAACAGAATCTTTGGTTTGGAACTAAATTCGAAAGTGGATCTATGAGAAACATATTCAGGAACTTACACGGGAAAACCTTTATTGAGAACCGTCCGAGAAGAGAACTGAAGAACTGTTTCAACAAAGCAGAGATCGACTCAGAACAATTACAGAGCTATTCACTGGACACTGTCCAGTGAGTCCAGTGTCTAGAGAGAACATAAAAACCAAATAGGGCTGTACAACGGATACCTGCAGGTGATGCAGCAGAGGGACAGAGGCAGCTGATCATGCAAATGTGAGGTATTAGATTACAGGAGGCGAACATTATAAGGACAACCCAAATTATGCTCAGAAAAATATGTCCTGTACAAACTCTTAGAGGGAACAACATTGTTGAAATGGGTGTCATGCAAAAGACTCGCTAGAAATAGATAAGTCAGATGGCTCCCAAATGGTATTAAAAAAATCTCTGTCGGTTTAAAATCTGTTGTGCGAGCTAAGGAATAACGAGGTCTTATCTTTTAACGTGTGATTCCTAACACGGGCATAGTAGACTTTCAATCCCAGATCAGTCTAAAATTATAGAAAGTGAGAATACTGAGTTGAATACAATTCAAAAGTTATCGATGAAGATTCAGATCATAAATTTAATTTTAGGTAATTTTCGCGTACGCGTGTGTATGTGTATTTTTTTATATAACATATAGAGATAGCTTCATTGTCTCTATATAACTTGGTGTTGGAAGTATTATTATTATTTAATTTTCACCAGAAAAGTTGTGCCGGTTGGGTCTTTTCCCGAAGCTTCGATACTAAAGAGGGTGCACCGGCATTAATAACCAGTGACCACTTCCCACACTAACGTGAGCGATCAATGGGCCCTAGAAGCATGTACCATTAGAGAACAAAATCTTGCCAGAACGACAATTCGTTGCAACTGCCAGAATAAAATATTTACTGTAGAGTGGCAAGCCAGTAGGTTCGAGAGAAGGCAAGGCTTCATTCCAATCAACCATTTAAACAAAGTGGTCGAAGTGAAGTCTACAAAGTTCGACGAAAAATGTTTTATCCGTTTTTTTCCTTTTCCGGAAAAAAATCATCCCACCCGAAGCTAAAAACAACGCAACGAATATCGTCCTACTTTGACATTCAAGGATAACTACATAAAGATCATCAGCTTGTATTTGCCTGAGGGTGAGGAATGAATAGTTCCATTGAATTCAGCATTTCTAATTCTCCACAACGAATTTAATGTCCTCCGGAGCCAAAATTAACACAGGTATTCCGTTCATGTCGTAGGAGTGTCAAAGTGGTGACGAATCGCTCGTAGGGCTGCGTTGTATCGATAAATATATACCAAGTCTTCATATGCCGGACATGCTGACAGAAGATACACGGAAGTATTAGACGCTTCGCGACTGGTCCAGAACCTGGTGTCAGGAATCTCTGTACTACGATAGAAAAGTTGTTGAAGACACCGTACTCTCAAACCTAGATAAGCTCCTCTTGTACCGACTTTAGCCCACAAGACTTGAGAAAATCAAAGGTCACGTGTTACGGTAAGGCATCGAATATTCGCATGTCCGCTGACGGTGTGGTACTGATGGCACCACTGATGGCCAGACGAACCTGTCTCTGTAAGCCAGAGAGCTTCGTCTGGGCCGTTTTCTGTAAATCTTCGGCCACCAGGCACTTGCACCATACGTGATCATTGGTCTGACTATCATCACATAAATCCAATGGATTTGTTTGGGACCTAAAACACAAGTTTTACCACAAATCCTTCGACATGTCGATAGGGACAGTCTGGCTTTGTGTAAAACTTTTTCCAAGTGAGCGTTCCAGGTGAGTTTTTTATCAAGGCCAATGTCAAGATATTTCACCTCCGTTCCAAATGGAATGAGCTCACCATTGAGGAAAAGTGGCGTTAGATCGTCCAGCTTTATCCTCTTGGTGAAGGCGATTGTCACAGTTTTGCTGGGGTTGACAGACATCTGCTCCCTCAGGAACCAACTGTGAATAACGTCCAACGTGTTTTGGAGGATATTACAAGCTACCCTTCCCGACGTGGACCTTGCCATGATAATAAGTTCATCTGCATAAGCTTGCAGATCTACTTTTCTTCTGTCGAGGGCATCAAGCAGACTATCCATCAGAAGCAGAGATTCTATCATCAATAATTTGACAACGCTGAAATGGCTAACATGCACTTCATTTATGGATTAGCAAATGGAAATGTGGAAGAAGCACGGAGAATTCACCAGAACAGATATCTGCTTCATGTGCTGAAACATTTAGAACGCTATTTGCAAGATAATGTGGATCTGGTAGTTTTAACAAAAATGTAGTTGGGGGAAGACCAGAAACTGTAACATCGCCAGAACTTGAGCTTGATGCGATAGAAGATCATTGAAATAGTAACAGGAAGATTGCACTGCAGCTGAGACGCTACTAAATAATAATAATAATAATAATCTTTATTGGTTTCAAAGACCTAAAAGGTATATAAAACAAGTCAAAAGAAATTTGAACATAGATTAGGCACACAATACATGCACTTTAAAATGCTATAAGGGGCAAAGAGAGTTCACTACGAAGATAAGAACTCGTCCATAGTATAATGCGAGTCATCCAGCAAGTATGTTTTCAGCGTTTTCCTGAATCTGAAGTAAGATACCTCCTGATCGATTTTTGTCAATAGGTGGTTGTAAACCCTTATTCCATTGGAAATAGGGCCATAATATATTTAACTGATTTTGGGGTGTGTGAAGATGATGACTGAATCTTGTTGCGTAATTATGGATTTCATTATGGCAGGGAATTGTGTTTCTGTTTTTATGTATATAACACGAAACTTCCAATATATATATATGCAGAAAAGTGGGAGTATATTCAATTTTTTAAAAAGAGGTTTGCATGATTCTCTCTGATTTTTATTTAACATTGCACGTATGCATTTTTTTGGAATAGTTTTTGTGCTGAAGACGACGTGCCCCATAACAAAATTCCATATGATAGTCGGGATTGTATTTCCGCAAAATAATAATTTTTAAGAACATTTATATTAATTACTCTCTGAAGACATCTGATCTGGTAAAGCTTACTATTCAATTTTTTTATTGTTTCACTTATGTGAGGTTCCCAATCAAGTGTATCACTCATAGTTACACCTAGAAATTTAATGATGTGGCACTTCTCTAGAGTCGTTTCCCCTAAATGAATCTCTATATTTTCAGCCGTTCTCTGTTTTGTGTGATAAATAATAAACTGTGTCTTGCTAGCATTGATATAAAGACTATTAATGGAGAACCATAGAATGATTTTTTCCATGAGATCATTGCAAGCTTGTTTATTGAGATCGTGATATTTTTGTGATACTAATATGGAGAGATCATCAGCATATAATGTTAATTTAAAATGTGAGAGGTATTTTACAATATCTGCTGTGTAGATTGAAAACAGAGCTGGAGCAAGAACACTTCCCTGAGGAACTCCAACTTCCACAGGTGCAAGATGAGAGTGGTGAATTGTGTTTGGACCGCTATTCTCATTGCAAGATATTTGTACATACTGATATCTATTTGCCTATATGCCTATATGCCTATAGGGCTCTTTTTTTTCTAATTCATTGAGAATGTGTATATATGTATCTGTGGTTGCCGTAGATGTAGATTTAGATTTTCTGAATCCATGCTGTTCTTCTGGGATAATTCTGAACCTTGCAATGAATGAGTTTAGCCTCTTTAGCATACAATATTCAAAAAGTTTGGAAAAAACTGATGTAAGGGATATGGGTCTATATTTATTCATTATATTTTTTTCCTTCTTTTTATGGAGTGGAATCACTTTCGCTATTTTGAGAGCGTCGGGAAATATGCCTGTTTCTAGTGAAAAGTTTATTAAGTGAGTTATAGGTTTCACCAAATAATTTTTGAATTCTTTTATTATATTGTTAGGTACGTCATCAGGTCCAGACGAACATATATTTTTGAGTTTAGAGAATATGTTTAGCATTTCTTCCTCGGTGAAAGGAAGTACTACCATTGAAGTAAGATTTCTGTTGAGGCTATGATCAAAGTTGCTACTTTCAACCTGTGGTATATCGTCTATAACCTGTTTGGGAGCACCCATGAAAATTTTAATGTAGAGCACCCTGATAATTTTAATCTAGTTACACCAAATCGGTGTAAGGATATTCTATAAATACCGTTTTTTTAAACTTCAACGCGCTGTATCCCAGAAACGAAGCAACTCCGGACATATGTTCATGGGAACTTTTTTCATAAAACACCTAGCAAAAATCTCCTTCTGAAGTTTCGTACCTTAGTTTGACAGTGTAATAGTGGAATGAAGTTGAGTTTGCGTCAATTATCGCTAGCCATATCCATCTTCCAGCTGTCTAACAAACCTAAAACAGACTAGCTTGGAAGGAATACCCCAAAGATGGGGACAAATTCCTTGAATTTATGACATGTGATTAATTGCAAGTGTTCAATGAAATGACATATTTCTGCGTATTATATTCTGTACTCGGTAGCAAAAGTTACATTTCTCGCGCAAGCAGTCAACATACATCTTTTTCTTTGTTATCTCACAAAATCAAAATAAATTGAACATTAAACTGATAATAAATATTGTAGTTGGTGAAGTGTTAATTTCAAAAACAAAACTGTGAATCACAAATATATAACGCATAAATGGAGGGCGTGGGAATATTAATGAATTTATTCGAATTAAAATAATGAACCTTTAAACAGTTTCTATCCAACTTGAAAGCAAAACTCATCAAACGAAAAACTTAAGAGGTAATAAAAACAAACGTATTCATGTAGGTTTATGATGATGCCGCTGTAGGAAGCTTACGTGAGTGAAATATGGATACGGATGATAAAACGACATGAATTTGAATCGAGATGAACTCTTTCAATGACTTCATTTTGCCGTAATGTAGGAAATATGTTAAAAAAAGATAATCGGAAGAGAAATATTATGAGGAGCGAGATTTTGTGATTATTCTGACAAATGATGACGGTTTTTGCGGAATTCTTTCATATGAAGTTGAAAAAAAATAGTTTGAGGATGACACAGAAAAGAATTATTGGTAACATCAAAACATTTTAAAATGTGCCAGTGTATATCAGCGATGAGTAAATTGTGAGAAGATTCAGATTGATACTAGGTGAGAGATTTGATAATCAAAAGTAAAAGGTAATAATTACTCTTTTGTGGTGAAACTTGAGATTTAGGTCCCAAAGAAATTTATTGGATTCATGTGATGATTGTCAGACCAATGTTTTCTGTAAAGCCGAAGGCTTTACAGAAAACAGACCAGGTGAAGCTCTTTGGCTTACAGAGACATGCTAGCCTGGCCATCAGTGGTGCCATCAGTACCACCCCGTAAGCGGCCATGGAGATCCTTCTAGATCTACCTCCTCTCCACATTTTTCTGGAGAGAGAGGCTAGATGGACTGCATATACACTTGTGCACAGCATTCAAATGACCTCTGACTTTATGCCTCCAACTGTCAACTACGAAGTACCTTATAGAGTACTGTTCCCGAGAGGATTGGTTCACAGATGGATCAAAAACACCTTCCGGTTCTGGTGCAGGTGTTTTCAGTAGCAGACCCAGGACAGAGATATCAACCTGCCTAGGAACCTATGCGACTGTATTTCAAGCGGAAATTCACGCTATTGAATTGTGTGCTCTTGGCTCCTACCGAGCAACGTTTAAATTGGTAGCAAATTGCCAAAAACGACTCTCCTCGATAGGAAGACTTAACATATTGTCTCTGGTCTGGATTCCTAGTCATACTGGTCTGGAAGGCAATGAGGCTGCTGACTCCCTTGTAAAGGAGGGTGCTGCAAGCAGCTTCATCGGACCAGAACCTGTCATTGGCATCGCTTTAGGCTTTGCCAAGCAAACATTGAACACCTGGATGGCAAGAAGATTTATGGACTTCTGGCAGAATCTTCCAGGATTGGCTCACTCATTTACCCTTTAAAGCTTGATACCAAACATTTGTTGGACTACAGTAGGGTTGAACTACGATGTCTAACAGGCCTTCTTACAGGATACTGTTATTTGAATTATCATATGCAGCAAGGGAAGAGTTGGTCACCTCTGGCAGAGCCCCGCATTACCAGAGGTAGGCTTATTACAATAAGGTTTCGCCCAGTTCCCCAAGGAGATCGTTCGTAACCACAATTACCCTGCGGCCATTCAGCTGTCGGCACGATTCCTTGCACCTTAGCTTGGGTAGGCTGATCGACGGTGGCATGTTTTGCAAAGGCTTTTGGGGGTTTCAGTTTCCCTCACCCTACTTATTTCTGCCACTGTCTAGGAGTCCGGCGACCCCGTCCGTAAGGCCACATTGGCTTCCCGGACAGGGCATCCAGTCTCGTGGCGGAAAAAATAGTGTACAGAACACGTTTCTTGGACTCGCAGACATCCAGAATTCAGTCTACTCGATTAAAAAACAGTATTGTCCGGACTATTCGATGGATATCTTTAAAAACATTGAATTCAGTGGAAGTCGAATTTTCAAAACCTCAATAACATTATGAAGGTAGTGAAAGCTAGGAACAGTCACACTGACTTGTGACGGCCAATTTGTGAAAAAATGCTCATCGTGTGGGTATATTATATTTTGGTTTTTTTCACATTATCCTATGAGTTCCTCGCATGGTTTGATTTTGTTGTTAGTTTTGGTCGATTCCCTAACTAGTTCTCGAATAATACAGTGTGTAAAAGCCAAATGGAATAAATTCATTATTTGGGTTACTGTACATATTTAAAAAAATCCCGAAACACATCAAATGTAAATTATAATTTGACATTCTTCAACGTAAAAATGCCACCCCTATTCTCTATTCAAAAATGTTATCCCTTTCAAGTTCATTGCAACAATTAAGATAAAATAAATTAACATCATGTGGTTACCGAAATTCGATAAAATACAGTCAAAAACTAAAATGTAATGCAAAACGTAATGAAATGTAGAATACGAAAAAGAACTATGGATGTTAACGGAGCAGATGTTCAAAATGTTCACTGCGAACGTCTTGGCAACATCCTAATCTCAAATAAAACTGTCTTCTAACATTATTCAACATATCAGGCGTGACCGACCTAATCGCAAGCGGTATTCATTCTTTTGAATCATTCAAATCTGAAGGTTTAGTTTTCTACACATTCTACATATCCCCGTTAAATAATCTAATGATGAAAGATCAGGTGATCGCGCTGGCCATTCAATCGATCCTCGCCTTCCTATCCACCGATCGAGGTATTGCCGGACATTAACTTGGTAATGTAGTGGTGCTCCATCCTGCTGAAACCATATCGTATTCAATGGAACTTGAGGGTTTCATGGATCAGGATATAAATTTGCTAAACTTGGAATGACATCATTTTGAAGTAGTGCCAAACAATTATTGCCATTCAAGTTGCCCTCAATGAGAAAGAGACCAATGATATGGTTTCCTATAATCCCTGCCCAAACATTAATCTTTTGAGGGTATTGCGTGTGTTCTTCTTTCGTCCAGTGAGGAATTTCCGTTGACCAGTAGCGGTAATTTTGCCTATTAGCATGACCGTTAAGAGACAAAGTACAATCATCAGGAAACATAACGTCTTCTAATTGGGTGATATTGTTATCCAACATGTACATCATTTGCTCACAAAAATAAGTTCTTCTATCAAAATCGTCTTTAATGAGCTCCTGATTAGGTATCATTTTATAGGGATGCATTTTATTTTCTTTCAATATGTTTACCATCGATGTATGGCTAGCATTGAATGTAGTGGATGCCTGTCTTCTCGATGTATGTGGGTTTTTATCAAACTCTATCATCACATCTAATTTGAGTTCATCATTCATTGCATTGTCAGCTGCTTTTTTATCTGCCACACATGACCAAGCTCGCGAAACTGCTTCTCTGTTTTGCTTATTGTTCCTTGAGATATGGGCGGTAAATTAGAAAATTTCTCATGAAATAGGCGAGCTACTGCCTGTTGTGTTCGGGTTTCATCTCCGTAACCAATCATTTGTGAAACTGTTATTTTATGCATTTCCCTCAATCTAACCATTTGTCAGACTTGAAGTTAATGAACTTTAATGTAATGTTACAACTAATGTTGTAACATACAAAACAAGTTGACAAGGAGGATACCATCTAAAAAGAACATTGCTATTGTTTCTGTTTACTTTATTTTTTTATTTGTTTGTTTTATTGATCACAAGTACACCATATGGTGTCTGGACAAGTCACATAAAATACACATATATGACATATATAAAATTGTAAATTATAAATTATTTACAACGTAAAATTACAACATAATTACTAACACATGACATATGAAACAATATTTAAAAGTGAAACATATAGATTATTAGCAAATCTGTAAGTCATATTTATAAATAGGAGTTAGGAGTATAATGTAATAATTTGAAACAAATTTAACCAAAAGAATGAAAAAATAACAGGAATTGTAATTCAAATTAATTTAGGACAATTCGAAATCATTTACTTCGTAGTAGGCTTTCCTCAACAGAATACACTTTAGTTTCTTTTTGAAAATTTCCAGGTGTGTATCTTTCAATTCAATAGTTAATTTATTAAACAGTCTCATTCCTAGATAATTGCGACTAGTACTTGCTAATTTATGTTGTGGAATCAACAGCTGTACCCAGCTGTACAAATCACGGCTTACAACTTTCCAATCTGTTTAAACCTACAATTGCTCTAATTGCTCTTTTTAGGAGTTAAGGAAACCTGTTTAAACCTACAATTACTTTAATTGCTCTTTTTTGGAGTAAAAAAAAGGCTGTAAGTAGATAGAGTGTCCCCAATTTAATAATCCATATGTCATAACATTATGAAATAGTGAATGGTATGTCATGATAGCCGCTTCCCTACCTAAATTAATTTTAACTTGTCTAATAGCATAAATGACCTTAGATAACCTACTCGAAAGATTGTCTGTGTGAGTTTTCCACGACAAGTTGCTGTCCAAGTGAATTCCTAAAAACTTTATCGACTGAGCATCATTTCCTTGGTGTAAGAATATCATAGAAGCTTTTTTCGCTTTATTGATTTGTAATTTATTTACGTTAAACCAATCATTAGCTGACTCAGTTATGTCCTGGATAACGGTGGTTTCCTCTCCTTGTCTTACCCTCGTATAAAATGTTGTGTCGTCGACATATAAGATAGTCTTCATATTAATTGTAGAGGGCAAATCGTTTATATATATAAGAAACAGCAAGGGTCCAAGAATACTGCCTTGTGGTACTCCATATTTTATTGGGGATTGTTTACTGAATTTATTGTCATGGTATAAAGATTGTGTACCATGACATGACATGTCCTATGAAATTGGCTAGCTCAAAAACTGCCCCAGCAGTACTTTTCCGCTTTCTAAATCCAAAATGCGAACTCGTGAATAAGTTATTTTGTTCTAAAAATGAGGCTATTCGTATTGCAATTATTTTTTCAGCAATTTTACCCAAAATGGAGACCAATGCAATTGGTCTGTGGTTTGATATCGATGTTGTATCTCCTGATTTGAATATTGGTATCACTTTTGCGATTTTTAGTTTATCCGGAAACATTCCAGTCGTTAATATATTATTTATTATCTGAGTTATTGGTTTTAGTAATGCATCTAGGTTTTCTTTATACATACACACTGAGTGGTTGTAGATGTCAGTTGAATTGGAATTCTTGAATGATTTTATTATATCAGTTATTTCTTCTTCTGTTGGAGTATATATGAAAAGTGAATTTCCATTTACGGTAGTAGGGGATTTACCCAGATGTGTCGAGAAATGAGCTTTCGAAGGTGGAATTTCATTGATTATTTCATTTACAATATTCACAAAGTAATTGTTAAATTCTTCGGCAGATATTGTAGTTGTCTTTTTTTTAGGTTTCCTTCCTGTATTGGTGTTGATGTGCTCCCAGATAGCTTTTGGTCTATTAGACGACTCGCGAATATCATTCAGCGTCACTTGCTTTTTCCTAATAATAAGTAGTTGTTCATACTCGTATTTCTTTAATTTGAATTGTCCTTTCAATTCTTCATTATTTGGTAATTTCAACTCTATTGAATGATTTAAGTTGGTAATATCTGTCTTGGCTTTTATAATGCTAACATCGACTATAGTATCTTTATTTCTCCGGTAATTATCACCCTTCACCTTGATTAACGGAAAGCTCATTTCGTGGTAATATTGAAAAATATTCAGTAATGTTTCAGTGCCCTCATTGGAATCTGTTATTTCATCTAAAGCAACGTAATTTTCTGCAGAAAATAAATTTTTAAATAATTGCTTATTTTCATTGTTTCTGTTGAAAACTAATTTACTAGTGATATTCTAGGATGTCTTTGTCTTTCTGACAAACTTCAGCTAAAAGGGGAAGGGAGCCAGGCTTCAACCTGAATAAAATCAAGATGGTTAACGTCGTAGTGATATTCTCATTATCAATACCTCGACAAAGAATAATTTTTGAGTATATTGCAATAAGTTTTGAGTGTATTTTATTGAATTTAGGTAACCACATGATTTTAATTCATTTCTTAATTGTTGCAACAAACTTGAAAGTGATAACATTTTTCAATAGAGAATGAAGATACCTTTCAAACAAAATATCACAAGCTTATACTCCCCATTTGAAAAATTGGGGGTTTTATCTATCATTCGACGGGTGTTTAAGGTAGGGTTAGCATTTTTCCGTTGAATTATGTGAAATTATAATTTAAATTTGACGTGTTTTGTTGAAAATATGAATTTATTCCATTTGGCTTTTACACACTGTATACCTGTAACCTCACTTCTTTAACTCTTGAATTTTCTTCTTCCATTAATTATAATGTCAACAAATGTCTGCTACTTATCCGATGTTCACGTTGAGTTCCAGTGGAGAAATTTGTCAACGCCTCTTTGCATCCATCATTTTGTACCAACAAGCTCTCTGAGCGTCAAATATTTTCGTTGGTAGATTCAGCTAATGTATACAGTCCCCCACAGAGATGTTGAACACACAACGACCATTCCTATTACATGGTTTTGTGTGTTCGGTATTTTTACGGCGAAAAATCACATAAACTTTATTTCAAATTACCGTTTCGTCATAAACAAAAACTGATCAATATGCGAAGCTCCAAATACGATATTTGAACGCCTACCGCACACGTTTCGAACCGAAGAAATATCGTTTTTTGATAGCTAGAAATAATTTATTCATTTCTCATCTGTAATTTGTGTTTGGGGGGCATTGGTTTATTAGACACCTACATGTCAGGAGTAATAAACCTATAGAAGTGATAATATTTAATTGGATAGGATAGGTGTGTCACATCTTTACCAGGTTTTCTTTCGGCATATGCAAATATTTTGAATATATGTAGGTGAAAAACACTGTGCCAATATTGAAACAAACTATATCATTTTGGGCTTTCTTAATGAATCATCAGCTAGGTCTGGGTGTAAGCTTTGAATCACTCGAGCAGTTGGTTTGTACTTTTAAGTGATTTTTGTTCAGTCGGCAAATTTTCAACTCTTAAAGTCTGACAGAAAACCTCTAAAAACTACAAATGTCCGGATACGAAAACGTTTAAGCAATTTGTTACAATTCATTTAAAGTAGAACTCCTGTGGATGATATCTGATTTTATTCCATAAAGAATGTTTGGAATACAAACTGAGTAGAGAAAAGTATCTTCTGTATAATTCAGTGTTCATATAAAAGTATTTGTTTCGAAAGAATCTTTTCTTTCGTGTAATTCAATGTTTATATGAAAGTAGCTGTTTCAGGAGGACTTTCTTCCAGTTTGTGTCTGAAAGTTACTTCTTTGCATGATCTAAACATCCATCTATAAAGTAACTTAATTTCAAATCGATTACTTTCTTCCTTTCTTTGGAAGATTTCCACATTTTTTTTGTATCGAGATGGAGTAGTAGAAAGCCAAAAACTTTCTTTCCCAAAGTTTATGATAAATTCTCGGAATTGATGGATATGAAGCAATGCAAAACTATTACTGAGGATGTAATTTTTACTTATTTGGCGCAAAAATCTGAAACTGTCAAATCATCTACCTTGTGGAGCATGTACTATATGTTGAAAAACCATTTTAGTGGAGAAAAATGTAAACATAGCCACTTTTTCATAAGTTATCGCATTTCTTGAGAGAAAGAATGCAGATCAACAAATTTATTAGGAAAGCAAATGATAATAATCGACTTTATTATAGAACAAAACATTTACTTAAGAAATAAAAGTCTAAAATACAAATCATGAAATTATAAAACAACAACAAAAATCAATTGGCGCTCCGGGGCGACTTCATTGATTCCAGTGCCGCATTTGTTTTTTCAGCTACAGGAAAACCCGGAAAAACCTGCAGCACCACAACATCTGAAGATTTTGATCTGCCATTATCCTCTCTTTCATAAAACAAAATGTAGAGTGTGTCCACAGGCTCCACTAAATTCACTGCATCGCCACCAGTCCGTTTCGTCTTTGACCAAGGTGTAATAATGACCAGATTTAACGCCAGAACCACAGTGAACAATGACTGCATTCTTGTTCTCGTCTTCAGAAAGTCACAATTTTTTCTAATCATTTCCAGCATCCAATTGCAAAATTCAAGACGGTTCGGAAAGTCTCGCGGTAACAGTGCCTGTACTCGTTGCAGATGGTAAAGGTATAAGAGTTGTTCTTTTAAAATTCGAAATACCGTCATATGATCAACATTTAGCTGGAAAGCAATCTTTCTAGTACTGGTAGTAGGTTGTTCTTCAATCAATTTAAGTACTGCTTTCTCAAGCTGTGGTGTTCGTACTTCTCGATGGCGACCATAATCCTGCGTTCTTTTGTCGAATGAACCATATTCTCGTAATCGTTGATGAAGTCGAGCAAATACTCTATGTGAAGGATGCTGCCGTTGAGGATACATTTCAGCATATCTTCTAGAAGCTTCTAACCCGTTCCCCTGCGACAGACCGTAAACGCAATGCATATAAGCCATTTCCTCATTTGTGTAAGCCATTTTAATAACAAGTGAATTATTAAAGTAACAAATTAGGAATAGGACAACACACAATTAGTAATAATTCAATTTCGAAAATTCACAAACTGACAGCGTCATACCAATTCAATTGTCACTATCGCTAATAGCGACCTACTAGATAGATTAGTTTCGTATTTTCGCATTTATGACGATGTATCTCTGTAGTTGTTCCTAAAATAATTTTTTGCTGCGAATTGGTTCATTTTGGGCAAAAAACCCAAGAGACATTTTTTGTTTAAATTGAAACAGACTATCGGAAATGAATTTTTAAATGGTAAACAAATGATAAATACATACATTTTAGGGGTTGTGTTTTCCACCCCTTACAACCATGGGGTATATCAAATAAATTTCTGGCTAAGTGTCTTTTTGGTAGTACAAAACGTCAGGTTAATTTCAATATTGTAACTTTTTCAGTGCTTGTGAAAAAAATTGTTACACAAATTTTATGTACCTCCTTTGAGGGGCTGTATCTCAACAAGAGATGCTCCAATGAAAATTCTTTATATGAAAGATCGTATCTTTTTTTCGATGAGGAATCACCTCCTTAAATGTTTTACACTTGTTTAGTTACACCCTGTATATACAACTTTAATTTCCTTAGATATTTTCTTTCAAAATAATTGTTTTTGAGTTTTTAGGGAACAAAAAAGTAGAAAATTACGAAACACTTGTAGAAGAACTACTTGAAAACTACTGCAGAATGGGATGTCGCATGTCTCTCAAAATCCATTTCTTGGGCTTCCAGAAAATTTGGGTGCTGTCAGTGACGAACAAGGGAAAAGTTTCACCAAGACATACTGACAATGGAGCAACGTTACCAAGGCAGATGGGATGCAGCAATGATGGGAGATTATTGTTGGTTCCTTATGAGGGAAAACGATGAAACATTTAAACGAAAGTCTACATTTCCAAAAAGGTTATGCACAAAAGAGTTCATTTGAATGTTTTTTCATGTGTATTGTAAAGTCTGCTATCCTGAAAATATATTGTTTTTTTCTTGTTTTGATCTTACATTTCCCTATGACATGTGAAAATTTTTGTGTGAAATAAAAATAACTATAAATCAAATTCCTTACGTGATGGAAAATTTTGTTTTGTTGAAGTCGTAGTCAGGATGGTTTAAAATCTCATGTATAGCCATTATAATATTAGTCACAATTTTTTTTGTTATTTGTTGGCTAGTGTAATCGACCTTGTTTCATTTTTATTGGTCCATCTGTGTATTGATATGGAGTAGGAATAAAATTCAAGTCCGAAATCGTTGCTTTATTCACACAAAATGTAATGAAATCTCTAGTTATATTGAAACGATCGAATATCCTACAAATCAACAAATTTTAAAATTCAAAGTGGTTAATAATAGAGATAAAATTTAATAGCGTGAGAGGCGAGACCAATCTTCCGATCTTGAAAAACACTATATTTTTCTAATAACCGAACGAATTAATATTTCAATCTAAATTATATACCTCGCACTTATCCATTTCTGCCGTTGTCTGCAAATTCCACCTCTCTTGTCTCCTTTATCTAGTTTTCAAGATTTGGTAGGAGGGAATATAAAGCATAAGGATGTGCACAACTGACCTCTCCTCCCGAATTCGCTTATGTCGTAATCTTTCAGTGAGTTCACCGACCCGCTCTTTCAATTGTGACCACCGCGGAAAATGTTGGAAATGGGAAACCTGCGTCCGGAAACTAATGTGAGTAGAATCGGAAATTGTGAAGTTTCAGAAAAACATTTTTACGTAGACAAACAATTTTGGTAGGCATATCGGTGTTATTGAACAGTACGAATGTTTTCCTCATCTCCTGAAGATGGCAACTTAGTGTGTGAAACGCGCGTCGCGTACGTGCATTTCTGGTAATTGGAAAAATTGATTGTTTTGGAAGTACGAATGTTTTCGTTAAGAAATGAAATTAATTTCAATGGAGCGTTTGAAATGGATTATCTAGAGACCGTCGACATTCAGTTTTGATTAAATTGCTTTCCAGAAATATTATGAGACATTGTAAATACTTTCTGATAGGAATTTATTACATGCAAAGATAGATATACAATACCTTGTTATGACAGTGTATTTTTTCAATCGGAAATGAAAAAGACAAGAGAAAACATACAATGGAGTGACAATTAGAGATATTTCTGAATCATCAACGAATAATTGTTCTCAATTTCCAATTAAAACAAGTATTTTTAATAAAAACACTTACTGAATACCACTCAAGATATCCAAAAACTCTCCGGTCACATTGACTTTAGGTTTGCTGTATTTTATTACTTTACAGATATTATACACGGTAAAAAAAGTGTCAATTTCAACTACGAATTGACTAAAACTTTTGGTAAAATCGATTCACTTCAGTTTTTGGTGAAATCAACAAAAACAATAAATTGTTGATATTAACAAGTTGAGACCTTGTTCAAATCAACAGAAATAAATTTTGTAGTGATTAGTGAAATGTTTTCCAATTGATTTTCAATGAGTATTGTCAAGTCAACGCAAAGACTTGTAGTTTTCGCAAGCAAAGTTTTGTTTCACACATTCCAGGTTGATTACTATTTTTTAGCAATTTTGTATAAATCGAAAACAACAATTGCAACTTTAGCAATTTTTTTCAGATCAAAATACTTACATTGTTGACAAATATAGTTTGCTGAATTTACATCTTTTCATGTTCTACTAACTGTAAAAAACATATTCATGAAACAATTCTGACAAATTATTCACTTACAAATGTATACGAAATATTTTTACTTGGTCTAGGAATGTAGTCCACTGAACAAAAAATCATCGATATTTTTACAAATTGGTAATAAATTTAATACTGTTATTTTTCAAATGAGCAATCTTATTCTAATCAAGTAAACGGGTATTTTTCTCTTTGATCATGAATAGTTTCTCAAAATGTCAATAAAATTTCGCAATCCAATATCAATTCATTGGTGAAACTGCAAATAACATTGTTTGCAATATAACACCTTCATGCAAATTTAAATGAAACATATTGTTTTAAGTCAGGTGGAGAATGAATAATTCAAATAAGTATAAAATACATGAAATTCTTGAGTACTCAACTATATACGTGGAAGATAATAATCAATATTTTAGTTAACAGCAAATTTATTTCATGTAGAAATTCAAGTCTATGTGGAAGCTTACTTCATGAAAATGAAAAGCTTTGACAACTCACACTTAGATTATAACATTTTCTGAAAAATTGATTCAATTCCAGTGATTGGAAACGCTACTCATGAAGCTTTCAGAATTCCAATCGAATAAAATTAATATTTCCAGCTCTTTGAGTATTGCAATGAAAATATAAACGTATTATTAGTCATCAGAAATGATTTTTCCTGAAGAGTCATGAAAATGTATATTAGTGGAACAATAACTAAGTTAATAGATCCGTCATATAACTTTTCCACTCAGCTTTTCAACAACAAATATCTACTGAATTGGGAAGGAATACAATGAAATATACTTATATGATTTGGGCAGTCTTTGTTATCCAATTTCAAATGCTTCTGCAACTTCGTATTTATAGCATTTTTATGAAAATTATATAGTCAACCAATAGATTCCGCTGAACACATCTACATGTGAATGGGTCTATTATCATGCTACTTCATTTCATTCATAATCATAATTATTTATACAGCATTCGACTTTAATCAATGTAGACATAGAATATAATTGACCCTTGGTTGATAGCAACATATTGTTTGCTGAGATTGTTTCAAAATGGAAATAATTGTAATGTATGTAACTTTGAATGTTGCAGTTTTGATTTATTTCACGTAATTTTCCCTTTTGAATGATATACAAGTAGATCACAAACTGATCATATGTAATGATTGCCTTCTGTTGATTCAATAGTAGTTTTGTCTTCTGGATTTTATTTTTCATGAATAGCCTATAAAAAAGTTTCAAAGATACACGAAAACATTGTTGAATTCAATACAATTTAATACTTTCAGTTAACTTTGCACGAGATGATAAAAATGATGAAAAAAATCGCTGTGACGATAAAAAAGATTCATTTTGAACAAGAAAGACAATATAATCACGCACATGTCAGTTATATAATAACTTAGAATCGAATCTTTTGATGTTTTATAAATCTAACGTTGGAACTTCTTTACAAAATTGTTAACAAATATTCATAAACGACTCTAGTGCTCCAATCCTGACTATGTCTTGAGAAAAGTACTTCGACCTTTCGAAGAATTATTCTGCCATGAATGTACACTCCATGAAAAGGACAATTTACCTATTCCAAATGAAATAATAAAAATTATAATTGTTCTCTTCCGGCCTAGTTCATATTATCGCGATGCATGAATGAGCCATAACAAAATAAATGCTGAGTGTAGTATATTCATTTGATACCCATATTGAGGTAGTTGAGAAATAATATGTAATCCACCATTTTGTAGCTGCGGCCATCTTCAATTTGCATCTTTTTCAAAGTGTACTACTGCTCTACTAGTCAAACCCTGTCATTTGATACCCATATTGAGGTAGCTGCGGCCTTCATGGATTTACAATGATACATAATTCATTAAATTGTATTGTCATCAAAACTAAATATGTGTACCAAATATTAGATCAATATGTGAACAGGAAGGGGGGCAAACCTCAATTACTAAATCTGATCCAAACAATCGGGATAACACGGAAAAAAAATGTTGCGAAAATTTCTACAATTCTAAACATTTTTGTTACAAATTAAATCACATATAGGGACGACTCCAATTTGTAATATTATGTACTACAACATTGTGTACATACTTTTTTAGCAAATTATTCTACCATTCGATATATTTTGTTTTCGAAACTTCCATAACCGTGTGTTACCAGTAACAGTTCTTCATTAAAATCTGTAGCGATTTTTCAAATAATATTGTACTAGAACTTGCTTCAATTTTTCACGGAATCACATATAAATTTGTCAAAATATTCAAATCATTATTGTGTTAAAAAATTATATAACTTTTATCACGAATTTTTAAAAATTGTACCAATTAACACCAAACCATCAGTCAAAGTTTCATACAGCACATAATAATAATTTACTGGAATTGTGTTAATAATTGCAGTAAATTATATAGTACCGAAAACTCAAAAAAATCATATGAGTAATTACTATGCAATTATTAATGAATGAAAACCTATGTATCACTTTTCAAAACAGGATGTTTCAATTATCACTAAACATTGTTTGAAACAGTACAAAATATTTGTGGAGGAAAATAATACACATAGTATCAATTCAACTTCATTTCACAGTAAAACAAAATATGTTTCTGATACCTACCTCTTGTTCAATTTTCATTTATAAAATATAACAATAATTGAATTCAAAAAGTTGAATGTAACATCAACATATCTTGACAAAGTGATTTGTCAAAAGTGTTGAGGAATGACAGACATAGTTAGTAAAATGTATAGTTAGTAAAATGGTAAAGGATTTCATAATTCCGACATAAGGTGCAAGCATATTATATGGCCACCCCCATTAACATATTGGACTTTCCCAAACGAGGTACTTTTTATATTTTCTTAAAATATTTTTCTTTCCTAACACAATATTTCATCATTCATTCCAACAATTGTAGTGATTATATGATATTCATTTTTGTCGTTTTTTGAATAACATTCTTATGACTTCATTGTTAAGTTCACAGATGATTTTTATCATAAATTGGAGAGAAATACACAATGAATTATAGTAGATTGTACTATGGAATATGTTATAATATTGAAACAATTTCTTTCGTAAATTGCTGAAATGTTTATTAGCAAAACTGAAATAAATTGTTTTGATATGCTGTATACGTTATTTGATGAATTACTACAATCATCAACTACAATTTTATTTGAGATAACCTAATTCGAAAACATAGTTTTTTATTACAATTGTTATATTTAAAGCAACAATTTGTAGAAAATTACCGTGACACAATATCGTTTTAAAAATTCTAGTGAGATTTTTTTCCGTGAAGCTAAATAAAACCATTTAATAGGAATAAGCTGAAAACTGAAAATCGAAGGATTGAAACAAATTTAAAAATAAAAAATGATTTCAGACTGAGTTATTTCACGATGTTTTGGTTGTTAGTATTCACAATCGGGCGAACACTGGACTATCCCTCCGAGAGATGACTATTTATAGAGTATCAGTCCAAATTTTATCCCCGTTAGGGGTACTATTAGAGAACTGAAGACACCATCTAAACACCTAGACAATTGGATAAATATTGATTGTGAAATTTCGACAGGAATATTATTGGCAAATAAACTGGACCACAGTTTTTGATTATTTAAAATTATAAAATAACATTTTCATTAAAATATTGTATTCATAGTTATTTACTCTTTTGTCTTCAGTTTTTCCCACGTAACTTCTGGATTTGGTTGGATTTGAAATAATTATTCAAACATCTGCACGAAACTTCATATCTCTTACAGACAAATTAGTCTCAGCACTTCTTTCTGGAGTACCAAGTAATTTAACTGAAAAGACTGAAATCAAGCCGCGCAAAAATCAAACAAATCTCAAGATCGCCCGGAGTCAATGATAGGTTAACGTACTAAGAGTTTATTATAACACCATATAACTTGAAATTAATTGTTTTTTGTTTTCTTTAATTTATGGCACACCCACGTGGACTCAATGATTGCTTCAACAATTTGGCACGAATCAATTAAACGATTTCAGTTAGACTATTGTTTATCCTCGGGCAAACGCTCATTATATACAGATCGGTGAAAACAATTCGAATACGGACGGCTCCATATTTCAGCCGAATATAAAAAAAAAACAATAGATGATAAAAAATTTAAAACGATACCTGGATTCTTAGATAACTAACATTGTATTATTTGTTCAGTCAATTCTCTGCATGTATTTCAACTCAATTGTTTAATTACTTTAACAATCAGTTGGTTTTTGGAAACCCATAGAAATTGGGTCTTCCACAATATTGACCTCTTGGTAAATTCAGTTAAAATAGTATAATATACAGTGAGAGAGAAATGCGGCTAATACTTTTGGGAATGGCGAGTTGAGTACTATACTTTTTCTATGACTTTCAACAGGAATATTTTGAAATAGGATCTATTTGTGAAGGATACCCCGAATGATAGAAATACTAATAAATCCCATAACGAGAAGAAAGCCTGAAAGTAATCAAAAATACTTCTGAATTTTCATTCGAATAGTTTGAAAATTGAGTTGATGTGACTTGAATCCAACGTTCCAATAATTACTCTAAGAAAGAGCTTACCAATCAGTGTGACATGAAGCTATTTGCTTGTAAACTTCTTTTCACTTCCCAAGTCCATGTTTTCATTTCTGTTTTTGGTTAAAAACTACATATTTCACAACGAAATGTCAGTGCAATGATTATGTTTGAAGTGTGAGAACACATTTTGAAGCAGAACATCCTCAAGGCTCACTTGTGATTGATAATAAATGAAATAAAAAAGTAAAAAAAAACAATTGAGAACTTTAAAGAGATATTGATTGAATCGATCGAATATTGGTAACTTAGTATTACATGTTTTTTATGTGGTGCCCTGCTGTTGGCTAGTGCCTCTTCAGTTGTTGTGTTAATTGAAATAATAATAATAATAATAATTATTATAATAATGTTGCATCTCTATAAGAGTTTGCATCTCAAATCGTCCGTTCAACACTTGCACTTCCCCTGACAACAGGGAGGCCGTGGGGTTTTCAGTTTGGAGTATCTACATGACAGAATGGTACTGGATATAGCCTGTAAGGTATCAGGAGTCTGGATCCGCTTCTCTGCATGGTCCGTGACCATGAGAGAGCAGGAATTGGAGCATTTCTCTTTGAGGCAGCTGCCCGAGCAGCTGATGAACTTGGTTTAGTTTTCGACACGATAAAATTCGCAGAGATCACCTCACTTCTGCGGAAACACAAGGATAAGCCAATGCATGGGGTCTTCTTCAGTAACATTGAATACCTTGGCTTATCAAGGTGCTTGACTTTCGCTTTCCTCAGATCGAGTGGGCTGAAGCCGGAAACTTAGGGGTTCATCATGGCTTGTCAGGATGGTATCTTCAACACCTTAGTCTACCGCCGTCGCGTAATGGGTATAGAGGTTCCTGACACAAGGTGCAGGGCCTGCCGCGAGGCGCCCGAGACCTTAATGCACTTGCTATTAGCATGTCCAGCATATGCGGTCTCGGGCTATATCCATCGACACGGGTGTTGCCCTACGCTCCGGGGGATATTGAATCCGTTGTGGGGAACGAGAAGTGCCAAATTTATTGGAACTATTCGTTCCCCACCCTCAGGCTCATACAAGCTAATAAGCCTGATGTAGTCCTTCTCGACCACCAGAGAAAGACGACATTTGTCGTGGAGTTTTCACCTCCTGGCGATACGAATATCGTCCGAAAAGGACGAACCAATGTCCCCTCCCCACACCGTGGGGAGTGGACATTGGTTGATAATGCTGGCGCGCCTTCCCGAATGTATTGGGGCTTCGGGGGATAGGTCCTGACCAGCGCATACTTCAGAATCAAAATAATTGTTTTAGTGTGTATTTTTGTCTAGTTCTTGCTGTTGGGTATTTATGTATGGGTACAATACTTTTGTCCCGTGTTGGTCGGGTTAGTAGGGTCTTCTCTCGTTCCTTCGGCAATGCTGTTTTTATGTATGGGATGGCGAAGTTGTCCGGGTACAGTTGCAGGTAGTTCGTTGATTCGGGATCTGGTTAGTCTTGGGGGATAGGTAGAACTATTTATTCCTGATCTTCTTCTCTGGAAGTGGGCTATCTTTTACCTGATCGCCAGCGGGAACTCTTCAAAATGAAATCTTAGACTTCGACAACACCGCCACCTCGAAACAACGAGACGACTAGACCAGCCTCCACTCCCACCCTACTTAGTAAACCTAATACGAAATAAACGAAAGCTATACAGAACGTACGTACAAACCAGAGACCCCGCACTCAAAACAGAGCAAAATACTCATTCAGATATTCACATTTATACGTATTCACAAATTTATATACATAATATAAATGAGATAATAAATATTTCGAAATGAAATTTCGAAAGATTCGTCTCTCCCAAAGTATCTACACTGTGGGTTCTTGTAAATACCTGCCGGAAAACTACTACATCCCCGGGTAATGCCGAGCTGGACATTGAATCATATCCCACAGACATTTATGCAAGATACTATATAAATGTTTGATCTTTCAGTACACACAATTAGGTGGAAAGTTTAAGAATTTGCCTATGTTACTGAGCAGATTTTTAGTTAATTTGTTGTTAAACAGAAAAAGTTCGGCAGCAAGAGGGCACTTTTTGTAATAAGTATGGTGAGTAATGATTTATATCATTCATTTTGAAACATTTGTTCTAACCAGCTGGAAATTCAAAGAAAATATATGTAGTTATCAAATTGTTTGAACGAAATGTAATAATTTTCAATGTTTTTGTTTAAAACTGACCTGAATATAAACGGGAATTTTTAATTATTGGTGATTCCTAAACGAATTAATTTTATGGAAAATCGTCGAAAAACTATTTTTTACCATTTTCTTTTCATCAAGTTTCTGGATGGTGAACAGGAACTTTAAAAAAGGATGTCGTATATAATGTTCTTCTCGACCAATGCCATTGTTAATTATTTTAAATACTTTGCAACAATTATTGTGAAATAATGTGAAATATTTTGGACTCATAAATTTTTCCTGATATGTGTGATTGATGACTTGTCTATTTTGTGGTAACTCATGATCACTTTAATGAAATGAATAAAAACACTTCTGTCTGATTATCACTAATTAATTTTATTTATACGACCGGTTTCGGTTTTAACCCCATCATCAAGTATGATACCCCATTGATAATGGGGTTAAACCCGAAACCGGTCGTATAAATGAAATTAACTAGTGGTGATTAGACAAAAGTGTTTTTATTCATTTCATTTAATTTTTTCTGATCAGTTTCATTGCAGCAATCCTAGTCTCACTGACCATTAACCCTGGTCACGTGATAAAGAAATCAATTACTAGTTCCTTGCTTAATAAACATAATTTCATTATGTTGTTCACTTTTCAGACAGACGGATAGACAGACATATTTATTGGTGCTTTTAACAAACATGTTCTTTTAAACGAGTTAGTGATATTGGTACAATCATAAAATCATAAAATGTGACAATTTGGAATGCATAACTCATAAATATTAGCCATGGACATGTAATGTCAATTTAATAATTTTAGATAGCTACTAGTAATGTCTTTGTTAAGGTGGGAATCTTGGCTCTGAAGTACATGTTTTTTTTTAAAGTAGGTGTAGTAAATTCCTTGTTTCAGGCTATTAGTAAGCTACTATTTGGGACCGTAATACTTTTTCGAAATCTTACTTGTGTTCAACATAAAGTGTTATTTTATGTCTGATACACTACAAAATTCATAATTGGATATCAACTGTTTATATTTTTTTCTCACGAATGATAGATTTCCGAGATTCAATAATAAAACATTCTTGTACAATATCTTCTCAACTTTCTGTTGTGATTTAGAAGCGCCATAATTTATATAATGAATACTTATTTGATTTTTTTTTGAAATATACATCGATATGTCAGCTTCATAACAAATGTGTTCTATATAGACTCTTAAAAACCCAATGAATCAATTGATCAAATTCAATGCGATTATATAAACATCAAGTATATGCAGCCTCATGAAAAAAGATATAATAATAATTATAATTACACTCTTCCTAAGGTTTCATTAACCAAGTTGACGACTTGAAGCTATGGAGAAAACTAATTCCCAATTTCCAGACTTAGGTTCTATTTACATCTAACACTTTCCGATAACATCAATGAATTTGTCTACAAATTTCAACAGGGCGGTTCATAAAAATATATACAGTGGGCTGTTTACAATAGGATCTTTGCCACTGTTCAACTGCTATAACTTGTTACAATTTCTGACAGTTTTCATTCATTCTATGGCCGTTCACTACATTTTTTATGTCTTCGAAATCGGATAGGTGCTGTGTGTACTTTGAAACGAATTTAATGGCGCGCTTAGTCTGACCGATATATTGTGATTGTGTATCTCAAAATGTGGTTTTCCGTTAACAGTCTGTCACTCTTTTACGAACGATAACAAAAGTCGAATCTTCAAAGAGCTGAGGTTTGACGAGGTCTTACCTTCTAACGTGCGATTTTTAGCACGGGCTGATAGATAAGCAGCACTAAGAACCAACCTGGACAACAGAGACAAGAACAAATATTTTTGCGACAATTCACATTTGGGTTATGTCCGTTATTAATTATAATCGCAATCGCAAGTTGAGGTAAACTTACACCTTTTCCTTCTTAATGTCAATGCCTTAACATCTGAACAGGATACACAAAAAATCCCATTAAAAATGACGATTAATTGTGTTCGTTATCAATGAATGGAACGAAAAAATTAAAGAAGTAATAAGAGAGCTGTCTTCGTTCAAATTACTTCCTGTTGGAATTTGCTGATGGACGAAGATGCAAATAAAATTATTAGTGGAAGTTGTTTAATTGGTTGATCGAATAAAGGTGATTCGTTTGACTACTTTGAAACTGCTGTTGAAACATTTATCAAATTTATATTATTATTTTGAATTCTTTCGTTATCTCGAATTTCAATTACCGGTTGCGGAGTTACTGATGTTTGGATTTGGGACTAGCAATTTCGAAACTCCACCTGATTGCCCGGTTTTATGAAATAAATTTCCATTGGAAATATTATCGAATGAGTACCATATTATATAATAGATATTTCAAGGGAATAAAACTGGAAATGTTTTGACTACCAAAGCGCTGAAAGGCTATATATAATTTTTATTTTATAACATTCAATCAGTAGATAGTACACTCCCATTAGTCAAGATCAAACTATGGTTTGAACTGTCGATTGAAGATAATCGACAGTTTGAATTGTAGATTAACCGTTTGAACTACCGATTAAAGATAATCGACAACCGACAGTTTGAACTGTCGATTATAGATAATATAATCAACAACCAACAGTTTGAATTGTCGATTATATGTAATTGAAAACTTGAACTGTCGATTATAGATAATTGACAGCCGACAGTTTGAACTGTCTATGATAGATAATCGACAGCCGACAGTTTGAACTGTCAATTATAGATAATCAAACGTCAACAGTTTGAATTGTCGATCATATATAATTGAAAACTTGAACTGTCAATTATAGATAATAGACAACCGACAGTTTGAACTGTTGATTAGAGATAATCGATAGTTTGAACTGTCAATTATAGATAATCGTCAGTTAGAAATGTCGATTATAGGTGATCGACAGCCGACAGTTTGAACTGTCGATTATAGATAATCGACAACCGACATCAACAGTTTGAACTGTCGATCAAAGATAATCGACAATTTGAACCGTCGATTATAGAAAATTGACAGTTTGAACTGTCGATTATAGACAATCGACAGCTGACAGTTGGAACACTAACTTGGTTAGAGAAATGCGCGTCGATAAGAGTATTGCAGAAAAAAGTTTGCTTTTGGATTCATTTGACACCAGAGGTTTCAGTTTCAGCTTTTACATCTATTTATATTGAGTACTCACTTGATATTCATTGTAATTTGCTGAATATTTTTGCTTCAGCACAAGTTACTGTTGGGTGTATGTCATATCCTGTCAATTATGTTACGATTGTGGGTGCTTTGTAAATAGGTGGTATGATTTCAATAATTACCCACCACCTTCATTCAGTTGAACGAAATACAATTGAAACATATGTATACGAGTATCGTGCAAAACATACCTCAATAATCACTTGATCCGAATAAGTTCACAAATACACCTGAAAAATATAGAGATACTGATTTTCTACATAGCCATGCATTGAATTTCATTCTTTTTTAATGTTATATGATTCTACCGACTGATTACCAAAAAAGTCTCATAAATACATGAATCCCCGTATATTTTGTCCTCTAGAAAATATCAAAAAATGTCGAAAAGGTTTTTTCCCCCACAAAATTATTTTTTACTGATATTTTAAACTTACGACCAAAATAGTTAATATGATTTTTCAGTGAGCAGATAACAGGGCCGTAATTGCCAAACTTCAACATATATTTCGTGGCAAAAAGTTACTCATCTTGTTTCTTTCATTTTCAGCATTTTTTTCTACACTTTCTCGCATACATTTCCTTGGTGGCAAGCCATCCACTTCTTTCTCAACCAAGACTGAGCGAAGTAGAGTGGGCCAACTACAATTATCACGAACCTCAAGGGCCAGGGACGTACGCTTTCGGATACGATATAGAAGACCCATTGACGAACAATATACAATTCAGGGACGAAGAAAGATATCCCAATGGAACTGTCGTAGGCAGTTACGGCTACGTGAAACCCGATGGCAATATTCATATTGTGAAATATACTGCAGATGAAAAAGGATATAGGTGAGTTAGTTGTGAAACGAATCAATTGATTATAGTTCGTTCAGTATCGTCTGAGAGTAAAAAAATTTCAAGAATGCAAATATGTCGCTACATCAAAGAAAGTAACATAGTCATCTCAAGCAAATATCACTGCAATTCACCCACAAAATCATTGGGATATGTCTACCCTCTATATCCCTTGAGGACGCCGCTAACGAGCCATTAAAATAGGGATACGCGACAAAGAACACGAAAACACCGACAAAGAATGTGAAAATACCGCCAAAAGAACCGCTCGATATTTTTTCTGATATTACGTTTAAGATAATAGGCGTCGGACTGGGGGTATTAATATAAATTTTTCATTGTATGATGAGAAGATAATTAAAATAAGGTGAAAACTAATTTTTTTAAATATTTTATTTCGGGAAGGACAGTATATTTGAAATAGTTTTTTATTATTTAGAATTGTTACCTTCTACAGATCTATAAAATAATCAGAATATTAAATTTACAAATAAATACAAATGTAGAAAGAACAAAAAGTTACTACATTTGACAAATTAGCTTTTTGGAAAAAAAATTTCTTCATCCAACCTATTTGAATAAAAAAATTATAATTTGTAGTTATGATTCGTCTTTTGACGTAAATGAATTTGATATTATTATTATCATTGACACTGATAATATTAAATTGATCGTCGGTATGATAATGAAGATGGATAAAGTATTCGAAACATCACCAGATAAGCATACAAATAGAATAGATTTCCGCGGTTAAAAATTTGAACATCTGATTTCGAGTTGAACCGCGTTCAAAATTTTGCGTTGTTCGACGTTTCGGCTTCGACTTTAACATTTACAGGTAGTAGAAAAGTGTGGCTGCACTGAGAGATACACTTCATATATTCTTGTTGGCTTGAAAATGAAGATTCATATTCCTTATTGGATTTTATAGTTGATTCAGAAACAATTTTATATATTTAATGGGAATACTTACTTCGAACAAGACATTGCGATAATTTTAATCTGAAAAAAGTCTACTGGGATTCGTTGAGTGATTCTTCACTGGATGAATCAGTTTCATTAGGATTGATGACAACTGGAATGATTTTTTCTGATAATGAGTCTATGCGATCATCCAGATCCCACATCTTGCTTCGATTCTGATTGTTTTGTGGATACATTTTTCCTAAGCTTTAAAAGTCTATAGGGATTCGATGAGTGATTCTTCACTGGATCGAGCGGATCGGATCGAGTCCAGCGTACTCGAATTAAAATAAATTGGTATTCGAGTAGGAGAGTTCTAAAGCAGGAATCGAGTCTGACTCGAGTAAACCGTACTCGGCACATCGCTAACTTTTTCCCTACATTTTTCCAGCTATCAAATTCAAACAATCGAAATGCAAGAAATTTTTGCAACTCTTGCCAAAATCACCATGAATTAAGCTCTCATTTGAAAAAATATATTTTGTTATTTTAAGATAAGGTAATCAGAAACTGTTTTTTTCATTTCTATACCCGCGTAAGCCTCAAAGCACGTATCTAGTTGGTTACTGAGCAATGAAATTACTATAAAGAACTAGTTTGGCATACTAATTTACTGAGCTTCCTCTTCCTCTTGAAAGTGTCGAGGTGTGAAAATAGCGGTTTGGTGTTGTGAAAAAACTTCAGTAATGTAGTGAAATGTTTGAATGTGATTGTTTTCATTCTATGAGCAACTCAAATAACATTTTTATACTCCAAAATTTTCGAACGATTCTGCTGCATTGCGAATGGGTTCAATATACTCCCATTTTTGTAATCTTATGATTGGTATTTGTGCTCAGGGTTGGTTCTGGTAATCAGGTACTCAACAGGTACTCTAGTGACACAGAAGGGGGTTGTACAAGCATATATAAGATATTCCCGCATCATGGACCCAGTTGTAAAAGTGTTTTGATTGTGTTTAACTGATAGCATCAGTGTTCTTAATACTACTTCTATATTCCTACGATTCGTTAGGTAGAATCATGGCAGAAGTTATCATCAAGGTGATCAAGTTTCCTTAGTGTGCTCTTATAAGGAGAACAACAGCCTCATCATGGATTGTGGAATTTTGATTTGTCTTCCGCCAGCGCAGTAACTGGACTTACATAAAATTTATATATTTGCATGAAAAATTTTTCGACTATGATAAAAATAAAGTATTTCAAAGGAAGAAAAAGTGTGGCTCGAACTTTATGTTGTTAATGAATCAGAAACGTATATTTTTTTGCTTTTAACACATGCTAACAACTTTAACTTTTTGTATTTTTCAAATATTTCAAAGCTTACGTATTCAAAAATCACTTCATCGTGAGATATTCACCTTACAGATTCTCAAACCGGAACACGTGTTTCGCCATACAATGGCTTCTTAGCGCGTGTTAAATTCTTTACAGCTCCGCTTTCAACATGGTCGATTCAAAAGGAATAGCTTTCATTTGTAACCACCTAGTAATATCTGCTTTCTTCCAACACGACGTCGGCAGCTTCTCGACTCGTCTAATGTGGTAACTTGCGTTATCCATTACTATTACGGATCCTTGCGGAAGTTTGACAAGTATGTTTTTAAACCATTCTTCGAATACTGTGGCATCCATTTCTTGATGATAATCTCCATTTTTCTTCGATTCAAACACCATCACTTTATCTTTCACGAATCCTTCACTGCTGCCTATGCGAGTGATGATAAGACGACGACATTTTCCAACTGGAATTTTCAAACCAGTGGACCAACTTTCCATAAAGGCTTGTCTTCCACTGTTGATGTTCTGATCTTGCCAAATCTTAAATCTCTTAAATAGTTTCTTCTCCATTCTACAATCTCTGATTTTTCTATTAACATGCTCCTTCTATCTTGCTTTCCAAAAGTCCGAACACTTTCTACCAATTGATACTATCGGCTCGAAAAAGTTGTTGTCTTCCTTGAGTTCCTTGAGAATTCTGAAAATTGTCGATCTATTGACACCGGTCATACTCGCGCATTTTTGCACTACTTTCTCCTTACTTTTTATTTCAGGCTGATATTGTATTCTTAAAGAATTATAATATACATTCATAACAATTGTTTTTTTCATTTATATTTAATGGTGACAATTTTGGACGCTTCACGATTACCGAGCAACTAGCTTCTATGTTGTATAGCTGTTTATTCCACGCGCTCTCGAAGTAAACTGAAGAATATCACGAATAACCCCGCTAAAAAGTCAAGTCGGTCTTATTGATGGGTGCGATGTGTCTGTTGACAGTATGATTCAAAGGAATATCTATTTATACCGCCTTCAAAAAAACAATGTTTTTCCAATCCCCTTCAACTGAATACATTTGTCATAGTAGATTTGTTATTTTGTTATTATGGATGATGTTTTTCAAGAATAAATATTGTGTTTTTGTGGTATACATTAATTTATTCAATTCTTTGAGAGTAAATAATTTGAATCCAGTACGTCTATGGCACTAAAATTTATAGTAGTAGTAGTAGTCTCTCTCATTTCTGAACAGACAATAGCAAGTATTGAAACAAACATTTTGCCATACACTAGAATTACAGTATTTTTCATGAATGCGAATTGTGATAATATTGTCAAGAGATGGCTAAAGCCAATTGTTCCTTTATGGGATCAAAGTAACAACCCTTCATTGGTTCCGATATAATTCAAATGGTAAAGTTGGGGAACAAAAATTCTAGTCATTCGAAAATCACCTGTGGAGTCCCCCAAGAATCAGTGCTCGGTCTCATTTTGTTCCTTATCTATGTGAATGCCCTATCTAATATCGACATACAAGGAAAGTTTACAATGTTTGCAGACGATACAACTTTACTATGGCATGGAAATAATACAGACTCTCTGAGAAATATAATTGAAACTGATTTAGAGAAAGTCAAATCTTGGTGTGATTCAAATTCTTTATGTTTCAATGTGAATGAAACTAACATAATTTCGTTAGAATTTATTTCGGGAAACCTAAGCCTTCAGAAGCATGTCATCGAAAATAAGACGTGCACCAAACTTTTGGGATTATGGATTGATAATACCCTGAAGTTTAATGAACACGTAAAACATCCCAACAAAAAACTTGCATCTGGCTAATACGCTATGAGGGTCATCACCAAGGAGTTGGGAATAGTAGCAGGAAAAACATCTTACTTTTCACTAGTCGAGTTTCGTCTGAGGTATGAGGGCGATAAGATATATTTGTAGAGCCAAGTGTTTGGACCACTGTAGACCACTCTTCATAAAGAGTAGAATACTAACAATCTACTGCATCTTCATACTAGAAACAGTATGTCTGATTCAAATGAGAAAAATACTTTTGCTTCCGAAAGAATATATAACACCCAGCAAAATGCCAATATACCTCTGCCAACGCCAACTTCAACATTAACAAAAAATTCCATAGTATTTGAGAGTTGGAAGATATTCAATCATCTACCATTTGGAATGAAAAGTATAATAGAGTCAAAAACATTCCGAAAACTTGTGAAGGAACTTCTACTCACGAAAGCATATTATAGCTTGGAAGAATATCTTAAAGACAGAGTTTGAGTACCTGAGCCCTTGAGGTCGAACCGACTGGTTTATTCATTTCATCTACACATGTAAATCAATTCTTAACTGCTTTGTGCAATCGCATGTCCTATGTTACTATGAATTGACTGTTTATTTTAAATTTATTCAAGCTTTGTTAATAAGATTTTTTTTTATTGCATCTCAATCCTTTATGGTTGTAGATAATGTTCTAGTTTTGCTGTCTAGAAATTGATGTAATTTCATCAAATCCTATTTATAGGTATACTGATTGTTATCATACCTACTAGAACGACTACTTGTAATGAATATACGAAAGAATAAACGAAGGACCGTTTAGATGAAGACCTTTGTCTCAATTTCTACTCCATAAGAGGCGCTCAAAATTATTTTACGTATCAGTTTCAATTATTCTGTAACCGTTTGTCGCAACATTTGACTCATTTGGTCCACTAAACCTCATTTTGGATAGTGCTCTTTGGAACAATCCATTATAGTCCCATAATGTGACAGAAATTTTGTCGCAGTCCTCAAAAAAATTCCAAACGTATCTATTCTATCTAAACGAATCAGGTGGACATCTTTCAATCTCAACCTCAACTGTTATATCTCAATCCTCACCATTTGGTGACTCTCAATCTTGAAATATGAATAGGGAAAGTGCTAAAAATCCCTCATTAATGGGAAGATAAGTTTTATAAAGAATTCATTGAACTGATTCCACCAACTGCTGTACATGTACACGAAATGTGAACCTCGTATAGTAACACTAATACTGTGACAATTTCATATTAAACTGTTTTGGGTACTTTTGTATCAGCTATCAGTATTAGCTAGTTCCATTCAGCTTCATCAACTGCCATAATAGAATAGGAATATCATTGACTGCGGAAAAATCAATCATGAGGAAATCTATATAGAAGTATCATGCCAAAACCAAAATTTTTGTTACAAATCTCAAGTTGATACTGAAGTAGACAATTTTCTTATTCTAGGAATCCACATACTAGACTAATTTGCCAAATGTTCCAAGACAATTTTATATTTGTTTAGTTTTCTAACTGTACATTGTTTTGAATTTTGCTTCGAACATTCAGTAGTAACCATCTTTATCACTACTGATAATTCATTAATAAATCCACGGTTGTTTTCAGGGCGACAATTGAAAATCCTCGAGGGCAACCAAAAGTTTATAGAGAGCCTCAACAGTCAAACCCAAACGAAAGACAACCTTCTCCTATTCTACTGACAGCTATGAATTCTCAAAAAGTCTACAAACAGCAAACAGTACACGAACAACGTTTGAGACCGATTGACGATATTGTGTCAAGAAACAGTTTCTATGATACAAGGAGGAATGATTTACAGCAGAATTGGTTATTTGGAAGAGATTCGAATTATGCTGTAGAACCTAAGAAGTTTTATATTCGTCGGGAGTGAAAGGAAAGAGGGAAGATGAGAACTGAATGACTATTTATTTATTTATTTGTGTATTTATCATTTATTAATATTAGAAGATTGATTGAGATGAAATTAATAATTTCCCAAGAATTTAAACAACCGTAAGTTGTGGATTACTTTGAATCATGAAATACATTATTTGACAATACTTTTGTTATTTGAATTGAAGGGGTTATATTTTTTAGGAGTGATTAATTTTTGGGAAACAAAGTTTTTGGCTTTCTACTACTCCATTTTGATATAAAAAAAGATGGATGAGGGAGTCTTCCAAAGAAAGGAAGGAAGTAACTCTATACATGTGTAGATCATGCAAAGAAGTAACTTTCAGACACAAACTGAAAGAAAGTCCTTCTGAAACAGCTACATTCATGTAAACATTGAATTATACGAAAGAAACAATTCTTTCGAAACAAATACTTCTATATGAACACTGAATTATACAGAAGATACTTTTCTCTACTCAGTTTGTATTTCAATTATTCGTTGTGGAATAAAAATCAGATATCATTCACATGAGTTCTACTTTTAATGAATGGTAACAAATTGCACTTACATAGAACACTGCCATCCTCACTGGTATACACCGATGTAGCTGTTTCAGGAGGACTTTCTTTCAGTTTGTGTCTGAAAGTTACTTCTTTGCAAGATCTACACATCCATGTATAGAGTTACTTCCTTCCTTTCTTTGGAAGACTCTCTCATCCTTCTTTTTTTGTATCAAGATGGAGTAGTAGAAAGCCAAAAACTTTCTTTCCCAAAAACTTTTGTTATTTTTTTGAGTCAAAGTCATTTTTTTCCAGTGGTATAACATCCACACATTCAACGAATATTAGTACATTTTGAATCGATGAAATATTTTTTTCCGAAAACGGAAAATTGAAATTTCTTTTTCAAAACGGAGAAGGGTAATAATTGAGCTTTTGAAAAATATGGTTTCAATCGACATAGGTTTCGGATTTGTTTATTCTTTCAAAATGATGCCCATTGGAGGGCTCCACATTGTCCGAAGATATTTTGGTATCATAATGTTTTTTAATGTTCACATTGCTATCATAGTAAAATGTTGATCACTTTAATGAAATGAATAAAAACTCTTTTGTCTAATTACCACTGGTAGATTTTGTTTATACGACCAGTTTCGGGTTTGACCCCATTATCAAGTATAAAACTGAAACCTGAAGTTTGAAACCTCAGTTATGTAGAATTCTCCGGGGTTGTTAAACTTATAAATTCAAGAGAGGAGATTTACATGAATCGAGTTGCTCGTTTAGGGGTATATATTTCAGGTTTTTAATTGATTTTCCCTTTATTACATATATGTAGGATTTTGAGGTTATCTTCATTTATCTTGTAGTTTGATTTTTGAAGATGTTCGTTCATTGCAGATTTTTTGTCCAAACAGACGTGTTCACGCAGTCTTATTTCAAAATTTCTACCGGTTTGGCCTGTGTATACTGCATAGCATTCGCAACACTCTATTCTATATATATACCTGATTTTTTCATTCTATCCCGTTTGGGTTTTGCATTAAACAGGGTTCTACCTAAATTATTATAACTTGTGAAAGCTGTTGATATTTTGTATTTAGAGTATTATTCTTTAATATTTTCTGAAAGTTTACCTGAGTAATTGATGCTACTGTACTTGACTATATTTTGTTTTCGGCAGTTTGAGTATAATTTACTCATAAGTGTTTTGTGAGTTTTACCTGATATCATAACAGAGAAGTTGGTACCTGATTGTTTACTGCAATTTGTTTAATCGTTTTTAGTTCATTTTGGAAGTTCTTTACCGGTAAAGGGATTGCGAAAGCTTTGTGTATCATCGACCTAAACGCGAATAACTTATGTAAGAGTGGACTGAAAGAGTCAAAGGGATTTATAGAGTTGTGAACGTGTTTTTCCAGTAGATATTGAATTGCAAACCATTCTTAACTCTTGAAATATTCACATCTGAGAAGTTAAGCTCCTTGTTTTGTTCGATTTCTACTGTGAACTTGATTTTGTTATGCAGAATATTGAGAAAGTTTAAAAATTTGTCTGTTTGAACCATCAAAATCAACCAGTATGTCATCAACATATCTGAACCAAAACACAATATGTTTCTGGGAAAGGGGTTTATTAAGATGCGGGTATTTTCTAGCGTGTCCATGACAATGTCTGCCAGAATGGGACTGATTGGTGAGCCCATAGGGAGACCTGAGTTTTACAGGTAAAAATTATTATTACATTTGAAGATTTTTTTTTGTTTCAAACATATATCAAGGTGCAAAAGTGATCATGAATTACCATGAAATAAACAAGTCGTCAATCACACATATTAAAATGTTGATATCTTTAAAATTTCAATCAGACTTTTTCATATAATTGTATCCAATATCAAACGTTAAGTGCGAACATTGATTAGGATTCACTACATGAGAATTCTCCACAACTGAAATACGATCTGTGGTTATAAATATCAACATTAAAAACCATCAATTAACACATCTTTCCGAAATTGTTAACGATCCTTTTTTGTCTCAAAAACTGTATTTTTATTGTCATGATCAGCGTTATGAGTTTATTTTAATGTTTAGCATTCATTAATAGGTAATAATGTGATTTCTTCTCTCATTTTTGGACAAAAAAACGAACAGTTGACATAAGGTGGTGTAATATCCAATAAAATACATCTGAATATACTGAAAGAGGGAAGAAGTCACCGGATTTCTAGTCAATCAATATCGGGCTTGCTTTCGAAATGATCATATTTTGGGAGCAATTCTTATTGAAAAATCTTTGACTAGCATGTCATTTTTATTCTGAAGTAGGTGTTCCTCAGGGTTCGGGCCTAGGACCTACCTTATTTATACTTTATATAAACGATATTGTGAAGATATGTGATAGCTCAATCATTGTTTACGTTGATGATACATCAGTTATTGTATCAGATAGGGATGAATATTGTATAAGTCAGAAACGTAAAAAAAATCCTTTGATACGGCTCAGTGGTTCAGACCCAACTCACTTCATCTAAATACAGATAAAACAAAATGTATACGCTTTCACAATAGACAAAAAGAAGCTAGTGTAGTTGATTTCGGAGACTTACAGTAAGTTGATAAGACCGTCCGATTTCTTGGATTATATATAGACGAACATATTTCCTGGGGAGAACACTGTAAACTCTTAATCAATAAATTGAATTCTATTTCCTATCAATTACGTAATTTGAGATCAGTTCTGTTTAATGATCAGTTGCTGATGCAACGGGGAAGAAAACGGGGGCGCACATGTATTTTGCATGATACTCCAGAAAAATTAGAAATTGAAGAGGCAGCTCGCAAAAAAGAAGACACTCTTAAGATAAAGGAGAAAAAGAAAAAAAAATTTGAAAAAGTTCGAAATAAGTTATTGGAAGAAGAGACTGGTCTTCTGGGGGAAGACAAAGGTCTGAAGCAGAGGAATGTATGGAGTGTTAAGAAACCCAATAAAAATAGAGAAGTCCTTGAGTCAACTGATGAAGAAGATGAATTTCCTTCCCTTGATGACACCAGCGGCTGCTCTGACTACGTTTCAGACGATGAAATAGATGGTAGCGCGATAGAGCCTAACGATTACGTGTTAGTCAAATTCGCCACGAAAAAAGTTGTTAAGTTTTACACTGGCTTGGTGGAAGATGTTCAAGGTGACACTGTTAAAATAAAATCTTTGAGGCGAAAAAGCCGGGAAAGCAACTGCCCAAACCCCATGTTAATCCCCCAGAAGGGATTCCTCGCATTATTAAATTTTACTACAAATTCGATAGCAATGTGTATTAAGCTGCTAATAATAATTTTTACCTTGGAGTGGAGTCAAACAAACACTAAATTCTAATACTTTTCGACGAAAAATAGTTTCATTTTATATTTGTACCTATAGGTACTTTAAATTTTACTCAATATGTTCATTAGACTTATGTTCGATACCTTTTCATTGAAGAGATCAGTTGGAACTTAATGTTTCGTTTCAATTCAGCACTACTACTTCCTTCTAAATGCATAAAATCCCTGGGATCAAGTATCCCACCCCATAGGGTGGGATACTTGATTTCCTGTAGTATTCCTAGTAAACCCAACTTGTTACATTCGTCCTGAAAAATATTGACTATTCATTGGTGCCAAATGGAAGTTATTGAATCAAGACATGAAGTGAGTCAAACCGAATCTCAAATGTACTAAAATAGCTCCAGATATACAGAAAAATCAAAAGTGGGGATCAAGTATCACTACTCTCCCCTACAGGTGACGAAACAAGAAATTTTGGGGCAGGTGACGAATTGACGAAACAAGAACAAATCTTCTGGAAATGACCTCTGACTTTATGCCCCCAACTGTCAACTACGAATTGCCTTATAAAGTACTGTTCCCGAGTAGAAAGGATTTGATCCTCCGGGAGAAGGAAATATTAAGAGCAGATAGTTGTTGGTTCACAGATGGATCAAAAACATCTTTCCGGTTCTGGTGCAGGTGTTTTCAGTTTCAGACGCAGGAAAGAGATATCAACCCGCCTAGGAACCTATGCGACTGTATTTCAAGCGGAAATTTTTCTATTGAATTGTGTGCGGAAATATTGGAAGAATCCAACCTCTCACACAAGTCAATAAGAATATTCTCGCCTGGCCTGGCCTGGAAGGCAATGTCTGGGACTCTTGGAAGACAGTCCCTGCACCGCTGGGGACCAAATCAGGTTTTTAGAGTTCGGCCATACTCTTACCATCTAACCTGAAAGACCACTCACCATACACACTTATCGGCTTCGTTAAGAAGCTGGGTTTGTTTGGTCGAGTGTGAATTTTTACGCATCCCATTAGTGAATATGACATAATTGATTTGATAAAAACAGTAAAAAAACTCGTGTGTAAGTGGTTATGATGAGATTTCAAACAAGCTCCTGAAAAAATGTGCTCATGAGTTATCATATCCGCTGCATCACATCATTAACCTATCACTAGAATATGGAATGTTTTCTGACAAACTGAAAATTGCTAATGTTGTACCAATTTATAAAAAGGGTGATAAAAATTTGTATGAAAACTATAGGGGCATCAGTTTGCTTTCCAGTGTATCAAAAGGGTTTGAGTTGAATATCAAAAATCAATTAATTTCCTTCCTTTCTATGAATAACATTCCCTCATCAAACCAACATGGATTCACAAGGAATAAGAGTACAGAAACAGCTCTATGTGATTTCAGTGAACACATTATAAATGCTCTTAATTGCAAATTACATATTTGTGGTTTATTTATAGATTTTTCAAGAGCTTTCAACACCGTGAACCATGAACTACTGCTACAGAAATTGGAACGTTATGGCGTGAGAGGGACTGCTCACAGATTAATCAAATTATATCTGCATGGCAGAATTCAACGAGTTATTGTTGACGTCACTATGAGTTAACCACGGAAAATAGAGCAAGGTGTCCTTCAAGGATCTATACTCAAACCACTTTTCTTCATAATTTTTGCGAATGACTTGTTTCACTATTTTCAACAACTTTCATCAGTACACGTGGTAACATATGCGGATGATACAAATTTCCTTTTAGCAGAGAAAGACTCGGCAACTCTATCAAATATTACTGGAAAGGTATACCAGCAAATTTTAACATGGGCAAGTAAAAATTACCTGAAAATCAATATAACTAAAACTGTGCTGATGAAATTTACTATGGTTACAAATGAGTCTGAGATTTTCAGTATATAATATGAGGATGATGATTTTCATGTAGAATCCTCTAAAGAAACTAAATTATTAGGCATCACAGTTCATTACAGACTCACCTGGACACCACATATCGACTCACTTTGTGAAAAACTACGTGAAAATTGTTATGCGTTAAGATTCTAGTCTAACTACTGTAATGCTACAATCTTGTTGAGTCTGTACTATGCCACTATCCATTGCCATTAACAATTCGGGATTTTGAATTGGGGTAAGGGATCGTCCGTGGAAAGGATTTTCATATTACAAAAGTCGGAAGTTCGAATAATTGCTAAACTTGGATGGAGAGAGTCATACAGGAGTTCTTTCAAAAACCTGAAACTTCGTACGGTTGTTGGGATATATGTTTATGAATTTTATATTTTTGTTTATAATAACAAATCAAGTTTTTTATCGAACAAGCAAACTCATGATAATCCAACTCGCTCTGGAAATTTGCTAGTACCTCGATCACATCGAACAGCCCTCTACCAGAAAAGCCATCTTTATCTCGGACCGAAAATTTTCAACAAATTAGACGAAAATGTAAAGGCAGCCCCTAATATAAATATTTTTGAATCAAGATTGAAAACTTTTTTAATTGAAAAAAATTGCTACTCCTTGGAGGAATTTTATCGATGATTTTATCTCTCTCCATGTTATTTGTGTTTTTTGTTCATTTGGCAAATCATTTGTAGATACCTATAGTTTTTTTCTTTATTTACGCTGATGTTTTCCTTGTTATCGTATATTGGAAGATATGTTTTTCATCTTTTTTTCCATTGTACCTTTCAACAAGTGAAATATTTGATAATAAATAAAAAAAATAGGTGTGAGCCACAATAAACCCTTGCGGATTGCGATGAAAAGTCGAATAGACCCACTCACTTTGGACCTAACCTAACCTACCCTTCATTATTTTAAAATTTGTTGTCTAGCACACATAGAATAATTTGCCTTTTGAAATACAAGCTGACAATTTGTCCTAGTACATCACTGAATCAGAATGGATATTCGTCATGAGAAAGGTTTTTTTGGTATTATATCAGGTTGGTGTTGGTATTATATCAGGAAATATAACTGGTGATGATTACAGTTTGATTATTATGAGAAAAATTTCTGCTCTTTCCCATAAAAGTAGGTTTCATCAGTGTTGCAAGGGTCATTTGACTCCAATTGATATTGAGAGAATTGCTTCTGTCAAAGTGTGACGCTTTTCTATTTTCAGTGACTGATTAAATTGTCAAGAGCCAAAATGGAAAGCCCCGGGAAAATGGCCACTTGCGTTGGTTGTCAAGATAAATTCGATAGGAGATGTATGTCGGAAGGGAGAGATAATATTTTATACTGCTCTGATTGCTTCAAAAGACTATGTGCAGGTGAGCTGATTGTAAATCAGATAAGGATGCGGTGGCGATAGACGGAAGTTGAATTGACTTTACTGATGATTTCTACAATTTCAGGCTCTGGCGACTCGAAAGCTAAACAGTCCCATGATTTACGCGATAAAATGTTTCCTTATCCAGAAGTCTTCTCCCATCGAATTCGACAAATTTCACCCGTCAAAAGCGGTAGTCCCAGTGTGGTTTCTCTTTCGAAGAGGTGAGTTTCTTTTTTTTAGTTCAATCACCTAATAATGCAGGGAAAAGCAAAGCAAAGTTCTAACTTAACCTTCAATTGGATTACAATAAACAATACTGAAGTCACTAGAAAGTATTATTGCATTTATGTACAAAATTGGAATATATCAGACCAATTTAGAATAGAAAAAACATATTTCTACAGTGTAGGTTACTGTTATTGATTTTCGGAAAATTTTTATTGGCCAGAACAAAGTACCTTTCTAAGAAAATTCTCATTTCTTCCAGACCACTCCAATGTCCCAAAGCAGACTGCAACAAATTCGTCTCGTTATTCACACTGGAGTCCCACTTCAAATACGAACACAAGGAAGTTCCTATAATTCTGACACAGCTGGATACTAGAAGTGCATTAGAATTTTATCCTCGAGATGTCAGATACGGCGTAACGCAGTGCATTGTTCTATTGAACGTTATCAATCACGATTTTTCCAACATTATTCCGCGAACTAGGTGAGTAAAAGTCTGGTGAGAGATGATGAAATACTGTTACTAGTGTGTAATTTGCATTCATTAGACATTGTTTTCGCAAAAATTTATAACAAGCGGTATCCTTCCGACATTATATAAACCATTTAAGAACGATGAATGCTGAAATATCACATACCCATTGTGGTCTAAAAGTCAGGGTTTCTAAAACAGCAACTTGTGATGCTTCATAAAGTTAAGATCGGACCTTCTTTGGGGTATTGTTCTCGTGTATGGAGCTCTGCCTCTAAGCACAGCCTGAAGCTGCTAGATTTCATCCAGAAAAGAGCTATCCGTCTGATTGGAGACGCGAACATCAGTTGCAACCTTGATAGTCTGGAGAGGCTGGGGATTTGCCTCTCTTCTGTAGATACTTCCACGGGAAGTGTTCAAGTGCTCAAGTGAGGTACTTTGCGTTATTTTAACAAAAAGAATACTTCCACCGTTTAGATCTTACTCTATTTCAAAAGTTATCAGGTGACCTGATAACTGGTATAGCTCGACAGGAGCTATACCAACTTGATGTGTAGACCCGAAAAATTATACAATTCTATAGGAGAATGCTTATACATTCTCCGATAACAGTGATAACAGATAACAGTTATATTACAGCTATGTAAAGCCTGTGAAGTCATCACAGGTTCTGAACCTCTCCTCTACATGGTTCATGACCATAAAAAAGTAGGAGTCGGAGCATTTCATTTCAAGGTAGCTACCCCAGTAGACGGTGAACATGGCTTGGCTTTCGACACTGAACGGCGTGACCAGAACTCTGTCACCGAGATAGGAATGAGCAAAGAAAACAATTTTAATTTGATTTCCTACCCTGGATTGGTACAGATGTCATCCCTCGAATCCTCGCCAATAGCAGCGTCTGACGAAGAACGTCCAATAACCTTACTTGAAGAATTACAAAACTACAAAACCGGTACCGAGGTACCAGAACTTTCCCATCGAAAACGTTTTTTAGACAAACGGAATTATTAGGTGACAGCGCGCTGTCTATTGTTTTACTGAACATTCAATCTCTCCGAAATAAATTGGATGAGTTGTATATATTCCTGGAAAGTTTGGACTTCCCACAAATAGTATTATTAACTGAACACTGGCTCAAAAATGATGAGCCTATTTATTTACCAAACTGTAACGTTATTTCCAAATATAGTAGAAAAACAGCAACTCATGGCGGAATTTTGATCTTGGGAAAAACCTCTTTAAATGATAAATTACATTTTACCAACATCACCAAATTTGATTATATACTACAAGAAAAAGCATTGGAATTTTCCATAAGTTTCAGTAAGAAAATCAATTTGTACATATTGTGCATTTACAGGTCACCGTTATTAGACCCTCATATTCTTATAAATGAATTGGAGTCAATTTTGAACGATTTTCCTATGAAATACAAAATAATATTAACAGGTGATGTCAATATCAATTTCAATGATAAAGAGAGTTATATCACACAGTCACTAATTAACCTCTTGACTGCTTTTGATTTGACAGTGCATGTGAAATCGGATACCAGAATATCACAATACAGTAGTACTGCTATAGATTACATATGCAGTAACTTAGATTCAAATCAAGTCACATGTTCGATTGCATCTGCAGGTCTCTCTGACCATGAGGCGTTTTTCTGCACAATAGGTAACATTGATTCAAAATGCAAAAGTGGAAAATATAAATATGGTAGGCTATATACTATATCCAACTATGATAGGTTCTATTTGAAATGTCAGCAAACGAATTGGGAATCACCTACAACATTAAAAGAAAGATTTCAAGTTTTACACAATAGCCTTCTTGAAATCTTTAATTATACTTTTCCAATTCGAAAGATTAAAAACAAACATAAGAAACATTGGCTCACAAAAGGATTAATGAATTCTGCAAGAAATATGAGATCTCTGTATTATATCAGAAAATATACAAATACAGATTCTTTCCATAACTACTACAATATGTACAGATGAGTATATCGAAAGTTGATAAAGTTAGCAAAGGAAAATTATTATGAAAATCGCATTGATAGTTCCACCAACAAATCAAAAGAGAGTTGGAAGATAGTAAATGATCTAGCTTGTGATCCACTAATAAATCTAGCAAACTTCAATGTTAATGAAAACCTAATCTTGTATGACACTAATATTGATGAATTCAAAGAAATGTTACATACAATTAAAAATAAAACCGCAACAGGATTTGATGACATTTCTGTTAGGATCTTTGAAAATCTTCCAGATAATGCTCTGAACCATCTAGTATCTCTGATAAATGGATCCTTCAAAGAAGGCATATTTCCACAGTTTCTCAAAACATCAATTGTCATACCGATCTATGAAGGTGGTGAAGTGAGCTCTCCTAGGAATTTTAGGCCCATTTCACTCATTCCTACGTTAGCCAAAATCATCGAAAGACTCGTTAAGAAAAGAATGTTTGACTTTTTGCAGGCGTGTGGATATATTGAGCATCAAACAGTTTGGATTTCAGTGCAATAAGAACACAAATGATGCAATTCTTTCACTTTTATATGAAATATATACTGAAATCAATAACGGGGAAGTTGCGACGGCTGTGTTTTGTGATTTATCGAAAGCTTTTGACTGTGTGAATCATGAGATACTGCTGCGAAAGCTTCACCATTACGGATTTAGAAATAAGGCACATTCATGGTTTACGACATATTTATCTGGCACAAGTAGTAAAAACAAAAACACAATGTCAAGCTTACGTAATATGCAATGTGGTGTTCCGCAAGGATCAGTCTTAGGTCCAATTTTGTTTTTACTATATGTATTTTCAGGAAGTTTCACACTATTCGCCGATGATATCACCATACTATGGCATAAAGATAAGGAAGCTGATCTTCAACAGGTCATCAATTCAGATATAATAAAGGTTAAAGAGTGGTTCGACTCAAACCTTTTATCCTTCAATATATTAAAAACCAAGATAGTGTCCTTCAAATGCGCAGTATCTGATATTTCTATCAACCACCAGATCATTGGAAACAGTGTGTTTTCTAAATTTTAGGACTATACATTGACAACGGTCTCAAATTTAATGAACATGTCAAAAACCTGAATGAAAAATTGTCCTCTGGTTGTTATGCTGTAAAAATTGCTGCAAACAAACTAGGTTACACAATCGCAAAGTCAGTATACTATTCCTTGATGGAGTCACATTTGCGATATGGTATCCTATTCTGGGGAGTGTACAGTGGAAATGTTCTTCAAAGTGTTTTTGTTTTACAAAAAAGAGCCCTGAGATACCTCTGTAAATTAAAATTTCGCGATTCGTGTAGAGTTCACTTCAAGCAACATAACCTTCTCACGGTAGTGTGTATATTTATACTTGAAACAGTGTGTCTCATTTAAACCAAATTTCATTACAGATAGTAGATATGCCACCCGCCAAAGTGACCATATCAAACTACCTTTACCATATTCCACTCTAGTTAAGGACTCCATTATATATAACGGCTGCAAGATGTACAACCATCTTCCAAATTATATAAAAAATATACAGTCCAACACTGGCTTCAGAAAAGCTGTAAAAAGAGTTCTTTCCGATAGAACCTATTATAGTTTGGAAGAATATTATGCGGATATAATAGACTAATAATAAATATACCAAAACTTTACATTTTGATATCATATACCTACTATTGTTTGTTACATTTTAAATTTTAAATGAGTGACTGATTGCTTTTTAACAATTCAATTTTATAAAGTAGTGACTACGTATACTATGTATACTAAGTGAATAATTATGTAAATGTTATTCATATAATTTAATTTAATTTATTTTATTTATACAGGTTTTGTCAACAAGATGTTATTCTTTGATAATAAAGCATATTTTGATTGATTGAGTCAAGATAAAATATACAGAGATTAAATCACTCCGTGGGATCTTCTGAAGAATCATTAACAACTCTGACTCATCCAAGAATATAACCTTTGCCTTCCTCTGGTCTTACTTGGTCTACTGCATCGATACCAAATGTATCAGGCATCGAAAAACCTAATGCGTTCGCTATTAGTATATCCAGCATATGTGGCCTCAACCTATACCCACCGACACAACGCAGCATCATTTTTTGGTACTTCTACGATATTGATGATACATCAGTGTTGCCTTACATTCTGGGAGGTACCGAATCCATTCTCACTTCCCCACCCTCAGACAGATACAAACTGATAAAACTGATGTAGTCCTTCTCGTCTGCTTTTGAAGAATATCGTTCGCGAAAAAGGAAAAACGAATGAAAGATCGGGAGAAATGATTGTTCTGTTTGCAGGAGTCCTTCATAGAAAGATGCCTTCACTACTCTCTAATTTAGAGATTATTCTGGGATAGTTCATTCCGGCTATCTTCAACATGGTGGAAATTTGTACGGGACAAATGCAGATTCTGTCATTTTTATTTTGTTACGCCTTGTCAGGAAGCAAGATTCTTGGACTCAGTGATCACCAACTGGATAGCTGTGGTTATTGGTTAATGACACTGGCACGCTTCTGAATAGATTTAGGATCCGGGTACCTGTTAGGCTAAAGAAAAGGACAACATCCCGTCAAAATTTGTTCTGCCTTATAAACAAAGAATATATACTAAAACCGTACATTTTGGGTTCATCCTCTTGTTATAATCCAAAGTCAGTACACTCGAGTACTTAAGAGCAGATCAGCAAACTAACTAAAGGCTATGTCAAAAGTGAATCTGAGTAACTTCTTCAATGTCTTTAATGAAGGAATCAAATTCTACTTTCAAATAATTGGCCATCAAAAATATGTGTATTTTTCTTCGATTTTCAGTAGCTACTGCAGCAAAACTAACCTCCAGACCACAGACTCTAAGCCTGTGATGGTACTGTTAGCAGGAAGAGTAGCCGGCTGTCACCTCAACCAGTTGGACGACGGAAAAACTCACCCCTACCCCGCTTATCTCACATCAGACGATAACCATGAAGACAAAGGCGATGACAACGATGAGGGTACCATATCTTCCAAGACCTACGTGGAGACTAAGCCCAACATCCTCAGTCCGGGAGACCAGATCATCATCTGGGTCGCTTCCAATATCTTCACTAGTCTCAGTTACACTGTTGCAGCTTCCACTTTGTCAAACAAGATCAGGCAGAAGTACTTTGGGCCGATTTTGACACTCGGAGATAATCCTATGGAGTTGTGTAAGGAGGGAACTGGTTTGATTTTGACTCATTACCATGTCAACGGAATGTCAGAGAATGGTACGAAGCCCCTCGCTATTGACGTTGTGATACATAGCCCAGATTGATTGTACATTCATGAATATATTTTTAAAAGCTTTACAGTTGAATGTGTGAATTCTTACATAAAATTATCTAAGAACAATTCGTTCAGGCCAATCTCAACTCACTACACAGTAGGTTAATGGACTGACACCTATCAGAAAACAACTACTCCTCTGGCTAATACCACGAAGGGCGTTGGATTATATCCGACAGGTGTCAGTGCAGGATTCTTCACAGAAGTTATTCCTGCATATGCTGTTGGCGATACAACTGCCGCAATAGATTTTCAATTATTGGAACACTTGCAGACCCCGGTTTCGGGCTGTTTGGCCACTCGTCACTATATGTGAAAGTTTTCTTTCCTTATACGAGGAATTGGGCAAATTTCGGATATGCAGTTGGTTACCTCGTTCACAGGCAGATGGGGCGACGACAAACCTGTTGTTTGTTGTATGCTTAAGCTTAGTTCGAGGAATGATACCCTAACGGAATTTGATTTTCAAAATTATCGGAAATCATCGACTTTATGTTGATGATATACACTACCTTGCACTGACGAGTAGCCAAACAGCCCGAAACCGGTCTGCAAGTGTGTTCCAATAATTGAAAATCTATTGCGGTAGTTGTATCGCCAACAGCATATGCAGGAATAACTTCTGTGAAGAATCCTGCACTGACACCTGCGGGATATAATCCAACGTCCTTCGTGATATTAGCCAGGGGAGTAGTTGTTTTCTGATAGGTGTCAGTCCATTAACCTACTGTGTAGGGAGTTGAGATTGGTCTGAACGAATTGTTCTTAGATAATTTGATTTATAGCCAGTCTTCAAGTATGCCCACTGACTATATGTGGAAATTCTTACATTTATCATATCAGGCAGTGAATGATTTGGAATATGATGTAATTATTGGAAATGAAATTGAATTACGAAGAACCTATTAGGCTGTTTCAAAAATTTTATACATGTTTATGAATCTACTTTAAACTGAGATATCGAAGTGAATACTCATCCAATTCAATCGAAATAAGCGTCATTTGAATCAGTGTACTTCTGTCAACGTAACACAAGTCTACTAATTCCATCAGCATATACATTTGATACTCGGGATTCGATAAAGTTGATGAAAGCCGTTTTGCCTGGTCCTGATTGGCGAATGTTCTACCGGTGAGAAGTACTTGAAAACATGGAGATCGATTGACGAGAGGTCTCGAGAGTATGGTGGGTAAGGCAGAACTTCGACGTTTGGCCCGGTTACAGAAAGCTGTAGTGAATCACAACAGTTGCTGACTACCATACATCAGAAAACTGTACACACCTCAGCAACTTTTGATGCTTTATAGAGCTCAGATCAGATCTTCTTTGGAGTATTGTGCTCATTTATGGAGTTTCGCCCATAAGCATACCCTGAAGCTGCTGTTTTCCATCCAGAAAAGAACCATCTGCCTGAATGGAGACCCAAACATCACTTGCTACTTTGATAGTCTGGAACATCGAAGAAAGGTGGAGATGTGTCTCTATTTCATAGATACTTCCACGGGATCTAAATCCAAAGTAAATCGCTACGTTCGCACAGGCACAGGAGTTTTCTGTAGCTTGTGTTTTGCTCTTGTAAAAATGATCTTTTCTGGTGGATTTCGCCTTCAGGGAGTGCCAGAGTGGCTCAACGGTGTCCAACAACTGTCCTGAACGTCTTCTGTTTTGTCCAGTTATTTTAGGTCGATTTAGGCCTGTATTTCGGAAATTTGGCATATCCAGCTGTGAATATGTATAAACTTTGTATTTTGGCATCAAAATTCACATATGATTCGACGGCCGCAACTTCAGAAATTGGGGGTCAAAATGATTGGTTCAGTAGTTTTCGCGTGAAACCGTAACAAACAAATTTACATTCGCATTTATAATATTTGTGGTGATTGTTTAATAATCCTGTGAATGAAATCTAATTCAATTCCATAACGGAAGTTTGGAATACAAACTGAATAGCAAAAAGTCAATGTTTGTGTTGGAAAGTTACTCCTTTGCATCATTTACACATCTTTGTTAAGAGTTAATTTTGAAATTACCTAATTGCTTTCTTTCTTTGGAAGATTCCCTACATTTTCATATAAAGATGGGGAAGTAGGAAGCCAAACCTTTTTTTTCCCTCTCTTTGGAATTTTTCAAAACGGTAACATGTCTTCAAATTCCATGTAAGAATAAAATCCCACATCAAAAACAAAAAATAGAACCTCAAATTGATATACGTCAGTTTTTAATACCACTTATATGTTAGTGATGAAATTTTTCCAACACATTTATTTATGATCATTATTGAAATATGTAAATTATGAATTATATAAATCATACAATTCGAACGATCATTCATATTGTTTCAGTTCTCTCATTAATCATAACATAAAAGTGATTCATTTAAAGAACGCCGTCCGTGGACCATAATACTGCCCACTCTGGCTTGTTCCGATGAAAAAACAAGTAAAAGTTCTCTCTACAGTTACAATCTGTTACACTTCCTGACGTTTAATGTTTATTTTATTCAAATTTTCGTTGATTTGCTCGAAAAATTAAAAATGCTAGTCAGCACTTCGATAGAAGTGTTGAAATCTGAAATCATGATATCGAACTTCATTAGTATTTCAAAGTATGTACGTCATTCATTTGAATTCAGTTGAGCAAGAGCAATTTCATAGTATCTTTAATTGGATCGTTTCGGTTCTCAATTAGAGTTTTGACTAGGAAAACAATGAGTAATGAAGTTCTAACTGCTCATCATTAACACATAGATATTTCAACATCATTTCAATAAGCAACCTATTAGATATACTTTTTCTATATGGATACCAATGGTTTATACATAATTTGACATAAATTAATTGCTTTCCTCCTTTTTTTGGAAGATTCACACATTTATTTTTGTATGAAGGTGGAGAAGTAGAAAGCCAAAATGTTTCCTTCCGAAAAATAGATCTCTCCTGAAAAATATATATATGGAATTGTATTTCCTGACATTATTATATCCGGTTTGGCAACATTTTTCTTTTTGGAGAAAACCGATGCCTGGGTTTTTGTGACATTGAATGAATCTCATTACGTACTGTCATCTATGACTTTGAATTTCACTAGTTCGGACTTCCATTGTCTAAATAAACCGATTTGACAATCGGTTGACTTATTGAGAAAAGACAAGAAATGTCCTTAGAATCCTTCTATAATTTGATTTGTAAATTACTATATACGTATGTTCATATGCATATGTATGTATATATGAGCATAGTAATCATTACTATCGATGAAGCTTTGAATAAACAAATATTTGATAATCGGTTTACTCATCAGGAAAAGTTAGGAAATATCCTAAGAATCCTTCTATAATTTGATGTGTAAATTACTATACACATATCTCCATTTGCACATGTATGTATATATGCGCACAGAAATTAATCATTACTACCGATGGAGCTTTGAAGAAACAAATATTTGACAATCGGTTCACTTATTGAGAAAAGACAAGAAATGTCATAAGAATCCTTCTCAACCCTTTGCCGTCAGGTGGTCCCGTCAAAGTACCACAAATATAAGATTTTGTGAGTAAGATTTTTGGGTAAGTACCATAAGTTATATTTTGACAACTTCTTCACAACTATCCCTTGTTGAAGGAAAATATTTATGCTTGTGGTACAATCAGGAAAAATCGAAAAGAAGAATCCAAAGACATAACAAATAAAAAATAAAATGCTTGGAGGTACTAGTCTCTGGAAGATAAATAAGGAAGGAATATTTTATCTAAAGTGGATGGATAATAAACCTGTATTATTTTCAAGTAATTTTCATGGTCCTGATGATGTCCAAACTGTTTCTAGAAAACGGCACGTGGATCAATCTGATATGTTCTTATCTTTATATGAAGCGAATAGGAAATCAAGAAAATGATGGCACCGATTGTTTTGGCACTTTTTAGACTTGAGCATTGTCAATGGTTTTATTATATTCAGAGACCGGACACCCACAAAAAGTCTAAATTTGAAAGATTTCAAGATTTCCTGCTGTAGCCGCAGGACTACAGAAAACGTTTGGAGGATGTTCCAAATCACTATAAGAGATCAGTTCCACCAGAAATAAAGTATGACAAATGTGCACATATGCCTATTCATGGTACAAAAGTCAGATGCGCACATTGTAGTTCACGTTCGGAGCCCCACCGAACAAGATGGCACTGCTCCAGTTGTAATATCGGACTTTGTTTGACCGAAAGGTCTAACTGTTTTTTCAAATTCCACCAAAAATTTAGATTTTTTCAAGTTTTGTGTATGATTTTCCTTATGGTTCTGATATGGAACCACATTTTTTTGTTAAATTTTGCAAAAACAAAACAATACATTTTCTTTTTAACATTTTTTGTTTGTTTTTCATAACACAAACAACAATTCAATTGGTACAATAGTGTATTTAAAAAAAAAATAATGTCGGCTTGAAAGGGTTAAATTCGATTTGTAAATTACTGTATAAGTATCTTTGTATGTATATATGAGCATAGTGGTGTATGCACCACTTTTGTTGATTTTCTCAACCGCTACATAATTGGCAAATATTTTACATACGTTTCAAAGGTAGTTAAATAATAATCTCTTACATTTATAATTTTGTTGAAAAATTGGTCTGATCAAAAAAAAATCTCTAGAAATGTATACTTCGAACCTTGAATAATGAAAAATAAATAAAAAAGGTTTGAGGTTGAAAATAACACAACTGAAATTCCAGACATCTTTGACTGTTCCAGTATCTGGAAAATATCTTGTTGAAGTCATACCTTCATGTTACTAAACTCCATAACGAGAAGCCATCACGTTCAAAATCAACTGCTAGATGAAAAATTCGCAAAACAACTCTGATTATATTGATTGTATTTACTTTTTTCTAGACAACTACTAGTGCAACTACTCTGAATTTTTATATTTTTATTTAGGTACTGATAGATGTAGAATTCATTTCCAATTCCTATAATTTACCAAAAATTTAATATATAGACGAAAAACTACAGGTTCATATTTTTGAATGTTTATCTAATTTGAAAATAACATTTGTTCGAAGGTGATTGACAATGTGATATTTTTTTATATACCCATTTATTTATCTAAATTTGACATATGTTATTTTTCAACTGATTAGTATAGGATTGTTCTACTTTTGTAAATATTGTGTATATTTAAAAAAAGCATTCTTTGAAATTTTTCCCCAACATGCATTGTCAAAAAGAACTTAATTTCTTGGAGAACAAAGTATATTTCTCTCTCTCTTTCTGTATATAATTGTATCAAATTGAAAAAGGTTATTTTTTTATCTATAGTAACATATGCTTATATTTATTTTTCACTAGACTTAGATACTTCGAATTTTCATATATTTAACCATGCACAAGGTATGTTCTTTTGAAATTTTCTTCATATCCATCATATAATTTTATTCATCTCTATGTGGGTTGTGATAATTGTATAAGAGAATTGAATAACTCCAAAATTGAAAGGAACCAAACTTCAAACGACATAATCATCATAGAAATAGACTATCAGCAGAAACCGATAAAAATTCATTAAACGTAAACAGAAGAATGTTTTTTTGAATGGACAAACGCGACAAATCCATCGATCACTCCTAATTTATTCAACATATACCGATGTGCAAAGTATAGAAAATGCATGTTCTTCCATCAACTGTAGCATCAACTAACCTACTTTCCTCTCTTTCCACCACACAGAAAATACGCTGAACACGTCTCTATCTTAGCTGCAAGAAGAAAGCATATATAAATAAACTACAATTTCTCCTATCATTCGTTAATTAGTGATTGAGTGGTGAACTGTTCCACGGGATTTAAAAAAAAACCATGACTTTGGTGAAGGTAAGCAGTCATTGATCCATCCTGATATTGAGATTAAGAGAGCGATGATTATATAATCGAAGACTTTGAGTTTGTAACTAACGGTGAGAGGAGAATCAATTTTTATTTAGCAAATTTTGCAGACATTCTAAATAAAATCATAAGGCAGTTGATTGTTTTTGAGAGAACGCTACTTTTTTTTTAAAGACGCCAGGAAAATGAAAAGATTTTTTAAGATGCTCTAGCTAACCACGGGAAAGAATTGTACTGATGAATTATTCAAGAACTCGCCCTTGTCAGATTTTCACTGAACCTTTTACAAAACTGTGACACGTGTTTCACAATACGTTAGCTTTCTCTGTTGTATGAACACGTCTGAGGAATAGAAAAACACGTGTTATGGTTTTGTAAACTGTGTATGTGTGATTGATGACTTGTTTATTTTGTGGTAATCCATGATCACTTCAATGAAATGAATAAAAATACTTTTGTCTAATTACTACTAGTTGATTTTATTTATATGACCGGTTTCGGGTTTGACCCCATAATTAATTATCATCTTTTTCCACTTAATATATTACACAGTATCAGAATCAAAATGGTTAACAATATAAACTCTTGATATCAATAGTGAATTTTATGAAGCAAGAGCTGAAACGATTCCTCTACGAAACCCTTCTTCACTTGGAAGGTTCAATCGCAGCTTGAGAAATGATTCTTATGCAGATTATGTGAAATATATTCTTCATAACGAGTCAGTAGAGAGTTTTTCTGAAAATTTTGAGAAAAAAATTGGATTAGATAATCTAGGAAACACTTGCCACATGAATAGCATTTTACAAGTGTTATTCATGACGAAAAATTTCAGAAACAAGGTTTTTATAATGAACGAGAACGAGAATGTTTCCTACTTATTCACTAAACTTAAACACCTGTTCATCCAGCTGCAGTTTCGTAAGAATGTATCATCTTTTCCTCCAATCGATTTCCTGGGGTCTTTGAAGTCCACTAGATACTCGGTAGGACAACAATGGTATGGTTCTGAATTCTTGGGGTTCTTGTTGAATACCCTTCATGGGCAAAACAATAGCAGAATCAATACTCCTGACTGCTCTGGATTGAATGATTCCGTACAGTATATCTCATCTTGTGTTTGTCAATCTTTTACTAGAAAAATCCTCACTTGTTCACTTTGTAGTAAATGTTCAAGAGGTAGCAAAAACATATGTGAATTTCTGGAACTTCACCTAGCGTTTATTAATATGACTAATAACCAGTCCGTGCAAAACTTATTGTTAAATCATCTGAAAATGGAATTTTTAACAAGTGGTGATCGACTGTATTGCCAAACATGCGCTAAACTAACTGACTGTTATAAAAAAACAAGTATAGCTGAGGCACCAGTCAATCTAATAATAACACTGATAATCTTCAAACAAGACTCAACCTCTGACGGAAGCACCAAACTCTTTCGATGGTTCGAAATAGATGAACACTTCAATCTAGCAGACCACTATTATAATATTCATACAGTCATTGTTCACTGTGGTTCTGGCGTTGAATTTGGTCATCATAACGCCTTGGTCAAAGACGAAACAAACTGGTTTAAGTTTGACCATAGCCGTGCCACGAAGTGTTCTGGCAATGTATTGAATTTATTGGAGCCTCTGGAGACACTCTACATTTTGTTTTACGAGAGAGAGGACATTAGCAGATCAAGATCTTCAGATGATGTGGTGCTGCAGGTTTTTCCGGGTTTTCCTGCAGCTGAAAAAGCAAATGCGCCACTGGAATCAATGAAGTAGCCCCGGAGCGCAAATTAATTTTTATTGTTGTTTTATAATTTCACCAATAAAATAATAAATATGTAGTAATACTGGAAAAATAGCAAGTCTTAGAATACCATATATACAAATGGAACAGCTGAAAGTTATTGATTCCCAAATATTTTGTGTACATGACTCTTTCTTCCAAGACGACTGATTGTAGTTGACATTAGGGCGACCACCCTATGCAAAATTCAGGGAGGGAAATTGGAGCCGATTTGATGGATCATTTCTAGAAATAATATCGCTCATTGTGTACGTGAAATTAAGGTAATGCACGGTACATTAACTCCACTCGACTGCATACTTTTACCAGCAAAATGTAATATATTACATGCACCGCGTCTTTACTAGGCCAACAGTATATCAGAGAAGAGTCATTTGCATTCTCGTACAATTAAGATTCCCATGATCAAACCGTGATGATACAAATATACTGTCAATGAAGATACGAGAAGCAAATACCAATTACAAGATTTACTTTCATTTAAATCGATTCCATCTGGCTTTAATAAGTAATAAGCAGAACAGTCATTATATATAGTGTATGATACACAAAGAATGCCATATTTTTCCATTTCGTGGTGATTCATCATAAAGGTTCAAATATTTACAAAATTTGAGAACTGTGTATGAAGGTGTTCTGCAGGTCTTAACAAAATATTGAATACTTTCAATAACGAGTGACACAACAGTTGTGAAAGGGAACCTTTCGAATCCTAAAACAGGAAAAAGTCGCAGGGGAACAAATCTGGTGAATACGGGGGCTGATGCATGATTACGGTGTTGTTTTTCGTAAAAAAATACAAGCAATGCCGGGTGAGCAGGTGCTCTATCATGATATGGAAAACCTGAATTGTTCTTCCAAAGTACCGGACGATTTCTTCGTATTGCTTCTCGCAAGCGGCTGATAACTTCAAGATAATACTCATTACTGACCGTTACTCATTACTGACCATTACTGAATTGATGAGAAAATTGCACTATACAACAAATTTAACCCGAATATGATTCATCACATCCTTGAGAAAAAACTTTTCAAACATGGCATTAACCATTTATACAGAAAAACCAACAGGTAAAATGAAAAGCTACTGACAAAAGAGAACATTTCCATAGCATATAAGACTGGTAACTCTTCGGGTGGACATATAAAGAACAATGAGTTGAAAGTGGACAAAAATAACAAATTTGGGGTCTACAAACTAACATATGGATCATACTCAATAGTTTATATAGGAAGGACTTCGAGGAATTTCAGAACGAGAATTTTCGAACATGAAAGTTTTGAACCAAACAAAACGATTTTCACCTATGCTTGCCAATTTAGGTGAATAACTACGGTTTCATCATGGATCATCACATATCAGTTATACAGAAAGTAAAGGACAAAAATTAAACCTGCCGAAATTTCTGGAAATCAATAAACGCAAACTCTCAAATATTGTTTCAAACGACCAACAGGAAGTTACTTACTCACCATTGAAAAACTTGTTTTCATGAAATGTCAATAATTAATATATTTATGAATGACCTGTTTTCCTGGAAGTAGAGTTGTATCGTTACTATTTTTTCAAAATATACTTGTTTCACCACAGTTTATCTAATTGAGTTTTGTAGGTACCTATTTTTATATAAAACACATTGTAGAATAACTTGATGTACTAGTCCAACTGATGAGGTTATGGTGTAGCAAGAGGCGTATCAATCTAGAATATTCGAGGAAGTTGAGTTGGCAATAGGGTTTTCACCATATAAGATTAACTACCCCCTGCCACAAATGTCTGACTTTGCTGACAGAATGTCTTTCAATTCATTTGAAATCGACAGTGATGTATCACGATTCAATTCTACGACCGACCTTGTTTCTACCTAAAGTGAAAAACTTTTTCAAATTTGCCCCGTAAGACTAGTTGCATATCATCTACCGGGAGTGGAAATAATAAAGAATATAGAAGTAAATCTAGACATTCAAATACACCTCTCTCGATCAATAGAAGCCAGAACCCACAAGTACAAGCATTAATTAATCTGTTTTCAAAGTAGGTCTTATAATCGTTAATCTATTTTTTTATCATTTGATAAAACAGGTTTCAGGATTTCATCTCACTGATAAGTTTTATCAGGATTGTTTTTCCACAACAACTACTACCAGATCTGTTTCATCAGAAATTGAGTCTTTGCATTTGTCCAATATTTTTTAAATTAATGACTGAATATTTCTGAATATGACGTGACCACAAGTATCCGGAATACTTGCATAAATCAACTTGGTAACGCCTTTTATTCAAAAAAATCTGCAGTTGTACCAATATATTTTGTCTATCTTTCAACACTACAAACAGTTTCAGCACAGCAACTCTGCAGAATGGAAGCCTGAAAAGAACCATAATTCACCTAGTTATTTCTCTTTCTATACTACGCGAAACTGAAGAGAGTAGTGAATTGAACATTTGAACACATTTTTTTAATGACACTCATTCATCAAAATTTTCAGCTGTATTGCAAATCGTTTTTCAACATTTGTTTGATGGTTTGCAGTGAAGGTATTGATTGGTGTGTGTTTTGTTTCGATGAACATTTGTAGTTGACTATTCTGTTCAATCTTTGTTATGAACTTCATTGTTCATGACATCGTTAACATATCTCCATCAAATTTCGAACCATTGCGGTGAATTTCAACGAATTTTCCTTAAAATTTTTGAATGAAAATCCCCAATTCTTTTTCATAAAAGTCAATCCCAAAGTGGAAAAAAGTTTTGTCTATGAAGAGCTTCAATTTAGAGCTATCATTCATATTCGTTCGATGTTTGGGATTTGAGTTAATTTCCAACCTGGATCTTACAGTTTTATTAACAGATACATTCGTGAAAAGACATTCAACATCGAAGCTTAACAGAACATCATCATTTAGTGTTTTATGTTAGTTTATGGAGTGGATTGTATTTTTCAGAAAACTGTTATCATTTCCTGATATCGGTTTCAAAATTTCTGAACGCTGTCTTGCTAATTTTTGACAAAAAGTCCATCTGAACTCACAATGGGTTCTGTAGGAACATAAAAATTGGCAATAAATGACTTTTGTTCAATAAAGTTGTGGATGGTATCTTTTCTCATAGAGGAGAGTTTTTTCTGTTTCAGATTACTTTCCTCTTCCTAGTTGTATCACAAATAGTACTGGCATACCCTAGGATAATTTATCAGCAGCACACCCAAGAGGACGATCATGAAAGTAATGCAGTGCAATATCCGCAATTCTATGGGAATCCCAAAATAGATGTAGGTGCTGATCATCAAGAAACTGTTCAGGTAGCTGATAGTCATGTAGTGGCAGGAGAATATGATCACGCTGAGAAAGAGGAACATCATGTGATTGAATATTATGTGAGTTTCGAACGACTTTTTCCAAAATATCTTTTCTGCATGAAAACAACTCGAGATTTAAATTGATTACTTGTTCTGAAAGAAAAACCTCGCATACTGATAATGATAAATGAAAGATGGTTTTCAGTTTTGATAATACCTGCCAGAAATTAAAGTTCCAATCCAACAGTAGAATGGAATGGCGTAGCTCTCTAATATTAGTCGAAATAATGTTTCATTCAGTATTCATTTTAATCTTATGAAATAGATAATTGATAATTTAGTGCTGAGGCTACAAAACCAATATAAACATACGATTGTTTTCCACTTTTCCTTTTTTATATTTTCCATATTTGACTTGATGAGGCAACAGTTTCCAAATTTTGAAGTGATAACTTCTTATGGAAGGGTAAACCGCTTCGTTACTTAACGCGTAATGGCGCCAGTTTGTCTGGCTTCCCTTCCTATCACGCATACGTCAGCGAAAGGCAGGCTCTTCCTCTCTCGTAGGACAGATGCTCAGTGTTTGGTGTGTGTTAGACATATACTGTTGACAGAATTATAAAAATCCTACCAACAACCCCGTAATATTCTTTCATTATGTAAAACGTGGCTTAAAAATGATGCTACTACATTTGTGCATGTACATCATCAGTATCATTATTTAATCCTACAAAAGTAACAATTGGCTTAGCTATAATATATGTACACACACAAAACAATCAATAAAATATTTTATTAATGCATAACCTATCCTTACATCATCAGATATACATAAAAGTTAAGTAATAACATAAGCTTTTCTCAAGTTGAACAATTTCAATATTGAATACTTCCATTCAGATTACTTTAAATTATCACTTCTGTCGGGCGTCACAAGACGCACAGGTTTTTTTATATTGTGTTTTTTTAGCTCATAAATTTGACCAATTCGCACAGTTTTTTTACTACATACACTACTCCCAAAAGTAACAGTTGAATTTTATAAGAGAAAAAATTGTTATAAATGCCTCAAATCTAATTTCAACAAATATGTTAATTCAAAAATGTTTTTGAATTATAAGTATGAAAAACCATGAACCATTAACCAAAGGGGTATTTTGTCTTTTGATTTACACAAATTTGGAATTTCAGCCTCCAAGGATGAGAAGTGTGAATCGCTACTTTCGCACAATAAAGGCTGTCTAAGCCTTAAGAAATTTATTGTATTGCTTGTGTTCTGTTCTTTTCCATTTTATACATGTATAAACAATTGATGAATATGAGTACAACTTTCCGTTTGTGATTCATTTTAAAAAGTTGGTTTTTGATTATAGAGTAGATATATCTGTCTACTAGCTTCAAATGGTAATCAAACAAATTTATTGATAATTCAGTTTTGAAGACAATTTGACTGAATATAAATATCAACATTTTGATACTTCTATTATTTTTAAAATATAATCAAATGCAATGTAAAATTAGAAAACTTTGTTCAGGCTAGTCTTGACATACCTACACTGTAGGTTGATGGACTGAACCCTATCAGAAAACCACTACTCCCAACTGTTCCCCTGGCTAATATCACGAAGGGCGTTGGATTATATCCAACAGGTGATAGTGCAGGAATCTTTAAAGAAGTATTTCCTTCATTTTTGGGAAAGAAAGTTTTTGGATTTCTACTTGATACAAAAAAAAGGATCAGGGAATCTTCCAAATAAAGAAAGGAAGTAATCAATTTGAAAATGAGTAACTCTATACATGGATGTGTAGATCATACAAAGAAGTAACTTTCAGACAGAAACTGAAAGAAAGTCCTCCTGAAACAGCTACTTTAATATAAACATTGAATTACACGAAAGAAAAAAATTCTTTTGAAACAAATACTTCTATATGAACACTGAATTATACAAAAGATACTTTTCTCTACTCAGTAGAGAAAAGTATCTTCTGTATAATTTACTGTATACTCAGTAGAGAAAAGTATCTTCTGTATAATTCAATGTTCATATAGAAGTATTTGTATCGAAAGATTTTTTTTCTTTCGTGTAATTCAATGTTTGTATGAAAGTAGCTGTTTCAGGAGGACTTTCTTTCAGTTTGTGTCTGAAAGTTACTTCTTTGCATGATCTACACATCCATGTATAGAGTTACTCATTTACAAATTGATTACTTCCTTCCTTTTTTTGGAAGATTCCCTCATCCTTTTTTTGTATCAAGATGGAGTAGTAGAAAGCCAAAAACTTTTTTCCCAAAAATTGATCACTCCTAAAAATGTAACCCCTTCAATTCATATTTCCTTTATATGCTGTTGACGATACAACGGCTGGAACCGATTTTCAATTATAGGAACGGGCACATTTGAAAATCGATTCCAGTAGTTTGTTAAGTTATCCGTAAAAGGTACCTATTTATTGTCGCTTGTCCACCTCTAATAGCTCATATCGAGATCCTAAACAACCACCCGATAGCTGCTGCCACTAACGGAAAAATTAGAAACCTTGTTGGTCCTTGATCAAGGTATTTTATTAATTTTCAGTTGGGAATTGACAATGATATTCGAACTGTGAATTCAACTTAGGGATTTTCGTAAAACGCTATAAGCAGTTGTAATTCACATGTTCACAGAAACGGATTCGTAATAGTGCCGATTTGAAAGGTTGAGAATTCCATTTTCTTATTTCTTCGGAGGATATTTTTATCTGTTTTTTCCAACTGTATATGAAAACGTCTTCGAATTATCAGGGTTCGATAATCGAAGGTGAGATTTCAAGCATTATTCCTTGTGTCATCACAGGACTACAATATATTTCATAATACGAGGAATCCAACAATAATTCAATTTCAGTCATTTTTTTTTAATAACTTGTGTACCACCCAGAAAAACCCGATATTACTATACGAACAGTCATTTGGGGACAAGGAAATGAGGAAATGTCACATGTGTTTTCATCCTCTTCCTTGATGGAGTAGCGCAATAGTGCCCTATTACAGCTGGCCGTTTGGAATCGAGGCTAACCACCGCATAGCGGCATTAACGACTTTTCTTTTGAGTGAAAATTAAATATATATTTCTTATACCAATTCCATCACATTTCACATTACCAATATCATGTCTTCCGGTCAAGTTTCTCTTCAGAAATTTCTAACTAGAGAATAAGTCTTCCCCCTCGTTGTGCAGGAGATTGGAAAGGTAGTTTTCTTTTTCCCAAACACCCTGTTCAGTTTTGTCTGTCGTGCACAACCTCCCTCCGTGGTTGGCTGGTATTTGTTAGTGTAGGTTTTTCTTGCGCATTGCCAAACCCTGTGTAGAAATATGTCATTTGCCAAATTTTGAGTTTTATTGGGGCATTATTGTTGCTATTACGTTATACAGGGTGTCCCTGGACTTCCTCTTTTCCTCTCGGGAATGTATAGATAGGGTCAAAATATCACCAGTACTTCATATAACTTTTTTTCCTAAAATCCTTCGTTACCAAGTAACGGGCCCTCGAAGTTACAAAATGAAAAATGTTTTTCTTTGATAACTTTTCAAGTGAATATTCAAAATCATCCAAATTTTGGTAATTGACTAAACAAATGAATTCCTTCGATGAGCTTTCATGCAGGAGTCAGTTGTTTTGCTACAAAGTCAGGAACGGACTACCCCCGATGGCCCACACCCCAAAACTTTGAAATGACAGATATTTTTCAATATTTTTCAACAAATTAAGGTTACTTGGACAATTTTATGAATAAAAGTACTCGTGTGGAAAGTCGATCGGAGCAACGAGTCTTGATAAAAATGTAGTTTCACTCGACGACATCAAACCCGCTCGTCCACCATTATTTGAAATGAATAATTATCAAAGCAGAAATAATAATGATAACGTTAATTCAACAACATTTATCCTGAGATGTCTACCATTATTCGAAAATATTAGTTTTTAAGGAAAATGGAAATGATAGGTAAAATGTTCATAATCAATTTTTATAATGCAAACACGTTTAACTAACGAAACTCAAGAGCCTCAAGAGCAAACAGAAATAAAAAATCCGCTACAGAAACTGCTCGATATGACCACCTTCTCTCTCTATACATTTTCTTAGTCTGCGAAGACACCCTCTCTGTACTTGAAATAACATTCCAGGGTCGTTTCGTATGGCTTCACAATGTAATGTTATTCTATTCAACAATGCATCTCTTGTGTGAATAGGTGTAGCGTAAACAAGGCTTTTTAGATGCCCCCACAGAAAGAAATCCAATGGATTCAAATCCGGAGACCGCGATGGCCATGAATATGGCCCACCTCTACCAATCCATCTATTGTGGAAAATATGGTTCAGATGGTCACGCACAATCAAACTAAAATGAGGAGGAGCGCCATCATGCATAAACCACATATCTCTTCGGGTTTGCAATGGAACATGTTCCAAAAGTCCATTCAAATCGTTCTGAATGAACTCCAAATAACGTTCTCCATTCAATCGGTCCTGTAGAACGAATGGTCCTATAAGATGGTTTCCTATGATACCAGCCCAAACATTCACGTTGAATTTCCGTTGGTGTTTGGTTTGCAATATCCCATGGGGATTTTCTTCGGCCCATATATGGAGATTATGAGAGTTGATAACTCCATCTCTACTGAAACCTGCTTCATCAGTGAATAAAACTCGATTAATAAAAGTCATATCCTCTCTTTGCCTATCCATGAACAAATTGGCATATTCCAGTCGTGCTGGAAAATCTTGAGGTGTCATGGCATGTACCTTCTGGATGTGAAATGGGTGGAGCAGTTGTTCCCTAATTATTCTATGAATAGTGGACTTGGATGTATGGAACTGTTCTGATAGATTTCTGATGCTCATTGAAGGATCATCAGCGACGGCTTCCAAAATATTTTCCTCCAATACAACGGTACGTACAGTCCTAGGAGCGCCCTTACCACCTCGTTTTGGCAAAACTGTACCTACAATAATATCGAAATAAAAAAACGTGCTCAAATTAATTATCAATTATTACATACCTGTCTCCCTCAAGCTGCGATTGACAGGCTCGAATGTTTCTCTTGACGGTACCGTTCGATTGGGAAAATGCTCGGAATACAGACGACGAGCTTCTGCAGCATTACAAAATGCTCGTCGATAAAATACATGCATATCTGCATATTCATTGAATGTAAACTGTTCGGCCATATCAAAAAAATTCAAAATATCCTATAGAATATTGACAATACAATGATAGTCATATGACAACGCACCACTCAACAAAACAAAATCGCATTCCAGTTTCTCATTTTTCATCAAAACTTTCTAGAAGGTTTTTTTGTCAACATCTGTGAAAGAAATATTATTCCCTGGATATTTTTCACCTGATCATGTGCAGCCGTTTTTGTAGTTCATTCGTTTGCTTTTTATTAGTATAGTAAATATTTTTTCCGATGTGCGTTTTTTCAGCTAAATTTAGATTCGTGTTAATTTGAAACATTCGAATGTTGAGTTTCATGAGATTCAGATAACTGATCAACACGAAACGTGATTATTCCACACGTATTATGTACATACAAAATATGGAATGAATTCGATATTTCATAGTAGAGTAGCTTGTTAGTTTAAAAACACCACGAATCTACAGAACTTGATATTTCTTTTGAAAAAATATCTGCTATCACAATTGTGACTTAAACTTCGATATAGGTACTGTACTTTTTGTTTACGACTTCATTTTAGCATACTTTGTATTATTCCTGTTATAAATGTTGTTGAATTAACGTTATCATTATTATTTCTGCTTTGATAATTTTTCATTTCAAATAATGGTGGACGAGCGGGTTTGATGTCGTCGAGTGAAACTACATTTTTATCAAGACTCGTTGCTCCGATCGACTTTCCACACGAGTACTTTTATTCATAAAATTGTCCAAGTAACCTTAATTTGTTGAAAAATATTGAAAAATATCTGTCATTTCAAAGTTTTGGGGTGTGGACCATCGGGGGTAGTCCGTTCCTGACTTTGTAGCAAAACAACTGACTCCTGCATGAAAGCTCATCGAAGGAATTCATTTGTTTAGTCAATTACCAAAATTTGGATGATTTTGAATATTCACTTGAAAAGTTATCAAAGAAAAACATTTTTCATTTTGTAACTTCGAGGGCCCGTTACTTGGTAACGAAGGATTTTAGGAAAAAAAGTTATATGAAGTACTGGTGATATTTTGACCCCATCTATACATTCCCGAGAGGAAAAGAGGAAGTCCAGAGATACCCTGTATAGGGTTAATAGTAAATCTGTTGGCGCCCTTGGAACATAAATCATTTGTATAACTCACCCCCCTCTCGCTGTCTAAAAGCTAGCTGTGAGCTCATCCCGTTTATATCTGAAATACCCCACATATGAACTGATGATTGGATAAGTAAGGAAAAGAAAAAAATAATACGTAACAAGTTGTATGGCCAACATCATATGCAGAAAATGTTTCTGTGAAGATGTCTGTCCTGACAGCGGTCGGAATTAGCCTTCATGGTATTAGCCAGAGGAATAGTTGTTTTCTGAAAGATGTCAGTCCGTTAACCTACAGTGTAGGTGAGTCGAGACTGGAGTGAACAAACTGTTCTTTGAGTTGAATTGATTTACAGCCAGTCTTCAATTATGCCTACTGTATATATGTGAAAATGCGATGTTGTTTCTGTACTGAAAAATTAATAATTTATTGATTAACCTTCAATCTTTCACTGACGAAGAGTTCTTGATTGATAAAACGTCGACTAGAAGTGCAATATAATAACTTTTGGCAAATTTATCACATATGGATTTAGTTGAAACGAATGTATGGCATATTTCAACACGAACATCCAGTATAATTTCCTTCGAAAATGTATGCTATAATGAATCAAAATATTTGATGTTTTGTCTCTCCTGTATAATGATCGTAGTAAATTCAGAAACTTGAATATTACAACATTCCGCACGACTTTTTTCCTGGTTGTGAAAAAAATCAGAATTAAATGATGATTGCTTGAGTAACACATAACGAATTAATATGGTGCGATTACTCGAAAACGATTAAATGCTTCCTCATTGAATCACTGCGCTTTCCATTTATTTTAATTCGGTTACGGAAACGTGCATGTAAAATGGAACTCGTTTCTTCATTTGCCCCAGTGAGCATCTGTCGAGAATTTCTTCCACTCATTGAACATATGTCAGTCCGAATAAAGACGTGGTTGAATTCAAAGAATGACTTTCTTTTGGGAAATTTACATCTCAACATTCCTGCGTTAAAGGTTATTAACTCACGGGTACAAAAGTAGTATTTGTAAACAATATAATGGAAGTGAAGTTATTAGATTCACTATCATCACACACCCAAGGCTTAATGATGATGAAGACGTGAAGATTGGATAGGGAGAATGTATAATATGTACCGTTATCGATGTCGAAAATATCATAAAAATTTTCAACAAAAATGAAAAATCATGATAACTTTAATAATATAGATATGTACTTATGTGATTCACGGATCAACACAAAATTTGACAATTCTTCAGGTCGTAATTAGACGGAAAAAAATATACTGCATGAAAAAGTTCGCTTTTTTATTTAGGAAACTGTTTGAACGATATTTTTCAAAATCTGTGGATTCAATTTTTAATTGAAAATGAAACCATTTGAATAAACAATTTTATCATTTTTATTAAGTTTTGCAATCAAAATAACTCACAAAAAAGTATAAAATAATTTAAAAGTGCACACTACTACTTTTTCTTCTATGTTCATTGGTACTATCTCTCAATAAACGCCATCATGTTTTCATTGTATTGGCCTTGATAACGTTGTTCGAAGCTCATAATGTCCTGGTGAAAACGTTCTCTTTGCTCTTCTGAATACGCTGTCACATTGTTTTTGAATTTAACTAAATGAGCATGCATCATATTATTATGTACTTTTAATAACATCCTGCAGCCCATGCCTAAAATTTTTTTAGCATATTTTCTACTTGTTTTTTGTAGTTTACGGCTTTATTTCCAAAAAATCAATAAACGACTGCTTTAAAACTGTTCCATCTCCTTTTTCAGTACGATTCAGCAACGTTGGAAACTTTTCATCGGCGAAAATCTGTCTGATTTGCTGACCAATAAAAACCCCAGCTGTAACCTTTGCTTCTGATAACTTCGGAAAAAAAATTCTCAAGTATTCAAAAGCTTCTGAGGTTTGATCCAGTTTTTTAACAAACTGTTTCATCAACCCTAACTTAAGTGGCATTAACACTTTTTCCACTTCAACAATTGGCTCAAATTTTACGTTTTCTTTCCCGACACAAAGTTTTGTTCTCACAAGCCATGACCGTTGAGTATAATGCTTAGCAACCGCTCTGCTATCCCATAAGCACAAATAACACGGATTCTTTGTATATCCGCTTTGAAGTCCCATCAAAAATGCCACCATTTCAAAATCTCCAGTCAGCTGCCAGTTATACTCGCAATACTTTACAGCTTCAAGCAAAACACTTTCATAATTTTCTTTAAGATGTAATAAGTGAGCGATTGGAAGAGATGTGAATTTATTTCCCATCTCTTCCATTTCCCCCAGCTTTAAAGCTTTTTGTGGAGCTGTCAATGAATAAACGCCATTCGCTAGGAACACAAGGTATGTCAATTTCTTCAAACATACCTTTTATGTCATTGCAAAAGCAAAGTCCATCTTCTTTTGTGAAAAATGTTGAGAATGTTTCATGTCTTGTCTTTCATGTGATATTAACATCATCGAGCAAATTTGTTTGCGAGAGCCCGAAAGCTCTGCCTTCCTTTTTGGCAAATTTGAATCTCTAATCAAATCATTAAAATCTTCTGTAGTGATGAAATGATGTTTTGGTTGTTCTGGTGTCGGTGAAAAATCCTTATCGGAATTACTTTCATGAGAACTAAGAGATGAGCTACTTTTCTGTTTTAATTTTTTCATCGGCTCAAGTACTGGTCGTGTCAGATCGTGTGCGACTGGAGCAGAAGAAGATTCAAGATCTGGATATTCGATAGGTTTTGCATTTTTACCCCGGATTCACAATGGAAAAGTAGTAGTCGTTAACGTGGTCTTTTGGTTCCCGCCAGATTCTTGGTATTGCAAGTTTCATAGAGCTTTTCTCACCTCGATACCAACCTAAAATATGGAAATAGAAATTAGTATAACACATATATAACAAAATGCATCAGCATCATATTTACACTTTCTTGACGACATTTTTAGTTATTCTAGATTTGTACAAAACACTTGATCGTTGTTTGTCACTCTAGTGCCATCTATCAGCACTGTGTGAACGTTAAAACCCTACTCTGATTGCGCGGTATTTTTAAATGTATTAAAAATTATCGAAATTTATTAAAAATTCAAAAATTAGTATTATCATTACTACAACTATTACAAAGGCAAACTTTATACAAAAAAAAGGTAGTTTCTTTTCGTTTTTGTTCATAATTCAGCAGAAAATCATAAAATAGACTTCAGGACAAAGAACGAAAATCATTTCATAGAGTCTTGATTATTTCCCTCAAAGTATACAAACGATGATATGTTCAACCGATCCAAATGACCATACATCGATCGCAAGCACATATACTTCCTATTTTTCGAAGTTTCAGTTTGTATTATAGTTATTATAGTAGCGATTCACGTTAGATTTGAATCGCTGGAGATTAAATTCATTTGAAAACACGTTCTCAGGAAGTTTATTCCACATACACGCAGTTCTCTAAATGAAAGAGTTTTTGAGCAGTGAAGTTCGAGGTGTACTGAGTTGAACCTTAAACCGATGAGCAGCCACAGTCCGTCGTATTTCTGATATATCCTATTCTTGGTGGAATCAAATGTGCCAAGTACATGAACACTTCCCGTGAAAGTATCTATAAAACAGACTATCAAGGTTGCAAGTGATGTTTGTGTCTTCATTAAGGCGGATGGCTCCTTTCTGGATGGAATCCAGCAGTTTCAGGGTATGTTTAGGGGCGGAGCTCCATACATGAGAACAATACTCCGAAGAAGGTCGTCTGATCTGAGCTTTATGAAGCATCAAAAGTTGATGAGGTGTGTACAATTTTCTGGTTCGAAACAGTGTTTCATGTTTTTGAGAAGCAGCATTTGCAATTCTAGCGACATGATTGTGCCAAGACATATTGGTGCCCATTTTAACCGCCTTACAAACTTATCGAAGCAGAAAGCGGAATTGTTTGTCCTCACATTATTATATCCAGTTCGGAGGCATTTATCTTTTTGGAGAAAACCGATGGATGAAAACCGATGCAGCATTGAATTGAACCTGGGTACTTTCACCTCAATTCAAAATCACCTCTAGATCCTCATTAAGATATGCAACCTCCTGCTGCCGATGACCTGGAATCCAAATGGAATGACAAAACAAATGTCCTGTTGTCAGCTGTCTCCAATTAGTCGTTGATATACAATAAAAAGAGAGTTGGTGACAATATTGATTCCTGGGGAACACCAGCGTTGATAATTAAAGTATTCGAGAGGTATCCATCGATGGGCATTTGTAGGAAATGTTCTTTCAGGAATCTGATTCGACAAGCCATAGCATCGAACTTTGGTCAGCAAATCCTCATGCCACACACGGCCAAAAGCCTTAGAAATATCAACGGCAACAACTCTTTACTCTTCATGTTTTTACGTTTTCTACATAATGATGTTATGATTTTTTGATTCGTTTGATTCGTTGATTCGTTTCAAAATATTTCATTTGACTTTTCTAAACTTGAACTTTCCTCTGGGTCAACCTTTCATCATTTCACTTTCAAATTATCTAAGAACAATTCGTTCAGGCCAGTGTCAACTCCCTACACAGTAGGTTAATGGACTGACACTTATCAGAAAACAACTACTCCCCTGGCTAATACCACGAAAGGCGTTGGATTATATCCGACAGGTGTAAGTGCAGGATTCTTCACAGGATTATTCCTGCATATGCTGTTGGCGATACAACTGCTGAAATAGATTTTCAATTATTGGAACACACTTGCAGACCGGTTTCGGACTGTTTGGTCACTCGTCGTTGTTTTCTGATAAGTGTCAGTTCATTAACCTACTGTGTAGGGAGTTAAGGCTGGCTTGAACGAATTGTTCTTTCAGATTATTTGATTTATAGCCAGTCTTCAAGTATGCCCACTGACTATAGGTGAAAGTTTTCTTTCCTTATACGAGGAATTGGTCAAATTTCGGATATGCAGCTGGTTACCTCGTTCACAGGCAGATGGGGCGACGACAAACCTGTTGTTTGTTGTATGCTTCAGCTTAGTTCGAGGAATGATACTCTGACGGAGTCGATTTTCAATTATCGAAAATCATCGACTTTATGTTCGTGCAAACTTTGAGATCAACACGAAAACGAACATGTTTTTATCTAAAATGTAATTTGGAATAACGAACACGTCGGCGAATAAAGTTCGGCCCTGGAATGCCCTGGCCTGGTCAAGTTAGAATTAGGGAGGAGTTTGTATTTATTTCATCGAGCGAAATCGCACTGCCATCTGGCGGTATACGTTTTCGTAACTAAAGGCTAAAGTTGAGTTGAGACTGGCCTGAACGAATTGTTCTTAGATAATTTGATTTATAGCCAGTCTTCAAGTATGCCCACTGACTATATGTGAAAATTTCACTTTTATATTGTGTATATTTTTGCTCTTATGACTGAATCATAATCTGTTTTTATAGTAACTTGATTATCTGCTACTCCGTTTGAGATTTATAATATTGTAATTTTTCATGCAGCATGATTTGTTATGATTTTGAATGAGCATTTATTTGGAGTTTTTGAAAATTATGATTGATGATTATGTTACTATTACGTTACGTTACTATTCTTTATTCATTCTTGGTTCAACTACATTATCAATAATTTTGAAATTTCAGGCACACCCAAAATACACATTCAAGTACGGCGTAAACGACTATCACACAGGAGACATCAAAAGCCAACACGAATCCCGAGATGGCGACGTTGTGAAAGGGCAGTACTCTCTTGTAGAACCAGACGGTTCTATCAGAACTGTGGAATATACTGCGGACAAACACAGCGGTTTTAACGCCGTGGTACACAAAACGGAACCCACCAAACACATCGAAAGTCCTCAACAACAAGAACACCACTTGGAAAATCATCAGCAACAGGAGCAGTACCAACCTGACCATCATCAACTTCTTAGAGGACATCAGCAGATCCTTGGGGATATTGAACAAATCAACGGAGCACATGAAGAACTTCCAAGCGAATACCAACAAGTTCCCGAAGTACATGAACAAGATGGTGACGATGAAGGCCAATATACTCAAAAGCATTATTAGATATTGTCGGCAGAATTTGATACGTAGATGACTGAAGACGAAGTAGTATGCATCGATTTAGTTATTAAGTTATTGGACTAAGTATTATTGCTTTTTATGAAAAGTATCAATGTCCTGATAGCAGTGCATGAAAGCATGTATGATTTATATTGTGTACACTAATGACATAATAATTTTCAAAAATGCACTACTTGTATTCTCTTGCGTGTGCTGAATTCTCAGCTTTGGTTTGAATAACTTTTGGAACCATTCCAAATTTTGGGTATCGATTTACAACAGAGTCTTAATGTTGATATCGTTAAAAAATAGTAATAATACTAGTGAAGTTATGTTGTAACGATAATTGCGAGTGATTGTTCACAATATCAGAAGTCAGGAAGAGGTGATATTTTGTTTGTTTATAATTATGCACATCCTGGAACTGAATTGTTTAAAAAAATGAAAATTTGAGCAGTATTATATTCGCTATCATCGAACTATTATTGTTTAAGAAGTAATATTCAAATTACATTCAATCATTTTTGTTATTTAGATTTGTATTTATTGTTATTTTTCTGATATTTTGTTATAAATGAATACATTTTATTGAATTATATTTTGGTTAACTGAAATAACGTCATATTTTTCATTTCTTTTTAGTACTGATTTTTCACGCACTTTCTGTAATGGCGAGTTCGCGCGTACTTCCCGCGCGATTTGAGTAACACGGCTTTGTTTTGGCGCTTTTTGATGCTGTGTGCCATATCTTTGGTAAATATGTTTTCTCTTCCTTTCTGTTGAAGTTCCCTTGGAGTGTATGTATTTATATGGCTTTAAAATACATTATTGTTGAATAATGATCGACGTTGCTAGTCTCTCGGTATTTTCGAAAAGGATCTTGTGTTCCCCGTCGGATAAATTATGTTCAGCGACTTCAGACTTCAAAGTCTGTCCCAATCGGCAACTCCGCTTGTGCTCGACTAGGCGGTTACTAATGCTCCTTTAAGTCTGACCGTGAGAAACAGTTACAAGAAATTCTGTGGTCATCTGAAGTCACCCAAATCGCGCGACCAAACTACTGAGGATGACTGTCACAGTTGCAAGTGAAACGTTTGTAGACTGTAAACAAAAAAGTCTTCGGCAAAACTTGGAAATCAACATTCCCATATCAACAAATGTGTTCAAAAAACCAGTGGGGTATTCATAAAGGGGATATTAATGAATATGAGAAAGAGAGAATAATCAATCATCAATATTTTGAAGTCATTTATCTTTGTCAATCCTAGAATGCAAAGAACAGATTTCTGTGAGAAAACAACTACTATCATCATCATATTGGGCGGCTGAATTATAATCATTTGTAAACGTCTCCCGACGTGTCGGTTTGTCTGTCTGCAAGCGATAAATTCAAAAACTGCTGAACGGATTTCCATTATTTTCACTGATAGCGTGAATCAAGAGAAATAATCATTTTTGGTTGGAATATGAGGATGTCTTATGACTTCACCATGATCTGAAATGTTCCCCAACGTTTCAGATTATTACCGAACATTCAACTATCTTGCAAGAATCTGTGGATAATTTTCTTCTCGATTAGGTATGAAGATTAAAATATTTAACAATAATAATAATAATAATAATTTTTTATTCCATCTGGATCATTTACATGATATTGGAAACGTCACAGTAACAAGAATATCTCATTCAAAGATAGAGTATTCTAAGGAATAAATATAAAAAATGTATAAACATATGAAACACATTACTAACATCACTGAAACAGTCGCTAAAACAGATGATTGAACATTTCATTTAGAGTGTATATAAGTAAAACACATTTCAAACATTATTAAAACAAATGATTTCTGTTTTGCCCGTGTTGAAGAAACTCTGTAGTACTATAAAAGGCCTTCTCCAAGAGGTATTTTTTGAGAGTGGATTTGAAAGTAATTTGATTGTTTACCTCTTTTACGTATGTGGGAAGAGAATTAAAAAGTTTTATGCTCATATAAAATGGACTGTTCTCATATAGAGCTGTGTGATGTTTGGGAAGCCTGATAGAGTTTCCTTGTCTTGTGGGATAGCTATGAAAATTGGAATTTTTTTCAAACATTTCCTGATGGTCTCTGAGGTATAGAATGCATTTATAGATGTATATGCTAGGCAGAGTCAGGATTGAGTTCTGATTGAAGCATGTTCTGCATGAGTCTCTTGGACCTAAACCAAATATCAGCCTAATAATTCTCTTTTGGGATATGAAAATTCTATGAGCGTGTGATGTGTTGCCCCATAATATTATATTATATACGTTTAGGAGTTGCATGTTATCCAGTGCAGTTTTAAGCTGTAGAATTGCATAATACCCACTACTAATTTTTTTTATATAAAGTTAATATTGTTTTCCCAGCTCATATTTGCATTCAAATAAGACCCCAAAAATTTTGTAGACTCTGATATTTTTATCAATTCATTATTGAGTATCACATGTAAAGTATCAATTCTTGTAACTTACCTCACATAGAACTGCATGCAAACTGTTTTTTTGGGATTGATGATTAGACCATTTCGATTACACCATCTACTCCATGGATATGGTATTGAGTTTGATTTGCAGTTCCTCAGGATTCCTTGCGTCAACAGCAATTGTTATGTCACTTGCATATAGGATGGTATGTTGCACACTTAGATAAATCATTAATAAATAACAAAAACATTAGCGGACCCAGAATGGATCCCTGAGGAACTCCAAGATCTGTGTTGTATATACGAGATTTCTCTTTTTCTATTTCTACATACAATCTTCTATACTGTAAGTATGACAGTAACCACTTCAAAATAGTGCCCCTAAAACCCAATGAATATAACTTGCTTTTAATGATTGTAAGATTGATGGTATCGAATGCTTTGCTCAAATCGAAAAAAACTGCTCCAACATATTTCCTATCATCAAGAGAATCATGAATATATTTAAAAAACATATTTGATGCACTCTCTGTCGATCTGCCTGGAAAAAAACCGTGCTGATTTTTTGAGACGATGTCAAATTTTATAAGAAAAGTTAACATTTGATTGTAAACACATCTCTCAATGATTTTGCTCATAACCGAGGGAACTGTGATCGGTCGATTATTCTGAATGTTGGTGGGATTATCTTTTTTATAAATAGGGATACATCTTCCTATTCTGAGGGAGTCTGGGAATTCGCCTTGAGTTACTGACAAATTGATTATATGCGACAGAGGTTTGGCTATATGTACAACGATTGTTTTTATCAATTTAGTAGATATAGAGTCACTTCCTATGCTGCTTGTATTTTTAAGAGACCTTATGACATCAATGACATTTTCTGGAGATACAGGTGTGAAATAAAAAGTCTTATCTACATACATTGTAGTGTAATTACCAAAACTAACTTCACCAAAATGAGAGAGAACTACTTTTTTTGCTTCCCAGGTTGTAATTATTTATCGAAGATTTGGTTATCCCATGAAATGAAAACAAATATTTTTTGGTTTGCTATCAAAATTGTTTTTCCAATAAAAAGTCATACTCCAACAATATTTTCATTCTGTGTTTGTTTTTGCATCTGTTTACTTCAAATTGGGAAAAGGAAATATTAAGAGCAGATAGTTGTTGATTCACAGATGGATCAAAAACATCTTCTGGTGCAGGTGTTTTAAGTCTCAGACCCAGGACAGAGATATCTACCATGCTAGGAACTTATGAGACTGTATTTCAAGCGGAATTATGTGATTTATGTGAGGAGAGATTGGATAAATCAAACCTCACACACAAGTCATACTTCCAGGCCATACTGGCCTAGAAGGCAATAAAGCTGCTGACTCCCTTGCAAAGAAGGGTGCTGCAAGCAGCTTCATCGGATCATAACCTGTCATTGCCAGCGCTTTATAGGCTTTGCAGAACAGAGATTGAACACCTGGATGGCAAGAAGATTTATGGACTTCTGGCAGAATCTTCCAGGATTGTTCCACTCCAAGGCGTTTATTCACCCTTCACCAAACAGTTGTTGGACTACACCAGGGATGAACTACGATGCCTAACAGGTCACTGTCATGCAGAGACTTGGACTGTCGGAAGACAGTCTCTGTTTGAAAAATGACGAAACAGCAGAGCATAAACTTTGTGCCTGCCCCGCTGGGGTCCGAATCAGGTTCTCAGAGTTCGGCAGAGCCGTACTCTCACCATCTGACCTGAAAGACCACTCACCATACAAACTAACCGGCTGCGTTAAGACGATGGGTTCATTTGGCCGACTGTGAATAAGTGTGAGACACAATAAACCCTTGCGGGTTGCGGGGAAGGGTCGAATAGACCCACTCATTTTGGACCTAACCTAACCTACTTCAAATTATTTGTTATCTGAAAGATAACATATATATTTCATAAGAGAGCTGAAAAACATATCTGGTCATTCACTTGACGAATGAACATCAGTTGTTATTATGATTTTCGTTTGCCTAATTCACATATTTTCAAAATCAAATATCTTTGGAGAATAGAGGTAGTATTTATGAAAAGCATCAATTGTCACTTAAATGTTCAATTTTGAGCATAGAGAATACTTCACAAAATAGAGACTCGGGAACTTTGTGATATGATATTGCCCAAATTCGAAAAGAAAACGACAACTCCATATCTTTCCCATAAAACAATGATTTAGTATTTTGTATTGGTTAAAGTATCAAGACCATCAGCAGCAAATTTGTTCTATAGCGTTTCTGAAAAATGTTTCATATCTGCTGATTTCGAGATTAAAAGAATAATTTTGGTTTTTCCAGTACATCTCACCAATGCACTTGTGGTGTTCCCTGTATTCATACCAACATACCATCAACTAGTGATGCAACAACAGTAACTTGATTAAATTGTTATTCGTGACTCTCAAATAGCCACAATTTATCCAAGGTTTTTTCTTCAATTCCGGAATAGCGCCTAGCACGATTCTTGAGCAACAGTTGAAAAACCGTTGATCACAAATTAAATACTGAAAATATCAGTGAGGGTCAGAGGTGGCTTGAGATCATTGCAAATGATTGCCATCACAAGTCGTTGTAATGACAAGAAATGTATTCTTTACATCACTTTGTGGTGGTAAAATAACCTAAACCATACCTTACCATACCTTAAATATTACATATTTCATTCGATTACTTAGTTATTATAGTCAAGACAAAAAGGCGGATAACACCTGATTGTATCCGAAATAAGCTTCGGTGAAGAAGATTACTAGATGGTGATTGAAACAGTGCTGCTCTGATTGCTTTGTTTTTTAGGTTCTGGGTTCATCAGGTTGCTTTGCAGTAGAAGCATTAGCGAAAGACGTAGAACGAAACTTGTTGGGCGATTAATATCCAAGCTTGGCTCCGCAAGAGTTTTTTGAAGCCTCGTTTATTGTTAAAATTCATGGGTTGGATATTTTTTGACCAACATAGATAGTGTTCATGTAATTAGTCTCAAACTGATATGAATCATCAGACATTGGTGTAACCCTCGTGAAAGGAGATATGTATGCGAAGGAAAATGATGGAATTTCTGATTTAATTTGTTGGGTTAATACAAAAAAAATAAGTTAGAATTAGAACCTCTAACGCAAATGAATGAATCTTAGTGAATTGAACACTTTTTCCACAAAAAAGTTCAAGGCCTGTCACCGTGTGTGGTATGAAGGTTTGTTGGTCAAACTTCGATGCTATGGCTTCTTCTGAATTTTACTGTTACTCAAATGATGGGCTGAGTAGAACTGAATGTATGAGTTGTTCCAGAAACTACTTGTACACCTCAACAAGAATGTGTTAACCCAAAAGTAAGTCAGAAGGTATGTTGGTCAGACTGAGCGAGCTTTTCAACACGGCTAAGGAGGCCGTGTAGCACATGTGATGTTTTATGCTAATGATGTCTAGTGTAGGTATTCTAATATCTTATTAAAATGGCTTGAAATTATCGAGACGGGTACAGGAAATAGCATCTGAGCTTCTGGAAGCTTTCAAAAGTCGAAAATAGCAATGTACAGTATCACAATTATAAACAGCAGCAGAGCTTTCACGTCAAGAAACCAGTATCCAAAATATTAAGTATTCGTCTGAGTAAGTAGATACGATGGTATTTGCCTTTTGCCTTTCCAAAGAGGCCATCTATAGGATAGAGCATATTGTGAACACATATTGGGGACACACAATGAATGACTCTCCTACAGGGAGTGTCTGTAAAAGATTCGAAATTTTTTAACAAAGCAGGAAATGCCACAGAATAATTACAGAACTACTCACTGGACCCCTCAACAAACTAGGGCTGTCTGACGGAAGACCTTGACTGCAAGAAATTCAGATAATCTATCAAATTAATTCCAGAAGAATGTGACAAACGTCCATCGATGAGGAACTCTACTTGTTTGTATAGGTTGTTGTTGATGTTGTATGTACAATATTGTTGAAATAGAGTCCTGAAACGATGGAAGGAAAAACGCGGCCAGCAAAACATGGAACAAGTATTCTCCAGTCAAGTATTCACTAGAGACAGTGTCAACAGGTTGACGGAAAATATTTGTACTTATTTCCCAACAGATAGATATAAATAAACTGAAGGTACGTACACGGTGGATCCGGAATGGACGTGTACAGCCCATATAAGTTCAGATATTCCCAAAGTTAGGGCTATGAGCTCAGTCGCTAATTGTCGACCACCTCTTATTAAATTCAACCGCTACCGTCAAAATATGCAGACTGTGACGATCAGGATGGGACTGGTTTCTCAGCGGTATTTTGCAGAACACCTCCCCAATAAATTGAACTGCATCCATTCATTTTTTCTTCCAGAAAAAAATAATCGCTTTCAAAAAAACACAATCCTTTATAACTGCCTTCGTTGTATGCTTCGCGAGTGTTGTTGTATATGCGTTGATAAAATGCCTACGTTCCACCCCCACTTCATTGAACCAGAAAATGATTTTCCGATCTTTCTAACGTCTGCATGGAACATCTCTCTCTCTCTCTCTCTCACTGCCTTTAGATGGCCGTTGGAGTCTAATATTTTGGAGTCGCCTCCTCTTCGGAAGGCCTGTCGGTTTTTCCGTTCATATACATGGTTATCTAAACCACCCCGGCCTGGATACCGTCGTGAATGAAGAGGGCCCTCACTTCATATTTGATACGTTCACTTTACACATGTAGGTTTCTTCAAAGATGGACATCCACTACACAAAAAGGAGCCTCGTGATAGCACATGGCACCCACATACCTTCTTTGTGTGGACGGTCGTTATCGGCACATCCGTACATTAACATTGCCATCACGGAACTTTACATGGAACATCAAATATTCATACAATATTAGGAAATGTCTAACTTCATGGTCACTGATGAACTTGTACAAGTGTATTGATGATTCGTACGTCGAAAAAGTGTATCATATTTGATGTGCCTGAAAAATGTTTTAGCAGGATACAACAAATTGGAAACTGAGACAAACTTACAAAGGAAGGAAGAAAGCAATACGATTAAGGATCAAAATGAACTCTTCACAAAGATATGTAAAATACATAAGGGCGACTTCAAATACATACTGGAAGACGAAGCACTCCCGAAACTTTACTTTCTCATTAATGTACGAAGGCTGTTTTTCGGGTTTTCAGGCCGTGGTCTGCAGGTATCTATGCCTAGACATAAAAACCTGCAAACCATGGCTGTGAAAGTTTACATTCTTCGATTTTACATTAATATTCAATTACACGGATTTATCACAAACCGTCCTATATGGATATTACTATACATTACGATTCTACCCATCCTTACCAACACAAAGTAGCAGCTTATAATAACACTGGGTTTAAAGCCGAATCAATAAACAAAAAACTTCCCAAGAAAGTCTACGCAAAAGCGATTCAAGACGTTTTTCCTATTGATAAGGTAGATAATCAAAATTATAGAGCTTTAACGTATTTTGGATAGTCAACGGGAAAAGTGGCTTCATTTTTGAGGAAACTAGATATTATAATTGCATATAGAACAAGTAATACGTTGGGAAAGTTAGTTAAAAATAATAAAGACAGAACATTCAAATTCGAGAAATCAGGAGTATATAAATTAAAGTGTGAAACGTGCCCTGAGGTATACATTAGTCAAACGAGCAGAACATTTAGGAATCGAATCCAGGAACATCATACGAGCTATGTAAATAAGAAAACAAATTCAACATATTCAAATCATCTTCTAGAAGAAAATCATATATTTGACGAAGAGTTCGAAATTTTGCACATAGAAACTAAAGGTTTGAAACTGAATCATTTGGAATCGATGGAAATTAACAAACTCAAAAATTCAAACATTCTATGAATGTTATTTTTCTCAAAAACCGAGATAGAATTATTATTGATGTAGATGTGAGGTAATACGCTTCAGGTGATCATAATTGAACAGGTTACCTTAAGTAGAGGTTTAGGTAATTTTTTGGAGGTAATATCAATTATGGTTACCTGTGGTATTCAAATCACTTGAAAAGCTACTGTGCTAGCGAAACATGCGATATATTTTTCTAATAAAAATTGTGGATATCAAATCGTGAGGTGTAGTTTTTGAAATTACTATGGATCTTCATCAAGTAACGGCTGAATCAATCAGAAAAAAATACTTCCAAAACAACTAGTGTCATATGAACATTGAGTATGGAAAAATCACGTTTTTTTATCCAGTGTGTACTACATGCAAAAAAAAAATGATAGAACAAATTCACTGTTATATAATCATCATAACTCCATTTGTCTCTACAATTTTGTGATTTCCTGAAAGAGATTACTTACGTCGTAATTCTTAGCTATCATCGAGTTCATTCATAACAGGATAGGATAAAATTATATAATTGATCTACCTAGACGATAAGCGTGCTGACTTCGTGAACTTCGACATTATACCCACCCGTAGGTCATAGGTACCAACACCCATATTTCCACATAGAAAGTCAACTATAATTTCGAAATAATACATGGCTTATTCACGTCCCATGTTTGGAAAGTCTCCCAGTCTTTTATCAACGATCTAAACGGCAGTAATTGGATTGGATCAGTGAATGATATTCCGCAAATTCTTTTAAAGATTATTCACCAAAATGAAAAGCGTATACTATGGCCAACAAATGCCTGTCAGGTCCAATTTTTGCCTCCGTTTGCGAAAAATATGAAAGGCGCCATTTGATTCACAACAGCTTTTGATGATCATTTTTGAAGAAAAATTAAGACCGCTTGCAAAAATTGCAACAAAGTTTTGTTTTTCGCAATTCAGAAAGAGGAAACAATTATCAATTATCAATATATCAAAAACTATTTGACATTCTCCTAATTTAAAGAAAGATTCAGAAAGAGAAGGAAATTTACCAAATAAAAGTTTCAACTCCTGGAACTGTAGGACCAATATTTATAATGTTCCCAGAAGGTTGAAAATATTTTCTAAAACGGTTACTCCGTCTTGCGCAATACACGCCAACTGTTGACCTTTGATGAAAAAATATTATTTCAACTTATTGAAAATCAAAATTGAGAATCGACAAAATCGAAGCAGGTACTGCATAAATGATCGAACATTTTTTATCATAATTGCGTTAGTTAATTAACATTTTTTTTAGTTTGACAGGAACATTGCAAGTGCGAGATTTTTTTGGAGCTATTTTTGAAACGTTTCAGAATAGATTACCCTTGGAAAAATGAAAAAAAAAATTGTTATCAACAATTTATTCTGTTCAAAAATTGAAAAGCTACATTAATTATTGAAAATTTCTTTTTTCAATAATACTGTTGGTCCGTTTGAAGATTTTGACCATGTTTCGTGGTGTATTTCATCAGTTCGGACTTCCATTGTCTAATATAATAAAAATTGATTTGAAAACCCTGGGAAAAAATTAAAAAAATTAAAAAGGTTAACCGAAAATATTAATTTTATTGAAAAAAAACCTGAAATTACAAAGAAATAACATACAAGCAAAACCAAACAGATAAAAAAAAAGAAAAAATTTAAATATTCATACAAGCTGGAAAATAAAAATTAAAAAATATCATTAAGAAAAAATGAAAAATTAAAATTAAAAATTAAAAAGATTTCAAACCAAGTTATGTCACGACGTTTCGATTGTCAGTATCCACAATCGTCTTCGGGTGATAATGCTTTAATTTTTATTTCACATTTATTTCTCAGATTTTTAACAGATTTTTTGTTGATAATATTTTTTAATTTTTATTTTTCAGCTTTTATTATTATTTTAATTTTTTGTAATTTTAGTTTTTTGTTTAATAAAATTAATATTTTTGGGTACCCTTTTTAATTTTTTTAATTTTTTTCAGGGTTTTCAAATCAATTTATATTATATTAAACAATGGAAGTCCGAACTGATGAAATATACTATTTGTCCGTTTTTAAATGAGGAGACGCTATTTGAGAATAAATTTTTGATATAAAATTTTTTTTTCTCTTTCTACGTAATGTAACAAAAACGACCATGTATTATTTCTTGAAAAAAAATCATTGATATTTTATCGAATTTTAAAATTTTGTTCTCCCTTATTGCATCCTTCTCAACTGGTTTCGTATATTTGAACTTATTTTACCTCAAAAACTAATTGAGTTTAATGAAAGAATTCAGGGCTCATATATTCACTATTAATTAAAGAACAAATTCAGTCTAAAATTCAAACTCTTACCCAATTCTTTATTCCATTTGTAGCATTCGTTTACAAAAAAAATCGGGAATTCAATTTTTATGTTTGAATATCTTATACACCATAATTATTATGATTATATCACCCATATAAATTTTTGAAAAAATATATTGAGCGGGTCTTGTACAAGCCAGGGTACCCATTTTAAGGCGTATTTTCAACCCTGTGGTGAAATTATAAATATTGGCCCTACAGTTTCAGGAGTTGAAACTTTTATTTGGTAAATTACCTTCTCTTCCTGAATCTTTCTTTAAATTAGGAGAATGTCAAATAGTTTTTGATATATTTGCAAAAAACCAAACCTCATTTTATTACTTCTGCAATTTTCACAAGCGGCACTTGAATTTTTTCAAAAATCATCTACACGCTATTCTGAATTGAATGATAACTTGGATATACTTTTCGGAGGCGGAGAAGAAAGTTTGATCTGAAAAGCAATTGTTGACCAGAGTATAATTCATGATCTGCGACAAAATTGGCCGATATTTGGTGAAAATCTATAACGTATCCAAAAAACACTTGGAAATGTTATATATTTTTACTAAACAGTTTCACAAAATCGCAACCGTAGCTTTCCGAAGCGTTTTCGTACTGGCAGCATACTTGAACCAAATGAAAGCACATAGAGGAACTATTTTTTTCAATATAGCACGACTTAAGTAGAAATTTTCAGCTGATATCTTCAAATTGCCTACACATTTTTCCAAATTCCAGATACTCTTCACTTATCATCAATTTTTTTACGGATTTGTCGTTTCGAAGTGAAATTCATTTTGGAGTTTTTCTAAAATTTGTTACGATTTTTGATGTATGATAATTCACGTAAAAATGTCATTTTCAAGCTAGTAGGGATGAAGTACCATACGTTTCGTCTACAACTGCGGCAGACATCAGAGGTATATACGTTGACTGCCAGGACGAGAGTTATATCATGAAGTCTCAGCAACGACAGTTTTCATTCGATTACGGTCTACTAGCCCGGATTTTTTCCTCTTTATTGGTGATTCCACCCATGAAAGCCGGTGTTTTTATAGTATCATATAGTATCAAGCTTCTACGGGCGTGTTCATACTATAGTTAGATTATACACGCCTGAAAAAGCTATTGTATAGCGAAACACGTGTTGCGTTCTTGTAAAACTGTTTACTGAAAATCTCATAATGAAATGTTCTTGAATACGTTATGAATTTTCATCAAGTACCGGCCGATTCCATCACATGTCTCTAAATGTTCAGAGAGTTTTTTTCAATGACAAAAAACAAGTACTACAGTGAAGTTCCAGGTGTATTGAGTTGAACCTAAAAACGATGAGCAGCTACAGTCCGTCTCGTATTTCTGATAAGAACCGCTCTTGGTGGTATCGAATGTACCAAGTCACTTGAACACCTCCCGTGAAAATATCTATAAAACAAAGACAAACCTCTAACCTTTTTTCGATGTTCCAGGCTATCAAGGTTGCACGTGATGTTCACGTCTTCAAGCAGGCGGATGGCTCTTTTCTGGATGAAATCCAGCATCTTCAGGGTATGTTTGGGGCAGAGCTCCATACAAGAGAACAATACTGCAAAGAAAGTGTGATCTGAGCTTTATAAAGCATCAAAAGTTGCCGAGGTGTGTACAGTTTTCTGGTTCGGGACAGTGTTCCAGGCTTTTGAGAAGCAGCCTTCGCAAATCCAGCGACATGCTTGTGCCAAGACATATTGGTGTCCATTTTAACCCTCAACAAACTTATCGAAGCAGAAAGCGGAAGTGTCTGACCAGAAATTATTCTATCTGGTTCGGAGGCATTTATCTTCTTGGAGAAACCCGATGCCTGGATTTTTGTGGCATTGAATTGAACCTGGTTACTTTCACCCCAATTCAAAATCACTTCTAGATCCTCATTAAGATATGCAACCTCCTGCTGCCGGTGAAGATGTGCCCCCGTAGCCGATGTTCTATAATCCAAATGGAATGATGAAACAAGTGTGCTATCGTCAGCAAAGCAATATTTTCGATTCTTGTTTTTTTTTCAATAAGTCGTTGATATATAATAAAAAGAGGGTTGGTGACAATCCTTGAGGAACACCAGCGTTGATGGTGAAAGTATAATCCAGATATAATCCGACAAGCAATACCATCGAAATTTGACCAGCAAACCCTCATGCCACACAAGGTCAAAGGCCTTAGAAATATCAAAAAATATCAAAAAGTTCACCATAATATTATAACACCGATGCAAATTTATAGGCTGAAGTTTTGTTCCCAAAACTATTGTTTATCAATAATTTATGTTGTTCAAACGATTTTGAGGAATATCAACGGAAATAGATTTATATGATGAGTAAAAATTAGAAATTTTACTCAAAATGTAGTTGAACTCTATGAACAAATAAAATTCTATTCATCGATCTATCTTTTACCTTTTGTAAATCACCGGCTACAAAAATCGCATCATCTTTTTTATTTTCTCTGTATCTTCCTGATAATTTTTCCTGGCGTTAATTACTTTGAGCTTATGAATTTTCCATTTTTTACATACATCTCAGTTAGCAGAATTTTCTATATCAGCTTCATGAGACGTGACTTTTTTAAGTATTTCAAACCCCAGCATTCTTCATTTCCCATATTGGCAAAGGATATATTCAGATCATTTGTTACAATTTTTCTGTATAATTCGTGAGAAAAGTTTGTATTTAGATATTTTATTATGAAAGAGTATGAACGCCTTCTTCCATCTTTTTCAGGAGCTATCAATCTCGGATCTGTGTTACGTATATAACAAACTGTTTTTGTTGCGTTCAGGTTTTGGACAATTTCTTGAAGTACCCTCGTTAACAATATGTCTAGCATGTTCGTCCATGAGGAAATAGGACAAATCAGGATAATAGACAGGATATAAAAGCTACTCATGTCTTACAATGCACGATTACCTGAATGCCGCCATTTTAATCAAACATGGCGGACGTAAAAAACATTGTTATGCATTTTTCAAACATAGACGATGTGTGCGTTGCCATATGTGTAAAAAAGTAAATAAATACTGCTAACGGAATCACCATCTAGATCCACGCCTCCCATTTCATCAAAAACACGCAAAGAATTGATGGGTTCCATTCAATAAATAGTTAATTTTCTTTTTTAAGAGCCTGCAACAAAAGTTTATTTCTAAAAATGTCTTTCCTATTCATTTATTTTCTTTGAAATTCCATTTAGTAACAGGGAATTCAGAACCTAAACATAAATTCACAGTCTACCAAATTCAGATTCGAAATAGAAACATTTAAAAGTTTGAACCGCTCTGTATTCGAATTGCAGAAGCAATCCCGACCTTATGTTATGGAGCAACCGATAACAAAACATAAGCTTCTGTAATGATAGTCTTGTCTAGAATGGTAATGCCATTTTTTCCGACACGAAAAAAATGGATGAGACCTTGAGAACAGTAAAGTAGTGAAGGAATGAATATTTTCAGTATAAATACCGTTGGATGGGGAGGTGCCCCCCAGTAGTACAACTTTAGTGTAAAGTGAATCAACAGCGAATTATGGCTTTCATTCTTGTAAGTAACGATACGGGTTTGAATGATTGTGGTTATAGAAACTGATTTTTTGGAAGTGGTTTGAAAGATAAATTTGAATATTCCCCGAAATATATTTTTGTAAATGAAAATTTGGTTTTTGGGTTGATTTTTTTCTCCTGACTCTACTATCTACGCTGTGTAGAACTGAAATTTCAATATTCTTCCAACGGTCAAGATTGGATTTTCAGTGTGACATCAAAAAAATCGAGAAATCTGAAATGAAAATAGCTGGTTTTCAGAACTTTTACCGTTTTTTAACTGTGAAGACTGAACACGATGGGGCAAAAGGTGTCTATAAAAATGTTTCACAAAACAAATTGGATGGAGTAAACATTTCATAATTATTCAAATTTCTATAGAATTTGTAATAAAACACAATCAGGCAGTTCAAGGTGAACTATCAAACATTTCAAAAATAAGGAATCATCATTACATATACATACATACAAATCTAAAGAAATGAACTTCAAATGTTCAAGCCAGTCTCGAATATACAGTAAATTGAATGGACTGATGCCTATCGGTCCATGACAACTACTTCCCTGGCTAATACCACCGACGGCGTTGTATTATATCCGACAGGCCTCAGTGCAGGAATCTTCATGCAGGAAATTTTCTGTGAAGATTCCTGCACTGACGCCTGTCGAAAATATTCCAACGCCGTTCGTGGTATTAGCCAGAGGAGTAGTGGTTTTCTGATAGGCGTCAGTCCATTCAACCTACTGTGTAGGTATATTTAATAATAATAATATGCTTTATTGCTCAAAGAACATTAGGTCTTATTGACAAAGCTGCAAGTTTTCATCAGACAAACCAAGATCCTAATATGTTATTCTCACTGCAAAAAACCCTGAAGCTAGCTTTTTATTGAGGGTTACAATGTGATTGGCGAATTTGAGTTTATTGTCAATTATTACCCCCAAAAATTCAGTACTAGATCTGTTTTCAATTATCCTGTCCGCGTCCTGTATTGGTAAAGGAATGATGTTGATGAAGCAGCGGAATAATATTAAATTTGTTTTGGAAACATTAAAAGACAGCAGATCAGAGTCGCACCACTTTTTTATTTTTTTATATCTGCACTTATATTCTCGTGTAGATTACATAAAGTTTTATCACGCCAGAATATTATGGTATCATCAGCAAGTAGGGCGAATTTTCCTTTTATATCGATGGATGCTAAATAGTTTATGTATAGCAGGAAAAGTATCGGTCCCAGTATTGAACCTTGTGGTACGCCATTTTTTATTTCGCCTTCTGCTGAAAATGATGAGGTTTTCACAATCTGACTTCTTTCTGTGAGATAATTTTTGAACCACTTGCGAGTAATTCCATGGATGCCATAGTGATATAGTTTTTTCGGCAGTATTCCATGATCTACACAGTCAAAGGCTTTAGAAAAGTCACAGAAGACTGCTACTGATGACTCTTTTTTATTAATATTTCCATAAACGTTCCATAAACGTCATCATGGGTGTTCTTTTTTGATTGAAAGCCGAACTGGTTGTTGCTTATGACACTAGTATTATTTAAAAAAATTGTCAATCTTAATTTAACCATCTTGCCTAGAGTGGGAATGAGACATATAGGACGGACGTTTTAAGGATCACCATTTTTGGAAACTCCACACATTCGACGATGATTCTGAAACAGAATCGAACGGTCATGAAGAGAAGAAAAAACAGGATGAATCTCATAGCCAGGAAGACGTGAGACATCTGAGGAAGTAGTCTCGAAGATGGGTGACAATTCTCTTCCTGTTCCGGTGATTCTAATTACCTAGAGAGTTTTATATCTATAATACAATGTCCGTTTCTAAGAAAACAAATTCAGTAATGGTGATCTATTTGAATCCAGTAAAATGTTTGCATTTTTGAGGTAATTGATTTTCATTGCTTTCTAATGATTAGGCTTTGAACCTCCATTTGCTATGTGTAAAATTTCAAAATCTCCGTTGAAGATATGATTTTCTTCTAAAATATGAATTGAAGATGTTGAACTTACTTGTTTTCTCATTCACATAGTTCATATGATGTCCTTGGATGCGATTCCTGAATGTTCTGCTAGTTCGACCAATATATATCTTAGGACAAGTTGCACAAGTTTATTTATATACTCCTGATTCCTCGAATTTGGATGGTTTGTTTTTATTACTTTCAACTGACGTTCAACTGTTCTATATGCAATTTTAATATCTTGTTTATTCAAAAATTAAGTCACCTTTTCTGTTAACTTATTCAAAAAACACTTCATTGTGAGATTTAAACCAAACCAATGGCTTCTTCTTTACTAACTATATTCTACATTTTCAATGATTTATATATCTAATTTTACAATCTGAAGTACCTTTATTTCAAGTACCTGAGTTTTACCTGGGTTTGCAATGAATTAAATTACCTTAGCTTATGTCCCAGTTTTCTTATTTGAAAAAATATTTAGTAACTTGGAGTCAACAAATTCTGATTCATCATTCAGTAAATCACCCGAATTCTTGAATCTATTGGTTTCTAAACATTCTAGAAGATTGAGTTTCAAACTTTTTTCTTCTAAATGTAACAGGTCGTATTAATTATTGAACGTATGTCCTTCTGCTAAAAGGTGGTTTGCAAATGTGGAGTTGGTCTTTATATTTTCAAAACTACTTCTATGCTCTTCAATTCTTTGGGAAAATGTTCTTCCTGTTTGGCCAATATACAGTTTTGGGCAAGAGCCACAACTCAGCTTATATACTCCTGATCTATCCGCTACTGAAGTTTTGTCTTTATCGTTTTCAATAAATTTGCTTAGACCATTATTCGTTCTATCTATAAGCTACGTTTACGCATTTTTTTTTAAAAACGAACAATATTATTGGTGAGCCCACCCAAATATGACATTGAGAAGCTTCTTTTGATTGCATTTTTTCCAATCAGTTGATTCAATTCTATTTTCTAGTAGACAAAATTTGCGCTATTACACTTGCTTGTTAGCGGACTTTCACTGAAAATATATCGATCCTGAATTCTCTTGATAGATATTTGTAAAGAGAAGCTAATGATGTATTTTTACATAAATCAGATACTTTTATTTCAACTCGTCATGAAAGCGTCTATGAACTGAATATGAATATAATATATTTTGATGATATAATAAATAATAGCTGAAATGAAAGTGGGGATATAGAACATCCTCAGTTACGTTCTGAAGTTGATTGCATGTATTCGTAACTTGATCTATCACATCCATTTGTTAGCAATATCAACGCTAATGTTGCCACTAATCATTGTTGATATTTGCAGCGGTTGTCGTGAGATGAACGTGAGAAATAAAGGACTCTTTTGATATATCACGATTTTATAGTTGAAGTCGCATAAATTTCAGCGAGAATCTCTATTTACGTTTCTTTGTTTTCAGAAGGATTACGGAAACTTGCCAAGTTGATCTGTCATTTGTCATTCGTGGAAAACACAATCCAAGGAATTTCGAATCTTGTTCACATTCATTTTATTTCATAGATATTGAATCATATACCTTAATCATTCGTGAAATTACTATTTCGATTTCAATTTGAATTACTATGAGATTTTTTTGAACATGGCTTTTACTCAATAGCATTCGGTAATTTTTCAAAAGTTTATTGTCTAATGATAAAAGCATAATAATGACTGTCAGAAAAGAGAAGACTTACTCACGTGACTTCATCGAAAAAATATTCAATCCAGTCCATATCTAGAAACCATAAAAATTAAATATATGGATGTAACCTCCCAAGATGAGATAGTAATGGATTCTCAGAAAGTCGTCAACGAATTGAATCGAACCTAGAAAATATCATCTCGCCTCCTCCGCTTGAATGTTATCAAAAAGTTCAATTATGAATTTTCAGTATAGCCGTTACAGGTATACTGATTTCAGTCCACTCCCCTAGATGAATTTCCTTCAAAATTTCCCTTAGATATCGACAAAATCATGAAATCTTCTGTCAAAGAAATGCTAGCTTCACCTTCATACATTCCTGATAGAATGCTTTATCATTGAACGAAAAACAGATGTTCAGAAAATTGAATCAGTCATTCAAAATGAAAACCTTACTGTCATCAAGAAAGACCCAACGAAAAATAGTCAAAATGAACTGAAAAATTTTCTCTCAGACACTAAAATCATTTTCACGGACTCAGAGAACCCCTCTTGCCCTAAACTATATGGCCTGATGAAAACACATAAAGAGGATAACCCCACAAGACCGGTAGTTGCTATTTCACTAGTTCGAACTTCCATTGTCTACTATATAAAATTATTTGAAATGCGTGAAACGACTAAAAAAGACGAATTAAAAATGAATAGCTGAAAATAACAATTATATTAAGCAAAAAATCTGAAAATACTTCAAAAAAATCTGAAAATACTGTGGTGATGGATACCGTTTCCTACGAACAGAAGATCGAAGAGGTTCTTCAGAAGGGTCGATACATAAAGATCATACGGGACCCTACTGCATCAATTGAAAGGAAGCTGTACCAGATTTTGAAAAAACACCAAGTCTATTTTTCGGACAATGAAAGGTCATCACTAACACCGCACCACAGTAAGCCCCTGCACTTGTATGGACTACCCAAAATCCACAAGAAGGACGTTCCGCTTAGACCGATCATCAGCTCCAGAGATTCGGCTACTCAAAACTTGTCTAAATTTTTACTTCCCATAATACAACCATTACAAGAAAAAACATCGTCTTTTGTGAATAATTCAAGGCATTTTGTCGAACTACTAGGGTTAATTGAAGTCACACAGGAAGATCAACTAATTAGTTTCGACGTGAAAAGCCCTTACACCAACGTTCCAGTTGAAGAAGCACTCCAAATCATACAGAGAAAGCTATCCGGAGACGGAAACCTGAAAGAGAGAACGACTCTACCTATAGAAATGATTATGGAATTACTAGGATGCTGTGTACGAAATTGTTACTTCCAACTGAAGGACGAATTCTTTACACAAGATGAGGGACTGCCAATGGGATAGCCACTTTCACCAGTCATAGCCAACATATATATGGAGTGGTTTGAAACTCTGGCCATTGAAGAGGCCTACAAGAAACCTCGAGTCTGGTTGAGATATGTTGACGACACCTTCATAATATGGAACCATGGGAATACTGAACTAGACGCCTTCCTGAAACACATCAACAGCGGAGAAGGAAATCCACAACCAATTGCTATTCTTAGACGTTTTGGTGAAGAGGACCGAAACTAAGCGGGAAACATCTCTATACCGAAAACCCACTCATACGGGACAGTATCTGAACCACGACTCCAACCAACATCAATCAACTAAAAGAGGAATCATCAAGACCCTATTAGACCGTGCTTTTGGGCTCTGTAATACGAAGGAAATTATCGAGAAGGAACTAGACATCATTAAAAATGATCTTCAATGGAATGGCTACTCCAAAGCGATGGTAGAAAAGACTTTGGCTAAAAGACAGTATGAGCCTCGCAAGGAAGAGAAGCCGTCACAACCGCTACTTGCACTTCCCTATATCAAAGGATTATCGGCAAAGATAAGAAGAATTGGTTCCAAGCACAACATCAGAATCTGCTTCAGATCCAGTAACACTATCCGTAGCCGCCTCACGAAAGCCAGGTCACCAAACGCGGACTGCGATTCCAAGAATTGCATTTACCGGATATCCTGTGAGTGCGGAAAATCCTATATTGGTGAAACTAAGAGGCCATTGAATGTTCGCATTGCCGAGCACAAGAAACACACACAGCGAGGGGAAAACAGCAATAGTATACCATGTTTGGACCCATCAACACAACATCGAGTGGTCCCAAACTGAGATCTTACACAGAGAGGGACATTGGTTTAGGAGAAAATTCAAGGAAGCCGCATACATGTTGTCCAACAACGTATTCAGCCAGCGTAGAAATACGCAACATATGGGAACCCATCATCAAGCAAAAAATGGCCAACTCCCGCCAAACGATCATCTCCCACAGAACCAGTGATGTGGAAAATGGAAAGCAGGGATAAGTGAAAGTACTCGAACGGCCTATAAATGTTCATCTCTTGGAGGAATCAGTCCAGTCATCACCCGAAGACGATTGTAGATACTAACAATCGGAACGTCGTGAACTAACGTGGCTTGGAATCTCTCAATTTTTTGTTTTTATTTATTTTTTGTTCTATTTTTAATTGTATTTTATTTCACTATTATTTCATTTCTGATTTTTTTGCTTAATATAATTGTTATTTTCAGCTATTCATTTTTAATTCGTCTTTTTTAGTTGTTTCAGGGATTTCAAATCATTTTATATAGTAGACAATGGAAGTGAGAACTAGTGAAATTTATCATGAAACATTGTCAATCACCTTCAAACAAACCGGTAGGTTCGTATATAAATAGTCCGGTAAGAGAACTAGGAATACGTCTTGTCAAGTTGTTCAAAATATTATCAATTTCGTCTCACCTCACAGCATTAAAAATTCACTGAATTTAGTAGAAAACATACGGAACCAAACCACGCCACATAATTCAATTTTAGTTTCATTCGATGTATGTTGTGCAACATACGAGTGTAAGCCCCTCATTTTAGATATATTAGATCAAGCCAAAGTAGACCATATCACTTCCTTTGAAGTTTGAACAGCTTTCGATGTGTACCTACAGTTCAACAACAAATTTAATAAACAGGATTTAGGTGTACCAATGGACTCGCCCCTTAGTCCAGCAGACATAATTATGAACAACTTGTAGACTATAGTAAATTCCGACCTGGTTAAAAACATATTCATTTTTGGTACAGATATGTAGACGATATTCTCGCCTGTTTCAGAGGTACTACACGACAGCTGAACCAATTTATGACATTCATGAATAATCTCAATAGCAACATTCAGTTCACACTCGAAACAGAGATAGAGAAACAGATACATTTCTCATCAGAATGAGTTAGTTCAATGTTTTCAGATAAGCTAGCTATACAGACCTTACCATCCCAAGCGATTCTTTCCTTCCAGACAGTCATAAATTAGCAGCCTACAATTCAATGTTGCACAGAGCATTCTCACTGCCTTTGTCTGCTAACAATCTAGCTAGGAAAATTGATATATTTACACAGATAGGTCATAATAATGGTTTCGAAGCAGATAATATCCAGAAGTTAGTCAGAAAACAAAGCCGTAAATTCACTTACAGATTAATATACCCTCAGGTCAAACAACCAGAAATCAAGAAATGGGTAACTCTAACATAATTTGGAAAAAGAACGGAGATAATTCCGGGTTTCTTCAGAAAAAACAATGTGGAAGTTGAATTCAGACCACATGCCAGGCTATCTGATTTCCTTTTCAATGCCAAAGATAAGGTGGACAAGTTGGAAAAATCTGGAGTTTATAAGTGTCCGGAGTGTGACAGTGTTTATGTGGGACAATGTGGTCGAAATTTCCAAAAACGGTATGCAGAACATGATACGGAAATTTTCCACTATGCAATCCTTGGAAATTCACAAGCATAAACATTGCGGGTGCAACCTGTTAAATGATGAAATCAATTTGGTTTACTCACCGGTTTACTCTTATTCAAAAGTGAAAGGAATAGGTCTCTTAAGAGCATCATGGAAAGTATTTCTTCAAAGCTCCAATATAATTAAGAAACTTAGATCTCAACAGAATGTGCTACTAGACATAATAAGATCCTTCGGAGATGAAGCTAACATATGTTTGAAAAAACTGAATATAGTTAACGACAGTAACAAATGAACCTATTCTATTTTCAATGCTGGTCAATGTTTTCTACTTTCTCATTGTATGTTACTTGAATTTAGATATTTTTCAGTTCAACACTATCTATTACTATAATTTTTTGATTTTCTAGTTATCTGTGATCGCAGCCAGTATTGCTGCAACTTCTGCTGGTTACGCAGGGGCAGGATATGCAGGAGCCGGTTATGCAGGTGCTGGTTACGTTGGACCTGGATTCGCTCCAGGCTATGGAGGAGCTGCATATGCAGGCCCGACATATGCAGCAGCAGGCCTGGGACATGCTGGTGCAGCAGCAGGCCTGGGACATGCTGGTGCAGCAGCAGGTTTGGGACATGCTGGTGTGGCAGCAATAGCAGGAGGTCCAGTTCCAGTGGCAGTTGGAGATGGAAGCGAAATTGACTTTTATGTACGTTATTCCATGGAATGCGTTTCCCCACTGAATATTTAGTTTTGTACTTACAAATACGAGTTCTGGTCATTGTTTTTTTCTGATGAAAATTTCATCTGTGGTTGAAAACTCAAATCCTGTGAAAAAAATTGAAAAAAAACTTGTGCACCATGAACTATAGGTACAATGAAAGACGGAGAGACTATGACAGAGCGTCTCTGGTCCACTTCCCAGGATCAGAAATCCCAATTTCAACACCAGAGTCATGTACAAATTAAAAAAAAGGTCTCCAAAAAAGAGCCCAGGAAGTATTGGCAGCTGGCGAAGGAAGTGGTAGATTTGATTGAGGCTAAATGGGATGTTGAATCATTTCAAAGGTATCTCCAGAATCACTCATCCAGTAATGCTGCAGAAACGACTGGAACCTCAACTACAAAAACTGTATATACTTTTGGGAGCAAGTTTGGCTTCGAAACATGTTTTTATGATTGAGGCTGCCTCCTTTCCAAACCCCGGGAATCGTACAAAATTTGGCAAAGACTTTGAGATCGATCAGTCCATTAAAACATTGGAGAAACTATTTGATAGGCATATTATGGACGTATGACTTATCAAAAGATTACTCCATCGGGACCAATATGCGTGCAGATCAGATATGTCAACTAAAATGTTTCTATATCGACAGAGTATGTTGAAAAAAGTAAAAAGTAATATTTCAGATATTTATGGCGCATTCGATAGTATGTCATCCAGGTTTTCAAGAATATGTACTCATAAACAATGATCCAGGTATCGTGGAGGAGAACCAATCACCATATAAGCTGCATGCTCACAGAAAGGTTGACATACAGGATTAAATAAGGGAAACAATAATGACTGATGGGAGTTGCCTTAGGGGGTTTGTGTTACTAGTGTTATGAAATATTGTGATGGATGACTTACTATGTTTTCAGACTATATTGGAAATAGAGTACCCAACTATGCTTTTGAATTCTAGACCAGGGCAATGATCCATGCAGCGAGCCCAATCAATCATTCACAAGGAGGGGCAATGTAAAGAAAACATTCATCCAGAGGACATGCTTGAAGAAACACCTGTCTATGTGCTAGACACGAAACCTCTGCTCCACATACGAGTATTGAACCAGCTTCGGTGCGGTACCCAATCAGGAATATGATGAATAAAAAAATGGAGCAGTCGTTGGTTCAGAATATTCAAAGGGCTTCTCCTTGGACACTGTCTATTCCACCTGACTGAAATAAGGCTTCAAAACAGAAACCTGAACTACAACCAATGTGATTCGACATATTTTGGGCATATGTGAGACATTCCAAAAGACTTGAGAGGAATGAAGTCCCTAGCAATAAAAAATAAACAACCAAAGATGAATCGAGGTCCCCGATTTCTTTTGTCATGATAGACACAATACAATATTCTGAAATGAATATTTTATTCAAATGTGATCAACTCTTTCGTCATGTTAACACTATAGTATAATTATAATGTACTCACTGAAAGACCTTCTTCACATTTAGATATAACTCATTTTTCAGGCCCATCCAAAGTACACCTACAACTACGGAGTAGCAGACGGACTCACTGGAGACCAAAAAAGCCAACACGAGGTTCGTGATGGTGGTGTGGTCAAGGGTTCCTACTCCGTTGTGGAACCAGATGGCTCAGTTCGAGTGGTTGATTATGCTGCTGATGATGTTAACGGATTCAATGCCGTTGTCAAAAAAATAGGACCCTCAGTACATGCCGCTCCAGTTCGTCCTGTAGCGATTGGACATGGAGGGGGCTATGGAGGTCACGGAGGATATGGTGGACATTATTAGAATAGGACAAGGATTACTTTGAAAATGTAATTTTATATGAATATATGGTGAAGACAAAAGTTGTAGGAGCGTATACTGATTATCTCTCTAGTTTATATTTTCTTTGTCTCAGATACATTAACTTATTACTTCCGATGTCTTGTGTCTTCAAGTGACTCTTCAAATTCCTTCTTTGAATTATGCTGATTATTTCAAATCTTGAATATTTAGTTATGATGTCAGGCTGTATTGTACTGATGGCATACCTGTATTATAAAACAAATAGTAGGTATATAGATACATTTCCAGAAAATATATCTCAGAGAATAATGTGTTACCTAACAAAGCTTGTTATCACAAGTCCTGTTAGGTAAAAAAATATCATTATTATCAAATATTGTAACAAAATCTCTATCACTTTCAAGGGCATAATAAATATTTGTTTTCTGTGGATGAGTGTTATTGTCAAAACCGCTCTTTCGTTTTATTCTTCTTTCATGAACCTTTTCAACTGAAATGTTTTTTATCTGAATCATAATATCAAGTAAACTCTATTTAGTGCAATGCTTCGCTATATTTTTCTTGCGACAATAAATATACTATCAGGTTCTGATTCTATATACTTTTATATATATTTTACCTCATGTATTTAGTTTAATTCCCATACGCTACTGCAAAAGTAAGATTAAGACAGAAACGTCAGTGAGATCTGAGATTTTAGTGACTACTATTTTGGAATTATAGTATAATTCATTGAGAACCAATGGACCAAAGTTGAGTATTCGAAATTAGATGCCAGCGCCATTGTGGCGAAAGTGCAAAATACAGATGTCTACATTGAATCTAACTTATAGTTCAATTATATCTTGAAACCAGTGGGTTTTGAGTCTCCTATTTCAAATAGTTCAACTATATTATTGTTTTTTCTCGGTGAACAGTCTAGACAAGAGATTTGTGTATACGAGTATATTTAATGCAAATACTTCTTTCGTATGTTGTTTATCAACATATACTTCTTGGTGTCTTACTTGACTTGCATTAATATTTTTATACTAGATAATAATTTTTGTTGATAATTTGGCTGTATTGGTTGGTAAAATTGGTTTAATGAGTTTAAGGTGAGTGAGTTTAGAGTAATGCGTAATTCAGATTTGCCTGAAGTGAATCCTTTTTGTTGAAATGGCAGAATTAATAAAGACAATTCCCCTAACTTTCAATATATTTACCTAGGACTTTTGTTTATCTAGAATCTAGACAGTCTTTCAATCATTAAATAGTTTCTACATTAACTATAACTTGAGGTTATCGTGAAAAACCATAACTCACATTGAGGGACAACTCGATTCCGAATCGGCCAAATTCATTTGAATCCAGAAGAAATGATAAACGACAAATCATCACGAATTGACTTGAAGAATTAATATCATAACAGTGTCAAAAATACAAATATATTTATGACTACCAAGATAAACAAAGTACCTACTTGTCTCTAGTTCACAACTTCGACACCAGAAGGCATATCCGCTTATTTTGTATTCCATAACCTTTTCAACAAAATGGTATTTATTCCACATAGTATTTTTGTACATACTCAAAAAAACATCTGTTGAAAAAAAATCTGGTGAAAACGTGGCATGTTATTTTTGGTCTGATTCGAAGCACAAATAAAGACCAGGGTTCAATTTCTTGTAAATCTGTAGAACAGTCCCATATGTTGAGAACTTTCATGGTAACACTGTCTATTCAATGGAGGATGAATCATTCTAGAATAGTATAGTTTGAAATTGACTCGTTTCAGAATGAAATTATGAAATATGTATTATTTTTTTGGGGTCATCGGCATCGACTGCATTGGTCATTAGCCTTGTGTTCTGAGTAGGCGATATTAATAACTCCACGAGCCACCCTGGGAGCATCATGGCTTTTCGCAGTCCGTCAGCTATGTTACGTTACAGAATCATACCAATTTCAACTAGAAAAATTCTCCTGAGAAAAAAATATGTATTATTCTTAATATTTGTGGTCACACATGTCCTAACTGATAGAAGAATAATACATGTAAGACAATACTCATGAAATTTTTGAATCAAAAGTTGGATACCAAAATGAATGATCAAGTTTATTCCTTTATCAAGTGCCAATCATTCTATCTACAAACCCAAATATTACCTAATAATGGTAACCAAAAATACCGAGTTAGGTGTGAAGACATTGAAACTAATTTGTAAAAACATACTGTTGAAGGTTACTGACATAATTCCCACAACAATGAATGAATTGCTACATTTCTTCCATAACGACTTATTTCTGTTTATGAACTGTTCGCATTGTCTGTGACGTTCATTGATACAAACATTATGACAAATTTTGTTGAAAATAACTACTGGAATTTACAGAGTTTCATTCAATTCATTATGCCATATTGTAACAACAATGCTTTTTTTTCGTAACGTCGCAATGCATAGAGAGCAAGATGATTGGAAAAATCACACCAATAGTTTAAAATAGTTTTGGCTGTGACTTGATGACTCAACAATGAGAATGGGTTACATTTGGAAATGAAAGACTTTTGTCAGGAATAACGTTGTTGTTGTTATTGTTGTTGTGAATAAAATCCTTTCAATTGTCCTCTTTTACTAGAGGATACATGTGCTTTACGGTTTTAATGAAACATTGCGTAATTGAGCAACAAAAAACGACAAATATTCCTAGAGAAATATTTCTAAACCTAAAACATGAACAAAATAACCGAGATCTATATCTTAAACATTTTGTTGTCACTATTTTTGTTTCTTTGAGGACAGAACACAAGCACTACAGGAAAATCCTTAAGGCGCTCTCAGAGCGGTGCCTGTACGAAAGTAGCGATTCACATTGGATTTGATTCGCTGAAGATTAAATCCATTTGGGAAAACGTCCTTAGAAAGTTTATTCCACATAAACGCAGTTCTCCAGATGAAAGAGTTCTCAAACAGTGAAGTTTGAGGTGTACTGAGTTGAACCTCAAAACGATGAGCAGCCACATTACGTCGTGTATTTCTGATATATACCTCTCTCGGTGTAATCAAATGTGTCAAGTCACTTGAACTCCTCCCGTGAAAGTATCTATAGAAGAGAGACAAATCTCCAACCTTTCTTCGATGTTCCAGGCTATCAAGATTGCACATGATGTCCGCGACCCCAATCAGGCGGATGGCTCTTTTCCAGATCAAATCCAGCAACTTCAGGGCATGTTTGGGGGCAGAGCTCCATACATGAGAACAATACTCCAAAGAAAGTCTAATCTGAGCTTTATAAAGCATCAAAAGTTGCTGAGGTGTGTACAGTCTTCTGGTTAGGAACAGTGTTCCAACCTTTTGAGAAGAAGCCTTTGTAGTTCAACGATATGTTGTGCCAAGACATATTGATGTCCATTTTAACCCCCAACAAACTTATCGAAGCAGAAAGCGGAATTGTCTGACCTGCCATTATTATATCTGAATAATTTTTTTCGAGATCAATTGCCCTAACACCAAACTGATATTTTTGCACTCGGCGCGCGTTTCGCCAACAAAGTTAACATACTCAGGAGAAAAAAATTGAGGATCAAGATAGAAGTGTCAGGACAGGGTGATATGTGAATTATAAATTAATCGGACGCAACGTTAACATATAATAAAATTTATTAACAACACCAACAAAAACGAACAAACAGAAAATAGTGAAACCTCGTAGCGAGGAGAATAAAAATTAGGATTCGCCCGACCGAAACCCCAGAACAAAATAAATCAATCCCTCGGTTTTCAAATGTTTCTCAAGTCCCTCTCAAAAATAATCGCCAGTGACAATATGGTCGGGGTCATAAATATATTCACAGAAGATTAACCACTTGGACATAAAAAAATCTTACCCAAGTGGCATCTGTCATTCTAAAATATCCATGTGTTTTTCGGCAATAAACTTCGGTTCGAGAGAAGAGAATATTTCAATGATTTGCCAAGAAAAAAAATAAACATACGGAGTGAAAATAAAACGAAAGGAATTCACATAAAGAAACCCAAGCAGATAGATATTTCGTCCAACTGCTCGATAATATAGTTATGAAAAGTTAATTTCTCAACATGAATTTATAATACAAAAAATAAAAATCAATAAGGGAATGAAATGTTTCTAAAGTAAATAGTTGTAGGAAAACTCCTACAGAAGGTAGCCAGCTGATTTTTGTTCCCGAAAGCCATAATGATGATCGCTCAAGATGTTGAAGCCTTCCAAATATTTGAAGATATGGTGGTATACGACTTCTCCATGATTTTTGATATTATTGATAGCGAAGCGACTGGTCTATAGTTATTTGGAAGGTTTTTCTTGCCTTCTTTGGGAATAGGCTGTAATCTTTCAACAAGAAGAAATAACAGTTATATTTTTTGAACATTTTGTTGTTACTCATCCAATGAAGAACAGCACTGCCAAAATTTACAATTCTGGAGAATACAACAAGTGCCACCGAAACGTTGGCAATTGATTTGCAAAGTAGCGGTTTTATGTTGAGTTGTCATATCTTCAAATTCTATTTATTTCGACCTGAAATAACTGAAACAATAATTGAAGTAGAATTGACTGGTATTCAATGAGAATCCATGAAAAACGTTTGTATTGTATCTTGATATTTCAATAGATGATGCATGCACTTTCAACACATCTGTAAGCTTGGATAGCTCAAGAAAAATCTATTGGGCTAGGTCATGAAAACTATAAGGCTCAACTCCAAATAAATTTTCTGAAGTTTCTGAATAATGAGAATTTATTCGGTTTCATAGAGTGTTATTTTGCTGCACACTGTATAATCTCATGAACACCTACTATAATATGGTCGATACTCCCCTTGTCATCAATCTCCATTAGCATAACTGTAAATATTATTAATTTTTTGTGTTGAGTACACCGCTTCATATCTATTCATACATTCTTAGTAATTCCTAACAATTATTCGCTCGAAAGAATCTATTTCCTTCATTAGAATATTGACTTGGTGTGTAAATACTCATACTAATGCCTCATTATACACATGAGTTACTGAACTAATATACCTAACTCATGGTCTCATCCAATCGAGGCGGTTTTAATTGTTTTAATTATCATTTCAATTTTTTTGAAGCTCTTATTCAATTGAAAAAAGCACTTGAATATATGATAATGTATTGCAATTTACTGTATCACACATATAATGCAGAAGCTCACTGTTTCATTTTACTACGTAGAGAAAAGTTGAAGAAGCTGTTTGCATAATGTTGAATAAATGTCCCAGTAATAATAGGGGAGCCCAAGCAGGGATTTCGGGATTGACTAAAGCGCGGCAGATTAATATACAGGGGGATACCTTGTCCCGGTTAAGTACCTCCACCATATGAGCCCCATATATAAGGCCGCCTGTGAGTGATAAAGGATCAGATTAGTAAAAAAAAATTGATCATCAGAAATTCTCGAGCGCGTTAGATTAAGAAAAAAGTGTATATTCCAGTAATCTGACAATTTGAGAGTGATGTAAAGAAAAGGGAGGGCAGCAAAGTTGTAAAAAAATAACGTCTATTCGACATTCTCGAGCGTAGCTAATTTTTTTTTATTTTGAAGGAAATGATTCAAGGATAACGAAAAATATTTAATCTGACGATTTCCGCAAGCCAAAATGAAAAAAATTCGTCGATAAAGTTCAATGCGTGCAGATGTGTGATACCTATATTTCCCTCTCCAAGTTTCTATTCCTCTATTCTTTATTCACTTTTTCTCTATCTATTACTCTCCCACTCTGAATTCTGTTGCCATGACGCCATCACAGCTGATCACAGAGACTCGTTCGTGATGAAGTTGAAGATGATGATTAATTAATCAATTAATTTATGGATGTAGCCGTTACTACATGGTAGAAAATCATAATAAAGAAAAGAGAAATAAACTTTCTATGTTTTTATTTTATTTTAATGAAACGAGAAATGAAAATTTCTATGTTTTTTACCACTTTTATTTGTAACTAACGTTACTGCAGTTTCGTCCTACATGGACATTTTCAAACTTAAACAATAAACCCTTCAGTATATACTCTGTGAGGATAACAGTGTCTAATGGAGTTGTAGACGAAATTTCAGGCATAGCAACCTGCTGATCACGGTCAATAAACCCACGAAACATAGATGTAATTCAAAAAATACTTGAAAATCATTCAATTCAAGTTCAAAAACATGTTCATTCAAAGTCTTCACTTCTATATTTGTCAAGGAAAAATCACATCAAAAAATTCAGTAATGTTGAAATGAACTGATTTTTCATTGAGATACAACTGACTGAAGCTATGTAGCAGATTGAGAATACAATCTTGATTTTCAATCTAGATAAGTGATCAAGTATTTACTATATTCGTGTAAGAATCCATCCCTGGACTCCTTCTATACACCCAACCTATATACTGTCAAGTTACAAAGTATCAAGAATATCCTTCATAAATACAGAGCACAGAATCAAAAAAAGTTGATTGATATCTGTTAAAAGTCTGTTAAAATCTGTTTTTCCGTTAACTAGCTATCTTCCCCTACGAACGACAACTCTCAGAAGTCCAAACTTAAGCGAGCTGAAGACTAACGAGGTCTTACCTTTTAACGTGTGATTCCTAACACGCATGTTTTATGATGCTTTGGATGCTTCGTGATTTTATATATTTTATAATATTTTTTTTGAATGATGCAACTGATTTTCCTTTATTTTCAGTATTTTAATATTAATTTAAGTCACAAAAAATATTTGAAGCTTTATAACTCCTATTCAATTATATGCGAGCACTTTCGACAGCTGGTCGTGCTGTCATCATCTAGGCTCTACTCAAACTGTTGATGACAGCACGACCAGCTGTCGAAAGCGCTCGCATATAATTGAGTAGGAGTTATGAAGCTTCAAATCCTTTTTGTGACTTATATTAATATTAACATTTTATAATATAACAGACTTCTCACCTTTCTAAGTGAAACTGAAACATGATTCAACTGAAAACTTTCGAGAAAATATTGTTATTGAAGTTGTGCGACCTTGTGTAGCGACTTACAACACATTCTGGTAGAGTAAGTACAATATTCTTGGTAAAATGGGAGGAGTATATAAACAATGGCGAAGAGAAAAATCAGATTAGTGTGTGAGTGCGTATTTTTTCATACCTTTCGTATTTTGTAACAGTGAAAATGGTGTATGCAAAGGTAATTATCTGAAGTGTGACTGAAACAATGAATGGCCGGAACCGTTTAATGATAATTACAAAATTTTATGATGTGGTGAATTTGTAATAGAGTAGTTTTGCATCGGAATATTATTATCTACTTCAAAGAAACCAAATTTCCCATTTTTCCCTGATCAACGGAAAAACAGATTTTAAACAGATTTAAACATATTTTTCAAGAAAGACATATTCATCTTTGTCCAAGATAAAGACTACATAATGCTTGTAACATTGGTAGGATATACTACATATTTTTTATAATAATATAGCATTTATTGGCTAACAGAAAATTATTTCAAATTCATTGCCTTCTTCCTTTCTTTGGAGTTTTCCAGAGTTTTTTCAAATAAAGATGGAGAAGTAGAAAGCCAAAATTTTTTTTCCAGAAATTATTTCGTCTTTAGAGATAAGTATATGATACACAAAGTTGATCAAACACAAATTTGGATATATTTGTTTTAGGTTCACTTTTCAACGAATAAATATTTTCTTATATTCTCTATGAATAACGGACGTTTATTATTTCATCAATTCTCCCATATATTTTATATCTTTATGTCACGATAATACTTTATATTAAACTAAATTATAAGTTCCATCTAGCATCTGCAGAAACTTATACCACTTTTATGTTTTGTATAATTGTTCTCCTGATTTTTATATTCTCGAGACTAACTACCACATTTTATACATGTGGACATTTAGTTTATTGCAGCAAACATCTGTTTTTAGCGTATTTTCATATTATATGTGTGTATATATATATATATATATATATATATATATATATATACGTATAAATATTTTTATGGGTTTTGAATTATGTAGACTTAGTATGTATGCATTTTTTCCTTTGTCACGCTTTGTCAATAAGATTCATTCTTCTGACAATAAAGCTTATTCATTATTATTATTATAATTGATTGCTACCGATATATGTAATATCAACTAAAAAATTGATATTTTCGTTTCACAAAGAACCAACAAAAAACTAGAAACTCCATTGTATTCGTTTTGAAAGGAATATACAAATTCCAATACCTTTCTTCAGTTTGTAACTATAACCTCGAAACAGTGTAAAATACTTTCAAATTCCATCGTAATTCAAAACTCATAATGAATAATACTAAAAAATAAAATTAATATTAAATTCGTATTATTACGTCCGAAAAACAATGAAAGAATATTTATTTTTGCTGTAGATCCTATTTTGATCTTTCAACAATCTCTAACGAACTTTGTCCATCTCTTCTGGTGATATATCATTCCCAAAATCAACAATGATTGAAAACTATTTGTGATCCATCATGCTACACAAAAAATATTTGAAAAAATTTTAAGATATTAGTTGAAGAACAAGATATCCTCGATTTGAGTTGATTTTGTGAATATCATAAAAGACTCTGCAGTAACCAAATCTGGAAAAACACCAATTCAATTCAATAACATTCCTGATACTGCAGAGTACAAGATGTCTAGAAAAACAAAATACTTGTTGAATTCGTATTCAATTTCGGACTAGAAACTGGAAAAAAACAAATATTTGATATTGCGCTTGGCAAAAGTTCACTGGAATCAAATTGGGGGATATGAGTGGCTATGCTGAGGAACTTCTGATTCCACTTCATCGACCCAGACCTCACTATCCAACCCATAACTTCATTATCCAACAAATTGAAACATCCTTCACCATACAGGTTTGGTTCCAGCCAAAATTGCTGCCAAATCATTGAATTCTTGGTGATATTGGGTGTGAATTCGTTATGACATATTGGGATTTGAATGATGGTGTACAACAACGCTGGATTACAGTTGAAACGTTTCGAGAGGATCTCACAAAAATCAACTTTTCTATCTGAACTATCTTCGTTCAATTCATGACTCATTTTCAGTTTATAAGGATCAAATTTGTGTCAAATGAAGGATTTTGAGCTCAAACAGACCAAAAATGAAAAAATATAAAAATAAAACTGAGCTATTAGTCACTAAGTATTTCACAACAATTTCGTCATAAACATCAACAACTCCAGTGGTAACGAGGCGATGAAATTTATGGGTCTAACAAATTCTCAAAAGAGTATATTTTTTGACACAACTTATCGTTATAATGTCAAAAATGTTCGAGTGTTGAATATAGAAATGAAAGACATTTCAAATGAAGTATCACTCTACTATTACATCCATTTGAGAATTTTGCTATGAGGGTGGCTGTGTGGAGAGGTGGCTGACAAGAGATTGATTTTTAGGTAAAAATGTGGCTCTCTGATGAACATTCTGACATATTTCACGATTTTTCACTGTCTCAATGTCAACTGATTTTCCTTTTCTTTGCAGATTATTATATCCGTGTTTCTAACAATCACATCAGAGGTTTTAGGAGGAGGACATACGGAGCACCCAGATGAGGGAGGGTATGGAACAGAAGATTATTATGTAAGTAACACCTCTATATATTATTTGAAATGAATATTCCCAAGAATGGACAATAACTATTTGGAAAAAGATTTTTCATTTCAAATATTCGTGGAGAAGTCTTTCCAGCTCCATTAGAGTAGTAGCATAATAGCAGAACAAATATGGTTGAAGCAAATCCAAGACCAATAGATAAAAGTCACCTATCAGTTCCTCAGTGGAAAAGGATATCCAATAGTACTTAAGCAATATAACAGATGAGAAGGACATTAAAATATACGGCTTATAGATATCTTCAGAGATATACTCACCTTGAAGGGAGAGAAAATGAGAAAATGACAGTGTCATTATTTTTCAGGTTGGAAGATAGTCGACTTCTGGAAGTTCTTCCTTACGTTACGCTGGCGCTAGTGGCTAGCTTCTTCAGAGGTTTATATACAGGGTGTCCCTGGACTTCCTCTTTTCCTCTCGGGAATGTATAGATGGGGTCAAAATATCACCAGTACTTCATATAACTTTTTTTTCTAAAATCCTTTGTTACCAAGTAACGGGCCCTCGAAGTTACAAAATGAAAAATGTTTTTCTTTGATAACTTTTCAAGTGAATATTCAAAATCATCCAAATTTTGGTAATTGACTAAACAAATGAATTCCTTCGATGAGCTTTCATGCAGGAGTCAGTTGTTTTGCTACAAAGTCAGGAACGGACTACCCCCGATGGTCCACACCCCAAAACTTTGAAATGACAGATATTTTTCAATATTTTTCAACAAATTAAGGTTACTTGGACAATTTTATGAATAAAAGTACTCGTGTGGAAAGTCGATCGGAGCAACGAGTCTTGATAAAAATGTAGTTTCACTCGACGACATCAAACCCGCTCGTCCACCATTATTTGAAATGAATAATTATCAAAGCAGAAATAATAATGATAACGTTAATTCAACAACATTTATCCTGAGATGTCTACCATTATTCGAAAATATTAGTTTTTAAGGAAAATGGAAATGATAGGTAAAATGTTCATAACGAATTTTTATAATGCAAACACGTTTAACCAACGAAACTCAAGAGCCTCAAGAGCAAACAGAAATGAAAAATCCGCTACAGAAACTGCTCGATATGACCACCTTCTCTCTATATACATTTTCGCAGTCTGCGAAGACACCCTCTCTGTACTTGAAATAGCATTCCAGGGTCGTTTCGTATGGCTTCACAATGTAATGTTATTCTATTCAACAATGCATCTCTTGTGTGAATAGGTGTAGCGTAAACAAGGCTTTTTAGATGCCCCCACAGAAAGAAATCCAATGGATTTAAATCCGGAGACCGCGATGGCCATGAATATGGCCCACCTCTACCAATCCATCTATTGTGGAAAATATGGTTCAGATGGTCACGCACAATCAAACTAAAATGAGGAGGAGCGCCATCATGCATAAACCACATATCTCTTCGGGTTTGCAATGGAACATGTTCCATTGCAAACCCGTCGACTCCTGGAAGAAATTCCAGGAGTCGACGGCCTTCAAACCTGAAAAATCGGCAAAAACTCCAACAAATCTGATTATCGGATTTTCATTCATTTCAATCAATACATTCGACGAAGGTTATTCGGGTTTATCTGATGATAACACGGCATAATTTTTGCTTATACCTAATATCTTCTTGAATTATTATGTGAATATTATGAATTGAAATGTTATAACAGTATTGATTGTTGTGAAAAAGGAATTTTCCGGGATTTTTGGCCATGATCCGAAGGTTTTTATGTTAGACATCAGCTGATCTTCTTTGTGTACTTGTGAGGTACAGAAAGAAGAAGATTTTAATGATGTTCATTGCCTCTTCTTTTCTATTGAACGTATGTTTTTTGAGCTTTAATTGCCTCTATATGTATTCTTGGATAGTAATTTTGAGCTTTTTTTGTTGTGAGCAAGTTCGGCTACAGCTGATTTGTCGGTTTGTCCAAGTCGACAATTTCTCTTTTGTTCAGAGAGAAGAGTACCCACACTTCTTTTTGTGGTTCCAAATGTAAACCAACCCGCAGCTACAAGTAATCCGGTTCTCTGGGGTATTGATTGTTGTGAAAAAGGTATTTTCCGGGATTTTTGGCCATGATCCGAAGGTTTTTATGTTAGACATCAGCTGATCTTCTTTGTGTATTTGTGAGGTACACAAAGAAGAAGATTTTAATGATGTTCATCGCCTCTTCTTTTCTATTGAACGTATGTTTTTTGAGCTTTAATTGCCTCTATATGTATTCTTGGATAGTAATTTTGAGCTTTTTTTGTTGTGAGCAAGTTCGGCTACAGCTGATTTGTCGGTTTGTCCAAGTCGACAATTTCTCTTTTGTTCAGAGAGAAGAGTACCCACACTTCTTTTTGTGGTTCCAAATGTAAACCAACCCGCAGCTACAAGTAATCCGGTTCTCTGGGGTATTGATTGTTGTGAAAAAGGTATTTTCCGGGATTTTTGGCCATGATCCGAAGGTTTTTATGTTAGACATCAGCTGATCTTCTTTGTTTACTTGTGAGCTACACAAAGAAGAAGATTTTAATGATGTTCATTGCCTCTTCTTTTCTATTGAACGTATGTTTTTTGAGCTTTAATTGCCTCTATATGTATTCTTGGATAGTAATTTTGAGCCTTTTTTGTTGTGAGCATGTTCGGCTACAGCTGATTTGTCGGTTTGTCCGAGTCGACAATTTCTCTTTTGTTCAGAGAGAAGAGTACCCACACTTCTTTTTGTGGTTCCAAATGTAAACCAACCCGCGGCTACAAGTAATCCGGTTCTCTGGGGTATTGATTGTTGTGAAAAAGGTATTTTCCGGGATTTTTGGCCATGATCCGAAGGTTTTTATGTTAGACATCAGCTGATCTTCTTTGTGTATTTGTGAGGTACACAAAGAAGAAGATTTTAATGATGTTCATCGCCTCTTCTTTTCTATTGAACGTATGTTTTTTGAGCTTTTATTGCCTCTATATGTATTCTTGGATAGTAATTTTGAGCCTTTTTTGTTGTGAGCATGTTCAGCTACAGCTGATTTGTCGGTTTGTCCGAGTCGATAATTTCTCTTTTGTTCAGAGAGAAGAGTACCCACACTTCTTTTTGTGGTTCCAAATGTAAACCAACCCGCAGCTACAAGTAATCCGGTTCTCTGGGGTCCTTAGCTGACCTTAGACTTTCTCCGATAGTTTTTGTTGGCCTAAATATTGGGTTCACGTCGTGTTTCTTTAAGATTTTCCCAATAGGGTCTGTAACATTTTTAACTTAGGCAAGGATAACTTTTTCCTTGAGCAGCTTAACTGGGGTTACTTTGGTGTTCTCTCTCCTGGGTCGTTTTAATCAATCCCCTCTTGTAGGTGAGTGTTTTTGGTCAGGTACCTGTCGAAGTATGTTGGTTTCCTGTACACTCTGGGCCCAATATACCAACATCACGACTGTTCACGAGAACATTCAAGAAGGCTAGAGTCCCTTGAGTTTCTAGTTCCATTGTGAATGAGAGAGAGAAAGATATAATAAAAATGCGTTTAGTTTATTTTCACTATCTTGCCATACCATGAAGTGTCATCAATATAACGCAGCCTACAATATGGTTTCGCCTGCTCATCCCACTGGAAATGATTTGATGATAAACAATGAGCGATGAGGGCGGTATTGTGTTCTTGATCGGAACCATCGTATATAAGAAGACCACGTTAGAGCTCACTAGTATGTCTTCAGGACCTAATTTCATATTTCTACTCTTTCAGAGGACGTGTCCCGAGTTTCTAATAAATGACCCTGTATTTTCTATAAATGGCTTCAGAAGGGTTGTCAAATAATTTGGCCAGCTCATAAGTTGGGGAACCTATCGTATTTACGATAGGTCTAAGTGGCACTTTCTCTTAATGGATTTTTGGTAAGCCATATAGACGTGACGGAAAGGTTTCACATTTTTGTATGATCTTTTTCGTGTTCTCTCCAAGACTTGATGAACGGATACAAAGATTTGTTTTTCTCAAAATCCCGGGGGTCGAGTCTCGACTCAGTCTTTTATTTATCCCTGGATCGAGTGAGGCAACAATTTTCTCGTTAAAATCTTTGGTGTTCATCACGACGGTGACATTTCCTCTGTCAGTAGGCAATACTAATATATTCTCAATTGTATTAAGATTCTCCAGCGCCTGCCGTCGTTTTGTGTTGGCCTTCTGTGTATTGACTGTATATACATGAACAAACATAGTCAAGAGTTTCGATTTAATGCCCAAACACACGCCACTGGAGATAGAAAACCACCCGAACGATCAAAAACTCTTTTGTTTGCGATACAAAAGGTCGACTGGGTGAAGTACCGTGCGGTATAGGCACTGATAAACCTGACTATACCAGTATAAACAATTTTTTCAGAAGTCATTTATATTGAATTTTCGGGGTTGATATTTCAGTTCGGTCTTCATCAAACTTGAACGGATATTCTGCTGCTCTGGGTTAATTTTTTCACAGACTGGAATGTAAGAGGTCAAAAGCCAAAAACAAAAACAAGAAACCTTCTTCTCGTAGAGAGCCTGAATTACAAACGAATTTTTCCTGTTTCAGTCCGAGCCGCAATACGCATTCAACTACGGCGTCCACGACCCCACCACCGGAGACGTGAAGAGCCAGAAAGAAGTAAGGGACGGCGACGTCGTCAAAGGGCAGTACTCCCTCGTGGAACCCGACGGTTCCGTCCGCACCGTCGACTACGTCGCCGATTCAGTGAACGGATTCAACGCCGTGGTCTCGAAGAGCGGGCCATCTGTCCACGCGGCAGGCGAACCAGTCGTCGTGAAGCAGGTGGTTCCTGCAGTCGACCACGTGGTACCGACATCGTACCGGCAAGTGGTACCGACTTACGTTAAACAGGTGGTGCCGGTGGTTCATCCGTACTACCACAAGCGGCTTCTGGCGCAACCTGTAATCAAGTACACGTCGCCGTTGGGTAAGTGTCTCACAGATGTCGCCACATATACAGAGACAAAGAATAGACGCAGCCATGCTTGTCAAAAGTTAGTGAAATTTTGGCAACAAAAATCGGCTACAAATTGAAATATTTGACCTTCATTGCGAAACAGATAAATTATAGAATCGCAGAAGATATGCCACTGTGAAATATGTCATCTTCAATATTCATCGGTTTCATACAAGATGCATATAAATCTCGGTATTTTACCGATTCACGTTTGTTCTGTTAAGAACTTTTGACGTAAACAATGATATTGATACAACTTTGTACACATGTTCATAGATGGTGCAAGAATCGAAATCTATTGCGCCTGTTTTGTTCAGATCTTTAATCTATGGACCATAGTGTAAAACATATCTTTCACTCAATATCAGTTAATTCCCAAATGTGAATAACATTGAGAATAGAAGAGCTAACTTGACATGTCAAGCAGTTTGACTTGAAGTGTTTTTTTGCCTCACATTCGCATAAGATGTGTAGAGCTGTTTCTATCCCTTCGTTGCATAATCTGTAGCTGAGGTCTCCGTTGTACAGCCCCATTTCATTCAGGTGTCCTCTAAGCGGACAGTAACCGGTTAGTAACCCTGTAATTATTCTGAGCCGATCCTAACTATATTGAAGTAGTTCTTCGGTTCTTTTCTTGGACGGTAACCCAATGAAGGTTCTACTGTGTTTGTTGCCGGGTACTTTTGTCCAGTACTCTGTGTGCTCCTTATTGGTCCATATCCTAATTTGTCCATATCCTAATTTGGTTTCGTACAAATGATTTTGGTACCCCCAGAGCTGATCCAGGACCTATATATGAAGTTGATGATCCGCGTCTAGCGCATTCATCAGCTTTATCATTACCTGTGATTCCTGAATGCCCTGGCACCCAGTACAAAGTTAATTTGTTCCTGTTTGCAAGTTCATTCAGTCCTTCATGGCATTCCCAGACCAGTTTTGATGTCACCTTCGGGTTTGTCAGAGCCCCTAGTGCGCTCTTGCTGTCTGTAAAAATATTGATCCGCTCATTTCTTTGAGGTCTCAATTTAATTTGCATACTGCAAGATAGCATACACTTCCGCCTGAGAGACAGATGTGTATAGTCCTAGCGGATATCTGTAGTTTAGATTTCTATCCGCTCGGTATATTCCAGCTCCCGCTCCATGTTTGGTCTTCGATCCATTTGTATACCAGGTGTTTTTTCCAAACATGTTTTCGGAATGATTTATGGTCTGCCTCTCTTCACAGCTTATGATTTTGGCCGTGAAGTTTGTGTTAAAGGTGTACTTCGGTGTCATGTTGTCCGTGCACATATTCAATATGTGCTTCTCCACTTGTTCCGAAATTTCACTTGTCCGATCTTTTGTAGTTCGGTGAGTTTTCCAGTCTGAATTGGCCCATCCTGGCCTCCCCCATTATCAAAAAGTGTAAAGGAGGTAGATTCAGGAGTATCTCCAATGCAGCTTTTGGGGTAGTTCTCATTGCTCCCGTCATTCTCAAATATGCAAGTCTTTGCACCTTGCCTAGTTTGTAGATGGCGGTCGCCTGCTTCATCTTTGGCCACCAGACCAGAGATGCGAATTTTATCATGGGTTTAACCACCATCGTGTATAGCCAATATACCATGTCTGGTTTTAGCCCCCATATTTTTCCATAGGTGCGTCTGGCGAGCATCAGTGCTACCTCCGCTTTCCTCTTTATCCTGCCAAGTGTTGGTTCCAGGTCAGGTAATCTAGGATCACTTTCAGATATTTAACCTCCCCCGACACCTGTATTTCTTCACCTCGAAGTTTTAGAGGTCCGAGACCCTCCGTTTTAGTCCTCTTGGTGAATGCTACTATGGTCGATTTGGATGGGCTTATGTTAAGACCTTCTTCTTCGGTCCATCTTGTTATAATGTTCAGGGCCTACTGGATGCATCCCTCCACTACATTATTATATTTACCCTGGACTGAGATGACTAAGTCGTCTGCATAGCCCAGTGCTTCATACCCATTATGGTCCAAGAGACATAGTAGCTCGTCCTTTACAAGGTTCCATAACAGAGGAGATAGAACCCCTCCTGAGGACAGCCCTTTGCTACCCGTGCCACGACCGTTTTCTCCATAATGGTTGTATAACATGCAGTCTATCCATCTACAACTTGCCTTATACACTTGAAGTGTACTCAGCACCTCTTTGAAATGTAAGTTGAAATTCATGCATCTCTTTTACATTTCCTCAGCAACAGTGCTATAGGGTTTTGACTTCAGATATGGTTGCCTGGAATAATTCATTTCAACTTTTCAAATATATCTTCTCTAAAAACCACCAAATGTTCTCAAAAAAAGTAAAAGAAGGTTCAGAGCTTGTTACGCTTTTCCCGTGAGTTTGACAGTAATTGAATACACTGTACAGATAAACTCTGCTTTATTCCACTGCTACACTGACACTCCAACTGAAACTTCAGACTGATTCTCAAATGTATATTGCCTTATTAGAACTTCGTACCGCATTTTCAACTAGACTTCCTCGATCTGCGTTCTGGTAGTGTTTATATATCGTAATGGAAGCCGATGGGGATGTCCCTGTAAGTCTCTCTAAGCGACGCGACATCTAAAACGATCGCGAAGCGCAAGTCCAGTTGAGCGAGACCTTGGCCAAGTCACAATCGATGGACGAAGACCAGTGGCGGCCGGCGTTTTTTTTTTCAGGGGATGATTTACAAAATGCTGATAAAATTCTTATAATACGGGAAGACTACTCGAGCCCTATCAGAAGGCTGAGGAAATATGATTTTAACAAATATGTATACAGGGTAAGCCAGTAAAGACAAAACAAGGCCAATTTCTCATAAATGGCATTCGGAAAAAACTCGCTCGTACCTGTCGGTTTTTATTTCTAGGGAAAACTATTTTGGGTCTATTGTCAACCTTGTCACTTCCACCCCCTCGATGGGGTGAAATTGAACCCTCAAGTCTTGAATGGTATCGTAAGTCGAGCCAAGTCAAAACGCTTCCCACTTTCTAAATTTGATTCAGTAGTTTTCCAGACAAAAACTCCATTAGAAAATTCAGCAACGGACGAGTTCAAAGCATCAACGACCAAAAAACGCGGAAATAACTTTGAATCAACTGTTATGTTACTCAGAGAACATAAAAAGGCATATGTAAAAGAATCCAAGTTGACAGAAAAGTCTCACACATCTTACTCATTTGAAGTGACCAGTTTCCTGATTGAATTGAGTAATTTCTAAACGATTCTAGCACTTTTGCTCTTCTATTTTCCTGGGACAGTTCGAAAGGAAAATAATTTCTCATTTTTTTTTGTTAGATACAAAAAAGATAAGTCACATATATACACACATACATTATTACCCAAGAATGAATATTATAACTGTTTCGCCGTTTATTTGTGTTTCTCTGGATAGGACAGCTATATATTCGTCAGTAAAATAAACACAATTCAAAATCAATAGATATTTCAGATACTTCTTGAACAAGTATTGATTTAACTTTTTGACATTGGGAGGTAGAATATTGTATAAGTTGTCATCGATAGAGTTTCTGCTTGACTTTTTCAGTTTAAATCTACTGGGCCTCAACAAATCACATCCTCTAGTCTCATGATCGTGGAAATCACAATTTCTGTTTAATGTTGATTGATTTTTATGAATATCTATCAAAAGTTGATATAGATAAATAGAAGGTACTGCCATTATTTTCATCGAAATGAAATGAGGTCTACAGACGTCTAAGAAAACCAGCCCCAGATAATATCCTCACGACCTTTTTTTGTAACATAAATATCCTATTTGCGTCAGTACTATTTCTCCAGAGAATTGTTCCATATGATATGTGAGAATGGAAAAAAGCGTAGTAAGCTGATAATAGCGCCTGTTGAGAGATTATATCTTTCAATTTCCGAAGAAGAAATGTGTATTTCGATTGTTTAATGCTAAGTTGTTCAATGTGCTCTAACCAGTTCATATTATTATCTAAATGTATGCCTAAGAGTTTAACACTGTGTCTTTCAACCAAAGAAGTGTTTGATGTAAAAATTATGTGTTGAGTTTTATTTTAGTTTAACATTAGATTTTTTTTCAACCATATGTCAGCATTCTTTTGAATTTGATTTATATCGCGCACCAAATCACCCTTGATTTTTCCGGATGTCGTAAGAGTAGTATCATCGGCGAAAGCAAAACAATTATGGGGTGACATGAAGGAAAAGAGATCATTTATATAGATTATGAATAAAAGAGGTCCCAGAACCGAGCCTTGGGGAACTCCACATGTAACTGGTTTTAAGTCAGATACATTGTTCGAGTCAATTGATACATATTGGTATCTGTTTGTCAGATATGAAGAAAAAAGAGACAGGGGGGTTCCTCTTATGCCATAGTCATCTAATTTTTTCAGTAGAATAGAATAGGAGACGCAATCGAATGCTTTTGTTAGATCACATAAAGCAGCAATAGTGTGGTTTCCTTTTTCGAAGCAAGTTATTATGTTTTCGATTACTTTCTTTACCGCACTTATTGTGGAGGATGACTTCCTAAATCCGAATTGATCAGTGTTGAATCAGTGGTCTTGATATTTTATCTGTCAGGTTAGATTAGGTCAGGAGCGGGGCCTATTTGACCCTCCACCGCAACCCGCAAGGGTTCATTGTGGCTCACACCTATCCAAACTCGACCAAATTAACCCAGCTTCTTGACGAAGCCAATCAGGCGGGGCAGGCAAAGTATATGCTCTGCTGTTTCATCATTTTCCAAATAAGGGCGACAGACACACACTGTCTTCCGATTTTTGGAATCAAATCGTGAGGTGTAGTTTTTGAAATTACCTGTAAGGCCTGTTAGACATCGTAGTTCATCCCTACTGTAGTCCAACAACTGTTTGGTATTGAGAATGTTTGTTTGGCAAAACTTAAAGCAATGCCAATGAAAAGTTCTGGTCCGATATTATATCTGTAGTTCCAGTAGAAATAAGTTGGATAATTTTCGAACTCAATCAGTAATGCAATATCATACAAAACTTATTTCGAAATGATTATAAATTCTCAATTTGAAGGGAATGTTCTATCGAGGACACTTATTTCAATTAATTTTTTTTGTGAAGATGAAAAGATCGTGTACTGCATATTGTTAATAATCATATCAGTATATAGTTGAAAAACAATTTGTTCTCACCATGTCAGAAACATAAACAAATGTAGAATTTGTCTGTATTTTACCACAAAACATTAACTTATCTCATAAAATCGCTAAGTATTTATAATTGCACTAGAAATCATCAATTAAAAATATATCGTTTCGTTAATATTCCCCACACCTTCTTCAAATATTTTATTTATAACTATAGACTTCGAGTGAGGTAACCCACAGAGAAGGAATTACGTATATAATTCTAATTAGATATTTAAATAAATGAATAGAAAATGTCAATGAAACGATTACTCACTCTGAAGTTGGAACAGTGAGAGTTTAGATGCACTTTCGGAATGGACTGTTTCTGATCAGTATTCTATGACAAATCTTTTAAAAATTACCTATAATTCAGTTTCAAACATTCTATGATAGATTCAACTTCTGCGTCACCCATGTGCATATATCTAGGTTAGAATTTGAGGGCAATTCCATAAAATCTTTCGTTTCCTCTATTTCAGGGAATGGAAAAAATATTTCTTGAATTTTTATCGGTTGTGTGCTAATCCTACCTCATATAGCAATTTTCAACAAGCATCAATGAGGAATCAGAGCTTTTTAGATAATAAAAAAATATGCGAACCGGTGTTTCGCACCGCAAGGTGCGATTTTCACTTCCTATCGTATCCAACCCGTGTTAAGAATCACACGTTACAAGGTAAGCCCTCGTTAGTCCTTAGCTCGCACAAGTTTCGACTTTTGAGAGTTATCGTTCGTAGGGGGGCGACAGAAAACAAATTGACGTTATGAGAGGATCTGTTTAAAAAATCTGTTTAAAATCTGATGAACAGTTTTTTCAGTACTAACAATAATTCAACATCGCCTGATTCTAACATAAACAGTGACACATAAAGCCGGATATTTGTCACCAGTTCAAATGAAACTTCAATTATCTAAATATCAAGGACTACCGAAATTAATCCCATGCAGTTCTAGAAAAAGTGATCCATATGATTAATACCTTTGTTCACGAAATATTGAATAACTTGTTTCAAAATTTCCTGTAGTGATATTCCATGTAAATTTATTAATTGAATTTCAAAATGGAATATTAATGTCAATTCGCTCGCTGTATTTCATTTTTTATAATAGATATATAGAATTAATGATTCGATTAACAATTAACCCAGAATCAAAAGTTGTAATCGAATCGATACCGACTATGATTTATTTCCATTGAAAACAAAGCTCATTTGTGAATAGCAATGTTGAAAGAATCAAACATGCCTCAGTTTGTTAAATATCCCGGTATCAATATGGTTCATTTTTTGAAGATGGTATAGAAAATTGTGAAGGCAAGTTACAGTATTGAAGATGTTTGTGCGAACATAAATGAAAATGAACTTTATCGGCCGGAGAAAATTGTGTCAAAGCTATTTCCCGGGTTTGTTGACCGTGGTCTACAGGTTTTTATGCTCAGAGTTTCGTCAAGTACTGCTGTATGTATTATCAAATACGATAATGTAATAGACGAAGTGCTCTAGATCTTCCCATAACTGGTTCTATATTGTTGATATGCGTCTCTGGTTTTATTACATTTGTGGTTGGCTTTGCTTCATTCCTATTGGTTGAAGGATTTTCAGGAACAAAACAAAAGCACTACAGCAAAATACTCAAGGAATTCTATTCCAAATAAACGCAGTTCTCCAAATGGAAGAGTTCTTGAACAGTGTAATATTATTATCATTGAAAGACATACCATCAGTTCATTTGGCACACCTTATCAATGTATATTCCAGAATTAAATATGCCCAAAATAATTTAAAACTATTTCTGTTTAAAATCAGTTTGAAATCTGTTTTTTCCGTTAACCAGCTGTCGCACCCCTACGAACGACAACCCTCAGAAGTCGATACTATGCAAGCTAAGGATTAACGAAGTCTTACCTTATAACGTGTGATTCCTAACACGGAGTCATAAAACCGATAGATTGATAACAGGGGGAACAAAAATAATATGGGAAATTTCAGACTTTCAACGATCATTTCTAGTTTAGCTTGTTTTCGGTGAAGCGTCGAAAATTATTTTGAAAAGAATTTTCTACCACGAGAAAATTTTGGTTTCAGGAAAGTCGGTACATCACTGCTCTTTGCAATTCAACTAATTTTTATATTTATGACCCACGTTAAGACACGCTTGAAGAACCTATTGTACGACGAAACACGTGATGCGTTTTTGTAAAACTGTTCAATGAAAATTTCACAACAAAGTATTTCTTGAATATGTAGGCCCTTTTAGTTGAAAATTCACCCTGTCTCAGTATATTTGTTCATTTAGTGAAAGCTTTCATTACAGTACCATGACAGAAATCAATTAGAATTGATGAGAGTATAAGCGAATATACAGTATTTCGTTGTGGAGTACCTCAAGGTACTATTTCGGCCCTCCACTACATCAAACATTCATTTGATCCAAACTGTTGGGGAGAAATTCGTTTGTTTTGGATGACACGGTGATTTTGTATACTTCATCTAACAAGTATGGAAAAAATAATTCAGAAAGACTTCATTATAATTGAAAATTGGTCAATTCACAATTTTCCAACAATCAATTCTGAAAAAACCAAATATCTTCCGTTTAGCTTGCATCCAAATACATTACCAAATTTTGGAACTCTTAAAACTGAAAATTGAAATTTGATTAACATCAGTAATGCATCATGTCAGTGTGATTCACTGATCTTCTGGCTATTTTTGTATGAAATTTTTTGGGAGAGATATTATTCAATTAGCTTGTTGACCCTCAGGCATCTGGTGAGTTAGTTGTACGATTCAGATTAGAAAGTCTAATTTTACTGTGAAGAAATAAAATCCATCGTGACATTACAATGATTCAACGAAAAATCATCTCATGATGACTTACAAAGCTATATCAGAACTGTCACTCATGATGTACCACAAGAGTAAACGACACAAAATAGATACTTGAGAAGATTTCAAATATAATAATGAACTATATTCAACAAGTTTTGTTGAAAGGCTAGACTTGAACATAAGATATCTTGGGATAATCATAGATCGTCATAGAAAGTGGGGAAGAGAAATCAATTGCAGGTAACCGAAAGCATATACCCCAAGAAATCTGACAGATTCATGAGTGTTTGTCAAAATTGTCTGATTCCCTTCAAAATCTACATTTTTTTATTGCCTTCTGACGTTATACGCCTGTTTTTTCCGAATTGAAAAATAAAGGACGTTCATTGAAAAAATTTGATATATTCACATCACTACATTTAGCATTCAGTAAATTAGTGACAGATGAAAACAACACCAATGATAAATCATCTGCGTAGGCGGAGTGATGACAAATTTTTAAAATGAAATCAGTCTAATTGATAAACAAAATAAACGATACTGGTCCCAAGATGGGCCCTTGTGGGACACCCATATCAACATCCAGATATTCCATTGTACTTTGTATTATTAGAGTTCATTTGTACAGATACATATTGTTTTCTGTCCGCCAGAAATGAACTTGTTTGGAAAGATGAATTCACCAAATGAGTTAGGGGAGTAATAATATCCTCGAGGACATTCCTCAAAAGGAATCCAGTATCATTGTATCTCTTTGAACATGTGACTGTTTTGAAAACCTTTTTGGTCATTTAAATTTCATTAGTAATATTTATTTTTGATTATAATAATTTTCAAAACGAATGCACCTGATAAAATTTCCAATCTAAGCAAGCCGTTTTGAAGAACCCCAGTTTCTTAACAACAGGCAACTATGCCTTCCTTGCTTCCTCATTGTTCTCAATTACATAACTTCATAAATAAAAATCATTACTCGAAATCATTATTAACAATTATTTTTCATTTGAAGCGTTCCTGTACTCTCTCTTTGAACAATTATGTTGCCATCTCCGTAATCTAATGAGAGTAAGGGTATTACAAAACATGAGGCTCATGTCGATAATGTCGGTACGACACAAACTAGACATCCATCCTGAAGTGCCCACCTACATACATTCCTAAGTCGTGACTGAAAATATCTATAATGATTGCTTGTCAGCGCCGTAAAAAGCATCGACGACTTTGACGTTTCTTTGAGTGATGAACAAAGATCGTTATCCAATTTGTAGAAAGATTATATCTTCAGGTCAATTATTACAGCAAACGGCCGAGAGAACAATATACAGGACTATCAGTGGCTCGTGAGAGTTTGAAGAAATAAATTAGCATGTTAGCATGTTTGTTGAATATCTGAAGACCCAGAATTGCGTAGGTTGAAGGTAGTTACTACATTTAGAATACACTGAACTTCTCAACCAATTGCGCGCCTAATAAACTTATGTATTTCTTTTGGAGGCTATCCTGATCTTCTTAAAATCGCATTATTGATTCCGATATTGAAAAGTGGCGATTGCACTAACATAGAGAATTATCGCCCCATATAGATTATCAGCGTCTTCTCTAAAATCTTTGAATAGATTATATCGCGCAGAATAAATGACCTGGAAAAATTTGACTTGATGACCAAGTGCCAACATGGCTTTCGAAAAAATCATTCAACGGAAACAGCAACACTCAAATTGGTTCAACAAATCCATGATTCAATCAATGAGTTGTTGTGGGACTTTTTTTCGACTCAAGTAGAGCTTTCGATACTCTGAGTATTGAAGTAATTTCTAAAAAACTCATCAACATTGGTATCAGAGGCAATATCAATAGGCTCATCGTGTCCTTCTTAACTAATCAATATTTCAAAGTGAATCAGAAAAATACATTATCTGACTAGTATTCTGTTACAACAGGAACACCATAGGGTAGTATTCTTGGTCCACTGATATTTTTACTGTATGTCAGTGATCTTCCTGATAACATAAGTTATGGTAATGTGTACCTTTATGCAGAAGATACGTTTATCATCTTATCGAGCAAAACACCGGATGAAATGAATACCCAAGTCAACACTGTACTACAAGAATTTATTGAGTGGTGTTTTGAGAACAGATTGATTGTTAATGTCAATAAGACTGTTTGTATTGAATTTGCATATTCTTCTCGGAGTCTATATAACTTCACCTTCAACTTTCTCAACGAATCTCTGAGATCAACAACTTGTACAAAGAAAGTTTTTAGGAACAATAATTGATTCCCTTTTCACATGGAGAGAACACATATATTTCACATCTAAGAAACTGAACCAATCGTATTACCTAATGAAATCACTGAAAAGTAAACTAGATACCAAATATCTGCTAACGGTTTATTACGCAAAATTTCACTCCATAGTATGTTGCAACATTGCTGTCTGGATATTAGCCACTGAAATTGACAGAATATTCGTAAAACAAAAGGCACTGCTACGATTAATTTTTAACCTTGATTACAGAATGACGTATAGAGAAATATTCCAAGAGAATAAAATATTAACTGTGGCAAGCATATTCATTTCAAAACTCATGACATATATCCATGAAAAGGTAGGTAGGTAGGTCTAAAGTGAGTGGGTCTATTCGACCCTTCACCGCAACCCATAAGGGTTTATTGTGGCTCACACCTATTAACACTCTGCCAAATAAACCCAGCTTCTTAAAGAAGCCGATTAGTTTGTATGGTGAATGGTCTTTCAGGTCAGATGGTGAGAGTACGGATTTGCCGAACTCAAAGAACCTGATTCGGTCTCCTGCGAGGCAGGCACAAAGTATATGCTCTGCAGTTTCATTATTTTCCAGACAGAGGCGACACACACTGTCTTCCGACAGTCCAAGTCTCTGCATATGATGATTCAACTGACAGTGACCTGTAAGAAGGCCTGTTAGATATCGTAGTTCATCCCTACTATAGTCCAACAACTGTTTGGAATCAAGCTTCGAAGGGTGAATAAACGCCTTGGAGTGAGCCAATCCTGGAAGATTCTGTCAGAAGTCCATAACTCTTCTTGCCATCCAGGTGTTGAGTATTTGACAAAGCCCAAAGCGATGCCAATGACAGGTTCTGGTCCAATGAAGCCGCTTGCAGCACCCTCCTTTGCAAGAGAGTCAGCAGCTTCATTGCCTTCCAGGCCAATATGGCCAGGAATCCAGACCAGAGACAATATGTTTAGTCTTCCTATCGAGGAGAGTCTTTTTTGGCAGTTTGCTACCAATTTAGACGTTGCTCGGTGGGATCCAAGAGCTTCCAACGCCGCTTGACTGTCCGGGAATATTTTCATGGACTTATGAATAAGGTTGGATTTATCCAATCTCTCCGCACACAATTCAATAGCGGAAATGTTCGCTTGAAATACAGTCGCATAAGTTCCTAGGCAGGTAAATAACTTCTGTCCTGGGTCTGCGACTGAAAACGCCTGCACCATAACCGGAAGGTGTTTTTGATTAATCTGTGACCCAACAACAATCTGCTCTTAATATTTCCTTCTTCCGCAGGATCCAGTCCTCTCTACTAGGGAATAGTACTTTATACAGTACGTAGTTGACAGTTGGAGGCATGAAGTCAGAGGTCATTTCCAGAATGCTGTGACTTTCAATGTCAACCAACATTCTGTTGTACTCTGCATTGAATTGATTTGTGCAATTGGCAATGTGCACAAGTCTGTATGCAGTCCATCTAGCCTCTCTTTCCAGAAAAATGTGGAGAGGAGGTAGATCTAGAAGGATCTCCATGGCCGCTGACGGTGTGGTACTGATGGCACCACTGATGGCCAGACAAGCCTGTCTCTGTAAGCCAGAGAGTTTCGCTTGGGCCGTTTTCTGTAAAGCCTTCGGCCACCAAGCAATTGCACTATACGTGATCATTGGTCTGACAATCATAACATAATTCCAATGAATTTGTTTGGGACGTAAACGCCAAGTTTTACCACAAATCTTTCGACATGTCCATAGAGACAGTCTGGCTCTGTGTAAAACTTTTTCCAAGTTTTTTCACCTCCGTTCCAAATGGAATAACCACACCATTGAGAGAAAGTGGCGTTAGATCGTCCAATTTCTGTTGACAGGCATCTGCTCCCTCAGGCACCAATTGTGAACAACGTCCAACGCGCTTTGGAGGATATTACAAGCTACCCTTTTCCACGTGGACCTTACCAGGATGACAAGGTCATCTGCATAAGCTTGAAGATCAACTTTTCTTCTGTCGAGGGCATCAAGCAGACTATCCACCAGGAGCGACCACAGAAAGGGAGATAGTACCCCACCTTGAGGGCAGCCCCTGGTGACCCTGAACCTGATAGCCTCGCCTTGAAGAGTCGTAGTTGCAGTTCTGTTTACTAGCATACATATAGTACTAGAAAAAACTATATGCTCACAACTCGAAAACACCTCTATACAAAATATGAAAAGTCTCCTGTGTTTGTTGGAACGAGTATTTATAATAAATTGCCAAACAGTGTGAAGATACTGCCACCAATTGCCTTCAAACACAAACTTAGTCATTTTTATCGAAAAATTGCTTTTATACACTTGACGAATTTTCACTTGTAGTTGTAAATATTTAATATTTTTTACAATATTTTTTATTTTATTTTATAATATTTTATTATGTACTGTACCACAGTTATACCCTCGAGTATTTTTGAGCGCAACGGATAATGACAATAGTGAGATGCAGAAGAGAAGGGGACTGAGAGAATCACCCTGAAATAAACCGCTTCTGAAAGTGACCCACCCTGTTTGGACTGTGGCTTGCCTATATGTAATGGTGAATCGAGTTCACCAAAGTGGTATCAGTTGTTCAATGCATCCCACTATTTTGTCGGGTACCGCAAGGCATCTGAGCAAATGCAAGATGAGCTCATGCGATATTGTATCAAATGCCTTACGGTAATCGATCCAGGCCATAGAGAGGTTGCGCTTGTATTGTATAGAGTCCTGCGTTACTCCTCTCTTCGACCCTCTCTGCTTATATATCCGTTCGAACACTCGGTCAACTGCAGTGAGTATTCGTGTGTATAAGATGCTTGTAAACAACTTATAACACGAAATCAAGCATGTTATCGGTCTGTGATTTTTAGGAATCGACAAATCTCCACTTTTGGGGATAAGAACGGTCCGCCCCTCGACAAACCAATCCGGAATCGGCTGCTCTCCGTCCAGTCATGGCGGTGGGTGCTTGGTAGTTTTTTCCACCAATAAGTGTTCAGCCCATCTGGGCCTGGAGCAGCAAAGTTCTTGGAACCCACAAGGGCTCTTCAAACGTCATCCGCGGTAATTGGGTTGCGCAGTTCATTGAGCTCAGGCTGTCGAAGCTCTCTGTTGAAGGCTTCGAACTGCACTAGGGCTGGAGTGTCTAAGTTCAGTGGCTGCGGGTGTTTATAGATATCCTTCCAGAAGGATTCCACCTGATCAGCGGTCGGCGGATTATCCACAACACGTGGAGGCTCTTGGAATAAGCGAGAAGGCTTATCGCGAAACCTAAGGTTTTCCGCGATACTTCTCGCTCGCCGCACTAGTGACTTCTAAGCAGCCACTAGCATTCGTATCCTATCAAGGCAGTGCTGTTGTTTGGTGGTCAGCAGCACGCCTTGACTTAAAGTGTGATGGATCCGTCGTAGTTTGGCGGCTATTCGCCGCATTGCGGGCGTGAAAGGCCTGTTGGCCGCCCTGTAATCCATCACACATTGGATACGAGACGCGTGTTGTCTCGCCGACGTGATCTCAGCCTCCATCTTGTATACACGCCGTTCAATCTTCCGAACCGCAAGGCCGCAAGTTCATTCCGATTCGGAAAGCGATTGGACGACGCTATACACGGCGGTGTTGATTTGCCAGATGTCAGCCTCTTCTATTAGAACACTATGAACCTCCGCATCCAAACAAGCCAGTTCTTGTGGCTTCAGGGGCCTAATTCTGTGGAGCGCCCTGCGTGTTCTGATTGTCATCTCCATTGGTGGTATGGTGCGAATCTCCTTTCCAGCCGTGCCAACGGGTGGTAGAACTGTCACTTCTACCACTTCGTTAGCAGATTGGGAAGGAGCTAAATAGCCCTGCCGCTGTGTTATTATCATTATCATTATTATTATCATCATTATCATACATTTATTTGTCAGCAAATCTGACAAACTGTTGGGCTCAATTTTTGTTCCAGTCCTGTTTTCGTTTCATAAATCAACACCTCAAATGGAGGATGATATCAGAAAACTCAAAGAGCTATATCCACTGTGAAATATTTTGTACTACCTCAAAACAGTTGGTTTCATTCCTGAGCCACGAATTTTTTCGATATATTGTCTTCTGATCACTATTCATTTCGACGTATAACTTTGGCACATTCCAGATTCTGCGGGAACCGAAAACATACCACGGGCAACACAAAATCTTTGAACAATTCTACTTAATTATAGGAAGATTAAAATTGTTTCATTCAAATTGCTAATGTAACATTTCATAGAAATATGTGATATCTTAGATCACCTTTGGGTATATAATGAAACCATTAAAACATAAATTGACATTTACAACGAGTTCTCAGTTCCAAACATCCGGATTTTGTTGAATGAAATGGGGCGGGGTTGATTTAAATTTGCAATAATGAAGATTGCCTCAATATTATGCAACCAACCATTGAATTCCTTATAAAAAACAAAAATAAAAGTAGAGAATCACCATGAGCCACAATTCAAAGTGAGTGCTTGCTCAATTCGTTTGTTAATGATAATAATTGGTTGAAATGTGCTTGGCTACGATCGATTTCGATAAATAAATCAATAGATGTGAAAACAATTTACGTAACAATTGGGTAAGAGGGTATTATTATCGGATTTATCATTTTGGTATCTTGAATTGCCATCGTACTTTTACTGTAACATCGGCCACTTGCATCAAGGCGTAAGTAGCATTTAAAATATTATCAAAATTGGTCGGTGCTCTCACTTAAACTGCATCATTTATCTTTGTGATCTTCTTACCGTTTTTATCTTAGCGATCTCTGTATTCTTCGTTTGTATAAGAAAGTTCACCAATCGTAAATGTAGAGTGGAGATAATTGAACAAGGAGTATTCTCGTAACGTTATTTAAAATATTGAACTCTCATAAACAATCGACTATGCCAAATGTCTAAAAAAAATTATGTCGTGTTGATCAATACACTATTGTCCAACAATAAATCCTTCTGGAACTGTTACCATGCTATTTAGGAGAACAGCAATGAGAAAAAGATGTCAAAATCAAATTTCAATTCTTCTTGATAATGTTAATCTCAGTCTGTCTTGAGCGCACTGAAAATCTTGGTCTCACAATATATATTCCAAGTTTGTTACAGTATGACAAGAGAAGACCACACACTTTACAGATTTCTTGTTTAAGACCAAGTACCAATTATCTCTATGCAAAGATCAGCTTCAGCATCGTTGTTCATCACCTGAACTTGAGATTCAAACATTATTTAGCCACTCCATCTTATTAAACTCTGTTATTTCGATTCTCCTCTTCATATAATATATCTCGGCTGTAAAATCGACTTCCTGATTCATTAGAGTCACTGTCGCGTGCAAAATTCAGAGAAGAGCTGAAAAATGATTGAATTTCAAATGAATGGCTGTATCATACTGATGATGTCCCAAAAGCCCGAAACACGTGTCTATAGTTTGCCACTATTTTGAGTGCTATGTCCGATTAATAACTTCTGTATCTATATCAAGACACTCAATGTGTATTATTTCCTGGACCTGGATGTCACGCAGGTAGCTATAGCTGCCTCCTTGGTGATTTTGATAGTTTTCTTGTAAACACAAGATCTATTAACTGAAACCAATGTATGGCTGGCTCCAGCTGGTGGCTCCGTGCATTTGTATTTCTTTCTTTTGGTAACCAAGTGTTGCCCAAGTGTTGTTACACTTGGCTGCACCATACTGATGATGGGCCAAAAGCCCGAAACACGTGTCTCTGGTTTGCCTCTATCTTGAGTGATATGTCTGATAATTGATAATAATTAAGGTTAATGTGTGTTATGAAGATGGTTGAATGGAAGAGCAAGTTCTGATTGCGTTACTCAAATGACAAAATCAGAACCTGATTTTGTCAACGATGAAAATAAAAACAACAATAAAAATTAATTGGCGCTCCGGGGCGACTTCATTGATTCCAGTGGCAGAGAGTAGAGAGGGCATTATTCCACCAAGGACTCCAATAATCAGAACAATCATCTTGACAGAGTGGTCTGATTGAATATGATTATCAATATTATTATTATTTTCATTATTATAATTATTCCTAAAACTATGACTTTCAGAATATTGAACGTCTTTTGTCATATCATGAACCCAAACTTATAATTAAAAACAATTCAAAGTGTTGAAAAAATTCAACTTGAGTGATTATCTGGAACATCAACTAATCTTTTATCACTATCTAATGTAAATTACCGGAAGATTATCTTTGATTAGGTGTAATAACACTTTCGGTATATCTATCAAAGATTCTTGTACCACACGATTAGCCTTATATAAGAGTTCGTTGTGAAAAAGACCGAGGGAATTCTAGTAATGGGTTATAAAAAATTTATAATCTCTTTCGCTCTAAACAGATTAGATGAAAAAATGTGGTGAATTCGTTTATTTCCAGAAAGTTGTAGAAGAATAATTATTTGAATTTTAAAATTACTTGTGCGACATTTACTTTCGACATTTAGAGAAAATAGTTAAAAATGGAATGAACGTACATGAAATTTCTCGTGATTTTTATAGAAAAAAAAACTTGTGCATCTCAGAACGCCAGACAGAAGTGATAACTTGAACTAGCTGAACTATTTAATATTGGAATTGTTGAACTTGTGAAAAGCTTAGGTTATTACTTAAACTGTATGTATATAAATATGATGATGCAAGAAAAGGTTATTTACCTACCATAAGCCAATTTTTACTTTTATAGAAATAAATAATGATAGTAATTTTGTGTATGATATACATACACAAAATTACTATCATAATTTTCAAGCCACGTTTCACATAAGGATATGTCTATCGCACACTAAACACTGAGCGTTCGTCTATCGAGAGAGAAGGAGCCTGCCTTCCAATGACGTATGCGTGAGAGAAAGAGCGCTGTTATGTTTCAAGTAACGGAGCGGTTTCCCCTTCCATAAGAAGTTATCATTTCAAAAAAGTTTCGTCACAAATAGACCCAATGTAGATATTTCAAAGTTGATTCACATAAGATTTCAAGCTGGTTTCGAAAAATGAAAAATGTGATCAAGGGATTGAAATAGTAACTTTGACAAGAAAACCTCCAGATTTTTCAAAAATTCTCTTCACAAATTCACTTTCTAATTATCTTCTTTGATTATCAGGAATGCTCTTCCATATATTACGTGTAGTGTTCCTGTGTATGATATATGTTCCATAATCTGAAAACTTTCAAACCTAAAACCAAAAATTAGGGAATTAGGTCCCTTTGTCAATTTTTGTCATGTTTACCCTGAAATTCTGAATTGAAATAGATACATAGTATGCTTCATGTTTTGTCTATGACTGCGGTTGACATAAAAAAGGAGGAGGCAGTTTGAACGCCATAATAAAAGTTTTTTTCTTGTGCCAACTGAAAATTATATCTCATTCACCGAAGTAATAGATACTTTAGAATGAACGTCTTTGTTTTGAAGCCCGTTAAGTTAATTTATTGTATTGAGTCACGTTCACGTAAAAATGGCCGAAACAAATAACGTTTTCACACATTCCAATTCAGCAAAGCTGACCTGCTTTCCCGCTTTAATGCTGCTGATTGTAATCGAAAGCCATTAAACCATAATGATAATGCATTTTTCTTGTCGAGTTTGTAAAAATGACAACAAATCCGCAACCGCAGTAAATCATAATTACCACTAATAAAATTCTAAGGTTGAGATTAAGGTGAAGAAGCAGATCCTTATGCGCGGTCTGACATTCAGGCATTCAGCCGGATATATTGAGTAACGAAAGAATACGAAACAAATAGCATCGAACAGGATTTGCAGTAATTGAAATGAATTGGTCTCTGCTGGTTATGAATATTCGTCGAATTGCTATTAGTTATTATGTTATTTGAGTTAATTTCTTGTAGCACGTTTTGTATAACGCGTTTAGCTTTCTTTTCACCAATACTTCATATTCACTTGAATCGATCTGAAGAGATGAAACCAGCTGTAGAAATCTTGAAGGCCGTCGAAAATATTTGTTGCGAAATGTTTTCCAAAATATGAGAACACGAACAATGTCTATTCATTGAGAAAGCATATTTGCTTATTCGTTTCACCGGAAAGAATAATAATTGAAATCAATTTCAATGAAAATGGGGATGTGTTCGATACACTGAATCGGTTCAAAGTGAGTACAGTAAGCGCCAAACGTGATGGCAAGCTCGTCCCTATGCACAAAAATTACAGCTCTTAAAGACATACAAATGCTCTGTACCTATAGAGGAGTACTCCAATGCTGTTGGCATTTGGCATTGTCTGAAAAATTTGTGTTGTTTCTGAAAAAAGGTCATCGCATAACAAAAAACCAGTCATCAAGAGTCAGGCACGTAAAATAATGGTTGAAGTGTTCAACTATTTGTCTTAAATGTGAGTTGGATACGTTATCAACTGTTAAAAATAAAACATCACTTGTTACAGGTAACATTTTATAAATTTAAAAAAATAATTATTTCAACAAAATCTTTATTTTGTATTTCAATAAGAATCATTGAAAGAGTGATTAAAGAAGAAAAGCAATTGATTTCTGCAAATAACGGAAAAGTAAAATTTTCCACCCCAAGAAAGAAGCGGCCTAGAAGAGACTTTATGGCTGAAAATTTGCAATGCAAAACTAATGACGTTTTGGAAATTGTGCACACAATCAGGCGATTATCATTCAGAAATGAATTCTGAGAATTGTGGTAAATGGTTACAAGAGAAGTTAATTTCAAATTTACCTGTGAATTCGGTGGTTGTGACCAATAATTCTTTATACTATAATATTCAAATTGATCCAGCCCCCAACACAATTTCTAGGAAGGCTGGCATATTGTGAAGTGGCTGCACGAAAAAAGCATTATGTTCACCCCTAACATGCTCAAACCCGAATTATACGAGTCGATCAAGGTAAATCAAAAGCATCACATTGGATAAAATTTGATGAGGTTTGCGTCTTCCACCCTACCAACCGGATTTGAATCCCATTGAACTCATTTGGGCTACTGTTAAAAACAACGTGTACCAAAAGAATGTTACTTTCAAGTTGTTTCACTTCATTTTTTTTTCTGTTTCTGCTGAATAGAATGTAACTGTTGAAGAAATATCACATCCATGTGCATTTCTCTTGTTTGGTATAAAATAAATTTTGTCGTTTATAACCAAATTGAGGAAATTTTATCCCCCTACTTAATTAAACCTTTGGTTTTACAGGTTTTGACAAACAGGGATTCTACAATACCATTTACGATGGATATGGATATCAAGATGGTTATGATCTAAGAGCCTATTACGGAGATATTCACAACCACGGATTTTGAAAGGAAAAATAACGTCCACTGCCTCGAAGCCAAATATTTTTTCAAGTGTCTAGAACTGACTGAAAATTATTTTCGATATCTATTTTATGTTCACAAAATTATTAAACTGAAATCACATATTTCCTTTCTGTAACATACGATCATTTAAGAAACATGTTTTCACTATATTATACACTGTGTCCGTAAAGTATGGAACAAATTCATTTCCAGCTAAACAGGTCATTTTAAGAAATAATCCTGAAACACGTCGATTTTTCATGTTAATTTACCGTATTTCAAAATAATAATCTAATATACAGGGTGAATTACGTTCGAGTAATGACGTCACCGTCATTTTTTTCAATGGAACACCCCCATTTTGTCTCAATTTTCGGATTACTCTGGCTGAGCTGATTCCAAAAATGTATCACATGTTGATTCCAGGGTACAGGGTGGACAAAAATACAGTAGTTGTGTGTGTGCTAATAAAGTAACGCGTAACATTCTTTATTAGGTAAATTAACAATATTATCAAAAATACTTATTGTCTAGCGGCAATTGGTTTAAATGTAACACCCCGGGGTGGTTTTTACACACTGTATAAGGCGGTAATACTTAGAAAAGTAGCTGTTATTAGTTAGTTATCCACCAGTTCTTCCACATAGTTTGTATGCATCTCAAACCTAAGTTCAGTTTGTGAATAGTTAAACAAAATAAGTGCGGCAGATCATTCCTTTGAAACCTTCACTATCAATGTATATCACAAAGGCGTGTCTGAAGCATATCTCGCGAATCTACCGAATTGTACTTTTGCAAATTCACGATTGTGCAAAGAATTTTTATACAGAAGGAAGAATGGGTATTTATCTTGGTCGTCGACAGACAGTTGCAAAATATTTGCATTCAATACATGAATTTCAGTAACGTATTTATATAATTTACAATTGAGATTATCGGCATGTATTGACTGTGGTGTCATGATGCATAGCTGTCTGATTTCGAATGTTGAATATTTACATGGGCCCACGCTGTGAGGAAATGTCAACCGATTTGATTTATATGCTTTCGATATGATGCTTCTGACTGTATTTATTTCACCCTAAAAGGCCTGGTGGCCTCATTATAAAGATAACTTATAAGAAATATACAAGCACACGAAAAAGGATGAGTACATGAAAGATATCAATACTAATATTTCTAGTACGGAGGGTGCTTTAATCAAATCTTCCGCAGAAGTTATCAAGGAATTGTGGTCAGAAGATTCATCTAATAGAGCAGTGAACAAAATATCCTTAAAAAGTCAGATTCAGAATTTTGCCCCTCGATTCATGGGTCATGCGCATCAAGCCGCCCAGAAATTCCTTCTACATTACATATGGGAATGACCTGCGACTATCGAATAAAAATGAACTACTTTAAAGAGAATGTATTGATTCAAGGACAAATGACATCCATGAATACATATTATATTAATTCATATAAAAGTATTTGAAATGAAATAAATGTTGCAAAATGCCACTAATACGAATGTCACAATGTAACAACTACGAAAAAGATATGTAGTAGGATGCTGATGTTTCTGTATTATTTCTGTCTCGCTACTTTCATGACTACTCAATGATGGATACTACAGAGAAATGTTGTACATCATGTTGACATCCCTTTCTATGAAAAATATGTAGCATCGGCTCCATAAAGTAGGTATATTCATGATGCTTTTATTTGTTATGTAGAAAAAAGTTATCGTCTAAGCATCCCGATTATCAATCACATTTCATTGAGATATTCGATTATTTAAGAAAATCAATCACCTACCAATAAAATGATTTTTTTGCGAGACGATAACCTAACCTATTTATTAATATATAAATACATACAAGTCAAATTAATACTTGGGATAACCCAAAGTGAACATTTAAAAACTCATAACAAAAGATCACCAGCCTCATCATATTCCAATGAAGGCTTCTAAGAATACTAACATATTCATCATGTGACGAATCTTCTTGTAATAGTTTGGAAATCAGAATTCTTTCAGAGTATTTCATTTCTCTTCTTAAGTTGGAGCAGAATAACATTCATTCGTGAAATCGGCATTAGGATATCCAAAGAAACGAATGACCCAAGAGCTACCTCTTTCTTGATTCAAAGAATAAGCATTCTGATTCAAAGAGGAAATGCAGATTCATGTTTAGGTACAATTCCTCAATCAAAAACCCTAAGTGAATTATCAATGTTTCCCATGAACAAAATGTATCGGCATGTACAGACAGTGCAAGAACTGGAGTTGTGCAGTTTGGTGGAAGACTCGCAGCAAAACCGTCAAGCTTTGACGGAAAAGGAAGTGGGACATCTAAAAGAGGCTGAGTTTGGTCCCCTGTCTGAGCCCTCAAACGAACTAATATCTAATTCAGTTTTGAGCAGTTTTGCTTCGAATTCTTTATCCTACCAGTCCAATGAAGGGGTGAATCATCCTATCCGTGTTTACTCAGAAGAAGATAGTAGTGGCAAACGTGGTTGCAACAATAGATCGGTGATACATTCTTCAATCAATGGTTTAAAAAATCTTGGAAACACCTGTTTCATGAACAGTATAATCCAATGTTTATCAAACACGGGATGGTTGCTGGAATACCTAAAAAAGGATGCATACATGGAAGATATCAATACTAGTATTTCTAGTATGAAAGGTGTTTCAATCAAATCGTTCGCAGAAGTTATCAAGGAATTATGGTCAGAAGATTCACCTGATAGAGTAATTAACACAGTCTACTTCAAAAATCAGATTCAAAGATTTGCCCCTCGATACATGGGTTCTGCCCATCAAGATGCCCACGAATTCCTTCGATATCTTTTAAAAGGTTTACATGAGGACCTCAACAAAATTACTGAGGAACCTGAACCAATCTTAACTGAGATTGACGAAAAATTGAGCGATAACGGAAAAGCACAAGAGTCCTGGCAGAGATATTTGAATATGAACAACTCCAAGATTGTAGACTATTTCGTTGGTCAATTAAAATCCACTATAAAGTGCACACACTGTGGACACTCATCAGTAATCTTTGATCCTTTCTGGGATTTGTCCCTTCCCATACCACAAAGATCTGGCCAAGTGAGTTTGTCACATTGCTTGGATTCTTTCACAAGAGAGGAAACTCTGGATGGAGATGAAAAACCAATGTGTTCGAGGTGCAAGCAAAGGAGAAAATGTACAAAGTCCTTATCAATCTATAAGTTTCCCCGTATTTTAGTAATTCATTTGAAAAGATTCTCTCCGACGGAAAGGTTCAGTGGCAAATTGAATGTTTCCATTGACTTTTCTTCAGATGGATTAGATATGAGCAGTTATGCAGCAGACAATGTGGCTCCTTGTCATTATAATCTATATGCACTTTCAAATCACAGTGGGACTACTTACACCGGACATTACACAGCATATTGCAGACACCCATGTAGTGGCACATGGCATGAATACAACGATTCACAGGTGTTCCCAATTTCGCCAAAATCAATTGTGAGCAATGAGGCATATGTCCTCTTTTATGAACAGGAGGGAACGAAGCAGCACCTTTGATGTGTTTTTTTCTTCTTTCCTTTTTTTTAAATAATCTTAGTTCTTTGAATTGATTTGTATTTCTAGTTGTGTCATAAAGAAAATTGAGATGTATAACAAAATGTCACTCCATCTCGTGGACGATGTACTAACCAACTGCATATCCTAAATTTGCCCGACTCCTCTGAATAAGGAAGAAAAACTTTCTTATTAGTAGGTATATCCGAGAAGTGAGTTCTCAATTATTTTGTTCTAATGCTGTTCTAATCGGGTTTACTACGAAATTTCTCATAATATAGGTACCTTAGAAATTTGTTGTGTATTTTTCCTAGTTCCTGTAAGGTTGATTCGTACTTTCCATTCCAAAAGAAACATTTTATTCATTTTTTTTTTGAGAACGAAATGGGACTACTTCATGATATATCAGTCAGTTTGTGCTAAGTATGGAAATTTTATACTTTAATTTATATTAACAGGTGACTTTTCGAGGTAAATTTGCCTTCATAACACGTGAGCAGATTCTCCGTTGTTATACATCAAAAATATTTTTCAGATTCTGGTTGGTTGCAAACCAAAAACCTTTGAGAAACGCTTTTGGTTGTTTCAAATTCAATATGTGTTTTGCATACCAAAACAATTACAATTTAAAATGTTCTTGAATCAGCTTTTTACAATAGAATGTATGAAAGTTATTACTGATATAAATTACTATTATTACCTACTAATATAAATGAACAACATATTTTCATGAAAAAGAAGAAAATAATACAATTAATAAAATTATTAAACAACAAAAATTAATTGGTGCTCCGGGGCGACTTAATTGATTCCAGTGGCGCATTTGCTTTTTCAGTGCGTTTTTTCTGTTCAAAATTGTCTTTATTCATGAACGTGATCTCCATCAAGAGCCACACAGGCCACAAAAGAGAAAAGAGGTTATTGCTGAAACTGAGGTCTACAGTTTCAGCAATAACCTCTTCGATCTAACGGAATTTCTTACCGTTGAGCATTTTTCTGAGGTCTGCGAACAGCCAGTAGTCGCTGGGAGCCAAATCTGGCGAATACGGTGGATGTGGCAGCAATGTGTGATGATTCTGCGTTTCATCCAAGGCGAAAATTCGGGTTATCACCCGAATCACCCTGGAATATTCCAGGTTTAATTTCCATTTCTTGTTAATAATTTTTAATTTTCACTTCTTATCGATAGTTCAATTTGTTTATTTTTTGGTTGTTGCACCACGAAACATTGCCAACCACCTTCAAACAAACATCAGAAAACAGTATCATCTGCAAATATTATTACTTCTCCACTGGTAACGATTAGAAATATGTCATTTTTGTATATTATGAAAAGTAATGGACCTAGCACAGCATCTTGTGGTACACCATAATTTATTGTTCTTGAGATGCTCGAAAAGCCATTCATATCCACTATTTGGGTATGTTGCTGGCAAATAATAATGACACGTTGTAGGTTTGATACCAAGTTTCATGAAATAAATTCCATTTCATTGTGATTTCATTTCACGGTTTATTGCTCAAAATCAATTGACTATTCATTTTAATTTTTAATTTTAGTTGTACTTTCAGATTTCAAATCATATTATATCATATTAGACAATGGAAGACCGAACTGATAAAATTCACCATGAAACATTGTCAAGCACTTTCAAACAAATAAATTCCAATAGATATCGTTTTTCCTATTATCATTATCCAACTTCGAGAATAGGCCGCATGAAAAATATTAATAGAATCGTGGAAACATAATGAATTTTTTTTTCAGATTTGGTACAATTGACAAAAAATTTATTTCGTCTAAGGTCGTCTAACGAAACTACTTCGCAGTCGTGGAATAAATTATACCGTCATTCGCAAAATCTTCTTATCTAATTATTTCATTTTTTTTTTAGATTTAAATCTCAAGTCTAACGTGACATATGGTAACGTGGGAAAATATAAATTCAAGTCACTGCTTGAAGTTCACTTCAAACAAGGTTAGTAAACACGTGGATTTTGAAAAAATACACTTTATTGATATATTTCTTCACCGACAAAGGATTTTTTCTTATAATCTTGTTCATTTCAACTATTACCTGCTTTCAATTATACCCATAAATGGAACACTTCATTGGTGTGTTGTTATCCTTCAAGTCATTAGTCATTTTATTATAGGATCTTTGTTGTAGCCATATACAAAAATAATTACCACAATTTTGATGTTATTTATGATAAAAAATTCAACAATGAAGACACAGTCTTGACTGATTTACCCAATTTGTTTTTCAGGAAATATATCTACTCATTCATCTTCGTTGAAATACTACTTTCCTTCATAAAGTTTTCGAAAATAATCTACATGATTGCTAACGTTTTGAATTGAAAGGTTCTTGCAGTTTGAAAAACTATATAACTACAGGATTATAATTGAAATAATTAGGCACTATCTCTAATGAATTTGCATTTCTACAACTTATTGCAAATGAACTAATCGGTATATCATACACCTGCGTCATAAAACACAAACTTCTATGTACCTTCTTCATCTACATAAGAAAAAGGAAGAGAAAACTCTTACCACATGCGTTCAATAAGAAAGATCTCTTGCACTCAATGTACAAACACGTGTCGTCGGCCATTTCTTGAATTTGGAAACAAATTGATGACGCATTACTGTTTGGCAGTTTACATTGTTTATATGGTTTTGATAAAAAGTTTCTGTGATTTCAATTATTTTATACTGAAGACATAGTTGTTTTCACAACTAATAAGCAGTGAGTACATTTTAGATCGTTATTATGAATTTTAACCTCAAATTGGGATTGGTTCTGTCTAATGTTCCGTTTACTGGAATAATTGAATTGGCAAATTTTGGCGTTGGGGGCCATTTCTATGTCAAAGTTACGTTGTAATGGTGATAAAACTCCCGAATATCTCATGATGAATAAATTTATACAATGAAACCTTATACATGACTGACAACTTTGTTTCATCTTCTCAACAGTCGAAAAAATCCGACGAAATTTTATGAACGTACATTTCCTCACCGGGCATCAACACTGTTCAATACCTATATAAAAATAAAAAAACTTTTTGCTTCTGAAATGTTATCCCCAGTATACATTGTTTTTGCTTGTATTTTCGTTCGATTTTCAATTGACATTTTCAAGCAAGCATTTTCACAGTAGTACCGATGACTTAGATCTGTCGGAATTTGTGGTGATACTTGCCGCGGAGAGAGTTTTTTACTGTTATTACCTCTTGTGAGTGGTGTTATTCCACCCCAAAATGAGTATACTATAGTATGCCGGAGAGTATACTATCCGGCATTCAGATGGTGCAGGATGTTTCATTCTCTTTTGCAATAGACCTTTGCACATTCATCTATTCCGAATTTCATAGCGATATCACGCGTGTACTCTTCCACCAACCTCAAAGACTCTTTATAATCTTTTTCTTCAGAGGCATTAGGTTTGATATCATCCATATGGACCAAATGAAAGTGCCCTCTCTGTTTGGACTCTAGCTTGAAGATCTTATGGTAAAGCGAGTCCTCCCGAGTAATATTACCATTCTGTCGGGTACCCCAAGGCATCTGATTCGGGAAGACGTGACAGCATTATCAACCAACGACCACTCCTCACACCGTGGGGTAAGTGATCATTGGGTCCGAGAATAATGTGTCCTGAGTAAGCACAATGAGCCAAGAATGACAGCCTTCTGCATTTGTCCGGTTAAGATTTCTGCCCGCCATGAATTAGAAATTCGAGACTAAAGAGAGCATTATTCCACCAAGGACTCCAATAATCAGAACAACCATCTTGACAGAGTAGTTTGGATTGTGGATTTAGAGTTCGAAAAGAAAATCTGGATATTTTATCCGTTTTTGCCCCTTTTTTCGGACGATGTTCGTCTTGCCGGAAGCTGAAAACTCCACGACAAATATCGTCTTAGTCTGGTTGTCGAGAAGAAATGCATCAGGCTAATTAACTTGCCTGAGCCTGAGGGTGGGGACCGAATAGTTCCAATAAATTCGGCACTGTTCTATCCCCACAAAAGATTCAATTTCCCCCGGAGCGTAGGGCAAGGTCTCCAATGTTGCCGAAGAAAACTCCATGAATTGGCTTATCCCTGTGCTGCTGCAGAAGTTCTCTCTCATGGTCACGGACCATGCAGAGAAGCGATCCGAACTCTTGACGACTTTACAGGCTCCATCCAGTAAGTACCATTCTGTCATGTAGACTCTCCAAACTCAAAAGTCCACGGCCTCCCTGTTGTCAGGGGAAGTACAACGGTTGGGATGCCATTTTTCGGGTCTTTATGTCGAGTTGATACAGCTCACCATGAGGTTAGTGACAATTGGATTCGAGAATCGTGTGTCAACAGCATCATTATTATTATTGATATTATTACTATCATTTCAAGCTGAACGAATTCTAATTCCTAATGAATAATTAATGTTATGAGGCAAATGCATTAAGAATCTCCAGCAGCAGATAATAATTATTGCTTCAATTCGAGACTATTCAAAAAATGTTTGTTTCACATTGTATAAATCATCTAGACATTTTGCACATCAACGATCATAAATCACATTGTCGAGCTCACTGTTGTTTAGATCTGACTTTTAAATGTTATGTGAACTGCAATCCTGCGGTCGTCTTCACTTTCTTCATCGCGTGATGTAACTACAAATCGATAACATACTTGAAACAAGTTCACGATTATTTTGCAACCAGCGTAACCGTTTTTGGCAATTTTAAATTTATTGTTCGTTTCTCGAACATTTGCATGTATTGCATTTTTCATTTGGCAATTATGAGCTCATAATTTATCGTGACACCTCATGCGACTGTTGTAAGAAATGCAACGCGGTCACTATACAGTGAGTCCCATTTTTATCGTCATGTTCCTAATCAGAGTTTTCAGCTCGCTCGTGACTGATCTACTCATCGAAACTATCAAAAATGGGAAAAAAGAGTGTGTATGTACTTATGTAGGCACGTAAGAAGTTAAACTTCATTTTTTTTAAATTATTTTTCGCTCTGCGCCCCTGGACGATACTTCTGTTCATTATGGATAGAAGGAGTGTGGTCAAATGCCCTCGGCTGAGAAGCAACGGCCATATAAATTTAAGAAGAAGAAGCTAACTTCAGGGTGGCGGTTTTTCGTAACGGTTTACTTTCGCATTGTAAAAATTCACTTCCATCATTTTTCCTTAACGTGTCAAAAGGAGTTTAACTTCCAAAGTTGCTTCAAATATGTTTATAGGAGATAAGGCAACCCTCAGTAAATATTACTAGTTTGACATTACCCACTGAAATCTCTCTCATTTATTTTTCCTTAAGTGAAAGTTTGAAACCCTCGAGTTCTTTTTTCGAAGAAATATTTGTTCGGCTAAATTTTCTGCCGTGGTACGGTGAGCGGGCACGATTCCGAGATTCTAAGGTAGTTCATTTCTCCAAGAATTCCAATAAACCAAAAAACCATTTCAACACAGTGGTTTGGTAAGAGTTTATTCAGTTAGAAGAGATGAAACAGTTTTTTTTTGCCGATATAAATCTCATCCAGAGATGAACATTTCACGACGAATATCGTTTCATTCCGATTTTCAAAGAGAACTTTATGCGTTTTATAAATTTTTTGAAGAAGATCTCTATATTTCATTCGTTTTTCTAATTTCTTTCGGACGATATTTGTCTCCCCCGGAGCTGAAAACTCCACGACGAATATCGTCTAACTTTGATGGTCTGGTTTATTCGTTTATATGAGCTTGACGATAGAGAGTGAGAAGTTCCAACAAATTCAGTCTTTTTGTTTACAACAACGGATTCATTATTTCATTTATCATTATAATTGATAATTTAACCTTGAAAAAGTTGCTGCTCAAATCCTCTACCTGAAGCTTCGATTCATGCCTGCTATTAGTAATATTACTATTATTAATATTAGAGTCTTAATGATTCCTCTTTTAGTCAATTGATGGTGGTTGGATTCGTAGTTCAGATACTGTCCCGTATGAGTGGGTTTTCGGGTTTTCATACGGAACAGTATCACCATCAATCGACTATAACAGGAATTATCAAGACTCTATTAGACCGTGCTTTTGGGCTCTGTAATACGAAGGAAGGTCTCGAGAAGGAACTAGACATCATCAAAAATGATCTTCAACGGAATGGCTACTCCAAAACGACTAAAAGACAGCAGGAGCCTCGCAAGAAAGAGAAGCCGTCACAACCAGTGCTTCCCTACATCAGAGGATTATCGGAGAGGAAAAGAAGAATTGGTTCCAAGTACAACATCAGAACCTGCTTCAGATCCGGTAATGCTATCCGTAGCAGCCTCACGAAAACCAGGCCACCAAACGCGGATTGCGATTCCAAGAATTGCATTTACCGGATACCCTGTGAGTGCGGAAAATCTTATATTGGTGAAACTAAGAGGCCATTGAATGTTCGCATTGCCGAGTACAAGAAACACACACAGCGAGGGGAAACCAGCAATAGTATACCATGTTTGGACCCATCAACACAACATGGAGTGGTCCCAAACTGAGATCTTGCACAGAGAGGAATATTGGTTTGGGAGAAAATTTAAGGAAGCCGCATACATGTTGTCCAACAACGTATTCAGCCAAGCCAGCGTAGAAATACGCAACATATGGAAACCCATTATCAAGCGAAAAATGGCCAACTCCCGCCAAAACGGTCATCTCCCACAGAACCAGTGGAGCGGAAAATGGAAAGCGGGGATAAGTGAAAGTACTCGAACGACCTATAAATAGTCATCTCTCGGAGGAATCAGTCCAGTCATCACCCGAAGACGATTGTAGATACTAACAATCGAAACTTCGTGAACTAACTAACTGATTATGCTTAATATAATTGTTATTTTCAGCTATTCATTTTTAATTCTTCTTTTTTAGTTGTTTCAGGGATTTCAAATCATTTTATATAGTAGACAATGGAAATCCGAACTAGTGAAATTTATCATGAAACATTGTCAATCACCTTCAATCAAATCGTAATGCTATGTTGATATATTTTGACACCAAAACTGACCACAACTTTTGTGTCTTGCGGAATGCCCAACATCTGGTTACATGAACGAAAAATCATAATAGTATCTTTCAGAAAATCATATAGCTGATTTTTGGTTTACCCAGTGTAATTGAGGCAACTCAATTATTCAGACGCTGGATCTGTTTGGACAACTTCAAGATGAACTTCTTCAAAAAATGACCTTGAAAATGTTCATCGAAACAAACAAATAATATTGATATAATACATTATTTTTGGTGAAATGTGAAAGAATTCAAATTTTTTCAATTTTTCAAGGTGACACACACATATTTACAGTAAATTTTGATATAAAAAAACTGTCGAATTGACCTATTGACAAAATATGCCAAACTAAAGCAGAAGCATCTGCCTAATATTTTATTCATGAACCATCAATGTATAAAGACAGTAAATGTCAAAATCATTGGTGTATATTACAATTCACTATGGATGAATATAACATATCTTACAAGGTGAATAAGCGTGGGAATTACCAAAAACCATCACGAAGTTCATAAAGTCAAGATCTCTTCATTGGCATGAGTTTGTTTTATTTTTCAAGAACGTCGGGTTGAGTTGGCCATGTAATCATAATATTCGATTATGTTGTTTTTCAAAACCAATCTATATCCATGTATCCACGTTTACAAGAAAAATTCTCAAAGATTTCGCGGATCGGTTAGAGGTATCAAAACCTTATTACCTCACTTTTAAAGTTGAGTTACAGACTTGTTTCATATCCAAGAGCACAAATGTTGAATTTGGCTTATCGTCTGAGCAAGTGTCCAAAAAAAGAGAAAATTTCAAGTAGGTAATTTATTTAAAAACCTAATAACTAAGTTTGCTGATTCGAAAGTGAAAACTGATATGTAGAACAACAAAGGCTCTGATTCATACGAATTTCAAACAAAAAATGAATAAAATGCGGGTATCACACATTACACTTCATCAAAACAAGTTTTCAAAATTACAACACTTGAGTCATTAAAGCAGGGGAGCCCACGATGCAAAATGGGGATTTACTCGAGCGTCATTGAGACATATTAGGTTGCAAAGCTTAGATGATAAGAAGAAAAAAATGTTATATAATATATACCTTTTCATCGGTGGAGGAAGCGGCTATAGATTTTTAAATATGTAAAAAATACTGTTGTATGGACATACTCGAGCGTGTCAGATATTGATGTCATCAATGTCCTGCGTATTTTTAATAATGTTGGTATGTTAATCTGATCATTTGCATGATGTGGGTGGTTGTACGTAAGGGTTAGAAGTGAGTAGAAAACAAAATTAATGGAGCGCGTCAGATTTTCATTCAATAATCTGACGATTTCGATCTGACGCAAACTCGCGGCCATTATTATAATGTGCAAACAAAATTCGCCATTTTGAAATAGTCAAGCGCGTCAGATTAAGATATATATGGTTCATCTTTATGTTCTAGACGTACTGTCTCATAATCTGACGATTATCTAGAGGGATTCTTTTAATCTAACAAAAACAATATTGAAAAAAAATTTTAATTCATTGAACTTAATTAATTGAAAATCTCAGGAAATAGCACGCAAATGAATAGGTGTATGTTTTTCAAGTAGAATACTTATATTTATAAGAAAATAATTTTTTTTTAAATGCTCAAAAAAATAATTTTTCATAATCAGTTGATTTATTGATGAAGAAAAGAGAAATGAAACTTTCTGTGTTTTTTAACGTTACCAAAGTTACTGCAGTTTCGTCCTATAAGGACATTTTCAAACTTATATATTGTATATTGAAAAAGTTTGAAAATGTCCTTATATATTGTATGAGTTTGAAAATGTCCTTATAGGACGAAACGTTAGTTACAAATGAAAGTGGTAAAAACATAGAAAGTTTAATTTCTCTTTTCTTCATTATGATTTCCTACCACGTAGTAACGGCTACATCCAGTCTCTGTGATCAGCATTGATGGCGTCATGGCAACATAATTCAGAGTGGGGACGGAGTGAGAGAGTAATAGATAGAGAAAAAGTGAATAGATAATAGAGGAATAGAAACACGGAGAGGAAAATATAGGTATCACACAGCTGATCGTCAGATTATATATTTTTCGTTATCCTTGAATTATTTCCTTCAAAATAAAAAAAAAATTGCTACGCTCGAGAATGTCGAAATGACGTTATTTTTTTGCAACTTTGCTGCCCTCCCCTTCTTTAACGTCACTCTCAAATTGTCAGATTACTGGAATATACATTTTTTAGCAGGTAATTAACTCACCTTACCTTAATCTGACGCGCTCGAGAATTTCTGATGATAATTTTTTTTACTAATCTGATCCTTTATCACTCACAGGCGGCCTTATATATGGGGCTCATATTTGGTGGAGGTACTTAACCGGGTACAAGGTATCCCCCTGTATATTAATCTGCCGCGATTTAGTAAATCCCGAAATCCCCGCTCGGGCTCCCCTATTATTAAAATTTTTTTTCGATCAATAAACGTTTAATTTAATCACTGTAAAATACGAATTTCTTCATTAACACTGACGTTTATAATATCTCATAAATAAAAGATTATGAAGGTGCTAGCGAATTCGCATTTAATTCAAATTGCAACAGCATTCACAACATTTCCATAATTAACGCAACAGTGTTAGAAAAATTAGCATGAAAGAACGAAGTGAGCGGAGATGAAAATGGAAATAATCTCGGTAGAGGACTGAAAATCAGTTTTGTATTTAAATTCATACACACACAGACAACGGCTCTCTTGGAGGAGAGCACCATGTTCTTAATTTAATCAATGATTATTATAATCTACAACCTCATATTATCGACTGGAATCGTTTGTAACACAATATTACATTGTATGAAACAAAAATCACAGCAAATTTACCAAAGATTCTTAGTCTCCTTCTAATTCTAAAATTGAACTAAAATAAATAGAAACTCACGAGACTAAAAACCCTCCAGCATCTATCAGTTTTGAACTTAAAATTCGCTAGGCAGAACTGAGATAGACCAGAAGTCGAACTGTCAGCTAAAATATATGAGATGAAAACATTCAATATCTGACTAACATTCATTTCAATATTCCGTTCGCCCCCATACAGTTATTAATCCCACCAAACTCTTACTTGTCCTCGATTTCAGGGAACATCCAACTGGTTATGAAATGATTATCAATATGAAGGATAATTATATCCTGAGGATAAGTTAAATATATTCTATAAAAACACCTACTTCTCGGCTCGTTCAAATGAAGGTGCTCTTCTATTAATCATAGTCAATAATGTTCTTTCATTCCAATCATTTGTTCAATCAATGTGAAGTGTGGAGAATAGACGAAAACAGACAATACTGCGCTCGATCTTCATCTGGAGATTACAGCAGGATATTTCAGCAGGGCATTTGACACCATGAATCATGAGCTGTAATTGTCGATCTTTCACTTCATTGGCTTGTCAGATAATTCATTTTTTTGTAACTATGTACACAACGGACACCCTTGAATTTAAAAATAGGCGTCCCACAGGGATCAATTCTTGGCCCTATCCTATTTACGATATACACCAGTCAATTAGTGAAATGCCTTCAGTATTGTAGTGTACATCTCTATGTCGATGGCACCCAAATCTATTATTTTTTTGAACCATACAGGGTAAATGACGCCAATATGCGGATCAGTCATGATCTCGACACTTTATCATTCTTTGCTAAAAATATGTGCCTAATGAATGATACATCAAAGTCGAAAATACTAATAGTTTTATTATATTTTACTATATTTTATTTATATTTATATTTTTACAGCCATATTTTATACAATTCAAAACCCTTTTCATTTTCAGGATTATTAAAATGAATAAATGTCAGGAATATTTGTATTTCTGAAGGTTGACTCATCCTTTTCGCTTTCCGAACACACAATATCGATATACGATTTATATTAGTGAAATGCCTTCAGTATTGCAGTGAACATCTCTATGTCGATGGCACCCAAATCTATTATTTTTTTGAACCACACAGGGTAAATGACGCTAATATGCGGATCCGTCATGATCTCGCCACTTTATCATTCTTTGCTAAAGATATGTGCCTAATGAATGATACATCAAAGTCGAAAATACTAATAGTTAGTCCAAAAACTCACAGAGATATTGTAAAACAGCAAATATAGGCAAAAATTGTGAATTGAACTACTAGGTAAACAAACTTGACTACTCAATAATTTAGCCATATGTATATTTCTTTTTTGTTGTTATTCGAATGCTGATTGATATCAGGCTTATAATGTATTCCTTTTTTTTTTGTTTTTTTGTATTTGTTATATTTTTGTTGTCAGTTCTCGTAGCTGGGCTGTGGAGGTTGAGTGATAGAACAAACCTGTAGTGTTCTACACTGCAGTTTCGAACTTAATAATAATAATAATAATAATAATAAATGTTTTTATTGCTACACAAAAAGCAGTTACAAAAAACAAGGTTGATTGTTGTTATGTAGCAAATGGCATCGTTCGCTCTTCTATCTCCTGAGAAAGATAGAATAGCGCTCTTCCACGCAACCACGTAAAGGGACCAGTGACAAAAACTGGTCCCACCAGAAGAAAAAAGAATATACCTTCTCATAAACATAGTACAACTGAAAAAGAATATACATATAAATATAAATAAAAATAATAATTATGTCACAAAGTGCAATGAATGTCGCATAAGTTCATCAATGTATCAGAAGTCTATTGCTAAAGTACCATCCAACAAAAGACTTTTAACCTTTTTCTTAAAGTTGAAGATTGACAAGTTTTTGAAATCATCGGGAATACAATTGTAGATTTTAGTGATGCCATAGGAGAAGCAAGATCGGTAAAGCGAAGTGTTGTGCTTGGGTACAGATAATTTCTGTCGAAACCGGACATTAACATTGTGAGCTTCAGAACGCCTCTGAATTTTTGAATATAGATATGAAGGTTTTTTTGTGAGTAAAATTTTGTGATATAATACACAACAATGCCTCTTGGTTGTTATATTCTATTTCACCTAATAAAGACCATTATTATTATCATTATTATTAACTGCATGAAATTCAACAAAATATATATTTGTATGTAAATCATCACCCTATAAAAAAGAAGGTTATATCACTTTCATTGAAAATTAATTATATGCACATGGTAACAAAAATAATAGAAAAGTTTATAATATCACCCGGTATGATAGTTCATAAGGTTTCAGGAAGTAGTCCTAGGTTACATTCTCCACCAATTCAATGAGCATATTACGACAAATCCGCAAGATGGTTGATTCCGTAATATCTGATATTATCATTGAGTATTTTTATAATTTTCCTTCTGGTTCTGAATAATACAGTTCCATAGATTTTGAGAAAGTCTACTACCTGTAGGTTTTTTATTTTCTGATATAACTCTCAGTATTAACATCCATGAATTGAATACCAAAACATCAGAAAGATATAAATATCGGCCACAACCATTTCTTTGCCACATCCCACTGCTATAGGCAGCTACTGTCTGTACTTGTGACGTACTGTTTGGAACCTTTGGTGAGGTAAGGAATATTACTGGAGTTTTTTCCCAACACCAAACCGTTGTTTTAACACTTTGACACGTATTTCGATCACCAAGTGATCATTTTCAAGAGGAAGGTAATTTTCAAGAGGAAGCTCCTCTTGAAGATGATAACTTGGTGGTCGAAACACGTGCCGGGGTGTTAAAATAATGGTTTGGCGTTGGAAAGAAAACCCCAGTAACATTCAGCTACTGTCTGATTTATTTTATCAACAGTTCGCTAAAGGTTTTGCAGTGCAACTGTAACCAGTAGGTACTGCTGAAACATATGCAGAAAAATAGTAGAGCACCGATTAAACATACATTCCGTCTATGGTAATATTCATCAGGTGTGCCTGTAAATTTGTATGAATGTGCTGGAAAAAAGTTTGAGAAATTGAAAAGGTTTATTATATTGAATCGTAACTTTTGATGGTTGCTTTTCTTCACAAGCGGTTATCATATTGAAATTGGGTTTGAACTTTTTCCATTTCTTTCTGATCTTAGATTCCACTCGTAGCTTATCATTATCAATATTCTTCTATATTTTCCATTCATTCACGGTTTTGCACCTCCAGATCATATCCAACTTGTTTTTCCTGTTAATTGCTGGGTATTTCATCTATTACTGCAAGTGCAATTTTTCTTTCCTTCCAATAACACACCTGTGAAAAATTCACCATTTCATTTTTTAATTTCATAGATTGTGAACAAAACAATTATACTTTTTTATCGCCTTTTTTTTTGGGGGGGTAATTGTTACCTTCCACAATCTAAAAAAATATAAAAATTATAATGGAGAACTTTATACAAGTGTAGAAGGGCAAACTTTTTAGTTTACCCTGATAAGTTACTGCGTAAAAATCAAAGTATTTTTCACAAAGAAAAATCTTCTATTTATCAGTAACTTGTCGTATTTAACAATTTTGCCTATCAAAAAAATTATTAAGAAATAATACTTATCTTTTACGTTTCAGAGGCCAAAATCTGCCTCCGTCTTCAGAAATGGATAAAAATTCGAATATATACGCAGTTATTCCTTTTTTTGAGAGCTTATTTCTTTACTTATTGTTAAATACGACAAGTTACTGATAAATAGAAGATTTTTCTTTGTGAAAAATACTTTGATTTTTACGCAGTAACTTATCGGGGTAAACTAAAAAGTTTGCCCTTCTACACTTGTATAAAGTTCTCCATTATAATTTTTATATTTTTTCAGATTGTGGAAGGTAACAATTACCCAAAAAAAAAAACAAAAAAAAAGGCGATAAAAACTGATTTTTTCCTCCACAAAAAATGACTTTCGTTGAACAATTATACTGTTTCATGGTACTGGAAATAAAAATAATTTCATAATATACAAATAATGTCGAAATGAAAATAATACTTCTAGTAGTTTTGACAATTATTATCGAATACAATTAAAAAAGTCAACGTATTCAAAAAAACACTACATTGTGAAATTTTCATTAAACACTTTCACAAAAACGCAACACATGTTTTGCTATACAATTTCTTCTTCGGACCTGTCTTTAAAAAAAGCATTTTTGATATTTCAATTTTGGAAATATATGCAAATTTTCGTGTATTTAATGTTCGAAGTTCCATTTATAAATGTTTGACAATTCACACACTTATTATTGATAACAAAATTCTCTGATTTTTATTCTTCATTCAACGTTTTTGTTTGAGTAGATCAATTTATTATTTTTACGGCCATATTTTATACAATTCACAACCTTTTTCATTTTTAGGATCATTAAAATGAATAAATGTCAGGAATATTTGTATTTCTGAAGGTTGACTCATCCTTTTCGCTTTCCGAACACACAATATCATTGTTTTTATCCAACGTTCACCATTAGGAAATTGCATGTCTATAAAACTCATTTTTGCGTCTATTTTGTTTTAATAATCTATTATTACCGGGAAAATTTTACATGATGTTGGTAATGTTGAAATTTCTATAAACGTATCCAACTTTCTCACGCAATCCAAATGAAGGGTTCTGAAATGATTTACATTGAAAAGGCGACGACGGAGCTATATCATTTGCTATCGGCTGTTCTTTCTAATTTAGATCGGTACTCGTGTTAGTACCAGAATATACTCCGTTTCCCTGTGATATTTCAATGTTTATTCACGGAAAAACGTATACTACACCAAAATTTCTTTTTTCAAAAGTAAATTATAAAGTAATTGATTATATGGTGTGACGAAACTGAAAAGTACCATTTTATTCTTCTTCCTGAGAACGTTTTTTCGAATTGATTTAATCTCCAGCGATTCTAATCCAATGTAAATAGCTATTTCAGGATTTTTCTGTAGTCCTTGAAAAAAAACATAGTTTTCGTCACTAACGGCCAATCGGAGTTACAGCTGATATTATATGTGTCGCTCACCAAATCTATGAAGATATGAAAAATCTCTCGAGAGTTTCTTTCAATTTGGGGAATTTGGATAGATCATCGTGAGTACCACAGGGTTGAATTCTTGGGCCTGCTCTGATTCCGTTCTACATGAACATTCTTCGTGTTGATGACAACCAGATTGATAAACCTCAGACTATCTTCATTTCCTTCCTTCTACTAATACAGAAATGAGGTTTTCCACAAGCTCATGAACTGACATAAATTGGTTTTCTATAACTATATTGGAATTTGATGATTTGAAGCTTTCAATGAAATAATTCTGAAAAGATTGCAACCAGCTTATTCGTAACATCTAAAAATAGCTTTATTGAACACTTTTGTTTCTGTTTCTCAAAATACTGTGGTGGAAAAATAAATTTTAATTCATCTTCAAACTGAACACTGGATTATTCTGCAATGATAGTTCCTGCATAAAGAAATTATAATACGTTTATATTTCACCACTTTGTGAGTATTCATCTACATAAATTGAATTACGCACTTGCATTTCTCGAACAATAATAACATATTGTTAACTGGAAGAAATATGTAATAACGGCAATACTCAGTGCACCATATGCAACTAATCTTTTCCCGAGTAGATAACGATCAGCAGCTAGGCAATGAAATAATGATTAAACCTGCTGCATTGGCGCTAACTGATACACTCCAGATTACAGTCATTCATAAAGCTACGGAATATGCAGATTTCTCTGAAACATTGCTGATAACTATTCGATTTCCACTACTTCTCTTAATATATTATTTACCTAATAAGTTTCATTTGAGGAGGAATCTGCGATATATGTGACGGGCTACGGGTTAGGTTTGACTAGGTTAGGTCCAAAGTGAGTGGGTCTATTCGACCCTCCACCGCAACCCACAAGGGTTTATTGTGGCTCCTACCTATTCACACTCGACCAAATAAACTCAGCTTCTCAACGAAGCCGATTAGTTTGTATGGTGGGTAATCTTCCAGGTCAGATGAAAAGAGTACGGCTCTGCCGAACTCTAAAAACCTGATTCGATCCCCAGCGGGGCAGGCACAAAGTATGTGGTCTGCATTTTCCAAACAGAGGCAACACACACTGTCTTTCGACAGTCCGAGTCTCTGCATATGAAGATTCAAATGGCAGTGACCTGTAAGAAGGCCTGTTAGATATCGTAGTTCATCCTTAGTATAGTCTAACAACTATTTGGTATCAAACTTCGAAGGGTGAAGAAAAGCTGATCCTGGAAGATTCTGCCGGAAGTCCATGAATCTTCTTGCCATCCAGGTGTTCAATGTTTGTTTGGCAAAGCCCAAAGCGATGCCAATGACAGGATCTGGTCCGATAAAGCTACTTGCAGCACCCTCCTTTGCAAGGGAGTCAGCAGCCTCATTGCCTTCCAGGCCAGTATGGCCGGGAATCCAGACCAGAGGCAATCTATTAAGTCGTTCTATCGAGGAGAGTTATTTTTGGCAATTTCCTATCAATTTGGACGTTGCTCGGTAGGAGCCAAGAGTTTCCAACGCCTCTTGACTGTCCGAGAATATTTTCATTGACTGAAAACACCTGCACCAGAACCGGAAGGTGTTTTTGATCCATCTGTGTACCAACAACTATCCGCTCCTAATATTTCCTTATCCCGGACGATCCAGTCTTCTCTACTCGGGGACAGTACTTTATAAGGCAGTTCATAGTTGACAGGTGGAGGCATAACGTCAGAGGTCATTTCCAGAATGCTGTGACTTCCAGTGTCAACCAACAGTCTGTTATACTCTGCATTGAATTGATTTGTGCAATTGGCAATGTGCACAAGTCTGATTGCCAGACGAACCAGTCTCTGTAAGCTAAAGAGCTTCGCCTGGGCCGTTTTCTGTAAAGCTTTCGGCGACTAGGCAATTGCACCATGAGTGATCATTGGTCTGACAATCATCACATAAATCCGATGGATTTGTTTGGGATCTAAACCCCAAGTTCTATCACAAATCCTTCGACTTGTCCTCAGGAACAGTTTGGCTTTGAGTAAAACTTTTTCTAAGTGAGCGTTCCAGGTGAGTTTTTTATCAAGGACGATGCCAAGATATTTCACCTCCATTCCAAATGGAATAACCTCACCATTGTGGAAAAGTAGCATTAGATCGTCTAATTTTCTCCTCCTGGTGAAGGGGATTTATAACAGTTTTGCTGCTCCCTCAGGAATCAACTGTGAACAACATCCAACGTGCTTGGAGGATATTACAAGCTACTCTTTTCGACGTGGACCTTGCCAAGATGACAAGGTCATCTGCATGAGCTTGTAGATCTACTCTTCCTCTGTCAAGGGCATCAAGGACCGTCCACTCGGTTGGCAAAAGGTCTGGTGAGCATTTCTGACACGTGAGCAGAATCTGACCAGTGCTTACTACTGCTGATGCAGCTTTCGGAACATTTCGTCGATTTCCTCTGCTATGCTTGTTTGTTCAGGTTGCAGAAAGTTATAGTTAATCGCACCAGCCGCTTACCACCATACAGTAACCATGGTCGTTTTTTGGGGTGGGGTTGTCTTCAGGAAGTGCCTGATTGGCTCATGAGTGTCCAACTACTGTCCCGAACGTCTCCTGGTGTCGGAGAGTAATCAACTTTTCATTACACGTGACGATTTCTGTCGATCGTTCAAATTCTGGGGCACCAACTTTTTGAACTTCTTCACCTTTCCAATACGTTTTAAACCATCGAAAACTGCATAGGAGCTGACGCCCAGTTTCTTCGTCAGCCCACGCACCGTTTGTGATGGATCAGTCTTCACCACGGTACTCAAATCCTCTTCTTGGCCCACTGTAGGTCGACCACTTCTGGACTCCTCTTCGAGGCTGAAATCTCCAGAAATCATTTTCGCAAAGCAACGTCCTCTGTTTATTAACACTATCATTGCCAAATGATAGTAGGAAATTATCTGAAGTGATTTGAAAGTACAATTCTGGAAAGAAGCATGTACAAATTTGATTCAAGTTCCCAGGTAAAAATTGATTATTGGTTTTGAACATAGCAGTAGAAACACATTTTCAAAATACAAACAACCGAAATCATTTGATTGAGACCAGAGCCCAAACCGATCGCATTTATGATCCAACACCGCCGTAGATCTCATCAGGACAGAGCTGAATCACAAATGCATTGTCCTTGAAGGACAAGCCTGAGAAAGTAAGAGTACAGAATAATACAGAACTACAAAGTTGACAGTATAGACAAAAGTACAGAACTACAATACAAACAAATGAAGAATTTGGAAAAATAAACGTAGGGAACCTCAAAAAAGCTCGGGAAAGCATGTCTTTGAAGTGTTTTAACTTTACATTTGGAATAATTTCAAACTATCAGTAACTGGGTGAAGGATCAATCACCAAACACTAACGAAGTGACGTTGTTAATTTTTGTCCGTATTTACACATATATACGCACACATATACACATATATACGCACACATATACACATATATACACACAAAACAAACTTATATACATACACATATTATAGGTACTCTTATATTTACTCATTGAATTTATATATTTTCTGGGAAAATAATGGCATGGATTGTGTGTATCCCAGAAGAAATCAACCATTCCTTTTGTTTTTTTTCTAAAGGGCGAGAATACAGGAAACTTTTAAGGGCTACTGGGATAATGTTTAAAAGTCGTGGTGCAAGTGTATCTTGAGTTCATTTCTAGTATTGTGTATATGATTAACGGTTTGTATACTAATTTTTTATCGCTATAAAGCATTAATATGTTTTTTGCATACAACTTTGTGATATCCATTATGTTCACGTCTATAAATAATTGGCTGCTGGAATATCTGGAAGGGACTCCCAACAAAGCCTTCAATATTCTTTTTTGTTTTCTAGAGGTTGGATGTGGCACTGTCGTACGCCACCCCATGCTATAATTTCGTATTGCAGTAGAGATTCAACAAGAGCATGATACAGTATTTTTAGTTTGGGGAACAGAATAAAGTTCTTGAGCTGGTAAAACCTTTAAATGAGGGATCATATTTGCTTTGATAGTTCCGTGATATAGATATTCCATTTCAAGAAACTATCAAGATATTTTACAGTTTTTTCAAGCGCAATTTTTTCATTTCCTATTCTGAGGATAAAGCTTGGCAAGTTCGATTCATAAGATGTGAAAGGTAGTATTTTAGTTTTTTTAAAGTCTTTTTTTCCTTTATCTTTAACTTCGCCCCAAGAGTTACCCTCATAAATGAGTGCCATGTCTTCAGCAAAGGAAAAAACAATGCCAGTAGATCGTATTTTCAGTAAATGATTCATATATATATATATATATATATATATATATATATATATATATATATATATATATATATATATATAAAAAAGGAACAAGACAGGTCCCAGAACAGTACCTTGGGGTACTCCAAATCGAACGGATTTTGTCTACTTCTACCAGTTCCAGTTCCTCCAGCAATAGCTTTTGGCTAACCGTGTCGGATGCCTTCGTAAGATTTATAAATACACCCAGACATGGACGACTGGAATCCAGGGCCTGATATATTTTGGAAATAAGCAGTGCAAGAGCATCTTGAGTTGAGGTTTTCTCCCTAAAACCAAATTGCGAGATAGTTTTTGAGTATACATTTAATGGTATCAGATGGATTTCTGGTGTAATCTTGGTAAAGCTTGTCCCTCTGTTTAATTGAATTTATTATGCCGAGGGTCATCCACGGTTTTTTTTCGGAATTGTTTTTTTTTTTGTATAGTAGAGTTCGTTATGTGTTTTTCAAAAGTATTTTAGAAATTTGTCATTCCGCTTTTTATATCGAGGCTGTTGTAGACGTCAAGCCATGTTTCATTTATCAGGGATCGCGTGAGTAGCGGCATCTTCCCTTAGGCCATTTATGGGATCAATACCTTACTCAATCCTCGAATGTGTCACTCTCAATATCAAAATAATAATGAAACCTAGCTTATTCAGAATCAAAAGCGTTCCCATGAATGTTTGATTTCTTGATCGTTAGGAATCAGTTGTTATTTTTTGTTTAGCGTAACGCATTCATAGAAAAAACTTGACAGTCATTACACGATCACACTTTACGAGCACTTTCATATTCCTGTACAAAATAAAAAGTGCATACAAGTCATGTGAGGAGAATATCTTTTTTAGCGATTTCATTTCATACTTGGGTGTAGCAAAGATACAAATCTGAAATGGAATGCATATGTGGGGCAACTAGTCGCTAGGATCGTGAATAGTGTGTTATAAATTTCTCTCTAGGATTACCATCGATTGCGATAAAAAAAATTATTTTTGTATTAGGAGTCACACAACTAGTTTCGTCAGATAGCACATTTTTTGGATTGTATTTCCAGATGATCGAATTTGATCAAGAAAGTATGAAATATTGATTATTGTATAGGAACATCAGCTGAATTTGTGACAAATTCATGTGGAACTGTGTTGCAAATCCAAATGAAATCCAGTATTGGTGACTAGCATTTTCGTTCAAAACGTATTTCAAAAAAACACTGATGTGAGAGTATTACTTGACAGTTCATAAAACCAATTAGTTGAGTTTTGAACCTTCATCTTCCAAATGCAATACGCCATAATCTCCGTCAAGAGAAGGTTTACGAATGTTAAATTGGTATTGTCATTAAGAAAACGACTTCTATGTTCTTTCATTATTTTGTAAAGGGTTTTCCGGTTGGACCAATATAAGATTTGTGAGAATTACCACAAGTCAAATTATACACTTCTGATCTATGCGACACTGGAATTTTATTTTTATTGTTTTTAATGACTTCACTAAAATTATTATTTGTCCTGTAGGCTACGTCTAATTTTTTGTTTTTCAAGAACTTCGAAAGATCATTTGGATACATTACAATGAATTTTCATCAAATATTGGTCAGTTCGAACAAATAATTTACAACATTATTGTAACTCACACTTTCAATATTTCACATCAGAAAAAATAACTACTTGAGAATAGTATATTGTCCAACAAGTGAGAAAAACGACATATTTATAACGAGCGCAGCAATATGTCATTTTCTCACGCATTTCACATTGTATTTTTTCTACGGTTGCGTTATTTTTGAGTATTGAAAATCAAAATACATATATAATAATACCTGTATGTCATTAACTCATTTTCATATTTTATCTAAAATAGTAATCAACAGTTATATTTAGACAATTTTGTAAAGTAATTCCTGATAGATCGTTTTGTTTCAACATGTTTTTGGTAATTGAAATATTAGCTGCGGTGAAATTGAAGTTGATGAGGAAACGTGCTTCCACAGCATTGTTGTGTTCAGGTTCTAATGGCGCTGGAGGCTGAATGGATTCTACTATACTTTTTGAAATCTTCATTTTGTTAGCTATGGAGTTATCGATATAGGATTCAGCAACATTGCTGGATTTCCAACCCCCATGGCGTTTTAAAGTTGAAAGATCTGCCCCTGCATTAACTAAAATAGTCGCAGATGACCTTCGGAAACAGTGGCCAGTTTATAATTCAGGGTTCGGTAATTGCAAAAATTTCACTATGTTTTTCGCCATGGTGCTAAATTTATTTATCCCCACAGGCTGTTTCGTACATTTGCAATTTTTGTGATTTAAAAAAAAAGTGTTTCATTTGTGCATGGGCAAAGCTTCACATATTTTTTGTAAATTTGGTAGAATTCTGTGACTGTGAAATTTCTAGGAACCTTGGTTTTAGTATCGGATAATTTTATTAAAAGGGCCTGATTAAGATCTTTCATGTCATCAATTCTTAATTTTCGAAGTTCATCACAACGGCATGCCCGTTGTGAGCTAAAGCATCCTGAAATCAAAACCAAACGTTCATTTTTCGATAACAATTCAAAAATTTTCAATTCATACCTTCATTAGCAAATACTTGGCTTTCATTTTCCAGTTCATAAAGTTTCTGTAAGCGATTTCATATTCTTCACTTGATGTGCTTAGTAGCAAATTATTGCAAACATCTATTGCTTCCTGAACAATTTCTGGAGATGTATTTTCCAACTCTAAATCTTCGTATTCCATTATATTCAATATTTAATAAATCTGAACTTTTTATACTATAACAATCAACAATGAAACTATTTTCGTTGGGTAAGTTGACAGCAATAATTATGCAGTGCTTCGGTTTTGTTGTTATGGAAACGCCGACAATGAGCTACTTGAATATTGCACGCGAATCGTTGCCGTAGCGTTATCAACATGGAGAACGTGTCATATCAATCTAACATGTAACAATTCATGACTGACTTGGGTTATCGTGATAACAGTGAGAAATTATTTCTCACTGTAATGGCGGATATTTCTCACTGCGTGAGAAATCTTTCTTTTCAAACGTATGAAAGCGATGAGAGAAGTGGCACATTGTATAGTATCCGTAGAAAGAAAGAGTTTTGCAATCCCTATAACAACAGTAAATTTTATTCAAAAAATTTTATAACAAATCAAGAATTCTGGTAGAAAATATAAATTCAATTGATTTTGTTTTGTGAAATATTGGTCATTGCACATTATTAATTATTATAAGATGCAAGAAATGATTTCTGTAAACGATGGAAATAAATTAAATATTATTCAAGTCTTTTGACTTTGAAATAAGAATAATTTCGAAAGATCGACTTCGACATGATTTTCGATTCATAGTTAACTGGGACACACATAATTTGTTGTCTTCATGGTGAAATTTTGTTGTGTCATCAACATCGAATGTTTTATGATGAAAATAATGAATTAATATTCCATCAAAAACACTCTTCCCAAACTATAACAAAACACAGTTTTTCAACTTGCGCTTCGCTGACCAAGTTGGCATCTCCTGATGATGCTAATAATATTGCGGCTGTAACCGCCAGTGTTCGTGATGACCTTGAAATGTCGATTCGCCGCCGTTCGCAGCAATTGGGCCACCGTTACTTCACTACGTGCAAAATTTTGCGAAATGATTTGGGTGTAAAACCTTATAAGGTACAGCTGGTGCAAGAATTGAAGCCAAACGACCCCCCACAACGTCTAACATTTGGTGAATGGGTGCTGGCAAAGTTGAAGGACGATCCACATTTTTATCGAAAAATTGTGTCCAGCGACGAGGCTCATTTCTGGTTGAATGGATACGTTAACAAGCAAATTTGCCGCATCTGGAGTGAAGACCAGCCACAAGCATTGCAAGAATTACCGATGCATCCCGAAAAAGTCACTGTTGACGACTTTTTTTTTTCCAAAATGGAAGAATTGGACATGTCTGACATGTGGTTTCAACAAGACGGTGCCACACGGCACGTGAAACAATGGCCCAATTAAGAGCCGCCTTCGGTGAACAGTTTATCTCACGTTTGGGGCTCGTCAATAGGCCGCCTAGATCGTGTGATTCAACGCCTTTGGATTATTTCTTGTGAGGTCATGGTTAGGCTCATGTTTACAGGGATAAACCAGCAACGGCTGACGCTCTGGAAGACAATATTGAAGCATTTATACGTGAAATACCGGTCGATATGTTAGAGAGAGTGTGCGAAAATTGGACCTTGCGCATGGGCCATCTAAAGCGGAGCCGCGGACAACATTTGCATGAAATCATTCTGAAACATTGAATTATATTGATTTTTCTATCGATTCCAATAAAGATTTCATAATTTTTTTTTCAAATTTTTTGTGTTGTTCAGAAAATCAAATTCTATACCTCTTAAAAAATCACCCGTTATGTATTCTATTTTTCGAAAAGAATATTTTAAATATAGGACATGATAGTTCGGGTCTGAGTTATTTACAGCGTTGGTATTTACGAGGTCTGTTTGAAAAATCAGGCAAATTTTAATTTTTCTCGAAACATATGTTTATTTATTCATCAATTCATATTTGTCACCTCCATAATACACTTGTGCCAGTAGTTTTCTCCAATCCTCGAAGCAGTTGTGAGATGCAATTTTTGGTATGTCCTTGAGCTATCTCAGCTCAATCGCAAAAACGTCGCCAAACGTCATGCTTTCCTGAATCTCTTGAATCTTGAGAACAGAAAATAGTCGCGGGTGCCAAATCTGGTGAATACGGTGGCTGAGGCAAGATTGCGGTGTTGTTTTTAGCTAAAAAATTATGAACAAGCAATGTGATCCAGTAACTTTGTCACCTGAAAGTATAGGGTAGTGTATGCGTCAAATTAGGTAGTTCTGATTTTTTGCATACTTGTTTGTGATGTTGGCCTAATGAATAATCCAAGTTTGTGACCTCGGGTGCCAAACGTAACTTTGTCAAAAATCGAAAAAAAAAAACGCAAAAAATCGGGTTTTTTCTTCAATTTTGGCGATATTAACCCTAAAGGACTAGTTTCTGAAACCCGGTAGTTCTGATTTTTTGCAGACTAGTTTGTGATGTTGGCTTAATGGCCTAATAAATAATCCAATTTATTTTTCATTTCAGTTTTTGACTGGCCAGCTGCCATAACGTGACTGCCGTTTGAACTGAAAATCTACAGAATGTCTGATTCCAGTCCCAGCCTGGATTTGTGTTTTATATGTAAGGATACTTTAAGTGAAGGTCAAGTGCACCTAGTAAAGGAAAGAGGTGTGAAAACCCATCTTGCGTCGAGTATTTCCTTTAAGAAAATAGAAAATCAGCGTTTATTGAAGGGCGTAAATGAGATATGTGTGTACAGTGCTTGCCAGATAAAATACAACAATCCGAAGTTGATCAAAGCAGCTGTTAGCAGTGGAAAATCAAATATTACAAGATCAGTCTCTGAGCAGTTCAGTTCCCGAGAACACTGTTGTCTATGTGGAGATGAAATAACTGAAGAGTTCCTTGTGGCAGAAAGGCAGAAGAAGCCAGAAAAACGGAACAATGTCATTACTGCGGAAAAGTTGTCTCTCAGTGCAACAATCGTGGTGATGAATGGGCTCTTAAAATAAAAGAGTGTATATCTGTGAACACAGATTTGGTAGCCCTCGTTGCCAGATAATATCGGTTTTGCAAAACAAAGCTCTACCAAGCACCACCAACAGGAATGTCCAGGGAGAATCGTCAGCATCCCACAGTTGATAAGGCCATGGAAAAGTTCTCTCTAGATGAACTCACGGACCAGATAGAAGGAGAACGATCTCTACTACGAACAGTCAAAACTCGCTTGTTTGCAAAGTATGGGGAGGACATTTTGATCGTAGAGAGACCCTTCAAACACATGACTGTTTGCTTTTAAAACACAGGTCATAAAATTCTCACCAGTACATAGTATCATATTGTAGCAAATTTAGTCTACTAAATCCGATGTTTTCGCGGTTTTTTCGATTTTTGACAAAGTTGCGTTCGGCGCTCGAGGTCACAAACTTGGATTATTCATTAGGCCAACAAGTCTGCAAAAAATTAGAAATACCGTGATGCGAAAGCCATGAAATGTTTTTCCACAAAACCGGACGTTTTTCGTCGTTTTTCTTGGATGAACACAACCGTATTTCCACACTTTTGTTTATTCTGAGTGATTAGAAGGTCTATTGACTCAAAATACGTATTAACTACATTTAATTTTTTTTAATACAATGTAATATTGACGCTTCCCTATATACTACTTTACAATCAATTATTATCAATTTTCATTACTTGATATGTAGAATCCGAAACTATGGATCAAAATACATCTATCAGAAATATTTTCCTACAATAACAAATACAAGAACAAAATTCAGTCTCCCAATGCTCTTTTCACCAAGAAACTACTTTTCGAGCCCTGGAAAAAAATTCAAATTAACCCGGAACGTCAACAAGAAAACAATGTTTTTTCTTAGAAAAAATAGATCCTGTTACCTAACCAAATTTTTCAAAGGTTATATTATTCATTATTATCGATACAAGAATAAATTAGAAAAATATATTCTTCGTAAAAACTGATTTATTCGATAGAAGTTCATATTTCTGCTAACTGTAAAGATGATAAACAATAAACAATAGTTTCCAGGTAAACATGACGTCAGATGGAAGGGGAAATGATTTTCAACTAGCCGAATAAATATTTTCCAAAGTGGACTCGAAGGTTTCAATGTTTGTTTCTTTGTCTGCCTTTATCACTGATACGAATACGTGAACAGCTTCCCGAAATGTAAAACCCTGAAAACGAAGCCTTCATGTGAATGATCGATATCCTGAAATGAAAACAATCGATTAATCTTGAGTAATCTATCACACAACTGTTTCCTTCCAAGTGTAGCAATAATTTCACTTTAAACAATGAGCGTTCAAATATAAACAAATGGAAGTATTGAATTTAGTTTTACGCTCGACAGCATATAATCAAATATGATATCGGTGGAAATATAATACATCGTTTTCGTAGGAAACCATATCATTTTACTCTGGAAACTGTTAATTGCTACTCAAAGCTTCAACCAGAGAGTTATACCCGAAGGTATCACTTCTTTCATCGGTTTATACGTTTGAAACGAGGAAATGTGAATATAAAACAAATGATAACTAACGATAACCATTTTTATGAATCGTACGAAATTCTACTCATGATGAATCGAAACTTTCTCTGCATGACTTCGATTTTCGATAGTCCAACAGTGCATAACGTAATAATATTGTGAATAATCTCTCACATAACAATAATTATTTCCGCACATACAAACGATATGGATATACAGTGCCTTCATTTCAAAACTTCCCACCCCTAGTACTTCGTTCAGCAGGAAGAATTTGCCGTAGGCAAAAAACACGTCAACCAGTGCAAGTGGTATTTTAGGTTCAACCCCCTTACCCCTAGCTACCCTCACTTAATAATTTTAAATGGCACCCCTATCTTGTAACACATCATTTTAAAGATCTAAAAAATCCTTACTAAACCCCGTTTAGAAAACTGAAATTTGTTGATCCGTTCTCGTAAAATAGGGCACAAACTAAATTTATTATAATAAAAAATAAAATAATAGCTATAGCAATTAAATAAATGTACCTTACTTCATTAGGTGTTCAAAATATTCACCATTGGTAGCTAAGCAAAAGTACAATCTATTCTCGAATTCCTGTAGGACTTTTGTAAATGTTTCGTTATTAATTTGTCTGCATGTGTCAGTAATGCTGTATTTTAGATCCTGAATATCCTGCGGGGGAGTTTTGTATACCATTGTCTTCAAATAATCCCAGATAAAGAAATTCAATGGCGTTAAATCTGGAGACCTCGCCGGCCATTCCAGAGCACCTCTTCTGCCAATCCATTTGTCAGGATACCGTTGATCGAGCCACTATCGGACATGCAATGCGTAGTGTGGCGGTGCGCCGTCCTGTTGAAAATGTAAATTTTGTTCATTCAAGAGCGGGTTGTCTTCTCCATCAACTTGGCGTTCTAAATTATGAGTGGATCGATTACATTTTCCAAAAAGTTCAAATACAATCGACCAGTTAAATTTTCTTCAATAAAAATATAGCCAATTATTTCGTTTCCCAGAATTACAGTCCAGACGTGTTGATTTTGTGGATATTGATCCTCTGATATGATCCTCTCGAAACAAGTGTGGATTTTCATTATCCCAGTATCTACAGTTATGCTTATTTACAAAGCCATTAAGAAAAAAAGTTGATTCATCACTGAAGCAAATATTTTTTATTAAATTCGGGTAATTTTGAATTCTCGCAGTCATTATTTCACAAAATTCAATTGTCCTATCATTGTCATCCTCACTGAGTTGCTGAAGAATACTTATTTTTTAAGAAAAGAACTTGTTTACTTTTAAAACTTTGTGTATAGAACCAACTGAAATATTTACTTACTTAGCGACTTTTAAAATTGAAGTAGTAGGCTCAACGGCGAATTGGCCTTAAATCTCGATCTGTGCGGCTTCCGTAAGAACTCTCGGCTGCTTTACTGCTTTGTTGCACACAGAACCGGTCTCTCCAAATTTTTGAACAAGGTCTAGAACATATCGGTGACTCACATTTTGGCCTGCATGCCTTTCATTAAAAACCTGGGCTGTCCTACGAGCACACCTATCTTCAGCACCATAAAAATAATTTCAGTTCTTTCTTGTAAAGTGTACACCATTACGATTGTATTACTGTCAGTGTAACTGACACCACTTGACAAACAGTTTAAAATCAGGAATAACTAATTCTGATAAATGTTTTCACCATTTAATTATAACTGACGTCAAGAAGCAACTGTGTGCCCTTATCTCACTTTCAGCTAAAGCAAAAAAACTCTGTGTAAAAAAGAGACAATAAACATACCGTTATTGAGTCAATGGTAGCGGTTCCATAAATTTTTGCATTAATTATAATTCATGTGTTACAAGATAGGGGGTGCCATTTAAAATTATTAAGGCGTGGTAGCTAGGGGTAAGGGGGTTGAACCTAAAATACCACTGGCACTGGTTTTAAACTTCCCCCTCGATATCTAAAATGACGTGTTTTTTGCCTGCGGCAAATTCTCCCTGCTAAACGGAGTACTAGGGGTCGGAAGTTTTGAAATGAAGGCACTGTATAACATCTAAAATGTGATATAAATGTCGTCTGAAGGTAACAAATACAGCGAAGCTACATAATGACATTGAATTACCAACATATCATATGGAGTTAGTGGTATTATCATTTACTCATATCAGCAAGTAACAGTATAATTTTCTAGTTTTTTTCCTTCTGGTGATAAGTATTTAGCAGTGAGTAGTATTTAGTAAAACCAACTTACGACACTCAAATTTTCACTTCAATAACACTTGACACTCCGCTGATGTGATTATTTTACTAGCTCGCTTCATTTTGTTTAGCTTAGCAAAATTTAACTGAGATACTATTTTTAAAAATCTGTTTTAAAATCTGTTTTTGACAAACTTGTGCGAGGTCTTACCTTTTAACGTGTGATTCCTAATACGGAATGTTCGTTGTGAACTTGACTGAGATAGCTACCAATTTTCCTCTTTCTTTTGTCTTACTCATGAATGAGTTTATACAATTTTTCCAAATAGGGAGGAGTAAAAAAACACTGGTTATTCTACGGTTAGTCTACAGACGTACTGTTTTATTTTTCTTGCCTTCTTTTTCAAAACGAGGACAAAGAAGACCAATCAGCTACTTCTAAGTTGAAGAGTAATTTAACCATTGGCAACACCAAAACTCGAATGGTCACCTAAAGTCTCACATCGAAAGGAAATAGTTAAAAATGTTCGCAATATTGTTCAAACCAGTTTTGAAAATGGTGTAATGACCGGAACTAATCAACAAATATAAAAGTAAACTGGAAAATAGAAAAAAGTGTGTTTTTATAGTGTATCCTCAGTTATTTCCAATTGAACTATCAGAAATAGTATATACATTCTGGTAATCATAGAAATGTTATAACAACGCTCTAAAAATAAAAAAAAACATATTCCACTCAAATGATACTCAAGGCATAGAAACAGTTTATATTCATGTGACATAAAAAAATATTGAATTATTATTCAAATCATTACATCAAGGTCTCTTAGAAACGAAGTTTATTGATACTATCGAGGCAATCATCACTGAAGTATGCTTATTGCTCAGGGAATTACTTAAGAAACAGTTATTTTTTATACTTCATATGAATTAAAAATAAACGTAGGCTTATGACAATCCTATTTTATAATATCAGAACTCTTATGTCATATGTATCGAAAATAGAATCATGACAAATTCCTTTTGATTGAATAAATATATAATAGATCCATCCACCTGATTCGAGACACGAACATTGCAACCTTGATAGTCTGGAATTCTGGAACATCAAAGAAAGGTTGGAGATTTGTCTCTCTTTTATTGATACTTTCACGGGAGGTGTTCAAGTGATTTGGCACATTTGATTCCATCGAGAGCGTTACATATCAGAAATACGCGAGGGACTGTGACTGCTCATCGTTTTGAGGTTCAACTCAGAACACCTCGAACTTCACTGCTCAAGAATTCTTTCATTTGGAGAACTGCGTTTATGTGGAATGAACTTCCTGAGAACGTTTTTTCGAATGGATTCATTTTCCAGCGATTCAAATCCAATGTGAATCGCTACTTTCGCACAGGCACCGCTCTTAGAGCGCCTTAAGAATTTTTCTGTTGTGCTCGTGTGTTGTCCTTAAAAGAATGGAAGTTTCATTACACAGGATTGCATTGTTTCATTTGTAATAAATATAGCATGACAGGAGAAAGGATTCAATAAAGCAAGGTTTAGGACCTCAACTTCATTTTCATTTTCAGAATGAATCCTATGAAGTCTTCGTAGAACTAGATCCAAAATAAATTTTCCTGAAACTGCTATATGATAATCATTTAAAATTTATTCGATACTAGGTGTTGCCAGCTTTGTTTCCTTGGACTTCTATTTTCGGGATTCACTAATTGCAAAGAATTCTCATAATACCATCTATCTATGATATATTATACAGAAGATTTACCCCATCCTCAAAATCAAGAATTTTCAGTTTGATATAGAATAGAATAGACCACTTCAGGTACATGTTGTACATATGTCGGAGATAGAAATTCATTGTCATTGCCTTATCTACATTAAGTATTAATGAATTACGTTAAAATCAGAATCCAAATGCCCCAACGACTCTAATCACTTCCTTCTTCAATTCGACAATATTATTGTTTGCTATTATAATTGTGGTGTCGTCAGCATACACAGTTATGTGAGCCTTTATATGTGTAGGTAGCTCGGTGAAAAGAAGTGGCCTCAACACTGACCTCTGAGGTACTCCCAGTTTCACAGGATATTCATCAGTTTCGCAGATAATACCACCGAATCTGATAACTAGACTATCATTCAAGATGATTTGAAGTTTATCAAAAACTGGTTCGATTATAAGTTATTGACAATCAATTATAAAAAAACATTCTATATGCCCTTCTTATGTTATATGAAGACCAATCCTCCGTTCATCAACCTCAAAATCATCGATAAATAAGAAATAAACCAGACTAAATCTATAACATTTTTAGGAATTTCGAAAGACAATTTTCAATATTCTTGGAGATTTTACCTGCATAATTGATACTAACATATTTGTGTTCTGGTCTTGTGGAAATTGAATATAGCTCTTGCATTACTGATTTTTGTTGTTATTATAATGAAATTGAATATAGTTCTAATGGAATATTAACAAAAATCAGTAATGAAAGAAATATATTCAATTTCAACAAGACCAGAACACAAATATGTTAATATCAATTATGCAGGTAGAATCTCCGAGAATATTGAAAATTATCTTTCAAAATTCAATCTACAAACATCCTACACATCCAACAGAAATTTAGGAAACATATTAGATAATGCCAAACCTAAATTAGACAAAGGGAAGGGATCTGTTATATATCGACTAGAATGTGGAAAGTGCCCCGCCATATATACAGGCCAAACTGGGTGAAATTTTGATATAAGGTACCATGAACATATCATTTCGGATAAAAAATCATTAATGTACGAACATCTTCAAATTTAAAAATCCTCCATACATGCGAAAAAGAAGAAATGATGAATCTGTTGGAATCTATGGAAATAAACAAGGCAAAGAAAAATCCCAATTTTATTATCCTCAACGAGCAACTTGATGTTAACAATAGTCCTCTCCTGAACCTATAACCTAGTTCCCAAAACCTACATTATATCGAAAGTTTTGTTTTGTTATGTTCATCGATATTCCAGGTATTTGTATATACCTGATAGGATAGAATAGGCAATGTAGGCAATTATTCAGATTAAAATGTAATCCAGTTAGTTTTGAAAATGGTGTAATAACCGAAACTAGTCAACAAATATAGAACTATCGTGGAAAATAGACAAAAGTGTGTTATTATAGTGTATCCTCAGTTATCATTTGTTATCAAGTTCATTATTGCCCTTAATTATTATTTTTTTTTTGTATTTTCATGTTGCAAAAATTGTGTGATAAATTACTTGTTTGTTCTATAATTTTCAGTATTGTATGAAGTGACCACAGTTTCAGTAGCATAAAAAGCATGCTTATATATTCTAAAATTCAAGTTTGAAGCTGGAAATATATATCCATTGGCTTCATATATTATTAGCCTATTTACCATAGGCTACATGCACACCACAGCCAGTTTTCGACTTTGTGGTTTTTTAGTTTATTTGTTATCGCCATTATTCAACCATTTTCATGTCACCATATTTTTTATCAATAAAATTATATTTTTATTAATACAACTGGCTACTATTTTTTCGAAGATTTCAGATGGCGACGTTAGTGAAGATATCTGCTTATTTTTTTTTCTTGTTTATTACCTTTTTCTATATAAAAATATAATATATATATATATATATATATATATATATATATATATATATATATATATATATATATACATATAAAATATAAATATATAAAACTAGCAAATGTCCAGCTGAATTCAAAATTCCAGTTGTTACCCCGGTATATAAAAAGTGCGACAAATCTCATACTTGTAACTATAGGCCGATCTCTCTGATTACGTCAATTACAAAAGTTTTTGAAAAGTCACTGAAATCAGGAATGAATAGTATGTAAAAATAGGAAATGGAATCAGCGAAGAGAAATTTATAAAATATGGAGTACCACAAGGCACAGTGCTAGGACCACTACTTTTTTCATTATATAAAAATAGTCTACTCACCATCCATGAAACTACAGGTCAAATTGTGAGCTTCGCTGATGACACTGCCACTCTATGCACTGCAGAAACTTGGGAGAGTCTGAAAATAAAAATGGAAAACGATCTGTTAAATATCATCAATTGGTTTAACCAGTTTCGACTTTTGAGGGTTGTCGTTCGTAGGGGTGCGACAACTGGTTAACGGAAAAACAGATTTTTTAAACAGATAAGTTGCTTACCGTAAGTTCAAGGAACTCACACTGGAAAAAACCAATCAACTTATTGCCATCAAACAATCAGAGAAAATCCGATATCAAAGAGTTACAATAGATTGTCATTTATGGAATCACCATATCGAGGAAGTAACTAAAAGTTTAAGACAATTGTTATATAGATTTAAATGCTCCAATAGAATATTAGGTACTCGTTCCCTCAAAACTCTATATTATGCTCTAGTGGAGTCACGACTGCGATATGGTATCCTTGGCTGGGGTGGTGTACTTTATACTCATCATCAAAAACTTGAGTTTTTTAGCAAATAAATTCTATAACTTTCTAGACGATATGCATAAAAATAAGCTAATGAAAGTCAACTCGGTACCACTAATAAAAAATATATTCAAAAAGTATCTCCTCAATGTAGATCATGAAATAATATTAAATATAATTGATAACAAAATAATTGAAAAAAAAATTTCCCTACTTTCATCGCTATAGAAATGAACTGAATTTTCGATTCTCCTCTCAGTGTCATTTACTTTTTCTCAGGTCCAGAGTATTGTAAATATTGTAAATACTCATACTGAAATACTGTTCGAAGATTATTTGGTAACACAATAAGTAAATAATTCCCATGCACAACCTTAGGGTTTTACTGGGTTCTCTCGATGTTTATTACCCATATCTGGGACATTCCATTCAATTGATTGTTTTTCTTTTTTTGGATTCTATCTGAAATTGCATATGATGTATTGGAAACTTTCTATTGCTGGTAAATAAACATATCATGTGCCCTGAGCAAGCGCAGGCTTGCGCAGGCTTGCCGCCTTAGTGTGGCAAGCCGAAATGATTTTAAGATTCGAGGGTAGAAAGGACATCATTCCACCAAGGACTCCAATAATCAGAACATCCATCTTGACAGAATGGTCTGGATAGAGTCTGCGGAGTTCGAAGAGAAAATCTCGATATTTTATCCGTTTTTCCTTCTCTTTTCGGACGATATTCGTCTCGACAGGAGCTGAAAACTCCACGACAAATATCGTTTTGCTCTGGTGGTCGAGAAGGACAGGCTTATTAGCTTGTATGAGCCTGAGGGTGGGGAACGAATATTATTATTATCATTATTATGATGTCTGGTATATTTAAAATACTGTAACGTGATAATTCATCCAAGCCAGATATATTTTTAATCTCTGTAGTTTTAATTGCCACAATGATTTCTATCTCAGTAATAGGATTAGTCTGAAACTCAGGAAACTAGATGGTCTAAACAATGCACCGTTGACTTTTCTCCCATAATTATTCGGTGGTTAGGCTGTCGTCACTACTACAACCAAATTCTCTTGATAATTACGGAGAATACGAAAAAAAAAAAAAAACAAAAAAAATCCGTCCTTCATCACTATCTGGGAATGAAATGCACTCATATACTACCTCTATCGTCCGCAAACTCTAACAATTTCACCTTGTAACCATCGACAGTAACATCCTCGCGGATATGGTCGATGAGTACTTGTTCATCCTCGAAATATTTGTGCGATTTCACAACAAAAGATTTTTGTATAGAACACAAGGTTACCGACATATAATGATGGTTCAGATAAATGTTTCCGTGAGAGAATGTTTCTCCTTCTGAACATTCCCAAACGCAGATACGATGGTCGATAGTTAAAAGGAGCGTCATCTTAGAAAATCATTGGCCGTTCGAAGAGTCATTCAGCCCCGAGTGATTTTAGATCCGTTGATAAAAGTTTCTATTCGTTGATTCAATATTCCCCCGAGTACGGAAAGAGACAGATCGTTTTGTAATACTTGGAATACTCCGGGAAGTTTTGGATGTGTACCAACTTTCTATTTGTTTTCGTAGTTGGCCGACCTTTGCAATCATTCCAACAGTGAATATATAATGATCTCTGCGCTATGAATGTACTCTTTGAATATATTTGGCAAACTTTTTGAAAAAATAATATATAATAACATCCTTGATACGGTGAAGGACATCATAATCAGTGAACAGCATGGTTTCTTCCCCCACAGGTCGATAGAAACTAATTTAATAGGATTCACCGATTTTTTGTTAAACTCGATGGATAAACAGGTTCAGGTTGATGTTGTATACACCGACTTCAGTGAGGCCTTTGATAAGATTAGTCACAAAACTTTATTAAAGAGACTTGCTGAAGTCGGTGTGAATGACTTTTTATTGAGATGGATATGGTCCTATTTGAATAACGGGTCACAAATGGTGGCCATAAATGGATTTACGTCACTCCCCTTCACGGTATCCTCCGGAGTTCCTCAAGGCAGCCATTTGGGTCCTTTATTCTTCATCATATACATCAACGAAATCTCTAGTTGCTTCAATAAGTGTAAATTTTTACTATATGCCGATGACTTGAAAATCTATCACACAGTAAAGGATTTATATGACAGCGGAGAAATTCAGGAGGACTCAAAAAATTCTGTGATGATGATGATTTGTTTCTCAAATTGCAACAAAAATGCGTGTCAATCTCATTCTCCAGAAACAAAAATATAATCAGAAATAATTATTACTTTGAAAATTACGAACTGAAATCAGTTTCAGAAGTTAAAGACTTGGGAATAATTATGGACTCAAAGTTGTCATTTGATTCACACCTAGAAAAAACCGTCGATAAATGTAATAGTATCATTGGATTCCTCAAAAGAAACTGTCAAAACTTCAGAACGGCAAAACCTGTCCTCAATTTATACTATGCATATGTACATAGTAGGCTCTGCTTTGCATCGGTTGTTTGGAATCCTCAGTACCACATAAACATAGATCGTATTGAAAGAGTCCAAAACAGATTTCTTCGCTACATTAGTCACAAATCATATTTTCCAATTACGAATAGCGATTACAGTCCAATTATGCGCCAATACAATATTATGCCTATGAAGGATAGAAGAACTGTTACGGATCTTATCATGATTTTCAAGTTGATGAAAGGATTAGTCCACTGCCCAGAGCTTTATTCTAAAATTGAGTTCAATGTTCAGGGTAGAACGTTGAGGCGCACAGAATTCTTTAAGTTAACTTGCACAAGGACAAATGCTACTCAGAATTCACCACTTCATAGAATGTTCAAAACCTTTAAAGAAATTTGCAATGATATTCAATATTCTGTATCTGTTGGTGCTCTTGGACTTGGACCGTGCATTTGACACCATCAATAATTATTATCAACTGATTTTGGCTATTCTGCACCATTCAGGCTCATCAGTAGCAGCAATTTAGTTATTTAAGGCATATTCGCTTGAACGGAAACAAAAAGTATAAACCTCAAATCCGGTGTCCCACAAGGCAATATATTAGGACCACTTCTGTTTTCTTTATATACCTCAACAATTGTAAAATCTCTTGAACAGTACAGTTCTCACTGCTCTGCCGACCATACACAGATTTATTACAGTTTTTATTCAAGGAATGTGGAAACGCACTGTAATTTTGTTAATGAAGGTCTTCAGATAAATTCTAATGAATGTAACATACCTAATGTTGTTTGGTCAAAAAACAAAACTACCGTTTCCTGAAAATATCAAAATCACTATTGATAGTGACCAATTAGCTCACACAATTAGAACACACAAAAATTTCTAAAAGTGCTGGAGTTGTGAAATAATTCGATTGATAAAAGATCAATAGGAAGTGTTGCAATTTTATTTGAATATATTGCTGCTACCACTGCTATCATTGTGAAATATTCAATAAGTAACTAGACCAGTGCTATCAGTGATATTGAAAATCATGGAGAAAGTCGTAAACCATCATATACTTGAATATTTGGAAGGCTTCAACATCTTGAGCTATCACAATATGGCTTTTGAAAACAAAGATCAACAGGCGACCTTCTATCGTATGTCACTCATATTTGGAATAACGCAATCGAGAAACATGGTAAATCAAGAGCTGTTGCGCTTGATATATCTATGGCCGTATGTAGCATGAGGGTTTACCGGCCAAACTTCAATGCTATGGCTTGTCAGATCATTTCTGTGTATGGTTCTTCAGCTTCCCGAAAGAACGTTCCCTGCAAGTTGCCCTCAATGGAAATCTCTCGAATACTTTCACGATCATCGCTGGTATTCCCCAGGGATCCATATTGTCTCCAACCATTTTGAGAATCCAATATATTGCTTTGCTAACGACAGCACACTTGTCCCGTCATTCCTTTTGGATTAGAGGACATCGGCTACGGAGGCACATCTTCACCAGCAGCAGAGGTTGCATATCTTGATGAGGATATAGAAGTGATTTCGAATTGGGCTGAAAGTAACCAGGTTCAATTCAATGTCGCTGGAATTGCAAAGGCTGCTTCTCAAAAGCTTGGAATACTGCACCTCAGCAAATTGTGATGCTTCATAAAGCTCAGATCAGACCTTCTTTGGAGTATTGTTCTCATGTATTCCTGAAGTTGCTGGATTCTATCCAGAAAAAAGCCATTCACCTGATTGGAGACCTGCAACCTTGATAGGCTAGAACATCAAAGAAAGATTGGAGATTTGTCTCTCTTCTATAGATACTTTCACGGAAGGTGTTCAAGTGACTTGGCACATTTGATTTCACCAAGAGCTGAACATATCAGAAATAGGGACAGTGGCTGCTCATCGCTTTGAGGTTCAACTCTCTGCACATCGAATTTCACTGTTAAAGAACTCTTTCATCTGGAGAACTACGTTTATTTTTAAAAATCTGTTTAAAATCTGTTTTTTCCGTTAATCAGCTGTCGCCTCCATACGAACGACAACTCTCAGAAGTTGAGAAACTTGTGCGAGCTAAAGACTAACGAGGTCTCACCTTTTAACGTGCGTGGAATAAACTTTCTGAGAACTTTTTTCCAAATAGATTTAATCTTCAGCAATTCAAATCCAATGTGAATCGCTACTATCGCACATGCACCGCTCTGAGATCACCTTGAGGATTTTTCTGTAGTGCTTGTGTCGTTAAAAAAAAACAATTCAGGAAACAACAACACGTATTCTACTATATAATAACTGTTTGACGTCATTCGAAAACTTTGTGGTTCATTTTCCCCCATATTTCAGCCTTGAGGAAGAAGATAACTCCAGTTGTCATACATCTAAAATTGAAGTGAAAACCCATCATCATCACAGAATGATCCTCTTTTTGAAATTCACGATAGAAGGTCATGAGTCCAAATTCGCCTACGAACAGATAATTTTCTCCTTAGTAGAATGTATCCAGTTCAAGGTGAATTGACTCTGCTACCCAAAACACAAGGCTGATGATTAATGTGTTGATGCGTTAGGTAGTTCCAAAGTCAACTGAGCCTCAGTTTCCCAATGCGTGACTGTTAATGTGAGACAAGGTCCTGTGATCATCACTGGCGGCTGGATCGTCGTCATCTGGTCTAGGATATAGAACTGGTGTAGGATATAGATCCGGTCTAGGATATAGATCTGATCTGTAGAGCTTAGTCTGGATGACGAAATTCTCCTACAAAATGTGGCTCACAAATCTTGGTGGCACGATCAATAAGGGTTCTCATCAAGGTACGTTCCACCCTGAATGGTGGTTTGAGTTCTCATTCAGATTCTCATCAATATGAGAAAATTTGCAATGAACTGCGGTGATGAATGGAGTTGATTTGTCTTCGCTATAGTGAAACCCAATAGGAAGGTTTCAAAGCAGAGGCGCTGTCTGGTTTCTTTTCGAAAACTTCCATACAGAAATTTTCAACCACGAGCTGTGAGGGCCTCCCCTAGGTACTCCACCCATTTGTTCATCGAAACTGTTATTCCATTGGAAATATGTAGTTGGTGAGAACATGGTCCAAAATATCTGTGAGGCTCTCTGAGACAATTTGTTCGATCGTCCCAACGTCTCCTTGACTGGTACTATGGTGAAGAGAAAAATATCATTCGGCTGCAGGTCCAAAGTACTTATTTTCTCGATCTAGTGAGATGAGATCTTGATGCGAGATTCTCACTTTTCTGCTTAAGGCTGCAGTTCGTAAGTTTTTTCACAAGAAGATGAGTAGGTGAACGAATGGAGTGGACAGTTGGGCAAAGTGGAAGGTTTGGCTTGGGAATCTTTAGAAGGTCGTAGAGTCTAGGTGGTGAGGATCCAGACTTCAGAATTTGGCGCTTGTCTCCAGTTGCAATTGAAGAATATTCGATGAGTTGGGTGATTTCCTTCTGTTATTTGATGTAGAGTCACCCTTCAGCGTCTGTTAAAATCGAGGACTTTTTGTTGGTAGTCCTTAGTATTCTGAACTACCGAGACTTCGCCTTTATCCGCAGAGAATATGATAATCTTCATGTCAGCATTCAACTGTTCGGGAGCTGCACTTTTTTTGAAGACGATGTTAGATTTCGGAGATTCAGCTGATTCTCTTTTCCTCTCCCCGCTTCTTGTTGTTACAATGTGAAATTAATATTTCTGATATGGCTGTATTCTGGTAAATTGAAAGCATGTTAAATTCGATGAGCTAGTCACCTTGACTGATATCATTTCAACCCATCGAACTAGATAAGGTTTATTTCAATCTTGACGCAATATTAACTTAATGTGCTCCTCTATAGCGTATGAATGACTATATATGATAGTTTTCACAATGACATTCCAGATTATCTCGGCATTTTTATCGAATTTAATGATGATATTAAAGTCTCTATCAAGGCTTTCATTTTCTCCTCGTGAAGAAATTCTCATTTTGTCGGCGTGGTTGAACTTATATAAAACTCCGAACTCAGTATGTTTTACTTCAATCATTACTAATGAACATTGAAACTTTTACTGTTGAATTTTTTTCGAAAAATGCATTCACGAATCGCCATATTGCATCCGGAACTAATCTATTTGTGAGAGCGCTTTCAAGCAAACAATCCTCTGAGTGAAAGGATATTTTTTGATTTTGGTGACATTCCTTCATATAGTTCCGCCATATAAAATGAGTTATTACGCAAAAGATGCTTTTGTTGAATCGTTAATGGCGGTTATAAAATGGTCGATTTCATGGGGTTCTTTGAGGTTATGCAATGTACATGCAAATTTGTACGTAATAGAATAATATTTTATTTTTTAGCATGCAATTATTGCAAGCAGCATATAGCTAGAGAATATTTCAGTTTTGAAATGATTGATTACTGAAAAATTACATGTAATTCAGGGTTCTGAATGTGTTACTTTATGTAATAGTTTTCAAGTTTTAAAACATTTCGAAAAATATAAAATATTCGTTATTTCAATATTTTCTATACAGAGTGTAACTGAATGAGTGTGAAACATTCAAGGAGGTGATTCCTCAGCGAAAAAAAGATAGGATTTTTCATATAAAGAAAATTCATTAGAGCATCCCTTGTTAAGATTAAGCCCCTTAAAGGGGGTACATGAAATTTGTATAACAATTTTTTTCACAAGCACTGAAAAAGTTACAATATTGAAATTAACATGACGTTTTGTACTACCAAAAAGACACTTAGCCAGTAATTTATTTGATTTACCCCATGGTTGTGAGGGGTGGAAAACGTAACCCCTAAAATTAATTTCCAATGTAACTTTTTGTGTTATTATTTGTTCACCATTTTAAAATTCATTTCCGATAGCCTGTTTCATTCTAAACAAAAAATGTCTCTTGGGTTTTTCCCCAAAATAAACCAGTTCGCAGCAAAAATTTATTTTACGAACAACCACAGAGATACATCTTCATAAACGCGAACTGGATTTATTGTTATTCTGTAGTTAGTAGCTGTATTAAACGATTAAAGGGTAATAAACAAAACTAATTTATTAATAACAAAACACACAACATGTAGAAATCATAGTGAATGTTCAATTTGTCTACCTTCAGACATTACGCATGCGTCTAGACGTCGGCGCATTGAGTCACGTATTCGCTCAAATATTCCTGGAGTCTCTCTGATTACCCTGCACGCATCGATGATGTGGTTTCTTAAGTCCTCTACATTGCGAACAGGAGTACGATAAATCAAATGCTGTAAATGGTCACAAATAGAGAAATCGAGAGGATTGAGATCCGGGGATCGAGCTTGCCAGTTCTGTGGTCCTCCTCGACCTTTCCATTGATGTGCATATGTTTCAGTTAAATGCTGACGTGCTACTTGACTAAAATGGGCGGGAGCCCCATCATGCATAAAAAACATATCCCTTCTGACGCCCAAAGGAACTTCCTCCAACAGTACTGGATGCACTTCTCTTAAAAATTTAACGTATGCCTCACCATTTAATCATTCCCAATAACTCCGAGCCACACGTTAAGAGAAAACTGTTCTTGATGGTTAGATTCGACAATAGCGTGAGGGTTTTCATCAGCCCATTTGTGGTAATTATGAAAATTAATAATCTTGTCCCGAGAAAAACTTCGTCTGTGAATTACATCGACTTTACTCGTTGCAGATGATATGGGTATCTTTCTAGTCCTGGTAGTAGGTTGTTCTTCAATCAAATCAAGTACTGCTTCCTCAAGCTGTGGTGTTCTCGATGGCGACTACAATCCTGCGTTCTTTTGTAGAATGAACCATATTATCGTAATCGTTGATGAAGTCGAGCAAATATTCTATGTGAAGGATGCTGCCATTGAGGATACATTTCAGCATATCTTCTTGAAGCTTCTAACCCATTCCCCTGCGACAGACCCTAAACGTAATGCATATCAGCTATTTCCTCATTTGAGCATGCCATCTTAATAACAAGTGAATTATTAAAGTAACAAATTAAGAACAGAACAACAACACAAAATTAGTATTAATTCAATTTCGAAAATTCACAAACTGACAGCGCCATACCAATTTAATTGTCACTATCGCTAATAGCGACCTACTAGATATATTAGTTTCGCATTTTCGCATTTATGACGATGTATCTCTGTACTTGTTCCTAAAATAATTTTTTGCTGCGAATTGGTTCATTTTGGGCAAAAAATCCAAGAGACATTCTTTGTTTAGAATGAAACAGGCTATCAGAAATGAATCTTTTAATGGTAAACAAATAATAAGACAAAGAGTGACATTGGAAATAAATTTTAGGGGTTGCGTTTTCCACCGCTAACAACCATGGGGTAAACCAAATAAATTTCTGGCTTAGTGTCTTTTTGGTAGTACAAAACGTCAGGTTAATTTCAATATTGTAACTTTTTCAGTGCATGTGAAAAAAATTGTTATACAAATTTTATGTACCCCCTTAAAGGGGCTGTATCTTAACAAGGGATGCTCCAATGAAATTTCTTTATGTGAAAGATCCTATCTTTTTTCCAATGATGAATCACCTCCTTGAATGTTTCACACTTAGTTAGTTACACCCTGTATAAAAATCATGAAACTAGTTCATCCAATGTTTTCAAAAGATCCCAGTCATTTCCTGATGATGTTAACTTGGTGAGCGAAACACGCATCGAGAGGCAGTATTTTTGTTCTGATAATGATAATAATAGTAATATTCATTTGCACTGGAATGATTTTACAAAATCAACATCTAGAAATACAGATCGTAAAAAATTCAAAACACATTTATGTCTGCGAAAGAAAGGAAGAAGATCCACACAGTCAAAGGGCTATCCAAAGTGGCAAAATTATGGCGAAAATAAAAAGTTAAAACCACAGAAATCAAGAGAATGTCCTTGGTTGAAGTATAACATATAAAAGTATGGTAAGAGTATGTGATAAGAGTATAAAGCTAAAATTTTTTGTCAGAAAAGTTTATCCATATATCTCTTAAACGAGATTAGGTACTTCATTTCGTGATGTACAGTAATAGTAGTTTCAACTTTAGTGTAATTATATTGGTTGTTTTAAAAGTAGTGTACATTTATATGAATCTATTTTAAACTGTAGTATCTTAGGCAAAACGTATTGAATTTATTCGAAATGAGCGCCATTTGAATAAGTGCACTTCTGCCAACGTAACAAAAATCGATTTCTTTTGTCAGCATTAAAATTGTGTGCTTGGGGATTGGATGAAGCCAACGAAGGCTGTTTTTGCCTGGCCTTATTGGCGAAAGTTCTACGGGTGAAAAAGTTATCGAAGTGTTTAAAAAGATGATAATCTATTGGCGACAGGTCTAGGGAGTACGGTGGGCAAAGAAGAACGCTCAATTTGTTCAGTTTTCGGAAAATGATTTGTGTAACCTGCGGATGGCTTGCCAGGATGGTGTCCTCAACACCTTAGTCTACGGCAGTCGCGTGATGTGTATAGAGGTTCCTGACACAAGGTGCAGGGCCTGCCGCGAGGCGTCCGAGACCCTAATGCACTTGCTATCAGCATGTCCGGCATATGCAGTTTTGGCCTATATCCATCGACATAACGCGGCCCTAAGAGTGCTACATTACCATCTACGGTACTCTTACGGCATTGACGAGACACCGGTGTTGCCCTACGCTCCGGGGGATATTGAATCCGTTGTGGGGAAAGAGACGTGACGAATTTATTGGACCTATTCGTTCCCCATTGTGGCAATTAAAACTACAGAGATTAAAAATATATCTGGCTTGGATGAACTATCACGTTACAGTATTTTAAATATACCAGACATCATAATAATGATAATAATAATATTCGTTCCCTACCCTCAGACTCATACAAGCTAATAAACCTGATGTAGTCCTTCTCGACCACCAGAGCAAAACGATATTTGTCGTGGAGTTTTCAGCTCCAGACGAATATCGTCCGAAAAGAGGAGGAAAAACGGATAAAATATCGAGATTTTCTCTTAGAACTCCGCAGACTCTATCCAGACCACTCTGTCAAGATGGTTGTTCTGATTATTGGAGTCCTTGGTGAAATGATGCCCTCTCTACACTCGATTCTTAAAATCATACCGGCCTGCCGCACTAAGGCAGAAATCTTAGCCGGACAGATGCAGAAGACTGTCATTCTAGGCTCACTGTGCTTGCTCAGGGCACATGGTTCTCGGACCCCATGATCCATTTACCCAATGATAATGCTGGTGTGCCCTCCCGAATATATCAGGGCTTCGGGGGATAGAGCCTGACCAGCGCATACTACGGTAAAAATCAATAATAATAATTGTTTTGATATAATCTGAACAATCGATTTTCACTTGCTATCGTCCAACCTGTGTTAGGAATCACACGTTAAAAGGTAAGTCCTCGTTAGTCCTTAGCTCGCACATGTTTCTCAACTTCTGAGAGTTGTCGTTCGTATGGGGGCGACAGCTGATTAACGGAAAAACAGATAATGAATGTTTGGTGGAGTTTAGTAACCCTTTCTTTGAAAACTTTCAAATAGTGTTGAAAAATTGTCAGACGAATGCTTCACTGGGAATCTGGGTTCCTAAAATTATGAACGGAAGTAATGAACATTCAGTTTTGATTTTGAATCTCATTCAATTGAATTTTCGAATACTTCAGTGCCTTCTGAGATCCTGTTCAACATTAAGTAAAAGGCTGATCAGGAAACACCAACGATTTTTTTTCAAAAGAAATATTGTACTTTGCGTTGTACCATTCATCTACAAGAACGAGTCAAGGATGTTTGTATCAACGGAACACTGAAAAAAGTTTGTTGAAAATAAAAGTGCATTTGATGAATCAGAGTATTCTTTTGTTTCTAATCATCGAATTACATCCTATGCAGAATTGATTGACGTTCAAGGAAACTTTCAGATTCAATCCGTAGTTTTTTACAACAGATTACATGAGCTGGTGGAAAGAAACTAACTAATAAATAATTTAAAATAAATCATTTGAATTCCGTATACGTTTACGACGTCATAAAATGTAGAGTCATTAAAATTAAAAGTCATCCATTCTGTTTTTATGTGAATAGAAATATCACTCTCAGAAGATCATTTTAGAACCTCATATTTAATGGACACTGAAGACGAATATCTCAAGTCAATCTCAGTTTGATCAGATAAATGGAATAGAAAACTGCGTGCATATGTATTGATTCTAAACAACTATTCGTAATCTCTCTACAGAAGCTTTATATGGAAGTTTATCTCTCCTAACACTTGATGAAATTTTATTTTATTGAAGTGATATGTTGGTGTTAGAAGTATTGATTTGTCATTTGATTTTATTTTGTGTGAAAACTTTTCATCCTGTTGTTGCTTCAATAAATTGGAGACTGCACTTATCAAAAAGTTATCATAGTCGTTTGCTACAGATTTTGCATCTTTGTCCGACAGAATACCTTCTAGCATTATTTGTTCATTTACCTTAATATCTCTCACAACTTCCCATACCGCTTTAGATTTACTATCTGATTGTTCTACTTTTGTTTTATAATTTTTGCCCTACTTTTTTTCAGTTTGCTGTTGTATTTTTTTACTTGATTTTATGTTTCATATATAGAAAATATCTAATCAATTTTTACATTCAGTGAGTTCAGCATCATACTCCTCTGTAACCAGTTTTTTATTTGTTTTGTATTTCATCTACACTTGCTTCTTAGGGAAGAATTGATTAAAAGTGTTTGGGAAATATTGCATAAATAGGTTCCATTGTTAATCGACATCATTTTGGTCTTAAGTGTAAATATCAATTCAGCATACTGTTTTTATTACAGATATAAAATTTTGTATGTTTATTTCCATGTGAGATCTTTTGTAAACACCTTTGTTTCTTTTCTGAAAATCATTATAAAGCGTGAGTTTTTGAGAAGTATGGTCTGAAATGTAAAGTATTACTTCTGAGCAAACATACTCATAGTTTTTAAAATATTGTCAGTTGCAGAGCTGCATTTAGATGTAATTCAGGTATATTCTTCGATTGTATGTCTGAAGTTGTCAGAGTTTATTAAGGAAATAAACTCAAATGTTTCTGATGATTCGTTACCAAAATTTAGGTAGAATCTGCCGCTATCACCACTCTATATTTTGTTTGCATCAAGATATTCATCAGTGATTCAATGTTTTTGGTCCCACTTTTGACGATTACCTTTCCATCGGCGCTAATTTTTTTTCCAGCAAGCATTCTCTTGAAGTCTAAGAATAGAAAAAAATCGCTGGGGGCTAGATCAAAAGATTACGGTACATGCGGAAGTAACTTGAAGCCCAATACATGCAATTCTATCATCGTTTTCATAGATTTGTAACACAGTGCAATGTCTTGATGAAACAGCACTTTCATTTTTTCTTCGAATGGGGTCGTTTTCTCGTGATTTCGTCTTTCAAACAAACGCTCCATTAACACTATGTTATAGTCACTGTTGATGTATTTTTCCTTTTCAAGATAGTCCATCCCCATTATACCACGCATATCCCAAAATACTAATACCAAACTTGATAATTGCAACCCTATAAACAATGTTGGTCGATACTGAAAAATAATAATATAATTACTTCAAAAAAACCTGATTTGCCAACTCACTTGAACGACGCCAACCGCATCAATGACTTTTTTGTAAAATCTATTTCAATAACACCACCATCAAATGTTTTACTTGATGAATATAATAACCATACCTTACTCGATTCCAACTAACGGCTTACATCTGTGGATGATATGTGCATATTACGAACAATATCTTTGATTAAAAAAAATTCCATCGGATGTTGTCCTTTGATTGTTTCTTATTTAAGGCATATCATCAACTTTTGTATAGAAAAGAACGTTTTTCCGGCTATGTGGAAAGCAGCATTGGTAACTCCAATACCAAAAAACAATAATCCAGTAGAACTGAAAGATCTGCGGGCCATCAGTATCCTTCCCGCTTGCTCTAAAATAATAGAAAAAATTATAGAACAATAGCTTCGCTCACACTTAGATAGTAATAAATTACTACCAACAGTACAGTCGGGTTTTAGTCGTAGTCACAGCTGTACTACAGTTCTACTGAAGGTAACCGATGATATTTTCAATGCGAGTGATCGAAATCAATGTACCGTCCTGGCTCTTCTAGATTTCAGCAGGGCATTTGACACCATCAATCATGAGCTGTTATTGTCGATCTTACACTACATTGGTTTGTCAGATGATTCAGTTCTTTTTTTTCGAAACTATCTACACAATAGACGCCAGGAAGTTGTTCTTGATGAAGTACATTCCACGCCTTTGAATTTAAAAACAGGCGTTCCACAGGGATCAATTCTTGGCCCTCTCCTATTTACGATATACACCAGTCAATTGGCGAAATGCCTTCAGTATTGTAGTGTACATCTTTATGCCGATGACACCCAAATCTATTATTCTTTTGAACCACACAGAGTAAATACATTTTCATCCCTTGCTGAAAATATGTGCTTAATGAATAATGCATCTAAGTCGAAATTACTAATATTCGGTCCAAAAAATCACAGAGATGTTGTAAAACAACAACTCAATATTGGTATAGGTTCTAATGTATTGGAAATTGTGAAGGAAGCAAAAAATCTTGGGGTGACTAGAGATAGTGATCTCCAATTTGATTCCTATGTGAATAAATTAATCCAGAAAGCTTACCTTTCACTCAAGCTGATTTACGAAAATCGAAAATTCCTCCCTAAAAACACAAAAATTACTTTATGTGATAGTCTTGTTCTTTCATCATTGAACTATGCAGATGTACTCTATGGACCATGCCTCACAATAAAGAACAAGAAAAGACTCCAAAAGATTCAAAACTCCTGCCTTCGCCTTATTCATGGGGTACGTAGAAGGAACAGAATCTCATAAAAGCTCTCAGAAACTTGTTGGCTCAGTATGGAAAACCGAAGGTCATTACACTCTGCGTGTTTCTATCATAAGATTATCTGCAATAAGATTCCGACGTATCTATTTAATAAAATTACTTTTCGGACTGACGTACACAACTTGAATTAAGGCATAAAGGGTTATTAACTCCTCCGATACACACTCATGAATTTTTCAAACGATCATTTACGTATCAGATATGCAACGTTTACAATAAACTTCCCCCTCATTTAAAACATTTCAAAATAGGTATTTTTAGGCAAAAATTGAAAATTGAACTATCAGGTAAACAAACTTAAATATACTCAATAGTTTATCTATATGTGTATTCTTTTTTTGTTGTTGATTGATATCAGATGTATAATGTATTACTTTTTCCATTTTTGTTTCGTTTTTTGTTTGTATTTGTTTTAGAGCTTCAGATTTCTGGCTCAACTTCACTTTGCGGTCGCTCTAGAAATATTGTTCACTTTTTATGTTTTCGTCGGTAAGAGCCCTTTTGGGGTGTTCTATCCCACAAATTAATAATCCAACAGCTGTGAAATTTGTAACAAGAGTCTTTCAAAAGTTACGGTTATCTGAAACTCATAGATAGTACCTCCAACGGTTCAACAGATGAATAATAAATGATGTCAAAGTAAAAAACAAACTAAGGTTAAAATGTAGACAAAACAGTAGCCATGAAATAGCACAGAAATTTCGCGATTTGAGAAGGAAACTGAAAAATGACATCAATACACTCACATATTATTTCTAAGCAAGGTTTAGCAGGAAATTAGTAGTGATTCTAGATCATTTTGGCAGTATGTAAACAATAAAAAAACCTGCATAGGCATAACAGGTAAAATGCACTTAAACAATATTGAATATTCCAATGGCATTGATATTTCTAATGCCTTTGCAAAACACTTCAGTTCAGTTTATACAAATGACTGTTGATGGTTCAGCATTTACTGATAATACCAGTCTTGAATTGATATCTATGAACTGTATAGATCATAATGACATCATCGATGCAGCTATGTGTTTGAAGGTAAAAAAGTCAATTGGGCCTGATAATATACCACCATTTATATTCAAACATCTTTTCGACTTCTTGTTATATCCATTGAAAACTATCTTTAACCTCTCCTTGAGAAGCAAAACATTTCCTAACATCTTGAAAGAAGTAAAGGTTATTCCAGTCTACAAAAAAGGTGACAAAACCGACATTATCAATTACAGGCCGGTGTTAGTGTTATCGGCACCAGCCAAACTTTTCGAGACTGTCATTGTTAAGCATCTCTATAGATTAGTTTCTCCTAAAATATCACAGTTCCAACATGGCTTCATGAAAAAAAGATCCACTGTTAGTAATCTTAGTAATGTTACCCAATTTATAGCTGAAAACTTGGATAGTCGTGCTCAAGTGGATATAATTTACACCGAATTTGCTAAAGTTTGTGATAAAGTCTCCCATCCAATTCTTCTAAGAACTGTAGAATATGACTGGTTTTCATCCTAACCTGATAAAATTTTTCAGTTCATATCTATCTAATCGAAAACAAAGTGTGACAGTGAAAGGGCATAAGTCCAGTCTATTTATTGCATCGTCTGGAGTTCCCCAGGGTTCCAATTTAGGTCCTTTGTTATTTATTTTATTTATCAACAGTCTTGTAAATTTTCAGATGAATTTCAACAGTTGAAGATTGTGTACATCTACAAAACGATGTAAATAACATTGTTGAATGGTCAAAAAAAAACAAATTGCTATTCAACGTTCAAAAATATAATACTATGACCTTCTCCTGGAAAAAAGTTAGTATAACTTATAGCTAGTAGATGGACGGTATAAAACACAACAGAACTCGAGAAATAACAGACCTCAAACAAGACCTCAAAGATGTATGGGTTTGTAGTTCGCAACTGTAGACAATTCAACAATATTACCTGCATCAAACATTTGTATATCACTCTTATTAGATGCATTTTGGAATATGCTTCCATTATCTGGTGTCCTCAATATAATTGTATAAGTATAGCAATGAAAGAGTTCAAAACAAGTTCCTGAGATATCTTCACTGCAAAGAAACAGGTAACTATGACCTTGTTATTTCCAAAGTAGTGCTACTTGAAAAGTACAACATACAAACCCTCGAGAAAATAAGAGTATTTGCATACTTGATATACTTGTACAAGATGATACATCGGGAAGTGGATGATCCCTGTCTTCTATCAAAAATCAATTTCAATGTACCTGCTTATGAAACTGGATCGTTTCGCACATTTTATATTAAATTCGCAAGAACAAATTATTATCAAAATGCCCCATTAAATGCTATGTGCAATGCCTATAATAATGTACAAAATGACTGTGATATCTTCTTCCAAAATTTTACTAGTTTTAGAAATAGGTTGTATGAAATTTTATAACTCTTGTTGAATATTTTTTTTATATAACTTTTTTGTCATTTTCCTGTAAAAATCTATTTGTGATAGTTACCTTTCCTATTCTGTAACTGGGCCATGGTCTGTAGAGTTTGTAAACAAATAAATAAAAATAAATAAATAAATCTGATACAGATACGCTGTGCTTCGCAAGAACCATTGTAGAACCAAAAATGCATATCAGCTCCTTTCTACATGACAACATTATACAGTGCATAACATTGAAAACGAGCCACCCTGAATAACTTTTGGAACAATGATTTTCAGGAAAAATAAAAAAACGCCTCAACAATAGAATACAGGAGGACACATTTAGACATATTCACATTTTTCCTATCACACCCGAGAGCATGTCACCATTTTTTTTAATGGCTCAATTGTTTTGCATTATCAGATGTTTCATGATGAATAGATTTCAACAAAGTAGAATACATATTGGTCTGAAGCTCATAGTTTGGAAGCGAAAAATTATTTGAGTTGAAACCAAGCACGGCACAAATCGCTTCGGAATTATTGAACAAATTTATGGAAACTGGATCTGTTAACAATAAAAAGAAAGCATAACCGTTTAGGAGTTGTCAACGATGAAGCTATTTACTGCAGTTTTAGAGCAGGTTGGACTAAGGGAAAATTCGTAATCTCTTACTAAGTTATCTAGAGAATCAGGAATCAGTCGTACACCTGTTTTCAGGATCCTTCATAAGTACAACTTTGATCCATATAAGATTAGACCAGTTCATGAATTGAACGAAGATGATTTCGATAGACGTATCGAGTTTTGTGAAAGTCTCACTGAACGAAACAACTTGCATCAGAATTTCTTGTATAAAATTTGTTTTTCGGCTGAATGTACGTTTAGTTTGAATGGAGAGGTGAATCGGATATTGGAGTAAACTGAATGTTTGGGCAGGAATTTTAGGTAACCACATCATATGACCATTTTTTATCAATGTTAATTTGACTAGTGATAAATATTTGGATATGTTGGAGAATCGAATAATACCGTGCATTAATATGGCAATTTAGGGGGATATAGATTTATTCGAACACGAAATAGTTTTCCTTATTATGCAGCTCCACTGCGACAATTTCTAGATGATCATTTTCCTGGTCGCTGGATTGGCAGAAGAGATCCTACAGAATGGCCTACAAGGTCTCCGGATCTCAATCCTGTAGATATATTTCTATGGAGTTATTTGAAGTCTGAAGTGTATGAGATAGAATCAACAACAATCAAGATTTGAGAGAGAATATCACGAAGCATTGCAGAGAAATAACTCCCGAGATTCTCAACCATGTGAGGACGACAATGGAAGCTCGTTTGTACCATTGTATGTAAGTTTGTGGAAATATTTTTGAACGTTTACTAAAGAAATGTTTTTCCTCCCATTGTCCAGTCATCGGATTTTGATTCAAGAATTTATAAAAAATCTCTTTTTCTGATTTATTGCTTCCATCTATGTCTCTAGAACGAATATTTCAAAATGTGGCCTCCTGTATAATTGTTGACCTGTTTTTTTTATTTCTCCTGCAAATCATTGTTTCAAAAGTTATTCAGGGTGGCTCTTTTTCAACTCAAATAAATTATAGCTCCCTAACCATAAGCTTCAGACCATACGTTTTTACTGTGTTGAAATCTACTCATCATGAAGCATCGGATAATGCAGAACAACACAGGTTGATTCATTCAAAAAAAAATGGTGACATGCTCTGGGGGGTGCGGTAGGGAAAGTAACATCAAATGTGAATATGTCACTATGTATACTATTTATTTCATCAGTTCGGACTTCCATTGTCTAAAATAATATAAATTGATTTGATAACCCTGAAAAAATCAAAAAGATTAACCGAGAATAACAATTTTAATGAACAAAGAACTGAAATTATAAAGAAATAACATAGAAGCAACAACCAAACAAATAAAAATTGAAATAATGAAAAAGTTGAAAAAATTGAAAAATTAAAAAAATCATCAACAAAAAATTAGAAAATAAAAATTAAAAGATTTCAAACCAAGTTATGTCAAAACGTTTTGGTTGTTAGTATCCACAATCGTCTTCGGGTGATAACTGGACTTATTCCTCCGAGATCTGACTATTTATAGGTCATTCGAGTGCTTTCACCTATCCCCTCTTCCTTCTTTCCTCTTCATTGGTTTTGGCGGGAGATGACCGTTTGGCGGGAATTGGTCGTTTTTCGCTTGATTATAGGTTTCTATATGTTACGTATCTCTACGCTAGCTTGACTAAATGCGTTGTTGGACAACATATAAGCGGCTTCTTTGAATTTTCTCTTAAACGAGTGTTCCTCTTTGTGGATGATTTCAGCTTGAGCCCACTTGATGTTGTGTTGATGAGTCCAAACATGCTCTGCCATTCCGGATTTGCTGGTTTCTCCTCGCTGTGTGTGTTTCTTGTGCTCAGCAATGCGAACTTCCAATGGCCTCTTAGTTTCACCGATATATGATTTTCCGCACTCGTTGGGTATCCGGTAAATGCAATTCTTGGAATCGCAGTCCGCCTTTGGTGGCCTGGTTTTCGTGAGGCTGCTACGGATAGTGTTCCCAGATCTGAAGCAGGTCCTAAAGTTATACTTGGAGCCCATCCGTCTTATCCTCTCCGATAATCCTCTAATGTAGGGAAGTACAAGTACTGGTTGTGGCGGCTTCTCTTCCTTGTGGACTTCTTGCTGTCTTCTAGCTAAGGTCTGTTCTACCATCATTTTGGAGTAACCATTCCATTGAAGATCATTTTTTATGATGCCTAGTTCCTTTTCGAGACCTTCCTTTGTATTACAGAGCTCAAAAGTACGGTCCAGTAGAGTCTTGATGATTCCTCTCTTAGTCGATTGATTTGGCTGGATTTTTGGTTCAGATACTGTCCTGTGTGAGTGGGTTTTCGATATACAGATGTTTCTCATTTAGTGTCGGTCCTCTTCACCAATACGTCTAAGAAGAGCAATTCGTTGTGGATTTCCTTCTCCATTGTGAAAGTGATGGAAGGCCTTACGTTGTTGATGTGCTTCAGGAAAGTGTCTAGTTCTGCATTTCCATGGTTCCATATTATGAAGATGTCGTCTACGTATCTCAACCAGACTCGGGGCTTTTTGTGGGCTTCTTCAATGGCCAAAGTTTGAAACCACTCCATATATAAATTGGCTATAACTGGTGAAAGTGGCGATCCCATTGGCAGTCCCTAATCTTGCGTAAAGAATTTGTCCTTCACTTGAAAGTAGCAGTTCCGTACACAGCATCCTAGTAATTCCATGACTACTTGTATCAGTAAGTTTGTTCTATCTTTCAGGTCCCCATCTTCGGATAGCTTTGATTGTGGATACTAACAATCGAAATGTTGTGACATAACTTGGTTTGAAATCTTTTAATTTTAATTTTTACATATTTTGTTGATAATATTTTTAATTTTTTCAGCTTTTATTAATATTCCAATTTTTATTTGTTTGGTTGGTGCTTGTATGTTATTAACGAAATTGTTATTTTTGGTTGATCTTTTTGATTTTTTCAGGGTTATCAAATCAATTTATATTATATTAAACAATAGAAGTCCGAACTGATGAAATGCACCACGAAACATTGTCAACCACCTTCAAACTATTGTATACTATTGTTGATGTGTTTTTTTATTTTTTCTGAAAATAATTGTACTAAAAGTTATTCAGGTTGGCTCGTTTTAAATGGAATACACTGTATATAATTCAATGAGAGAAGAGACCGATTTGGATTTTCATTTATGAGGTTTTCTATAGATGATTTGACGATATTCAAAAAATTAAGTGAGACACGAAATGTGTGGGAATCAAATATTATAAAATGTAATTGAAGTTTCTTTGAAACAGTGATTTGAATGCAAATTGAACACAGGAAAAATATCACTCATGAAATGGATTCGTAGAATTCGAAGATTGTTTTTCGTGTTTAACCTGACCCTCAAATTTAAAAGCTTTTAATAGTAACCCAAATTCATCAATACGCGGAACCAGAAGGTGTGTGGTACATTTTTAGGAGCAAAGAATTATTTGAAAATGTGGATCATGATAACTGGAAAGCGAACACTTACCTGAAATAAAGTTGTCTGTGATCTTGTGTGCCTCGTTCTAGAAGAAATTCAAATGAAGATATACTCCCTGAAGTTAAGGTCATGCTTTTTAAATTGTATATAATTCCGAATAGTAGATTCACAACTCCTACAATCAAAATTCATTGAAGTCCAAATACAGTTGAAACAAAATAAAAAGTAAGCGATGTGTTTTCAGTAAATGGCACACAACAAATAAATCTTGAATTACCAAACATAAAAAAAATAATGCATTCGAAACTGAACAAACTCAAGAAGCCTTGAACAAAACATATCACAACTTTGAACTTGAGAGTATCTGCTGCTATTTTCTGATTGTTTGTGTTTGTGATTCAGTTTGAGATTCACTCGTTTTCATTTTCTGTTATGTTTGAATATTTTCTGATTCATTTCATGTTTTCATTTCCATAACAGATGGCGAATAAGAAGTGAAACCAGAGCTCAAAAATCTTTTATACATAAAAAAGTGGTTTTCCAAAAAAATATCATCAGAATGAGAATTCAAGATGAAAAATTGCATCAATTCTGAAAAAAACATATTTTGTGATGATAAATTGACAATCGTAAGATAGTACTAATATATGCAGATCACCTGTATATAACAAACTAAGAAGATAATGGAACTTACCACAACTTTTTTCATTCTGATGAACCATCTTGAAGATGATATCTAATCAGAGGCATCCAAATAAACCTACTTATTATTTCTTCAGGAAAGAAATTTACTTTACACAATCCTTCTCTTGGTCAATCTCGTATTGTTCCAAATCAGTATGCCCTCTTTTATTCGTGTATGGTTCGCTAATTCTAATTCATTAATTCGTACGTTGCTTATGTAATTTGTGTGCTCATCATCTTATTGGAAAGGATATATCATTGTTTCACCAAAGTTGTTTTCACATGTAAGAATTTTGTATTTTTTTAAAGAAATATAATCTTTGCATAATCAGTTTTTTGTGAGTGAAAGGGTAATTGAACTTTATTTGCGAACTCTCGTCAACTTTTTTGCTTTTTTCAAAAACTACACCTCACGGTTTGATCTCCACAAAGTTTATTTGAAAAATATATCACATGTTTCGCTAGCACAGTAGCTTTTTCAAGGGAAAAACATGTTGTGATATATTTTTCAAATAAAGTTTGTGAAGATCATATCGTGAGGTGTAGTTTTTGAAATTACTATGGATCTTCATCAAGTAACGGCCAATTCAATCAGAATTTTTTCACTGCTGGTACTTCTTATACCAGGAGCAAAACAGTGTTTTTTTCAGTACCATCAAAAGGAACAGATAATATTTCCTGCTACTGTTTCAAGTTCTCAACTTTTCGCGATCTGAGGAATGAATGAAGTTGAATCAATAGAAAATATGCTGAAGTGTAGAAAAGGGCAAACTCAAAGGTTTACCTCGAAAAGTTATTACTTAATATAAAGCAGAATTGGTCAAAATAAGTCAAAATATGTCAAAACGAGTCAGTAAGTTGTCGTATTCATGAATTTCTCATAAAAACTAAACCGTAAGTGGAAAAATATAGAAATTATTCACTTAGCTTGTTTGTTGTTAAGTAATGTACTTCTGCAAACTTCAGAAACGGAAATAGGTATATTTATTGGACAAACTTTCAATAATAGAATTGTTATGAAAAAAAATCTTTTTCCTGCATTTCTTGGTCGCCTGTCAATAATAAAAGGGATAATTTTTTTTAGAAATACCACAAGACCCCGGAATTTCATCGCTGAATTAACATTTAGGAAATAAATATTTCGAAAAATTATCGACCCTGAACAAATCGTTCAAATAAACATTGAATAGAAGAGGCCCCAAAACCGTTCTTTGGGGAACTTCATATTCTATGGTACAGTGAGAACTTAGTGTTCCATTTATTTCGAAGCATAATTTCCTATTAGAGAGATAACTAATGATAACATGAAAGCTGCGGGGAAAGAGGCGCGTTCATAAAATAAAATTACCTTTTGATCACTGTTTCTCCGTACCGCCATATATTGATAATAATAATGATAATAATTATCAAAGCTTATCAAAGCGCATTAACTTTCGCTTCCCTCGGCTCGAGTGGGCTGAAGTCAGAAACTAAGGGGTTCATCATGGCTTGCGAGGATGGTGTCTTCAACACCTTAGTCTACCGCAGTCGCGTGATGAGTATAGAGGTTCTTGACACAAGGTACAGGGCCTGCCACGAGGCGCCCCTGCACTTGCCATCAGCATGTCCAACATATGCGGTCTCGGCCGATATCCATCGACATAATGCCGCCCTAAGAGTGATATATTACCATCTTACGGTACTCTTACCACTCACTCACGAGACGTGCCGAATTTATTGGAACTATTCGTTCCCCACCCTCAGACTCATACAATCCGAGCCTGATGTAGTCCTTCTCGATCTCCAGAGCAAAACGATATTTGTCGTGGAGTTTTTAGCTCCTGGCGGGACGAATATCGTCAGAAAAGGGGAGGAAAAGCGGATAAAATATCGAGATTTTCTCTTCGAACTCCGCAGACTCTATCCAGATCACTCTGTCAAGATGGTTGTTCTGATTATTGGAGTCCTTGGTGGAATGATCCGTCTCTACTCTCGAATTTTAAAATCATACCGGCCTGCCGCAGTAAGGCAGAGAAATCTTAGCCGAACAGATGCAGAAGGCTGTCATTCTTGGCTCATTGCGCTTGCTTAGGGCACATGCTACTCGGACCCAATGATCACTTACCCCACGGTGTGGGGAGTGGTCATTAGTTGATAATGCTGGCACACCCTCCCGAATGTATCGGGGCTTCGGGGGATACGGCCTGACCAGCGCAAACTATAAGATGAATTTGTATTTAGTTTCAGCGTTGCAACCGTGCGGAGCCGATGCGGGTCGCTAGTTGTTGCTATTCAGAATAATGTCTTATTATACCAATAAGTTCCGATTAAGATTATGAGATTTCTGAATATTATATACGAGTATGAGTTGTTGGTATTCAAAGTGGAGTTTGAATTGAAGAATGGTTGTCTCATATTTGTGAGGTTATGTAGATCAGTCAAGTGTGGCAATTCGATATCGTGTCCTAGCTTTCAATTTTTCCATCATTTTTTCATCATTTTATTGTTTTGAAAAAAAAATTCAATTGATGTGGTGGTGATCAATTTAGTTTTCGAAGTCAAAATTTTGAAGTTAAATCATTTCAAAACAAGACATGCGTAAATGTTATATACATCAGTATGATCACCTGAAAGTTCATATTGATATAACTCACACTAATTATTTGTGGATGGAAAATATATCGTTTACTGTTTGACAAGGTAGAAATAATGAGACTTGGGTCATTAAAATGTTCATCACAATTACAAAACTTATTCTTCTGGAGAATGTAACAACTGTAACATAAACATCCTACGATACTTTGATTACCGCTAAGGAAGTGGAATTTTCAATTTCAACTTCTACTTTCTTTGGTGTGTGTGTTATTAAAAACGAATTTTCAAATAATGGCTCCCCGGTAAATTGAATTTCGTTCACGAGTTTTCATTTCACTGAGGAAATGTGAGTTATGTAATTGCAGAGCTTATCACGATGTCAAATATATGAAAATTTGTTCTCAGTCTGATGTGTTATGATTACTGAAATTTTAAAACTCCAATGCCAATGTTTTAGAAACAAAATGTGTTTCCATTCGACACTGGAAATTCAAATCGCATACTGTTTACACGAAAACATATGGTGAATAAACATAATACTGAACGAAACATTGACACTTACGAATAAAGGAAAGACGGAGGAAAGACTGTTCAATCTCCGAAATATAAATAGTAAGGTTTAACTGAATTTTGTAGTATAATCAGAAATTGGACAGTTTTATTGGATTTGGATATTGGTATAGAATCTACCAAAGTGATAACGCTCTATACCTGTTATTATGAACCTATTTCTTCCACAATCCATCTAATTCATTCTCTCTACGGGATTCGATAAACAAGTATTAACTAGTTTATCGAATATCATATATTGAAACTTTCTTTTTCTCATCCATTTTTATGTGATGATCTGTAAATGCTCATACCATTTTCTGGAAGTTGAGGTATTACGGGTGAAAATTTTTCAAAATGACACCCTAAATATTGAATATTACTGAAGTATTTTCCCAACACCAAATCGTTATTTTCCAACACCTCGACACGTGTTTCGATCACCAAGTGATCATCTTCCAGAGGAAGATTAAACTGAAAACTTTGCGAAGCTAACGCTATTTATGCTATACAGATATACCATACAGGTATACTATACAGGTATACCACACCTAAATTAATTTTACAATTTGCCTTATCTATTATTTTACAATATGTCTTTATGTAATGTTTAAATGTTATAGCTATTTATAAACCAATTTTCAGTTAAGTATATAAAAAATTAATTTCACAATAATGCCTATGTAAATTTATTTTTACAATGTGTCCTTATGTAGTATTCAGTAAATCCATTAATATTGTTTTAACAAGCTTTATAGTATGCTGTTTGGTATTGGTCCGTCATCGTTATTCATAATATTATTATGTTCACTTACTACCACCACTAACGGTTTCTAGAAGGGTATTGTAGATGACATAATAAGGAAGAAGTTTAGGTTGAGAATGAACGATATATCGACTTTCAGAAAGGACAAAAACCAAGATAAATACATCTCAGTTCCATACCACCAATACACGAAGAATTTTGGAAAGATTTTTAAGGAACTAGGTATGAAGGTGGTTTTTAAAACAAGTCATACACTACAGAGCCTTTTGGGAAGTGCAAAAGACAAAGTCGAGAATTCGGAAAAGTCTGGAATTTACGAAATTGAATGTAAGGACTGCGATGCAAAATATTATGAACAGACAAAAAGATTTATTAAAGTAAGATATAAGGAACACATAGCACATTTAAAATATGGAAGAGCTGAAAAATCAGCAGTCGCCCATTATATTTTGCAACAAAATCATTCCATAGATTTCAGTTCATTAAGATTAGTTAGGAAAGTTAACAACAGGCAACTAGATGCCTATGAGAGTGTAGAAATAAGTAAACATAATAATATTATGAATAACGATGACGAACCAATACCAAACAGCATACTATATAGCTTGTTAAAATTAATTGGATTTATTGATTATTACATAAGGAGACATTGTAAAAATGAAATTAAATAGGCATTATTGTGAAATTGATTTTTATATAGCTGAAAATTGTTTTATATATAGCTATAACATTTAAACATTACATAAGGACATACTGTAAGATAATAGATAAGGCAAATTGTAAAATTAATTTAGGTGTGGTATGCCTGTATGGTATATCCTATATATTGTTCAATAAAACCATTCAACACCTGATTTATATATTTCAGTAAAAACAATGGACCTTCTAACAGTTCAGTGGATCAGTAAAGGCAGAAAAATAATTTATTCATACAGAAATAGTTGAATCGAGAAGGCTCAGACAGACGACTGAAACCGATTCGAATCTGGAGATTCGTAGACACGTTCAAAGCTCTTTGCCGCGACAAATCATGGACTTCAGATTCGCTCTAAATTCCGAGCGCCTGAAAAAAAGACGCGTTCATCTCGAGCGAGCCGGCAGCCACCCCCACCCCACCTGAAAACCACGCCGGACGACCACAACTATCAAACGAACATCGCTAGTTGCGAAATAATGAAGCGGCGATCCGAAGCCAACCGCGTTTAGTTTATTTGGTAACTTTAAGCGATGCACACGCTTTTTTGTTAGGATCAGGTGAGCGTGTCGCGGTAACTTACTCGAGGTGTCATTTGTTTTCAGCGAATCGAACTTTGAGTTGAACCCTCTTCGTTTTTGGATATTTTTTGAGTGACTTCTGTGACAAAATGTCGGGGGCGTGTTTTCATTTGACGGTGAGTTTTCACTTGTTCAAAAATTAGTTTTTCTACTCTATGTAATATTTTATACAGTTCATGTTGAGATTACTGTATTGTTATACAGTGTGTCCCAACTGAATGGGGTAAATTCGATGATAAACACGCTCAAACTGGTTTTTTTATTGAACTTTTTGTTTCGGTGAAAACTTTTCATACAGAGAGTGTCATGTCATGCAACACCCTGTATATTGTTCAATTTTGGAATTCTTCAAAATAATCTAGACGTATTTCATGAACAATGTCTCATACCCATCTTCAGTTTTTTCAAAAAATAGAATTTTTTCAGATTTATTGCAAAAATTAACATTGAAAAAAGAAATCATTTGAGAAAACCGCTGTAATACTATACATTTCTTGATTATGTGAGAGCCGATGAAAATGCTCATCGCAAACATTTGGGCAACATCCTAATCTTGGGAAAATTAAAATTTCTTCTTCTAACAATATCTCAGGTGCGTTCTTCTCGAGTCAGCCAAGTCGAGAAGTTCATTTTTTTTAACAATATTGACATATTCCCGTGAAAAGAAGTCTAATGTCGTCAGATCAGTTGATCGTGCTAGCCATTTCATCGAATCTCGCCTCTTCATCCACATATTTGAAAATATTCGGTTGAGATACCACCGGACCCTATCATATTTGCTGACATTTTCTAGTTCACTTCATCAGGATATAAATTTGTCTAAGTTGACACGACATTATTTTGGATTACTTAGTCCTGAGTAATTATAGTCTTTCAAATTGTCATCAATGATATAGAGACTGACATATCTTTCTTGAACATCAGTTTTTTCATGATATTGCATATAGTTTTTTCTCATCTAGTGAGGATTTTTCTCAGACCAATAGCGGCAGTTTTGATGATTGGTGTACCCATGAAGTAAATTAGATCACATCAATCACTAATGTTTCCACCATTTGTTTACTAAGATACGTCCTGATAATGAAATCGTATTCCAAAAGCTTTCGATTTTTTATCACTTTATAGGGATATATTTCGAATTTTTTCATCATCAGTTATTATATTAGCAGTTACTTTTTCATCTGCGTTACCCGTTCGAGCTTGTTTTTGCTTCTTTTTTATCCAAAAAATTATTGTTTATTGGAATATAGGCGGCAAGTTTGTGAATCTTTCATGAAATAAATGAGTGGCTTCCATTAATGTGCTTGTATGAATATGGATGACATCTCCATGAAACTAGAATTTTATACATTACTGCTAATTTAACTATTTTTCTGACTACTGAGATGTAGTCAAATAGTAATTTGCCAAAGCCAGGAAATTTCAACTGATGATTTTATATCAGTAAAAGGGAACGCTGTAATGATTTTGCTCACCTACATGGTGAATGAGACCTGTTCATTGTTCATTATCACAATATTCGAAAAACATTTTTTTTCTAAATCTGTGTAATTTATTGTTCATTTGAGAGGGCTTTTTCTGCCAATTTGTGTCTGAAAGTTACTTCTTTGCATTATCTAAACATCTTTGTAAAGATTTGAGTTTGAAATCGATCGCTTTTTTCATTTCTTCGGAAGATTCTTTCCTTTTTTCGTATACAGATGGAGAAGTAGCAAGCTAAAATCTTTTTATTCACATAATTAAACCTCCTTCAATTTAACGTCTATAATGTTCTGAATAATCCAAAAATTTAATGAGAAGTTTGGTATTGGCTGTTGTTACATGACTCACTCGGTAGAAACAGTTTCGTGTGAACAAAATGCAAAACTAAAAATACCAATCGACATATCTTAGGGGGTCTTTGTACATTTGTACATTTATTTACTATCAGATTTGTTCCATTTGGCTGGTCGTTTTTTCAACATGCAGTACATTCGCAGAATCATTAGAATAGTTTTTATATCACATATGTTTAATAAAAAGTAAAACTCAACCCTCTGGCGTGAAATAAATCCTAAACAAGTAGGTACTTTCTCCAAACACCAAAACTGCATTACGTCCTGGCGCCTTCAGAAAATAGCTAGTTCCTCCTAAAGACTCCAACTTTGTTGGCAAAACTCCCGCGAGGAAGAGTATTGCATATCTGATGTTTGGAAAATTGCTTGTTTTTGGATTGTACAAATTTGAAGAAAAGCTAGTACGTAGGTACTTGTAAATTCATCATTTTAAAAAATTGCCTTATTATTAACTAATTTCAGTTATCTCTATTTCCTTTCTTTTTGTCAAACAAATCAAGTTGTTTGAAATCATATTTACTATTCATTATTATTTATTTTATAAAACTTCAGCAACACCTGACGATACTGATAATTATAAAAAATAATACATTTTGGCGAAGGTGTCGGTAGTTCTCCAAAATCACCATGCGCCGTGAAAATTAGAGTGGTTTACTTTACGTATATGTGGGAACACGTTATGTAACTCTTCAATTGCAACAAAGAGAAGACTTCGATTCATAAGCAACTCTACAACATGTGGCATCCCATAAGGGATGGTATTCGGACCAATACCAATACAAAATATGTTAATAATTTTCTCAATACAAAATTTCCAGAAACGCTGTTAATGCCGTTAATTTATTTACCAAAAACTATCAGGATGCAGTGGAAGAAACATCAGAGGATAACTTAAGATGCATCATCGACTGGTTCAAACTTTATATTTTAATTGTTGATAAAACAAAACATCATACGAACTCATGAACTCATGAACTCATGAACTTTTTGATATGACCAATCAGAATGCTCAATATGAAAAATCTGAATTAATTTTGAAGTGAAGTATTCAGGCAGCAAAATCTCACTTAGTTTTAGCATATTCGGCTTGAGAGTGTCAGAAAAACTATTCACCAATTAGAAGTAATGAAAATTATTTCCCTTCGACCTACACAATACTCCTTATGTAAAAATTATTGATTTTTGCAAACTTACTCATCAGAATTGAAAATATTAGGAATCACACGTTAAAAGGTAAGACCCCGTTAGTCCTTAGCTCACACAAGTTTCTCAACTTCTGAGAGTTGTCGTTCGTATGGGGGCGACAGCTGATTAACGGAAAAACAGATTTTGAACAGACTTTAAACAGATTTGAACATTGGACAATGAATCATTAAACAAGATTCCAAATTCAATTTTCTTGTCAGTTTTTGAATCGCAAACATTTTCTGACATGTACTTTCCAAAAAAGAATTTTCTTGGTTGAATCTGAAGATACTGAATTATTTGAAATTGTATCAACAAATTCAGCAGAATCGTGAGTGAACAAAACTACCAAATTCAAAAGGCTGATATATTGACTGCTGAAATCATTCCTTGGAACACTGTTCCGAACCAGAAAACTGTACACACCTCAGCAACTTTTGATCCTTTATAAAGCTCAGATCAGACTTTCTTCGGAGTATTGTTCTCGTGTATGGAGCTCCGCTCCTAAGCATACCCTGGATCTGTTGGATTCCATCCAGGAAAGAGCCATCCGCCTGATTGGAGACACGAACAGCACATGCAACCTTGATAGTCTGGAACATCGTAGGAAGATTGGAGATTTGTCTCTCTTTTATAGATACTTTCACGGGAGGTGTTCAAATTTCTTGGTACATTTGATTCCACCAAGAGCGGTACATATCAGAAATACGCGACGGACTGTGACTTCTCATCGTTTTGAGGTTCAACTCAGCACACCTCGAACTTTACTGTTCGAGAACTCTTCCATTTGAAGACCTAAGTTATGTGAAATAACTTCCTGAGAACGTTTTTCCAAATGAATTTAATTTCCAGCTATTCGAATCCAACGTGAATCGCTACTTCCGCACAGGCACCGCTCTCAGAGCGATTCAAGGATTTTCCTGAAATGTTTGTGTTTTTCCTTAAAAAAAGTCAGGAAACTTGGCGATTATGTATGCGATAATTTTCTGACATTTCCTGAGGTGACTATACAGAATGAAGTAGGCCTAAACACTTTTTAAAATCTCACACTCTGATCTGGAATTGTTTCAGAGATCTATAAACGTTAGAATACTTAGGATTTTCTACTCGGAAATTGAAAACCGGAGACATTTTTGGAGAAACCACATCTCATTCTGACTGACCTTGGGACTTATTGATAGTCATTGCAAGAGCCAATCTAATTGGAAATTGCATACGCTTGACATGATTTGGCACATCTGTAGGTATAATAGAGAATCGCAACTTGTCATTTACAATACTGGCTTCGACTACGTTTTCATTAGTTTTTTAATGAATAATTGCGGGCCGTTGCACAGGCGTGATGTATTTAAATTATGTAGTGATCCAACTTTCAGTTGGTAATTATCCGGTCATGCCTGGCAAATCCATTGGGTTCATAAACTATGTTGGATAATTCACAACTTCGGTGCTATGGCAAACTGTATCAAGGCAAAAAAAACTGTGTAGGTAGTGAGAGAATGCTTATTGTGGGAGAGAGGTAGGAGACCAGCTTCGTTCTCATCCTTACTACGTGCTGTTTACTGAGTGAGAAGTGACAGTTTGGGGTGGCGAACCCTTATCTCTTATGGGTATAAAATATAGACCCAAACCTATTCCCAGACCGACAGAATATACATATGTAATTTCATAAAAATCGGTCAAGCCGTTTCCGAAGAGTATGGTAACTAACACTGCGACACAGGAATTGCATATATTAGAATTAGGCTAAATCGATTGCAATATATACAATGAAATGTATTGCGTTTATCTGAATGCGCCTGAATTTATTTTGTAGGAGAATCTAATTGAAATCAATCATTACATTTAAATGTTGCAGATGTTTGTCCCCTCCTGTCATCCGGATGTACCTTTGAATTTGCTTGCATTTGGGTTACATCAGTTAATATCCTTTGTGTTGGAACTCTTCTAGGTTCATTGTTTCTAGGAATGTGTATTGTATAGTGTAGTATATTGAATATTAGGTTTTGTTGTATTTTGATTTGTATTTGTTCCAATACATTACACATTTCTGGAAACAATTAACCTAGAGGAGCTACAACACAAAAGATACTACCTGGAGTAACCCAAATACAGACAAATTTAAAGAGATATCCGGATGTCATATAAAAGAAAAAACAGGAAGATAAAACGTTCGGGTTGAGTTGAGCCATAAAAATGATAGTGCCTGTTATCGAAATTGCTCGCATGTAATGAGTAGAAGTTATTGAAGCTCCAAATCCTTTTTGTAATCATATGTTAATATTAAAATATATTTTTTAAATATCCCAAGTTATTAAAGCTTCAAATCCTTTTTGTGATATTAAAATATATTTTTTTAAATATCCCAAGTTATTGAAGCTTCAAATCCGTTTTGTATATAATCATATATTAATATTAAAATATATTTTTTTAAATATCCCAATTTGTCATAGATAGTCTATGCAACATTAATATTGCAAAATGTGATTTCATAAGTTGAAGTGATTCGAATTTTCATACGAAACAAATTTATTGTAATTTTCAAGGCAAGTTGCCTAGTAAAGATGGGGTGGGTGTTAGTTGGCTGTAGAAAATATGCTTGAGTCGGTATGAGTTTTCTTATGGTGTATGAAGTAATTATCAGTTTTCATGGGCTATTCAAGAGCATTTTTTCACAAATAAAATACATCCGATGTTGAATTGTGTCTTTTTGGATTATTTCACTCATGGGATCAGGAATACATCAGTTCCAGTGTAATATCCTCGTCATATTTATTTTATTCAGAGAGAAATGTAGAGTTTTCAATCCAGGACAATATACTGATTGGCATATATTGATATGATGGAAAATATTGTTGTTTCATCTAACCTCTCAGGGCATTCTTTTTTTTGTAAGTGAACATTCTTCCGTTGTTTTTTTTTTCAAGAAATGAAAGTTTCTTGATGAATTTTAGAGGTAGTTCGAAGATAACATTGTTTGAAAGTATGATTTGACATCATTATAGAGAGATTGGAGAGTAATCAGAGGTCTATATGAATATCTTTGTTTCAAATATGGCCCCATATCATTCCAATTCGAGGCATACTCTATAGCGGTCTTTCTGGAATGACTATTTTCGTATTTATTGCAAATATCACCTTCTTTTCTTCAGATGAATAAACTTCTTTGTTCGTCATTGCATGGAATGGATCAACCTCATTTGTTATTTAACGACTTTGTAGATATCTTTGTTCCAGAGTTGAGAGTAATTGTTAATTCTATAGTTAGTTTGATTTCTGTAGAATAGTGCATTTATCGATATGGGTATATCATGAAGAATTCATTTCTTGGTCAAACAATAGGAAAATATTATAACTGATCAGCATTTGTCACGTTCATTTTTTGTAGTAAATTCAAAAATAAATCGAAATCAAGTGGGTAAATTGCTATTTTAATAAAGCCTACTCAAGAAGGTATGGATTCAAAGTTCATTTGACTTCGACATAAACGGATAAAGTTCTTCGAGGTACATGATAAGGTAGTGGTGATATTTTATGATTTCTCCACTCTGAACTGAGAGAATAATTCAAAATCACATCGATCAGGATCCATATTTCCATATGATAAATTATGCTTTGAGTGCCAAAGTTAATTATTGCTAAAATAAATTTCATATCGGTCATATCAACTCAAATTCGTTAAATTTTATTTGACAATATCACATGGGGTTTTGAGTGACACGAACAGTTTTAATTCGGATATGAGAGGTGTGCCAATATAGATTGAAATGTAACAAAAAAGTAATTATTCAAATTTTGTATTTATAATTTGGTGGTGCCCGTATGCAAATATCAGCTAATGAATTATTGATCACGAAAAAGCATTATATGCAAATGAAGCAATTTACATTTCATTAATATTGTGCCATGTCAAAATTTTCTGAAAGCAGTTCCATGAAAATTGTCTACCCAGAAAAATTTCGAAATATGCACAATCAATGAAAAACAATGAACCGTTTTGAACAGAAAGCGTGAGCTGAATGTTAAAATATTTATCGGTTCAAAACCACGTGGTCTTTCACAATACAACAAAAAAAAATTACCCAGTATACTATCTAACTTATTGATGGCATTTTATATGTGGTTGGACAATGACCCAAGTTTTCCATTTTTTGCTTGAAAATATATTTTGTTGAGAATATTGGAAAAATCTATATTTTCAACAAAATATATGACCAAAAACCGATTCCTTCAATGTTTTGCTAGGACGAATCATCAACTTCAATTTTTCATATGGCCCAAGAAAAAGTATACCCTGTATAGAATATCTAGCATTTTCAATACTGATATAATATAACGCAAAATTTTAAAAAAATCATAGGATTTTGAAGTAGGCGCTAAAATGAAGTTACATAGATAATTTTATTGACTGCGTCAATACATAAACATTTGTATCGAGTCATATAGCAAAATGATTATAAGGGTGTCAATTAAGTATGTATCATGAATTCAACAGACGATTCTTTAGGTAATTTTAGGACGAAATGTTCATATAAACATGGGTCCGCAAATCCTTCGTTATCAAGATACAGGGTGTTGAAATAAAAATAAAAAAAAGTTATTCGTAAATATCTTAAACATCACTCACCTAATTTTGTTGTAATTTGGCAATGGTATTTATAACATTGAGGAGCTAATTTAGCCCGAACGTGATTCAATTTATTGAGTCCAGTGGCGTCTCGAGCGGGCTTTGAACGAATATTTTTGACTTAAGAATGTACGCCACTGACTTCTGTACAATTTTCATCATTTCTTTGGATTGAGCAATTAGAAACACAACTTTTTTGTCTCTTGAATTTTTTTCGTATCTTGCTTAGTTTTAAAGAAAAAGTCGACCTTATTGCATATCCCTGGACTTCACAAGGAATAATATGGGGAATTAAATGTTTCTCTTGGAAATTATTATTTTTACAATTTTTCAATTCTAATTATGTAACAATAATAACAAATATTAAATAACATTAACATCTAGACTAACAAATTGCACTAAATTAAGTGTTGGAAATGGCCTCCTTCGGCTTCAATACAACCGTCTAGCCGCCGCATCATTGAATTTCGCACTCTTTTGAAAATACCTGGCGTATTTTTTATACATGAATTAATTAATTTATTCCGTAAATACTCTTCACTTTGAATAGCAGTTTTGTATATCGACGCTTTAAGGTGTCCCCAGAGAAAACAATCTAAGGGATTCATTTCGGGCGAGCGAGGTGACCATGGGTGTTGGTCTGCTTTCTCAATCCAGCGATTATGGTAATTTACATCCAAAAATTTCCGTGCCACTACACTAAAGTGTGGTGAAGCACCATCGTGCATGTACCACATACGGAATCTTTCCATGACTGGAATTTCTTCTGAAAGTCCAGGTAAAACAAATTTTAAAAATCTTCGGTATTCTTCTCCATTAAGTCTAGGTGGAAGGAAGTGAGGCCCAGATGATCACCAACAATTCTAACCCAAATATTAAAAGAAAACTGTTCTTGAAAATTATTTTCTATCAAGTCGTGTGGATTGTTTTCAGCCAAATGTGATTATTGTGGAAGTTAATAATTGAATTGCGAGAAAAACAAGCTTCATCTGTAAAAATATTCGACTCAGGAAACCTAGATTTCTTCTTATTTTACCGCGTAACCAATTAGAAAAACCTAGTCTTACAGGCATGTTTCTGGGCAATAGAGCTTGCACACGTTGCATATGATAGGGATATAGCTGCTGGGCTCTAAAAATCTGCCACACTGGTACATGGGTAATATTCAGTTCTTCAGCTATTTTCCGAGTACTGGTATGATGATTTACTTCAATCTCATTTAAAACGGCTTCTTCAATTTGAACTGTTCGTACCGTTGCAGGCCTCCCAATGACAAGGGTCAATCTTTCAAAGCTACCTGTTTCAGAAAGTCATGCATGGAGACGTACAAAAGTTCTTCTATCAGGCACTACACGCTAAGGAAATCTTTCATGGTAAATGCGTCTTGAAGCATTCGAGTTTCTGTGAGCCATTCCATAACAGAAATGCATATCTGCCATTTCACTGTTGGTAAATTGAACCATGTTTTACAAAAATGGTTCGAAAAATAACCACTAAACACACTTTTTATATTATAAATTGAAAGCTTATAAAGTTGACAACTGTCAAGTTGTTTATTAAATGCTGCAATCAATGATGCGGCGGCTAGACGGTTGTATTGAAGCCGAAGGAGGCCATTGCCAACACTTAATTTAGTACAATTCGTTAGTCTAGATGTCAATGTTATTTAATATTTGTTATTATTGTTACATAATTAGTGATGAAAAATTGTAAAAATAATAATTTCCAAAGAAACATTTAATTCCCCATATTATTCCTTGTGAGGTCCAGGGATATGCAATTAGGTCGACTTTTTTTTCTTAAAAACTAAGCAAGATACGAAAAAAATTCAAGAGAAAAAATAGTTGTATTTCTGATTGCTCAATACAAAAAAAAATAAAAATTGCGCAAATGTTAGTGGCGTACATTTTAAAGTCAAAAATATTTGTTCAAATCCCGCTCGAGACGCCACTGGACTTGATAAATTGAATCACGTTCGGGCCAAATTACAACAAAATTGGGTGAAGAATATTTAAGATTTACGAATATCTTACCTGAAGAATCGTCTGTTTAATGTATGGTACATACTTAATTAACATCCTGTACACACACGCATACAGAACACGTCAATTTTCATTTCTAGGGTGACTCATTCTGATATGGAAATCATACCCGAAACTTTACCCCCCTGCGGTCAGTAACTACCCCCCTATTTTTTCAGTGGCATGGGGGTCGAGTAATACATCATTTGGAAGGTCTTTTGTCCCTCTATTACTCCTGTAATTTTTTTCCAAATGGGTTCATTGGTTATTGAGAAATTAAATGTGGAAAGCGGCAGAAATCGGCATTCCCGAACAATTCTGTGTCGCAGGTCTTCTAGATTTGTAGAGTTTATTCAGTAGTAAACATTTTGAAATGGAAGACACTATTAGTTTTTTCTGCACTGGTAGTTTTTGTTGATTCTAGTACAAAAAATAGATAGTTGGTCACTGTCACTTCTTCACGAATTATTATTCAGTCATCCTTGTTCACTGTGTTCCAACGTGGTTTATTCTACTGAAGAAAGAATAGAAATTGTTGCAACCTATCATCGAAATAATGGATGTGCTAAAGCTGCTGCACGTATTTATAATACGAATCATCCAGACCACAACGTTAAACAGAAGACCTGCGACAGAGAATTGTCCGGGAATGCGGATTTCTGATTCTGGACATCTTCAGTAATTTAAGGAACCCTTTTGGTCATTTTGAACACTTTATTCGTTGATTGTATTGCTATTGATATTACTTTTGTTGATTTTCTGTTTTTTCTTAAATAAAACGTTCAACATTTAATTCTTCAATAACGATAAACCAATTTCGAGAAATTTAATAGAAGAACAAAAGACCATTTAAATGATGTATCACTTGAACCCCCATGCTTTTGAAAAAATAGGGGGGTAGTTGCTGACAGCAGGGGAGTGAAGTTTTGGGTATAATTTCCATATCAGAATTAGTCCCTTCAGAAATAAAAATTTACGTATTTATTATTCATCATTTTGAAGTGATAACTTCTTATGGGAGGGTAAAACGCGTAACAACGTCAGTCTGTCTGGCTTCCCTGTCTCCTCACTCTAACCCACAGCGCTAGCCGTATCCAGACTCTTCGCAAGACGCAGTGTTTAGTGTGCGATCGACATATACTGATGTCTGAAATACTGAAATACTGAAATAACAACTCAGATCAGTTAAAGTAATCACTTCTGTCGGGGGTCCCGAGACGCTAATTTCGAAATGGGAAAGTACTCCCATTGTTACCCAGTTAGCTTAAAGTTATCCTATTTCACGGAACTATTTTTATCATTTAGTCTCCTCTTGAACGGATCTTTCTAAAAACCTTTGATTTATTGAAAATTGAATTTTTAAAATGAGTAAATACGGATGATTGAAATCATTTACAACGTTTTTTGAAATAATTTACTCACATGATGTTGCTATAAAACCATAAAAACTTCCACCATTGAAACCATCGGATTTTAGAACTCTTAGAAATTTCATCCAAATGAACTTGACGGAGGTCTACCTTTGTTCGCTGTATTTTTGTGTTTTCACTCTCACCGTAGATCTCATTGCCATACGGTTCTTATAATGTTCATCTTCTAAATGATTCTATTCTGCAAGTCACGATTCACTACTCTAACATGAAAAAGACGCATTATTGTTTGTAAATGCCACATAAGGTCTCATTAAAATATGTAGTCGATGGGAAATTATAGTGATGCACGGAGAAAGTGCATAAGTGTAGTCATTTGAAATGGGAAGTATTCGATGGAAATGCTTAAATTAGTGTGACCAATTTAAGTGGTTTATGCGGTTCATCAATCATTATGTCCAACTAACAAAAAAAAACAAAATCGGCGAAAGGTGTCTTTTTGATGCATGTCATTGAGAAAGTTACATCTTCAATCATTAATATCTATCGACCTATGTTCATTTTTTTCATCAGCAATAAAACACTAGACCCATTATAAAATTCCGTGCCTGAAGTCTCTGCCATTATATTGATTATCATTCGATAATGTCCCAAGTTGCTATTATGACTGCAAAATTTCATAATAACCGGCCGTTTAGAAGAAGCATTTTATAGGAGAAATTCATATCCAGGGGAGATGATTGACTATAAATGTGGTTCATTATTGATCCTAATTAGCAGGTATATTTTTGATTATTGCGATTAAGTTTTGCACATGTTAACTTGACAGTTATGAGATTATTATATAAACTAAACTAAATGATGAGGAACTTCAGTTACGTAATCAGTATTTGAAAATTTGAAAAAAACTGAAAAAACTGAAATTACAATGAAATAAAATACAAGCAACACCCAAAAAATAAAAAAATTGAACTATCAACATGAGATGTGAATTAAAAAATTATTAACAAGAAAAAAAAAATAAAATTAAAAGATTCCAAACCAAGTTACGACGTTCGGATTATTAGTACTTATCCAAAATAGTTTTCGGGTGATAATTTTCTACAGATTTTTTCAGGGATTTCGTTTCAGTTCATATCATAGTAGGCAATAGAAGTCCGAACTAATTGAATATAGGAAGTATGTTAAATTTATTAATTCAATTCGCTCATCAATTGAATTCACCACCGAAATGGAGGTAATCATTTCAATACGTTCTTCAGACTCAGCTATTACTGAAATTAACGATAAACATGATTATGCAATTTTCTGAAAACCATTCAAACATTTACCTATTAAACATTTCCTCACAAAATAAAGTTAAGAACACGTTTGTCACCGAGCATAACATAATACTCAACAAATCCAGAATGCTAGATGAAACAAGTGATGGAAGCAATAACGTTTACATTTACTTGCAATGAGTGATATTAGGGTAGAATGGGGGAATGGCGGTCACTTAAGCAGGAATCGAAATAACTCATTTCTTATATGAGCAAAGGCCAAAGTGATTTACTTACTGAATAGATAATTCACTTCACTTTCTGTATATAAAATACAAATACAAAGCTTTGTATAGTTTTTTATATTTTTATGCCTTTCAGTATAGCTTTCATTGACCGCCATTACCCGGACTTTCGGGTAATGGCGGTCAGCAGGGGGGGTAATGCCAGTCAGTCGAAAAATATAAGGTTTATTCTAAGGTTTGGTTTTAAATTAAAATAAAACAATGAAATATTGAGTACTAATGTATTATAAAGTAAGTAAGCAATTCAAAGTTTGCAAAACTAATTTAAGTTATTACAGTTCATATTATAAGAAATTACAAATCAAGACGCTTGATAACCTTCCATTTTTTATCACAATAATGACCTGCATATTTATCAGGGGAATCACAACCGGAACAATTTTTGTGAGCCCACTGCCCACATCTTCGGCATCTATACCAAACCTCATTTTTTCCGAACTCTTTACAGATGCAACATATCTCTTCTTCATTTCCTGAAGAAATATCGTCAACATTATTGTTGTAACAAACATTTTCAAAACGCCTTTTCTTTTTTGAAGCCAAAAGTTCCTCATCTGAAGAAGAAAATTCTTCACCTATTTCTCGATTTTGATTAGAGGTGTTAGGTATGGAATCATTGATGACAAGATCGGTGTTGTTAGCTAATAAATAGTCTGAAGCGAAAAAGTCTTCTTCTCCAAAAATTGAAGGGTTAATTGGCACTATTCCTGATGCTTTGAAACCAGAAACCCCTTTCTTAATCGTAGCTGTGTCACAGTAGGCTTTGTTAAATAGAGACGCCACATCATACAAGGTAATTTTCTGTAATGCATTGCTTTTCATAAACAAATCACATCCCTTCCGAAAAGCAGCTTTTAGAGGGCCATAAAATGCAACATCTAACGGTTGCATTCTATGAGATGTGTGGGCGGAATAGAAAGAATGACGATATTGTTTTCTAGGCAAAACTTGTATGCTTCTAAAGACACGTGGCTATGATGGTTATCCAAAACGATAAGGATTGGCTCGTCTGCAGATGGCTTTGCAAACTTGGCAAAGTGTATTAGCCATGTCACAAACAACTCTTGGTTTGTCCAACCATTTTTGGAGCAGTGATAAATAGCTTCAATTGGACCATCTTTCGATAGCTGTGGTGACATTCGCTGTCTTGGGTAAATAAACATAGGTGGTATGTAGGACCCTGCAGCGGACACTGCACAAATGACAGTTATATTTTTTCCTCTTTCATAACTTGTGACAGACCCTACTCTCTTCTGTCCTTTTTCCGCAATAACTGTGCCAGGGTCTTGCACGGTAGTGACCCCGTTTCATACATGTTATATATTTTGGAAGCAGGAAAGTGATATTTTTCCATAATATCTTCCAAATTTTTAAAGAATAAGCTAACCTCTTTCTTGTTGAATGCTGTCACGCAATTTATGCTGGTTGCTTCAGGTTGGCGGATAGATATCGAAGGATTTCTTTTTAAAAATCCTTAGAGCCAATCTTTTCCAGCAAGTCCTGCCGCTCTATTGAACCGGTGCTTTATATTATTTGTCTCAGCATAAACGTAGGCTGCACGACGAACTTGGCGTGGAGTCAAACCATAAAATAGTTCAGTTAGAATTTTTATATTCTCAGCCATAGATTTTTCTACCTCTAGTGAGAAAGTGGAATGTCTTCCTAAACGTGGTTCAGTAGCAGGAAGATTCTTCTTGATCCGTTCTCGCAAGGTACTGAACGGTATGTAGGTTTTGGAAGCTTTTCCAATAGAAAGTCCACCACCTACTGCTTCGATAGTTTTTTCTAAGATCGCTTTACTCCACGACGCCTTTGTTGTTGTTCTAGGTTTCTTCCTGGGCATCTGCGCACAAAAAGCAATTATGAGATACTATTTTTACATTATTATATGCGATAAAGATATATGAAAGTTTGTCAAAAACGTGTCCTATATTTTCGTATAGGGTAATACCGGTCACTGACCGCCATTACCCGCTTCGAATGATTGGCATAACCCCAAAACTACAAAAGTTTGTTTCAGTTGACGATGCAAATGATAAAATACGCTTTCAAAATCAAAACCGAGATATTGTATTAATAAATACGCATGCAATAGTTGGTGGTTAACGTTGTTTTATTCCAATAATATATTAAATGACTTACCTTTGGTAATTATAACAAGAATACACCTCTACACACAGTAATGGCTGGCACGCTCACTATAGCGCCATATATATAAGGTTACTTGCAGGTATACTAGATGGAAGCACTGGTATTTTTAATGAGATGTTTCGGGAAGATGGATATCTTAAACTGACCGGCATTTCCCACTGACCGCCATTCCCCCATTCTACCTTGTAATATCACTTGTACGGCTACACAGCAAGAACGTCCCCCTACGTCAAATTCTCACTACGTCGAAATCTCACCAAGTTGAAAGGCATCCCTTTCACTGAATTCACCAAAATACGAGTAAAGTATAGACTCTAGTATTTACACGACTGAAAAAGCAATTCTAAGGCGTTCAACAGACTTGAGCACGAATTACTGTTATCATAATTGTACAGGTACGGCTTTTCTCTGACCTTGATCCAACTTTCTGGATCAGGGTCATATTCAATGGCTTCAAGTGTGTAGAATATGCAGTCACCTCGGGTGTTCCACAAGGAAGCAACCTAGGTCCACTTCTCTTTGACGCCTCATAAACGACATAGTTGAGGTCATTAGGGCCAACCTGGAAAATTTATTTCATATATTATTTCAATTCCACATTTCGAAAATTACCCAACAGGCACAAGAAATTTACAGTCAAGTTCCGATTTGTAATTCATCGCTGATAAATCTGCACTCACATGAAAAAAATTACATACACAGCAAGTATTCACGAAATGCCTGTATGAGAAATACCAGCTGTCCAGATTCATTTGAAATATTACTGATACATCGGAAACGGGCGGTCTTGACGTGTTTTATGCTCTCATAACCACAATTTCATGCGGATGCCTTTTTTTCATGAATGATTTCCTCACTCACATTTATTTATATGATTATGAAATACAAATATGTAGAAGTTATCGGAGCACACAGTACCGGTATATTTTTTACAAATAGGGACACATATTCTGAAATACCTGTTAGTGAAAAATCATATTAGAATCCATAAACACTGTGTCCCAGCTGAAAGCAGTTATTGCTTCATTGTTTTCAATGCATTACATTAAAACGCATTGAAATTTCACCTTGTTTCATAAGTTTTCGTTCTGTCTCTGATATTGTCGTGAATTTTATTTTGAATCACTACTATTTTCATAATTTATCCGTGTGATTCAACAAGTGAGGATAATACATACAGTGTGTCTCAGCTTAAATTTGTCACCCCCCTAATTGAACTCGTGAAAAAATTGAAAATCGCTCATACCCGTCGATTTTCATTTCAAGGGGGAACACTTCCACCACATACATCATCATTGTGTTGTCAACCCCCTCATCCCAGGCCCCCCTACTTCAGAATTTTCATTGGGACTACTATACTTGTGATACATCATTTTGAAGAGAATTCACTCCCAAATATTGAAATTGAGGATCGATCAAGTTATCTTGAAGTTTTAATGAAAACTAAGTTTTATCAAGATACTTTTCATCACTTAAAATGTTATCATCGTAAGAAAGGTTCACTATAGGTACTCCACTCCGAGAGATCATTGGACAACAAAGAATCCACCCTGGGTATATTCATAGATATCGAGGGAGCGTTTGATAAAACAACCTTTTCAACAATTACCCAGCAACTACACTCCAGGAATGTACCCCTGGTAGTAGGAGAATGGATACTCCAGATGCTCTCTAGCCGAGCAATAAGTATTAATGTAGAAGACATCACAGTAAAAGGACTGGTCATGAGGGGATGTCCACAGAGAGGGGTCTTATCACCCCTTCTCTGGAACATAGTTCTGGATACCCTAATTAATCACCTCAACAAAAATGGATTCTACACAATTGCATACGCAGATGACATAGTTATCTTGCAAGACCGGAAAATTTGTAAACACACTGTGCAATAGAGCGCAGGATGGGCTCAAATTAATAGAAACATGGTGTTAGGAACACTCACTGTCGATCAATCCCAAGAAGACTGAGATGGTCCTTTTCACCAGGAAAAGAAGTTTAACGGGCTCCTTTAACCTCCCGAAATCTTCAAAAGCAAACTAAACTTCTCTGAAGAGGTGAAATACCTTGGTACTATCCTCGACAAGAAGCTAACATGGAAGTCTCATCTACAGAGTAGAGCAAAAAGAGCATACGTGGCTTATGAGCAATGTCGGAGGACAGTGGGATGCACATGGGGTATTTCACCCCGTGTGGTCACCTAGATCTACAATGCAATAATAAGACCTATATTGACGTATGGAACCATTGCATGGGGACCGAAAGTTCTACAAGCAACGGCCATCCAAAAATTATATAAAATACTGCGACTGGCTTGTTTGAACATCACAGGAGCCATGAGAACAACACCAACCGCGGCAGTGGAATTAATCACGGGTCTGACCCCTCTGGATCTGTACGTTAAGGAGGTTGCGTTAATGGCAATGGTACGATTGCGCACGGCTGGTGTAAACCTCGAAGTAGGAATGGGTCAATTGAGGCTGGGCCTCAGGCACCCACGGCCTGATGACTTCGACAATTGCAGAACTAGGCAAATGTTACACCCATGCTCAATCCTTGAAGTGATGGGATGGAATCAAAGGATGTAATCTTGCCAGGATCACCTTGGGCGACCCTGGGAAGCTAGCGAAGAAGAAATATCTGGCGATGACCAGGAAAAATCTACGCCTTACAGTAGGATTTCTGACTGGCCACTGTCAACTAAGGAAACACTCCATAATATGGGGTTAGTGGACACACCTCTATGCAGGATGTGTTAACAGGATAATGAGACTGTCAGACATGTCCTGTGCGAGTGCCCGGAGTTATCGTCAATAAGAGAGTGTGTGTTCGGTGAGTCTTGGCCTACACCTGCCGATATAAAGGAGATGTCTCCCAGCGACCTGTCCACCTTCCTGGAAAGGACAGGATGGACGATGACCCAAGAGGACAACTCCTCGTGAGGATGTACAATAGGTCACACGTGGTCTAAGGGCGTGGGCTTACACTCATCCTTCCTACTCTACAGACAGACAGATAACCCCTTCAATTTAAATAAAAACACACTTTCGAAGAACATCGAGCTAAAAAGTTAAAAATATTTATTTAAATAAGATTAAAACAATAACGAACGAAAAATACTAGTATTATTGTGAAAAAAACGACGAGTGCTTGATATACTTACCAAAAATATGGCACGAAGCGCCCAAGATTTTTTCACAATAATACTAGTATTTTTCGTTCGTTATTGTTTTAAACTTATTTAAAAAAACATATTTTTAACTTTTAAGTACGATGTTCTTTCAAATCGTGTTTTTTAAACTATATTAATTTTATTTAAACTTTGAGATCAATCAACTGTATATTGTTTAGAAAACTGACCATTGATATTTTCCGATTCCGTAGAGGGAGCCTGAAAATCAGCTACCAAGTCCAAGGCAGCAGGAGGGTTACAAATAAGGCAGCAGGCGCGCTTTTGACATTGTTTTTTCCAATCCTTCAAGCAGTTCCTCAATCATCACAAAACGCCATCCTTTCAAGGGTCTCTTCAATCTTGGGAACAGAAAACGGGGGGGGCATGCTGCACGGTAAGAGGTACAACGAGCTAAGCAAAAAGTTGGAAAACGACCCCATAATGGGAATGCCATCGGATGAGATGCTTCCCCAGTATAGCTTCGGAAAAAACTTTTAAACAATTATAACAGGAAGAGAGGCATGAGAGGGAGGAAATAAATGCAGAGATTGCCTGTTACACAGACAGCTCAAAAACTGAAGAAGGTGTAGGGGCAGGAATCTATATAACTAAACCAAAGACAAAAGTCTCACTAAGCTTAGGTAAAAAAGTGACGATATTCCAGGCAGAAACGGCAGCAATACGTCACTGCGCAGAAGAGTTACTATAGCAAGAGTTTAAGGAAAAGACTTGCAATATACTCTGATAGCCAAGCAGCTATAAAAGCAATCAGCTCCATGCAGATCAATTCCAAACTGGTCTGGAACTGCCTAGAAAAGCTACAAGAACTAGGTAGTCAAAACAGACTGTCATTAGCCTGGGTACCAGGCCACACAGGATACAAGGGCAACGAAGAGGCTGATTCGCTAGCACTAGAAGAAGCACGATGCTTCCCCATTGGCCCAGAACCCTTTTGTGTTACAGCAAAAGCGCTGCGGAAAACTTGTAACAGCAACTGGAAGAAAAAACAATCTCAAAAATGGTGGAATAAGGCGCCGGGTATGAGACAGGCCAAAGAGTTCATTAAAGAGCCATCGCTAAAATTCACGGAGTACCTACTAAGTCTGAATAGGCGATCAACCAGAGTTCTGGTCGGGCTCAACAAACACATGAACAACATCGGACTGGCAGACACAGCCCTAAGAAGGCTTTGCCAAGAGGATTAGGAAGCTTCCGTACACAAACTATGCTATTGCGAAGGTCTGTCAAATATAAGGTTTGCAGTATTAGGGGAGGAAAAACCACAAACCTCTTAATATATGGGGAACTTGAGGTCTGGCCTATGGAGTCTAGTTACAAGGACGGGCCTAGACAAGGAACTCTAGCATACATTAGGGCACACACAATAGACCTGCAGAGGTCGCAGTGTATTAGCTGTTCAGCATAGTAGCCCCATATCAATCTAATCTAAATCTGGTGAATACGGGGGCTGATGCATGATAACGACGGGTGCAGTCCCAAGTCACGACGCAAAATTTGATAAGTCGTGGTCTGCGAAAGGTCAAGTTCTTGTGAGCGACGCGAAATCGACTGCCTCGGATTGTCCTGCATACTTTCACAGACAGCGGCGATGTTATAGGATATCAAGCGTTTCGTCGATGTACAGATGTTGGTCGATCATTTACTGAATCAGTGGACTCAAATTTATCCACCACATTGCGAATAGTTCTCTGGGTAGGACGATTATAATGACCTTAATGGGCGAAGCGCGCGGTATGTTTCCAAACAGAACACTCATTTTGATAAAACGATTTTTTATATCCGTCCATGGTCATTTGGGCAACAGACTGAATGAATGGCAGCTGTAGCCTCAACAAGATTAGCGTTATCAATTGTCGGAGTTAGGAACTCCCTGTTGCAAGACCCTACAAAATGATACTGTTTTTTCGAAATATTTCGTGCGACGATCCCAAATTTGAATGTTTTTTTAATCTAGCAACGCTATAAGTACAACAGCTTACCTGTTTAGAAATTCAAATTTCACATCGATAATTTTCTGACTTTAACATATTGTAATAATATGTTTTTTTCAATATTGAATCTTCGTTTCTCCCGTCACAGAAAAAAAGTATGTATTATACACGGGAAAAATATTAGATTTTAGCTCTCGGTTTTTTGTCTCCCTCCGCTTCGCGTCGGGAGACAACACAACCTCGAGCTAAAATGTAATACTTTTTTCCCTTGTTAACAAATAACTATTTTGTAATCGGGATTCAAAAAGTTTTCTATATGTGTGTTCTGCAATATTACCGGCGCGGCGATAGGATTTCCATTTTTCAGTGGCATCCCAAAAGAAAGAGTAATTTCAACAAATTAAATTCACAACCTATCTCAATTTCGACATCAACACACCTTGTAAGTGAATCACAGAGAATATTCAAAGCCATCACTGAAAATCCATGCCTGAACGTGACTCTGCAAGATTTCTGAATAATCAACCGCAGAAAGGTGAAGAACCATTTTTGTAGAGCCCACAGTTTCAACAACAAATCCCTATGTTCGCACAAACTAAGTACATCACGATCCCAGCAATATAAAACAATCCGTTCAATTATTAATATAATTCGTGTCTATTGTAGATGGAGATGCTCCTTATTCATGTCGGCAACAACCTTCATATTTGTTGCTCGATGCTCTTTGAAACGGTAATTTTCTAATGTTGAGTAACTGAATTCATGCCTTATTTGTGTTGTCTTCAGTTGCTGTTTTCAGTACCGGGCACTGTATGGAATCCTAATACATGATGTGTTGTAATGCCAATTTATCATTCCATACATTGACCTACTTCAATGAAGATATGTAGACAAAAACGTTCGGTAGGCTCATTTGACTAATGGGGGTCACTTAACTCTATATGGAATTTATTCAGAGTGATGAATCGCAGAAAAAACGATTATCGTTATTCACAGTCTGGAAAATGTATTATTTAATACAGTCTGAAATTGATAAGCTAGTAGTAGTAGATAAATTTATGTCGAAGGCAAGGTTGCTATTATTTTTGAAACGAAATATAGAATTTTAGAGATTTTCCAGTATTCGATCATGATAAGATAATAAGATAAGATAATTTGATTGATCATTTAGATGTATAAAATAATACAAATGAAAGGAATCGACATTGCAAGTTAGAGAGAGACAGTCCAGGAGTCTGGCTGGGGAGAACGGGAGCTTCTTCCTTGGTATCATTCTGAGCCCTCCACATGGCATCCAAGGGGCCCTGTTATATGCTTATGCCTCTTGGGCTTATGCCTCTTGGGTTGGGCTCCTTCACAAATAATTTAAATTGAAATTATCTGAGTTCGTAGTCGATATCCTTGTAGAAGGATACAGCAGAGCAGAAGTCTGGGAGCCAGACTTCTGCTCCCAGAAGTCTGGCTCCCAGCCAGACTTCTGGGAGCAGTGGAAGACCTGACTGAGCAAATCCAGGACATCCTTGAGGAATACCCTGGCGATCAGATAGAGGACATCGCACGCCCTGGAACACCCTGAAGTCTCAGGCATACATACCCTGGCCCAACAAAAAGCAGAACCCTCAAAATGGACCCTGAAACTCCAACCAATAACGCGACTATAAACCCAGATAATTTTGATTTGAATTATTTGTAAAGGGACCCAACCCTGAAGAGGCATAAGCCTATAACAGGGCCCCTTGGACGCCATGTGGAGAACCCAGAAGGATACCAAGAGGTGATGAGGGTGCTGATGGCAGCGGTGTTGTTGCTTCTCATGGCTATTGCAGCGTATATTTCTTGTAGTTCCTTAAATCTCAAGATTGGGGTAATAATTATTCGGTTATATAAATCTTGGGAGGGGTATCGGAATGGGAGATTATGGATGTTTCGTGGGATTCATCTTTCGGTTGTGAGTATGTGGTAGGTACGTCTCTGGGAGAGATCGTGGCTTTTAAATCCAAGATCGGTCTTATGAACATTTTGTACTTGTGTAAAAGAGTATTACTGTCGCATCTACCAAGCTTGCCTCTCAGAACCTTTAGGAGATTAGCTCTTTTTCGAACTTTGTCCAGTTTCTCGAAGGTCGGTCTCCCAGTTGAGAGTACTCGTGAAAGTAACCTCTAAGTAGGACATCAAGTCCTGAAGTTTGAGGTTGTCTCCTAACAGCCTGAGGTGCAAAGTGTTAGTACTTAGTCTGCGGCGAGTAGTGGTATTAGGATGTCTGAATAGGATGGTTTGGATTTTGAGGGGGTTTATATTGATGTGGCACTTATTGCACCAGTGCTCGAAGTGTTTTATCATTGTTTGGGATTATATTTGTAATATGCGGGTATCAGGGGCGGAAGAGTAAAGGATTGTGTCATCGGCATATTGTAGGATATTTTGCGTGGAGGGGGCGTCGTGAACATAGATTAAGAATAGGGAAGCCCTGGCTTGTTCGACTTCGACGCGGATAGGAGGCTACTAGTCGGAATGAACTGTGGAGGAAGTTGGATTTGCATAAGCTTCCAGATCAGGCCCGTATACATATTATAAATATGGAGTTATGACTAAAAAATGGACCCTGAAAGTTGATGGTTAGCGTTAACCATTGCATTAACACTTGAGTGACTTAAGATAAATAAATATCAAGGAATAAATAACTAACATGGAATGAATATTGTAGCCGTTAATTTTTGTTGCATTGGATAAGACAAGTACATCTGCGTGTAGGTAGCGTTTATATATGGTAATCGAAGAATATTGAAGCCAGTAGGGAAGTCGCTAGAAGTCTCTCGAAGCGACGAGACATCTAAAACAATCGCGAAGCGCAAGTCGAATTGAGCGCGATCTATGGTGAGTCACAATCGATTCACAACGACCAGCGGTGGCCGGCGATGATTTTTTTTCAGGGGATGATTTACAACACTACTCCCCTTTCCTGAAGGAACATAACGACACATATAAGGACTCAATCGCTCTATGTGGACTTTAGAGTTGCTTCTGGGTGGTACTTGGATTCTGAACACCAGATCGTTTATATTTTTAGTTACCAAGTAAGGTCTTTGCCATGGTCTCTGCAATTTGAGACACAAACCTTCCCGACGTTGGGGTTGGTAGAGCCATATTGCATCGCCCTCCTTGAAGCTCATCGGTAGCGACATTTTGTCAAATCTTAGCTTCATCCTGTCGCTGGAAAGCTATAATTTGGATCTACCAATTATTTGTGAAAATTACAGTGTCCAGATCATTCACATACTCTGAAAGGGGTACCTCTTGAGATTTAACGGATGGTCTATCGAAAGCTTCAGTTCCCTACTAGTTAACAACATGGATGGTGTGTAACCTGTCGCGTGATGTTTGAAGCTCCTGTGTGACAACAGAAAGAGAGGAACCCGTTTATCCCAGTCTCATCTAATATTTTTCTTCTTTTTTTCTGTTTGATTCGGCCGTTACTTGATGAAGATTCTAAAAACTACATCTTATGATTTGAAAGTCAAAATTTTGATCGAGTAAGTACCTGCATAGGTAGTTCTCAATTGTGATTACGTGGGGTATACAAAAACTACAGTGAAGAATCAACTTTCAGTATATTAGTCAACTAGACTTCCTGGGTCTGCGTGTGTTTATATATGGTAATCAAAGTATCTCGAAGTTAATATTGAAGTCGTTGAAATTTTCTGGAAGCGACGTGACATCTAGAACAATCGCGAGGCGCAAGTTGAGCGCGATCTTGGCCAAGTCACAATCGATGTATGATGACCAGCGGCGGCCGGCGTATTTTTTTTTTCGCGGATGATTTACAACAATATCAAAAGTTGATACTGGTAAATAGAAGATCATTATCATCAATTATAGAAAATGAGGTTTACAGAAGTTTAGGAAACTAGCCCCAGATATTATCCTTACGGATTGTTTTTGAACATAAATATCCCATTTGCGTTAATACTATTCCCCAGAAAATCATTCCGAATGAGATATGTGAGTGGAAAAAGCGTAGTAAGCTGTTAATAGCGCGTGCTGAGATATTAAGTTTTTCAATTTCCAAAGAAAAAAGTGTATTGCAACAGTTTAATGCTAAGTTGTTCAATGTGATCACGGTATATTGGCCTGTGTTCTACAGGTTTCTGCGCCTGACATTGCGCCTGCAACTGAGACAGACATTATATTACTATACTAGTAGCCACCACATTTTAATTTAGTTTAGAAAGTGATGAAATTTGTCAGTAGGTATTCAGGACGTTTCTATTTCCTTTCTTAAAGAAACAACTGGTATAGACTGGGCATCTGATCCATTCGAATTTTTATTTTCCATTAACTTCAATGCAGTATCAATTTCAGCTTCAGTAATCGGTCCGTTCTCAAATGAATGTACAATATCAATTTCTGTACTGATTGTATAAGGTAATGTTGAATTTTGAGCTAAGCAAATAGCAGTTTACAGTTTTTTTTTTCGTGTAATTTAATGTTTATATGAAAATAGCTGTTTCGAGAGGGTTTTTCTTTTCCAGTTCGTTTTTGAAAGTTACTTCTTTGCATGATCGACACATCTGTGTATAGAATCGTTTTTTTAATCGATTGTTTTCTTCCTTCCTTTGGGAGATTTCCATATTTTTGGTATCAAGATGGAGAAGTAGAGAGCCAAAATATTTCTTTACCAAAAAAGAAACAATAGATTCCTTTTGAGAAGTACTTCCACAATTGTATTTCCGGATACAAAAACACTTTTTCAAAACACATCCAATAAAAATCAGCGTTTTGTTTATCACAATCAAATGAATCATCCTGCTGTATTTATATCCCATCGCTACATCGTTAATCATTTGTGTCAAGATCCCTCGAAGCGTTCGTAATTGGAAAGATCATATGTAATAACAAATTATGAAACCTCTCAGTACTCAATCGAAATGCCAATTCAATGTTTATGAAATGGGTTTCTCAAAGAGCTCCCTCCAGTTATATATTTATCTTTCACCGTTGGCTGAAAGTGAATTTTGAAATTTCATTTTCATCATCACCTATTGCAAACCCAGCACAACCGATAATCATTCAGCTTACGCCGTTTCTGATAGAATCAGAAAAATGAACATGCTTCAACTAATAAGTCACGTTTAACAGACACTTCTTAAAAGGAAATTCATTGGGTACTCGACATGTAATTGGACGAAAATGAGATTTCAAGGATGTAAATTTATTACAATTTCACCTACAGTAAATCGATATTGCTAATTGGAAAACTTTTACTAATTGGCTTGATGCAGAGTTTTTGATGACTTTCTTCAGAATTCTCATCGATAAACAGTTAAGAAGTGATCGAGGGCATTTCCCCACGAGGATGTGACCATACAAAGTTAAAAATGGATTAAGACCTATCTGACTGGCAGATCACAATTTGTTAAGGTTAGGCTCATTTTGACTTGTCAACGACATCTCTAATATTAATTAACAACATTGTACTGTACAATTTGCTGATGACACGTCCTTCTTATTGAGTTCTTCCTTTGAAGGGTTATCTGACCAAGATGATATTGCAGTTGCTAGTATGCCTAATTACTGCGGCACAAACGGCCTTGTACTAAATAGCAATAAATCTAATACCATTGTTTTCTCGCTTAGAGAAATAGACTGCAGTATATTGGTTAGAGCTAATTTTAAATCTATTTTGCAAAAAAAATCAGTCAAATTCTTAGGGTTGAACATTGACTCCCAATTATCATTGAATGATCATATTGACTCTATTTCTGTTAAATTATTCAAGCATTGTTTCGTTATTTGAAATTTCAGGAATTCTGTCCACATTATTATTTTACCAAGCTACTACTATGCCTATGTTCACTCAAGTCTAAATTATTGCTTTATCTGCTACGATAACTGCAGCAGATTGAATGATCTGTTAATTGTTCAAAAAAGATACTGAGAACTATGTATTTTGAAAAATATGGTTATTCTTGTGAGCAGTTTTTACTGAACTACAAATTTTGACTGTAATATCCATGTATATTTTAATTGTGTCACTTACATTAAGAATCATCACCATGAGTTTCAGCAAAGGGATACTATCCGCATAGCTGCTGGTTATACTCTTAGGCGAAATTATAATCTGATAGTTCCTGTACACAAATCAACAACTGTATCAAATGGACCTCATATTATGTCTATAAAAATTATTTAAAAAATTATTTAATGAACTTTCAACATTTATTGAGAAAATTTCAAATCCCATGGATTTCAAAAATAGCTTTAAAAGTATTATCTTCAAAAATGCCTTTTATTCACTTGATGAATATTTTCAAACTGTTCTGGCTGATTGACATCACTATTGTTTGCTTGTTTACTATTCTACTGATTAAACTATGTTCTTTTAATTGCTTTATATAATTATCTCCTACATCTACTATTGATTTAATTTTCTTATGTATATTTCATATTTTATCACTTGATATTTTTCAACTCCAATCTTAACTGTGTATGTGACGATTTCCATGCTTGTAAAAATTCTCAGGTAAAATGAAGTATTGTATTGTATCATTGGTGAAAATACAATCTTGTGCCTGTTTGGCATGATCTTTATTTTTCTTTTTTTTCAATGAATTCTACACCCCATCCTCCTCTCATTTGATGTCCTGCACGTGGCGATCCGACTATTGTTAACTAAGTAACGACTCAGTGGCCTTCTGACGTCAACTTTGTTTTTCTCTATTAATAAATTTTACATTCTTACCTTTCATTTGACATGCTGTGCGTGACGATCCGACTACTATTGACGATGATGCGGCTTAGTGCCCTTCTGACATGTTTCGCCATCTTTGTTTTTTCTTTGTCGATACATTCTGCATTCCTTTTCCCTCCGTGAGACGTGATGCATGTGACGATCCGACTATCGTTAACGAAGATGCGGCTTAGTGCCTTTTTGTTATGTCACCATCTTCGATTTTTCTTTGTTGATCAATTCTGCATTTCTTCCCCCTTCATTTGACGTGCTACACATGACGATGCAATCATCATCAACGAAGATATGGCTTGGTGTCTTTTTGGTATGCCAACTATCGCTATAAATACATATTCCAAATCCCAATATACTCAAATTTTTGGGGATGCTCCATCCTAATTCGAGGACCAATTCGAGGTTTAAGTAGAGGTCTTAGGTTTGTTCTGAATCTACGAAATTCAGGTTCTAGGATGTCAGGATCATGCGCAGTTGATATAGAGCGTTCTGGTTTATTGAGGATAATTTCTGACTGATGAATCCTCTGTTCTGGTTTCGACTGCGAAATGATCCTAAACTGTTTTGAACCCTCTCGAATCGTTCTTGCTTTCGGGGCTGAACTGGTGAGAACTGTTCCCGTTGCTCATGCGCATTCATGTGAAAATTTGTTTGGACTATTTACTAGGATGTTTTTTTATTTATTTGATTTGAATAATTGATGATTGAGGGTAGATAACATTTCAACTGACTGTAAGGATACGCTACAAAGCAAAATGGACATGATCAATAGTATTTCCTCGTCTTCATCTCTTCATATATACGATAGGTGGCACAGTGCTCTCCTTAAAAGCGTTCTGGTTTAAATAAATTTCCGAGACTATTTCGGACTGTTTGAGATTTTTTGTTTGTACGCATCATGTCTTGCGCAGTTTCTAAACAGTTCCGGATGTTAGTACCAGAACAAACCTCTTATCTCGAGGCCCAAAATTTTTTTGGCGATATATGGCCTAAAATTTTTGGTGAGAACGACTGGATGATGACGAAAATTGGAAGCGTGGGAGTGATCTGGAGGGGTGCGAATCCTACTATCGGATTGACGAAAACTCAAACCTCGCCCGAAAATATGGTTTTGCACCTAAAATTCTGGAATTCATCCGAATCGGTTGATGTGGATATTCATACTGGCGCATTCACCATAACTTACAGTAATCAGGAAGCTCAAAACAAATACTAAAAAGTAAACTCGTGAAAATTTAGAGCAGCATTCACTATACCGTAGCTTTTTTTGGGAAGAATTCATTGGTGTAACAAAAGTATTCCTTCCACCTTCCTCCAGGTGATTTATCTAGTAAACTGACGCAGAAAACTGCGTCAGTTTACTAGAGAATGGTTTAATGAACCGAAAACGATCGTAACAAATAAAAATATCTATTCTATATTTGTCACAAAGTGATTTCCTTTCCATCACTCACTGTCAATCAGTTACGATGTAAATTTCTGATTTGAGGGAAAGGAAAGTGAAGTTCATGAATATTGTGATAGTAAGTGTTCATAGAGCCATCCAATGGTGTTTTGTGAAAACTTAAAAGGCAACACTAGAAAAATGATTTATCCCAGATAAATGACTACACACCTGTATTTTATTTTTCCACTTCAATACAAGAGAATGTCGATGAAACAGAAGTTTCTTCTGATGGCAACTCAGATATTTGCATAGGAATTCCATCAATCAGATCTTGAAGGTTATCATAAACTTATTACATTTGTAGACTTTTATAAAATGAACGAGCCTCTTCAAAACATAAAAAGAACCAGAAGCGAGAAGATAAAATGTCAGAGATTTAAAAAATCATTTCCATTCACCTTGACCTACTTTCAATACTGACAGGGTAAAGAACATGAGACTCGAAATATATAATTAAAAGAAAAATGAACACTACAATTGCAAATTACATCGCATTAATCCTTCACTTCGAATTGAGTGGAACAGAGGTATAATTTTTATTCGTATGTGGATAAATTGGACAAGTTTTGAGAAAATAATTGGAACGTAACAGATTGGTTCTAGTTGATGGATACTAATCGATTGGTCAATTACACCCGTCTGAAGTAAGAGAAGCGATTTCTCATGCAAATTTACTACTTTGATGATAAGGGTAGGTACAAAATCGACTTGATGGGTGGGATTGGGAAATATGAAGTGAAATTGATCTATTGAAAGCAATTTTCCCAGTGAGCATCATCAGAAAATGACTAGAACTGAATCTCACCACTAACTTGGAGACTTTATATGCATCTGGGCGAATCATGACCTTCAATAACAAGGGTCATCAATCAATCCTAAATATCACTCACTGTGTCATAATGTCATATGAATCGGGTACTCATGGGTTGAGCTGCCGTTTTAGCGCTGGTCGTTTATCTCGCCATTATGCAATTAATGATCTAATCAAAAGGGCTTTAACTTCAGCAAAAATTCCTGCGATTTTGGAACCCATAGGCACAAGTCGAGACGACGGAAAACGGCCGGATGGTATGACACTTGTTCCATGGAAAAATGGTAAATCTATTGTTTGGGACTTTACTTGTGTAGATACATTAGCAACTTGCCATCTTCCTGCTACTTCTGCGAAAGCCGGTGCTGCTGCTTCTTTAGGAGAAAGTTCCAAACTACGGAAATATCAGAATTTGGGAAATAATTATATCTTTCGCCCAATAGCTATTGAAACGTTTGGTGTTTTTGGCCCTGAAGCCTTATCTCCAATGAAATTGGAAAAAAGGTAACCGATGAAACCCACGAATCAAGAGCCACATCTTTTCGCATTCAAAAAATTAGTATTGCCATCCAAAGAGAAAATGCAGCTTCGTTTTTCGGCACTCCCCCTGATTCCAAAAAACTTGATGAAATTCACTTGTTTCCTGAAAACCAATTTTATAAAGAAAAGAGAGGTAATAAGAAACCACTTTATGAAATTAAAATCTCAGCAAAATTCTCAAATGGGTTTCAAAGATATTTCGGATTGTTCAGTGATAAATTCTTCAGTCAAAACCTTTGGGTTGAATGAATATTGGTAACACCTGTTTCATGAACAGCGTAATTCAATGTTTATCAAATACGAGATGGTTATTGGAATATTTGAAAAAGGATGAATTCATGAAAGATATCAATACTAGTATTTCTAGTATGAAGGGTGCTTCAATGAAATCGTTTGCCTTAAAAAATCATATTCAAAGTTTTGCTCCTCGATTCATGGGTAATTCCCATCAAGACGCCCAGGAGTTTCTCCGTTATCTTTTAGAAGGATTACATGAAGAGGTTAATATAATTAATGAGAAACCTAAACCAATCTTAACGGAGATTGACGAAAAATTGAGCGACAGCGAAAATGCACAAGAGTCATGGCTCACATATTTGAGGATGCATAACTCTAAGATTGTAGATAATTTCGTTGGCCAATTGAAATCCACGATGAAATGCACTGTGGATACTCTTCATTTCACCACGTTACATAATAAAGTGTTTGTATGAAGTCAAAAGATAGCATGAAAGTAATTTGTTAACAATCAAAATAGTATAAACACAAACGAGAAACACGAATACAAAAATATAAGAACAAAATTGAAAATGTATGTTGACATTATAAACATTCAAAATGATTCACGTATTCTTCGACAGAATAGAAGCAAAAACTCAAAAGATTATTTTTATTGTTTTTTTTTAATTTGGACATGCTATAAATTTTGAAACTATCGGGAAGATAGTTGTAAAGGTTGAAATTCAGTATGTTCTTCTGTGATTTACTCAAACGATAGCGGTTTGTCCGAAATTTGTTACAATGCCTGGTGTCATAGTCATGAAGGTCTAGTCATGAAGTTGATTTTTTAAGAATTTCTATGAGAACGTTGTACAAAAATAATGTGGGTTACGGCATTATCCTCAATTTCAAAAACAGAAGCTTGGCAAAGTAGAACAGAGATTTGATTTTTGATTTGATATATATATATATATATATATATATATATATATATATATATATATATATATATATATATATATATATATATATATATATATATATATGCAACAATATCTGTGAGGTCTCGTTTGGGGTGAAAGTAGCCAGGTAACTGCAATGCCACGAAAACTTAGGCATCGCGGCATCGGTTTTCATCGAGAAGATAAATATTCCCGAACATAATATTATAATGTCAGGACAGACAATCCCGCTTTCTGATTCGATGAGTTCGTTGGGTCGTTGGAGTTAAAATGGACACCAATATGTCTTTGCACAATCATGTCGCTGGAATTGCAAAGGCTGCTTCTCAAAAGCTTGGAACACTGTTACAAACTAGAAAACTGTACCCACCTGATGCTTCATAAAGCTCAGATCAGACTTTCTTTGGAGTGTTATTCTCATGTATGGAGCTTCACCCCCAAACATACCCTGAAGCTGCTGGATTTCATCCGCCTCATTGGAGTCTGAACATCGAAGGAAGGTTGGAGATTTGTCTCTCTTCTATAGATACTTTCACGGGAAGTGTTCAAGTGACACGGCACATTTGATTCCACCAAGAGCGTTACATATCATATCAGAACGGCGTTTATATGGAATAAACTTCCTGAGAACGTTTTACCAACTATCGCACAGGCACCACTCTAAAAGCGCCTTAAGGAGTTTTCCGTAGTGCTTGTGTTTCGCCCTTGAAAAAAAAAATTCTGATCAATATGTCCACTGAAAGGGGGTCAAACTTCAATTACTAAATTCAATCAAAGCAAATAAATAAACGAACAAACAAAAACGGCAAGCTGAATGGAACCGTTCAATAAAAAAACGACCTGTACGAGTGAGAAATTAGTTTGGATATTTCGGACAATTTAACAGCTGCATTGTTTTGAATTATTTGAGGTTATGTCGGTACTGCTAGACTGAAAGACAAAGGTTTGTTTTCACAAGCTTTCCTGTGAATGAAGTTATTCAAAAAGTAGTGTAATACTTTTTACAAACCCAAAAACATGACATTACGCCTTTCTAGAGTTTCCTAATATTTATTCGGAAAATAAATCCGCAATAATACATCTCGCGTAACAAAAACATGAATTACCCCTACTAGTTACGTAGTACTTGAATTGTTGCAAAACTCGAGACATACTCTTGTTTCATCTTGTTTATTATACTACACATCACATCGCGTTCAATTTTTTTCGCGTGTGTTCACACGAAATACTTGATGAATTAATTAGGCATTCAAATGACGCAATATTCCCCATTTTAATGATGCAAGCTCCGGGGCATTCATGAATTCGTAATAATTTTAATTATTGGCCTGTCTGATTAGCTCATCTGATTGTGTTTGTGTCATTAGCATGTGAAAGATACGGAAATAGAAAAAAAACTATTTGTGAGAGTTAAGAAAATGCTAACGACTTATGAGAAATGAGTTGAAATAGATGTGATTTCACGTGAGATACCCTCATTGGACACCATCATTGATGGTGAAATGAAATATTTTCGGAATTCGGAGATTTTTTGCCGTTGACTGTTATAAATGATCCCATTTCGGCTCAAAAGGATATCTCAATTAACTAACAGTAGTCATTAATTCATGAATATTGCATATGATCGAAAAATATTCAGGTGGACCATTGTTTTACAATTCCAATCTTCTAATTGAGCCATCATTTCAATTGACGAAACGTACGTGAGACTTTTCAAATTTGTGTGTAAATAGGTGAATTACCTGATAATAATATTATCACCACTAATAATGACAGAGAAAGTGATCTGAAAATTCTTCCCACTAATTTATGAACGACTCCTTCAATGTTTATTGCAGCCATCTTGTATATTCAAGTAGTTATGACAACTTCCTTTATGCGGACTTGATTCATGGGATCAACAAAAAATTAAATTCTCGCTCAATAAAAATACATATACGCCCGCTGAATGAGAAATCGCTTTCTGCCTCTCTGCAGCTTCCACTGACACACACATCCAACAGGATCATACCATATCAGCATGAGGTACTCTTGTCTAAATTGTACAAATATGGTATTCGTGGAGTTTCACTCGACTGGATACGGAGTTTCTTAATACAATTCGTTAGTATATCTTTCACTAAATCTGCATATCAGAATATCTCTATGGGCGTTCCCCAAGGCTCTGTTTTGGGACCAATTTCATTTTCTACACGAATGACATGGATAATATCGAATCTTCTGCCAGCTTTATTAGATATGCAGATGACACCAATATATTTGTCTCTGAAAAATGTAAAAATACCTTGAAACAAAAGTGTACAACTGCGGTTGGTAACCTGATTTCATGGTGATCAGAAGTGTCTCTATTTCAATATTAATAAGACAAATATCACACGATTCCGCAACTACCAAAAACAATGTGAAACTGTAACAATAAAAACTGATGAAATCTTGATTGAGCCTAGTTTATCAGTTGAATTTCTTGGAATTACTATAGACTCTGGTTTAAACTGGAAAGAACATTGTACCAACTTGATCTCAAAATTGAACTCATTATGTTTTATGTTCCGAAATCTTACGAACATTTTGTTACGTAAACAATTAATCGTATTATATCATGCACAAGTAGCCTCCCAATTACGATATGGCATATGTTTCCAGACGTATTTATTGTACAAAAACGCATTTTAAAAATTATTTGCGATACCTCAAACAAAGCATCCTGTAGACTGATTTTTAAAGCATCAAAAATTTTAACAATTACGAGTATTTTAATTTTAGAAATGTGTGTATACGTATACACAAATAAAAATAAGTTCACTAGAATCATAACTATAGACTTAGTTATGATACGAGGAATTGCGCTGATTTCCACATTCCCTACTGTAAATATATTGTATCTTCGAAATCTTTTGAATATTTGAGTCTGAGGATTTTTAATAAACTGCCTAAAGAAATACTTAGTTGCGCCAATATTTCTATTTTTGAAACTCGCTTGAGGAAATATTTACTCGACAATGCTTTTTATACATTGGATGAATTTTTTATTTTTTAGATTATAAGTTACTATTCCTATATGTTTTATCATCTTTGAGAAAATAAATGTAGTATTACCAGAACCCAAAGTCGTTGAATCATGAAACCCTTCCGATTCTGATATCATTCAGTTAATCATCAGAGTGAAGGTTGCATAGAGGTATAGAAAGTAATTTCTCATCTGGCGGTCGATGACAAAGCTTGACCAAACCATTTCTTCATCAGTATTGCTTTTGTTAAGGGCAGTTGAGATCCAACTATGTATTCGTGATCCAGCCAAGTACCACTCGTGAGTTCTATAGCAGATAGAATCCAATTGAATACTCAATTGAAGTAAATGAAGTTATGATTTTCCAAATGAGTTTTGAATACAAAATTGGTTAATGATTTTGTTGTTTTTTGTAGTTTCTCTATATGGACCTTATCATTATCATTATAATGAATATTGTTATTGATTTTCACCAAGTAGGGGTCTATGTATCCGAAAATTACATTAAGTCACGAAAGAGTTGAATACACTTCATGAACTATTTATTATATTTTCGACATCATCATCTCATAAGATAATTTGGTCACACCAAATAAAAAATATTCAATATTACTGTATTAGATGAATATAATTCATATTAACATTAATGAAATCGATGTTTATTTCCCATATAACTGGGGGTTAAACTTAGGTTATCCCATCTCCATCCAATTGTTTCCATTACGAAAGTTTAGACCCAAATCAAAGCAGTTCCTCAACATCGTCTAATGAAGATTTCTTCGCATAATTATCCTCCTCGCATTGGTTGCTGCGGCAAAAAACTGCCAATCCTTCTGAATTAATTGACTGCCGACTGCCGAGGACTGATTCAAAAGAATGGTCCGCGTCAACCGTACATATTATCGAACCATCTGATTGTCCTGTCCATCGAGAACGGAAAGATATATCTAATCGATTATACATTCACAAAACTCGTTACAACGAAGAGGAAAAGTGAAGAGCTACTAAGTGACAATTCCTTTCTTCATTGTATTATTGCATGATCAGTCAAGCTTCACCTGAGTTTGCGATTGACTTGACATTCACGGTTCTCAGATTTACGGTAACGTCTTGAGGAAATTAAGTTGTTTGGCATGCGAATTCAGGTTGACTTGTGCCAAATGAGCCGTCCAACGGTAAGTGTATAAATATATAGTTTTAATGAAGAACAGTGTCTTTGACAAAAGAGAAACGTGTAATGAATAAAATTACTCAATTTTTCGAACTGTTCTGGGAAAGTCCAATTGAGGGGTCTAAAAAAGGTGAAACTAGTTAGTATTTTCTAATGAAGAATACTTTCTGGGATCTGATTATCAGGAAATTCATAGTAGAGCCTCGTCAAATGTATTACGGAAACTTAAACAGACTTTCACACACCATTTTTGATCTCGCTGAATATGGGACTTCAAAAAGCAAAATCATATTTGAAGATAGCGTCTTTGAAGCTAGTTGCGACTTGAAGATTCAGCAATGAAATTATTTTTCACCAAATCCGTATCTTAAATTGATCATCATGAATGTGCTCGATATTGATCTACTTGGTATTTCGGATTGACAGATACGAGTTATACCACTTTTCATCCGAACCTGTGAGGTCTCTCATACATGGCTTTTGTTTGCTGGATCAGTTTATGAATACTGGTCAGTACCAATGAAAATCACATCTTCATTAAAGATGTGATTTTCTTCCAGAAGATGATTTGAATATGTTGAATTTGTTTTCTTATTTACATAGCTCGTATGATGTTCCTGGATTCGATTCACAAATGTCCTGCCAGTTTGACCAAAATATACCTTAGGGCACGTTCCACACTTTAATTTATATACTCCTGATTTCTCGAATTCGGATTTTTAATGTCTTTATTATTTTAACTAACTTTCCCAACGTACTACTTGTTCTATATGCAACATTAATATCTCGATTCCTCAAAATTGAAGCCACTTTTTCCGTTGGTTGTCCAAAATACGTTAAAGCTCTATAATTTTGATTATCTACCTTATCAATGGGAAAAACGTCTCGAATCGTTTTTGTGTAGACTTTCTTGGCAAGTATTTTGTTTATTAATTCGACTTTAAACCCATTGTTTACCGCAATTTGCTTGATGATATTAAGTTCTTTATCGAAATTATCTATTGAAAGAGGAACATTGACTAATCTGTGAATCATGCTATTATAAGCTGTGTTGATAAGGATGGGTAGAATCGTAATGTATAGTAATATCCGTATAGGACGGTTTATGATAATTTGAAAAATCATGTTTGTTGTTCATTCTACTAATTGTTAAGTCCAAGAAATTGATTGAGTTCACTGCTTCTATTTCAATAGTGAATTTAATGTTTCCATGAATTTTGTTATTATCCCTATGAAGAGTATCTAATTGCCTGATAGTACCTGTAAAACATACCAAAATGTCATCCACATATCTATGCCATTACAAGAAATTCTTAATCAAGGGATGTTTAAAAATCGACTTCTCTAGATTATCCATGAAAATTTCTGCAAGTATGGGGCTTAATGGAATTCCCATAGTTGAACCTTTTGAGGAGGAATAAATATTGTTGTTGAATTGAAAATAATTTTGGTTGAGACATAATGACAGAAGGTCAATTATTTCTCGTTTTATGATTGGGTTCACTCTATTTTTAACTTATAATTGTATTTATACAGGCTGATTCACGGTGGATGGCACATTAGAAGTTTCTGGTGAACCAGACAACGGATCACTTTGAAAATTTAATGGAGGGCATATTCGGACATTCTCTAGCCAACTAAAATATTTTCGACAATGCGGTGTTGCCGCTTCTATTAGAAAGCAGTAGCAACTTTGATTTTTCAAATGGAACACTCTGTATATAATATTATTTTTGGAATCTCCAACAATTGCCCGACATTTTTTTTTGATATTTTCCTATACCTATCTGTTACCGTTTTCGAAATAAAAATTAATTTCAATTTTTTTCTTCGAAAATCATGACTTCTAAAAATGCCGATATCTTTTAGTTAAGAAGTACTATGATATCGAAATTTGGTTTGGAGTTAGGTGATACTTGGACGCTTCCCATACGTCAGCCTAATCTCCGTTACTTCAATACAGGGTGGTAAAAAAATACAGTTTTTTCGTTTGCTTAAAAAAGTTGCTGAAATTTGATTATTTTAAATGGAACACCCTGTATATTATTGAAAATTCGGAAAGCTGCTGAAATTTGCTTTCTTTCTATGTATATCATACCTATACCTAACTAGTCAAGTTTCGGACTTATGAACATTTATTTGTGAAAATGTCCCTTCAGAATGGTATTTCCATTCGGTAATTGGTAAGCAGGCCATGATTACTATTTGACAATAGCGATGTGACATTCTCCTAATAATATCGACATAATATCGACATTTTCGTCACTTCAGAAGTTGCAAATACCTTCAAAACGATGGAACAAAACTATTCAAACGAAGTTCTTATGAATTTGTTTATTATTTTTGGACAGTGTGACAAAATTATCGCGAATCTACCGCCAATGAACCTCAAGAAATTCATACGAATTCAGAACAATTTCAATGCATTTGGATCAACTTTAAAAGCACCAAGAAACTTGCCTCGACCCGTAACTTTCGAAGACAACCAGATTAATTTCTTAGCATATTTTCACGCATTTCCCGAGTCATCGATAAGAAGTGCTGAATAAGTGCAAAATATGTTTTTTAGAACTTGAATATTTGTCGATACTCTTAGAGGAGTATATTTCCGTTTTCACATTTGCTTTGCCAACTTTTTTAAAGAAAATTTCTTGCTCAAGAGATAGTGTACGTCCAATTGAAATCACAAGGAAATCAATATCTTCACCGACTATAATTGCTGTTCTCTGACGTTTAGATTCTTCAATAGCTGTCTCAATAATGAAAACATCCGCATCATCTCTTGCCTGGAATTCATAGATCGGTTCATTAATGAAAAAAATAATTAAATATAATGTATTTGTTGATAAAAAATGAAAATTATTTATAATTATTCTTCAAGTGATAATTTATAAACCTTAAATGAGCTGATTTCGATCGGAACAACCAGCTGATTTCAGATAATATTCAAACTGCGCTCGCGCTCCCTTCTATCTCAAAAACGATTCAACGTATGGAAAAATGTTTGAAATAAATGTTGTAGAGAATTTAATTCTCTACAATATTGATAAAATACAATTAACATAAAACCCTTCGGAAACGAGATATTGGCAAAAAACGTACAAACATTTTTTTTACTTTTGACCCCCAATTTTTTAAGTTGTGGACGTCGAATCATATGTAAATTTTGAGAATACTTTTATGATACCAAAATACAAAGTTTATACAAATTTACAGCTGGGTGTGTCAACTTTCCGAAATACAAGCCTCAATCGACCTAAAATGACTGGACAAATTACTCTGAAAACGAAAAAATGAAAATGGGGACTGCATGTTCGGATAATTTCAATGTTCGCAACATTTCTGTTGATTTCTATTTTTTGTGATTTACATTAACTTTCAACTGAAAGTAACTCAATTCTATATGTGCCGTTCATCTGTTGACTAGTTTATCTCAACTAATCGCCGGAAATGTTCGTATTCTATTCCTCCGTTATTCACTATGGAACTGCAACTGATTCAAGTTTTTATATAGGTAGAATTTATTACATCACCTTTCACACTGACTATAGGTATCGACTGCATTTCCATTAAAGTGATGTTTTGAATTTTTATGTATATCTTGTTCGATAAATATAAGATTGCCACAAACACATTCCTATCGTATAAATTTATATGAAAAAAAAATTTAATTATCATCCGTGTTTCGCATATCCCATTGTTTCTGAAAAATGGGGCAAAAGAATATTAAAAACTTGGATAGATATTTTGAAAATGCCTTAACCAAAGATAACGTTTCAATTTCAGTACAGACTGTTTCCAAAGTATTTGGTTGAAACTTCTACAAAATAGCAACCCGTGTTTCGCTTTACAAAAGCTTCTTCAGGCGTGTTCATACAGTCTGAAGAAGTTCACAAACGCCGTTTAGTGAAAGTGGTGTTCTGAACTGTTTAGTGAAAATTTCACAATGAAGTACTGCTCAGATACGTTGTCATGGTTTTTCAATATCGACCAATTTTCTCATATATGATTTTTTCTAGGAGAAACGTACGTTGTTCAAATGCAAATGAACGGTCGAGATTTAGACTAACATTATTTGAAAAATTATTGACAGATTTGAAGTCAATAAAAAAATTCAAAAAAGTATTAAACATACCAGAACGAAAATATTCGTTCGAGAAATAGATACCTAGATATGATTATTCAGTGTATTTGGAATAAAAAAGTCTATTAGCGATAATTTGTAAAAAAAACGAATTATTTTAACCTGAAATGGAGATGTCCATGTGGTCTGTAGACTTAGCGCTTCGTATTGGATAATTTTTGCTAATCGAGTTTTATGATTGGCTGAATAGTCATAAAACTGAATTTGAAGTCATGTTACGGTGACGAATATAAATCAGGGAATGCGGGGATGGTTATCGCTATCGTGTTCAGTTCAGGAACTGATCGCGATTTGAGTATTGAAATTCGATATTGGTGCAGTTATAATTACTTGAAATTTTTGTTATCTGTTTGAAATATGGCGTCCTTGGACAAGGACTAATAGTAATAACGAGTGTGTTAACAACGTTGACTTTTTCCAGTGTAGTGATTCCAATAGTGATGGTAAACAATACGAAAAAGAGATACCAGTGAATAAGATTCGGATGCTTTTGAATATTGAAACACAGATAGTATATTTCAAAGTATGAAAGAATCTATATCTCGAATTTGGTTTCAAGGGAAACATACTATTACAGACAACGTCAGATTTGACCGAAATTCCTTTCACAACTGTACATAAAATAGTCAAAAACAAATCTTATGAACGCAAGATGCGATGTGATACAGGATTACTAAAACTTTTAGATGTTCATCTAATAAAATAATTGAAAAAAACAATATACGACTTTTAGAAAAGCAATGAGATTTCTACAACTGAAATCATAAGGAACTCTTCAGAATCGAATATGGAAACTAGGATTTAGATTTTAAATAATAAACAAACGTCAAGCAGTTATGGAAAGCAGAAGAATAGTGGAACAGATACTTAGAACAAAAAACTAAAAATAGACAAGAACAACGGCAAATTTTCTATTTGGACGAAACTCAGTATGACACTCACGACACAATTACGAAAGGGTGGACTGATGGTTCGAGAAAGTGTACGCCTAACATGCCTGCAAACAAAGGATCGCGACTTATCATTGTGCATTGCACAGGATAGTTTCTGAATTCTTTGAAATTATGTGGAAGAAAACTTGAGGACTGCAATGTTGAATATCATAAGGGAAAAGTGTATTAGTTCTTGACAACGCTTGCTATCATTCGCGACAGCTCATCAAAGTACCGAATGAAAATTCGAGGAAAAATGAAATACAAAGTTTTTCAATGGATAACAATTTGTAATTTGAAGATTACTATACTAAAAACCAACCAACTACTTGAAGTTTTACAGACGAAAACATTCGAAAAAGTATATGCCATTGAGAGTATAGCTGAAAATTGAAAGAAAGCATCAGGCGTAAAAATAATTTTCCAAAAAAAAAAATATATATATATATATATATATATATATATATATATATATATATATATATATATATATATATATATATATATATATATAATATAGTTATTATGATTCTTATATAATCAGTAATGATTATTCAATAATGAAATTAGTTATCTCCCTAACTATAGCATTAAGGAGATGTTGGATCGTTTACTGGAACTACACCTTGATATCCAAAGAAACGACTCTTCAGTACGAATACGTTGGCTATTGAAGAAAACTACAAGTAGCCTCGATTTGGTAGGTTTCATTTTCTTTTGTTTTTACGAAAAATAACGGAAATGGTTTTCATTCTACCTGCTCGTCTTTTTATCCGTAAGTAGATGATAAAATATTTCTTCCAATTTGTAGATTCCCTCCTTCTTTACTTTCTTCATCATCGATTTTCTTTGAAAAATTTTGAACATTTTTTAGAATATATAATTGTTCATGAGTTTTACTAATGTTCAAATGCTGGATTGAAATCTAATGAGTTTCAGAACGAATTTAGAATTCGTTATAATCAAAACAAACTGAGGAATTTCAAAACTTAGATAAAGTACTATATCCTGAGAAACAAGGAAGAGCATTCTATGAAATACAACGATAGTAAATACATCTACAATTGATCCTAGCCCTCTACCAATCGTCAAATATCATTCAGAATTTTGTTTACACTTTGTGCACATTTGTGTGAACTTATGGTTTACACTAGAGTCAATTACCTTCCTTACTTTTTCTTGTAAATTTTTGCCGCCAAAGTTTTTAGCGTAGTTTATTTACAGTACTAATAGTACTTATGATGCACTGTTTGGAACCTTTGGTGTAGTAATGAATATTATTGGAGTTTCTTTCCCAACACCAAATCTTTATTTTTAACACGTCGACACGTGTTTCGATCACCAAGTGATCATCTTCAGTTTTAATCTTCCTCTTTGAAGATGATCATTTGGTTATCGAAACATCTTCAGTTTTAATCTTCCTCTTTGAAGATGACCACTTGGTGATCGAAACACGTGTCGAGGTGTTAAAAATAACGATTTGGTGTTGGGAAAGAAACTCCAGTAATATTCAGTACTGATAGTTTTTAGAGAAGCCCTGGATACAACACACACAGAGGCAATTATGCCTACGTATGTTGAACTCAGAGAGCAAATCTAACCCCATTTTGTAAAAAAAAAAGGAAAAAATATAATATTGTATAGTAGGGTTACCTATTTCAATAAATGTATATTGTTATCATTATTATTATTACTATAATAGGAATCAACATGATTTTCTACTTGTGAACAGTGAGCTCCGCATCATATAATTTTTTATTATTTTTTCCAATCAAAACACTACTTTGGCATCAATTTTTATATCGATCGAAATAAAAATAAAGAAAAAATCAATGGTCACGCAATTCTCCGACAATTTTTCAACAGAAAGACGAATGTAGGGTTTGTGAGGAAGTGAATTTGAAACCGTCATCAAGAATAATTTTGTTCGTTATCCATTCAAAGCAATTAACGGATCAATACATTCAAAACGCAATTTGATGTTTTAACGACTCGATATAAAGACTCTTTATCAGTAACCCAATAAAATATTTCATGACTATTGATTTTATTGTCATTTTACAAGCCACTTACACAACCATAATTCAAAATGACTTTAAAATATTCCGCAAGTGTCAAGGAACGGACCTTTGAATACGAAATCACTGTTATTCAGATTATTCAACATTTTTACACGACATATGGCCATTAACACTACTCATTATTGACTATAATCCATTTCGACAGATGATAATTCAATTACTTCATTTCTCAATTGATATTATGATAGTTTGAATTTATTCGTACCTTGAGTCATATAATATCTATATCTATACTATGCCTGTTTGTGGCTCTTTCACGCCTGAACGACTGAACGGATTTAGATGAAACTTTACATCAATACAGCTTATACATTAGAATTATATATAGGCTACAACTTACGAAGGTTTTGTGTAATTTTGGTCAATATATAACGATAAGTCGTAAGTAAGTTGAAAAAAGTCTTGCTCCCTAAGAACTATCTTGGCATGCGATGCCTATACCGTTGGAGTTACATGCAGATGATATACCGTAAGATTGTTCATCTTAAATAGTTCTGAATAAAAGTCCGAGATAACATATATCTCTTATGTGGTAGTCGGTATATGCAAAATATTGAGCCATAAATACAATTAATTTGGATACTTTGTTTATAATGCACAATACACATAAAATTTGCCTTTTACACTAAGTACTCTGGACAAAATCATTCAAAAGTTATCACGATAAGATAAACTTGAACCAACACAGTAAGGCATTACGCGTCGCAACTACTGTAAGACGCCGGAGGAGAGGGGCGGTCTAGGTAATGGAGCGCCATCGACGCGAACGCGACAGACGCGTGACAGACAGACGCGTGAGGGCAGACGTCGTTGTCGGTGGTGTTAATTTTACGAAGTTATTCATTATTTGGTGAAGTTGGCATATTTTTTCAGTTACTGTTCAATGTTAAAAAAAATCTGGGCTTTATTACTATATCGAAAATTCATTATAATTTTTATAGCCCTATTTTAATTCAGAAAAAGAGTGGTATTGATCTTAATAAATCCTAATGATGTTAATAAAAAAAGGACTTTTTGTCGACGCCAAATAACGGTGGTCTTGAGAGTGGAAAAATTATTTTTCGAAAGCTTTCGTATTATCATTTGTATTTATCAACATAATATTTGAAAGTATAATTAATTATATACAGACCGGTGCGGAAGCCTGTTTGAAACACAGGAAAGAGACAAAATTAATAACAGCATAAACATAATAAATAAACCATACATAATAGTAATTATACAATTTTTAAAATTAATTTAATTTGAAACGCGTTTCTCCACATGGACTCGTACATCAAATTGTTCTGTAATATCTTTTATTTATTTATCATATGACAGTGAGTCTTACAAAAAAATTCAAAGTTCACATTTATTAATTTCCAGAAATATTAGCAGGTTCAATTTCTGTCCTGTATATTTTGTATTTAACACGTCGTAGTAGATGTAAAAATTCTAGTTGTTCTCTAAACGGAAACAAGGATAAAAGAAATTAGTTTTATTCGGTTCTAAAGTTTTTTTATGGTCGGATATCCTCGTTTTGAAATATCTTGAAGTCTTACCTATGTAAGCTGAAAGCTTACTGAAAGCTGTCATCCCAAAGAGTTATCAATCTGATATCCCTCTTCTTGCAAGTTGATAGTAGCCTTATATGTTTGATGTTTCATTCAATGGCATATGAGATACTAAGTTGAAACTTGTTGAGTTCCTTGGAATTAGTTTGATCCCCTTATAAAATGTTAAGTGACATGCAGATGGTCTTTCATCGTAATCATTGTTTCTAGATTATTTAGTAAAATCTTTTTTGAGTTCATTTCAAAACAAATTCCAGAAATTGAATTAACATTCTTTCTATTCACAAAGACCAGTAAAAAACTACTTTTTACTCGAAAACAAGTTATAGAGATGTCATTGAGCAAAGTATTTTAATGAACTGCCTGCGTGTCACATTCAGAAGTAAATTCCATGACTATCGAATTCAAAATATCTGTTTCTGACTCCGGTTAGTTTTAGTTTGGAATGACAAGACGTGGTTTTTATGTTTGACAAGTATTCAATTCTGTTAATGTTTGGCAACTATTCAAAAAATCTTTAATAAATTAATAGTATATGAGCAAAATAAATAAAACAAACATTTCAGATAAATAATCCGTAGGAACAATATCAAAAAAGTCTATTAAGAGGAATGAATAATCTACAACTCCTGAAGAATGTGAAAAAAACCGATATCATAGTGTTGAAAACTGTGTTCAAGAGTGTCTTGAGATCTTTACTCAAAAACTTCTGACAGTAGAAATCGAATACGGAAATATGTTTTCAACCATTCGTGGCAAACTATAGATTTTGTTGCTTAGGACGTAAAGAGAAGAGATAATTTCTGATATATCTCACAAATGTTTACACTATCCTCATGAATACAACTACTTCATTATTTTTGAGAGCGAATTCAGTTTAGAACATGGAGATCAAGATTTGCTCGTCATTGAAAAAAGACAACTTTTTGCACATGTGTCGATGAAACTGAAATATCACGTAGTTCTTTAAACTTTCACTTTCGCCAAAAGATTGTTACTTTCATATGTATAGAGTTCCTGAAAGTGATGCTTGTGGAGTATGAATATGTGTGTATTGGACACAAAAAATAGCATCAAAGGGAATCTACAATACGGCGAGTGAGGCATAGTTCATTTTCTTCTTGGAAGGTATCAAATTGATAATGAAAAATAGATGTTTACACTCAAAACTGAACTGAACAATTTTGTTTCAGGACTGCAAACAAAAAAAATGTTGATAAGGCCGACGACATCTTCCCTTACCAATACGTCATCGATGGAATCCATAGAGAACTCAATCCTTGTCTTGTCTTGTCTGTCGCCGACGAAATTCATCCTGTGTCTTTGTCTTATCTTTCTGTGTCTTGTCGACTGCTGAAGAGATTCATCTTCAGTCTTGTTGACCGGCGACAAGATTCGTCCTTTGTCTTGTCGGTCGCCGAAGAGATTCTTACTATGTCTTGTCGACCGCCGACGAAATTCCTCTTCAGTCTTGTTGACCGCCGACAAGATTCGTCCGCTGTCTTGTCGGTCGCCGAAGGAATTCGTCCTGTGTCTTGTTAACCGCTGACAGAATTCGTCCTCTATCTTTCTGACTGCCCAGAAGATTCGTTTCTGTCTTGTCGGTCGCTGACGAGATTCTTTCTGTATCTTGTCGACTGCTAACGATATTCGTTCTCTGTCTTGTCGACCGCCAACGTAATTCGTCCTGTGTCTCGTCGACTGTTGACGATATTCTTTCTCTGTCTTGTCGATCGCCGACAAAATTTGTCTTCAGTCTTGTCGACCGCCGACAAGATTTGTTCTCTGTCTTGTCGATCGCCGACGAGACTCGTCCTCTGTTTTGTAGACCGCCGACGAGATTCGTCGTCTGTCTTGTCGGTCGCCGACGAGATTCGTAGTGTGTCTTGTCGACCGCCGGCAAGATTCGTCCTTAGCCTTGTCGACCGCCGACGAGATTCTTTCTCTGTCTTATCGACCTCCAACGAGATTTGTTCTCTGACTTGTCGATGTCGAAGCTCCGCTTTGCAACTGATTGCCTTGGGTAGCCTTGATCAGCCAAGGATTGAGTTTTATATCGATCCTATAGATGGTGTCTTCCTAAGGGAAGACTTCGTCGAACTAACTTACTCAGCATGCTTGTCCTTCAATGATAGTTGAGCCCAGCAACGTATTTGTGGTTCAGCCAAGCATCACTGATAAGACCTATGGCGGGTCGAGACAGCGCTGTTTGGTGTTGAATCACATATGTGTTGTGTTTTGGCTCTAGTTTCCAACCAAAAACAATTGTATTTGAAAAATATTGTTGTAGATATATTTTGGTTTCTTGAGTTAACTTGGAAATGTAGTGTCTAATGACCAATGGAAGTATTACCAAAAACCTGAATTTTTACCTGGGCATATTTGTTTGATACTTTTAGTGTTTCGATATTATCTAACAATAAAATAGAGATGATATTCTTTGTAGCGGCTTGAAATGAGTCGCTTTACGGACGATAAACTTCAACGATTAACTCGGTCTTACTTTTTAACGTGTGATTCCTAGCATAAATCTCAGGTGAGCAGCTAAAATTCCATAGTCGCAGAGTAGGGATCGACCCCGTATTCATAAAGAAAAATCAAAATACAGTTAGTAAAAAGTCAATTTTACATTCTACTCCGGTCCTGCTTATTACAGAAGAAACGTCTATTACAGAAGAAGTAAACTACCTCCTGCATAACATCGATTTTTCAAGGTCGCGTTAACATTCCTAGGTCAGGTAAAAGTAACTCGCCGGCGACAATGCAGAGAAAGAAATTGAAAGTTACTTCAGTGTTTCTGTTGCTTACATTGTTATTACGCTACTCTGTTATGAGATACGGTATAATCTCACATCATTAAGCGAAATAATTTTATTATTGTTTATAAAAAGTTCATGATGATCATGATTTTGTAATAAAGGTTCATTATAGTAGTCCAAATAGGGAAGTGAACTACATCAGCTTCGGATTTTGTATCCGGTACGAGAGTTTTTACCTGGATTGTAAACTGTTATTTCTCTACACGATTTATTTCTTGATAAAAACAAATGTGAACGCATATTCAGGAGTTTGAGTTTACCAATAGCAGGGGAGCCCACGATGCAAAATGGGGATTTACTCGAGTGTCATTGAGACATATCAGGTTGCAAAGCTTAGATGATAAGAAGAAAAAAATGTTATATAATATATACCTTTTCATCGGTGGGGAAAGCGGCTATAGATTTTTAAATATGTAAAAAATACTGTTGCATGGACATACTCGAGCGCGTCAGATATTGATAGCATCAATGTCCTACGTATTTTTAATAATGTTGGTATGTTAATCTGATCGTTTGCATGATGTGGGTAGTTGTACGTAAGGGTTAAAAGTGAAAAGAAAAAAAATGTAATCGAGCGCGTCAGATTTTCTAAGGGGGTGTTAAGTGTAACAAAAAAAACTATCACTCAATAATCTGACGATTTCGATCTGGCGCAAACTCGCGGCCATTATTATAATGTGCAAAAAAATCGCCATTTTGAAATACTCAAGCGCGTCAGATTAAGATATATTTAGTTTATCTTTATGTTTTAGACGTGCTGTCTCATAATCTGACGATTATCCAGAGGGATTCGCTTAATCTAACAAAAATAATATTTTTTTTATTTTTTTCAATTCATTGAACTCAATCAATTGGAAAGCTCAGGAAATAAATAGCATGCAAATAAATAAGTGTATGTTTTTTAAGTTAAATACTTATATTTATAAGAAAATAATTTCAAAAATATGCTCAAAAAAATTAATTTTTTTATAATCAACAGATTAGTCAATGAAGAAAAGAGAAATGAAACTTTCTATGTTTTTACCACTTTTATTTGTAACTAACGTTACTCCAGTTCCGTCCTATAAGGACATTTTCGAAGTTATACAATATATAAGGGCATTTTCAAACTTATACAATATATAGGACGAAATTGCGGTAACGTTAGTTACAAATAAAAGTGGTAAAAAACATAGAAAGTGTAATTTCTCTTTTCTTCATTATGATTTCCTACCACGTAATAACGGCTACATCCATCAATTAAATGATTAATTAATCATCATCTTCATCTTCAACACGAACGAGTTTCTATGATCAGCTGTGATGGCGTCATGGCAACAGAATTCAGAGTGGGGACGGAGTGAGATAGTAATAGATAGAGAAAAAGTGAAAAAAGAATAGAGGAATAGAAACTCGGAGAGGAAAATAAAGGTATCACACAGCTGCATGCATTAAACTTTTTCGACGAATTTTGGTTATTTCGGCTTGCGAAAATCGTCAGATTATATATTTTTCGTTATCCTTGAATTATTTCCTTCAAAATAAAAAAGAAATTGGCTACGCACGAGAATGTCAAAATGACGTTATTTTTTACAACTTTGCTCCCCTCCTCTTTCTTTACGTCTCTCTCAAATTGTCAGATTACTGGAATATACACTTTTTAACAGGTAATCAACTCACCCTATCTTAATCTGACGCGCTCGAGAATTTCTGATGATCATTTTTTATTACTAATCTGATCCTTTATTCCTCACAGGCAGCCTGATATATGGGGCTCATATTTGGTGGAGGTACTTAACCGGGTACAAGGTATCCCCCTGTATATTAATCTGCCGCGCTTTAGTAAATCCCGAAATCCCCGCTTGGGCTCCCCTATAACAAGTGTTTTTTATTGTTCAACTGACAGTTTCTTTAAAGACTTGAAATTCCATTGAAAAACTCTCACTTTCAATCAAATACAATTTTTTCATTAAAGCCAAATCATGCATATACACAATGTATGTCTCGTAAAAGGAGGAAAAGAGAGAAAAAATAAAGATGGGAAGATGAATTTGAAAGGTAGGAAGCCGTTTATGAAATCCCTTCATTTGCAGATTAGTAAATAATACAATGAACAAAATGATTTTCAATAAAAAACAACAGAAAAAAAGGAAAACCGCGAAAAATGCAATTGGATACAAAAATGAACTATTTACAAAGAACAAACATTTTGAATCAGAGAGATAATGTACTATATATGTAAAGGCGCGTTCACAAGGTGCGACAAACCGTAACAAGCTGTCTGCAACGATGAGTCCAACTTTGACTCCAACTTCACTAGAAGTTGTTGGATGTGTTGATCAAATATGCTTGATGAGTCTGATTGATAATTGAGTTGACATCGCATTTTTCTTTCACGTGTTGGAGGAGTTGCCACTGTTTATGTACATTATTTCTTTATACAGACGTTTGAAAGGAAGGAGGGCATGTTACTTACACCACAAAACGGATCACACTATAGAACACAGAGGAATTTCACAATAAATAGGAAACAGGTAGATTTAATGTGGATCCAATAACACAATTGGCATCTAGATCGCAACGATATGTCGAAGTAACTGTCTACACACAACGACTTGTTGCTACGAATTCAAAAAATTGATGAAAATTAGCACCAACCCTCAACAAGTCGTAACGAATCCTGTTTACACACTACCAATTGTCGCACCGTGTGAATTCACCTTAAGGGTTAACAAAGTGCTGATAAATCCTAGTGGAATATTGAAAATGGATGAATCAGAAAGAAATATGAGTACAATAAATAAATTGATATATGATTTGTCTGATGATTTTTCGTATTTTTAGAGTCGCTACTATCGAAGACGTTTCTGTTTGATATCAAAAGACATCCTTATAGTCTTCAAATCTTTTTCCATTGTATAGGGTCTTCCAACAGGGAGTTCCGAACTCTGATAATAATTGATAAGTTCATGTAACTTATTGAAAACTAAGTTAAAGTAAAGTGATAGAAAAACCAGTTTCAACTTTTTCTTCTGAAATATTTTTCATGAACAAAAGTGAATTTTATTCAAAGTATTGTCGTTTCCATAAAATGTTCGTATAAGGTGATCTTCGATATCGTTTTGCTTGACCCTGTATATGATGTTTCCAAAATTTTCCCGAATAAATATTTTTGAGAAATTGCTTCGGTGATGAAGAGAATCAATTTCTATTACATAATCAACTTTTCTTCAACCTCTGATGTTATTCATGAGATGGTCTTGTTTCAAAATCTGTTCAAGGCATCGTGAGAAATGCCTTTGAATGTCGCTATAAAATTGTAGTAAATGGTATGTTTTATTTCATAAGGTCTTAAATTTTGTTACTCGCTGACAGCCCGCAATTAGGTACGAACCGTTAATCTGGTTTCTTACCAAAGAATTGCAAAAGTTCTTTAACATGTGTCTCGACCATCATATAGCGTCTGCAAATGATCTGATTTCGAAATTTCATCATTACGGTCTTCACCTGCATTGATTGAAAGATATCGAAATATCTTGATATGAAAATTATGCGCTAAAGCGTGATGTAACCAAAACTGAGTACCGGAACACCTGAAACACGTGTTTCGCTATACAATAGCATATAAAGAGTGGAGAATAGTCTTTGCTGACTAGTTAAGAACAAAGTCTTGAAGTAATTTGGGAATGCAGTGAAAGCCTAAGTGTATTCTTAAAACATTATATTTCCAATATTTCAACAATGAATACTTACATCATCAGGGAGCTACAAGACGATGAATAGGATTATATTATTTGAAAGATACAGTGGTAAATTAGTTAATACTTACAATGTCAAGTGAGCTTGTTAGGCAATATGTTGATAAAATATAAAATTTTCAAACATCAAGTATTTAAAATACTTCAATTAATATTACGATTTGACAGTAATAAATTGAAATGAAGGTAAGTGAATATATATATAGTTGTTCACAATTTAAATAGATACTTGAATTTATACTATGCATGAACCATGTGAAACTTAAACAGGTTAGAAACAAAACGGAAATGTCATTTGAATAATGAGGAAGAAGAGATCGCTTGGCCTAAGCTGCTGGAGCGAATTTATTCAAACAACCGTTGTAGATGTCTTGAAGGAAGTAGGAAAACTATATTCCGCCTTCTTTCAGGTAGATTTTTGAAACTAACCTATTCGAAAAATTTACGCTTTCCCTCAGATCGACTATATAAGGAATGTTCTGTTATGAATCTCCGATAGCTATACTATCAAATGTATAGCGCTCGACATCATGAGAAACTGACTCACCCAGTTATCGTGAAAAAATCAACACCACAAAGAGAAAACTCTTTCATTGGTGCCAAACTTCATAATACCGGAAGCGATAAGGAATATATTCCAAAAGTCATTGTTTAAAACAAATTAGAAAAATTTATATTATAGAATGACAGAAATTTCGTGATAAATCTTCTAGATTGAAGTTCATCAAAACAGGTCCCTACACAAATATTTACTCATCTTGGTTTTAATCTATTCATCTTCAATACTGGATCGTGTTATTCCTCCTGCAATATAATATCATCATATATACTGTTAGTCTTAACAATGTTATTCAAACTATTTTATTATATTATAGCGGGTCGAATAGACCTATACACTTAGGACCTAACTATTTCATTTTATATACATAAATACAGCTTGTACATCAGAATAACACATAGGCTACAATTTACAAAGGTTTTGTGTAATAATGGTATTCCGTATCTGTAGAGTAGGGAAGGAAAGTGTAGGCCCAAGAAGTTGTTCTCCTAGTTTATCGTCCATCCTGTCCTTTCCAGAAAGGTGGACAGATCACTAGCAGACATCTCCTTCATATCGGCAGGTGTGAGCCAAGACTAGATAACTCCGGACACTCGCATAGGATATGCCTGTTCACACATACTGCATAGGGGTGTGTCCACCAGCCCCATATTATGAAGGTGTTTCCGTAGTTGACAGTGGCCAGTCAGAAATCTTACTTTTAAGCGTATTTCTTGGGCACCAGCTTCCCAGGGTCGCCCAGGGTGATCCTGGCAAGACTGCATCCTTTGATTTCATCACATCTCTTTAGGGATGTGACATTTGGCTAGTGTGACATTTGGCTAGTTCCGCAATTGTCGAAATCATCAGGCCGTAGGTCTCACTAGGTCCTAAAATTCATTATTACTGTCGTGCCTTTTACCCATCTCAGGATAATGTTATTATCTACCGAGGCTTTAGCTAAATCTCGGTGGCACTCTAGTACTAGTCCTGAGGTAACACGTTGTCTGTTCAAGGCTAATAGGACTTGTCTACTATCAGTGCAAATTATTATGTTTTCGCCAGAAATTCCTTTCCTGGTTATTTCTTTTGTAGCGATTGAGATACCAGCCAGTTCTGTTTGAACCACGATGGTATTTTTTCCCATTCACCACTTGATCCTAAGGCTTAGTGATCTGGAGTAAACTCCATATCCTGAGCCTTCTTTGGATTTCAACCCATCTGCATCTATGGGTATTGCATTTGTAGTATCTGACTCTGGGTTCTATTTTATTTGTATTTTGTAGGGTCAATTAAACACAAACCTGGGTTCAGGTGCATCACTGGCTGCCTGCAGCAGAGGTTGCGCAGTAAACGCTTCTCTCCATATGGCGGTATTAAGTAGGTCGGAAAAATTCTTGCTCCCTGAGAGCTATCTTGGAATTGGATACTTTTTTTTCAAATCACATCTCAGAATATCTGTCAAATTCTTATAAAATTTGATACAATTGTCCTTTTGAGTATTTGATATAGATACACTTCATCTTTTACACTAAGTGATTTGGAGGAATCGATTAAAAGTTATCACTTAGAATAACTTGTCGCAACGCTTTGAGCCATTACGCGTCGCGTCTACTGTAAGACGATGGGGGGACGATGCGCGGGGGTAGAGAGGCGGTCTAATCAATGAAGCGCGACCCGAACGTGAGCAGATGCGTGAGGGCAGACGTCGTTGACGGTATTGTTAGTTTTGCGATTTTTTTTTATAGAAAACATAAATCAATTCTCGAAGCTATTCATTACTTAGTGCAGTTGGCATATTTTTTTAGTTACTGTATTTTTAAAGTGAAAATATGAATTACTAGCTGTTGCCCGATGTTATATTAACGTAAAGCCGAAGCTACTGAACCTAGAATTTTGAAATATGCAGGTAGGTTCTGTGTATAACGTTAATAAAAATCTAGAAAGGGAATCAGGAAATTCCAAGGGGGAAAAATAGGGGTTTAAAGATTGTATTGAATTTCTTCAGTTTTGAAGTTGGCCACCTGAAGTTTTAGGTAAATAAAAAAAAATTGTAACTGTTCAAAATGGTCTGTCACGAAACTTAATGTGACATACCAAATTCTACGCAGGCGAAACCGCCGGCAACAACTAATCATTTATATTTCTCGGAATGTAATATTATTGTCTTTTTTTGTTTAATTTTTTGTAATTTGTATTATTTTCATTACATTATACTTGTTAATTTCTTGCGAAACAAGTGCAGTTACACTTTTCGCTTAAGCACTTTATTCAACTTGTTCCCTTAAAAAAATGTACTCCTACTCCTATGAATAAAGTTATTATTATCATTATTGTTATCCACATGCCATGAATGTTTATTAAAGCGTTTCTCTATAATACACAAAAAATAATACCCATCTGAATAATGAAAGGCGCATAAGATTAACTCCCTTCAAGCGTGTATTATTTAACTTCAACATAATGGCACAACAAACAATCGATAAAAAAAATGTATTCCAATCAATAACAATCTCAAATGGAATTGGTGAATGGTTCGTCATATAGCGGATGTATGGCATGTGTTTGATTGCTGTCTGAGAAAATTACATAATTGGAAGCATGGAACTCGAATCGAGTGATTTTATCAAAGAAAGTGTCTTAGAACCACAGTATCTGATGTAATGAAAGGTATTTGAAATTTAAAATATTGTATTCATGAGTTTATTCTCGCGGGAACTACCATTTACCCGTTACATGAAAGTACAATGTAATTGTTTGGGAAGGTGACGGTATTGATAAGCATTGACATTTCCTGGGATAGATGGGAAATTCAAATCATGAACATTAATGATAAAAAAATGTAGAGAAGGAATCATGTTTAACGGTTGATGTCGAATTTCGGCATTGCAACGGATCGCCTCATTTTTCATACATAAAATCAATAGATAACATAACAGCATAACATAACGTAACGTAACATAACATAACATGTTATAACATAAAATAATATAAGATAACATGACATGACATGACATGACATGACATAATGTAAAATAATATAGGATAACATTACAATATGTGTTTCAATAACGAAAGTGTTCTTACCTACACAATAGATATCATAGTTGGAATTGACATAGCACTCAAGCTAGTAAATAATAACTATATTATTGTCCAAGATCATGAATAAATATTGAAAGTACAAAGAGAAAAAAAAAATGTGAATAGAAAAAAAGTAGAAAATAAATGGTATGAGTCCTATAGCGTTCCAATAGATGACATTTTCTGCATTTTATTGATTTGTGCAATTGGCAATGTGCACAAGTCTGTATGCAGTCCATCTAGCCTCTCTCTCCAGAAAAATGTGGAGAGGAGGGAGATCTAGAAGGATCTCCACCATCAATCACGATCTGATGTGCGCTAAACTTGTTTTTTTTTGGTTTCAGTATGGAGGCATGTGGCTTCATTAGTTCTTTTTTTTCAATTGAAAGCAAAGTGTTGTGATAAAGGGTAGTCACTCTGATAATATGAGTTCATGTCATGGAGCCCCGCATGGTTCAATTATCGCCCCGCTACTCTTTATTATCTACACATCTAACTTCTCCAAGGTCCTTATGTTATTCAACATTCATACATATACCGACGTCACTAACTTGTACTACTCCGATAAAGTAAATCAGCTTATTGACCACTAAACATCGCTCAATAATGATACTGCAGCAACACTGTCTATAGATAATATCGATTTGTATATTGATGGACATTCTGTGGAATTGACTGACAAAATAAAATGTTTAGGACTTCATATAGACTACAACCTCAGATTTGTTACTCAAGTCAATACTCTCATTCAAAGGTCGTACGGTACTTAGAAACATCTGTTTTCAAACAGACACTATCTTTGTAGGTCTCTCAAAATTACTCTTTCAGACGTACAGAGATCATGTAACCCCTTCAATCAATAATGCAAAACAGAAGAGAATTGCATTTCGTCTGTTTCATTCACAAACTGATAAAAACACAACAACCCACTTATTTGGTAAATAAACTCCGAATCATAACAGCACTATCTATGAACGATCTTTCATGTATCATGCTGTAACAATGTATAATTCATTCAGTGAATCTTTGAAAAATGCATCACTACCGCTATTCAAAAGTGAACTTAAAACTGAATTGCTCAGTCAACAGTGATCCAAACATAAACATTTGTATTTCATTTTACCATTGTCCTGAAATTGCCATTTAGTTTTTGTAATGTGTTTTTTCAAACGTGGTTAAGTGGAAGAATAGCACTTTGCTAAACTCCGCCACGTAAAATAAAGACCATTTATTATTATTATTATTATTATTATTATATAGAGCAACGACAACATATGACAATAGAATGGACAAAATCTTCCAACGTAATATTTCAGTGTACAATTATTATTATCATTATATTGAAAAACTCCTCCATTTCCTATGTCAGTGTGGTGGACAAATTCGTTAACTCCAAGCAGAAATTATTTTCAGAAGTTATATTTTTATCGATATCCATTCGAAAGTTATCTGTAAAGTTGTGTCCGTGAATATAACGCATCATTTTTTTGTGAGAATATCGTCTATTCGGATACACCATATTTCATCATATTCAAGAACGCCCTGTTAGACAATCAGCTAGGCTGATATGTTATTCTAATTACAATTCAAAATCACGGTTCTCTTGTTCATGAGTTGTCACACATCATTCAAATTTACAATTTGACATTTCGGCCAGAATTTTGAAATGCTAGTGATTGTTACTCCACTTTCATTATTACTACTGTTATTTTGGTTCAACGTTTTCTGCTGTGCCTGTCCATTCTGTCTGTAAAGTAAAATGGTATGCCTGTATGTTAGTATTGCCACTGCAGTACTGGTAGTAGCCCTTTGTTGCGTAGCCAAACGAATTTCTCCTTGCTTGTAACCAGAATGTCTAAACTAGCTAAACCGTCTTCTGTTAGGGGCAGCAAGCCTTCACTTCGGAAGAGTTCAGCCCCCCAAGCGAAACCAGCCGCCAAAAAACCACCGGAGAAAGAGAAGAAGGAGAGCATTATACCAGCTTTCAGTATCCTTCCAAAGAAAAAAGAAGGTTTAGATTGGGAAGCTCTCAAGAAACAAACTATCAGAAGATTAGCACCGGAAGGTGAAGATATTAAAGAAATCAGAAAAATTCTGAAAGAACTTCAAACGAAGAAAATACCTGTACATGATTTCATCAACCTAGTAAGCCCATATACAGGAGATAATGGAGCCACGTTAAGGTCCGTCATGGCCGAACACGTTGAATCATTTCAAAAAATCGCAAAAAAAGTTTATGAAACAATGACGCAAGACGTAAGTGATGTATTAGTAAACGAACAGTTGAATATGGTGCAGTTTTACCAAGAAAAGCTCGACTTGATGATGGGAAGGATGATGAGATCAATCAATAGAATATACGAGATGGCACCAGAATTTGATTTCGAAAAATACCATCGTAACAAAAACGAATACCTTCAAACCATACTACCTCTCCCAGTATTGATCCAAAGAACTGAAGAAGATTTGGAAATGCAGAAGAGACAAGAAGCTTACCATCGTCTCCAGTGGCTGAGAAGCGAAGGTGGAAGAATGAATGAGGAAAATAAGAGACTCCAGCAAAGATTAGAAGAATTGAAAAAGCAACAAAGAGAGGAGAGGAAACGGGCAGCTGAAGCAGCAGCACAAGCTGAAGTCGAAAGGCAAAATCTCGTGCAAGAAGAGAGCCAAGTTAAGGAACAATTAGATAAACTGAACGAATCAGTTGAGAAGTCCATAATAGGCCATGAAGCTGCTATAAAGCAGCAGCACAACGAAACCGCGACATCTAAGGGTGCAGTGAAGAAACAGCTTCAGAAAAAACAGACAAAACCAAAGAAGAAAAAACCGGAATGGGTTACTGAAACAGCCAGAGAAATGGAGGAAATTGCTATTGAAGAATCTATGGTGAATGAAGCCGAGTCATTTGGAAGACCTAGAAGAAGAGGTATGGAAACTCCCGAATACTCTCGAAGGCAAGAACCACCCAGAGAAAAGTCACCGTTCCACTTCTCCCCTGACTACGGTGTGCCTCAACCGCAAGAACCTACTAGAGAAAGGTTGCAAGATACGAGGATTGAACAAGCGCAGGTGACAGTGCAGCAGAGGCGACAATTTCCCGCTAGGCCCGGACGACCTCCTCAAGACACTTGGGGTGGATTCTATTGAAAATATATTTTCAGTTTATGCTTTAAATTGTACTCTATTTCAGTAAACTATATATGTTTGAAGTAAAATTTCAACAAACAATTAGAGGCATTCACTTTCGCAGATAGTAAGTTGAATAGTGGAATCACGTTCCATCAGCATCATCAGTTGACTGATGAAACTGATTTTGTTTTTAAAATTAACAAAAAAATATGTAGTTCTGGTGTAAAGTAAAAATTTTCAATAAATTGATGGCTGTAGCCTTCACTACGTGAAAGAAAAACATCAAGAAAAATGAGAAATGATACTTTCTATATTTTTTCACCATAATACTTTCTATGTTTTTCAGAAAGTATAATTTCGTTAAAAAATTTGTTCAGAAAACCCACCATCTTCATTCTTAATTTTGTTTATGATCAAAATATTCATTCGAAACACATCATCTACATATCGGATCCTAATCCGTGAAAATTTCTACCCGAAATCATTGATGTATGTCAAAGAGTGAAAGTGATATTAAAATACACAGTAGATATGAATATAGATCAGTTTTAGAATTGGGAGTTAGTTTTCTTCAGCTCCTGAAGACGGAAACTTGATTGGTGAAACGAAATTACAGCAGCTTGGTTGGTAAAACACTTACACTAGCACTTTGAGAAGTTTTGTTCAGCTGTTCTTATTTAAAATCTTGGAAATGAAGTTCTTCAACCAACATTTATGCTATTTTACTGTTCAGAATGATTAAATATATAATTCATTTATTTATTAATTCAAAGTCAACCTACAGACTCATATACAATTCCAAATGGCATATAAGCAATATCAATGAAAAATGGAGAATATAAATTAAAGTAAAACAAGCACAAAACAAATTAGGAACAAATCAAAACTAGCAACTGGGTCAACTCAAGAATATCAAAAGTAATTGATCTTCCGAATAGCTTGCTTTTTGAACTGGACAAAAATCAAATGTGTGATGTCAAGGAATATGATGTTTCCAGTATGGTTTCTTTGCAATCTTGTAGTGAAAGCAGTAGTTCCATATGGTTCGATGTTTTTACACACAGAAAAACCGTCTTTGACGAGTGGTTCTGACACTGATATGAATGAACAGCCTCTTCAAGATATCAGAACCATCGATTGAATTGTTCATGATGAAATATATCACGGAAAATTTACACCTACCTATCTTTAAGAGTTTGGAGGTTGACTATTGTAAGCCTTGTTTGGACATCAATTTCGTGAAAATACAATCTCATTTTCCAAATTAAGAATTTTGTGAAACGTCCTTCCTTCATACGTATATAACGTGGTGATCAGATAATACTATCATGATATTTCAGAATACTACGAACTAGTAATAAATACAACGATTTTATTGCATCCAGATCAAATACATGTAGTGTATGTCTTAAGGCTTCATTACAAATATTGTTTATATGATTGTTGAAGTTCAGATCCTTGTTAAACACAATACCCAGGTCAAAAGATTATCTACAACTTGTAACATAGAGTCATCAATGTAAAATTTCCGCTCAAAAGTGTTATATGATTTAGAAAACTCATTTCACAAGTTGAAAATTGTCTACGTCAGTCTGAATCATTTAACAATCCTCCGTGGAGGTAACTTCCCTTAAACAATTTAGATCGTCAGCATAGAGGGAGGCTTTGGAATTTTCAAAGACGTCAGTTACATCATTGATGGATTATAAAAATAATATTGGGCCAATGTGTGATCCTTGAGGGACACCTGAGGATACTCTAATTGAATTGGATATACACAAAAAAAATTGGAAAACACCCAGGTTAGTAGTAGGAGAACGCTCTTTATAGAAAATGTTGCTCTTCAGAAATGATATAATAATAGAGAGACGACAGAGAATTAGATACTTTACTGCCACCCCTCAGAAAAACATGATCCTGGTGATTTCAGGAACAAACTTCGTACGGATGAAGCAACTTTCAGGCAATTATTGGATCTATGTGAAAGCTATCTAACCAGAGTGTTTTGGCAGTGGTTTGCAGGTTTTATGCTTGATGTTTCGTCTACAAATGCTGTATACATTATTGAAGGCGATATGGTAACGGTGGAGGTGTCCGATTTGGTGCTCAAGTTGTTGTTCCCGTTGTTCCGAACTTATCAACTACAATGTTGTTATTTTACTCTGGTTTTATATCATTATATCAGTGGGCATGGCTTGGTTTATCTCAGTTAGATTACCTGTCATTGTTTGTGTACCTTTAAGGAAAGGTAGCCAGATTTTATTGATGCTCATTGCCTCTTCTTTTCTAGTGAAGTAATCCTTGTGTTTTTGAATCTCTATTGCCTCTCTAAATACTCTTGGATAGTAATTTCGAGTTTTGTCGAGTATTACTCTATCTTCAAATGATATAATGTTTAGCTACAGCTGATTTATCGGTTTGTCCTAGTCGACAATTTCTCTTGTGCTCAGAGAGACGGGTTAGGTTAGGTCCAAAGTGAGTGAGTCTATTCGACCCTCCACGGCAACCCTCAAGGGTTTATTGCGGCTCACACCTATTCACATTCAACCAAATGATTCCAGCTTCCTAAGGAAGCCGATTAGTTTGTGTCATATATTGGTTTGCTCATTTATCTTTACATATAAAAACAGTATCCTTTTTTGTACCTTTTCGGTCGACCTGCATTAAGCAAGACACAGTTGAGAATTGGAGGGAGATATTAAACAGTTTAAATAACGTAGTGGTGTTATAATTTCCACACCTTGGTCTGATCCTGAAAACTTTCAGGATACAACAAGTGGCGACGAGGATGGGATCTACTGCGACTTCTTTTCTAATTCGTTTAACATCTATCGGTAAATTAGATTCTTCTACATAATTTATATACGAAAATTCTGTTTTCAATTTGAAATCCATTGTATTCGATTTCGAATCTGATATTGGTAAGCGAGATAAAAAATTGGAATAATTTTTATCCGAATTTACAAATTTGATATCGAAATCAAATGCTGACAAAGTGTAGTCCCACCGTTGGAGCCGATTTGCAGCAAACATGGGTAAACCTCGTTTATTTCCAAAAGTAGCCAACAATGGCTTATGATCGGTTACTAATATGAATCTTTGGCAAAATAAATATTGATAAAATGTTTTAATTCCAAAGATGATAGCTGCCGCCTCCTTTTCGATTTGTGAGTATTTAATTTCAGATGAATTTAGTAGTCTGGAAGCGAAAGCTATTGGTCTTTCAGTATTGTTTTCAAAAATATGTGAAATGGTAGCCCCTAATGCAAACTGAGAGGCATCGACGCTTAGTTGATTTTTTTTGTTGGGGTCAAAATGCGAGAGAACAGAATTTGAGAGTAGCAATTTTTTTGCTTTTTCAAAACTTACCTGGCATTCATCAGACCATAGCCATTTAGTATCTTTTTTTAGTAACCTATACAGAGGCTCCAAGATTTGCGAGATATTTGGTAAGAATTTACAGTAAAAATTAATCGCACCCAAAAATGATTTCAGTTCAGTTACCGTGGATGGTACAGCTGCCTCTATTATTGCCCAAACCCGGTCTTTGGAGTGTAACCCATCCCTATCAATAACGTGTCCTATATAGTTGACAGAATTTTTTAAAAATGAACATTTTTCCTTTTTTACTTTAAGACCGGAATTTTGTAAAATTCTGAATACAGATGATAAACGCTCTAAATGCTCTTGTTAATTTTTGCAACCGATTAAAATGTCATCAAGAAAGCATACTATGCCAGGCTTATTAAACATTTGTTCCATTATATTTTGGAAAATATCAGGAGCGTAAATTTCCGCTTGAAATACAGTCGCATAAGTTCCTAGGCAGGTAGATATCTCTGTCCTGGGTCTGCGACTAAAACACATGCACCAGAACCGGAAGGTGTTTTTGATCCATCTGCGAACAAACAACTATCTGCTTTTAATGTTTCCTTCTCCCGGAGAGACGGGTACCTACACTTCTTTTCGTGGTTCCAATGTAGATCGACCCGCAGTTACAAGGAATTCCTTGACCAGCCTAGCTGGGGTACCCATTCCCTTTGAGGGCATTGTTTATGTGAGTGTGTTCCCCAGTTTCACAGATACTCTCTCAACCAGCTTTTCAATTACCCCCTCTTTTGTTGTGTCTGATGATTACAGTTAGAGTTCAGGTACCTGTCTGTATGTGTTGGTTTCCTGTACACTCTGTGGCCCAATGTATCATCTTCACGTCTGATCTAATGAAAGAAATTAATCTGTCTGTCTGTTTAAAATCTGTTTTTCCGTTAACCAGCTGTCGTACCCCTACGAACGACAACCCTCGGAAGTCGAAACTTGTGCGAGCTAAGGATTGACGAGGTCTCACCTTTTAACGTGTGATTCGTAACACGGAATGAAATTAATGAAACCAGACACTGTAATGCTCGAGATTAGTCGTATTGTAAACCCTCGCAAGTGGCCAATATTGAAATAGATGAATTACTAATATATAAAACTAGCTTGCAAATCATCGACGGATGATTTTCACGTGACTTGTTGTCATTATTCATTTACGAGATATACACTATTACACATAAGCTATTCACATAAGCTTAAAGAAATGTGCTGGTTAAGTATGTCTAATCGTCGTTTACTACATTCGCGTTGTTTTTTTTTATAAAATCCTCAAAACTAACACACCTATATAGGAGAGTCAGGAAAGATGTTCATAATCTTAGTTTGAGGAGAAAGAATCCTATTGATATTCCAATGCACAAAAAAAAAGATATTAAAATACTCCTTCTCTCATGAGATTGCTATAACTGCCTCTTTACTGGATATCCCCAATTTCGTATTGTCTTTTTCAAAAAAAAAACAAAAAAAAATTGTTGACCCACTAATGATATCACCTAGCAAATAAAATGTATCTTTATAGTTCATATTTGTTAACCAATGATATATTATAAGTATTAATGATTTATATATTTTATGGGTACGTACCTTATTATAAGTAGGTAGATTTTTCATTAATGATTTATTATTCACAATTTTTTTAGTGAAGTGTGGAAGATTCGGTCATCTGACCTAACACTACTCCTTTTGTTTTACTGTCTTCTTCAGGTTAAGTTTTACAGTTCTGTAATTATTTTACCGGCATGCAATAAACAATTTATTATTATTAGAACTCTAATATATCTGTTCATGTACTTGTATCCCCCTCTTCCATTCGAATAAATAGAATATAATAGAATAAATAGTCTAGAATAAAAGTGGTACAAGTCAAAATTTTGCAAATCTGAGTTCCTTGACAAAATGAGGATCCTTTGTTGCCCTTATAGTTTCTCTTTGTGTAGCACGATGAAGATGAAATACAATTCAATAAAACCCTTTCCAAATATATTCCTCAAATTTTCCAACTGGTCGATTTTTAGATTCTTATCATTGGAACGGCAATATTGAAACCACATGTCTTGAAGAGCTCTTTGCGAATCTTTTAATGCATTAGCTACATGCAATAACCTTGTACTAATGTTGATTACATTACCGTTGACATTTTTCCCCGCTCCCACAAATTTTTCAATCCGTTTTTCATGAGAGAGAATTATGTATAACTGTCTTCTGACAGGCTTGCGTGTTCAATTAAATAGTAATTGAATATAATTTTACAGCAAATAGCTAAGAATGCCAAGTTCATGTTGGCATCGTGTATGTACGCAAATTGTGCGTTACCGCAATGAAATCATTATTATTCTTACGTCCATTGGACAGGTACTTGAGGGGTACTTGTCAAGCAAATGGCACAGTATCCGAGAGGTGATTGATTTGAGCCATAAGTTGGGTTGTTTCAAAGTTTTTCTCCGTCTCAATATGATGTGTCTTTGTAGCTCAACATCTCAAAGAATATTTATTCTGCTGTGTCGTGGTATATAGTTCGAGGCTAAAATCTTCGGAACAAAATTTCACAAACCAACAGAGCGCTCATCAACACTATCATTTCCAAATGCCTGGTTGATTTTTCGGGATACTTCGGTAGCGCTTTGGTTCAATTTGAATTCGTATAAGAAAATTGGCCAAACTTTGCTAATCATATAGTAATAAGCTGAAAAAAGGCAAAAATTGAAATTTGGAAAAGACTGAGCAGCATCAAGGTATAGAAAACAAAAACCTCGAAGTGATCGACCTACAGTCATTCCGGAAGAGGATTTGAGGACTGTGGTGGAGACTGGCCCATCAGAAACGGTGTCTGGTATGGTGGGAGAACTAGACAAATCAAATCAAATCTCTTCATTTCTTTAAGACAACATACAGTTGTATAAGAAAGAGTCATGGTTACAACCGCTTGGTAGTGCGGTAGGGATTTGATTGAAGAAATGTACAAAAGGAAAATAACAGTACATTAAGGAATATTACTGGAGTTTTTTCCCAACACCAAATCGTTATTTTTACACCTCGACACGTATTTCGATCACCAAGTGATCATCTTCAAGTGATCATCTTCAGTTTTATCTTCCTCTTGACCACCAAGTGATCATCTTCAAGTGATCATCTTCAGTTTTATCTTCCTCTTGAAGATGATCACTTGGTGATTGAAACACGTGTCGAGGTGTAAAAATAACGATTTGGTGTTGGGAAAAAACTCCAGTAATATTCATTACTACACCAAAGGTTCCAAACAGTATATCACAAGTACATTAAGGATTATATAACACTACGACACATGTTTACATAATAAATATGCATATACATAGTACACAGAATATTGACTTGGATAAAAACACAGATTCACATTAAATAAAAGTTCAAGTTGAAAGTATTCACTCAAAGAGTATAGACATTTCTCAACCAAGTATCCTTTAAGTTTTTTTTTGAAAGTACGTTCAAGTTTTAAGCTTTCGATGGAGGAAGTTAAATTGTTGAAAATCTTTGCTCCAATTCGAGCTGGAGCTTTATAGGATATATTGCGTTTAGAGAGTGGTATTCGTGGTGTTGTTTTCGTGGAAATCGTTATTTATGAAAAACAAATCTCTATTTTTTAACACAAAAATATAGACTTCAAATACGAAGAGGCCTGTACAGGTCAGATTTCTCTACGAGGACGTTATTCAACGACTTTCCACTTGTGCGTAGTATAAGTTTATTAATTGTTGCTGTGTCAAAACAACTTCGAGATTTCTGAACATATAGTGGAAAGATGAACGTTTGGAAATCAGGAGCTTGCAATGTTCTTTCCAATCTAAATATGAGTCAACGAATAGTTCTAAGAATTTACAGCTGTTATTTATAGGCAGAGGTGTGTTATTTAAAATAATATCTACATCTACCAATTCCCTCTAAGGACTATGGAATTTCACAAGGTTAGTTTTGTCTGCATTGAAATGAAGAGTGATTTGATTGAACCAAGAAGTTGGCATAGAACGGTTTCCTATTAGTTACCTTTCATTTTTGTTGCAAATCAGTAAAGAAGTGTCGTCTGCATGAATAGTCACCTCAATATCTAAAAAGGAATTTGCGATTTCATTTATGTACAAAAAAAATAACTGGGCCCAAAATAGATCCTTGTGGATCTATGTATGATCTATCATTTGTGTGGATATTAATATCGGTATTAGCAGATGTAATATTACGATCAAACTTGTTTGATTTTCCTCTTGAAGATAATCACCAAGTGATCCTGATAATTTTATATTCATCATTGCAAAAACTCGTATGAATCTGAATGCGAACTTAAACATATTAAAAAAACATGTAGAATCGTGTGCATTTTTCCAGATCATCCGATAAAAAATGATATTCTCTTTTCGAGGAAGCCACTTTTCCTAAATTCAATATAGCGGTACTATGACGTCATCTATGAAACTATTGTTTAACAACCTGATGAGGTGAAAAACGATAGACGAATTTCGCTCAGTACAAATTCCTTCTGGCAATGCACGATTTGTTTAGTTTTTTCTTTGGAATGCAGTTTTCAATTCAATTTTCTCGCAAATATTCGATCTAAAATAATAAGTATTATTAACTTTTTTGTTTAAAAGATGCAGCACTTTTTTCCTATTTTAGTGTCACAATCTTTCGTATCTTCTCATTCAATTGAATGAACATGATTCAAATCAAAGATGGAAAAGACCTCTGAATATTTCCATCACTTACTGGAACAACAATTTCAATCCTTTTCTCCCAATTATTGAAAATTCATTTCAGATCATTCTTTCTCTTGTAATAATGTTGAAATTCCAGAGTGTTCAAGGTAGTATATTGTTATAATAGTAACAAATTTCATGCCATTCACAATCAACAAATATCTATCAATCGTTTTTTCATGACTGACAACCTTTTTCTGCAGGAAACCAACGCCATAATTTATGCAAGCAAATTACTCAAAGTTAGTATCAACGAAGTGAAAATGTTAAATTTTTTCCGATAATTTTCAGTAAAAAACTATTATCGATAATTTGTTTGCTCAACCTATGGATTACCTCAAAAACTCGACCTTAGCAGCACATAATTTGCAAGAAATATCTTTTTAAATTATCGATCGATTATATTTCTCCATCCTCCATAAACTATACTAATTTGTGTAATTGAAACTGATAGGCATACAATTTATTGTTCTTTTCCACCTTTCATTATTCATGACTATTACATATTTTACGCATAAGTAGTACAAGATGATTTTGTAATGGGACTATTGGAATTTGTGGCGACCTATGAGTGTTTCACTTGAACTCTTCGAGAAGGCTTGGCAAAATATGTTTCTACGCCGAATGCAATGAAATCTCAAAGAAATAAGTCGGGTTATATAAGTGCGGTAACTCAATTTCACCAAAAACTAAATAGTATTTATTGTCGAAATTCTCTATTCTGATAGGGTTCCTCTCTGTCTGTCAGAGTTCCTAGTTTGGCACCTGTTAAAAGTTTTATTTTCAGGTGATTAAACAATAAGATTTGCATGTATTGGTTATCAGTCATATTAGAAAACACGTTCTCCAACGTGTATCTAGTGTACTTCAAAGACTCCAGGAAATCGGTTGGAGGGAACGATGACAATTCTTACGAAACTGCAGCTGCATGAACAGGTGTTTGAGAATGGTGAATAAGTAGGAAACATTCTTGTTCTCGTTCATCATTAAAACCTCGTTCTTGAAATTCTTCGTCATGAACAACTCTTGTGAAATGCTATTCATGTAGCGTCTCCTAAATTATGTAATCCAATTTTCTTCCCAAGTTTTTCAGGACAACTCTCTACTGATTCGTAAGGAAGAACATGTATCACAGAATCTTCACAAGAACTATTTCCCAAGCTGCAATAGATCCTTCCAAGTGATGAAGGGTTTCGTAAAGGGATAGATTCTTTCTTCATTCTTACTCCATGAAGCTCTTTCAATGAAAGAGAACCAAAACCACGAGGACTGCAGCTTATATTTGGGGGGTAAGAGTGACCTATATCCATTGACCGCACTAAAAAAGAAGAAGGTGGATCAATCACTTGCGAATTAACCTTGATAGGACACTAAGCAATTAACATATAGCTCGACTTGTTTTGAAGAGATTTTAGTTCCATACTGGAATACGGGCAATGCACGATCTCATCAAAATTATGTGAGGAATAGTTCCAATGACTAAAACAGCATTACCACGTTGGATAGCAACACTAATTCTTTCTATATAATTTATTCGTCAGTTTCATTCGACTAGCGTCCCAATAATTATATACCTAATAATGTCGTGTAACATTGGTCACTGGAAGAAAATAAAAAAAAAGTAGTTCGTTTAGACGAAGACCCACGTAATGTATAGTTCGTTTTTTCTTGCTAAAACCAAGAAAAGGTTATGTAATGATTAAAATTCATTCGGTTTAAGTGAAGCACCATGTATATATACCCTCAAATCACTAGCTCAATACTCCTTCGAAATGCAGCCTTTATAAGCGATGGAAGAAGTTTCTTAGCCACAACATCCCGATACATGATATTTATCCAAACTATACGTGAATTTTACTGGGGTTTCTCCCCAACACCGCGTGTCTACGTGTTAAAATAACGGTTTGGTGTTGGGAAAAAACTCCAGGGATATTAATTACTACACCAAAGGATCCCAACAGTGCATCTAAAGTACAAACTGAACGTGAGAAATCCTATCTTCATATAACTTTTTAGGAATCTGTAGCTCTAAGAGTACTCCAACTCTGTCGCAAAACCATCATCACTCCTGTAACAGTTTCCTAACAGTTTCAGAGGTAACATAGTAGCTGAAATGAGTTGAAATGCTTGCTATTATAGAGTGATGTCATTTCACCAAACTCAAACACCTGTTCATGCAGCATCAGTTTCGTAAGAATGTATCATTTTAATTTCATGATTTGTGTAATGGAAATTAAAATTTCCTTTATTCAAAATGATAGCAATTCAGAATACTGACATTAGATGAATTGAAAATATGAAATACAGCTGAAAAGTACATAGATATTGTAAGATTACATTATTTAGAACAAACTGAGTTGAGTTCGCGACTTGGAAATTAATCCGTCGACACAGTGAATTTTTGTATTATTAATAATTTTTTTCAAAAAACGTTAATAAATGAGTGGCGCGCCCAAATTTTGCTGATAATAGGCTATATTGTATTTGTCAATAAAATGTCATTCGCAGTAAAAATATCAATTTTTGAAGCCCAAACAATTTCTTTAGCAGTTTTATCAGTACAAAAGTGAAATTATTAAATTTGATCCAACCTTTCTATTTATTGGTTTTCAGTTGGTGACATTTATAATAATAATAATAATATAATAGTAATATTTTGTCGGGTATCTTGCGGAACCCGAAAACATAGTGAGATGCATTGAACAACTGATACCACTTTGGCGAACTCGCTTCACCATAACATCTGGTCAAGCAAGAGTCCAAACAGGGTGGGTCACTTTCAGAACGGGTGTATTTCAGGGTGATTCCCTCAGTCCCCTTCTCATTTGCATCTCACTATTGCCATTATCCGTTGCGCTCAGAAATACTCGGGGGTATAACTGAGGCACCCCCGGAAACCGAAGGCACAAGGTCACCCATCTGTTTTATATGGATGATCTTAAACTTTATGCCTCTGGAGAGAAGGATCTCCATCAGTCCTTGAGGGTGGTGGAAGAGTACACGCATGTTATCGGTGTGAAATTCGGGATAGACAAATGTGAAACTGTCTATCTCAAAAAAGGATGATGCGGGGACTACGGAGAGGATGTCCAGCTCGTAGATGGAAGCATCCTACACCATCTGGATGCCGGAGAGACGTATACTTACCTCGGGGTGGAACAACGCCACTCACAAGAGGTAACAGCAGTGAAAAACTCTTTCCGCGGCAAGTATCAGCACAAACTTCGACAGGTCTGATCTTCGGAACTGTCGGGGAAGAACAAAGTTGCTGCAACAAATATGCTTGCCGTTCCAATCTTACTCTACTTGTTTGGAGTAGTGAAGTGGACTCGGGAGGAGCTGTATCAACTCGACGTAAAGTCCCGAAAAATGATGCATCTCTATAGAAGTTTGCATCCCAAATCGTCCGTTCCACGATTGTACTTCCCCCAACAACAGGGAGGCCGTGGACTTTTGAGTTCGGAGTGTCTGCATGACAAAATGGTACTGGATACAGCCTGTAAAGTCGTCAGGAGTTCGGATCCCCTTCTCTGCATGGTCCGTTATCATGAGAGAGCAGAAATTGGGGCATTTCTCTTCAGGGCAGCTGCCCAAGCAGCTGATGAACTCGGTATAGTTTTCGACACTGAACGAGGTAACCAGAACTCAGTCACCGAGTTGGAACCCCTTCAGCAGAAAGCTCATATAAAAGCCGCAGAGATCACCTTACTTCTGCGGAGACACAAGGATAAGCCAATGCATGGGGTCTTCTTCAATAACATTGGAGACCTTGGCTTATCAAAGCGCCTGACGTTCGCTTTATTCAGGTCGAGTGGGCTGAAGTCGGAAACTGAAGGGTTCATCATGGCTTGCCAGAATGGTGTCTTCAACACCTTAGTCTACCGCAGTCGCGTGATCGCCCTGACACAAGGTGCAGGGCCAGCCGCGAGGCGCCCGAGACCCTAATGCACTTGCTATCAGCATGTCCAGCATATGCGGTCTCGGCCTATATCCATCGACATAACGCGGCCCTAAGAGTGCTATATTACCATCTACGGCACGCGTACGGTATTGACAAGACACTGGTATTGCCCTACGCTCCGGGGGATATTTAATCCGTTGTGGGGAACGAGAAGTACCGAATTTATTAGAACTATTCGTTTCCCACCCTCAGGCTCATACAAACTAATAAGTCTGATGTAGTCCTTCTTGACCACCAGAACAAAACGATATTTATCGTGTAGTTTTCTGCTCCTGGCGAAATGAATATCGTCAGAAAAGAGGAGGAGAAACAGATGAAATATCGAGATTTTCTCTTCGAACTCCGCAGACTCTATCCAGATCACTCTGTCAAGATAGTTGTTCTGATCATCGGAGTCCTTGGTGGAATGATGTCCTCTCTACTCTCGAATCCTAAAATCATACCGGCTTGCTGCACTAAGGCAGAAATCTTAGCCGCACAGATGCAGAAGGCTGTCATTCTTGGCTCACTTCGCTTGCTCAGGGCACATGATTCTTGGACCCAGTGATCACTTACCCCACGGTGTGGGGAGTGGTCATTGGTTGATTATGCTGGCGCGCCCTCCCGAATGTATCGGGGCTTCGGGGGCCGGGGCCTGACCAGCGCACACTACGGTGAAAAATAATAAATAATTATAATAAATGAATTTATCGACAGCAGAAATAACATACTTCAATATGGACAACAAAAAAATAAAAATTTGTCAATAGGATACAAGATTGAACAGAGTTCATTCATTTCATTTCATTCATTCATTTCATTCTAATAAACAGGGATGATGAGGCGGATATCGATACAAACATAAGAACACTAAAATTATTTTAGCTATGGCCTTCAAGAGCCAATGTGTCGTAGAAGATAATCAAGTATTATTAATTTTTCAGAAGATGTTCTTTCAGGCAGTAACTGTGTCCAATACAAAATTACTTCTTGCTCCTTTGAGAAAAAACACTTTTTTATTTCATCGTTATCGTTTCAGGGTGCACTATATTTCATAACGCTTACTTGAAACTGCTAAAGAACTCTTATAAAATTGTCTTCCAATTGAGTATCTTTACCTAACTACTGCTCAAGACTGTGAGAAATTTTTTTATAATAACTGCTGAAATGTTTATGAAACTGTTTTGTCGTGATTGTGAAAAGCCTTACAAATTATTAGTAAAACTAATGTTTTTAAAACAGTGCCAATTTCCTACTTATATCTGAAAACATTTCTGGAAGAAATACAGTTTTATAATTCATTTATCCGAAACATTTTCCCAACTATTATAAAATATGAAATAGCTAGTTGGGTAGGAACATAAAATGCAAACCGCGTATTTCTCCCTATGTTAATTCAACCGAAACACTTATCATGCCGTAGCAGGCAATTATCCATCACCCAACATATTGAATGTTCATTTAAAATCATTTCTAACTAGTTCATTACAGTGCCAGTTTATCAAGATGAAAGATACCTACTGTAGAAACAAACAAATTTTACTTATTCAGTACAAACATTGGTTTTCCTTAATGTTCGAAAAGATATTATCACATTCATGACGCGGAAATGGTCCTCGTAGATCCCATCATTTGTGTACAGCAACCCATTACTGTAAGAAACTTGATTTACTATGTTCCTAATAGCCTCAGGCAATAAAAATAGTGTTAAGGTAATGGACTGCTTCGGCATACACTGGAGATAAATTACCTAGACAACATTGTTCTCAAGAGTTTCGATCATATTAGATAGAGTTAATTGTGAATAGTAACATTCTAAAGACCGGCAGCCTCACTTTTTTTGTATTTCCTGGAAACAAGTTCACGAACAAATATTATTATTGAATCTTGACACTACCTTGCAGACTCGAATTATCCTTTGAATTCTTTCAACTTGCTGATTGGTGTGATTGTAAAATTTTTGTTCAAATTAGTATGTCGAAGAATCGTCCAATTTTAGTAGAATCTTATTGGAAGATAGTTGAAGAGAAGAAGTCTCTGAATACGAAAATATAACCATCACTGTATTCATGAAAACTTTCAAACCGATCACAACAAAGTAACTTTTTTAAACTCCTAGATTTCAGCAAAGCAATCGAGCATAAAACACTTTGTAATGACCTAATCTACGAGTATTTTGGACACAATCAAACAGTTTACCTGGATGGTTTATCTTGCCTGTAATATTCAGAAAGACCCAATTGTCCCTACTTGGGCCATCACGAGGATAAAAATTGCAGTTGCACTGGGCAATATGAGATTGCTCAAGTTGTATCGCTCCAGTGGAAACAACACCTAATGTAAGTAACCACTATCGACATGGGTGGAAAAAAATGTGGTACCCGAAAAACCGCAAGGTCCAAGAGATTGGTTGGGAATTAGTCAGTCAACTAGAGAGAGGTAGGCGAGAGCATTGTTATTTATTTAGCGACTGGCTTGTTTAAACATCACAGGAGCCATGAGAACAACACCAACCGCGGCAATGGAATTAATTACGGGTCTGATCCCTCTGGACTTGTACGTTAAAGAGGTTGCGTTAATGGCCGTGGTACGATTGCGCACAGCTGGTGTGAACCTCGAAGAAGGAATGGGTCACTTGAGGCTGGGCCTATGGCGGGAAGCGCTTACTGCGCAACCTCTGCTGCAGGCAACAAGTGATGCAGTTGAACCCAGGTGTGTGTTTGATAAACCCTACAAAGTACAAGCTGAGCAGAACACAGAGTCAGATGGTACAAATGCAATACGCATATATACAGACGACTCAAAAACCAAAGAAGGCTCAGGATGTGGAGTGTACTCCAGATCACTAAGCCTAAGAATTAAGTGGGGAATGGGAAGAAATACTAGTGTGGTCCAAATAAAACTGGCTGGTATCTCAATCGCCACAAAAGAAATAACCAACAAAGGAATTACTGGCAAAAACATAACAATCTGCACTGACAGCAGACAAGCCCTATTTGCCTTGAACAGACAACGTATAACCTAAGGGCTTATACTAGAGCGTCACCAAGATCTAGCCAAAGCCTCGGTGGATCATAACATTATCCTGAAGTGGGTTAAAGGGCACGACAGGAGTGAAGGTAATCGCATTGCCGACTCTTTAGCCGAAGAAGCGGCTGGACTAAGAACCGTAGGACCCAGTGGCACCTACGGCCTGATGACTTTGACAATTGCGGAACTAGTCAAAAGTTACACCCATGCTCAATCCTTAAAAAGATAGGACGGAATCAAAGGATGCAATATTGCCAGGATCACCTTGGGCGACCCTGGACAGTTGGCGCCAAAGAAATATCTTGCGATGACCTAACAGTAGGATTTCCGACTGGCCACTGTCAACTAAGGAAACACCTCCACAATATGAGACTAGTGGACACACACCTATGCAGGATGTGTGAACAGGAAGATGAAACTGTCAGGCGTGTCCTATGCAAGTGACCGGAGTTATCGTCAATAAGAAAGTGTGTGTTCGGCGAGTCTTGGCCTACACCTGCCGATATGAAGGAGATGTCTACCAGTGACCTGTCCAACTTCCTGGAACTCCTCGGGAGGATGTACAATGGGTCACATGTGAACTAAGTGATGTAAGCTTACACTCACCCTCCCTACTCTTCAGATACAGATAGTTGTTTATACCCAGATCGAAAATGGGGCGATAGTTTATTCGTTAAGTTCAATTGTGAAATAATTCATCTTTGGGTTAAATATAATACGATTATTATATCTGATTTTCTTATACTAATTGAGGAAATTGAGTATCATTTTCACTCTACTCATGATCAGACGAAAGACATCAAACTAACAATGCGCTCACTTCGTGAATTCAATTTCTGTTAATCGGTTTCTCAATAAGTAAACGTGAACTGCAGTTGCATACGGAAATATCATAACAAATATGTAGCTCAACTACTAATTATTATTTATTATTACATATCGCAACATAAGGACGTGTCCTTGACCATAATAAAACGTTTCATTGACTTCAGAAATATTGTTTTGTAGTTTCTCACGAGCGGACTGAATTGGATCGCAAAGAAATGTGTATTATCGTTCAAGAGTCCAAACGTTAAATTAAATCTGTCTTCTTCAAAATTCGAAAGTATTTCAGCATTCCATCGAAATCAGCAGTTGAAAACATGCAATATGAACAGTTGAAATATTTAATTTAGTGTATTTGTATTTGAATCGCTGTAGAATTACCTATATTCGAAAAATAATTCTCGTGATGTTTATTCCACACGGACGCCTTCCTCCAAAGAAAAGGGATCTCAACAAGTGCAGTTCGAGGTGTATTGAGTCCAACTTCAAAGCGATGGGCAACTATACCAAAACGTACTCCTAGCATACAAGCGTGCCTAGTTATTCTGATACTTTCCTTGAAAATGCCTTCACAAGAGCGACAGGTCCCCAACCTTCCAGAACATCAAGATGCTTGTGATGTTTTGGTAGTCAATCAGGATGTTTTTGAATAGAATTCTGTAATACTTCAAAAGACCACCTTTGAAGCTTGAGCTTCGTAAAGCTTGACGGAGTGTTTGACTCTCTAGTTAGCAAATTAGTTCCAATAACGTAATTATGCTAAAACACATAAGTATCCAATGCAATCCCCAAGAAATCAATCGATGCAGCCAGTGGAAATGCTTGCCCTGGCCTAATCATGTCTGGTGTTTTCACAACTTCCTTTTCAGTGAAAACTGGATGACATCAACCTCATCATCATCAACCTGATGAACCTCAAATGACATTTGCATCTCCAAGACATGAGTTTCTTCAAATCCTCGATCATTTTCATCCTATAATGATCGTAAAGCAACTGGTCACTAGTAATTTGACAGGTTTTTATTGATCTTTTTTGCGCTCTAGCTGTCTACAAATTATGAAATTATAAGACAACAACAAAAATTAATTGGTGGAAAAACCTGCAGCACCACATCATCTGAAGATCTTGACCTGCCAATAGCCTCTCTCTCGTAAAACAAAATGTAAGGTGTCTCCAGAGGCTCCACTAAATTCACGGCATCGCCAGAACACTTAGTGACACGACTATCATCAACCTTAAACCAGTCTGTTTTGTCTTTGACCAAGGCGTAATAATGACCAGATTCAATGCCAGAACCACAGTGAACAATGACTGCATGATTATAATAGTGGTCTGCTAGATTTCAGTGTTCATCTATTTCTTACCTTCGTAAGAGTTTGGTGCTTCTGTCAGAGGTTGAGTCATGTTTGAAGATCATCAGTGTTATTATTAGATTGACTGGTGCCTCAGCTATACTTGTTTTCTCATAAAAGTCATTTAGTTTGGCGCATGTTTGGCAATACAGTCGATCATCACCTGTTAAAAGTTCCATTTTCAGATGATTCAACAATAAGCTTTGCACGGACTGGTTATTAGTCATATTAGTTTGGGATGATTCTGCAACGTTACATGGCAAGTTCAAGCAGAATGTTCACATCTGTATCAGCCAGCTTTTCAATAAAGCACAATAAGCATAAAATATTATTTCATACAACATTCAAATCATCAACGATACATTATCCAACGTCGGTTTATTTTGACATAATGTTAATTTCTACATTTAATGATGCATTAAATAACTAATGAATTGACGGCCTGAAGCGAGCGTTTAATCCAAATCAGAGCACGCGATAAACTAATTCGATATTAAAATGTAATAACGACAAATTACGCTTTTACTACTTACAATTCTACGAAATAAATGAGCTTCTACAAACCGTGTGGCAATTAAAAGCGTTTGATTATTCTCGTTATTTAATTATTTCGCCGATAAATGCCTTCATAGCAAAGACTTAGGTATATTTCTTCCAATTTATTTGTTTCCCATATACTATTAGCATAACTCGTAGTTTCTCTCCACCTATTAGAAAAACTTTCACATTAGCTAAAATCTCATTCATTTAAATTTTTTCAAGACAAAACACAAGCACTACAGAAAAATCTTTGAGACGCTCTACGAGCAGGGCCTGTCCGAAAGTAGTGATTCATGTTGGATTTCAATCGCTGCATTCTGAATGAATTCATTTGGAAAAATGTTCTCCGAAAGTTTATTCCACTTTAACACAGTTCTCCAAATGAAATAGTTCTTAAACAGTGAAGTTCTATGTGTACTGAGTTGAACCTCGAAACGATGAGCAGCCACAGTCCAAGTGCCAAGTCACTTGAACACCTTCCGTAAAGGTATCCATGAAAGAGAAACAAATCTCCAACCTTTCTTCAATGTCTCAGACTATCGAGGTTTCAAGTGATGTTCGTGTCTCCAAACAGGCAGATGGCTCTTTTCTGTATGGAATCCAGCAACTTCATGGTATGCTCAGGGGCAGAGCTCCATACATGAGAACAAGGTCTGATCTGAGCTTTATAAAACATGAAAAGTTGTTGAGGTTGTACAGTTTTCTGGTTCGAAACAGTGTTCCAAGCTTTCGAGAAGCAGCCTTTGCAATTTCAGCGACATGATAGTGGCAAGACATTTTAACCCCCAACAAACTTATCAAAGCAGGAAGCGGAATTGTCTGTTTTGTAATTATTACATCCGATTCGGAGACCTTTATCTGTTTGGAGAAAATCGATGCCTGGGTTTTTGTGGCATCAAATCGAACCTGGTTACTTCCACCCCAATTCTCATACAAGGATGTACTTTTCATTTCTCGATTATTAAATCTGATCTTTGTCTGATTTATTAGTCCATACAGAATTGAATATTATTATATCCATCAATAAAGAATTAATTTCACTTAAGGATATGTAATTGCGATGAAATATGAAAACAGTCGTATCAGTCGTTAGTTGAAAATTACCTCTTGAACAACTATTATCTGCTAATGACATTACAATAAGTTAATGAATATGAGCAAATGAAGATTTGTTTCGAAAATGTATACAAGGGCGGGAGAACAAGATACCAATCAATTTACAGAAAAAGTCATGCTCATATGTATACTGGATGTGTCACTTGTTAAATGATTTGAACAAAGGAGTAGATCTTAAGATACAACTCATTTTTCTATAACATTCAGGCACTAAGTATTCAATGTGCTCAGAAAAACTGAACACACCAGTAAAAATGATCCCGAGATCTTTCATCTCATTGATTCTCTGTAAATTGGTGTGATTAATGAAATAGTCCTTGATAGTAGGTGACTTCTTTCGTGTAAAACTCATTATTTTGTATTTAGCTTCGTTGAGAGATAGGTCAGATACTGAAAAGTAAGTAGATAGATTATTAAGATCATCTTGAAGCATATCAGAATCTTTTTCGCTTTCAACTCATCTAAACAGCTTGAGATCATCAGCATATTAGAGAAGTTGAGAATGCCCGATATACCGAGTAATGTCATTAACAAAAACACGAAAGGGAGAGGTCCCAAAACCGAGCCCTGCGGAACTCCCGAAGTAGCGGTGAATTTGAAGGAAAATACGTTGTTAAACTGTACGTACACAATAGTTGTACACAATAATGAAAGAAACAATTGAAATCTCTGGAGTATTATGAATCCAAAATAAACACTTCTTTTAAACACCAGAACTGCAATACGACTTTCTACGCGCGTTTCACCAACTGAGTTGGCATCTTCAGGAAATGAAGAAAAGTAATTCTTTATATACATAGAATTTCGTGAAATTCCCCTTAACTTCAACAGAGTGATGAAAAGGTTAAGAAAGAGATGATTCGAACAGGACTTTGGCACTGTTCATAGTTCGTATGCCACACTTCGCTATTTCCAGTCTTTCGGGAGCATCTGAAAATCTGAAGTCGCGTATCGATCTCAACAATTATTTCAGACGACAATTTTCATTCTAGTCTATGACCTATATCCAAGCCGTGTAGATCTTTCGGTCTCCAAATAAGAAAATGTGGCACGTGTTCTTTGAAACGAGTTTCAATAGCTTGCTCAGTCGGGCCAATATATTTCGGTCACTGTCCTTACATTTTATTCCATATAAACCCTAATTTCACAATAAGACCATCATCATTTCATGAGATGTTTTATAATTTCACTTCTAGAACATTGATGAAAGATCAATTAACTCACATTGTTCAAGTAACTTTTTATTGTCGAATAATTTAATAATTTCAATATGCACTATCACCACCATTCAAGAAAGTAATTGGTAAGCATTTCTCGTAAAATCACTATCGTATTAATGTATTACCAAATACAGATTCTAATATCAATGACATAATCATGTTGATTGTAAATCTTTCACATTCAATGAGAAGGTTTATTAAATATTATTGTCGGCGTTCATTAAATCAACAATCTAGAGTATCGTGTTTACTCTCAATACCAGAAGCATTAGGTGAGGTGATGAATTGCGAAAAATATGATCAAAGAATTATGCCATAGCATCGATATCTCAGCGATGAAAAAATCAACATGGAATAGTGGGCTGTTCCGAGGTGGAGTACTGCTAATTAATTTTTTTGCAGTACAGAGCACGTTAAACATACATTAACTTATTAGGCAGCATATGAGAGCTTTCTCTGATAGTTGCATAATAATATCTGGCTAATGATTCAGTGAATGCTTATCTGAAATAAATGCTTCAGAAGTAATGGAACTAATTGATCTTTGGTCGTATATGATCCTAGTGACACTCAATTTAGCTCGTAAAATATAAACGGAACTGAAATCAGGAAATGAAATGTGAATTGTCGAAAAAAAAAATCTCTCCGGAATTATGAATTAACTATTCTTGTTGGTATTCGGTCATTTACAACTACCACAAACGTTCAGCAAATTGAAGTATAGATACCGAATAATTGGCGAATTCGCAAGTATTACAACCAATAAAAAGACATTAATATAATTAATTCATTATTAATAATAATAATAATTTCTTTATTCTCACAAATGTTTGCTCATCAACAATGTGATAATGCAAATAAAAATGAAAAAGAGTCAATAAATTCAAGTAGAGAAATGATATAAGAAAATGTATATACGTATGAAAGGACTTAGAATGATTAGATATATGTGCGGATGTGTATAGGACATTCACGTCACAAACAATTATTACAAATAATATGAAGTATAAATATAAAATATATTTAAGTTACTAATTCTAATAAAAAAAAGTGTATACTGAATAAATCGTACACTTCACATGGAAATAAAGTTGCGGCTGAAACTCCTCAACAGTGTAGCAATTTTTTGACAATAAGAGTTGCTTATTTTTTCTCTTGAAAATATGTACATTTTTTGAAACCTTAATGTCGTCGGGAAGTTTGTTATACAGTTTGCATCCCTAATATTCAAAACTTTTTTGGTAGAGAGCAATTCGATGTTTCGTGTTAAATGGGTACGTGAGGGTCTGTTAGTAGCCAATTTGATTTTATTGCGGTATACGTATGTTCATGCCTCAAGTATGTTTATTCCTGTAACTGTTAATATTTTCAACTTCTGAAACGCTCCCCTACAGGACTCCCTAAATCCTAACTTAACAATGATACTTACTGCATACTTTTGTATCATGAACACTGGATCCACAGAGGAACTTGTGTCCCAGTTCAGTATGCTATACCTGAGGTGTGAATTAAAATTCGCATAATAAAGGGTAAGTAGAATCCCTTGACTGCAGTGGGTGGAGTGACAGGAATTTCTGAGCTTTTTAAATAAATTATCTACTTGTGGCTTCCATTGCAAGTTGTTATCCAAGGTAACTCCTAACAATTCAGTTGTTGTTGTTGTTGTGGGCCCCAATTGTAATTCGGTATTCTGGTATAGACTCACCTCATGGTGTTGTCGTCGAACCATAAATTGTAACATACTAGTTTTGGTTTTATTCATTATCAAGTTTTTTTTTCACAACAAGTGATAACTCTACTGAAAATGCTTTCAGCTATATTCATAACAGTGTTTAGGTCATCTTCAATGTGTCGTCAACGTAACATATACAGTGAGTGGCAGAATTTCCATTTAGATACACTAATAGATCATTTGCAAATACTAAATACAGAAAAGGTGCCAATAAGGATCCCTGAGGCACACCATCAGCAATATGTTTTTTCATTTTTCAGAAATTCCCAATTTTCACTATTTGTCTCCTATTTTTGAAATAAGAGATCAATAAATTGAGTGGCACTCGTCTAACCCCATATCCCCAGAGTTTTTCCAGCAAGAGGCTGTGATTAACGCAATCAAACGCAAGTGAACGATCAATGAACAATCCTAGCACATATTTTTTTGTCCAAGGCCGTTATTATGCGACTATAAAAGTCGCAAAGAGCTGTATCAGTGCCTCTGTTACTCGTGAAACCATATTGTGATGGTGATAATAATTTCATCGCAGTAAAATAACCATTCAACTGCTCTTTCAGATTCATTTCACATAGTTTAGAAATGCTAGAATCAATACTAATTGCTCTGTAGTTATATATTTTTCGAAATGATAAATTGATTTGATTATGCAAAGCTTTGTTAATATCTTCAAGAAGGATCACCATTATCAACTTCATAAATTCATGCAATCACATGAATCGAATGTTCAAAATTTTGATTTTTATTCTCTAGATATTTCATTTGCAGAATGGCGTCTCAATATCAAAAGCTATCATTATCATTTTTAAGAAAGAATGGTTTTCACTTCTTACTTTTCCATCTTCAAACAGAAAATATGGGAGTCTTTCAAAGCAATACATTTTGAAATGAACTGTTTAGAAAGATCTGTATCTAGATCAAGCAAACAAGAAACATTCAGGTAAAACTAAGGTACTTTAAATTGTAAAATTAGGTATATTAAGCATTGAATATGTAAAGTATAGTTAGTAAAGCCACGCCTGAAGAAGTCATTGCATGGCGAAACACGTGTTGCTTTTTTGAAAAATGGTTTCGTGAAAATCTCACAAAGTATTTTTCGAATACGATAGATACCTCTTTCAATTATTATCGTCTGTTTCTGGAGTTTTATCCCAATACCAAACCGACACATGTTAATCTTCCTCCTGAAGATGATGGTGATTTAAAGGTGTTAAAATTACGGATCGGTGTCGGGAAAAAACACCCGTAATATTCATTACTACTCCAAAGGTTTCAAACAGTGCATCATAAGTATCGCCTGTTTCATTTATGACAAGAAATGATACTCGATTACGTTGCAAACATAGAATAACAGAATTTTCTCTCGTAGATACTGGATATCTAATTTCCTCGGTTAGGTTTTATTCTAACTATAAGCGTAAACTTGGATAGGTTTTATCACAGATTGAGTGAGGTAAATAAATATTTTCATAATTACATTTTAACATTACATTTTTACATTACATCATAAAATGTAATTTATGTTCTTCTATCGAAAATTTGATAGGAAAATGTGGGATTTGGAAGTATGACCATGGAATTTTCTATTACCTATTTCAAAAGATAAACTGTTTATTGTTTTCCAAGATGATATTCATCCTGCACTTGATGCATGTTAACTTTATATTACTTTTGTATTTTTTCCTATGACAATGGATTTACTAACAATTTCTGAGTGGAAATTGATAAATCCTCTTTTTGAATCAGTCCCGAATTTTTTTCCTGATAAATCATCTTCTGGGCCACAAGATTTAATGATCACTTTTTCAATGCATTAGAGATAATTATCATTCAAAATATTTCACCAATCCCATTCATAATTTCATCTAGAATTCATCTTAGACAGAAATAATTTTGTTGTGCGTTTAGCCCCCCTTTCCCAGCCTATTTTGTCAATATTCAAAATTAATAAGATAAGTTACCAGAAAATCTACACGAATATACGAATTCATACGAACAATATGAAAAAAGAGAGTGTGTGTTTATATATGTCTACTTATGTACACATACTCGATCATACTTTATTTTGTTTTAATTTTTTCTCGCTGTGATTGATTTGTTCATTCGTTTGAGTTTGTTTATTCATGTATTACAAATATTCATCAAAATTTATTTTATTCTATTGTCCGTTGTACTGTATATAGACTGGCGGCTCCCTAGTGAAAAATGAAGTGTTTTTATAAAAGAAAAAGTGAATGAAAAATCTTAGAGTGGTAGTACTGCCTCAAACATGACAGCTGCACCCCCGGACGAAGCTTCTGTTCACTATGGACAGAAGGAGTCTGGCTAAATGCGATCGATTGACAAGCAACGGCCATATAAATTTAAGAAGAAGAGTAAACTAATTTCAGGTGGTCGGTTTTTCGACCCGCGTATTGTAGAAATCTACTCTCATAATTTTCCCTGACGCGTTAAAAGAAGAATCACTTCAAAACTCCTGGAAAACACTCTCCAGTGCACTATAAATGGTTCTTAAAAAATTGGTGTTCGATAAAAAATTGTTATGCTGAAATGTCATTCATTTCTGACCGTGTACCTGCCTAAATTCATATCATGTTATGATTCGTTTTTGAAAACGCTCGTAGTAATCATTGACAAAAATGAGCTAGTTACAATTTCCCCACCCCGCTCAACTCATCAAAGTCTAGTAAAGACTTTTGAAGGTTTCAGTAATGATGATTGAATAAATACGTCTGTTAATATTTCGAAACAATGTTTATGAATAAAACAACGATAAAAATAAATACAACAATAAAAACTAAATTGAATATTAATTCAGGAGAGGATCTATGAATATTCAGATCTTCACTTTCAAATGTGCTAACTGATTCGAAACATCCCTGAATATTCGTTCCTTGAATTCTATTCAGTCTTGCCAAGTAGTCTCAAATCATTATCAATTCATAGGCACTCATTAATTAGTTTTTACGCATCTTGATTGACGCACAAAGTTAAACTTCACGTTTCGACTTCGACGGCCTTCATTTCTCTCTAGTACATATCTCAAAAAACATAATCACAATAATTAATAGATGAAAGTCAGCTCATTAGTATGAAATTATGTTTCGTGCCGTAAATCATCCAATCATGTTAATAATAGATGCGGAACATACAGATGGAATCACTTTTATTTTTTCAACTTGTTTTTATGGCATCATAAAGGCCAAATCAATAAAAATAGGAGAAGGAAAATAACGTAATAAGGAAGCAGTCGATGCATTAATAATGAGAAGAAGTTTACGATCGCCAACATTTTGTAGTTTACTGGTTTTTGCTGATACGATCTATAATAATGAATTTATTAAACAGAGAGGCTTTCGGAAATTTTAGGCTTCACATTCAGACAGTTCGGACTTAAATTTTTTAATATGACTCAAAATCTATGAAAGAACAAATAGAATTGAGATAAAAAGCTAAAATATCAATTATATTAAGCAATAAAACGTGAAATGTAAATACATTAAAACTAATAAAATAAACAAGATACAAAATACAAATTACCACGGAGTAAAAAATAGAAAAATAAAAATAAACAAGCAAAAATTCAAAATAAATAAAAAAATTAAAAAAGGATCACAAACCAAGCTACTTCACGACGTTTCGATTGTCAGTATCAACAATTGTCTTCGAGTGATGATTTTTTTAGGACAAATCACAAGCACTACAGGAAAATCGTTAAGGCGCTGTAAGAGCAGTGCCTGTGCGAAAGTAGCGATTCACGTTGGATTTGAATCGTTTTCAGGAAGTTTATTTCAAATGAACGCATTACTCCAAATGGAAGATTTCTTGAACAGTGAAGTTTGAAGTGTACTGAGTTGTACCTCAAAACGATGAGCAGACATATTGTTGTCCGTTTTAATCCCCAACAAACTCATCGAAGCAGAAACCGAAATTGTGTGTTCTAACCTGGTTAGAGAAAGGTTGCCTAAATCGTACCTCTTTTTACATTTTATTTTTTTTACACCTTATAGGGAGAACCTGTGCAAAAGTACCGTAACCCTAAGAAGTATTGGTTATTTAGACAGGTAAATCTAAATTTTAGTATCTGATATGGTGATATTAGACTAAGGTGAATCACTTTTTGTAAAGTGAAGCAATCGGTACGATTTAGGAAACCAGTTGCCCAAATCGTACCTCCAACTTTCTGAATCGTACCACCTTGGATAAAGTTGAAAATGAAGTGAATGAAACAATGAAATGGCAAGAATGGTTGAAGAAACTTTTATTCAATGCAGTATTTTCTTATACTTTTTAGATACAAAGTGTTTCTCTTGGTCTGTGTTTTATTAAGAACTAGATACAATTTGAGCAAACAAATTTCTTGATGTTTGCCTTTGAGCCGACACAACTTTCGTGAACCCATTTATTACAAAACATGCACTGCACCATGTCCTTGATTGACTTTTCCTCACAAACCGAGCAAAACCAATCTTCAGGTTCGATTTCAATGATGATGTCACTCTGGGCAGAAGTTCGAGCTTGGTTTAAGATTACTACATTTGGATCTGTTTTTAAAACGACAGCCTTCTTTTGTTTTTTCTTATATGTGTCTCGGTCACTTTCATCTCTTCGGATAAAGGCTGTATTTTCATCTGGAGCTCTTTGACCTTCTCTTTAGCCAATTTCAGTTCGTGACATACTTCAATTTCATTTTTGTAGGGGCTACTGGTTAATATAACTGCTTTTTGCACTTTTGAATTAGATCTGAGTTTAGATCCATTTCTCTTTCTGGGTGGTTTTGGAAGTGGAGACATTTCTTCGATCGAAGCATTCAGTTTTGAAGTTAAACTTGTTGGTTTGTTAGGTGAGGTTACTTCAATATCAAGAGTCTGATTTTCACCCAAACAAGTATTCTCTTGATCTAAACATTCACTGTCTTCTCGATTCTGATCTAAAGTTTTGTTGAGATATTCTGCTGGCAAAAAGTCTGACTCTTTAAAGATGGAGGAGTCAACGGGCTACACACCACTACATTTGAATCCGTTACACGAATTCTCAATCGTCGCAGCCTTACCATATGCTTCAGTTACTAATTGTGAAATCTGATATTGAGTGACTCTCAAGCAAGGATTTGTTCGCAGCCATTTTTCTACCGCTTGAACAAAGTAAGTTTTGAAAGGCTTGAAAAATGACCTGTCTAATGGCTGCAGTCGGTGCGTTGTGTGTCCTGGTAATTGCAGCATAATTACTCCAGCATCTCGAGCGATTACCAATGCTTCTAAGTTCTTAGAATGAGTAGAATGGCCATCAAGAAGGAGAAGAGTTTTTCTTTCTTTGTTTGGCTTTACAATATCAATGAAGTGACGAAGCCACTTTACGAACAGATCTGAATTTATCCATCCGCTCTCTGACACATCAACTAAACTTCCAGGTGGAACTCCAACCATCAATTCATTACACATCCTCATTCTTTTGAAAATGATCAGGGCTGGAATATACATGCCTGCTGCACTTGAACACCACCCAACAGTTGTATTGACACTTCTTTCTCCACTAGATATCGACCCTACAGCACGTTTCCCCTTCTCAGCTATCGCACCTTCTGACATTTGTTTTGTACGGTGCTTACGCCTGTCTCGTCAATGTTGAAAATAGTAGTTGCATCAATTTTATTTTCATCAATAGTATTTTTCAAAATGTCAAATAATTCTTTGACATTGTCTTTAGAAAACCCTTGCCTTGCCAAGGATGTAGCCTGAGGCTCATCAAGGGAGATGTCCTTGTGACGTTTCATGAAGTTGTAATACCATTTTTTACCAGCGATCTGTTTCTCCTCATCAAATGCATGAGGGATACCATTTTTAATAACAATTTGAAATGCGAGTCTACGCACGTCCGTTATTGTGAGCCCCAAGAAACACGATTCTAGTTTTTTTAGATTGTCTACAAGCTGTTGCTCAACATCGGGTGGTAATGTAGGGTGACGTCCCTTAGCTTTGGTACCTTCATTGGCCTTTATATTTTTACTGTCTAAATGACGCTTGAGTGTCGGTTTTGGAATTCCGTACTGTCTACAGCACTGATTAAAACCCATATCTCCGTTCCTATTAGCAGCTAGAGCTCTTTCCATATCATCTTCATTCCACGTTCCATACTTTCGTTTTGACATTCTGAAACACAAAAATTGTGTTACAATCAAGTACGCTACTTTATTTATTTAAAAAACAAACTAATACCAGCAATATATCAGTATTCATACACACAAAAAATGACGAATATCTCTCATGATATTTATTGGACTCCAAAATCATACCGGTACAGTTTGAGAAACCATTAGAGGTACGATTAAGGCAACTGGGACTCTCCGAAAACATTACCTTATTTCTAATGTCACACACTCGTGGAAGCATAAAACGGCTGATTGAAACACTTAATATTAGTGTTAGTTTTACAAATTATTAATGAATAATATCAGTACGTACCTTGGCAGTCACTACGTTTTTACGAAAAAGTTTTCAAAACACTATCAACTAGCTCCAAAACAGGAAATCTTTCACAACAACTTAAAGAGTAACCGCACACGCCTCAAACTTTGTCTCGACACTACCATTGAGCAGTACTTGCTGGTAGCACCGCACGAACGCTGTAGATACTCTATTTCGTACTAAAATTAATGTGGTACGATTTAGGAGACGGTACGATTTTGGCAACTCTCCTCTACTCTCATAATACATAATACATTAATACGCCACTAGGCGTGTTTCGCTATACAATAGCCTCCTCAGGCATGTTCATACTGACTAGATTCTACCTAACTCATTGAAGGAAGCCCCGAAGTCCATAAGGCTTACAGCTCACACTAACTCCAAATAGCGATTGAGCATAAAGAAAACCTATCAATTAGTGAATAATATTAAAAACATAACTCTTTTTGATAACACAAAATACTGAAGAGCCTTGGGGCGAGAGTCTTAGGGCGAAACATCGATGTATACCAGTGAGGATGACAGTGTTCCATGTAAGTGCAATTTGTTACCATTCATTTAAAGTAGAACTCTTGTGAATGATATCTGATTTTCATTCCACAACGAATGTTTGAAATACAAACTGAGTAATTCAGTGTTCATATAGAAGTATTTGTTTCGAATGAATTTTTATCTTTCGTGTAATTCAATATTCATATGGAAGTAGCTGTTTCAGGAGGACTTTCTTTCAGTTTGTGTCTGAAAGTTACCTCTTTGCATGATCTACACATCCATGTATAGAGTTACTTATTTTCAAATTGATCACTTCCTTCCTTTCTTTGGAAGATTCCCTCAAACTTTTTTTGTATCAAGATGGAGTAGTAGAAAGCCGAAAACTTTCCTACAAAGTTAATATAATTTGATGTCCCAAATGTATTCCTCAGTATTCCACCAATTGAAAAACTAAAATTGTTTGAGCTTTTCTTAGACAGAAATCACGTTGATCTTGTAGTAAAATAGAATATTTTAGATCTACTCGAACTCATTAGTTGTCTATCTCTATGACTATTATAATGTTACAGATACAGATGATATCTCAGTCTGTATTACTGGTTAGGTTAGGTTAGGTTAGGTCCAATGTGAGTGGGTCTATTCAACCCTTCACCGCAACCCGCAAGGGTTTATTGTGGCTCACAACCTGAGTTTGATCAAACAAATTGCTGTCAACAACGGTTGAAAGGTAAATATTATCGACTCCCGTTTTTACATCACAAAAACAAACCATTCAATCAACCTTGTTAGTATTTGAGGGGCTCGTGAAGTATTACAAATCGTTTCCTTCTGCTTGGAAGGAGTGCCCGGGCTCCCTCAGAATGTCAAAAAAACAATAATATATCCTGGCTGCCTTACAGAAAAAAAATAATGATTCAAAACACATTTTTCTGGGTCTTCATCAATGAAATGATGCATTGAAGTTGAAATAAAAATGCAGTTCATTTCATAGTATTATCTACAGGTAAAATGGTTTCAGTCCCCCACCAAGCCATAATTCCCCCCTTCCACTAAAACCAGATTCAGTATATACCCTGCGTTATGAAAAGAACAACAAATACAGTATTGAAAAAAGTTAATTATGTTCTTGAAAACAAAAACCTAATAATTTCACATGATTTTCAAGAAATATATTAAGCATAAATAATACATTAAATATCGAAAGCAGTGAGAAATAAAATCGATACCTTCATCGAAAAAATTGAAATTTTAAATTTTCAGTGCTAAGTGAATTCCAAACAATTCATGCATGAAGTAGAAACATATATCACTGTTAACATGAGAAATGTCCTTTTAAACACGATTTCAATTTCAATAATGATGTAAATATCCCAGATATCTGCCATTTAACTACAAGAACAACATATCATTTCGTCACTTTGTACACAGCGAGTGTTCGAACGACACGTAGCAAATATTTCAAATACTAAAATTGCGAAAATGTAAAGTTAGAACCTGACATAACAATGGACATGATTAATATTGGGATTGTTGAACATAAATTAGCAGAAAATGAAGAGATCAGTTTTTTATCGACCACTTTCACCTTCCACAATCTGAAAAATATTAAAATTATAATAGAGAACTTTATATAACTGTAGAAGGGGCAAACTTATTAGTTTACCCCAATAAGTCACTGCGTGAAATTTTTTACAAAGAAAAATGTTTTATTTATCAGTAACTAGTCGTATTTAACAATATTACCTATCAAAGAAATAGCTATGAAGTAATAAAATTATCATCTTAACGTTTCGGAGGCCGAAATCTACCTCCGTCTTCAGAAATGAACAAAAAATTCAAATATATATGCCGTTATTTCTTTGCTGATTATTTATTTTCAACTTCTTTGACTTCTGCCGAAGAAGTTGATGAATGATAGATGTCGAAAGAGTTTTACAACTTTCAAAGAAGTTGTGAAATGAATAATCAGCAAAAGAATAACTGCATATGTATATATTTGAATTTTTTGACATTTCTGAAGACGGAAACTTATTTTGGCCTCCGAAACGTTGAGCTATATTATTTCTAAGCTATTCTTTTGATAGGCAGAATGGTTAAATACGACAAGTTGCGAAAAAGTTGCGAAAAATACTTTGATATTACGCAGTAACTTATCACGGTAAACTAAAATGTTTGCCCTTCCTACACCTGTATGAAGTTTCCCATTTTAATTTTCATATTTATCAGATTGTGGAAGGTGAAAATACCCAGAAATGGTCGATGAAAAACTGATTTTTCTCCACAAAAAATTACTTTCGTTCAATATGAATAGATCATTGACACCCTTCAACAGTAAATTTAGTGGTAAATATTGGCCAGAATATAATAACAAATTGGCACCTCCTTTGTTTCTAGTTGCTCACATATTCTTGAAAATATTCTATTTATCAGGAATTTCTTTACCAAAATCATGGATTCTTCGGAGATCACAAATATCTGAAAATCTCTGAAAATATCTGTAGCTTTCAACGCTTTTGAAATTGTTCTTGATCTGTGTCATGCAAAGAGTAAGACTCAAAAAGTATTCAAATATGATGCAGGTTCAAAACTCACTTAGCTCACGGCCTTCTTCGACTTCATCGAACCCCTAGCACCCAATTTCTAGGCTGATGAAATTATTCAAATTATGTTATGTTGGCAAAAGTGTACTGATTTAAATGACGCTTATTTCGATTAAATTCTATGAAAATTCACTGAGCCTAAAATATAAAACGCGTTTTTTTTAATTGGCCGAATCTGGCGAATACGGTGGACATGGGAGCAAGTCGAAGTTCAATTCTTGTAGTTTTGCCATTGTTTTGACTGACTTGTGACACGGTGCATTATCTTGATGAAATATTTTTTTTCTGTGCTATATGCGGTCGTTTCTTTGCATTTTGGGCCTTCAAACCCTCCAATAACGCTATATTATATCTACTGTTGATGGTATTTCCCTTCTCAATATAGTCGATGAACTTCGGACACTTTGAATGAGGTTCCACTCAGATATCGATTCAAAACTTCCTATTTGTTGTTTTTGAACATGACCAAAGCCCTGCTCAGAATCAAGACGTCCACCTAGCCGAGTCTTTATTCCTTAACTAAATTTGATAGCACGTTTACTAACTATCTGGGCAACTAGGGGCCACAAGCAAGAAATGTTTATGACTGTACTCTTATTTTCATTGCCGTTCCAATTGGGAATGAACAGACTATACAATAAATGTGAATGTAGTAAATAAATAGTAAATGTACTACAATAACTCACAAACTTATGAGTAGAATACCATGAAATTTCAACAACTTTCTTTTGAAGGTTAATACTAACTGAAAAAGCGCCCCATCTATCCCCATCTATAAGTTAGGCCGGAGACTTGTCATCCCATGTAGTATTTGGGCAGTTTAGAGAAGTGTCCAATTTCGAAACCTCCTCGAAATCTTACCTGTAGCTACTTTTTCACACATGAGTACGATTGTTGTAAACTTGAGCAACGGACAATTAATGTTGATGAATATTCACGAAATGTAACGCAGACCATTAGTACAGGAGATGAGGAATTCCGAGTTCAACGGAACGGAATAATATGAAATTTGATAACACACCCTAGCATAATAGGCATCATTCCGAGAATTCCACATTCACACTTTCACGTTTCTAACGAAATAAGGCACAATGAATATAATTCAGAAGTCGATAGGACACGACTGGAATTTCACAACAGCCCGTCATTATGCATTAACAGCAATATCAGTTTTTTGAGAATGGAAATGGCGAAGTTGGAATGAAAACTAACACACGAATGTAGTTGGGCGATTACAGTTGTGTTTCACAGTATGTCCGTATTCGTGATATATGTTATGACGACTAAAAAGTTATATTAAAATACTACTCTCGCATATATATTTTCATCTCTTGTCCGTAACATTAAGAATGTCCGGGAATACTCTACGTTTCGCCAAAACGTACTCGTGTAGTTAGCATCTAAAGAAATCAAAAGAACCATTAGAATAGCTCATAAAAAATTCATTCACAAAACTGATAGCGAGATTATTCATAACCCCAATAAGTTTTGGTCATTCATTAACAAGTCAAAATATAGAATCGGAGATAAAATGTTACACAATGACAAGCTACTCGATAATCCCTCAGATATTCTTGATGGTTTTGCAGATTTCTTCAGTGGTTCTTATATAGTGTCAACATCAAGTGACTATGCGAACAACAGTAGTGATATTCCCAGCTTAGTAATCAAAAACTTTTGTATCGAAGATGTTTATCATACCCTAAAAAAAATAAAGCCTAAATTTACTGCGGGACCTGATCATATTCCAGCATTCATCATTAAAGATTGTGCCTCAACTCTGGTTGAACCACTAACAACTCTAACCAATATATGCCTGAAAATATCAACTGTACCATCAATATGGAAAATGTCGAAAGTCTGACCAATTTTCAAAAAAGAAGATAAAAGCGAGATTCAAAATTACAGACCAATTTCTATCTAATGCAACTTTTGTAAAGTGTTTGAAATGCTTCTTGAAAAGACTATCTATTGTCATGTTAGCAACATTATTAGCCCCAATCAACACGGCTTCATGAAAGGACGTTCAACCACCAGCAATCTTGTAACAACCACTCAATGTATTGCAGAGAGTATTGATTGTCAGTCTCAGACTGATATCATATACACTGATTTTTCTAAAGCTTTCAACATACTTGATCATAGTATCCTGCTCAACAAGCTTTCGACTTTTGGGTTATCCAATGATTCAATTACTCTCTTCACATCGTATTTGTACCACCGTAAGCAGTACGTTCAACTCAATGGCCTCAAGTCAATCGAATATATAGCCACAGCTGGTATACCACAAGGATCAAACCTAAGACCCCTACTGTTCGGAGCTGAGATTGATGTCTATCTTTCAACGTATCCAAATCTAATGCAATGTCTCATTCACTGAAAACGAATTTGACTTTACACAACTACGTCATAAACAATCAAGTTCTGGAGCGTCCTGACACACTCACTGATCTAGGTGTTACTTTTGATTCATCCCTCTCTTTCAACAAACATATTGACACTACTCCAACAGCTGCTTATCGCATGTATCGATTCTTAGTTAGAAATAGAAAAGACTTCGAAAAAGCTTCAATATTGAAATTACTTTATCTCACTTTTGTTCGATCTAGGCTGGAATATGCATCTGTCGTGTGGAGTCCCTACTATCAGGTTGATATAAATCAACTAGAAGCCCTACACAGGCGCTTCCTAGGAATACCCTATTATGAATTGCTTGAAACTCACAATTTTTGTAGTCTCGAGGTAAGGCGTAAATATTATTTATTTGTTTTTTTATTCATGGTCATGAACAATGAAATGGGTTCCTAGACGGTCATCTAGGAATCGTGTCACACATTTATACAATGGTATCGCACATTTATATAATGTGCGATACCTCTAATTCTGTTAGTCATGTCCTAGATATATTCAACTACCAGATTTTACATATCGAAAGACATTTCTTAGCTAACTGACAGTTCTGTCTTTTATATTATGTACATATTTGTAAACGCCACTGTTACTCCCTTTTCTGTAATTGGGTTCATCCTGTAGAATAGTGTATGAAATAAATAAATGAATAAAAATAAAGATTTTCAGTGTTACTATCTTCATTCGGGTTTGTAGTTGTTGTTTGGAACTGATGCATCCTGAGGTTTAGCCAGCACGAGTACCTGGCGAATAAACCTCTGAAGAAGCCAGCCACTCGTGCTGGCGAAAGGTTAGGATGCAGTTCCCAACTACGACGGCCTTCAAACCCGAATGAAGATAGTCACACTGTAGGGTCTTTCTACTGGAATTTTGTTAGAATTAAAAGATACAATAACATCATACCTAACAATATGGATCTTGGCAACTCTTTCGCCTCCTGTGGTAGTGTAGTGTCTGATCTGTTCGCCAAGCACTTCTTATCAGTTTACACAGCTCAGAATCTCAATCCTAATTTAAATGATTTTGGAATTGAATCGAAACTTAACGTCTCTTCTTACCACGTTTCAATTTCAATAAATCGGGTACTAAGTCAGACGTTATTAATTACCAACCGATATTCATCCTCAGTATAATTTCCAGGATATTCGAAAACATTCTGGCAGATCACCTTACCTATGATTGCTCTGGCATCATAACTGAACAACAATATGGTTTTTGTGCTGGGTAATCGACCGAATTGAACCTAGTTACCTATTCCCACTTCTTATCGAAATCTTTGGAGAAGGGCTGCCAGATTGATTTTGTGTACACTGACTTTTCTAAGGCGTTTGACAGGGTTAACCATAACCTCTTACTCCAAAAGCTCAACAGATATGGTGTATCTGTAGAGCAGGGAGGGTGAGTGTAAGCCCACGCACTTAGGCCACATGTGACCATTGTACATCCTCCCGAGAAATTGTCCTCCTAGGTCATCGTCCATCCTGTCCTTTCCAGGAAGGTGGACAGGTCGCTGGGAGACATCTCCTTTATATCGGCAGGTGTAGGCCAAAACTCGCCGAACACACACTCTCTTATTGACGATAACTCCGGGCACTCGCACAGGACATGCCTGACAGTCTCATCTTCCTGTTCACACATCCTTCATAGAAGTGTGTCTACTAGCCACATATTATGGAGGTGTTTCCTCAGTTGACAGTGGCCAGTCAGAAATCCAACTGCAAGATATGGTGTAGCTGGAGTACTACTAGAATGGATTAGTAGTTATCTTACGAACAGGACTCAAATGGTTAGAGCAAATTATCACTACTCCAAGTTATTCGAAGTAACCTCTGGTGTTCCTCAGAGGTCACACCACGGTCCCTTATTATTCAATTTATTTATTAACGATATTATTCATTGCTTACGGCACGCCAATGACAGTGATGAACTGGCAAACGTCGTTCTCAATGACGCCACCAGTTCGAAATCTACACCAAGCAGTGACTTTTTTGGGATACATTAGACGCTCTTGGATCTCCAGTGGATTGTTATCGTCCCAAATTCGACAATTTTGTTTGTTCACGTATCCATCACGTATCCAAAAATGGGCCTCATCGGTGAAGATGTTGAACTATTTAATACTGGCATTGTTTAACTTAAGGAAAGCTTGTGTTGTTATAGTTCAAGTAAACGATATAGTGCAACCTACCTTCCAACAGTTTCCCTTTAAAAATATAGTTATTAGAATCACAATAACCATAACAACACAACACAATAACTAACAATAACAATAATATATATATATATATATATATATATATATATATATATATATATATATATATATATATATATATATGCTGAACTGGTTTTTCCGGGTATTTGATCCGTGTATGTGATAATATCACATACACGGATCAAATACCCGGAAAAACCAGTTCAGCATATTCCTATCCGTGAAAACTTCAGATTTCATATATATATATATATATATATATATATATATATATATATATATATATATATATATATATATATATATATATATATATATATATATATATATATATATATATATAACACTTCACTAACTTTCTTCGAAAGCTTGCTTCTGATAATTCCTATCCCATATTCTCTGTTTCACTATCACTGTCGTCATTTAAATCAATAATGAATTCATTTCCACCATAAATATGGAAATGTTCAATCTCCATAAGTCTTTTTCAACTAAAATTACTTTTTTATTCCTTTTCTGCCAGTCTCCTTCGGTAATATTGGATACTATTACCTTCTTATCAAATCAACTCGATGGGATTGAAAACACAAAAATAGGGGGGAAGTCTCAGTATGGTGTGTCCATACTTTTCAGCAATACTCTCAAGGGAATACACTTTTTCAAATGTTTTTGTCTGTAAAACTTCAAGTAGTTGGTTTTTGGTATAGTTATCTTCAAAATACAAATTGTTATCCATTAAAAAACTTTGTATTTCATCTTTCCTCGAGTTTATTCGGTACTTTGATGAGCTGTCGCAAATGATAGGAAGCGCTGTCAAGAACTATCACACTATTCGCATCCAAATTTGGGATCAATGTATTGCACAATGACTAGTTGCGATCCTTTGTTTGCAGGCATGTTAGGCGTACACATTCTTGAACCAAGTTTCGTCCAAATAGAAAATTGGGCGTTGTTCTTGTCTATATTTAGTTATTTGTTCTAAGTATTTTTTACGCAATTCCACTATTCTTCTGCTTTCCATAACTGCTTGACGTTTGTTCATTATTTTAAATCTAAATCCTAGTTTCCTTATCCAATTCTGAAGAGTTTTGTCACAGCAGCTCACGTTATGACCGGAAGTATTCAATGTCTTCCTTATGATTTCACTTGTAGGAATCCCATTGCTTTTGTAACAGTCGTATATCATTTTTTCAATGATTTTATTAGATGAACATCTGAAAGTTTTGGTAATCCTGTATCACATCGCGTATTGCGTTCATAAGGTTTGTTTTTGACTATTTTACGTACAGTTGAGAAAGGAATTTCGGTCAAATCTGATGTTGCTTGTAATAGTTTGTTTTCCTCTAAACCAATCTCGAGATGTAGATTCTTATATACATTGAAACATATACTCTCTGTGTTTCAATATTCAAATGCATCCGAATCTTATTCACTGGTATGTCTTTTTCGCATTGTTCACCATAGCTCTTTGAATCAGTACACAGGAAAAAGTATGCGTTGTTATCACACTCGTTATTACTATTAGTACTTGTCCAAGGACGTCACATTTTAAACAGATAACAAAAATTTCAAGTAATTATCACTACACCAATATCGAATTTCAACACTCAAGTCGCGACGATCAGTTCCTGAACTGAACGTTGACGACACAACGGCGATACTTATCCCCACATTATAATCGTCACCGTAACATGACTTCAAATTTAATTTCATGACTCTACAGCTAATCATCAAACTCGGTTTGATGATTAGCCAATACGAACCGCCAATTCTTCAGTCCAACTGGACTAGTTCGCAGCGGCATTATTCCTCTGTAATGGTTTTTTTGGCCTTTGAGATGCCGATAGCTTTAAGTATTCACAATAAAGGTTGCTTCGACTATACTTGAATTTCATGTATATCTGAGCTTATCAGATGTCCTTATGTCAACTGGTATCAATTTATGTAGAATGTAAGACATGAATAAATCGAATCCATCATCATTAATGCCATATATCATCACTTCAACTGATTCCAACATCTGATATTACTCTTTTAACAAAAATCAAGCCCTTACAATTCTGGTATTTCGTTCTCCTGGAGTAAGAGCTTGCAGTTGAAAGCAGACTTGGATGCTTCAAGTGTTTTCGCAAAGTAGGCAAACTGAAATAATCCCACTGAATACTTCCCGTATTCCATTTATTGTACGGCTATTTGCAGTTCTAGTATCATGAAATCTCAGCTGAGACTAAAGACATTAAATTCGTCTTCGCACACAATGTCTATACCTACCACTGAAGATGTCAGCTGCAGAAGTAGACGAAACTTTTGTTACTGCACGTACCATTCGGTCATGGCCTACTAGCCGGGATTTTCAAAATTCATGAAAGTAAACAGTAATTGATCATGTTTGGAACTAATTTGATCAATGTTCCATGAGGGTTTTAAAAACGACCACAGTTGTAGGTCTCTTGCAAAGCAACATCATATATAAAAAATAAGAATTTTGATACTTCTAACCTATAACCGGAACGATAAACTTTTCTGCATAATTTGTATCAAGGAAATCCAAAGTTCTTCTTTTTATTTTTCATCGTGATTCGAACTCTTGTGGAAAAAACCTGCATAAATCATTTCTGAAACAAACAACTCTTAATTAAAATCGATTTGCCATTATTTCCGAACCAGTTTTTCGAATCACTAATGACCAGCGAAATCAACATATCGAGGATAACACTTGAATAAACAACTTGTCACAATACAATCCAATCCACTTAACACTCATTTTATTTTTTACAGGTACTACTTCTCTGTCTGGCAACCTTGGCATCCACTAAACCCATTATGGTGTCGTTCGGCACAAATCAAGGCCCAATTATACCCAGACAACCCAAGTCGACGGCAGCTCAAGAAAGATCCGCAGTGGTTAGAGTCCCGGCACCGGTATCGGAAGATAGGGAGGATGTCCCGAACCCCAACACATACAGGCCTCCTGTACCACATCAGTACAGATCGAAGCTTTACTCCTTCAAACCCTCTGCCAACTTGATTTTAGGAACGCCAATAGATATAAAATACACCCCAGCCCTACAGAAATACAATCTCTACAGAAAACAATTCGCGAGAAGTTTCAATTCAGGAGTGGACTACACGGGTCCGCACGTATTCGAAAAACAGGACTACGAGTTCTTCGGTACGAAAACTACTCTCCAACCCTCGGAGAAATACTTCAAGCATTTGCAAGAAAGCAAAACTAACGAGGCCAACAATGTTTCCAAATATGTGCCGCAGATTGGAGTGCTCTACTCAGCTGGAGTACGGTACTACATTCCTCAGATCGTGTATGTTAATCAGGAGGAAAAAACCGGAAATCCTGAGGAAGAAAATTCAGTGTATGGGGTCGAAGATGAAAAATATTACCAGTAGACTAAACTTTAGAAACGGTTTCAACAGTCAGTGCCACAATTCATTAAATTGAACCTACTACATGGCGTTATTTGCCATAGTGTTTGTATATATGTCCTCGGTGAAGTTTTCATTAAATTTTATTTTTGATCGAATCTATCTCAAATATAAAAATCATTCAATTATAAGAGGAAAGTCGCAACTGTTCAAACGTACTGAAAAATAATTAGTGACATATTCACTAATTTATTGTGTCCCACTAACTTTATTCAACAGTTTTCCTAATATGTATTTGATTGTTGAATATTATTGAAAGTTGTACAGGGTATTTATTCATGTCGATGATTTTGTTAGCTAATTCTGAAAATTCTTGTTTATCTCGAATTATTTTTATACGTCAACTAACACCTCTGAAAGATCACGGGGTCTTTTATAATTTATATATACATGTGGGTGTGTGGGTTTTTTGATCGATGACAAAGAACACCAGAACACTTGTAAAGCATTATATTTCTTTTATTTTGAATGGTATGATATTGAAATTTGGATGGTTTTCAAAATTCATTTATCAGTTTTCGTTAAAGGCAATAATGCGAATTACGCAATGAAAAATAACCTCTTTTCCAAATCTGTTTTATCGTGGGATTGTTGTCTGATTGATTCTTCATTTCAAGAAGAAATGGAACAAAAGAAATATTCTGCTACATTGATAGTATGTTAGTAATTGTAAGAATTTTGGAAGTACACTTTGCTCCAGACACATAAAAACGAACTATTTTTTGGATCCAATGCGAGTTTTAGTACAGTCGGTTTTTCAGTCAAGTGTCTATAAGCTAAAATGTGACTCGTACTCGAATCAATAAACGTAAGCATGAAATTTTGTACTGAACGATCAACAAAAAGTTAATCATTCACCATTCACCACCCTTTAGAGTCTGCCGAATCATTAGAAGCAATGAATTTGGTTTGTAACTGTTAGCTAGCTGTTCTTATGACTACCTGCTAAGCAAATGATACGTTCTTTCGACATTTTCTCAACCTCTGCTATTTCTCTCACTTTAATTCGGCGGTCGTCTAGTACCATTTGGTGAACTATGGTGATGTTTTCGTCTATATTGTGAAAATCTGTAAATATTATCATGAAGAGTGACTAACTATGCATAACACTTCTTCAAATTATAGTTTGTTTAAAAAATGTGGAGATTGGTGTGACAAACTCATTCATAATTGTTTGATTTTTTTTGTTTAAATATTTTTTTACTATCCAGGTCCGCTTCTAATTCCAACACTATCTCCATCATGAACAGGGCCGTAGTTCATAATATTTCCTCGAATTTATTCTTCAATATCGCGTTCGAATAGTAGAAGATAAAATTGATTCCACTAGTTAGACTTGAAAACGAATCCCAATTTCGCATGTTTTCCATGAAAGAATTCATTTCAATCCGTATTACTTACTCTATGAATATTTAGAAATGTGAAATCGACCTCTTAAATACCATCCAACAGTGGAACATAATTAGGAGTCCTTTCAAATTCATGTAACCATCTAATTATCCATCTATTCGATTCAGCAGGTGATATATTGCTGTATGAAACTTATCCGGGTCAACTTCATCATTTCCCATATTTTTTCATTTTATGATAGATTCATTTTAATTACAAACATCATTAAATTCTATCTCTTTCAGTTCCTTGAAATAGTTTCTCATTGACAGATCGAACACAATCAGATTGTAGATTGAATAATTCCAACAAGAATGAATAATTGTTCTGTTACAATTATTTGTATGAACTCAGTCGAATCTGGATGGTACAGGCTGCCCTGAAAAAATATTGATATTGGGCATAATTATAAACATGTACTCACAAAATAGAAATGTGTAGATATATCAAATTATCTGCACCCTTCAACTATGAGATCAAAATTTAATTCTTCTGATTTCTTGCAGAAGCAAAAATCGCATCAAAGCGTTGACATTTCACATTGAACTGAATCTAAATAAGGTTCATATGTTCAATAACGGATTTTTTATGGAAAAGACATGCAAATCCTAAGGAATTACTCAATTATCTTGTGAGTAGTAAACAAGTTGATCAAATATGTTTATATTCAATCTAATTTTTTATATATCCTGTAGAATTTTCTCTGATCTGGACCAACTAGTTATACATATTATATGAAATTCATGACTCAGGATATCTCTTCATAAATTCACGATATTGTGATGTTTTAAAAATTACAGTCTCCATCAATTGTATCTTGCCAGAATAAGATAGTCGTAGTTTTATTAGTGAAACATCTGGAGAACATTAAGAATATATGTAGAATCTTTATTTTTCCCAAGATTTTCTTTAATATATTATGTGTGATTTACCAAGTAAGTAACAGATGAAATTGTTTATTCCTTGCACAAATTTCTGAATCACTTCTGAATGACATACTCCATCAGTATTCTAATTTGATTTCTCCCAATTTCAAAAGTTTTTCGAATTTCATTTCAGATTTATTGTGAGAATATTTAACAAAATACCAGAAAGCCTGTTCAACAAGACAAAGTCAAAATCAAATCAGTTCATGAAACAAGTATCGACACATTTCTGTATATCCATCTTTTCTTTCAATGTATCTAACTGTTTGTTGCTGAAAATCACTAAAGTAGATCGAAACACCTTGGCAGGACTATTTCTGCGTTGAAATCCTATGGAAGTTTGAAGATTTAAAGTTCTAGCCAAAAGGTGCATCTCTGTGCACTTTTTTCTCCAATACCCTAATAAAAAAGCCGGCTGTCTGAAGTCTGGAGAACGAGGAAGTCATCGTGGAGCTAAATATCGTACTAAACATTCACCATGTCCATAGCCTTTAAGAAACATCACTAGTGAAATGGGAGAATATCCACCGTATTGGAATCATCTCATAAATTATGTCATTCTCGTGATGTTATGTTATCAAAATACTTACTCCCGCAATTGACTTTCCAAAACATTGAAGTAACTATTACCATGTAATGCACTGTTTAGAGCATTTCAATTCAAAAACGTTTACTCAAGTTTGGGTGAGATAGTGTTTTGAGGGGGGGCCTGCTATAGGCTTATTCCTCTTCAGGGTTAGGATATTGTGTGTGTGTGTTGTCTTCGGTTGTCATGTGTTCAGTTTCCTCTCCCACAGTTCTGTTGGGATGGTCCGGGTCAGTTGCGGTGGTTGTTAGGCCGGGAATGAATGTTGTACGATTTCAGTTCCTTCCAGGATGTAGCTGTCCGCTATCTGATTTCCAGTGGCTACTCCTCCAAAATGTCTTGGTTCTGCTCCGACGGATTTTCCATTGCTCCCAGGAGTCTTGCTGGGGGAAGCGGAAGCTTCTTCGTAGGTATCCTTCTGGGTCCTCCACGGGGAGTCCATGGTGTTGTCAGCATCGGTGTTAATGCTGCTCATCGTTCTTGTCGCGTATCGTCCTTGAAGTTTCTTAAATTTTAGGTTGATTGGTGTAGTATTTTCTAAGTTGTATAAGGTTTGAGATGGATAGCGGTAAAGGAGGTTGTGGATGTTACGTAGGATCCTTCTCTCGGTTGTTAAGATGCGGTGGGATAGTTTCGGGGGGAGGGTACAGTAGATCGTAGTTTTGTAATCTAGAATTGGTCTGATACATATTTTGTAACTGTATAGAAGGGTTTTACTGTCGCGTCTCCCGAGCTTGCCTCTCAATAGATGCGACAGTAAAACCTTTCTAGACACTTACAAAATGTTTATCAGACCAATTCTGGATATTTTTCGTTCAAATAGCTGCAGCCTCACGCAGCTATGAATTCTGCCATTTCAAATAACATCAACAATACTGGAAAAGATATTTATGATTATAGATATTCGATAAAAAAGAAATCTTGATAAATTAGTTTAAAGAGCCAAAATTTCAGGTGCATATTCTTCATGTCCTCATTTTATTCCTTGGCTATTTGGTTTTGTTGACATCTATTCAACATATCTGAAATACAAGTTATATTCTCCAACTTGGAGTTTTTTGTTTGCACAAGATTTCACATGAGTGAAGTGATTGAAAAAAAATCATGTGGGAGTATTGGGGAATGTTCCTCAATTTGGGTTATTACAACAAATGCAAGTTTGAACAAAATAAAGTTGAGTTTGATTCATGAGTTTTTCAAATTCACTTCGAAAAGTATTCAAATTGATGTTTCAAATGTTGGGTTTTAATTTTTAGAGGGATTTGTTTCTAATCCACATATTGGCAACAGTGCCTAAATCAAGTTGAAATAATGTATACATACCTAGATATTCTACTTTAAAAAAGGAAAATTATCTTTATAAATCAACATTAAGGCAAAATATAAATTATAGTTCAATACCACCTCCACAAGCCACATAAACAACAGTTGTTTTGATATTCATTTATATAGAGGAAGATAGGTTAGGTGCACAAAATATCATAATGTGACAGAATGTCTCGGAACTCGGAACATAAGTGAACAGAACAGCACGCCTCTGAAATATGTCATCTTTGTTTGTCTTATACAGGTAACAGATTCATTGTCCTTTATTAGCTATAACCGATGTTGCCAAATGGTGAAATAGAAACGAATCCCTTTGAATGTTGAATACATTATTTCATTCCTCTTTTTTAAGTATTTAAATATTTTTTCAAAGAAAAAGGTTGAAATGATAAGTTTAAAATGCGTTGTTTTAAAGCTCTTTTATGAAAACTACTTGATTTTCGTCAGAAGGAACATTTCCCATTCAAAATATTGAAAAAATTGATTCGAAGTCATGACTTTGGATTTGTGCGGAATAATCAATTCCAAACTTTTTTGCATAACTATGATACTTTCCGAAATAAAAGTATTTTATTATTTTCTTTGTGCAACGAATAAAAAAATTCAATTTGTTACTTATGCTGTTGATCACACTGTATGCATCGATTTATGTGAAATATTCTACACGAATCCTGTAAATTTAACTGTTAATATTTTTATACTTAGTGTCATAGTTTGTATGATTCCAAACATGTATATATATGTAATAAAATTAATTTTAATAATTCATCGTTTCCTTTCTTTATTTAAATTGCTATATCAAAGATGAAAAGGAATTGTGTAACCATGTGCATATACCGTGCACCTGTGACCACTGACCCATGGTAGTAACATAAGGTTGAACTGATAGAATTAATTATTTCGCAATTATGTTTGTCGTCGGAAATTTCAGGTCCAGGGATGTGATTAAAAGGCGTGACAAGAAGCTGACATGCGAGGCTAGCTTTAAATGGACACTTCTAGGACTTATGATTACATAGAAATTATAGTAGGAAAAGACATAATTGATCAAACTTCACAGTTCTTTCAGATTTTTTTCATAACCTGAAAAATAAACAGATGCTCTCTTGATCTATATTTTCCATATTGTGGAAGGTTAGAAAAGTCAAAAAATATCAAGAAACGTAGACTCCTCCACAAATACATATAAGGCATTGAAAAAATATACATGAACAGTTTCTGTAAAATTTCAAATGTATCCTAGTCAATCATCTATTATTTTCATTCACCTCGCGCCTCAAAGCCACAAATAAATTTTAAAAAATGTTGATTTTTTAATAATAAGTACATTGGAAAATTGTCAACCTTGAATTATTCCTCTCTTCGCCGCCTCTCACCAACAAACTGAACACACTGTATGGTGAGCATATATTCCAGACAAGTGTGAAATTTGAACATCTACCTTATTTTTAAACGGTCCTCGTACACAGCTATCTAAAGAGATATTAGGAAGGTTAATTTTCTGAGATGTAAATGTTTCTAGTAGACAGTTCAACAGACAGTTGATATTCGAAAATTCAATATTTCATTTTCTCTTTCCTACCTAGTAGCTCTATATGAACCAATCAAGTTCTTTTTTCTGAGTTAGCAAAGGGAATATATTGGCATTGTCCTTGGATAAATGTTTTGCACAAAGCCAGACTGTCCCTATGGAGATGTCGAAAGATTTGGAGTTTAGGTTCTTTCTGGCTTACAGAGACAGGCTTGTCTGGCCATCAGTGGTGCCACCAGTACCACACCATCAGCGTCCAAGGAGATTCTTCTAGATCTACCTTCTCTCCACATTTTTCTGGAGAGAGAGGCTAGATGGACTGCATATAGACTTGTCTACATTGCCAATTGCACAAATCAACTTAATGCAGAGTGCAACAGACTGTTGGTAGACACTGGAAGTCATAGCATTCTGGAAATGACCTCTGACTTTATGCCTCCAACTGTCAACTACGAACTGCCTTATAAAGTACTGTTCCCAATTAGAGAAGAAGAAGAAAATATTAAGAGCAGAAACTTGTTGATTCACAGATAATAATAATAATAATGACTTTATTCATAAAAAAGAATAATTATAATCATACAAACAAATAATAGCTATGTTGAATAAAGTAAAATGGCAATAAGTGCAGAAGCACTTGTTTCGCCTAAAAAAGAAAACTTAACACATACACACACAAATACATACAAACACTTTTTTTTAAAATAATGTTAGGGCTATAAAATGACCAAATTGTAAACCTAGAAGGTGAACGATCAGAAGGGTGATATTTTTCAATTCATAATAGGTACTGTTGTAAAAAAATTAAAAAAAATAATAACTCACATTATACATTATATTATAAAACTGCTTTATACTTAAATGAATTGATGTTATGATGTACATGCAAACATATGCATCATATGGGTTCAGGTATATAACAAACATAACACACAAATTTCAAATATTTTTTTTGTCAACAAGTTCAGCAAAAAAATTTCTTGGTTGAGATAATATGAATCATCTTAATTTTTTCTTGAACAAATGAATAATTGTGATACTGCGCATTTCGTCGGGAATAGTATTGAACAGCTTAGGAGCAAGGTAATTGTATGAATGCTGGAAAATTGATTTTTGCGTTTGTGAAATAATGTGGTTATTTTTTTACGGGTGTTGTATAAGTGAGTCGGAAGAGTGAAACATCTGTTCTTGTAATAAGCTATGACAATATTATAGTAAAACAGTTGGCGGATATCGAAAACTTTAGCTTCGGAATACAATTCTGTTGAATAATGTGGTGGTTTTGATAGTATCAATTTCAGGAACCTGTTTTGGAGCACCTCAAGTGGGCGAAGGTGTATATGGAATGTTCCACCCCAGCAAGCGATTCCATAGCTCAGATGACTCGCCACGAGTGCGTGATATAGAATTTTGAGATCAGAGTATGTCAGTATTTTCAACAAATATTTGAATTTGTATAGTATACAACGTAACTTATTACAGATATATTGAATATGTGCCTTCCACTTGAGATGTGAATCAATTATCACACCTAGATATTTCACTTTTGATTCGGGAAGTATTACATGTTGCCCAATCTTCAATTGTGAAAAAGAAGGATTACTGAAATTATTGCAACTGAAGGGTAGATAATGAGTTTTATCGAAATTTACTGTCAACAATCGATGTTCAAGCCAATTTTTTATTGATCCGAGATCAGTTTCAACAATACTTTTCAGTTCCCCCCAGCCATTCGCCTTGTAGAAAATAGCCGTATCGTCTGCAAAACCTAATATTTTACCTTTGCTTTCGATAGAGTACAGTCCATTCACATATATGTTGAAAAGGATTGGTCCTAAAACCGTTCCTTGGAGAACCCCAATAACAGTTTTTCGCGTGTCACTCAACACGTCATCAATTCTCACACACTGGAATCTATCAGTGAGGTAACTTCTGAACAAATTCAAAGTTTTGCCTCTTATACCAATATCCTCCAAGGATTTCAATAGAAGGTCACAGTCAACTGTGTCGAATGCCTTCGACAAGTCGATGAATACGCATAGGCATGGTTTATTTTCATTAAGAGCTGATGATATATCTGTGATGAGAGCTATGATTGCGTCCTGAGTGGATACTTTTTCGCGAAACCCAAACTGACGATTAGATGAATCAATTGGGTAGCAAATTGACAAAAACGACTCTCCTCGATAGAAAGACTTCACAGATTGTCTCTGATCTGAATTCCTGGCCATACTGGCCTGGAAGGCAATGAGGCTGCTGACTCTCTTGTAAAGGAGGGTGCTTCAAGCAGCTTCATTGGGCCAAACGAAGATTGAACACCTGGATGGCAAGAAGATTCATGGACTTCTGACAAAATCTTCCAGGATTGGCTCATTCCAAGGCGTTTATTCACCTTTCGAAGCTTGATACCAAACACTTGTTGAACTACAGTAGGGATGTCTAACAAGCCTTCTTACAGGTCACTGTCATTTGAATCATCACATGCAGAGACTTGAACTGTTGGAAGACAGTGTATGTCGCCTCTGTTTGGAAAATGAACAAACAGCAGAGCACATACTTTGTGCCTGCCCCGCTGGGGACCAAATCAGGTTTTTAGACTTCGACATAGCGGTACTCTTACCATTTGACCTGGAAGACCACTCACCATACTGTTAAATATTAGAATGAAATAAAACGCTTCCGGCTCACAACTATACATATATTCCTAATTCCAAAACCAAACCACAACTGAACTCCGTTTCCCACGAGTCGGTAGCTCATGTAAAAAAATGTACAATAAAAACCTTTGTTTGTTTTTATACATGATCCGATATCTAACACCTTTCCCTTTTAACAATTGCAGTCGGAAACCAATACCATTAGATATGAGACCATCTAATAATTTCAGGATTACCTATATACAAATATATACATATATATATACAAATTATACAAATATACAATGAATATATTACAAAGAATATCAATATGTCAATTTATCTGGAGGCCGAAGCTGACTACGCCATCTTAAAATTCTATTATTATCAGATTTTATATTTTCCCGGGTAACATCTAATATGTCAGCTGCCCTCGAAGATGAGGGAATTTCTTCAATTTTTTCTGAGATGGTAGAGCGAGGTATTATATTAATTGCCTTATCCTTTCCTTCGGTTTCAAAAGTCTTATTTGCTTTCAGTTGATTTTTGTGTCTTTTCCATTTTAAACCTCCCTCTACCTCTACAATATAAGTTCTACTTCCAATTTTCTTTAAAATTATTCCTTCACACCACGGTGACTTTCTCGGTCTGAAATCTCGCACCCAAACCTTTTCGAGTTCACTAAAAATAATATCCTTTTTATAACCATAATATTTTATTTGATATTCCTGTTTTTTATGAACCTCTCTTTCAACTGAAGGTAGCATTAAATCGAATCTGGTACGCATTTTTCGTCCCAATAGTAATTTAGACGGTGTCTCCCCGGTGGTAGTGTGTGGAGTATTTCTGTAGTAAAACACCCTTGCGGGTTACGGTGGAGAGTCGAATAGACCCACTCACTTTGGAACTAACCTGACCCAGCACAGGATACATTTTATCAATGATTTTATGTTATGTTATTTTATGTTTTACGTTGATATCTACATTAAATCCTTACTCCACCAATTTTTGAACGCAAATCAAAATTTCTTTCCCTGAGAAATTATTTACTATTGTTGGTTTTCCACGAAGAGTGAAACATTTACACAATTGATGTCTCTTTCATTGATGGATCACCTGAACAAACCGAATGACAATAGTTGCCCTCGCAAACCCATGACCAGCACAACATTCTAACATACATTCATGACAGAATCAGTATGTAAACAAGTTTAATAACAAGGTGAAAGTCATTACAATTCAGAGAAAATCAAATCATGTCACGCGGTGACCTTTAAATCTTCATTCTGGCTGTTATGTAACAGATCGGTAACACGAGTGTTGATAAACATGATTTGTTTGTGCCTACCAGATCACTATCTTGGACTGAATAAGTGATTTCACCGGTTGAATGAATCAGAACTGGAACTGTTAATTGTTTTGTGAAATCGAAAAATTAATTGGAATTACAAAATCCAGTCATTGAATATTCATATGTGATGGAATCGGCCCATACTTCATTGTGAAATTTCCACCAAAACAGTTTTACAAAAACGCAACACGTGTTTCGCTATACAATAACTTCTTCAGGCGTGTACTGGTACAACTAGGTAATTGAGTAAAATCAAATATGTCAACTACATTCACGTTTTTTGAAGTAATAACTTCTTATGGGAGGATAAACCGCATTGTTACCTAACGCGTTACGTCGCCAGGCTTCCCTATCTCTGACGCATACGTCTGCGGAAGGCAGGCTTCTCCTCTCTCGTCGGACAGACGTTCAGTGTTTAGCATACCATGGACTGTATTATAAAAATATAACGAGCAAGCACGAAATATTCATTTGTTAAGTGAAATGTGGCTTGAAATTGTATTTGAATATGCTGAAAACTACTGTTGACCCTCTCATCAATGAAATCGTCGAAACGAATCCTAATGAATTCGATATGGGTTTTGTATTCCACCACATTACTCCAGTCAAGCAGGAAAATATTTGGATACTACTTTTCCCAATCGTTGGATTGGCCGTCGAGGTTCTACAGAATGGACAGCCCGCTCGCCAGATTTAACACCTTTGGACTTTTTATGGGGCTATTTGAAACAAAAGGTGTACGAAACTGAGGCTGATTCAATATTGGATATACGGCAGAGAATGATAAATATTTGTAGGGATATTGACGTTACTGTATTCAAGCAATTATTAAAAGTTCTGCCATTTTGTAGTAGTTGAAGACATTAATAGTTTAGGGTTGTGAAGCATTTGTCAGGAGCTTCAAAACGATGTGGCACAAGACCCCCCCTTTCCATTTATATTTTTCCCAGATGGCGTCCAGTCGCCATCTTGAGAGTTCCAAATGTCAATTTCACTTAACATTGAAGAAATGCACTGTATATATATGTACATACACAAAATAATCAAAAAAATATTCTATTAATAAATAACCTACCTGCGATTATTTCACAAAATTCAACTCTTCTATCGGGGTCATCTTCACCAAGTTCTTGAAGGATTTGCATTTCATATGGATGAAATTTATGTAATATAAACAATGTCCTTACAAATTCGCGGGTAATCCGGTTGTTGAAGCTGCCTGACGAGTCGATTAAGTATGATAATATAGACACGCTTGAAAAAGCTATTATTTGACGAAACACGTTTGCGTTTCTTCAATAGGTATTTTCCTTGTGATAATTGAGTACCTACGAAATGATAACTGCAGGAATTATAAAAAATCTGTTCAAAATGTATTTTTTCGTTAACCAGCTTTCGCACCCCTACGAACTATAACCCTCAGAAGTCGAAACTTGTGCGAGCTAAGGATTAACGAGATCTTACCTTTTAACGTTTGACTCCTCACACGGGTTGGACGATAGCAAGTGGAAATTAATCGTTCAGCCTGGGGCTGGAACCACCGACCGACACGGCAGTCAATTCGATTGAGTGAACAGAGCACCCACTTCGAACCGACCGGCTACCGAATCCAACTTTACACCAAATTAGCCAACGAATGCGTATTGCATACATACTCTATAATTTTCTTGAAAAAAGATGATAGCTCATAAAATTGATGACATACTATCTTGAAAACTTGACTGAATCACTAATATAAAACCCAGATGAGAAATTTATTCTAGTGCTTGTTTTGGAAGTGTACGCGAAGAAATTTGTCAATTTGTCCTTGAACATCTATCAAATTTAAGTATATCATCACATTTATTCATTCTGTAGATTATTAAAAGCTCTCCAACAAATCATAAAATCTGTCCTAGTTTCGAAAATGTTCGGTTTATACTAACTTGTCTCATAATGAAGGTGAAGCTCCTTTCTGATATCTTCAATGGCCTTGTTGTGTCGTAGAGCACAATTCAATTTATCGAAGAACGAAGAAGAGTTGGTAATGATCCATCCTAATTTGGAATGCTGTAAATGGAGGAACAATACGATTCAGTTCAGGTATTAAATCAGTTCCAAACAGGGTATATATGCGAAGTCAATCCGAATGGCTGAAAAGCTAAATAATTACCGAACGTCGGCTGTGTCACTGTATGGCGCGAGCGGCGTTGTATAATACGAGGTCCAATCATTATTTTCATGTGGGAGATTGTATATGGTAATCACTAGTCAATTTATCAGATCCAGTACATTAGTTTCGCTTATTCGTAATTTTCGGGTCAAAAACATCACCATAATCCATCGTATGCACCAGATTTGGCCACCTGTAACTCTTTCCTGTTCCCAAGATTGAAGAGATCCATGAAAGGACTGCGTTTTGCGACGATTGACAAGATAAAAACCGAATCGATTAGAGAGTTCGAACACGTACCAAAAAGTGTATATTAGAACTGCATTGGAACAAAATAGAAATTGTTGAATGAATGAACACTTTTTGAGTAAAATGAAAATTCATTTGATTTTTTCAACATACCTCGTATGTGAATCTATTCGTAATATGGGGGATTTCATGTAAGAGCAGAAATTTTAAATGCCGCCTCCTTAATAATAATTGTATATGAAAAGGCTGCTCTAAGAATATAATGGACATTATTATTATTATGCAAATTATTTTTTGTTTTTCCTTGATAATGAGAGGTACAAAAATATCACATAACGGAATCAATCATTTAACTCAATTTACTGTAATTTCCATGTTTTGTCACATTAATTATTTCTATCAGAACAATATCACAAATAGTATTAATCCTTTGATACTACTATAGTATAGCGTGTACAATATTTTTGTTAGTTCATTATTACCAAACACAAACAAACTGGATGGTTTGTATACTCGATAGCATACCACATATAATTAATTGCACTTGTGAAAAACATGGTGTGCTCAAATCCAAGCCACAAACTCAATATTAGTCATTGCAAATGCCAATCTAATTGGAAATTGCACAGGTTTAAAATGAATTGGCATATCTATAGGTATTATAGGGAAATGTGGAATTGATATATTTTCACCACGGAACTTGCTGGCTTCAACAACGTTTTCAAATAATGTTTTAATGACTAATCTCGTGGGGTTGCACAGACGTGGTGGATTCCATCCTTCAAATGTAAATTATGCGGTGGCATGCCTGGCAAATACAATGAGTTCAAAAACTTCATCTACACTCAATGGATATACAATAATAGTGGCCAAAAACTGTGTGTTTAGTGAGAGAAGCCTTAATGTGTGACAGAGACAGGAGACCGCCTTCGTTCTCATCCCTACTTCATACTGTTTATATTCCGGTCAAATTATACTAAAAAATAAGAGTGAAGGTACATAAATTTACAAGAAGCTGCAAATGCGTGTAATTGTTCAAAACATAGTTAAAAATAAGATTTTGAAATTCCGAATGATTGCGATGCCATGCAAAGGTCAAATATCTCGAAAAAAATTGGTTTTTCGCGATTTTCAGGAAAACGGTAAGTTTTATCAACGATACCGACGTACTGATTATTGAAACAGCTCTAGAGCAATTTAATTTGACAAATACAACTATTGTTGTTGGTGAACATGTAGACTTACTCGTACTTCTTACTGCTCGAACTCCACCTGAAAAAAGTATTCTCTTTCTAAAGCCAGGAAAAGCTCGAAGTCAAACCGAAATGTATTCGTCAAAAAGTTCATCTACTTTTGCAAAGCGTCAAAATCATATACTATTTTTACACGCAATAACTGGCTGTGATACGACGTCTGCATTTTACAGGAGGGGTAAAGCAACAGTCTTTAAAATTTTTGAAAAACAAGAAGTTTTCAAAAAAAGTAATTCGACTCGACAAGAAATTATCACCAACGGGATTCAGTTTCTTCTTTCTATATACAAAGCTCCAAAAAAACACCTGCTTAGATAAGTATCGATATGCATGTTTCGTAAAAAACACTAAAAATAAAAAACAGGTGCAATTAGCTTGTCTTCCTCCAACCTCAGTTGCTGCTCATCAACATCTTTTCCGGGTATATTACCAAGTTCAAGTGTGGCTTGGTTATCAGCTAGACCCAAAAGACTGGGGTTGGAAGTTGGTCGACAATGCATGAGAACCTATTTAGACTTTACTCCCACCTGCGCCGGAAAAACTGCTGAACACAATTTTTGCAACTGTTAAAAGGGATGCAGCGCTAAATGTAGTTGTAAAAAAGTTGGACTGTTGTGTTCTCTAACATGCACACATTGTCAAGGCCAGTCATGTTCTAATGCTGAATCACCAATAGTGGAGAGGATTCATTTGATACCAACGAGGAAACATGCGATACATCACTCTTGACGCAGTTTACCTACACCTAGGATGAACAACAAGAAGAAGAAGGAGATCAAGAAGAAGAAGAAGAAGTATTTGAAGGTTATGATTCAGACAAATAAATTTTTACATTTTTTTAATTTCAAAAATTAATTTTTGCTTTTATAATTTCAAACCCTTCCTAATATATTTTATTACGCAAGTTTTCAATTTGACAGAATCACAAAAGACATGTGAAATAGGCCTATTGGGGAAACCACGTTAAAAAAAACGCGCTTAGTACACTACCTCATAGGTGGCGTGGAAACGTGTACATATAATGACGATTACAACTTTTATAACTTTTTGACTCGTCGTATCTCAGAAACGGTGGTTCTAAAAAAAGTATGGGTATATTTTTTGTAGAGAGTTTTATGATCTATAGTTTTTATTCGAAGTTATTTCATGATAAAATTCACCGTTTTCCTGAAAATCGCGAAAAACCAATTTTTTTCGAGATTTTTGACCTTTGACTTCCAATAAATTTTTTTCCAGGCATCGCAATCATTCGGAATTATAAAATCTTATTTTTTGCTATGTTTTGAACAATTACATGCGTTTGCAGCTTGTTGTAAATTTATGTACCTTCCAATGTCTAGATTTACCGGATTATTACTGAGTGAGAAGTGACACCGGTAGACGCCTGGCGGAAATAACTGATCAGAGTTGAAAATGATTAAATTACTGAATTGGTTGTGATAGAAGGATGAAAATTGAGGGTTATATGTATTTTTTAATGCTACATCATGAATAAATTAAAAAACAAAAAAAAATTTAAAAATGTCTGGGTGGAACACCCTTATAACGTAGGGTACGAAAAGTAGATTGAAACCTATTCTCAGACCTACCGAATATACATATAAAATTTCATGAAAATCAATTGAGCCGTTTCCCAGGAGTATGGCAACTGACACTGTGATACGAGGATTTTATATGTATATTAGATATTTACTTACATAATTTCACTAACATTTCTCTTGTATATTTTTCCGGAAAGTGAATAATCGCATCCTGTTGTATATTCAAAAGGTCCCAAGAAAGTATTATTGCCTCATTACCGCTGGATTATTATACTATAACCCAAGGTACCAGGAAGTTGAAGGTTTCTCATATAATTGATCTCTATAAAAAATAATAGCAGTAGTTAGATGATGATGGCGTGAGAGAAAGATTTTTGCCCGTTGATTAATGGTCATCGTGTTTTATAAGTTTGTTGAGATCGTCTTAAATGATAGTCCTAGTTAGATAACAATGAAATGACTTGCACAAGGCAACATACAGTGATACAAAAGAAAGTGAAGATGTTAGTTAGATAAGCCTAGAAGAGAGTGCTGTGTCAATGAACATTATCATGAGTATCAAATTCAATTGAGGACAGCGAATCGTGTACGTTCAACGAGCATTTTTTATCCATACAGGATGTCTAATAAGTCTTAGTCCAAAATAGAAGGGGATAGAGGAGGATATTTTCCAGGAAAGAGTAGCATACTTGAATTATGTTTGTGAAAATTGCAAGGTTTCAAAAAAATCTGATAGCCCAATTTCTTTATCCCAATTTCTATCATTTTAAATTTTCAATAATTTAAAGGACTGTATCTTGATATATATAATAACACATATAACACCATGGGGAAAAATCATATTTCACAACCTCGCCATAGAATTAACAAAACCAAAATAGTAGGAATAAGCTATTTCAATCAGCTTCCAGGCCATATACAAAACTTGCCATTGACTAGTTTCAGAAATAAAATTAAAGAAATCTTGAAGGATATGTGTTCATTCAGTACAAATGATTATTATGACGGGATAAAGCATGTGTTCTCATAATTGATAACCTCTTATTTATTTTAACTATATTTAGTAAGTTTTTGTCTATGTGCATATATGTTGAATTAGTTAAACTAACATTTCAACTGAAGATATTTATTCTGACTCATGTAACTAACCATTGGTTTATAATCTGATGACATTCATTTATGTAACTGACGACTGTAAGCACTTTTGTGTATGAATTGAGAATAAATCTAAATCTACAATTCACAAATATACTCGCTATTAATACTCAAAATCTCCTCCTTCACCTCTATCCGTAGCTTGCAGCGTCAAATTTTTTTGGGGAATTCAAAGATATTCTTCCACCTCTTTCTCTCCATCTTCTTTGATAGGTATTTGTTGAAAATTGTCGTATCTAACGGGGAAAATGTGGTGGTGTCCCTTCTAAGTGAAAGAATCGTAAAACCCATTACCCTTCTGATAATCCGGGTAGCTCATTTGGACCAATTATTCCAATCGTTCTGCTAAAAATATTCACTCATATCATAATTTTCTGACAGCTCTCTAGGTATTTGGGTAAGTTTGCGTCATGGCATAGCCACCTGTACGAAATATCTACAGTCACTCTAAAAATAAGGTGGGCATGAAAGCTTTCCAATATGTCACATTATTGTTCAGAGTTGTCCTCTTCAAGCCTACTTTGAGACAATTACGGATCAGAAACGCATACCCGTTTGGACTTCCACTGAACTTTGATAGTCCAACAACGACTACAAGAATTGTCCCAGAATTACCCGGCCCAACAAGGAAAACATAAAAATTTTAGAGTAAAATTTATTTATTTTTCAACATAACGTACATGTTCGACTCCTCTGAACATGTACGTGCGATTGCGCACGGCTGATGTAAACCTCCAAGTAGAAACGGGTCAATTGAGGCTGAGCCCATGGCGAGAAGCGCTTACTGCGCAACCTCAAACCTGCAGACCGCTCAAAAAACAAAGAACGCTCAGAATGTGGAATTTACTCCAGATCACTAAGCCTGAGGATTGAGTGATGAATGGAAAAAATACCAATGTGGTTCAAACAGAACTGGCTGGTATCTCAATCGCCACAAAAGAAATAACCAGGAAAGGAATTTCTGGCAAAAACATAACAATCTGCAGTGATAGTAGACAAGCCCTATTAGCCTTAGACAGACACCGTGTTACCTCAGGGTCAGTACTAGAATGCCACCAAGATTCAGCCAAAGCCTCGGTAGATAATAACATTATCCTGAGGTGGGTTAAAGGGCATGACAGGAGTATAGGTAATCGCATTGTCGACTCTTTAGGAAGCGACTGGACTAAGAATTTCAGGACCCAGTGACACCTACGGCCCGATAATTTCGACGATTGCGGAACCAGCCAAACGTCACACCCATGCTCAATCCCTAAAGAGATCGGATGGAATCAAAGGATGCAGTCTTGCCAGCATCACCCTGGGACGCTGGTGCCGAAAAAATATCTGGCGATGACCAGGAAAAACCTACGCTCAACAGTAGGATTTTTGACTTGCCACTGTCAACTAAGGAAACACCTCCATAATACGGGGCTAGTGGACACACCTCTATGCAGGATGTGTGAACAGGATAATGAAACTGTCAGTCATGTCTCATGTGAGTGTCCAAAGTTATCGTCAATAAGAAACTGTGTGTTCGCCGAGTCTTGGCCTACACCTGCCGATATAAAGGAGATGTCTCCTATAGTGACCTGTCCACCTTCCTGGAAATGACAGGATGGACAATTACCTAGGAGGACAACTCTTCGGGAGGATGTACAATGGGTCACATGTGGCCTGAGTTCTGTGGGCCTACTCTCACCCTTTCTACTCTACAGATACAGATAAGTTCGATGCTTAATGGTATCGTATACAAAACGTATTCAAAAAACACTTCATTGTGAGATTTTCACTAAACGATTTTACCAAAACTCCCGAAGAAGCCATTGTATGGCGAAACACGTGTTGCGTTTTTGTAAAATCGTCTAGTGAAAATCTCACAATAAAGTGTTTTTTCAAGTTTGGAAACAGCAAATAATCCGAGGGGGCTAAATCTGACGAATGGCTGCAAAACAAATACTGAACAACGCATCGTCTTTGAACTTGACACATATGCTTTACAAATTGTGTACTTTCTAATACAGTGATATTTCCCAACCAACTACCGTCATATTGGTACTGGTACGTCTGGGGCCAACCTCGTATACTAAAGAATCTATGAAACTGGACAACCATTAAGATCCTGATGATACGTATCACATGAAAAGGGTTAGAGTTTGGTCATTCTACTGAACGAATTCCAAAGAAAATTAGTGATAATAGTTTAAGACTACTTAAGATTACTTTCTATCCAAGACCGACCTTTCCCATTTATTTTCCCTTTTCTTAAATATTTTCTGGGTGCAATAAAAAATGGTCAACAAGATAGATTGTGAAAATCCAGGATATTCAAAAACTTATAAGGACTTTTATAGATGATGTTAAATGATTGGAGCCCAGAAAAGCTGAAACTTCTGGGTATTCAGTCTCCTACGAATACCATAATGAAAAAAAATTATTCATTTGTATCCTATTTTCGATGAATTCGAAAAATTCGTAAACCAAGAATACATGGATGAGGAACTCTTGAAACAACGTTATTTAATAATCCACTATCTCTCACGTGTTTACTCAACTCCCAGTGATTCTGAATGAGTTATTAACATATACAAGATGTAGTTTCTCTTGTAATTCTATCGACGGGTTTCTTACAGTACAGATTCTTCCATTAATCAGAAAATCAGTCTCTGTGAAACAATTTTGTAAGCACCACTAAAAAGGAGCAACTCAGTTTCCTGGTTGTTGCACACATTTCGATCGTTTTCAATCCATATATCATCAGAGTAATTATGCTAATTACTTTTCTCTGCGTGTGTACTCACTTTTGCGTATCCTTTCTATAAGGTGAGGCTGCTTAAGAAAGAACTCATTTTATGATTTAAGATAATAAAATAGTTTTCTACTACAGATCACAAATTACGATTCTGTTAATGGTATTACATACACATTCACTTCAGGTTGAAAATGGAACTTCTGCTGGAGCATATAATAATAACGATAATAAAAGTAATAATACCATGAAAAGTACAACTGAAACAGACAAAAGGAGTAAGAGTAAAAAACAACTTTCAGTATAAAGATGAATAGGCGGAGTATCAGCCAAAGCTGTTTTCATTTCAACCTGGAAATAACAATAATTAAACAACCGCTGCAGAAAATTTCTTTTGTATTATTGCCAAAATCGGGAACAGACAAGAGACTAGACAGTTGAGTAAGTCTTGAGTTTTGTTTGAAGATTTTAATTGTATAAAATCGAATCTCTCAGGGTAGTTGATTCTAATGTGCAATATACGAGAGGCAGCGGATGAAGATGAAAGGTTTGTGTTTGGGCATGACTCAAACTGAACTGTTTCGAGAATGTTCTGAGCTTCTTCAGTAAATAATCAAGTTGTCGAGATATCAAAATTTCCAGTGTTTTCATGGCTAAATGTGTCAGAGTCAAGGCTATGGAGTCCCATCAAAGAGATCAAGCTAGACAATGAGCTCAAACAATCAAGGAGGATCACAACAGATCTGAAAGGTCGCAGTGAATCAGCGCTCCCCGACAATCGAATCTAATCATCAAGACATTCTTGTTTTTGGTCAACAGCGAGCTCGCGCGGCACCCACTATAAAGCCAACGCTTTCTTTTGATATCTTTACAAAGTTAGCTAAATCACGCAACTTCACTTTTCGATCATTCAAAAAGATTTGGTGGGTTTTTTTATGTTTTCGGTTGTAACTGCCTCATTTGGACTTCCACTGGCAAGGGAGGCTAAGCCTCCCCATAAAATTTGAGGCTATTCATCGCAATAAATTAAAAGATATTGACAAATAATTATGATTATTTTTTCCTGAAAATGCTTGGGTATCATTACTTTACCAATAATTTTTAATACAAATACATAATATGCCCTAAAAACACTATCACTCACTACGTAGTACGTACCACACTGTATCCTGCATCAACAAACCTCAAACGCACGGCCCATGAACGAATAACAAAGAAACCATCAACCCGAAATAATAAATGCCATACGTTGATACGTTGCAAGAGAGCCAAGCCCCCGGCCGCTTTAAAAAACACAAGCTCCGCGAGACCGATCCAACCAGCGACATACGTCCAGATTTGTAATTTCAGTTGCAGAAATTATAGCTCTAGAGGAGTCTAGCCTCCAGTTGATTTCTGTTTGTGTACGACTGCGTTTGTTTTTTATTTAATTATTCGGACGGGATGCCGTGACGGACCGGGACTGAAAAATATATCGGTGAATCGTTTTAGTGTTTCTTGATAATATTTGTTATTTGTTTGTAAAACAGGCAGTATTGTATTATAGCAGTGCTTTTTGTTAATATTTTTAATGTGTTTTCAAAGTGTTTTCTTTCAATTTCAAGGTGTTTTCACGTTTTCACTTTTCTGTATTTTTTTCAAGTTGGACGAAATTAAAAATCTAACGATATAGTCGATTGGTTGCTGACAAATAATTTCAAGCCTTTATCTTATGACAATGAATTATTATTATTAAAACCTGGAAAGGCCTCAACCAAATTTGATTTCAATTAAAGCGTCAGATAATCGACAAAATCGAGGATTTAATATTAGTTGGTACGATAAATGTGATTGGTTAACCGGCTCCATTAAACGAGAAAAACGTTTTTGTTGGCCCTGTGTTTTATTTTCCGTACAAACCGAATACCAAACGTGGTCTAAAATAGGATACTCCGATTTAAAAAATTAAATCTAAGGAGCATATATTTTCGTCTTGTAAATTAAAATTGTTTAGCAAACAAAATATATCAACACTCTGGATATATCAAAATTAGGCCATAATTTCCTTTAATAATCAGGTTAGGGAAAATCGGTCGAATTTAAAAATACTTATCGATATTACGATTTATTTGGGTTCCAAAGAATTAGCTTTTGGCGGACACCGAAGATTTTGGCGGAAACCGAAGATTCGATTAATCGCGTCAATTACAAGGAACAATTAATGTTATGAGGCAAATATGATTCACAATTTGGCACTTTTTTAAACGGTAGCATTTTTTCTGGCATCTCAAAAACCATCCAAAATGAGCTTATAGACAGCGTGACTTATATTATTAAGTGTTTCTTTTTTGCATGGGAAATTGATGAAACTACCGAAATTACCTGTATTACACGATTTGTTTTATTTTTTAATTCGTAAGTGTGACACCTATAATTTTAAAAATACACCTTTCAAAATGCGTTACCCTCGCAGACTATATTGAACTTGAATGACCGCCGATTAAAAGTAGTTTGCGGGTGCCTTGTGAATTCACAATAATTGTAATTATAAGCATAATTAAGTACTTGTGCTTATAAAATATTCGTGGCAATTTTTAACAAAACTGTTATATTAGAAGAGAGAAGTATTATTTATTGACTGAGAAGAGTTCATTTATATTAAATAACTCAAAGACAACCCTTTTTCCTTGTTTTTGTTTTCTAATGGTTAGTTTTATACGTATAATTTTCGGCAGTAAACAATTTTTGTTTGCATTTATGCAAATATTACGTATTTTGCTTTAAATAGGTGCGGTACCCCAAAAAATTGACTTTAACCTCCCCTGTTCTCCAATGCACGAGCCGTCACTGCTATTCAAGCCATTGCTTCGCTTGAACGGTTTTTTTCCCATCAAGAAACAGTGTAAAATTAAAACAAGAAATTGTTTTTGATCCATTGTTTCAATAATAACAAAAGTAGTGTCACTGTTAGCACAATAACTCACGAACTCAGTAAAATATAATGAAATTTTAACTTTGAAATTCACTGTTTTGTTATAAATCTGTCGATTCCAAACAGCAGTTCTGTTTGGTTTTCATGACTTCCACAAATAACTTATAATTTATGGAAACTATTCAATTTTCTACAGAAATCTTCAATGAAAGGAAAGAAATAAATATGACACCAACTTTTTCAAATTGATTCAAACATGCATCAGTTCATAAAACTGGCATACCTGACAAAAATATCGTCAAATAACGGAGATTAACATTGCATCAAATCTTCAAATAGACTTAATTCATCCAATTTTTTCAGTGAAGTCTTGTGTAACATTTGCCGACAATATATGGGTGCAGATCAGATTACTTCGCTATAATCTGTAATAAGCCAAGCATATGAACCACATTAACGATACTTCACGCATCGACGAAAATGATCTTTCATGAAGTTTTTTTCTTGCCTTTTTTTTGAACATCAATCAATATTTGATTGATTCAGTTCAGTTTCTAGGCAATCTAAAAAATCTGATTGTGGAATACGATACAAAATTATGTTTTTTTTTGTATCCATGATTAAAGATTCGGCATATTCGTTTCAGAAAAAAAAACATGTGCGACTCGGGACGCTCGACAGAAGTGATAACTTGAACTAATCTAAGTTGAACTATTCAATATTGAAATTGTTCAACTCGAGAAAAGCTTAAGTTATTACTCATTTTGTGCATGTACATATATTATAGCTACTATAAGCCAATTGTTACTTTTGTAGGATTGAATAAGGATACTAATATTTGAATTGAAAGGGTTATATTTTTAGGAGTGATTAATTTTTGGGAAAGAAAGTTTTTGGCTTTCTACTACTCCATCTGATACAAAAAAAATGGATGGGAGAATCTTCCAAAGAAAGGAAGGAAGTAATCAATTTGAAAATAAGTAACGCTATACATGGATGTGTAGATCATGCAAAGAAGTAACTTTCAGACAAAAACTGAAAGAAAATCTTCCTGAAACAGCTACTTTCATATAAATATTGAATTACACGAAAGAAAAAAAATTCTTTCGAAACAAATACTTCTATACGAACACTGAATTATACAGAAGATACTTTTCTCTATTCAGTTTGTATATCAAACATTTGTTGTGGAATAAGAATCAGATATCATTCACATGAGTTCTACTCTGAATGAATGGTAATAAATTGTATTCACATGGAACACTGTCACCCTAACTGGTATACACCGGTATATTTTGTTTCGAAAGAATTTTTTTTCTTTCGTGTAATTCAATGTTTATATGAAAGAAGCTGTTTCAGGAGGACTTTCTTTCAGTTTGTGTCTGAAAGTTACTTCTTTGCATGATCTACACATCCATGTATAGCGTTTCTTATTTTCAAATTGTTTACTTCCTTCCTTTCTTTGGAAAATTCTCTCATCCTTTTTTTTTGTATCAGATGGAGTAGTAGAAAGCCAAAAACTTTCTTTCCCAAAGATACTAATATCTAATGTACATAAACAAAATTAGTGTCATCATTTTCAGCCACGTTCCACATAATATAAGAATATGGTTAAATTGTTATAATACTATAATAACAGTATATTCTCACGCACACTAAACACTGACCGTCTGTCCGACGAGAGAAGAGGAGCCTGCCTTCCACTGACGTATGCCTGAAAGAAAGGGAAGCCAGACAGACGGGCGCCGTTAAGCGTTAGGTTACAAAGCTGTTTACCCTCCCATCTGTACCCTGTATCTGTAGAGTACGGAGGATGAGTGTAGGCCGACAGCACTTAGGCCACATGTGACCCATTGTACATCCTCCCGAGGAGTTGTCCTCCTAGGTCATCGTTCATCCTGTCCTTTCCAGGAAGGTGGACAGGTCGCTGGGAGACATCTCCTTTATATCGGCAGGTGTAGGCCAAGACTCGCCGAACACTCACTCTCTTATTGACGATGACTCCGGGCACTCACACAGGACATGCCTGACAGTCTCATCTTCCTGTTCACACATCCTGCATAGAGGTGTGTCCACTAGCCCCATATTATGGAGTTGTTTCCTTAGTTGACAGTGGCCAGTCAGAAATCCTACAGATAAGCGTAGATTTTTCCTGGTCATCGCCAGATATTTCTTCGACACCAGCTTCCTTTGAATTCATCCCATCTCTTTAGGGATTGAGCATGGGCGTAACGTTTGGCTAGTTCCGCAATTGTCGAAGTCATCAGGCTGTAGGTGCTACTGGGTCCTAAAATTCTTAGTCCAGCCGCTACTTTGGCTAAAGAGTCGGCAATGCGATTACCTTTACTTCTGTCGTGCCCTTTAATCTGCCTCAGGATAATGTTATTATCTACCGATGCTTTGGCTAAATCTTGCTGACACTCTAATACCAACCCTGAGATAACACGTTGTCTGTTCAAGGCTAATAGGGCTTGTCTGCTGTCAGTGCAGATTATTATGTTTTTGCCAAAAATTCCTTTCCTGGTTTTTCTTTTGTGGCGATTGAGATATCAGCCAGTTCTGTTTGAACAACGCTGGTATTTTTCACATTCCCCACTTAATCCTTTAGGCTCAGTGATCTGGAGTAAACACCACATCCTGAGCTTTCTTTGGTTTTTGAGTCGTCTATATATATACGTTTTGCATTTGTAGCATCTGACTCTGTGTTCTGTTTATTTTTATTTTGTAGGGTTTATCAAACACACTTCAAACATAGAAACGAACATTGTTTGAGATATGAATTGATTGGTGAATAGTGGAGAAATGTCACTCTCTTTCATTATTGGAGAGAAGTATATGAATTTGCGAAAGGAGTATATGAATTTGCGTCCAGTGATTTGTTCATTATGTTTTATCTCCTGAAGACGCCAACTCAGTTGGTGAAACGCTCATCTAGAAGAGTATTGCATTTCTGGTGTCTGTGATAAGTGCTTGTTTTGGATTTGACCATCTACAGGGCTATTCAAATGTTTTTCCTGTATATCTCCAGAACCGAAAGAGCTAGATTCGATTTCTTTAGATCATCGAATAGGTCTCTAAAATACACAACTTAACCGACACTCTATCTCTTATCGTTTACGAGATCCCCATGTACAGAAACAAATTTGAATAGCCCTGTATATTACTGATAACGCGTTCAGTGCTAGTTAGACACTTCCTTTATCTGAATCTGTAAAATGAGGAAGAAAGTTAAAGTGATTTTTCTAACTCCAATTGATACTATTGAGGTTTACTTTTCGAAGCATGTTATTACACTAAGGCATTGCATTTCACAAATAAATCACAGATAGCTCATAATTATCGTCTATTCATCTTGTAATACAAATTCGAATGATTGAAAACCTTCAAAATGGGTATATAATTCAGAGAAAGGAATTCATCTGATAGCATTCACTTCCTAATCGAAAGCTCGTTCCGTAAACATGAATCATTTTTAGCTGCATTCGATTGTTTTAAAAATATGATATCGAATAAAATCTAAACTGCCCTCTTTAAAAATGATGATTACTTCAAGTTGGTGGTCTAAGTGAAGTTGGGCTGAAAAGTTCGTAGGCAAACATAAAAACAAATTTTTTTTGATAAAATTTCATTTCATAATTCAACATAGTTGCCTTTGAGGGCGATATAATAGGCCTCAGTTTCGACGATTACCTCGTCATCAGCGCTAAATTTTTTCCAGCGAGACCAGAAAAAACTCGCTGGGAGCTAGATCTGGAGAATATGGTGGATACAGAATCAATTCGTACCTCAATTCATACGATTCTACCATTGTTCTCATTGATTTGTGACACGATATACTCGTATTATCTTGATTGAACAGCACGGTGCCGTTTTTAGGAGCTAATTTTGTTAAATGGACGCGCCTTTTTCCACCGTGTCTAGTGCTCCAGTTAGAATATTTAAAAATCCTTTCTCGTTATATGAAATGAACCTACATACAAAATTTCAGTCACCGTAGAAACAGTAATTTTCATATATAAACACGCCCCTTATACCCTCACGAGGGGGCGCCCCAGTTGGAATATTTGAAAATCATTTCTTAGTGCGCATCTAAGACCTAACAAGCACCTATAAACCAAATTTTAGCTTCCTAGGACTCACCAGTATGGAGAAACAGAAAAGAATGAGTGAGTGTTATGTTTCGCATTTATAAATATAGTTTCTTGTGAGGTTTGGCTCTTTAATGTTGAAATGGCAGCACCAGCGACAGTAACGCTACGCGGACGTGTTAATATCGAGTGTATCTATGTGAGGCCAAACTTATTTTCCAAGAAAACTGACCAACATTCAAATGTAGGTCTTTTTCCACTACAGGCTTTATTCGCTGCAAGTTTTTCAGTTACTCCGTTCCTCAAATCACTTACTGTAACTCTCAATATTTCAGACACATTGTAGAAATGAAAAAATGTATTCTGATTCAGTCATCACAAAGAATAACGAACAATGGAAGAATGATACTCCAAAGATTAATTCTATTCTTCTTGATGATTTAACGATAATCTTCTTATAACACGTAAATGTCAAGGTCTAAAGAATATATTTATTGATTCAATAAATTTCTGTCATCAATTGAGTTTCTTCATAAATATCCACCAACATAATTCATTTGCAAGGAAATTATATCACAGGGTTTTTCAACAAAAGGTTAATTTTTGTGTAGAAGGTGTTTTTATGCATAAATAAATTATGTATTGGAATATTTCAAAACTTATCAATTTTTATCTTAAATAGGTAGTGAAAAATAGTTACCAGTGTCCTAATATGCATATAACTTTTTTTCTTGTGTTTTCAATGTAAATGACATAAGGATAATCAATCCCAAAGCCTCTCCAATTTCTGTAGATTTTGGAATGAGGGTGGCCTCTAATCAGTCTCCATGTTGTAAGGGCCCAGAGTCCCGTTTGATCTGATGAATATACATTGCTCTTGAAATACAAACTTAAACTCCACTTCGAAATCCCCCTAAATAACCCTTTAGGGAAATGAAGTTCTAGATTTCACCAGAAACCCGGAGTCAGATTTATTAATATTGACAAAAGTAACAGTATCTTTGTTCAGTGAAATATGGTTTATCGAAAAAATGTATCTTACCCTTCATTTATGAATATTGAAGTCGAAATATGCGTGTCGTAATATCTAGGTATGATGTTTCGCAATCCAGATCTGAATCTCTCAGATATTTTATTCAGGTGATACCAATTTTTATGATGGAACCTAAAAAATAGAAAATTTGTATAAAGAAATGACTCATATTTTCAATAATAGTCCAGTTCCCAGAGGATTTCACCTCACAAAAGGTGGGTAAGAAGATTTTATTTTTTATTTCGTGGGTATGAAGAGTGAATAATAAAAAATGTGACTAAATCTGGGCTCGGCACAACTTTTGGTAGTCGAAAAACCTCGAAATTTTCGGACATTTTTCGGTTTTTTCGCAATATCTCGAAAAGAGTGGTTCTAGCGAAAAACTATAAACTTCTATACAAAGTTGTAGAGCATTGAATTCCCTACAAATTTTATTCATATTTTTTTCTTCTAAGACCAATAAGAAGCGAGCTACAGCATCTCAAAGATGGACCATTTTTCTCAAAATAGTAAAAAAGCCAAATAGCGCCTTCTTTTCTATGTGTTATTGCGACCCATGTATTCTTTGGTTATATTTCCGAATTATATTTTGGTCCGATAAGGTTCTTCAGACCCTCCCCCCATCACCAACTCCCAATTTGATAACTCATGAGCAATGAGTATTTGTTGAAATGAGGTGATAGTAAATTCATTTGTGATTTTCATAACAATAACGCCTTTTTCGAATGAATTTACTACCACCTCATCCCATAATAGTCCAGTTCCCAGAGACCAAAAAAGGGATTCAACTCACAAAAGGTAGGGTAGAAGATTTTATTTTTTCACTTCGTTTTAATGGGTATAAAGAGTAAAATATAAAAAATGTGACTGAAAAATTGAATTGAACGATGAAAATGAGTTGGTAGTGAATTCATTCGAAATAATCGTTATTGTTATGAAAATGATGATGAATGATCAATATCGTTCCTCAGACCCCATTTTAGAGGTTTGTAGGTGTTGGATGGGGAGGATGTTGATCTCCTTGTGCTCATGGCGGGACTTGGGTGGCAGTACAAGAATTTATTCTTCCTCTTCCTGGAAGAGGTGGTGCAAATGATGTATGCTACCCAACAGCATCATACAAATTCAATCCACAATACATCCTCATCAGCCTTGCTTTCACCGGGTGTGACGCTACATCTGCCATATTTGGCCATGGAAAAGTGAAGCTGTGCAGTGTTCTGGAAAAATCTTCCGGAGAAATGAAGCATGCGTTGGATGTGTTCTTGGATGAGCAGAGTACAAATGGAGAGATTATTGAAGCTGGAGAGCTTGTGCTCAAAGCATTGTACCAACAGGGGACGTACAGTGGACTCGAAACCTTGGACGACATGCGATACAATCTTTTTGAAAAGTCCGTGTCTGCAGGTGAAGTTAATCTGGCTCGGTTGCCACCCACTTCTGCTCTACACTCACTAAGATCGTTTGACCAAATTGAAAATTGGCTGGGTGCCACACACTTGAATCCCAAACATTATGGGTGGAGCAGTAGTCTACAGGGCCTGATTCCACAGCATGCAACGAAGGACCCAGCACCCAAAAGCCTACTTGAAGTAGTCCCGTGCAGATCTGTATGTCAGTGAGCCTGCTCGTGCGTCAAAGCCGGGTGGAAATGCTCCAGCAACTGCAAGAAATGCAGAGGCACCAACTGCCACAATGTCCCACTGTACTCCTCCGACCTGGATACATATGGTGAGGAAGAGGAAGATACATTCACCTCATCAACCATAGATGAGGTCTACAAGGACCCACCCATCATGGCACCTGTTCGTGAGGAACCAGGACCGTCGAAACGCCTAAGAAGGAAGTGAAGTGAAAGGTTAACTTCTCTTTTCATTGGTCATTTTTTCAATGATTTAATTGTAATTAAATACTTCACTTGCTCCATACACATGTTTCCTCACTCTCTTGTCTCCTTTATTCTTTTAGTTGGTGATTAATTTTGTAATAGGGGGGCTCACAGGAAAGTTCTAGATCAGTCTACTTCATTTTCACAACAATGAATTTTCTGCTAAGCACTATTTTGTGGAAAGAAAACTCTTTTTATTTCATTCATCATAGTTTTGTTTCACTGTATTGACTTTAGGTCCTGATGAAGCTTTAAAATAATGCGAAAGCTCGGCGAATAGGTTGAAGTGCTTTTCCTCACATTGCATTGGACTGTGAGGGTTCCGATATGCCTACTCATTCCTCGTCAGTTATCAATTTGGGGGGGGGGGTTGGTGATGGGGGCGATCTCAAGAACCTTATCGGACCAAAATATAATAAGAAAATACAACCAAAGAATACATTTGTCACAATAACACACACAAAAGAAGGCGTTATTTGGCTTTTTTACTATTTTGAGAAAAAAGGTCCATGTTTGAGATGCTGTAGCTCGCTCCCTGTTGGTCGTAGAAAAAAAAAACGAAAAATATCCGAAAATTTCGAGGTTTTTCGGCTACCAAAAGTTGCGCCGAGTTCAGATTCAGTCACATTTTTTATATTTTACTCTTTATACCGATTAAAACGGAAAACAAAAATAAAATCTCCCACCCCAACTTTGGTAAGGTGAACCCCTTTTTTGGTTTCTGGGAACTGGACTATGAGTCACATGCAATTTTTTCAGAAAATGTTATAAAATTCAGGAAAGGTTAGACTAGATTCCATTGAGAAAAAAACAATGATATTCAAATTAAGTTTGACCTAACAAGGTATACTGATCACAAATAATGATATTGATCAAATTTTTCTGTTCCACAAAATCTCAATGACTACCGCTGAAAACGGAAACGGTTTCAACAAAAATCACCAATACGCTGCCTCTTCAAAAATGAAGTGGATTTTAATTTTTCTCAAAAAACATTTATATTTTGTCCTCTTCAGAGTAGCCCCCTCAGATATAATACACTTGTAAATCATTTAAAGGAACAATTCGTTCAGGCCAGTCTCAACACACCTGCACTGTAGGTTAATGGACTGACAGCTATCAGAAAACAACTTCTCTCCGGGCTAATATCACGAAGGGCGTTGGATTATATTCGACAGGTGTCAGTGCAGAATTCTTCACTGACGTTATTCCTGCATATGCATATGCTGCATAGGCGATAGAACTTCCTAAATAGATTTTCAATTATTGGAACACACTTGCAGATACCTGTCTCCATTACAATTTCCTCCACTCTCTGTTATTCTCTAACTGAATGACATCTCAACGATGGCTTAATCCTAAGGTATGTATATCCGTGCCGAGACGATGAATGACACTGAGCCTATCAGCTGTCACTACGGAACCTTCGAGATACCGGGCGTCATCTCGTCGTAGCATCGCCTTGTCACGGTAATGCGGGGCTCTGCCGTGATTGACCTTCTTTCCCTAGCTACTCGTGGGACTTTTATGGTCAGAGTAAACTTAAATTTTTTTTCTGACGCTGAGTCTACAGAGGAGATGGATGTACAGCTTACGACTCCAACAGACCTCCTTATGAATTTAGATCAGGAGCGAGAGCTTTTCAACTCCCCAGCTCCTGATTCAATAACCTAAAAAAACGATTTGGTGGTGCAGCCAGGAAACAACTGAGTGGTCTCCTGAAGAGCGGGGTACCTTATGAAACCTCCTTGCACCAAATTCTTGAGCGGCGTACGCAGAGTCTGTCTCAGGTAGAGGAACAAACCCCCCATGAGCAGTTTTCACCAAAACCAGAGGCGAAAAAGCTCTGCAAGGGTGAATCTATGGCATCGTCAGGTGTAGTTGACGTGCAAAAACCCTCATATGGGAAGGTTGTCGCGGGTATCGAGGTGGGAATCTGGCACCTTGACTATCCGACTACCTCATTAACGATGAAACAGCAGAGCATATACTTCGTGCCTGTGCCGCTGGGGGCCGAATCAGGTTTTTAGAGTTCGGCAGAGCCGTACTCTTAGCAGCTGACCTGAGAGACCACTCACCATACAAACTAATCGGCTTCGTTAGGAAGCTGGGTTTATTTGGTAAATTGGGGATAGGTGTGAGCCACAATAAACTCTTGCGGGTTGCGTGGGACCCACTCACTTTGGACCTAACCTAACCTAACCTAACTATTAGCATATGCCACTGTCAACATTTCAAGTGTCGTTGAGCATCCATTTCCATTTTCACACAAAATTTGATGCAAATTCATTGATCCATTGTTTTCGATAGCAGAAAACCGCCGATCACGCAAAACAGTTTTAACTTTTATGCCTCTCACCAGCAATTTAAACATACTAAACAGCTAAAACTGTGAGACCAGTGTACAATATATAAAAATCGATAATCGAAAGTAAGTAGCCCGGGAAATTTGAACAGTCCGTGTTTATATACTCTAGAAATTCAGTAAATTCAAAATGAAAGTTGGCGAATTCTATAATCTTCCCAATGGAGTAATTTTTACATAATTTGTTTCACTCAAAGTCTCCACCCTGTAAAAATGGTCTACTGAATCTATTCTTTTCCACTCATAAATAAACCAGATATGATCTCGTGCAGAACCTTAAAAAAAGCTATCTTCCATGAGCTGACATATTTCCTCCCACATTCTTTTTGAAACCCCGTATAACAACGTACAAGTCGTGCAATCCTTGAAACTTTTTGACGCGTTACTGCATATCAGTGATCGCTCCAATTGCACCTCATCATTCCTGCCCACGTTTTTGCGAAACTGTCTCAGGGTGAACGGATGTTTTACAGAAGAGAGGATGCACAAGTGCAATCGGAATCCCTTCTCTTATGCACATCGTACAACTGCATAATAGTGTTACATCTCTCTGAATGCAGCAATGATTGTTTGGTGTGATAGCATTAAAAATAACGTCGTTTCGAGGATTTTCTTGGTGAGTATTTTCATAGAACAAATTATTTACTCCAACCAGAGTCTGCGGAAGATTTCAATATTAGATTTATCAATCCATACTTCATAGTTGCAATGTGAGTATTTTCAAGTCTAGTGTGCCTAATTTCAAAACTTGCTAAAATTGGTCTTCGGGGCTTTTTCTGAAACCCTTATTTGCTCTGGTAAACATTGTTTTCATGTCTTTAGAAACGTTCGTTACGTAACAAATTATCTCAGAAAAACAACTCTGTAACAATGAGTTTTATAAAACATACCTGCCCCAAACTTCATGACTGTTGTAATTTTTATAATGTTGCAAAAAAAAGTAATGATGGAATTATAACAAAATAATTCACCGAAAAGGTTGGTCAAACCGGATGTTATGTCATAACACGAGTTTTAGAACACATCAGAAATTCAAAAAATGTATGTCAAGAACTTCACAGGCCTTTGTTGATTATGAAAAAGGGCATGGCCACATTTTTTATTTTATATTGTTCAACAATATTTATCTGGAAAAATTTCGAGCAAAATGCGTCATATCTTCAAACACGATAGTGTCAACACTGAAAGGCGTGGTGATGGCCTCAATACTGCATATTTCAATTCAATTAGTTGAATTCTGATTTTTTTTTTCAATTCTAATTCTCTCTACATCGATAATAACAGGTACCACCGTAGCAAAATAATAGATGAAGCCATTCGATTGTTTCATCTCATTGTGTTAAGATGGTCCAAAATATTTTGTTTTTCACTGCTTATATCTAATTAATTTGTGGTAGGTATGTTTTTTAAAATTAATTGTCACAGAGTCCTGAAGAAAAATTTAACTGAATTTGAAACATTGGCAGAAAAATAATTGCTTTTCTAAGATAATTTAATAGTTTGTAACTAAACAAACCTTTCTAGAAATTGGACATTTGGATCAATTGTTTGTTACGATTTCCATCGTAACATACATTTTTGAGAAACTCTTTTTCTATCAACTATCCTTCGCAATACCTTTCAGGATTTTTTGACGATTTTTTACTGATAGTGAAATGTGAAGAATATAGTATTTGTCTAATTTTCAACGAAAAGAATGAATGAAATATATTTAGATTATGATAATTTACTCGTAAACCATTATGATACACGATAAACTCTTAATAATAATATGCTTTATTGCTTAAAGAATATTAGGTCTTATTGCCAAACCTGCAAATTCTCATCAGTCATCATAAACATAAGCATATATATTATACACATATAATATACATATACACACATATACAGATACACATATACATATCTATACACACATACATATATAGGGTACAAATAATGTTATACGAATAATTATACGAAATATTACACGAATAATGGGTAAATTTATACTAAACTCTCATACGTTATGGCCTTATGAAAAAAATGTGTATTGGAAGGTTTTGAGTGACAGTATATTTGCAATCTCTTCTAGCAGATTCTCTTCGACATATCTATGATTAAATCTTAACACGTTATATTAGGCGGTCTGAAAAATTTGTGGGCTAACACACATATGACGCTACTAGTATTGAATCCATATGATTTTTAGTTAACCCTAACCATCAAAAGAGACGTGTACAAATTTCACAGCTGGAGGACTATTAGTTTGTGTGATAAAACATTTTGTTGGTTGGCATTGCTTTTTGGAGAAAAAAATTACTTCTGAGGCTTGGCTTGATAAACATTATTCAGACTTTGCACCAGGAAAATCAACCGTTGAGAAGTGGTTTGCTAAGTTTAAACAAAGTGAAATGAGCACCAAGGACGATGCACTTGCTATCGTCCAACCCGTGTTAGGAATCACAAGTTAAAAGGTAAGACCTCGTTAATCCTTAGCTCGCACAAGTTTCGACTTCTGAGGGTTGTTGTTCGCAGGGGTGCGACAGCTGGTATGTGCTCTGCTGTTTCATGATTTTCCAAACAGAAGTGACACACACTGTCTTCCGACAGTCCGAGTCTCTGCATATGATGATTCAAATGACAGTGACCTGTAAGAAGGCCTGTTAAACAATGTAGTTCGTCCCTACTGTAGTCCAACAACTGTTTGGTATCAAACTTCGAATGGTGAATAAACGCCTTGGAGGCCTCCAGGTGTTTAATCTTTAATTGGGCAAACCCTAAAGCGATACCAATGACAGGTTCTGGTCCAATGAAGCTGCTTGCAGCACCCTCCTTTGCAAGGGAACAGACTCATTGTCTCCTTCCAGACCAGTATGGCTAGGAATCCAGACGAAAGACAATCTGTTAAGTCTTCCTATCGAGGAGACTCATTTTTGGCAATTTGCTACCAATTTAGACATTGCTTGGTAGGAGCCAAAAACTCCACTCCTAGGAAGGTTGACATCTCTGTCTTGGGTATGCGACTGAAAACACCTGCACCGGAACCGGAAGGTGTTTTTGATCCATCTGTGAACCAACAACTATCTGCTATTAATATTTCCTTCTCCTGGAGTATCCAGTTCTCTCTACTCAGTAACAATACTTTATGAGGCAGTTTCTAGTTGACAGTTGGAGGCATACAGTCAGAGGTCATTTCCAGAATGCTGTGATTTCCAGTTTCAAACAACAATATGTTGCACTCTGATTTCTGCAATTGACAATATGCACAAGTCTATATGTAGTCCATCTAGCCTCTCTCTCCAGAAAAATGTGGAGAGGAGATAGATCTAGAAGAATCTCCATGGCCGCTGGCAGTGTGGTACTGATGGTACCACTGATGGCCAGACAAGCCTGCCTCTGTAAGCCAGAGAGCTTCGCCTCAGCCGTGTTCTGTAAAGCCTTTGGCTACCAGGCAATTGCTCCAGACATAATAATTGCTCTGATAATCATCACATAAATCCAATGGATTTGTTTGGGACCTAAAAACCAAGTTTTACCAAAATCCTTCGATAGGTTAATAGGGACAGTTTGGCTTTGAGTGAAACTTTTTCCAAGTGAGCGTTCCAGGTGAGTTTTTTATATCAAGTAGAATGCCAAGATATTTCACCTCTGTTCCAAATGGAATGACCTCACCATTGAGGGAAAGTGACGCTAGATGGATGTTATATGACTCCATCATTTCACACCATCATATGAGTGGACTGCACGTGGTGAACCGACCCCAAAGCTTGCAAAGAAGCAACAGTTGGCTGACAAGGTTATGGATCAGTATTTTGGTATGCGCCTGGTATAATATTCATCAACTATCTTGAAAAGGGAAAAATCATCGACTGCGACTATAACATAGATTCACTGAAGCGTTCGAAAAACAAAATCGTCTAAAACGGACCCATTTGAATTTGAAGAAAAAAAAGGAAGTGTTGTTTCATAAAGATGATGCATCGTGTCACAAATTAATGAAAACAATTGCAAAATTGCATGAATTGGGCCCCGAATTACTTCCGCATCCACCATATTCTCCAGATCTGGCCCCTAGTGACTTATTCCTGTTCTCAGACCTCAGCAGAATGCTTGCTGGAAAGAAATGTAGCGCCGATGAGGTAATTGTCCAAACTGAAGTCTATTTTGAAGCTGAAGACAAATCTTACTTTATAATGGTATGGACCTATTTTATAACCGCTATAATCGTTGCGATGCTCTCGAAGGCAATTTTATTGAATAAAGAAAACAAAATTTTCTAGATACTATCATACCTTGTTACTACTGCTGCATTGTATACATCGCAATGCCGTAACACTCGCACAATTATGTAAAAATACTGTTTGGCGTGTTAATACAATATGCATATTCAACTCAACATCACGAATTACTAATTGACTAACAGTTAGTTGACTTGCGTGAATGAATGATTTAACTGAAGGTTAGCACACGTGTAACAGGAACTTGCCTGGAGTGATGTGTATAGTTGAAAATTATATGCCACACATAATTGAAGAAATGAATATGCTGTGTCAAAATGATACATTTTCTTTTGAGCTTTTTTTAAAGTTCAAAATGTGAATTGTCTCAAATTAAAAATTATAACTGGAAAAAAAATTTATTGGAATTCATTTTTTATTATTTTTCTGATGATTTGTCAACCTGAAGTAACCCAAATGTCAGAGTATCAAAATATCAAAGTTATTTGAAAGAAGGCTAGCTAATTACCGAGAACAATCAGAAGATATTAGAAATTTTCTCGACAACTGAATACATATTTTTTCTATATTGAGATTTTATATATTCATATATTAGCAAAAGTTTTTTAGAAGAAATACTTGCAGGAGAAAGACATGAAAAATCTCAAAAATTTTAAAATTGACACTTTCGAAAATCTAACGGGTGACGAATAATTACTCTGAACCAGAAGAGAATTCTTGAATTTTCAATTGTATTTCTTACCTTTCCAGAATGTTTCTCATTTCACCAGCAAACTCCCAATTTGAACAATCAAAATTCATATTCATCAAAAAATTTTCATTTTATTAAATCAAAATTTTATGGTTCATCCGTATTCCCAACTTTTACATTCACTAGAGGAACACTGATAATTTTAGAGGTTTCTAATGTTATGTCGTGAATAAACACATTTTTTCCGCTTACATTGCGAATGCTGGCTGAACCCTACGAGATAGATCATAATGATGTACTACTACAGTATTGTACACCTTGGTAGGTCGGTAGCCAAGCGGTTCGGCGTGGATGCTTTGTTCACTCACTCGAATTGACTGCCGTGTTGGTCGGTGGTTCAAGCCCTAGTCTGAACGATCGATCTTCACTTGCTATCGTCCAACCCGTGTTAGGAATCACACGTTAAAAGATAAGGCCTCGTTAATCCCTAGCTCGCACAAGTTTCGACTTCTGAGGGTTGTCGTTCGTAGGGGTGCGACAGCTGGTTTAAGTAAAAACAGATTTCAAACAGATTTTTTTTCAAAAAGTCTACAATAAAGTCCGCGATGATCTCTTAGGGATAACCCACCATAACCATTTTTCATCTTCGAGAAATAATGGCTTATTTAGAAAGCGATTTCATGCAATACAGCATTAAACCTCATACAATTAAGTACTTTAAATCTGTTCAAAAAAATCTGTTTTTCCGTTAACTTGTGCGAGCTAAGGATTAACGCGGTCTCACCTTTTAACGTGTGATTCCTAACACGTTAGGACATACACACGTTGAATGCACATACATTGTGCATTCAATATAGATGCTTCAAAGCATGAAATTTAAATGAATATTTTCGAAGATATTGAAGATTTAAAATGCAGGAACATAACGTTTGCGGCCTCCCGGCCGAGGAGGGCGTTGTTGAGACCATTATAAAATACAAGTATGTGGGGGATCACATCATAATAAACAACTTTTTTCTATAAAATGTTTGATCAAGATAAATAATATTGCAAAAATCGTGTGACAAAAACCAACCATGTTTGAAAAATTTCAAAAAGTTGTATCTTGAAAACGAATTATTTTTCTATAAACATTTCATGGTAAAAAGTTGTTTATTTTAACGAGGTCCACCACATATTTAGTTTCTGTAATGTTCTCAGTAACTTTACTTTTTACTTGGAAGAGGTATGGAAATTATATTTTTTCATGAAAAGTACCAAAAATTTATTGTCGAAAAAGTTAGGGCAATTTGAAATAAATAATGACAGCGTACGTAGCGCCCTCTAGATGTTACATAAAAAGTAATAAGAAATTATGATTTTCCACGTCAAAAAACTCCGTATACCAAATTTCATGCAAATAACTTATTTTTGCAAAAGTTATTTTTAAAAAACGAACAAAAAATTCAATTTCAACACCCTGTATCTCTTTTGTTCACTTTTTTTTCTCAAAATTGTCTCAGAACTACGTCACTCAAATATGTTAACGTACTTATGTATACGTATATCATCAGAGTATTCTCAGTGGATATAAATGTGATATCCTAATATTCCTCGAAAATATGAAAGTCATTTGTCCCAACTTACTTCTGAAAATAGCACACTCGCTCTTCGTTTCCGGTTCACGAAAACAGTCTCGGATAAAACTCCAAGTGAATGTTCCAGCCCAAATGAAATATTGGTAAAACATTCAAGGTGTGTTCGAACTGAAAACCGATATTTATTGCCAAGCAATGAATGATAAAGGGATCGTATTATTCTTGAAATTTCACACCGAATCTGAGATTTTTATTATCTGAAATCAACAAATTATGGCAATAACGTATACATGACAATGACATAGTATACTGTTGCCTTTTACTCCACCGGCAATCTTAAATCAGTCGAAAGGATGCATTTTTCATTGGTGAAACTAAGCGCTCACAATTATTTATAAGAGAATTCATGAAATTCATATCGTTAAAAGATTGTTTTGAAATGCTCGTCATCTTAATAATTTCTCATATGTGCTACAAAATGAGAATACTTATTTTATAGGATCCAAGAGTAATTTTAAGTTTGTAGTTTGTCCTAGTATTAGATGAGCTAGAAAGTTCGTAGACCAACACACAGACGGCACTAACAGTATTAAATCAATCTGATTTTCAATCGACCGTTACCTTCAAAAGGCACGGGTACAAATTTCACAGCTTTCGGACTATCAGTTTGTGGGATAGAACATTTTGAGTGACGCAACTTCTATTAGTTCGAAAATAATTTCATGTGTTGATATAACATTGCTTCTTGACAAAAAAAACTAGTTGAAGCCAATGCTTGGCTTAACGAACATTTTTCGAACTTCGCATTGGGAAAATCAACTGTTAAGAAGTAGTTTGTTAAGTGCAAACGAGGTTAAATGAGCAACGAGTTCGATGCATGGAATGGACGCCCCAAAGAGACTGTTACCAACGAAAAGTCTGCACAATAATTTTGGATGACCGCAAAGTAAAGGAAAAAACATCAACAGCGACTATAACATAGCGTTATTGAAACGCTTGAAATACGAAATCGGGAAAAAAACGACCCCATTTCAAAAAAGGGGGATTTTCATCACCATGTCACAAATCAATGAAAACGATGGCAAAATCGCAAAAGTTGGGCTTCGACTTGCTTCGGCATCCACCTCATTCCCCAGATCCGGCCCAGCAACTTTTTCCTATTCTCAGATCTTTTTATTTATTTATTGATTATCCGTTTGACATATAAGTATGTATAGGATTTGTCCAGCAATGAAGAACACATGAAAACGCAGTGTCCGTATCAATATAAAAACACTCTAAAATCAACAAATACAATACAAAAGAGAACTATTTTATGATATAAACAATTCGTCTAGGTTATAAAAACAACTATCAATGAAATACTTTTTCAGATTTCGGTAAATTCGTTAATTTTATTGAGCTCTTTAATATCTTTTGGTAACTTATTAAAGATATTTGAGCCCATCACATAAGGTGAATTAGAAGTAACCTTATATTTACAATACTGTATGTGGAAGTTATGTTTTCAGACGAGTATTCCTACTATGTATGATTTCATTGGTGATAAATTTATGTTCGTGTTTAAAGACAAAAATTGACAATTCGAATATATACATGCTGACAAGAGTTAAAATGTTAAATTGTCTAAATAAACTTCTACAAGAGGCCCTTTTTGAGGCTTTGGCCATTATTCTCAAAATATACTTCTGCGCAACGATTACATTTGATATCGAAGTCGAGTTACCCCGCACACATATGCCATGTCTCACTCTGGAAGCTACTTGAGCTTGGTATAGTGCCAAAAGTTGCTGATCTGTCAAGATATATGTTAGGTTTCTAAAGAGATAACCTAATGAGTTAATTTTACTCATTAAATTCGAACAGTGTTGTTTCCATGTCAAACATGCATCAATGGTAGTTCCCAAAAAATGTGTCTCTTTTCTCTCAAGAGTATACTCGCTGGAAATAAATTAAGCGCCGATGGAGGGATATATAATCATCGAAACTGAGGCCTATTTTGAGGCTAAAGACAAATAGTACTATGAAAATGAATAACGAGATCAAATTTAATCAAAAAAAAAATGTAATGCCAGCTTACGAACTTTCCAGCTCAACATAAATAAATCTAATGCTAGACAAGAAATTTATTGATTTAGATATGAAAGATTATATTTCACAAATAGCAGATATATTATTCAGGAAACTTTGTAGGTCATTATTTCCTGATGATGCTAACTTGGTTAACGAAACGCTCGTCGTGAAACAGAATATCTGTTCTGGTGTGGGAAAAGTGTCTGCTTCAGATTCATTTCACGACAATGGTTCAAGTTCTATCTACCAAAGGAGACGAGATATTTTTTATGTTTGTTTGAAGGTGATTGACAACGTTTCATGATGAATTTCATTACTTCGGACTTCCATTGTCTGATATTATATAAATTGATTTAAAATCCCTGAAAGAACTGATTAAAAAGGTAGAATTGAAAATGAATAGCTGTACATAAAAATTATATTGAGTAAAAAAAATGAAAATGAAATAATAAAAAAAGTATTTCACTATTATTTCATTTCAAGTTTTTTCGCTTGATATAATTGTAATTTTTAGATATTCATTTTTGATTCTTCTTTTTTTATAGATTCTTTCAGGGATTTCGAATCATTTTATATAATATCAGACAATGGTAGTCCGAACTAATGAAATTCACATTTTTTATGATTCACTGGATCCCCTGAAAATCCAGAGTTCAGAATAAAACCGCTTTAACCTTTGCCTATTGTAAGAGGTAACTAACACTGGGGCTAATCCTATGATGACGCAGTCCACGCCGATTGATGAATGGTGCGTAGTCCTCATCAGGAGTCACTTATAAAGCCTCTGTGATATCAGAGGATCTTTCGACGCCATGCATCAATGTCACGTTCCTGACTACGCAATACAACCAAAGCATGAACAAGAGAAACATGTCCCTATAAGCGATCTCCTCAATTCGCAACGAGAATAGTACAAGCCAACGTTCAACTTAGTATGATGATTTTGGCAGTTGTCATGAAGGATGATCTATCATGCCTTTCCTCGTGTTGAATGGCCGAATATAGAAGTTCATCCATATGGTTGATTTATGCAGAATTCAGAATCTCCATACATCCACTCTCCACCAACAGTTCCAAGCGGAACTGCTTGGCACTGCTGGTGTTTGGCACTTCAACAAGATTGAAATCTAACCTCTCTTTTTATAGAACGGAACAAAAGTATTACAGGCGCTCTAAGATCGGCACCTGTGTGAAAGTAGCGATTCATATTGGATTTGAATCGCTGGATATTAAATCCATTTGAAAAAAAGTTATCAGGTAGTTTATACCACATAAACGCAGTTCTCCAAATGAAAGAGTTTTTGAACAGTGAAGTTCGCTGAGCAGCCACAGTCCGTCACGTATTTTTGATATGTACCGCTCTTGCTGGTTATTCTCTGGAAGCAATTCAACAGCTTCAAGGTATGATTAGGGGCGGAGCTCCATGCAATAGAACAATACTCCAAAGAAGGTCTAATCTGACCTTTATAAAGCATCAAAAGTTGCTGAGGTGTGTACAATTTTCTGGTTTGGTTTAGTGTTCCAAGCTTTTGAGAAACGGCTTTTGCAATTCCAGCGACATATTGGTGTCCATTTTAACCCCCAACAAACTTATAGAAGCAGAAAGTGGAATTGTCTGACCTGACATTATTATATCCGGTTCGGAGACATTTATCTTTTTGGAGAAAACCGATGCCTGGGTTTTTGTGGCATTGAATTGAACCTGGTTATTTTCACCCCAATTCGAAATTACTCCAATATCCTCATTAAGATATGCAACCTCCTGCTGCCGGTGAAGACGTGCATCCACCGCCGATGTCCTGGAATCCTAATGGAATGACTAAACAAGTGTGCTGTCGTCAGCAAAGCAATATACAGGGTGTAACTAAATAAGTGTAAAACATTCAAGGAGGTGATTCCTCATCGAAAAAAAAGATAGGATCTTTCATATAAAAAAATTTCATTGAGATGTTAAGATACAGCCCCATAAAGGGGGTACATAAAATTTGTATAACAATTTTTTTCACAAGCACTAAAAAAGTAACAATATTGAAATGGACCTGACCTTTCTGTACTACCAAAAAAATACTTTACCAGATATTTATTTGGTTTACCCCATGATTGTAAGGGGTGGAAAACGCAACCCCTAAAATTTGTTTCCAATGTAACTTTTTGTCTTATTATTTGTTTACCATTTAGAAATTCATTTCCAATAGCCTGTTTTATTCTGAAAAAAAATGGCTCTTGTGTTTTTTACCCAAAATAAACCAGTTCGCAGCAAAAAATTATTTTAGGAACAACTACAGAGATACATCGTCATAAATGCGAAAATACGAAACTAATCTATCTAGTAGGTCGCTATTAGCGATAGTGACAATTGAATTGGTATGACGCTGTCAGTTTGTGAATTTTCAAAATTGAATTAATACTAATTGTGTGTTGTTGTTCTGTTCTTAATTTGTTACTAATAATTCACTTGTTATTAAAATGGCATACACAAATGAGGAAATGGCTTATATGCATTACGTTTACGGTCTGTCGCAGGGGAATGGGTTAGAAGCTTCTAGAAGATATGCTGAAATGTATCCTCAACGGCAGCATCCTTCACATAGAATATTTGCTCGACTCCATCAACGATTACGAGAATATGGTTCATTCGACGAAAGAACGCAAGATTGTGGTCGCCATCGAGAACTACGAACACCACAGCTTGAGGAAGCAGTACTTAATTTGATTGAAGAACCACCTACTACCAGTACTAGAAAGATTGCTTTCCAGCTAAATGTTGCGCATATGACGGTATTTCGAATTTCAAAGGAACAACTCTTATACCCTTAACATCTGCAATGAGTAAAGTCGATATAATTGACAGACGAAGTTTTTCTCGGGACAACATTATTAATTTTCATAATTACCACATATGGGCTGATGAAAACCCTCACGCTATTGTCGAAACTAACCATCAAGAACAGTTTTCTTTTAACGTGTGGCTCGGAGTTATTGGGAATGATTTAATTGGGCCTCATTTTCTACCTCATTGATTAAATGGTGTGGCATACGTTCAATTTTTAAAAAAAGTGCATCCAGTACTACTGGAGGAAGTTCCTTTGGGCGTCTGAAGGGATATGTTTTTTATGCATGATGGGGCTCGCGCCCATTTTATTCAAGAAGCACGTCAGCATTTAACTGAAACATACGCAAATCAGTGGATCCACGGATATCAATCCTCTCGATTTCTCTTTTTGGGGCCATTTACAGCAGTTGGTTTATCGTACTCCTGTTCGTGATGTAGAGGACTTAAGAAACCGCATCATCGTTGCGTGCAGGGTAATCAGAGAGACTCCAGGAATATTTGAACGAATATGTATCTCAATGCGCCGACGTCTAGACGCATGCGTTATGTCTGAACATTTACTATGATTTCTACATGTTGTGTGTTTTGTTATTAATAAATCAGTTTTGTTTATTACCCTATAATCGTTTAATGCAGGTACTAACTACAAAATAACAATAAATCCAGTTCGCATTTATGCCGATGTATCTCTGTAGTTGTTCGTAAAATAATTTTTTGCTGCGAACTGGTTTATTTGGGGCAAAAACCCAAGAGACATTTTTTGTTTAGAATGAAAAAGGCTAACGGAAATAAATTTTTAAATGGTAAATAAATAATGAGACCAAAAGTTACATTGGAAATGAATTTTAGGGGTTGCGTTTTCCACCCCTCAAAACCATGGGGTAAACCAAATAAATTACTGGCTAAGTGTCTTTTTGGTAGTACAAAACGTCAGATTAATTTCAATATTGTAACTTTTTCAGTGCTTGTGAAAAAAATTGTTATACAAATTTTATGTACCCCCTTTAAAGGGCTGTATCTTAATAAGGGGTGCTTCAATGAAGTTTCTTTATATGAAAGATCCTATCTTTTTTTTTCGATGAGGAATCACCTCCTTGAATGTTTTACACTTATTCAGTTACACCCTGTATTAAATTCTCGGTTTTATCCAATAAGTCGTTGATATACAATAGGAAGAGGGTTGAAGACAATATTCCTGGGGAACACCAGCGTTGATGGTGAAAGTCACTAGCAGGGAACGTTCTTTCAGGAAGCTGAAGAGCCATACACAAAAATAATTCGACAAGCTGTAGCTTTGAAGCACACCATCAAAGGCCTTAGAAAGTCATATTGATGATCGCTCAAGATGTTGAAGCCTTCCAAATATTTAGAGATATGCTGGTTCACGGCTTTCTCCATGACTTCTAATAAAACTGATACCAAAGCTGCCTCTGGTGTTTAGACTCCTCATTACTTGGTAAAGTGTTTGTACCTGGTTGTATTGCGTGTGGTGTTTGCATGGTTGTTCCCTGTAGCTAACTGGCGACGGAATAAACTCAAATGTGTGTCTGTATTTATTGTGTTGTTATCCTCAACGGAGTTGCCAGACGACGACTCCCGGAGGTGGTCTCTTGTTCTGTTTCGTGGATCCCATATCCATCTTTCTCTCACGGAATTTGAGATCGTTCCTACTCCTTGAATCGTGGAGAGTTAGGGTGTGTCCAAATTTGCTCAAATATCTTTTCAGCGTTATTTTTCAGAAAAGTATTCACGTACTGGGTGCTGAAATCCAGGTCTCGGTAGATGTATCGGTTGGGTAAGGGGAAAGATCACGGGAAATATCCAGAGGGAGTCTATTTGTAATAGAACGCCGGAGACATCAAAATGGATCAAATATAGTGCCGGTCGGTAATTTTTGTATGAGGGACCTGACAGGGGTTTATTTAAAGGTGGCTGGTGTGGGTGAGAACTTGACGCTATCGTTATTAGATAAGCCCTTACGATAGACCAGACCGCCACCAAGAAGGAATTTGGAAGAGCTAGTAGGACCAATATTTTAAAAGAAAGCCAGACTGACACGGAGCATTGATGAGCCCAAGAGTGATATCGATAGTGGCGAACTGGAATAGACTGACTGTGATTCCTGGGTGACTGGACATTACAAGCCGAAAAAAATTCAGAAAAAGAAACATTGTAATTACTGGAATAGCTTGATAAGACATTCAATCAAAGTCAATTACTGGGCGGCTCCTTTTCTCTGCAGGCATCAAAACTGTGATTTAAAATTTACTCACTGCATTGATATTCAAGCAACGGTGTCACTCTAAGAAGGTGCAGTCTTGTCTGTCTTGCACTGCCACTGCATTAACAATACAAGATTGTGATTGAATAATAACTTTTTTTTTGATAATTATCTTTGATTTCATTAATCTTTTGTCGAGTCCCGTTTGTTTACATTGGACCAGTCAACAATGCTTCAGACGTGTTTATTCTTTTACAATGTGCGAAAAAGTGAAAGTGAAATGTCTCGAATTCTGTCATGCAACTGCAATAAACTGATGGCCGAATAAATGATTTTTTTGTTGGTATTTAAATACACCAATTTCGATAATTTGGGTCACTTGTTTCATTGCTTCCTCTTGTTCGAATACAACTTATATATAATACCTACTTATATGTGAAAAGGTATGATATAATTTTAATGACTTGGATGTAGGATAATTGACCACCGTTCAAAATTTCAAGTGATAATGACTCGAAGTCAAACGATTTTATTTTGTGATGAATTACATGAAAGAAAATTGATTGGTCTCATTTTGCCATGATTTTTTTTGGTTCATCTCATAATGCGGTATTTATTTAAGACAGCTATTCATCAGAACACATTCGAAGTTTCATAATGGGGCATTATTCTTCGTTTTATTAGAGGATTTGAAGTTCCGCACGGATCGGTATTGAGGCCACTACTTTTTGGATATTTACATGGCTAATGGTGAAAATTCCAAAAGGATTTTTCATTTACAAATTAAGGATCATTTCAATTCTGATAATACTAGGGGAGCCCAAGCGAGGATTTCGGGATTTACTAAAGCGCGGCAGATTAATATACAGGGGGATACCTTGTACTCGGTTAAGTACCTCCACCAAATATGATCCCCATAAATAAGGCCGCTCGTGCAGGATAAAGGATCATATTAGTAAAAAAAAATTTATCATCAGAAATTCTCGAGCGCGTCAGATTGAGGTGGGGTGAGTTAATTACATGCTGAAAAGTGTATATTCCAGTAATCTGACAATTTGAGAGTGACGTAAAGAAAGGGGAGGGCAGCAAAGTTGTAAAAAAATAACGTCATTTCGATATTCTCGAGCGTAGCTAATTTTTTTTATTTCGAAGGAAATAATTCAAGGATAACGAAAAATATATAATCTGACGATTTCCGCAAGCCGAAATAACAAAAATTCGTCGATAAAGTTTAATGCGTGCAGCTGTATGATACCTATATTTCCCTCTCCGAGTTTCCATTCCTCTTTCACTTTTTCTCTATCTATCACTCTCTCACTCCGTCCCCACTCTGAATTCTTTTGTCATGACGCATCACAGCTGATCACAGAGACTCATTCGTGATGAAGATGATGATTAATTAATCAATTGATTATGAAAATTGATTTTTTTGAGCATTTTTAAAAATTATTTTCTTATAAATACAAGTATTCTACTCAAAAAACTTACACTTATTTATTTGCATGCTATTTCCTGAGCTTTTCAATGATTTAAGTTCGATGATTTGAAAAAAAAAAATTTAAATATTTTTTCTGTCAGATTAGCCGAATCCCTCTAGATAATCGTCAGATTATGAGACAGCACGTCTAGAACATAAAGATGAACCATATATATCTTAATCTGACGCGCTTGAGTATTTCAAAATGGAGAATTTTTTTGCACATTATAATAAAGGCCGCGAGTTTGCGTCAGATCGAAATCGTCAGAGTTTTTTTTTGTTGCACTTAACACCCCCTTAGAAAATCTGATGCGCTCGATTATTTTTTTTTTTTCACTTTTAACCCTTACGTACAACCACCCGCATCATGCAAACGATCAGATTAACATACGAACATTAATAAAAATACGTAGGACATTGATGCTATCAATATCTGACGCGCTCGAGTATGTCCATGCAACTATATTTTTTTACATATTTAAAAATCTATAGCCGCTTCCCCCACCGATGAGAAGTTATACATTATATAACATTTTTTTCTTCTAATCATCTAATCTTTGCTACCTCATATGTTTCTATGACGCTCGTGTAAATCCCCATTTTGCATCGTGGGCTCCCCTACTATAATCTGTTATACCATAGGATTTTTGTACAGGTACAGCTTTCGCCACTATTACGCAAGATATATATGACAAGTTAGTAAGTATTATATTCTAGTATTCTAGTCTTATTAGATTTTTGGGAAGCATTCGATACCATCAATCATGAACTGATTTATGTGAAACTCAAATAATTTGGATTGTAAAGTGCTACCTCATTTCTCATTTGGCCATACTTACTGGGAAGGTTTCCAATGATTTGTGTTGATTGGTACCACTCTCCATCTCTTGATATTCTATCTGGAGACCCACATGGTTCCATGTTGGGACCTTTTGTGTTCACCATTATTTGAGAGTGGTTTAATGAACCGAAACCGGTCATAACAAATGAAAATCTTAGTTTTAATCAGACGAGAGTTACTTTCTTTGTCCAATATGAATTTCTACAAAATGAATAGCTCATCAATCGAACAAGCTATATATTTGTCATTAGTCCCTATGTAATCCATAGATTATGCTTGATTCGTCCAATATTGAGTTTTATTTGCTGTTTGATGTTTTCATTGTTTTAAAATTATAGCCCCTATCAATAGGGAGTTTGTTTGCATTGCATGTATCTTTTCTGAGTTGGCTACTCTGTAGATTTGTCATCAGTGTCAGTTGTCGTTTGTAGTTGAAGTTTATATCATCTATTTTTGAATTTTATTCGCTGTTTTTATTTTATTCATTTCCCTTCAGTATTCTCAGTATTCAACTGGTAATGAGGTAATGGCGTGAATAATTAACATGATAACTGAAACTAATGACAAATAAACGGACTAGCCAACTCAGAAAAATTACATGTGCTCCAGATTTTGATATAAACAACTCATAAAGGCGAGATAATTAGATAAAAATATTGTCACACATACCAGTATATTATTGTCTAATTCAGAGACCTCCTTGATGAAGTTGTATTGTGAAAATGATCAATTTGGAAGTTCTGAAAACTTCAAAGTTGCAAAAGTATCATTCTCGTTTTCTAACTAAACATTGGAATATCTGTTTCTTCTTCTAGAAAATGCTAAAGAATATGTCATCAACTGAAAACTGGAGTGAAAGATAACAAGGAATATCAGTTTTTCAGTCCAAACCATAAGTTAATTGGTAAATCATTTTTATATCGAAGTGGTTTTTTTACATTGTAAAACCTTAAAGATATTCGCAATCAATTAAAGGGCTAATCATCTTCAATACAAACATAATTGATAGAATCATTTGCTACGGCACTGAATATCTTGATTAATATTTTTGCTCGTTGTTCAAAATTATCCAGAGACTGCATTTCACGTTTTGTCGCTAACTTCAAGAGTATCATATTCAGAACAAGATTCGTGGCAAATTCAGGAAATATCAAGTTGCCTTAAAAGGAAACTGAGAATGTGATTCGAACTGACAAAAATTATTCGAGAAAAGATTACGATTCTACGACAAAAAAACAGAAATGAGGCCAATTTTCGAGATATAACTTATTAATGGACATGGATGATTAAAAATAATGAATGGCTCGGGTTTCGTTGAGATAAACATAAAAACATGGATAACTTAAAAAGTTCCATGATTATGTCTTGAGTGATTTACTGCCGTTTACCCTTTCTAAATCCAAGTGAACGGCCTTGTATCCGAAAATAATCAACTGGAACCGTTAGGGTGATTGAGAGCACACATTAGGAACATTACCATTAGAGTAACTAATTATCGAAAACATTAGGACGGTATTATCTATTACGAATTCAAATGCATTGTTCGGCCCTCTGAAATATTTATAATTGAAGTATTGGGTTGTTTTGTCCGTTCTTATGAGTCAATCGAAATAAACAGCAAATGAATCAATACACTTTTACTAACGTGACACAAGTCGATCAATTGTGACATATAACTCTAACCTAATATACAATTCTAATAACAAACCAAAGACCTTGTGGAATCTGGTAAAAATAAAAAAAGGTACCAATAAGAACAAAAAAGAAAACCTAACCTAACCTAACCTAACCTAATTTTAACTCATAATGGGAAAAAAAATTCCGACAAACAGGAAGTTGCAAATCTGTTTGGAGATTATTTTTCAACCTCAGTGGAAAAAAAAATAAACTCTCTCAACTTGCCTCAAAATAATTGTATCAAAAATGAGATAAGCTCTCCACAAAGCATGTTCTTCAAACCTATTAGCGATTGTGATATCAAGCACATTATCCTGGATCTAAAAAAGAAATACTCTGCAGGGATCGATGAGATTCCAGCTTTACTACTGAAAGACTGTGTCGAAGAAATCGCAAGTGAATTGGCCAATTTTGTGAACCTATCAGTTACACAAGGTTGTTTTCCAAAGAAATTGAAAATCACAAAAACTATCCCAGTGTTTAAAAAAAGGAGACACGCATTGTATAGAAAACTGTAGAATGATATGTATACTCAACTGCTTTTCAAAAGTTATAGAAACAGCTGTGTACAATCAATTGATAAATTACCTAGAGCATAGAAAAAAATTAACCCTTTGTCAGCATGGTTTCCAACACAACTACTCCATTGAGACCGCATCAACAGATATGATTCAGTATATCTATGAAAATATCTATAAAAATAAATATGTAGTAGGGCTTCCCTTTGACCTCACTCGCGCCATTGACACCATTAATCCATACTTCTTGACGATAAAATTAGAAGCAATGGGCATTCGAGATCCCATACAATCTTCCATTTTATCATACATGACCGGCAGAACCCTAAAAGTTGAGGTCAATAAAGAACTTTCAGAGAAAAAAAAATATTTCCCTTGGGACTCCTCAAGGTGGAGTATTGGGTCCTTTGCTGTTTTTATTGTATATCAATGACCTACCTCTCCACATTAACAAAGGACAGGTCTTCATTTATGCAGATGATTCAACAATTATATTAACTGCTAACGATACATTTGACTTGATGAATGATATACAACTAGTAGTGAAGAATTTCACTCAATGGTGTGAGAGAAATTACCTCATTAATAATATGGAAAAAATGGTCCTTATCCAATTCAGTAGTCCTCAAAAACATTTCAGCAACATGAAGTTCAACTTAGGCCACTCCGATATCTTAGCATCAGAAAGCACAAAATTCCTTGGCATGGAGCTGGATTACAAATTAACCTTCAACAACCAAATTGATAACATATGTAAAAAACTTAATGAACTGTATTACGCTTTTACTAGTCTCAAATCGAACTTTCATAGAAACCACTTGATTAACATGTATTACGCTCTTGTCTACACGGTAATCAGCTGTAATATCATTACATGGGGTAGGTCAAGTGAAGTATCACGAGTGTTCATTTTACAAAAACGATTTATAAGACTCATTTTTAGCAAGGATTATAATGAATCTTGTAGAAATATTTTCAAAAAGGAAAATATTCTAACGTTCCCGTGTGTTTACTTATATAAGTTATCAATTTAAACATATAATAATAAAGATAAATTTACAAAAAATAGCGATCTTCACGAGCACGATACTAGATATAAAAACAACATACACCTAAATCAATTAAACAAAACATGGTACTCAAAATCTCCCCTGTATGCTGGAGGCTACTTTTATAACCTGCTTCCTGAATGCATAAAATTAGCAAAAAATTTAAAAATGTTCAAATCCGACCTAAAGAAGTTTTTGCTCCATCACTCCTTTTATTCACTAACTGAATACATTGAGTTGAATATAAGAACTACATTCAATGACCAATACACAAATTTTCCACACTTTTAATTTGTTTAATTTGTTTTATATGTACATTTTATTTTATATTTTCAACAAATTTTGTAAATAGTTGGCATCCAAGTTTCGACTTATATTTGTATGTGTATGCTAAATCAATGATTTAATGTTTTATGTGTGAATACCTGACTATTTAAACTATTATATTTATCTTATTTTTGTGACTACCATTGGACTTATCTCATGTCATGTAAATGATTTATGGAGATTAATAAAAATTATCTATCTATCTATGTCGGCATAAAAATGTTCTGCCCGAGATTCGATGAAGTCGTGAGGGCCGTTTTTGCCTGGTCCTGATTGGCGGAGGTTCTACCGGTGAAAAATATGGTAATTGTTTGGCGACAGGTCTGGGACGTATGGTGGATGAAGCAGAACTTCGACCCTCAGTTTGTTCAATTTTCGGACGATGATTCGTAAAGTGCAGACGGACGTTGTTATAAAGTAGGATTGGACTCCTGTTGATAAGTGCCGGCTGCTGCTGACGCAATTTTCCGTATATTTCGTCGATTTGGCCCGTTTGAAGAAAGTAATAGTGGATCACACCAGAAGCCGACCACCATATAGTAATCATGGTTTTTTCTGGTAGAATTCTCAAAATGAAGCACCTCGAGCACCTATCCATGGGTTTCAATCATCTCCTGATACTCAATTCATTTCAAAGCATGTCAAACAAAAAAATGTCATGCATTCCCATTTCTCATCTTGCAACTACAAAGTCACAATTAATACCAGACTCATTATCCCGTTATTATTTATAATTACTATAATGTCTGAGGCCGTAAAAAATTCATTCAATCAAAGATATCGCAAAGATCAACATTCATTATCTAGTTGTTCGCTATTTTAATAGTAGCTCATTATTCAACGAATATGGAATGATAGGGGTATGACCTTTACTGTGGAACATAATCTGCTCAAATTGATATAATTACTTTTCCTCTATCGTGCAGATGGAACAACTACCTTTCATATAATTCTGCTTACATTCATGGTGGACTAACTTCAAAGGTCTATTTATTTGATGAATTTGAGATATTTTAAACGAGGTGATACTTGGTTACTTTTCTATTTACTTATATTACTTCTAGCAGCCTATTTTTTATACGTTTGCATAGTTATAGTTGGAAAACAGCTAAAAATCAGGTATCGTTAAGTTGGGTTGAGTCAGAAGTGATTGGGTCAATTTGACCCTCCACCGCAACCCGCAAAGGTTCATTGTGGCTCACACCTAGTCAAACTAAACCGAATAAACCCAGCTTCTTAACGAAACCAATTAGTTTATATGGTCAGTGCTGAAAACCTGATTCGGCAGGGCAGGCACAAAGCATGTACTTTGCTGTTTAATCATTTTCCAAACAGAGGCGACACACACTGTCTTCCGACAGTTTGAGTTTCTACATATGGTGATTCAGAGAAAAGTAACCTGTGAGAAGGCCCATTTTGACATCGTAGTTCATCCCTACTGTAGTCCAACAACTGTTTAGGTTCAAGCTCCGAAGGGTGAATGAACGCCTTTGGAGTGAGCCAATCCTGGAAGATTTTGCCAGCAGTGCATGAATCTTCTTGCCATCCAGGTGTTCAATATTCGTTTGGCGAAGCCTCAAGTGATTCCAATGACAGGTTCTTATCCGATGAAGTTGCTTGAAGCACCCTCATTTGCAATGAAGTCAGCAGCCTCATTTTGCTACCAGGATTTTGCTACCTATGAAGACGTTGTGCAGTAGAGGCCAAGAGCTTTCAATGCCGCTTGACTGCCTGATATTTTTTTATTTTACCAAAATGTTCGCACACACTTCAATAGAATATATTTTCACTTAAAATACAGTCGCATAGGTCCCTAGGCAGGTTGATATCTCTGTCCTGGGTCTGCGACTAAAACACCTGCACCAGAACCGGAAGGTGTTTTTGATCCATCTGGGAAACAACAACTATTTGCTCTTTATATTTCCTTCTCCCCAAGAATTCAGTCCTCTCTACTCGGGAAAAGACTGTGTAAGGCAGTTCATAGTTCACAGTTGGAGACTGTCAGAGTGTCAACCAGAAGTCTATTGTACTCTGCATGAGATTTATTCGTGCAGTTGACAAAGTGCAGAAATCTATATGCAGTCCATCTAGCCTCTTCCTCCAGAAAAATGTGGAGAGGAGGTAGATCTAGAAAGATATCCATGGCAGCTGATGGTGTAGTATAGATGGCACCGCAGATAGCCAGACAAGCATGTCTCTATAAGCCAGATAGCTTCGCCTGGGAAGTTTTCTGTAAAGCCTTCGGACCCCAGCCATTGCTTCTTAGGTGATCATTGGTCTGACAATCATCACATAAATCCAATGCATTTATTTGGGAGCTTAACTCCAAATTTTACCACGAATCCTTCGACATGTCCATGAGGACAGTTTGGCTTTGTGTAATACTTACAGCCTATTACTCGCACTTTACCGTAGTTACAGTTGGAAAACAGATGAAAATTAGGTATTAGTCAGGTAGTAAATAACAATATAAACAATGACAAACTTCTGAAAATTAACTTAATGACTCCCCTCCCCCATTACAAAAGGTAATAATTCATCTAGATGCATATGAAAACATCAACATAGCTGTGAAAAGTAGTTTTTGTCCTTTCCTGATGAAGCTGACTCGATTAGCGAAATGTGCGTTGCGAGACACCATGTTTGTGGTGGGAGGGAAATGGTTTCAATAGAATAAAATGATCGTCTCATCGTTATCAAGAAGTCTTTCATAATATTTACTTTCATTAATCAATTGTGTCACATTCGTATAGATCTGCCGTGACAATAGTGGAACGTTTCATGTTTACAGAAAATAAGCCCCGGCGAAACCGTACACTAGGTGTCTGCCTACACCTTCAAGACTCATGCCTTTCATTTGAATATACAGACATGAAATCGTGTGTAAATTAAATAATCAGTCAACAGCACGCCACATATTAATAAATTATGTCTTGATAACGAATATTAATGACAATTCTTTATTGTCTTTGTACTGTAATTTGAATATCTGATAGATAAGTCATTCAATAAACTGCATGTAATGTCATGATCTTTGAGTCATTAGTGAATCTAATCGAGTCCATATCGGTATCAGTGCAGGAAAATAAGAAAAAAAATATGTTAAACGGTTTTATTGAAAAAAAAGCTAATAATGATGTAGAAACTGTACTAAAAGCTTAAAAATAACTAGGAAGGTCCTGGGTAGCAGTCATCATACCAGTTTCCTCAGCAATCTACGGTTTTTATCAGATAAAAAAAATAAAATCGTTTGGCATAGTTTTTACGTGTTCACTCAGGTTACTTGAAAATTTCTTTACTTATTTTATTTTCAAGTTTGTAATTTCTAATTTTGTTACTCAAATCTTTCAGTGCCTCAGTATTACAAGGTTTATTTTCCCACAATTTGTTGCAATCTAACTGCTCAATACATAAACCTTCCAAAGACTTTACTCGCCTTAATGCCACGTGTGCTTTTCAGCCTGAATATACAACTGCGTAGTCAGCAGTGCTGCCTGCATTTTGTGGACAGTGGAAGCCCATGACAAAATTGAGGGTAACATCCTTTTTTGAGCCGCCCCATAATTGAACTTTGCTGGAATCTGTATGACCGTAGGATTGATAAGATTTTCGCCGTCTCTTCCAAAGTTGATCTGAACTGACGGTACATCTGTTACGTACATTTGAGTTCGACGAAACTGAGCCCAAATAATTTCTGCAAAGTAGCCGATAGCGCCGTTCACCAATCCTTTCGAAACGTCAATATTGGACCGCCATAGAAACCAGCATATCCTCAAATATTTGGAAGGCTTCAACATTTTGAGCGATCATGGATATGGCTTTCGAAAACAAAGATCAACAGGCGACTTTTTGTCATATTTTTCATATTTTCATCCATATTTGGAATGACGCAATCGAGAAACATGAAGAATCAAGGGTTTGCTGGCCAAACTTCGATGCTATGTCTTATCAGATCATTTTCGTGTAAGGCTCTTCAGTTTCTTGAAAGAACGTTTCCTGCAAGTAGTCGTCGACGGATATCTCTTGAATAGTTTCACCATCAACGCTGGTGTTCCTCAGGGATCCATATTGTCTCCAACTCCCTTTTTATTGTATATCAACGACTTATTGGAAAACAACAAGAATACAATATATCGTTTTGCTGACGACAGCACACTTGTCTCGTCATTTCATTTGGATTCCTGGACATCGACTTCGGAGGCACATCTTCACCGGCAGCAAGAGGTTGCATATCTTAATGAGGATCTAAAAGTGATTTCGAATTGGGGTGAAAGTAACCAGGTTTGCTTCAATGCCACAAAAACCAGGCATCGGTTTTCTCCAAGAAGATAAATGTCTCCGAACCGGATATAATAATGTCAGGTCAGATAATTCCGCTTCCTGACTTTGATTCCACACAGAGCGGTACATATCAGAAATACGCGAGGGACTCTGGCTGCTCATTGTTTTCAGGTTCAACTCAGAACACATCGAACTTTACTATTTGAGAACTCTTTCATCTGGAGATCTGCGTTTATGTGGAATAAACTTTCTGAGAACGTTTTTACAAATGAATTTTTTTTGGTCCCTTGAGAGCTGTCTGACTTGTCCATTTAGTCCAAGTCTTCAGAAAACACTGCAGCCTCTTGGGCTTATTGTGTTTATTCTCCCATCTTCTCATGACACTCAGTCCATCAGTCTCGTTCCCTGTACTAGTTTGTACAGGTTCCGTGTTGGATGTTCATCATATTCTTCTGGACGTAATTTTGTACGTCCATGTATTGCCTGCCTCCTGTCATTCAGTGCCTCACATTCGCATAAGATGTGTAGAGCTGTTTCTATCTCTACGTTGCATAATCTGCAGCTGAGGTCTCCGTTGTCCATCCCCATTTTATTCAGGTGTCCTCTAAGCGGACAGTGACCGGTTAGTAAACTTGTAATTATTCTGAGCCGATCCTCACTATATTAAAGTAGTTCTTAGGTTATCTTCTCGAACGGTTTCCTAATGAAGGTTCTACTGTGTTTGTCGCCAGGTACTTTTGTCCAGTACTCTGTTTGCTTCTCATTGGTCCATGTCCTAATCTGGTTTCGTATCAATGATTTTGGTACCTCCAGAGCTGGTTCAGGACCTATATATGAAGTTGATGATCCGTGTCTAGCGCATTCATCAGCTTTATCATTACCTGCGATTCCTGAATCCCCTGGCACCCAAAGTTAATTTGTTCCTGTTGGCAAGTTCATTCAGTTCTTCATGGCATTCCCAGACCAGTTTTGATGTCACCTTCGGGTTTGTCAGAGCCCCTAGTGCGGTCTTGCTGTCTGTTAAAATATTGATCCGCTCATTTCTTTGAGGTCTCAATTGAAAATGCCTTGCACACTGCAAGATAGCATATACTTTCGTCTGAAAGACGGATGTGTACAGTCCTAGCGGATAGCTGTAGTTTAAATTTCTATCCGCTTGGTATATTCCAGCTCCTGTTCTATGTTTGTTCTTCGATCCATCTGTATACCAGGTGTTTTTTCCAAACATGTTTTCGGGATGACTAATGGTCGTCCACTCTTCACGACTTACGATTTAGCTGTGAAGTTTATGTTAAAGGTGTACTTCGGTGTCATGTAGTCCGTGCACATATTCAATATGTGATCCTCAACATGTTCCGAAATTTCTGTTCGGTCCGATCTTTTGTAGTTCGGTGAGTTTTCCAGTCTGAATTGGCCCATCCTGGCCTCCACCATTATCACAAAGTGTAAAGTGTGAATCGCTACTTCCACACAGGCACCGCTCTGAGACTGCCTTGAGGATTTTCCTGTGAGGCTTGTGTTTTGAGATAGTTGTGAAAAAATATGTGATTCGCCATTTTGTAGCTGCAGCCATCTTGGATTCACAATGATACATAATTTATTAAATTGTATTGTCATCAAAAGTAAATGTGTGAACCAAATATCAGATCAATCTGTCAGCAGGAAGGGAGTCAAACTTCAATAACTAAATTTAACCCCAACAAACGGAAAGCTAAAAAAACGTTTATTAATAAAAATAACTATTCACGATAATTGATGAACTTATGTTATTTAAGTACGTGCTTTCGAAAGAAAAAGTTCATTGCCATTGTTTCATGCGGGCATATATGAAATGTATCATTGAGATTAATTTTTTAATCACTTCGGGCAATAACTCCTTTCATGGAAGAGATTGCTGAAGATTATATTACAATTAACCTCATGTGAATAATTTCTGTATACCTCCTCACCTTGAGGAATATTACGACACACATGAAGCACGCTGAATTTCAAATACACTGACCCATTAATTGGTGGAAATCAATATCACTATTCATGATAATAATCACAAGTCTTCGCAATATAGAATTCATTTTCAATGCGCCTTCCATTATAATACTAGATTCCTACACTACTAGTACTCTATACTACTTCACTTAATTAACAGAAATTACTAATTGGTGAACAGTTCGTTTTATCTATGTCAACGGAGAATTTTAATAAAGAACAAAATTTGATAAAACAGATGGTAGTAAATAACAACTTCAATTCGGACGTGAGTCATCACATTCTTGACAAAAACTATTCAAACAAAACGTTGAAGATAAGTGAACTACTAACTAAACAGAAACAAGAATTTCCAAACACAAAAGTCACGACTTTAACGTATTACGACGTACTTCATACAGCAAATGATGGACAAAAATTGAATCTGCTACAATCCCGGGAAATTAACAAACGTAATTAATCAACGCAGATACAATCCAGAAGTTAGTCAGAAAACAAAGCCGTAAATTCACTTATAGATTAATATACCCCAGATCAAACAATCAGAAATCAAGAAATGGGTAACTCTAACATATTTTGGAAATAGAACAGATATTGTTGCAGGTTTCTTCAGAAAAAACAATGTGGAATTGGCAGGTTATCTGATTTCCTTTTCAATGCCAAAGATAAAGTGGACAAGTTGGAGAAATCTGGAGTTTATAAGCTCAGGTATCCGGAGTGTAATAGTGTTTACGTGGGACAATATGGTCGAAATTTCCAAAAACGGTATGCTGAACATAAAAGGTCCTTCAGACTAGGTAAAAATGATTCGACATTTTTAGTAGTAGTTGAAAGTAGTTGTATTGGATGGACTTTTTTTCAGTTTGTGTGTCTGAAAGACACATCTGTGTGTGATATACATATCTATTTAAAGAGATTCCACATCATTCCACTCATTGCTGATAGCTGATAGAGAAATATATTTTCTTCGTTTTTGAAAAAATACCATAATCAGAAGTTTAAAAAATACTCAGTTGTCTTTAGCGACTCCAAGTGATTTATAATAAATAGTATTCATAAGAAGGGGCAAAAAATCAATGAGATGTACTGAAATTCCGAGAAACTCCCAAAAGGATTGAGAAATTAATGAAAAGTTTCATTACAGTAATAATAATAAATATTCATTTTTGAAAAAAATAAAATATTCACCACAGAACGTGTTACTTACGAAAGATATGTTCCTGAGTAATGAATGATTGATTACAACTTGATATTCAATTTATTCCTTTTTTATTGCAGGGAATTCTACTATTGATTATAATTTCTGACGAAAGGCGATGTTCTAGTGCCAAGGAGCAGGTGAGTGAATGATTGACTAAGGATAATCATTTTACGGCTTGTAAACGTAAAAAATAATGTTCCAAGTTTTTCACGTTATCGCTTCATGAGATTGATCCTGTCCTTCAAATGTGGAGTTGCTGATATTTTTTCAAACCACCAGATTATTGAAAACAGTGTGTTTTTCGTAAATTTCTAGGACTATACATCGACAACGGTCTCAAATTCAATAAACATGACAAAAACTTGAATAACTTGTCCTTTTGTGATGCACTGTTTGGAACCTTTGTTGTAGTAATGAATATTACTAGAGTTTTTTCCCAACATCAAACCGCTATTTCAACACCTCGACACGTGTTTCGAAAACGTTGTTTTAACACCTCGACACGTGTTTCGAAACCGTTGTTTGAACACCTCGACACGTGTTTTATGAGTTCTTCTTCTCATTTATCACCAAATATCAACTACTTTTATACAGCATATTATTAGACGAATACCGAAACAACTTCAAATCAAGAAAAGAAATCAAATCAAGAGGAAGATCAAACTCTTGAAGATGATCACTTGGTGAAGCAAACACGTGTCGAGGTGTTAAAATAACGGTTTGGTGTTGGGAAAAACTCCAGTTGTCCTCTGGTTGTTATGCTATGAAAATTGCTGCAAACAAACTAGGATACTCAACTGCAAAAACAGTTGCGATACGGTATCCCATTCTGGGGATTGTGCACTGGTAACGTTCTTCAAAATGTTTTTGTTTCACTAAAAAGAGCCCTGAGATGCCTCTGTAAACTGAAATTTCGCGATTCGTGCAGACTTCACTTCAAGCAACACAACATACTCACGGTAAAGTCTATATTCATTTATTTATTTATTTATTTGTAATACAATACTCTACAGGACATAGCCCAATTACAGAGCAGGAAATAACAGAGTATAATAAATACATCACAAACAATTGATTGTAATGTCTACAAACACTATAGTCCGTTCATAATTTGTCGATAGCACAAAATGAGGGCCCAAGTCATAAAACGGTCGTAAAACTCGTAAAATCATAGGCGGAGGTTCCTGAGGTGTTTATTCATTAAATATAAAGCTTCAGTTTATATTCGAAACTTGCCTTGAAAGGGTGAAGTTGTTACGAACGAAAATAATTTTTGGTTTAGTACATTTTTTAATCGCATTTAATTTACGGCTCGTTGGTGTTTCGGCGTCTACGGCAGTAATTACCGTCTCTAATATTTATTTTGCGAATTTTGTGCAGTGCGTGAGTAACTTTTTTTCATATTCCTACAAACATATACGTACTTTTCGTTCCTGCTTGTTTTGTTTGATTGCTTGGGATGGCTTCGTCATCATCATCAACATCATCAAGTTTTACACCGGTACTGTTGCGTACAGTCAGTAAGTCTGTCTATTCACCAAGAGAGAAGACTATTGTTTTGAACGTTCACGATGCTCTGGTTTCTCAGAATCCCACAAACACTGTTCAGAACATAATCAAGAGTTGTACCAACATGACGGGCGTAGTGGAGTCAACAATATATAGGTTCCTATCAGAAAGAAAAAAAAAAGGTATAGCTAACCCAAATACAAACGAATACTTTAAGAGGGGGAGAAAACCTATTGAAATTGATGAATTTGCCAAAAATGGTATTCGAAGGAAAATTCACGAATTTTTTTTACAAAAAAGAAATACCCATCTTAAACAAAATTTTACAAGAAGTTAGAGACGACCCGGATTTGCCTCATGTCGGACGAACCAAATTGTGGCAAGTTTTAAAAGAATTAAATTTCCGGTGGGAGAAATCAGACCGAAAATCACTTTTGATTAACCGGGAAGAGATAATATGTTGGAGAAGAAAGTATCTAAGATCTATACGAAAATTTCGGGCTGAAGGAAGGCCAATTTACTATCAGGACGAAACGTGGGTAAACGCAGATCATACTCTCACAAAAATTTGGACAGATAAAAATATATCAAGCTCCAGGCAAGCCTTTATGGAAGATTGGTCTACTGGTATTTCCCCACCCTCTGGTAAAGGCAGTAGATTAATAGTTTCTCACATTGGCAGTGAAAAAAGATTTGCTAAGCATGGTTTGTTGGAATTTGAATCCAAAAGCACAAAAGACTATCACGAGGAGATGACAGCTGATGTTTTCGAAGAGTATTTCGAGCAGATGATTGAACATATACCACCAAACTCAATTATAGTATTAGATAATGCACCTTATCATTCACGACTAGTTGAAAGACTTCCAACGACTGCGTGGAAGAAACAGGATATCATTGACTGGCTGCGGAATAAGTCCCTGCCTTACGAAGATGGAATGGTTGAAGCAGAACTTTTAAAAATTGCCCGGCAACACAAATCTAAGTTCAAGAAATACGTAGTTGACAAAATGGCGGAAAGACGAAACATCACAGTCCTTAGACTTCCACCCTACCACTGCGAATTAAATCCAATTGAACTCATTTGGGCACAAATGAAAAGCTATGTGGCTAGAAAAAATACGTCATATAAAATACAAGCTGTACGTGAATTGTTATATGAGTCTTTACAACATATTACAGAACAAAATTGGCGAGATGCAGTAAGACATGCAATAGAAGAAGAACAAAAAATGTGGGATCTTGACACTATAATTGATGCGACTGTAGAGACACAACCGCTAATTATTAACCTGCAAGACGAAGATGATCCTGTTTATTTTGAATTTGAATAGTTTTGTAAGTAATCGTAGTTTATATCATTTAAAAATAGGTATTAATTAAATAAATGTATCTTTTACAAATTGCAAGTAACTTATTATTTTTGAATAAAATAAAGAAATTTTTTTAAAATAAAAATACAGTGCACAGTACCTACAGTTTAAGAATATTAATATATTTATTTATTTAAAGTAACTAATGTTTTAATCATATACTCTACGACACTGGTCACTCATTTCCACTCAAAATACCTACATAATCGGATTTAAAGTTTTATAGCTGTATTGTATTTCTTCAGATACAAGGTGGGTTAGTCGAAAACATCTTAAACTGCCAGTTTTAGTTTGGTTTTTGTTATTATATCATATTAGCTGTCCTGTCTGTATTTCAGTTCTCTAATGAAGGTCAAACTTGCAGTGAGCTATCAACAAATTATGAACGGACTATACAAACTTAATATATCTAAACTATCGCTAACACAGTTTGTCACTTTACACATGGTATGGATCGGAGAATTCTCCAGAACATTTGTGCGGGATGTTTTTATATAGAAAGTACTCGGGTGTCTGGAACAGATTCTAGGAAAGCAAATATTAAACTTTTCAAGTAATGTTGGGCAGTCAACTATGCTTTTGATAATTTTATAGGTGAGTACAACACTATAATATTCACACCTTTTTTCGAGATTGCTTTTGTAGCAATCCAGAGTGGATTGTTCCTATTGAAGGATAAATGCCATCAGTTAGCACTTTTAAAAATCGTCGATAAATTGCTTCTAATCTAATATGATATTGATAAAAGGGGCTCCACACAACTGACGCGTATTCTAACTTTGATCTTAGGAGAGCATAAAATAGAGTTTTTAAGGTCAATGTTTCTTTGAAATCACTACACACGTGCACACGTGGAGGAGGAGGACGCCAGGAGGAGGACGCCAAGATCAGTATATGTTTCTGGTCTCACCAGGGAAACGTTTTCTATTAAATAATCAAAGATCAAGATGTTCGTTTTCAAACGGTAGGACATGACCTTACATTTATCCGGGTTTAGCGACAAGTTATTTCGATAACACCATTCTACAACCCGTCCTACGTTTGCTGAGAGGTTCACACAATCATGTTCTCAACGAGGCAGTATAGTTTTATACTTGAAACAGTGTGTCTCATGAATAAACACAAACAAAATTTCATTACAAAGAGTAGGCATGTCTACTCTACCCGTCAAAGTAACCATCTCAAACTACCATTACTATCTTCCACTCTCGTTAAGGATTCAATTATACCTTAACTATTGAACGGAACGAGCTATGGAGGTTGGGTAAAATTCAGGTAAAAAGGTACTGCTTTTACTACGTTTTGACATAAAAATGATTGTGGTCACGTGGCTTTGTGTCAAGAGGGCACCATCAACTTTTTTTTAAAAGGGAGATCACGTGGCTCTTGGTTCCATACAGTGTTTCTTCATCCATTTTGATATAACGATTCGTTTCAATACGAGTGTATTTCACACCCGCGAGACCGAAATCCCTATGATAGTGTTACCTTTCTACCCGTGGGTTGCCCAATTCAGTTGAACTGTAAACTTAAACTTCAGCTGTTATTCAAATGTCTATCGTCTTATTAGATCGCTTCGCGTACCGCACTGTCACTGAAACTTGACTGTCCCGATAGGCGAGTGGATCGAGTTTATATTTGGCAATCGAAGGCGGTAGAAAATTCAGTGGAATTCCATGGAAGCAGATAGCATTATTCTCGCCACATCTAGAACGGCCGCGAACATTCGCAAAACTTCAGCCGGATTGGACGCGCTCTTAGCCACGTCACAATTGGTTTATGGTTACCAGTGGCGGCCGGCGTTATTTTCTTTAGGGCGTCATTTATAACAATATTCATTGATCAAAGTAGTTGCATAGAAGTTAATTGTACAATATTGGATAAAACATTTGATGAAATCACTTCATGAACTGACGAGGATCGGATATGTGATAACTGGAATACCATGTAGTTTTTCATTTACAATGAAACATAAATTTCCCGTAATTTCGGTGTACGCTGAAAATTATTTGATTATGCATTTTATCCAATTTTTTTCATGTATATTTCAATATCTACAAGTGAATTCTAATATTTTTCAGAATTCGCACTCCTTCAGTTATTCTATAAACAGTGGCGAAGTTATAAGTCATCACAGTGAAGAAACTAACTGGGGTGTAGTGAGAGGCTCGTTCAGCTTTCTGCAGCCTGATGGTCAGATTCGAGTGGTCCAATATCAAGCTGATGAAAAATCTGGATTCAAAGTTGCAGTTCATTATAGGAGATTTCTCAGTGAGTACAATATGTTATATTTTTGATTGGGAGGATTCTTCAATAGGCCAAATTACATTATCTTGAGTTTCTTGGTGGGCTAAAACCCCGAAACTAATATCTATACTAATATAAATGCGAAAGTTTGTGAGGATGTATGTATGTATGTTTGTAGCTGTTTCACGCCTAAACGACTGAACGGATTTAGATAAAACTTCACATAAATACAGCTTACACATAAGAATAACATATTAGCTACAATTTACAAAGGTTATGTGTAATTTTGGTCGTAATAAACGATAAGTATTAGGTAAGTCGGAACAATTCTTGCTTCATGAGAGCTATCTTGGCTTACGCTATCTATACCGTTGGAGTTACATGCAAATAATGTACCGTAAGATTTTTCATCTTAAATGGTTATAAATGAAAGTCTGCGATAGCATATATCTACCTCTAATGTGGTAGCCACTATATGCAAAATACTGAGCCATAAATACAATTAAATTGGATACTTTTTTACAATGCACATTTCAGAATATCTGTCGAATTCTTATAAAAAATGAAACAATTATCGTTTTGAATATTTAACAATGATAAATTTTGTCTTTCACACTGAGTAATTTGTACAAATCGTTTGAACGTTATAACGATAAGATTAACCTTGGCGCAACGCCATTAGCCATTATGCGTCGCTTATACTGTAAGACGACGGGAGACGCTGCGCGGGGGAAAGGGACGGTCTAAGCAATGAAGCGCCATCGCCGAGAACGTGACCCGAAGACGGGATGACGCGTGAGTGCAGACGTCGTTGACGGTTGTGTTAGTTTCGCGAATTTCTTTATAGGTAACATATTTCGCTTCTCGAAACTATTCATTACTTAAAGGAGTTGGTATATTTTTTTAGTTACTGTATTTGTGAATCAAAAATATAAATTAGTAGCTGTTGCCCGCTCTTATATACATGTACAACCGAATCTTGAAGTATGCAAGTAGGTTGTTTGTATAACAATGAGCATCAAGAATGGGAATCAGGAGTTTCCACCCCCAAGGGGGAAAAACCGTAAGAAGGACTGAAAATCTCTAATTTCAAAATAAACTCGATACAAAGATGGATAGCTCGTGCAGAGAAGTAACTTTTTTCTCACTAACTAATATTTCATGGAAAAGAAGGTTATATTTTCAAGTCTCAGAAATATATCATTTGTTGCTTAGGAGACTTCCAACCTTCTATTGACGTAAACCAGTAGTATACGTTGAACGTTAAGAACGGAAAAGAATTATCTTGCAAAATACTTCACAAAATTCAGAGCCCCATCACAATATAAAAATATTGATTCGAAAAATATCCTTTCTAAACCCCTAAAATGATTGAGACTACTTCTTCACAACTTCATAATTCTTTTTCCCAATGAATATCTTCTTGGACAATTACAATGTGTAGCCTATTTTTAGATCTATTATATGTTATCCTTATGTAATGATATTTAATGATATATTACATGATAAATCAATAGAAAGGTCACTTGTTCGTGATACGTGACAGATCAAACACCAAACAAACTTTATCTAAGACCTATGTTGATTGACACCAATCAATTAGTTGCAACTATTTCAAAGGTAAATCAGTAAAATTATTGATTAATGAAATAGTACTCGTGTGAAACTAGTTCACAGTCTACATAATCTGTCAGAAAGGCTTGTTTCAATTAGTAAAATATCACTTGATTAGAGACATTTTCAGACTTTGTACAGGTGCAATTAAGGGTTAAAATATTGATCAACTCCACGACTCGTAGATTTAACTGTAGCATTTGCAGAATTCTTCCACATACCTAGAAAATATAACTAGTTCACCTGCGTAGAACCGATCCCGAGGGTATATCCAAATAAAAAGTCGCCTACATTATAATTCTAGATAATGTAGCTTTCCTATAGTGAGGGAATCATCAAACTCTTTTCAGTAGTCTAACAGTTCATTGATTGAAGCTGTCTCTTTCCGACTTTGACTAAAGGCCACCATACACTGCAATGTTGCCCGACAGCGCTTGCTACTGTTACACAAGACATTGTTGAGGGATTTGATAAGGGAATGATTATCACTCTGGTTCTTCTAAATTTTTCGAGAGCATTCGATTGATATTCTATCAGGAGTACCACAGGGTTCCATTTTGAGACCTTTATTGTAAAATGAGAGTAAAATTGTGCGTGCAAAATTGTAGGGACGAAGCGTTCATACATTGTCAGGTCACAAAGCCAGTTCGCAGGTAGTTTGGACAGCGACACGATGAAACGAGCACATAAACTGGCAGTGGCAGCGGCATTAGTGATAAAAAGGCAAAATAGAAAAAACGTCGCAGGTGGTCCAAAGATTGGCTGTTAAAAAGACAGCAATTTTCATATATCAATTTGTTAACTGAATTGAAGTTACAAAAAGACGTACTTTAATTATTCTATTTTCAACATATCGTTTAATTATTTCAGCAGTTTTCATTTTCAGCACTTCATAGTTTCACAGTAATTCAATTTTATCTGTTCTAGCATAGAATTCATGCCTTTCGGTTTTAGACAATGGAAGTCCTGAATATTTCTTCTTATACAGAAACATTGTCAAGCACCTTCAAACAATCTTAGTTTCAACGTTACCACATTGTTTAGCTTCGCTCTTTGTCTATAAAAACAATTTTGTTATTATACTTCTTTGAAATTACCTTATATCCAGTTTAACCATTTCAAATCTATAACAATTTCACCGAGTTCGTGTTGAAAATCTGGAAAAAGAAGTTAACACTGTTAACTTCTCCTGAGTGTAATTTTATAACATAAATATTAACATATTTTCTTTTTATCTCCAACATGTTCAAACTGTGAAAACCCAAATAACTGTTCAATTTGTTGGTATTACAATTAACAAATGACTATTTGGTTTCTTTCCAAAAAAATTAACAATTCCTTACATAAACATAAAAAATACCCCATATATTTTTATTATCACCTGTTGTAAATGTTCCTGTTCTGCTAGTTCCTGATCACTTTCAATATTGGATTGGCTCTGACGCGGAACTTGTTGGTCCTCTAAAAACTGGAAATATGTAAAATACCACAAATGTGGCTCATATACTGCGTCACTTCCTACATCGGATTTTTTGCTATCTATTACTTTGTCCCTTTCTTTTCTTACTGATCCTCTCATGGAATCTATTTTCTTTTTTACAGTCTCCTTCGTCGCATCAGGGTCTACCTGCTGTACTTTCGTCACTAATTCCTTATTATTCATTATTTTGTTGCTATATTCTCTGCAGTTTACATTCCACAAACAAGGGTGACTTCTTTATAACTCAATAAACTGTATTACAAAATCTTTGCTCCAAATTCTTGTATCCATGTTTGAATGATTTTTGCAATAAACATACCCTTTTTTAACGAGTTTTCGTTGTCGATGAATGACGGTTAAGATTGCTATGCCCACACACACGTTGACTTGCACAAACCTGTTGACATGTACGTGTAAAATTATGGTGGCGACCGTAATTCAAATTGCCGAGTAAGATTGTCAGTACTACGCCACACACTGCAATTTTGCACGCACAATTTTACTCGCCACGGTTAAAATGGTCGGGCAACATTGCAGTGTATGGCGGCCTTAAGAAAGATGAATTAGACTTCATTTGGACTAATAGAACATAACATGGTGGACATTCTCACAGGCGGCTCTGCAGCTGGCTAGATAATATGAGGTTATTTTATCAAAAAAATGTTTTATGTATGAGAAAGCAGAACCTTGTGAGACTCATTGGTATAGAGCTTCCCAAAAATATATATCTTGTTACCACAAAAACGGCATCAAATATCATTCACAGATTGAGTATTTATCCATCAGAAACAAACAAAAAAATCTTTTCTTTTCTATTATTGGTTCAGATGGAACCTTCAACGCTATCGAAACGCGATTATTCCTGCAAACATTCTAAGCATTAGTTTTTGTTTCAGCAAAACTGATGGGCCATTTGCGATATCCGAAAGATTTCAGTCGTCCAATTATCTTAGTTGCACCAGTGGGTTTGATTACTAGTGAGTTGTTCGAATCAGGGAGTGCCGAACTCAATTTTGAAGAAGTGAAGTGAAGGAAGAATTCAAAAACCGATCGAAAGACAGAAGAATTTTAAATACTTCACATTTAGCATTAGACTGAATGTTGTCGGATAATTTCTTATATTTACTGATTTCCTCACTTGAAGCAGAGCATTTTGCAAAGAAGATGGCAAAGAAATACTCAAAGTTGATAACAAAGTGTGGTTAGATTTTTAATAGAAATACATATACTGAAACTTGCTTCTGATCAACTTTAGAAAGAATATTGTCATTTATTAGCATTACTTTTTTATACAAATCTCGAACTGAAAATTGTATTTCACAAGAATATTCCAAAATAGTTGGTATTTTCTTAGATTGAAGAAATTATATAGTTATGAGTACACTGTAGCTTTACACAATCTCCTGCATCTATTATATGTATATTTTCTTTCCAATATATCTGAAAGCTCAAATGGGCTTACACAAAATCCTACCCTCTAGGTTTATTGAAAATAGCAAAAATCTGCATCATGATACAAGTGGAAAAGGTATATCTTGATGTACACTCCACTTTTTTGCTGTTTCTGCATATTGAAATGTCTGCTGATGCACATCTTCACCAACAGCAGGAGGTTGCATATCTTGATGAGGATCTAGAGATGATTTAGATTCGTGTTGAAAATAACCAGGTTCAATTCAACGCCACGAAAATCCGGGCTTCGGTTTTCTCCGAAAAAATGAATGTCTCCGAACCGGATTTAATAATGTCAGGACAGACAATTCCTCTTTCTGTTTTGATAAGTTTGTCTTGGCACAATCATGTCGCTGGAATTGCAAAGGCTGCTTCTCAAAAGCTTGAAACACTGTTCCGAACCAGAAAACGTACACACCTTAGCAACGTTTGATGTTTTATGAAGCTCAGGTCAGACAGGGCTGCTCCTGACTATACAATTGTACGAATTGCTATACAATTCAATATTTTTTCGTACATGCATACCTCATTGACGAAAAGCATACATTTTGACTTCATTTGGTTTTGAATTGATTCGAACAAGGCCACGGTATATATTTCAAATTTCAATCACTTCGTCCTTCGATAGTCGAGTAATCTGTCTATTTCTGTCTTCCGTCTCATTATGATAGGCGTGTCCGTCTGTCATAGAACTCATAGAAGTCATAGATCACGATCACAGAGCCCAAAGAACTTATTTTTCAGATCAGTCAAATGTCAAATCTGTCGAAAACCGCTGACGCTAAAAGAAAAATAAATCCACAGTGAGAGAAGAGAAATGGCGAATTTTAAATAAATATTTATGAATGGTAGTTGGTAGTTCACCTCACCCCTCTTGATTTTTGTTTTAGGTAACTATGTGTTATCATTTGATTTGATACATAATATAAGCTAAAGTTAGATTAGTGAATGCAGAATTTTCAATTAATATTAATGGAAATAGTAATCAAATCAATATATTTGCAATAACCACTCCAAAATATTTACATTTCACATACGATAGAGTGTCTGCGCATGCGCTAATCGCTTTATTCCATCTTTGCATCATGCGGGAAGCTGTCACTTGTCAATTATTCTGATGACAGTGTTGGCGACCATTGATGCTATACAATTATAGCGAACAGCATACATTCTCATCTATCATTTTCGTACAAATGTTTTTTGCCTTGAAGCAGCACTGAGGTCAGATCTTCTTTGAAGTATTGTTCACATGCTAAAACTGCTGGATTCCATCCAGAAAAGAGCCATCCGCCTGATTGGAGACGCGAACGTCACTTGCAACCTTGATAGTCTGGAACATCGAATGAAGGTTGAAGATTTGTCTCTCTTTTACGGATACTTTCACGAAAGGTTTTCAAGTTTAAAAATCTGTTCAAAATCTGTTTTTCCGTTAATCAGCGGTCGCCCCCATACAAATGACAACTCTCAGAAGTTGAGAACTTGTGCGAGCTAAGGACTAACGAGGTCTTACCTTTTAACGTGTGATTCCTAACACGGTTGCAGAATCATCCCAGATTCAACCAGATAAATTCCCTCGAGGAAAATATCTGGTCGAGGCGGGAATCGAACCCACGGTCTTCCGATCGTGAGTCGGGCGCACTACCACCGCGGCCAATTCCACAACACAAGTGACTTGGCACATTTGATTCCACCAAGAGTGGTACATATCAGAAATACGCGACATACTGTGGCTGCTCATCGTTTTGAGGTTCAACTCAGTACACCTCGAACTTCACTGTTTAAGAACTCTTTCATTTGGAGAACTGCGTTTATGTGGAAATTCTTTCCAAATCGATTTATTCTCCAGCGATTCAAATCCAATATGAATCGCTACTTTCGCACAGGCACCGCTCTTAGAGTTTCTTAGGGACTTTCCTGTAGCGCTCGTGTTTTCCTTTAAAAAACCAATGTGATGTAATCTGCCTATAAACGACCACTCTCAGAAGTCGGAACATGTGCCAGCTAAGGATTAACAAGGTCTTGCCTTTCAACGTGTGATTCTCAGCACAAAAATGGTCACCACAATGTCACCACATAGTGCTATTTTCACTGAAAAGTTCAGAAAACCACAAGACTTGTTATTCATAGTGTTATTTATTTTCTTCAAATAACGGATCAACCCATTCATAGTGTTCAGTGAAAATTTCACAGTGTTATTTGTATAGAAAATGCACAAGTACTGCAGAAACATCCTGAAAACAATTTAAGAGCGGTGCCTGTGTGATATCAGTTTCTCACGTTTTTCAATGGCTGTAGAATATATTTATATGGAAAAACTGCCTCGGAAAGTTTATTTCACGAGATGACGTTCACTAAGTGAAAAAAAACACTTATCGAAAACTCCTATATTGACAAAAAGGTCATTTTTGTGGGGATCTTCACTTTCCACGGAGTGCCCTTTCATATGTTAGGTCTGTGAATGATAGATGTGTGAATTCCATAACGAACATTTAGAGTACAAACTGAATAAAAAACGTGTTATAATGTAATGCGATGTTCATATGAAAGTAGTGATTTCAAAAGAATCGTTTTCATATAATTTAATGATCTTATAAAAGTAGTAGTTTTAAGAGGGCATTTTCTTTCAGTCTGTATCCAAAAAAATAGAAAATTTTGAACTCAATTGCTTCATTCCTCTTTTCAGTATTTTCACACATTTTTATTACATAGATAGACAAGTTGGAAGCCAAAAAAATGTTTTTCGAATATGTATGCCTGATGATGAGAATATCGCTAAAATATATAACTTACAGTACTTATTCGTTTTACATTTTGATTTGAGTTACTGGTGAATTGGCCCTAAGTAAGTGCCCTGTGGGACACCACAACATTTCACTTGGCATTACAACTGGCGAAGGTCAATGTTGGAATTGAAGTCAAAGATAAGCTTCTTTTAAAAAAAAATAAGCCATATCAGGTCCCCTCTGGACCTGTACGTTAAGGAGGTTGCGTTAACTGCCATGTTACGCGCACGGCTGGTGTAAACCTCGAATTAGGAATGGGTCAGTTGAGGCTTAGCCAATGGCGAGAAGCGCTTACTGCGCAACCTCTGCCGCAGGCAACAAGTGATGCTATTGAACCCAGGATTGTGTTCAATAAACCCTACAAATAAAACAAAACACAGAGTCTGATGCCACAAATGCAATACGCTTATATACAGACAGCTCAAAAACCAAAGAAGGCTCAGGATGTAGAGGGTACTCCAGATCATTTAGTCTAAGGATTAAGTGGGGAGTGGGAAAAAATACCAGCGTGGTTCAAACAGAACTGGCTGGTATCCCAATCACCACAGAAGTAATAACCAGGAAAGGAATTTCTGGCAAAAGCATAAAAATCTGCACTAATAGTAGACAAACGCTATTAGCCTTGAACAGACAACGTGTTACCTCAGAGCTAGTACTAGAGTGCCACCAAGATTTAGCCAAAGCATCGGTAGATAATAACATTATCCTGGGGCGGGTTGAAGGGCACGACAGGAGTAAAGGTGATCGCATTGCCGACTCGTAGCCAAGGAAGCGGCTGGACTGAGAATTTTAGGACCCAGTGAAACTGTCAGGCATGTCCTATGCTTCACACCTAGAGTCTTTACAGAGTTTCCAACCGTAGCGGAATTCCGCTACTGTAGCGGAATTTTCTCGACTGTAGCGTTGTAGCGGATTTGAACATAAAGTAGCGGAATTCTCTATAAATAATCAATATTGAAAAAATATGAAAGAAGTAAAGACAGTGGACATCACTCGAAGCTGACAGCTAATACGATAGCTGATACGTTATAGTCTTAGTAGCTGAAGCCATGACATGACGAAAGAGAAGAAGAATATTTTTGAATATTTTCATTAATATCATGAACCATATAACCTCCAATATCTTGAAAATAAAAGTCTCGATTGTCTGGAGTATTATGAATTATATCAAACAAATTACAGCGAAAATGAATGATAGTTCATCTGATTGTAACTCGAGTGAAAGAGCTACTCCAGTTGAAATTGACGGGAGTGGGACATGTTCAAAAAAATACAAAGAGTCTCGAAAACAAACTTTTTCTCAACGTTGGTTGTCTGATTCCAACTTGAAAGGATGGATTAAACCTGTCGTCAATGATCGTTCAAGAGTTCAGTGTGGCTATACGTACGTTAACAAATTGATTTTTATTTTCACCTTTCAAAATCATTATATCAAGCTAAGAAATATTTGGTTGAGACGACAGCTTTCAAAAATTAACTGCTGTAAATTTAAAAAACTAGGTACCATCTGAGTTGAGCGGTTGAAAATTAACATGTTCCTGATTACTGACATTAGTGACAGTTCAGTTTTGTGGTATCTGAATGGTACACAAACTACAAACTCTAAGTTCTGAGGTATTTAATTTTGGATAGGGCGCACGCGCCAACTGATTACATCAGATATACAAGCGTAGCGGAACATGAAGCAGTGTAGCGGAATTTTGGTTCATGTGTAGCGACTTTATGGTTCATCCAGTTGGCAACACTGAGTCTTTCAATGAGTTCACACGTTTCCGGATTTTTTATTCGCTTTGGGTCGAACCCTTTTTTCAATAGTACAGAAGGTGGAGTGTGAGACACAAAGTAGGAGAATTTTGCTTTCAATTTCGAAATCTTCGGTCGCTTTCCTCATTTCTACAAAAATAAATACTTCAGACAGATCTTTGATTTCGTTGTGTTTTGGTTGTTTTGAGGGTTTTGCCGTGTCTTCTTTGGTTACAACCTCCAAACGTTCCAACTGCTGCAGTCATATTCAGTGTGTGGTCGAAGTACTCTCCTTGACGTATCAACTGAAACTGAAGCTCTCATTTCTGCCATGTCATTTAAGTGATGATTTCTGTAATGGCGGGTTCACGCGTATTTCCGGCGCGATTTGGGTGACATTGTAACCAAAGAAGAACCACGGCAAAACCCGGAAACTAACCAAAACAGCCTAGAATCCGATCTTTGATTTCGTTTTGTAGAATTCAAACAGCATCGAAAGAATAAAATAATGATTCAATATATTGTGGTTACATACTGTACACCCCGAATCTGTATTGCATAAATTTACAATTTAAATGCTCGAGAAACCAGACCAATATTACATATTAATGATTCCACTTGATGAATTCAGGTTTTGAAGGGGAGCCCACGCCCAAAATCCCAAAAACTGATTGATGTTCTATTGTGATATGCCGTATCATGCTAACCTTGTTCCGTAAGTCACTCGAAACGACACACCTAGGAAAAATTATTTCAATAAAATTGGTCAATAAGAAAAGAGAGCTCGTTTTTTTAATGAATATTTTATGTGGAGCCTCATTAGGATTTTGAAAGAAATGAAACCTTCTCAGATTCAGTCCGTGAAGAATAAAAAATCTCTTGAAATGTTTCAACTAATCAATTCATATCACTGGAGATTTTTCCCAACACCAAATCGTTATTTTTAACACCTCGACACGTGTTTCGATCACCAAGTGATCATCTTCAAGAGGAAGATTAAAATGAACGAAAACGGGATGTGATACATGATTACCAAAACCTTTGGATGTTCATCTAATAAAATCTTTAAAAAAACAATTTACGACTGTTAAAAAAGCAATGAGATTCCTACAACTGAAATCGTAAGGAATAAATTGAATACTTCCGGACATAACGTGAGCTGCTGTGACAAAACTCTTCAGAATTGGGTAAAGAAACTAGGATTTAGATTCAAAATAATAAACAAACATCAAGCAGTTATGGAAAGCAGAAGAATAGTGGAATTGCGTAACAAATACTTTGAACAAATAACTAAATATTGACAAGAACAACGGCAAATATTCTATTTGGACGAAACTTGGTATGACACTCAAGACACAGTTATGAAAGGGTGGAGTGATTGTTCAAGAATGTGTACGCCTAACATGCCTGCAAACAAAGGATCGCGACTAATCATTGTGCATTTCGGAGGAAGTGAAGGATGGATTCCGAATTCTTTGAAATTATATGGAAAAAAACTTGAGGACAGCAATGTTGACTATCATAAGAACATGGAAGCTAATATTTTCGAGGAATGGTTTGAAAACACATTCATTCCAATTTTGGATACGAATAGTGTGATAGTTCTTGACAACGCTTCCTATCATTCGCGGCAGCTCATCAAAGTACCGAATGAAAATTCGAGGAAAGATGAAATACAAAGTTTTTTAATGGATAACAATTTGTATTGTAGTTTTACAGACAAACAAATTTGAAAAAGTATAGGCCCTTGAGAGTATTGCTAAAAAGTATGAACTTCCCCCCTATTTTTGTGTTTTCATCCCATCGAATGTACGAAAAAATGGTGAACTTGTTTAGAGAACCAATAGTAGAAGATTCAATAACAAACGCGGAAGAACAAAAAAAAATACTAGTAAGAGTAATTTAAATAAAAAATGGCATTTTGAACGTGAGGAAAACGTCTATCAATTTTTTCAGCCGAGTTGAAATTTAAATATTCAAAGTGACTTCAGAACACAACATATTCATTTTGGCAACATTTCCAGCTGCACCTTTTCTCATATCTGGCATTACTCAACTCAAATCGTGTTTCAGAAATGATTGATAAATATCACGGTCAATTTTTTCAACAAACAATGCCCACAACTCAAATGAGGGTCGCATAAAAAGTTGTTGAATATATTAACAAAGTAGACTTATATGCATATTATGACAATAAAAATGTTGAATTGGGAAATAGATGCATTCGATATGAATCTTAATATGACCGAGTGTTGGTCTAAATAATAATTCACATTTCGTACCAAAGTTCACCTTGACTGAAAACACCAAACTGGATTATTTGGCAATTCATTTTTTCAGACATGCCGATGGTTTTTTGTCTACTTAAAAAGTGGATATCGGTTAATTAATTCCAGGTGATTAAATCTTTAAATTACGGAACGTATTGGGTTGTCTTGAATACTTACGCAGTAGCTTGCTGGTACAAAAACTTGAGTAATTACAGAAAAATGTCTTTGTCAACACACTGACATTTTTGAAATACGTTGCACTTCAATCTAGAAATCCTGAACATTAGAATGTTTTTCTCCATATAGAAATTAGGATGGACATTTCAGTTGAGATTTATCAATAAGTCTCAATAATTATTTTCAATAATTTCCGTCAAAAAATACTTTTTGAGAGATTTTCACTAAACAGTTTTACAAAAACTCAACACATGTTTCGCTAAACAATACAGGAGTATACTCGTTTCATTTCTAAACTTCCTGGAAAATCATGCTTTTGAAGATATAAGAACTGGAAGTTTTATCCTCCAGAAATTTCTACAACAGATCATACAGGAGCATTCTGAAATATTGTGAAATGTTCAGGAATAGTCTGGAATGTTCGAGAACAGAATCTAATGCTGGGGAATATTATGGAACATTGTTGGCCATATGCATTTTTTACAGCTAGGAGTGTCCAACTATTTCACAATATCATCAACTTCCTGTTCTGTGTCGGATATGCCAGCTACTAACTGATAGTATTGAATCTATACTGATATTATGAATGTGAAAGTTTGTGAAGATGGATGTATGTATGTATATGTTTGTGGCTCTTTCACGCCTAAATGACTGAACGGATTTAGATGAAACTTTACATAAATACAGCATATACATCAAACTAACATATATTTTACAATTCACAAAAGTTTTGTATAATTTTGGTCATAATATTATGATAAGTATTAAGTAAGTCGGAAAAATTCTAGCTCCCTGAGAGCTATATTGGCGTGCGCTGCCGATACCGTTGGAATTACATGCAGATAATGTACCGTAAGTTTGTGAGTTAAAATAGTTCTAAATAAAAGTCCGCGATAGCATATTATCTACCTTTCATGTGGTAGCCACTATATGTGAAATACTGAGCCGTAGTTCAATTAAATTGGATACTTTTTTACAATGCACATTTTAGAATATCTGTCAAATTCTTATAAAATTGACACAATTGTTGTTTTAGGTACTCAATATATAGATAAATTTTGTCTTTCACAATAAGTAATTTGGACGAATCGTTTAGAAGTTATCACGATAAGACGCGTCGCGTCTACTGTAAGACTACGGTAACCGATGCACGGGGGTAGAAAGAGGGTCTAAGCGCCATCACCGAGAACGCGATCCGAACGCGGGCAGACGCGTGAGGACAGACGCGTTGACGGTTGTGTAAGTTTTGCGAATTTCTTCATATTTTTTTAGTTGCTGTATTTTTAAAGTAAAAATATAAATTACTAGCTGTTGTCCGCTCTTATATTAACGTACAGCCGAAGCTACTGAACCTAGAATCTTGAAATATGCAGGTAGGTTCTTTGTATAGCGTAAATAAGTATCAAGAAAGGGATATATTGAATTTCGTCAGTTTTGAAGTTGGAAACCTGAAGTTTTCGGTTGATAAAAAAATATTGTAACTATTTCTTCATATGACCATAGATCATTTCTTGTATAGATTATAGAAAATAACTTTCAGTTCACTTGGAAACGGTTGGCGACAACAACAAGCAACTATTCAGTTCACTATTTTCTTTTGAAGTATGACTTCATGTGACATTATTACTGTGGTGTATAGATGTCGATGATTTCAGTTCTCCATTCTTTCCTATGTCATCATTCATGTTCCATAATAGCTTCGTCTTCTTAACAATGATCTCATGTACTATCTTGATTTTTTTGGCTTTTGCTCCTCTCGCTCAAAATATTCTATTATAAAAAATCGCAGGCCATGTTTGGTGGAATTTGAGTTTCGAGTTTGTTTTCAAAACTGAAACAAGTTTTTTGTTTCTGTTTTTGAAACGTAACTAGTAGCAAGCGGATCCGCAAACAATGCAAAAAGCTGCCCGTTTCTTTTCTTCATTTGTAAATGAATTAGAGGCAAATAAGAGAGGGAGAGAGAGAGAGAGAGAGAATATATACTTTATTGTCATAAGAGTAATCTTGTGGACAAAGTTTCACTTAATCTATAATACAGTTTTTATGTAAAAACAAAATGCATTCAAATTGATCAATTTTCACTTAATACATAAAATCAGTTTGTATACAGGGTGTCCCTGGACTTCCTCTTTTCCTCTCGAGAATGTATAGATGGGGTCAAAATATCACCAGTACTTCATATAACTTTTTTTCCTAAAATCCTTCGTTACCAAGTAACGGGCCCTCGAAGTTACAAAATGAAAAATGTTTTTCTTTGATAACTTTTCAAGTGAATATTTAAAATCATCCAAATTTTGGTAATTGACTAAACAAATGAATTCCTTCGATGAACTTTCATGCAGGAGTCAGTTGTTTTGCTACAAAGTCAGGAACGGACTACCCCCGATGGTCCACACCCCAAAACTTTGAAATGACAGATATTTTTCAATATTTTTCAACAAAATAAGGTTACTTGGACAATTTTATGAATGAAAGTACTCGTGTGGAAAGTCGATCGGAGCAACGAGTCTTGATAAAAATGTAGTTTCACTCGACGACATCAAACCCGCTCGTCCACCATTATTTGAAATGAATAATTATCAAAGCAGAAATAATAATGATAACGTTAATTCAACAACATTTATCCTGAGATGTCTACCATTATTCGAAAATATTAGTTTTTAAGGAAAATGGAAATGATAGGTAAAATGTTCATAACGAATTTTTATAATGCAAACACGTTTAACTAACGAAACTCAAGAGCCTCAAGAGCAAACAGAAATGAAAAATCCGCTACAGAAACTGCTCGATATGACCACCTTCTCTCTCTATACATTTTCTTAGTCTGCGAAGACACCCTCTCTGTACTTGAAATAGCATTCCAGGGTCGTTTCGTATGGCTTCACAATGTAATGTTATTCTATTCAACAATGCATCTCTTGTGTGAATAGGTGTAGCGTAAACAAGGCTTTTTAGATGCCCCCACAGGAAGAAATCCAATGGATTTAAATCCGGAGACCGCGATGGCCATGAATATGGCCCACCTCTACCAATCCATCTATTGTGGAAAATATGGTTCAGATGGTCACGCACAATCAAACTAAAATGAGGAGGAGCGCCATCATGCATAAACCACATATCTCTTCGGGTTTGCAATGGAACATGTTCCATAAGTCCATTCAAATCGTTCTGAATGAACTCCAAATAACGTTCTCCATTCAATCGGTCCTGTAGAATGAATGGTCCTATAAGATGGTTTCCTATGATACCAGCCCAAACATTCACGTTGAATTTCCGTTGGTGTTTGGTTTGCAATATTCCATGGGGATTTTCTTCGGCCCATATATGGAGATTATGAGAGTTGATAACTCCATCTCTACTGAAACCTGCTTCATCAGTGAATAAAACTCGATTAATAAAAGTCATATCCTCTCTTTGCCTATCCATGAACCAATTGGCATATTCCAGTTGTGCTGGAAAATCTTGAGGTGTCATGGCATGTACCTTCTGGATGTGAAATGGGTGGAGCAGTTGTTCCCTAATTATTTTATGAATAGTGGACTTGGATGTATGGAACTGTTCTGATAGATTTCTGATGCTCATTGAAGGATCATCAGCGACGGCTTCCAAAATATTTTCCTCCAATACAACGGTACGTACAGTCCTAGGAGCGCCCTCACCGCCTCGTTTTGGCAAAACTGTACCTACAATAATATCGAAATAAAACAACGTGCTCAAAATTAATTATCAATTATTACATACCTATCTCCCTCAAGCTGCGATCGACACGCTCGAATGTTTCTCTTGACGGTACCGTTCGATTGGGAAAATGCTCGGAATACAGACGACGAGCTTCTGCAGCATTATAAAATGCTCGTCCATAAAATACATGCATATCTGCATATTCATTGAATGTAAACTGTTCGGCCATATCAAAAAAATTCAAAATATCCTATAGAATATTGACAATACAATGATAGTCATATGACAACGCACCACTCAACAAAACAAAATCGCATTCCAGTTTCTCATTTTTTATCAAAACTTTCTAAAAGGTTTTTTTGTCAACATCTGTGAAAGAAATGGAACATAATTATTCCCTGGATATTTTTCACCTTATCATGTGCAGCCGTTTTTGTAGTTCATTCGTTTGCTTTTTATTAGTATAGTAAATATTTTTTCCGATGTGCGTTTTTTCAGCTAAATTTAGATTCGTGTTAAAGAATTTCTCCCATAAAATTATAATTATCAGTGAAACTCCTCAACAGTTTAGCTGTGAAGAAGAATTTGAAACATTCGAATGTTGAGTTTCATGAGATTCAGATAACTGATCAACACGAAACGTGATTATTCCACACGTATTATGTACATACAAAATATGGAATGAATTCGATATTTCATAGTAGAGTAGCTTGTTAGTTTAAAAACACCACGAATCTACAGAACTTGATATTTCTTTTGAAAAAATATCTGCTATCACAATTGTGACTTAAACTTCCTTATAGGTACTGTACTTTTTGTTTACGACTTCATTTTAGCATACTTTGTATTATTCCTGTTATAAATGTTGTTGAATTAACGTTATCATTATTATTTCTGCTTTGATAATTATTCATTTCAAATAATGGTGGACGAGCGGGTTTGATGTCGTCGAGTAGAACTACATTTTTATCAAGACTCGTTGCTCCGATCGACTTTCCACACGAGTACTTTTATTCATAAAATTGTCCAAGTAACCTTATTTTGTTGAAAAATATTGAAAAATATCTGTCATTTCAAAGTTTTGGGGTGTGGACCATCGGGGGTAATCCGTTCCTGACTTTGTAGCAAAACAACTGACTCCTGCATGAAAGCTCATCGACGGAATTCATTTGTTTAGTCAATTACCAAAATTTGGATGATTTTGAATATTCACTTGAAAAGTTATCAAAGAAAAACATTTTTCATTTTGTAACTTCGAGGGCCCGTAACTTGGTTACGAAGACTTTTAGGAAAAAAAGTTATATGAAGTACTGGTGATATTTTGACCCCATCTATACATTCCCGAGAGGAAAAGAGGAAGTCCAGGGACACCCTGTATATAAAAACATATAAGTCATACAGAAGGTACTGGCAAATAAATTAAAAAAAAATGCAAACAACATTCATTCAATATTACTGGAGTTTTTTCCCAACACCAAATCAAAGAGGAAGATTAAATCTTCCTCTTTGAAGATGATCACTTGGTGATCGAAACACGTGTCGAGGTGTTGAAAATAACGATTTGGTGTTGGGAAAAAACTCCAGTAATATTCATTACTTCACCAAAGGTTCCAAACAGTGCATCATAAGAACATTCATTCAGCTCATATGGAATGAATTGCTCTATGAAGTTGTCTAGAGAATAGTGACTGACTTGATTTTCGTAAATAACTGAACCCTTTCCGAATCAATTGATAAAGTAAGTTAATTACTAAGGTAACTGATGAATGCCAAAGGCAATAAGTACAATTACATATAATAATGTTGCTTTGACATTTTCCAGTTTTCTACCATACAACTTTTGACGAACAATAAATCAAGATTACAATGTTTAACCTTTTACCGAGTTTTACTGTCACATTAGCCGCAAAGCGAGCTCAATGTATGTATATCTTATTATATAATTCCCTGGCATTGCCGTCTTTTCGGAGTGAGAACAACATGAGTGTAAATTATGGGAGTGTTGGAATTATTTATTGCAACCTACAAAAATTAATAGCATTTATGTGTCTGAACATATGAGCTGTTATTATTGTTCGTTTCTCTCACCTTCGTTAATCTGCACTAGATATAAATCCACTACTTGTTATTAGTTTACATGTGAACTTTGTGATAATCGATAGTATCGATTTCATCACAACTTGAAACACTGATGAGTAATCTCAGTTTGGATAGTTTATAGTGAAAGGTAGCCTCACGAAACAGAATACCTACATCGTAATACCAAAGAAATAAAAATCACTACGAATATTAACTAAAACTAACTGGATACAGTATGAAAAATAAAAATTAAAATTGAAGCCTCGAATACGTCTTTAAAATCGATTAAGCAGAAGAAAACAGAGAGCGACGACACAAGCTGCATGCTAGAAAGATTGGGATACATAACCGTTATGGGGTGAACAGTACGGATGATAAGGATATGTTCCACCGTTATGGATCCTTGTAATGAACAATGTTAGCAATAAGTTACAAAATACGCAATATTTGCACTTATCATTATCATTATCTTCGCGCATTTCTTGGGCTTTTAACTAATTTTTTGCACCTTTGGAATCCTGCCAGTTTGCTGCAACAGCGATTTCGTCTCAAATGGTGACAGATCCAATATGATTCAGTAACATACTTCACATAGTTTTGTTCAAAACAAAGAATCCAAAACTACCGCTTCTACCCTCTTACGTTATGGGCCCGTCACAGTTTTCATATCTTTACATCTTGACAATTCCGAATTAACACAGAAAACTAGAATTGCACAATAATTTCTTCTGATCACATTTCCTCCAAATCATTGTCCTTAGACAATGTCCAAATGAAAGATATCTGTGACATTATTGACATCTTCAAAAACGTTTCATGTGTTGGTACTCTTTTGCCATCTAGTAACCAAAAGCTACACCACTTATATGCAGAAAACCAAATGTACCGTGCTGTTTGGAAAAAAAATTCTGTTTAAAAAGATTTCTTTATAATATACTTTCGCCATCTAGGTAAATAATCATTAACTATACCTTTCATTCAATGCACTCACATCGTTTTCTTTCAGAGAGTAGATGTCGCTATATACCTACCGATAGGTAAATGGTATTGTTACCGGGTATCCCTGAAAATCTGTTATCTAATCAAGTTAATCTTTCATCTGTAATATTCAGTGTCAAGTATAAATTATCTCGGATAGGTCTTTTTAATCACTGAGAATGCACTTTTTTTTAAATTATCCTATTACTTATTTCTTATCACTTGTGCTCTGTTACTTTTCGTATAACCTGTATCATTGTATTTCGTCACAGCCTTACGAAAACGGTGTGGCGCTTCAAAGTGTGGCGCGTTAAGTTAATAATAATAATAATAAACGTATACGGGCCTGACCAGCACATACTACGGTGAAAAAAATAAACGTCTTTATTACTACAACCACAAAAATTACAATATCAAGTTCTAACCACATATGAAAAGTTATAGTGAAATGCGGAGTTCAATTTTCGCAGCTTTTCCAATAACTGCTGAACTGTTCTTCCACTCAACCTATCCTTAACTTAACTTAACCTATTGTAGTGCAATCGAAGCGAAATTCAAATTTATTCAATTTTCAATTCAGTTTTAGTGTTTGAGAATTACAATTGTGAATTTTTATAGTGTTAATATTACTTTTTAGGCCACTACTTGGTAGGTGAAAAGCGCATCGAGAAAAGTATTGCAGTTTGTTTTTTAGCAAAGTACTCGTTTTAGATTTATTCTGCGGCAGAATTGGAATGTATATTAATATGATAATGTAATGTCATGAAATTTTTATTGATTATTTTGTATATGTTCATATATTACAGCTACCATAAGCCAATTATTTCTTTTGTAGGATTAAATAATGATACTAATAATGTATATGTGTACACACATTTAGTATCATCATTTTTCACATATTATGTGCTTGCTGGTTGAACTTTTATAATACTGTCAACAGTATATGTCTACCGCACACTAAAAACTGAGCGTCTGTCCAACGAGAGAGGAGGAGCCTGCCTTCCGGTGACATATGCGTGAGAGAAAGGGAAGCCAGACAGACTGGCGCTGTAACACGTTAGGTAATGAAGGAGTTTACTCTCCAATAAGAAGTTATCACTTCGAAAATATCTCATCTCAAATTCACCAATGACATAAAATTGCCTTCCGAACAAACATGTAGATCATTTTCTCCCCTATAAGCCAATTTATTTTCTCTTCGTCACTTGCCGGACAAATATGCCAAATAAGCGAATTATTATATTAGAAAACCAGAGTCATTTGCAAAAGAAATCGATAGTAAATCTTCGCTGTTCTATGCGAGATGCTACTTCCGACTGTAAAAACTACCGTGTCACAGATATAGTCGTGACTTGCAAATACAGAGTGATGCTGCGAGGTTCAGCTGAAATCAACCACTGGGTGTTTATTAAGAAGGCACAAGAAGTATTGAAATATTCATTACATTAGATACAACACACAATAATGACGACACTTTTCAGGAATGTATCTGAAAATTCCAAATTGTAATCATAACTTTAGCCCTAATAGAATTTCCAAAATTTTACACAAAATTCACAATAAAAATTTCCTCAGACTGAACTTGTTTGAACAGCTGGAGATTTCCAAAGAACTTTCTAACAATGATCACTGCTTGAAAACTCAAGTAAACTATTATTAAAATATATATAATTTTAAATTGGCTTCTCCACAAGAAAAAATGTTTTTATATCCTTAGTGGATCATTCCTCAAGTTGGTACCACTATTTTCAACATGACAGTTGACTTGACACATTCTGTCTCGCGAGCAGGGCTGCCAGAACTAGTATTTTCGTACGAAATCTAGTGATTTCGGCCAATGTTCAGTACGTTAGTGTTACATTTAATATATCTAGTACATTTTAGCAAATAATTTATTTTTAGTACAATTTTTAGTACAAATGAGAAACTCTTGTCAAAATCGTCAATTGTCACTGTCAATTGCCATATTTGAATTTTAAGCAAATGTAAACCACGGTTAAACGTGTTTATCATTTTGGTAATATAAATTATGATAATGGACCAGTAAGTTGTGAATTGTAAATTATAATTAATAATCATATATCAATACGTTTTATTTTTAAAGGTTTGTTATACGAGAAAAAAAGCAGGTTGCTTTAGAACTAGAACCGGTCAATAAAAATGTTTTAGAAATTGACAGTGATATAAGCCAAGCAGAATTTAGAGATTAGAGTCCCTTATTTTAACCATAACAACTATAATATGAACAATATGGAACAGTTAGTTTCTATACAAGAGGTATAGTACAGATCCATTTGTTTTGTTGGCATGTGAATACGTTTTTTTTGTAACATTATCTATTTACGATTTTTTTTAGTTGCTGTATAAGTGATATAGACAATATATGTTCAAATACATTTTTTTGTTATAATTGTTTTTAGTATTTCAGAAAATATTTTTATTTTGATAAATGTATATATTTATTTTTTTTTTCATATAGGTCTACAGTAACAAGTCTTGTCCCTTTATTATTATAAATAAATCATCAATTTAAAATTCCCGTCATTTATTTAAATTTCCCACCATTTATATAGTACTTTTTGTGTTCGGTGTTGGTGCTTTTTAGTCCGTTTTGGTACTTTATACTTATTCTTTTTGGTACATTTTCTCAGGATTTAGTAGGAATTTTTTGTTTCATGATTTAGTACATCATTGCATTTTCATTCTGGCAGGTCTGCTTGCGAGTTGCCCATCATTCATATCACATTTTGACCGAACCACATGGCCTCATACTCTGATATGTATTTCATTAGTTTTATACAAATCAAATCTCACAAATGTAGCATGTCCTCGTTTTTCGATACTTCCTGTTGCCTGACAAGTAAGTAATCATCAATAATTTTCCTAAATTCATAACCTCAAAATTTTAAAAAAAATATTTTCACAGAAAACTTTCTTTTGAATCAGATCACTTACTTTCAGGTGAGCACTGATGATGACGAAAGTCGAAAGCGCTTTGGAATGAGAATGACATAATCCTACACGAATGTACACTCATACAGTAATTCATAATTCAATTGTATCAGAGTGGAATGATTCTTATTTCAAAAGTGGTTATAAATTTGGAGACATGTTTTAGAGGGATATTCTGCTCATTCAATTTCAGAAAATAAAAGTTGAATGTATGAAATGATTCCTGCATATTACTTGAAATACAGAAGAATAGGAAAAAAGACCCCGGCAAAACACGGAAGCCAATCAAAACAATCAAATATATGATTTGTCTTCCATGATTTCATGATTTATGTTAAACAAAGTCATTTTTTTAATAAGAGTGTTTCATAACAACAACATATGAAGTTTGAATTTAACGCGGTATATTTCTAGGGGAGAATAATTTTTAGGAAAGAATTTGGCTTTCTACTTTTTCATCTTCATACAAAATGTAACTTATTTGCAAGAGTACCTACAAAGTTAATTTTTTTAAATTGATTACTTCCTTCATTTCTCTGGAAGATTCCCACTTTTTTTGTATAAAGTAGTATAAAGAAAGCCAAAACTTTTCTTTCCCAACATATGAAGTATATTGGGGAAGTATTTTAGAAGCTGGTGAAAATATTATGAAGTCGTCTGAGAACAATATTCTTCTCCTCACCACACCGTATAAGCATCCAGTCTCAGTTTCTTCCAATCGTCATGAAGAAATCAATGTGTCCTACTTTTTTCCATTATTTCTCGGCTGCGGATCGAAATCGAAAGCAGCGTCATCTGGTGTTTTGCCGGGGGCTTCGGATGAGTTAAGGCATTTAAAATAATACTTCGTTCAAATTATCCCGTTGGTAAACTTAGCTCTTCGGTTCTTCGACAGATGTACGACGAAATGAAGAAATAATAAACTCATAGAAAGTGAAATGATTGTAGCTAGTTTCTTTTTTGATGAACTTGAACTCGAATACTATCCCGCTCACCGGCATTGCAGGGAAATACCACATTCAAACAACAAGTTACTTATTTTTCAAAGGCATCTACTAGTATAAAAAATCTGTTCTGTTCTTTCGATCAGTCGATAGTCATTTATTTGAATGAGAAATAGGACCCCCGTTTATCTTTGAATGAACTGAGTTTAAGTTTGCCATTGATTCTATAGATGGCGTTTTCGTAAGAGGAAGCATCATGCCCAGTTTTATCTGGAGTGAGCCAACTACCCACTCGATCAAAACACATTCTTCCTCCAGGATGAAGTGTCTGCAGTGTTGCAATCTGCAAAGAATATTTCAGCACATTGATGAAAGCAAAAAGGATATCAATACTGGTTTGAAAACGCATCAAAGAAGTTGGTACACTCGTCTCGAATATATGTTCACATTTTTAGCTGTTAAGCATGATAGCATGTTTATTTTGTTGGTGAGAGGTATAAAAGTTAGAAGTGTTGCTCACTCGTCATTGCTTTTTCATAATTTTATGGCCAAAAACAGTACCGTTATCATACCTCAGCCACCGTATTCACCAGATTTGCATCCTGCGACTTTTTGTTATTTCCTAGATTGAAAGACGGCGTTCGGCGAAGATTGAGGAGATAAATAAAGAATCGCTGAGAGAGATCAAGGACATACAAAAAAGTGCATTAGAACTGATTCGAGGAGTGGAAGAAACGCTGGCAACTGTATTATATTATACAAAACAAAATAGAAATTGATAAACAAATGAATATTTTTTGAGAAAAATGGAAATTAACCTCATTTTTTGATTATACCTCGTATATTCGAAAAAGATCCCATATCGGACACAATCATTTACTGCATTCAGCTGTCAACACCTGTCTTTTAAAAATTACCTGTAACCAAATTTGAAGCTGATTTTTACTGCCAATTTCTGTTCTACAGATATCATCCACCTCTTACTAAACCACAAAACGCCGAATAATCAGAGCCCCAAATGTATGAAAATCTTCGCTTTCCAAGTAAACCTCCGATATTAAATAATTATTGTGGTTGAATGATGTGTATGAGACCTTATAATTTATAAACGTAGATCTCCACACAACATTAACCTGACTTAATATAAGAGAAAGTATGAGTAAATCCTTCAACCAAATTATAAAAGTGACACATAAATTCAAATACTTCCAATAATTAAAGTATTATTTGAATTCAAACAAGATTGCGAATATTTTTAGTAATAGGAAACGATAATTTCCATAGTCATCAACATTTTAACTCAAATTAACTTGTTGATTCGTACTGGAATAAAATGAATATTTCGAAAACACTTATTACTTAATGCAATCTGGTTATTTATGAAATTTCACATTTCTTTAGATTGTAAAAAAATAATATAAACTGAATTGATAATGAATGAAAGTTGGTTAATATTTTTTTTGCAATTCTTTTGTATATGTGAATCATAAATGGCCTAGACTTTCTATACATTTCAAAATCGCCTAAAAACTGAAATTTGTTGAACGGAGCATCTTGCAGATAATAATTTACTGATCATTTAATATTATATTATTCAACAAGCGAGGAATACGGTCATTACTCGTGAGAATGAATATAAAAAGCATTGAGAAGTATTCCCTGTCATTGTTATTATATTCGTTATATTACACAGGGTGTTTCAAATTCGATCCTCACTATTGGGATCTCGGAAACCATCTTCATATCTCTCATAGTTTCCGAGATCACAATAGTGCGGATCGAATTTGAAACACCCTGTATGTTATATGGGTCATTTTGACCAATTACTCAAAAGGAAACGATCTCATTATTGACGTTTTATTGAATCAGCCGTTGGTGATCAAGAAACTACAAATAAAAATGAGTTCTCATGCGTTTTAAGATTTTGGGTACTATACAGTATTTTCAACCGCTAAACACAAATTTAAACGACACGATATAAAAATTACAGCAATTTAAAGAAAACTATCTTCTCTATCCAAATTTTTCATTTAATCCATCTAAAATATTAAGAAACGTGGAATCTTGATAATAATAAATGATGATATAAATGATGACATAATTGTTTCTTTCTGACAGAACTCGAGCATAATCATTATGCCATCAAATCTGAAAATCTTTCGGGTGTTGTAACCTTGCTTTTCTTCTCTCTAGCACCAGCCTAGCATCACTGCTGAGGTCTTGGCCGGTCGAAACAGCGCCGTCTGGTTTTGAGCCACAATTGCATCTATCTGCGAAGTACAAAATAGACGCATTGAAGAATCACTCAATGTAAATCGAGGCTGAAGGAGTTTAAAGACTTCTGACCCCTTAGAATTTCGAAGATATTTGCTGCATTAAAAACTTGGTATTCATTCATTCACTTTCCATAAAAATAGGGGTTTTTCTGTAATTTTTTTAGTCCACCTTTGTTGTAAAATATTTTTATGGGTTCATATCCCCTCACGAAAATAAAATCCTGGATGTTTTCACCCTCAGAATCTCCTTCAAGTATGTGTTTTGAATATTCAACGAAAGCTTCATTTTGTGGAGAAAATAGAGTTATTCATCGACCTTTTTTTATCAAACCAATGTGATGAAATGGATTCTGTTCTAGCAATGTCAATAACCATGTAAGAATTTCAATGACGTTTTGTTGAAGTCTAGGAAGTCATTGCTACTGAATAGAAGTGGATTTAACAACGATAATGTTCTAAAAACAAGCATATTATTTAGAATGATCCTTAATCAAAATGCGAGAAAAACTAAAACAAGTCAAAAATGTTTGAAACACTTATTGTCTGGACTATTGAATTTTTAAGTTTTGGCTGACAATCAAACAACTCCATGTCCCTGTGCATCCAATAATAAATCTTTTCAAAATACACAGGAACAATGAACCAGTAATTTCAGCCACACTGAATTCCATACGAATGTTTCATTTAAATTGTTTCCAGTACCCCAAAGACCAAATGTTAAAACACCTGTATAGTGAAGAAAGTGATTTCGTTTCAAAGTTGCAACAGTTGCTCGTCGAGAGTGAGATAAATTATTATTCAAAACAACAATTGAAACATGCCGAAATTATATAATTGGAGTGAAAATTAAATAATTGTATTCTCAGTCTGCGGAAATCCGTACGCATAAAACGATTCAGAGACCAATTTAAATTCCAAAGTAAACTCACGTTTCTAATAGTAACCCTAATTATAATTCTGAATGCTTACATATGAAATAAGTAACGCTCTAATTCTAGAAATTTGCTTTTTGGAGAATAAGTACTGACACAATATTAAGTATTTTGTTGATATTGTAGAGTTAATTCCAAAATAATAAATATAGTTTAAAAAACTAAAAAACACGCTTTTAGAGAACATCGAACTAAAAAGTTATTTTTTTTTTATAAGCTTGAAACAATAACGAACGAAAAATAATAGTATTATTGTGAAAAAACCGACGGGCGCTTGTTATACAAAAAATATGACACAAAGCGCCTACGCTTTTTTCACAATAATAATAATAATGGTCTTTATTGGGTGAAATACAATATACATCCAAAAGGTGAAGTTTAAAACTGTAATATTAGTAATTTTCGTTCGTTATTGTTTCAAGCTTTTTAAAAAAAATAACTTTTCAGTTCGATGTTCTTTAAACGCGTGTTTTTTAGTTTTTTAAACCATATTTATTTTTCATTTTTTAGTTTTGTATGCTATAAAAGCGTGTTTTTTAGTCTTTTTGAACTATATTTATTTTATCTAAACTTTGGGATCAATCAGCCGTTTATTGTTTAGAAAAATGATCATTGATATTTTCCGATTCCGGAAAGGGAACCTGAGAATCAGCTACCAAGCTCAAGGCAGCAGGCAGGCAGAGGAGGGTTACAAATAAGGCAGCAGGCGCGCGTGTTTTTCAAATGAAGAAATACATGTAAAGTGAGTTCGAATTATATCAAGGAGGTTACCTACAGCGCCATCTGCCCGCGAATAGATCAAGCAATAATGTCGATAATTCTGTCAAATACAGATCCCGATCTGAAATGAAAAGAAGAGTTACAAACAAACATACATACAGGTGAAGCTAATATAAAGCGTGTAATGTAATAAAACAAGATAATTGATCATTTGACTCGAATTTCCAAATAAAAAATGTTGGTGCTTCTGGAGATTATTATTTTGACATGTGTGTAGGAATAACAATTAAGTAATAAAGAAATGACCTATAGTTTTAAAATGATTCTCAGTATATTTCAAAAAATTTAAGGTTTTGAAGTAAATTCTTTGAATAACAAATTGTTATTGAAATAGCTCATTGGCCATTTTCTTTTTTACTGTTTTGAGGCACGTCAATTAGTTACCCCGAAAAATATACCTTTTCATCGACATAAGTGTTCCAAAAAAATCCACAAAACTAAGTACTAATTTTTCCGAAACATTGTCAACAATACCCTAATAGCCGGTCTGTTTTTTTGTGGCTATATCTCAGACTAACACTGTTTTTTAGATTTGCGAGTGACTATTTGGGGATGAAATTTTTGAAAAATTATAACATAATCACCACCCACTGCCATTACATTTTATATTTTAGGATATTCCTTGAAATTTTACAGGGTTCTTTGAGGTATTCTGCTTCGTAACACTGGCTTCTACCTGCTGTCTACTTGGAAACAAATGGAAAACATGTATTGAACTCATCTACCAGTGAATGGTTTGTGTTCCACAATTATTTACATTTTTCTGATAGCCAAACAGAATCACATGATCTGAACATAAAATATATTTTCAGTAATGAACTGGTTATTTCTTTTTAACTCAGCCGTTCCTTTTTTAACCAAAATATTGGTTTCATTTCTTCGCTTGACCTTCAGAATTAATTTCAATATTCGTCAAACACATGTATATACTCAATATTTCTTCTGTTGTTATAGGTGTCTCCTAGAAATTCTAGTTCTCCAAACTGAAACCCTAACTTCGTTTGTGTTGTTTTCCCGTTGTCGGCAAACAAGTGTTGCCCATTTTTGCACTTGGCTGCACCGCGCTGATGATGCCAATCGCCAGAAACACGTATTCGTGGTTTGCTGCTCCCTTTTCTAGAGTGCTGTTTCGTCAAATCTCCCCTTTTTTTATTTTAATGATATACACTCGATAACATCATTTTTGTAATTATTTCCTGGACCCGGAAGTCACGCAGGTAGCTGTAGCTGCCTATGTTGTAATGTTGGGTGTATCCTAGAAATTCTAGGTCTTCAAACTGAAACCACAAATGTGCAGTAGGCTCCTGTTGGTGACTCCATTCGTTTGTGTTGTTTTCGTGTTTTTGGCAACCAAGTGTTGCCATCTTTGCACTTGGCTGCACCGCGCTAATGAGGTCAATCGCCAGTAACACGTATCCCTCGTTTGCTGCTCCCTTTTCTAGAGCGCTGTTCCGTCAAATCTCCTCCTTTTCGATTTCAATGATACACACTCGATAACACCTTTTTTTTGTAATTATTTCCTGAACCTGGAAGTCACGCAGGTAGCTGTAGCTGCCTATGTGGATATGTTACGTGTATCCTAGAAATTCTAGGTCTTCTAACTGAAACCACAAATGTGCGGTAGGCTCCTATTGGTGAATCCGTTCGTTTGGGTTGTTTTCGTGTTTTTGGCAACCAAGTATTGCCATCTTTGCACTTGGCTGCACCGCGCTGATGAGAACAATAGCCAGAAACACCTGCCTGCGGTTTGCTGCTTATTTTTCTAGAGTGCTCTTCCGTCGAATCTCCTCCTTTTTTATTTTAATCATACACACTCGATAACACCTTTTCTTATATTCACTTCCTGGATCCGGAAGTCACGCAGGTAGCTGTAGCTGCCTACATGGCAATGTTAGGTGTATCCTAGAAATTCTAGGTCTCCTAACTGAAACTACAAATGTGCGGTAGGCTCCTGTTGATGACTTCGTTCGTTTGTGTTGTTTTCCTGTTTTTGCCAACCAAGTGTTGCCATCTTTACACTTGCCTGCACCGCGCTGGTAAGGTCAATAACCAGAAACACGTGTCCGTGATTTGGTGTTCCCTTTTCTAGAGTGCTGTTCCGTCGAATATCTCTCCCTTTTTGATTTTATTCATACACACTCGATAACACCTTTTTTCGTATTTTTATTATAAGTTTGTCTCAAACTGAGTAGATACTAAATGTCTCTTTTTCTTACAGAACATTTAGTTCACTAGAGCTAAAGTGAACAACAGTTCAAAATAGGAACTAATCTCATTTCATTCAAAATTAAGCATTGTCTTTCTTGTCTCTCCTTGAGAAAAGAGATTTTTGGAACAAATTATCGGCAATAGTTTTTTTTTATTGAATACAGTCCAACATTATCTCCATGATATTGTATTGTTACTTGTTGGAATATTGAATAGTTTAACGTAGTTTTTTTTTGGTAAATCAAATATATGCCTATTCAACATTTCATTTATTCTACTGATCTGGGCAATATACCCTATCAAACTTCAATAATCCGCTGAATCTGAAGTAGGTAAATTCCGTCACTCTTTCCTTCTGACTCCTATTGAAATTAATGTATGTATCTGGACTCTTGCAAACTTGTTATAGGTAGGGGATAACGGAAGATGTTATAAATCTTTCACAGGATTCACCAAGTGGCAGTTTGTGAAAGTAGTTGTTAATAGTTACGTGAAGGTTTAAACAAACTTGAACTTGATTCTTGAGTGCGATGTGGATATACCAGGTTTGTTTATTATATCAAAAACGACAAAGTTTCTCCTGTTCAATAGAAGGATACGTTTAATTTTGTTCAGTCTCTTAAAATAGGGATCAGGTCACTTTATACTATAAAGTGGATAATATAATATGTTACAGAAAGGTAGAATCTATTAATTCTCATTTACAAGTGAAGGTTTTCCAGTTATGAATTCTCCATCTCGAATCAAGTAATGCTTTTCGAAGCTTATTCAGTAACTAGACTAAGCAAAAGTTTTTTCAATTAAATGAAAAATGCATTTTCATAAAATGTATTTGTATTAACAATCTGCATTCCGACTACCTAAAAATATATTCTAATTTGTTTTCTACAAATCTAACAATTTTTTCTTGAATAATGTTTGATTTTTAAAGTTTGCTGCAAATCTAAAGGAATGAACTTCAAACTCTTCAACTTCAACTCTTCAACTTCAACTCTTTTGAAATGGTTTTATTTGTCTATCTCATAAAGCTTCGATAAATTCCATTAGTATTGTTATAATCCGGAATAAGTATTCTCAACTATGGAATTGAGATATTTTGAGCACCAACTATTGTGCTATTCAAGAATCCATAACTCCAGCCCAACATTCAAACACATTTCAAATTCAATTTACACGTGTTTCGGGCTTTTGATCATTCATCAGTATGGTGCAGCCAAGTGCAAGGATGAACAACACTTAATTGTCAAAAGAAATACAAATGCACAAAACCATCAGCAGAAGTCAGTTGCACATTTGTGGATTCAAATAATAGATCTTGTGTAAACAAAAAACTTATTGAAATTACCACGAAGGCAGCTATAACTACCTGCGTGACATCCGGGTCCAGGAAATCATACAGATATAAAGGTTATTGATTGTCATGATATAAATATAGAAGATTACTCATCGGACATGGCACTCAAGAAAGAGGCGAACCATAGACACGTGTTTTGGAATTTTGGCCCATCATCAGTATGGTGCGGCCAAGTGCAAGGACGGTCGACAGTTGGTTGCCAAAAGAAATACAATTGCTGGCTCATGTCAAAGCAAAAATGAAAGCATTCCGCTTACACGGAAAAACATAATTGCATCTTGATCTTCATTGTGCTCATTTCTTTTAGTAAGATTTCATTTTGGTCAGATTATACAATTAAATTGGATATACTTTTTTTACAATCCACATTTCAGAATATCTGTCAAATTCTTATAAAAATCGGTACACTTGTATTAGATATTCAAAATAGATAAACTTTATCATCATTTAAAACTTAACGCAACGCAGTAAGCCATTACGCGTCGCGTCTACTGTAAGACGACAGGGTTGATGGGCGGGGTAGAGGAGCGGTCTAAGCAATGAGGCGCCAACACCGAGAACCGACCCGAACGCGGGCAGGCGCGTCATAACAGACGTCGTTGACGGTTGTGTTAGTTTAACGAATTTCTTTAAAGGTAACATAATTCGATTCTCGAAACTACTCATTACTTACTGAAGTTGGTATATTTTTTTAGTTACTGTATTTTTAAAGTAAAAGTATAACTACTGAACCTAGAATTTTTAAATATGCAGGTAGGTTCTTTGTATAGCATAAATAAGCATCAAGAAAGAAAATCAGTAATTTCCACCCACATGGAGAAAAATAGGGGTTCAAAGATTTCATTGAATTTCGTCAGTTTTGAAGTTTGAAACCTAAAGCTTTGGGTTAATAAAAAAATATTGTAACTTTTTGTTTAAAATGGTCTGTCACGAAACTTAATGTGACAAAACAAATTCTACGCGGGCGAAGCCGCGGGCAACAGCTAGTAAGCCATATTTACTAAGTCTCTTACATAAAAATCATAGACCAAATCTTTTTTTTTTTTTCAGAAAGTAGTATGTATACTAGTTTTATCAGCATATGTGTCCTGTTATCCTCCGAGTCACGATGTTTATGCACCAGCACATGAAGAATACGTAAGTTTCACTACTTTCCTCGATACAAATGATTCTTGAAATTGGATGAATTGTCTTACCTATGGTTTTATCTATTCGTCACATTTCATAATTTCTAAAACGAACTGCAAATGCATGTGCATATTTAAATTCAGAAGAAAATCTCATAGTCTTCAAGACTTTTATCGAATTATGTGTGGATTACAACATGTATGCAATACCAATAAAGAAAGTCAATCAATTTGTTATTGGGAAAGTTGTAGGTAATGATTGTGCACGTTGCAATTGCAGTTTGCCACACCCGTCCACAAATAAAAAAAATCAGTTGTTTGAACTGCATGATGCGTTATTTCTAATTACTATAAGCAGTTAATGTTATCTGAGAGCAATCAAAATATGAATATTCTTTTACTGATTGCAATGAAGACTGCAATTTGATTAGCCTTTATTTACTGATCAATCTGAGAAGTGTTTTAATCATTTCTGAATAGAACTGGCCGATACTTGATGAAAATCCATAATAAAAAAATAATCAATTCAGTTTATTGTATGATTTTCACTATAAGGGTTTTACAAAAACCGCGACACGTGTTTCGCTATACAATAGCTTCTTCAAGCATAATTGAGAGTTACTTCTAAATTACACCATTAACCATTATATACTATAACCTAGTACCAATTCGTCTACGTAAATAATAAATCTACCTGAAAAAATCTACCTGTAAAAGTCAGGGATCAATACATTTTTCGAAAGTATACCTGTAAATATTCTCACTCACCCATGTCAGCAAAAGGCAGCTGTCAACAGTATGATCCACAGACTGATAAATGTACCCTTGTCAGAAGCGAATTTCTACAAAGAACTGAATATAATATAGCAAATAGCCGTCAACAATGATTATGATAGTGGTCTGATACCTTCTTTATTATCAAAAAAGTTATATAGTCAAGCTTTGAAAGAAGTTTAACCAATTCGAAGAGAAGAGGATACAAGTTATAGAATCTTAACATACTTAGGCCAACCCACTACAAATATTTCAGATTTTCTGCACAGCAAAGGTGTAAAGACTGCTTTCAAAACCAACAACAACTTGGGCATGCACATTAAAAATAACAAAGATAAAAGTTCAGTTTCAGGAAAATCAGGAGTGTATAAATTATCGTGTGGGTCATGTCCTATGTTTTATAAAGGTCAAACTGAAAGAACGTTCAAAACCCGCATAAAGGAACACAAATATAGTTTATATAGTTTTTAGAATGGAAAAATAAATTCCACATATACCAGTCATTTAATCTCAGAGGGACATGAGTTAAACCATGAATACAAACCCCTCCATTTCCAGAAGAAAGGTTTGAAACTTAACCTGTTGGAGAGTATGGAAATAAACAAATTCAAAAACTCTCAACATATTATGAACGATCAAACTGAATTAAATAATTCCCCATTATTGAATCTGTTCATTCGCAGGTAAAAATAGTTAGGAATATTTACAGGTAGACTTTCGAAAAATGTATTGATACCTGACTTTTTCAGGTAGATTTATTTTTTAGGTAGACTATTTAGTATACCAGATTATAGTATATAATGGTGTAATTTAGAAGTAACTTTCAGTTATGCTTGAAGAAGCTATTGTATAGCGAAACACGTGTCGCGGTTTTTGTAAAACCCTTAGAGTGAAAATCATACAATAAACTGTATTGATTAGTTTTTTTATCATTTTTGATGAACGAATGATCAATTTTTGTGTTGACAGAATTAAACATAAATTTCACCTATACCAGGCCTGTTCAAAAAAATAGGACGAATTTTCATTTTTCTCAAAAAATAAATAATGATTTATGCATCAATTTCAATTTTGTCCCCTTCAAAGTAGTCTCCCTCGGATATTGTCGCAACTCAGTACTCGCTTGGCTCATTAACGAGAGGATTTTATTCGCTGTTTCACCCATTCATCATTCATCCAAAATAATAAAAGAACTCATTTAAAAACTTGAATATTTATTGTAACGAAATGGGGAAAATACTTCAGGAATAAACTTACACTAAAATGTTAATCAAAAATACAATAAATCACCAAAAACTTACATTATACTGCCACCCAGCAGGATCGAAGAAAAAGAGATGTGCTGCATTGCTGTAACCTTTTCTGAAGATCAATTTGATACTGAATTAATTTCTCAATACTGTCTCTTTAATGATCTTGACCTTCCTCAATATTTAAAAAGATGTATACGCTGACATTGCAAAATTGATCCGGTCACTGTACTAAGGTAAAATTCTCAGTATGCAATCTGTGCAAAGTTTGCGTATTTGGAGATTGTTTTATATTTCTATATTCTGTGATCGTATCAATTTCGATGTCTATGAACTCGGAATATTAAGAGATGAAATATAACACACTTGTGCAAGTGTTTTTTTCAATCCTCGTCCTTTCATGGGTCTCTTAAATATTGGGAACAGGAAAATGTCGCAGGTGGCCAAATCTGGTGAATACGGTGGCTGTGGCATCATAACGAACAAGCAATGATGAGTGAGCAGGTGCATTATCGTGGTGCAAAAGCCGCAGATTGTTTTTCCACAATACCGGACGTTTTCTTCGTATTGCTTCTCGCAAGCGGCTCATAATACTTCAAGATAATACTTCATATTGGCCGTATAACCATGTGGCAGAAACTCCTGATGCACTACGCTATGATGATCGAAAGAAATAGTGAGCAGAACTTTGAAACTTGATTGAATTGACTCTCCTGGGCCCTTCGATTAGAACGATTGGACTTTGGTTTCGATATCTGAACCATATGTCCATGATTCGTCACCAGTTATGACCCTTTTATGCAAATCTGGAACGCCGTTGACGTCATTCAACAAATCCTGAGCGATGCTCATATATGCGACGGTTTTTTTGGTCAAAATTCAGCAATTTTGGCAACGAACTTCGCTGACACATGCTTCATGCCCAAAATTTACGAAAAAATTACATGACATGAGCCAACCGATATGCCGATTATCCATAACAATTTTCTTCACAAAACAGTTTTCTCAACATTTTTATCAGCTGTTGGTGTGATGGGGCGTCCAGGCAACCGTCCTCAGATATATCTTCTCGACCTTCTGTCCAAAGCTTGTATCACTTCTAAACATTTCTCTGACTTAGAGGACAATCGCCATATGCCGCTGTCAATATGAGCAGCACTCAATTCGATCTATTTTTTTCTATAGCAGAATATCGCCAATCACGCAAAATACTTTCAACTTTTATGCCTCTCACCGAAAAACTAAACATGCTAAACAGCTGAAACTGTGAACATATATTCGAGACGAGTATACCAACATAAAGAAAGAAAAAAATCGCTATTCGAATGTACATAGCGCGCGAAATTTTAACGTTCATCTTATTTTTTTAACAGTCCACATATATCTGCATACCATATAGCAGGCTGTATCTGCCCTCATTAACCCGGAAAGAAAATTGTTGAAAGATTCATTAGCGAAACACCAAGACTAGCCGGAACTAATTATAAGTGTCAACCGCAGGAACATAAATATGTACGAGTATAATCTCAGAGAAAGGAAAAGCTGTGCTCCAAAATGCGCCAACTATAAAGAGAGACGGTAACTGTCCACTACCAACTTTCATCAGGAAGTACGATCGGTAAATAATTTTGTCTTAAATAAATTCGGCAAGTGTCCAATATCGATAATAACATACCACCAGCGCCCGAGCTAAGGGGGGGCAAACCGGGCAAGTGCCCGGCGCGGCAAAAATAGGTTAAAATTATACCATATATATGGAATAACGCATGGGCAAATATTATATTGCCCGGAGCGGCGAAATAGGTGGATCGGGCGCTGCATGCACTACTATATGTATAGATACAACACATACAGTGCATTTCTTTAATGTCCCACCCCTTTTATTTTTGAACGGGTCAACTCAAAAAATTGAAATTTGGGATACTGAAATTAATGCATAAATACTTTATTTTGAAGTGAAACAGATGAAACTTTCAAGATAGCGACTGGGCGCCATCTGGAAAAAAAAATTCAATGGAAAGGGGGGTCTTGTGATACATCATTTTGAAGCTCCTTACGAATTCTTCACAACCCTAGACTATGAAGTCAATATCGTCACCTACTACAAAATGGCGGAACATTTAATAATTTTCTGAAGACAAACACATTAATATCGATATTTCTAGAAATATTCCTTTTTATCTGCCATATGGCAATTCCAACAACCCGATAAGGTTTGTTAAGTTATTTTTTGTTTATAAAAACAACAAAAAATGTCAGTACGACAATGAACATCACTGTTCAGTTAGAATATTCTCATTTAGTTTTCGATTTTACTAGTAGAAAGCTACCACGTCAACAATCTCTAAAATGGTCAATTCTCGTCCTTTGGAAGATAAAATTGAAGCTATTTTTATTTACGTTGCGACGCGTAACTTTCACGAGACCGAAAGGATTTTCAATGAACGTTTTCCGAATCGTCCTATCTGTAGAAAATATTTGAGGGAACTTGTATCCAAATTCACAACTCCCGGTAGTGTACATAACAAAAAAACCCCAGTTCATCTGTCCATTCCGGAAGAACAGCAAGTTCAAATAATTGGTGAGATGGTAGTAAATCCTGAACAGTCTACTTATTCCATCGCGAATGTTTGTGAGGTGTCTCCTTCTACTGTGTGGAGACTTTTGAAAGAGGAATAGGTATCATCCATACAAAATTAAAATGGTACACCAACTAACTGAAGATGGCCCTGATCGAGGAACAGAATTCTGCGAAATCATGACGGATACCATTGCAAGGCATCCTACCTATCTCCACAATATTTGTTTTAGTGACGAATGAATTTTTTTTTTTAAACAGCAATTTTCACAGACAAAATTACCTTTATTGGAGTGACACAAACCGTCACGTTTTCGGGGAAACACATACCCAATATCCACAAAAAAATAACGTTTGAGCAGGAATATTGGGAAACCATATTGTAGGACCTCTATTTATTGATCAAAATTTAACAGGGAAACTGTATTTGAATATGCTGGAAACTACTGTTGGCTCTCTCATCACTGAAATCGTCGAAGCGAATCCTAATGAATTCGATATGGATATTGTATTCCAATAAGATGGAGCACCACCACATTACTCCAGACAAGTAAGAAACTATTTGGATACTACTTTTCACGGTCGTTGGATTGGCCGTCGAGGTCCTATAGAATGGCCAGCCCGCTAGCCAGATTTGACACCTTTGGAATTATTTTTATGGGGCTATTTGAAGCAAACGGTGTACGAAACTGATCCTGCTTCAATATTGGATATACGGCAGAGAATAATAAATATTTGTAGAGATATTGACGTCACTATGTTCGAAAATGTTCGGCGTGAAATATCGGATAGGCTATTCATATGTCAAGAAGTTCAAGGCAACCATTTCGAGCATCTCATCCTGAACTGACCTCTAGCTTATTACCCGTTATTATGTAGTTAAATGTCATTATATTCAGACAATTATTAAAAGTTCCGCCATTTTGTAGTAGTTGAAGGTATTGCCATTATATTCTAGGGTTATGAAGCATTTGTCAGGAGCTTCAAAAAGCTCCTCTTTTCCATTTAATTTTTTTCCCAGATGGCGCCCAGTCGCCATCTTGAAAGTTTCATCTGTCAATTTCACTTCAAAATAAAGTATTCATGCATTGATTTCATTATCCCAAATTTCAATTTTTTGAGTTTACCCGTTCAAAAAATAAAAGGGAGGAGGGGGACTTTAAAGTAATACACTGTATAATATTTTCGTAGATCGGTTGCCTAAAGATTATGATATTATTTTTCGCTCACTGTCAATACGTAGTTTTTGTCAGGAAGAATTTCGATTCCGGAGAGATTACCATCTTCATCTTCTGAAACTCATAATGTAAATCACTAATCAGATCATCCACGATGATGTCTATCGTGTGTTTATCTGACATGAAATCATCCCCAAATGTTTTTGCTCATTCACAACGAGATATCCATTGCTCAAAAGGAAACTTCAAATTGAAAGTAACAGTTTGATCTGCCGCGTAATCTTTCAGTCCGGCCCAGATCAACTCAATTGCATCGAAATCCGGATTATATGGCGGTAATCGTACAACTTTATTATACCATACTGCTTGAATTTTGGCTTGTAGTTATTTGAGGGCATATAATTCAAGTTTCATCAATTTTTTCTCAAATGGAGTAGTTCTCTTCGATAACCATGATTGCATTCCATATTGGCTCTCCTAGTCGATGTCGTTGGCATTTTGTCGATTTATTTATAATGATGTAGTGCATTATCAATTGCCACGACGCTTTTTAACGGCAAATTCGGAATCAATTGTTCCGCCACCCATTTCTAATGATTATCAAAATTCATCATCTGTTTAGAAAATCTGTTTTTCCGTTAACCAGCTGTCACACCCCTACGAACGACAACCCTCAGAAGTCTAAACTTGTGCGAGCTAAGGATTAACGAGGTCTTACCTTTTAACGTGTGATTCCTAACACGGGTTGGACGATAGCAAGTGAAAATCGATCGTTCAGCCTGGGGCTTGAACCACCGACCAACACGGCGGTTGATTTGAGTGAGTGAACAAAGCACCCACGTCGAACCGATCGGCTACCGACCGACCGCCATCTGTATTACAATTTGATTTCCATCTATTGTAAGCAGTAGGCACAAATCCATTTTCACCAGCCGCTTGTATTATGATCAGAGCATTAACAACATGTTTTCTCAGTCTTTTAATGGTATAGTCACTCCAACCTGTTGGTGCGTGCGTGAATATATGATATATGTTTCTTCCATATAAATGATAGATTGAAATTCTTCTCTATAGGTCCACATTTTCTTCAAGAGTCCTATCTTAAGTAGTCGAATAGGCTGGTGTTCCATCGATAAATATAGTAGTAGTAATAGTTTATTAATCACTAAATTACATGTAAGTTTTATAAAAGCATACAATGAAAAAGCTGGGCGATTGATATAGATATAAGGAAAGGTTTATAAAAACGAGTCTTATTATTGAATTTTTATCAGAGGAAACATAGGTATCGAAATTCTTTCCTTCAAAGATGGTCAACATATAATGTATTTTGAGTTACTCGGGCAAAACATTTTAGTGCTTATATTTGTCAATAGTATTAACAATATCGATATTATCTTTTCCTAAAAAAGTAGTGAATAATATTCTTAGTAGGTATACTACAATAAAGGCACATTGAATATAAATATCTAAAAGTATAAAATCTCTAAACATGTACATAATGTAAAACATATAAAAAGTAAAAATTCAAATGTGTAAACGTATAAAAACATGAATGTTACAATATAAAATACAAACTCGTCCTAAATTAAAAGTAGATATTCAAAATGCTAGGTAGGTATGAAAAACATATATGAAAATTGAGACATTAATTCAGTAGAATTTGTTTATAGTAATGTTTGTTTTTTTGGTTGTTGCTTGTATGTTATTTCTTTGTAATTTCAGTTTTTTGTTTAAATAAATTGTGATTTTCGGTTAATCTTTTTAATTTTTTTTTCAGGGATTTCAAATCAATTTATGTTTTATTAGACAATGGAAGTCCGAACTGGTGAAATTGTTTATAGTAATGTTATATTTTAATTTTTGAGCCATGTGATCACTGAAATTTCGAATAACTCAAACACATATTCCGTTTTTATATGATCTGGAGCAAGATTGAATAATTTGGGTCCAATGTATGTAATTGATCTTTGTCCAATACTTTGTTCATTTTCGGTATAACTAGGTTACTCGCTTTGAGTCGGGTTTCATATCCATGTTGATGATTTTTAAACTCATTTCTGTTGTGAAATATAAATAATAATCACTTGTATAATAATATTCACTTGTAATTTTTCACCTTTTTCCAAAAAAATCCAAGTTTATGAATTTATTTTCGGAAAGAATCCTTGCTACCCTGATAGTGAATACCTCGGATGATAGTTTTATGAATTTCCCTAAGCGTAGGAACTCGGTAGTTTTACACAGGCATCTGCGTAAAACTACCAAATCAGCTTCATTCATCACAATTTGGGAATGTTTGATATGATACATCTCTTTTTATTTGAAGTTGAAAATGATAAGGTCGATAATAGACTCAAAAGATGTCTATCTCGAAATAAAAATAGACGGGCCTGTGCAATTTTCTTCCGCATGCCATTCATGAGAAAATTGCCTTATTTCATTTCAACTGGGCCACCCTGTATATTTTTTGGATGTTCTAGACATTGCAGGCTCGCTGTTATATTTATTACAATTATCTGATTAAGAGAAGAGTATGTTGAGTAATAAAATACTTTGACTTCCAAATTTTCTCTGCTTCTGTGTATTTTTCATTACATATTCATTGAAATATAATGTTAAATTATGACACATACTTTATATTTCCAGAAAGAGACAGACTATAGCTTCAACTACGGAGTGAATGATCAACACACCGGAGACTTCAAACACCAGTGGGAAAAGAAAAATGGCGACAAAGTAACCGGGCACTACTCTCTACTAGAACCAGACGGCTCTGTGAGATCCGTAGACTACACCGCAGACAAGAAGCACGGTTTCAATGCTGTAGTCAAGCACAGTGGTCCTTCACACCATCCTCAACTATCAAAAGAACAACCAATCAGTCACTCAGAACTCAATCTGAGACCCAAGGAGACACACCCGCTGGAATATTCTCATGAGCCTCAATATGAGATCAAATATGTTTATCCAGATGGCTCTGAAGCTGGAAAGGAAGCAGTAGATGCTGCCAAGTATCAGGAAGAACTAGCTGAACAGACCTATCTCGCAGAACAAGAGAACAATGGAAAACAGAACTACGTTTTCTTTCCTCACGAGGAAAGTGCAGAAGAATCGCAGCAAGCATCGATCAAATCAGAATACCGTTACCAGAAGCCCCAACTCACTCATAATGATTTGAGTTCGCAAGTCACGACGAAAGCTGAATACGAAAAACTGGCAGTTCCCTCCCTGCCAGTCGATCTGAGTTTACTTAACACGGATTCTTCGGAGAAATTAGTCCCAGTAGATGTTAGTCTCATCAAACCAATAGAAGTAAATGTAAATGAAAACAAATATGACTATAGACCCAAATACACTGAACATCGACAGCTTCAGCAGCAGCAGTATCCCATCAAAGATGCCAATATTGAACCTTCCTATGAGCTCTCTCAAGAGGAACTCAATAAGTATCTTGGAGAGTACTACAAAGCCAAAGATTCTATAAATGAACCGCTTCTTGAAACAGGATTCAAGCCGGTGAAAAGTAAACCTAAAGGAACTAATTCACAACCTTTCATTCCTGGAACTTTCAAATCGAATAAAAAACCAATGACAACACCTGGTTTGAGTACATATTCTTCTTACCAACTTCCTCAGCGTCAAGCAAATAAGAACAACTGGAAGTTACCAAAAGTGAATCACTCTGGAAGACAAAGAGTGCCACCAAAGTTTCCATATCAGTACTTTTCCAACGGGGATAATCATTTGAGGGACGGATACAAATCACAAATTAATAGATTGTATAGAAATGTTCAGAATAGTGGTTATGTCAGGTATGCAAGGAATAATAATTCTTAATTTCTAAAAAATATTCTTAGTATTTTGAACCAATGTTTTGATGAAACGCATGTGCAATATCGATAGTCTGATTGTAGAGCGAGTAGTTATTTAGCTTTGTTATTGAAAGTTTGTTATTTATTGTTATATTTGCATTTTTATGTGTTCATTGAATGAATTCATCTGTTGAAAACGGATGTGTCGTGTATTATAAATAATGGTTACCTCTTGGGAACATTTATATGAAAATACGAAAAAATATACCCTAAATTCTACTATCCACATTAATACTTATTGAATTTTTGAGTTATTACTATTATTATATTTGAACGAAAAGTATGTCCAAAGTAAACGAAATTGAATAGACCATCACACTTCCAGAAAAAATCATTGTCCTTATCTCACAGTGAGTGTATCTACCATCGCCACCTTTTAGGAATGTTCTACAGAGGACAGAATAACTTCAGACGTTGCATTCATGACCCTACCAGATACCTCTGGTGGGATCTATGGCATATTTAAATGCCATAGATGCCTGATGGGCTCTGGTATCATTTAGTTGTCTGCTTACAGAGAAAATCATAGATGGAAAGGAAAGTATGTTGGTCCTTTGCTGATTGGCATTGGATTAGTAGAAACCAGCAAATTGGAGAGCAAGACTTGTTTCCTATTGAGGATATCTTGTTATCATAAAATTCCAAAACATTTTTCTGGAACACTTTAATCACCGTTTGACATATAATATAATTTTCAGCACATCTTGAAGTCATAATTTGTCATCTAAGTTCTGTAAATCTCCATTCTATATAGTGAATTCATATTCTGTACAGTTGTTTTTTGACATAATATATTTATTGTTATTCAGCAGATGTTTTATTTACTTGGCTTATCAAATAGTTTAGGACAATCGATAGTCTTGAACCCAGCTGGCATTTGAATTTTAAAAATGTAATAGGTTCACCTGTAGTCGAATTAAAATACAAAATCTGGACATTCTCAATTCATTGTAAGCCTTTATCCAGATTTCGCATAGATTGAAAGATTTAAAGGTAAGGGCTCTATTTATTTATTTACGGACTTGACATTATGCAATGAACACATAAATAGTGTGATTGAAAAAATAAACAATTGAATAATTATATAGAATACCAAAAAAGAAAAAAAACAAATATTAATTAATTATTAATAATAATAATCAACAGGTCAATACATTTAACTTGATTTTTAAAAGAGTACAAGGATGAGTCGAACAAATCAATATAGCTGCTATTCTTATTTGCCAACCTAAGCATTCTAGTGATGGTGTCATTTAAGCCATAGCTAGTAGAATGGTAAGGAACTTTGAACAACTCCGACACTCTGGTTCTTCTTGAATTTACATTGGAGTTAATCATTTGTGTTACAAACGGACCATTCATATCACCATTTATAACTTTATGAAGAAGTCTTCGATCAATTTCAGCGCGGCGGTGCTCCAAAATAGATAAGTTAAGAAGAAGCGGCAGAATTTCTGAGTAGCTACTCATAATCGGACCTCATATATCCGAGCTTGAATGCACATGATCTCAGAAATTTGTTTTGTACTTTTTCAATCATAGGTATATCTATCTGATATAGAGGACTCCATATCATGGAATTATTTTCCAAGACCGAGCGTACCAAAGAAAAGTACAGTACAGTACAATATTTTAAAAGGTATTTATAGAAAATTTATCTGTAGATTGTTGAACAAATCCCAATAATTTGAGATTTAGATATGTGATCAATATGATCTTTAAAGGTTACTTTGCTATCAAACAACACTCCCAAGTCCCAAACACTGTTAGTCAACGTTAGAATAATGTTTTTGATTATATATATATTAGATAACATTTATGAAAATTTAAATGAAGCATGTTTTCATCACACCAACGAGATGAGTTATTTAAATATATCTGTAACAGTTCTGCACCATAAAAGTTATTCACAACCCTGTAAAGTTTGAGATCATCTGCAAACATTGAATAATAGCTGTGGCGTATGACATCCTTCTCTGACAAGTTTCATTTTTTTGGGGAAAACTCATTTCAAACCCATTTTGAACCCACGTATATTTGTATGAGTAATGAAAATTTATATAGGTCACAAGTCAGTAAAAATTAATAGAGATCAAACCGTGCAAAAGACTGCATCAAGGAGAGGTACATACGTACTAGAAAATAAGTATTTGTAAATAAAATCTGGAAATATTGATCTCTCCCAACTACCTACACTGTAGGTTATGGTAAATGGCTGCCGGAAAACAACTACTTTCCTGGCTCGTGCCACACTGGATACTGAATTATATCCGACATACATACAGTGTGTTTCACTTCTCATGGAAACACCCCCGTATCTTCCGTAATATCGAGGTGGAACGATGAAACTCTCAGGACTGATGGAAATACTCAAAATGCATCTACCACCTGAATGGGGTTGGCCAAAGTGATATACTCACTGGTGTGAATCATTATGATAATACTGTGGCATTTAATGGAAATAACAAAAAGGCTTTAGAAAATAATAATAGGTTTTAATATATTTATAAAAATCAAATACAACATAACAATAGTTTGGAACCAATAATTACATACTTTTCCAAAAGTTATTTGGGGAGGTACGAATGTTATTCCTGGCATTTATGAAATTTCACATCCCCGGAATCACTTTTAATCAAATAAGCAGAGCAAATTTATGAAGTACCGAGAGTTGTTACCATGTCTGAATGAAAATTCAGAATGAATTCATGCAACTTGTTGGTAACACTTCTTATTCATTCCATTTGATTCCATGGAAGCAAAAACCCAAAAAAGCCAAGAATAACTCTCATACCTACATATAATTTATATTTCTGATTGATCATATTTACAAGCTATCCCGGATATAAATTAGTAGTGAACAAATAAATCTAGATTGTAACAAATATTTTCCACAGGGAGCAGATGAACTCAACATTGAAAAAATATTAGTTCTTGAAGAACATTCAATAAAACAAGAAATAGATATGATCACAATAAAAACGACAGATTCAAAATTTCAAAGTGATTCACATAACATTCAAATTAGATTCAATTGTGATCTTCATCACTTATCACATGTTGGAACGTATTTCTGGCTATTGGCCTCATCAGAGAGGTGCAGCCAAGGACAAAAATGGGCAACACCTGGTTGCCGACAACAGGAAACAACATATATGAGCGGAGTAAACAACGGGAGCCTACCGCACATTTGTGGTTCAAGTTATAAGCCAATAGCTCCCATATTTGGAATTTTATTTGAAATAAGAAATGTTGAACCATTTAATTGATTGATATTTTTCATTAGTATATTCCAAAATTCAATATCTAGTATGAGTATGGGGACTCGCAACAAATTCCTTATTGGAACCAATTGAAAACCTCAAAACAAACTTATACAGTATATATTCAAGTTGAACTACAAGGAGCCTACAATCAACTTGTATAAGCCAAAAAAAAACTATTAGATTTGTAATCCTTACATAAATTCAAATTATGTACCTTCATTTGTTTGGTCAAAAATAAGCTCAAACATTCAAATATGAGTTTCAAATCATTGGTGACCAACACAACCATATGTCAAGATATTCTTTTTTTTGGTGCTCTGTTCGTTCCCAGTTATGTTAAAATTTTGAATTATTGTTTTCTTGCTCCTACTATAAACATGAGAAAGAAAGAGAGAGAGAGAGAAATAAGTTTATTGTCTCAAGAAAAAGTTCTTGTTGACAAACAACTGTAGTATAAAAGTAGTAGCTAAAATCTTGTCTACATAAAATAGAATGTCAAACACATTCATACATAACAAATAAATGTATGTTTCTTGGGAAAATAAATCGTTACTATTGAAAAAAAAGACCTAGCATTCGTAGGAAACAACTAACATGTCCACGTAGGCTCCTGATGTTGACTTCATTCATAGTGTTGTTTTCTGTTTCCGGAAACCAGGTGTTGTCCATCTATGCACTTTGCTGCATCACGCTGATGAGGCTAATGGCCAGAAACACATGTCCGCGGTTTGCAGGTGTCCACTATATTAATGAGTTTTCATGTATGAACAACTCTATAGAAATAATACACCTCTCGAATAAGGAAGAAAATTCGTATCAACGCGACGACCTTTCAGAATAAGTTAGATAAAGGATCTTCAGAAGTCTGAATATTTTCAAGTTTTTTTACAGATGCTGGTTTATGAATTGTCTTATTGGAGGACTTGAACACAGACTCTGAAACAAAAGAATGATCCCTGAAAAGAAAAACACTTCATAGTATTTTAAGAACTCACCTTTCGTTTTCGTAATACTAGAGCTGCTAGCAGTCGAAAACAAATCTTCATCGCTCGATTCATCATCGAACAATTTTTTTATCTTTTTAGACTTAGCTTGGGAAGAGCTGAACAAATCATTGTCCGACTCGCTTCCGGAATCAAATAGACCCTTGGTTTTGTTGGCGGTAAATTCTTTAGAAGAATCTTGTTTATTGACTTGATCCTTCTCAGTTGAGACATTCAAGTCTTTGGACGTTTCTGAGAAAATACTTTCAGTCTTCTTTTCCTGAGAGGGTATTTCATCCTCTTCTGCTTTTCGTGGTGTTACATCCATTCTATTTGGTACATCTTCTGGAAAAGTATAAGTATAAAATATCTTTGCTATACTTTGCACTCAATCAATCAATCATATACCCTATTGGGTATAGAACATGTCAATCACAATGAACAATAAAGTATTTCTTAAACTAAAAAGAAACCAATAGTTTTACAATCAATATACATAAGTTTCCCTAGTAACAGGTTGCAGTCGTCCTTGTTAGTCACAATGCCTTTGCGGTCTACTTAAAAAGCTGAATCATCTGCATGCAACGTTATATTCTATTCCGGTAGATATTCCGCTAATTCAGCTATAAACAGTGTGAACAGTACTGAAGCTAGTACAACTACCTTGAGGAACGCCTACTTCCAGCTTTACGAGTTCTAAACGATGCCTACTCACTAATCCATCTGGTTCCTTTTGAGATATTTGAACAAACTGACTTCTATCCAATAAGTAGGATGAAATCAGTTTTGCAGCCTTATTTCACCCAGCGAGCTTCTTGAGCAGTGTCTCATGTGAAACACAATCAAAAGTTCTACTTAAATCGCAAAAGAGACCTATGGGTGATCGGCAATTGTCAATTCCTTCAAGGATATTATTGTAAAAATCAAGTGAAGCTGTTGTAGTAGATTTACCTTTTCTGAAACCGTGTTGTTCTTTTGGTATCAGATTATATTTCTCTATGAATGATGTTAGTCTGTCTAAAATGCAGTACTCAAATACTTTTGCAAAAGGAGAGATTCCCGATACTGGTCTATAATTTTCAATGCGCGATTTATCTTTCTTTTTATATATTGGAGTTATCTTTGCCGACTTCATATGACTGGGAAATATCCCTGTTTCTAGAGAGCGGTTCATTATATGTGCAAGTGGTATAACCAGGCCCTTGTCAAATTCTCTCACAATAGCTGTGGGAATTTCATCAGGACCTGTAGACATTTTATTTTTTAAAGTTTGTATTCTGATTGACATTTCTGCATCACTGAAATGCATCAAAACGATCGAGTTAGGATTGGATTTTCTCGTAAAATTAAAATTACGAATTTCAGGTATTGACTCTACTACTCTCTTCTATAAAGGCTACTTCTATAAAGGCTCGACAAGATAATCTATCAAATTCAGTCCCACATAGATGTTGATAAAATTATTCCAAAATGAAAGTCAAGGTTTAGCCTCAGCAAAGCTGTGTCACTGTGCTTCAGAGAGATATTGACGACATCCTCACTGTGATTGATAAAAAACTATTTTGGTTATGTTGAAGAACACTACTGACTGAATTTTAAGATTTTTCAATGTTCGAGTGGGAGAAAGCACCTGCTCGGTTATAAACAGAAGCTAACTATGCATTTTCGTAAATAATATATTAGTTCTTGTTTTTTTTCAACCGTTTTGTATGTGCTGTAGTATCTATTAGGGATTATTATTGTTGCAAATCATGGCCGAAAAAAAATAACGCCGGACGCCACTGGTAGCCATAAACCAATCGTGACGTAGCTAAGAGCGCGCGAATGTACGATGATTCCCCACCACTCTAGAAGCAGCGAGAATAATGATACCGATTTTGACGGAACTTCGGCGATATTTCTACGGCATTCGATTACGATATTTAAAGGCTAGCCACGAGGATATCGACACAGTCAATTGGACGATACAGTGCGGTACGCGAAACGATCTATAAAAATAGTTGAAGTTTTATTAGAAGTGTTTGTTGTATTTAAAGAGAAATAAAGTTAAGTTTAATTATTGTTCAGTGTAGTCAATTATTGGTCAACCCACGGGGAAAAACGTAACATTATTATCTTAATTCTGACTTCAAGTACTCACCAACTTCCTTCTTTTCTTGTTTATTACTCAATATAGAGTCATCATCTATTACAGACTTTCTCATTGCAGCTTGACGTCCTCTTCTTGTTGATGGGCGCCTGTTCAGAGGAAGCTTTGCTCGGTCCTGTTGAACAGGGATATAAAATAACATTTAGCCTTCAAAACATTTCAGCATTCATAACTATTTCTGATGCATGTTCTCAAAACGTGAGTGATCAGTGAAAAACCAACAAGCTTTCTACTAACCTTTGTAACACTGTGTAGAACCTCAACATTGTCGACGTCATCAAAACTTACTGCTTTTTCTAAAGTGGTTCCTGGCAGATTTTTACGAACAACAGGAATGCTGGATGTTTCTACTGTTTCAGCCTTCAAAAAAGTATAATCCTCCCTTTTTGCAGAATCAAGACTTTGCGACTTACTCAATTCTCTGGCTTTTTGTGGAGAATAACCAGGCATCAGTGCATTTACATTAATATTCATTGAGTGTCTCAATTTTCCAGGTGAAACTATAATTAAAATAGATTTTATTGCATTGTGAAATCAAAGATGAGTTGACGAAAATATTTTGTGTATTCACTGATCATTCAGTAATAAAAATATACAAATCTGGTAAAATACCTCGAAGTAGTATACGGTAGTATAATAATAATAATAATAATAATAATAATAATAATATTTATTGATTTCTTTAGGACATCCTAATATACATACATTATTTTAAAAATATATAAATAAATGACATAAATAACAAAAATAATGATACGATAGAAGAAAAAAAAATAAAAACCATTCTTCAATGGTTTCAACATGAGGATGTACATAATAAATATATTATCAAACAGAAAAAAGAAAATCAAGGACGATATTTTATATATTTCATGGTTTTTTTTAATTGTAAAACATTTATTGAATCTTCCAACGAAAGTGGGAGTTTGTTATACTCATTCCAACCTTTATAAAATAAAGACTTCATCGTACTAGTCAAATTAGTTCGAGGAAGGTGGAATTTTTGGGAGCTACTCGCTCTTGTTAAGTGGTTATGGATTCGTGATTTATATATACAGAACTCTTCAAAATAAGTTGGAAGCAAGTCATGTGTTAGTTTGAAAATGAATATCACTGCTAACTCGTACAGTATATGGGTAACAGACAGCCACTGCAATGTACTTAACATGTTTGATATACTGGAATACCTGTTCACTTGTAAAATAATCCTCATTCCACGATTCTGTAACTTATGCAAAGCCGATACCTTATTTTGGTCAAGTGAAGAAAATTGTTATGGAGAATCGACGAATTATATGGAAAATTACGTATTTACTCACGTACTTATTAATCAAAATGACATATTATAGCATGTGAGAACATTTTGAGGATTATCCGTTTTCCTAATCATATTTTAATGTGTACTACTATAGTTGTGTGGCTTACTCAATTTGCAGGTAAACGACTTGTGAAGAATAGTTTTTCTCATTTTCCCTTCTGATTTAATTTCAATAATTGTTTTCAATTGCACCGTTTGTGTACTGTTGTAACAAGGAAATATATCGATATAATAACTTTCATTATAACATCAGACTTCACAAAAAATGAACAAAGAGAGTTGAGAAATATTGGATCAACCAACTCGCCAAAAGAATTATTTTCAAATCTAAAGAATTAATTTGAAAATATCAAAGAGAGAGAGTTCCTACCTTTTATATTGAGGTTATTACTTTCCCCTTCATTTTTGAGCATGTCCATTATACTGGATATCGCAGAATTTCGTCGAGAACCCTTGATTTCACTTTCCATTGGACTTTGTAACACATTATTTTCATGATCGTTACTGTTTTGGTCGATAAATATATTCTTAACACCATGATCCCTACTTACATTACTTGATATTTCATTACTTTCTCCATCCTTTGCAAATTCCAATTCATTTTTGATAGATGGCTCATCAATAGCAAGGAAATTGTTTTCTGAATCCAAAATTTCTGAAGAAAATGAACAAATGACAACAAAATTTCTGAAGAAAATTAACAAATGACAAGATTACTTTTTTTTCTTTAAAAAAGTTCCACAAAGTTTATGGAGATCAAATCGTGATGTGTAGTTTTTGAAATTACTATGGATCTTCATCAAGTAACGGCCAAATCAATCAGAAAATTGATCACAACTTACTGTTGTCTGTAGTTTCCATCCCTGGTATATTTTCGCTAGGTGTTATGTTAACCGTGCTTATATTTGAAACTTCTTGTATAATATCAAGATTTGATGGCACCGTTGCTGAGTCTGCTCCGCTTTTAGTAACAAAAAGACTGTCTTGGTACTGCTGTTCACTGAATATATCAGAAGACAATCTTCTTGAAGAAGAGGCATATGGATAAAAAGATGAATCATCTGTGTAAACCCTAAAAAGGAAGACAGTATTGATATTTTGCTTTATCGTTAAACTCCAATACATAAATTTGGATTCACTTTATACAAGTGTTTGTAGAAATAAATCAATATCACAATAAAAATTTGCGGTGATTTTTTTAATAATAAAAACAAGCAGTAGCTGATAATAAAACGGAAATGAAATATGTACAATGCATACCATCAGAAAGTTAGGTTATTATTTTGATCTACAGTCAAAAATGTTAAGTTGTTTCAAAACTTTTGTTCGTATAAAACGTTCAAAAATTATTTATGTCGGAGCAAGTGCTTCCTTTTATGCAGTTGCGGTCAAGAAATTTGCGGTCGGATGTGGCAAACGTGCGGTTGTCCGTCTAATCATGCCATCGAAAATATAGATTTGGACCGCAGATGCCCAACCACATTTTGTGGTTATAAACTTTAAAATACACGTACCCAGATAGAGGCATTTTATGCAGACGTTCAACGTTTTTGTTGGCGCCATTCGCTCTGCCGATTCCGAGTGAATAGTTTTGAAAATGAGGTCAGACGGGGCAGACGTCAAGACAGAACAGTTTATTGAGGAAATCAGATGTAGGACGGCTATTTGGGATGTGTAAATGTAGATTTCACTGAGCATTTTACAACTGTAAGATGATTTCTTTCAGTTGTCAACTACCTAGTAAAATTTTACTGTTGATATTACACAATAGTTCGGAAAATATACCACAAAAAACGCCCGATGACAAATATACCTACCAGAGGTATACCCAAAAATGTTTTAAAATATTTAGAATAGTCTTCTGTTGATCACTAAACGGATACTTTATTGTTCATGTAATTTTTATATTTTTGAATTTTGTCAGGCAACTGAACCCGCAGAACTTACAAAATAATCTGTCTAACACTGTAAGCTTGTTTTCTTTCTTTAGGAATGCCCCATCTATAGATCGTGATCTTTTAAATATGGGTGCTCCACTTCTTTCTTTGCTTTCACGCAACCAAAACGATCCTTTTTCAGATCGGTACGTCACGTGTGATAAAAGTGGAACTTCTATGACAACAGGAGACGTTCCGGACAGTGGTTGGAGACCGATGAGCCTCCCAAGGTTCCATGTACATATAAATAAAATTGCGAAATATTTCAGAAACGTTGAACACTACGCCAATAATAATACAATACATTTTTGTAATAGCATGCATTGTTTCAAAATGAAAAATACAAAGTAAAACCTATAGAAATCGTTTGTTAATCATTTCCCCTACACAAACACACATATTTCAATTAGTTTTCGATATATTAACCGGTAAACAGTTGTCCCTCTTTTATTTCGGTTAACCAGGGTTTTACTATATTAATTCATTTAACCAGAACAAACTGAAAAATATAAAACACTGAAAAACATTTATAACTTATATAACAAGAAATAACAGTACTTTCTATTTCTCCTGATCACAAATTTGTTGGAAATCATTTTTAAATTGATAATCTTCAACTCAAAAACGTTATAATAATGTTGTAAATTATCCCCTGAAACAAAATATCGCCGGCCGCCGCTGGTCTTCGTCAATCAAGGTCGCCCTCAAGCTGACTTGCACTTCTCAAATGTTCTAGATGTCGCGTCGTTTCGAGAGACTTCTCTATCGGCTTTCAGAGACTTCCATTGCGATATATAAACAATACCAACAGGCAGACCAGGGAACTCTAGTTGAAAGTTTGGTACGAAATGATCTAATAAGGCGATAGACTTTTGAGTGATAGTCTAAAGTTTCAGTTGAAGTGTTTGTGTTGTATTGTCAGTGTACCAGCGAAATACTTTTGTATATGATTATGTGGTTTAAACTTGAGATTGCCATTTCAATTACAATGAGAATACATGAATTTTCACATTTCTTTAAATATTACTGATAATGTATCATATGAAGATTTATAATATAAACTCATAATTTCTGACTTATTCAATAGGCTCTCGTGGTATGTACAACAGAAGATGATGATGGATACATAATGAACAATATAACAAAATGGTGTTTACCTGGTGCTGTGATCTCTGACTATCCCACTGGAATCGTTTGGACCCAAGGATGGTGGTTCATCATCAAATAAGTTTGATCTTTGCAAATTTTCATCAGCACGATATGAGGTATAATCATCAGAATCAGAAAAGTTATCTGATTTTGTATCCCAATCACCATCGTCGTCATCTGGTGGAGGAGTTGAATCGAAGAGTCTAACAATAACTTTATCTTCTTTCTGTTCAGAATCATACCTTGGAGTAGTCTCTTCCTTCGGTGACAGATGAGAGACTACGTTTTCTTCTTGAACAATAAATAAATAAGAAAATAGTTTAAATATATACGTAATTCAATCTGATATCAAAATTCAACTCACCCAATCCAGATGACTGTTGCTCCTGCTCAGTATCAAACAGGCCTTTACCAACTCCTTCAAAAAGTTTCGAAAGTTTATCATTAGTTTGTGCTTCATCAACATCAGGAACCATAAATTCCCTTTTTATAGAATTTTCTTCAATATTAACGTGCAATCCATTATTATTTACGCTGTCATCTTTGACAGACACCTCAACGTTATTCTCAAACTTTGGATCATCTTCAACATCCATGGAGGAACTGTGACTTCTTTTCTCTTCACCTAATACACTAACGGTATCATCTGTAATGACTTCATTTTTGTTTTTTAAATCATCCCTTCTTATAGTGTTGTCAACACTGCTTGTCTTCTCACTAAATAAATCATTTGAATCAAACAAGTTAGATTTGAACTTCTTTGAGGTTAATTCTGAGAATAGGTCATCCTTGAATAGTTCATCATCATCATCATCGAAGAGACTGATATTTGTTTTTTTGTTGGCTAGAATACTATTGAATTTGTCATCGAATAGACTGACATTTTTGAGTGGTTTCTTTTCTGTCTCAACATTGTCATAACTCTTTATATCTTGTGATATATCTTCAGACTTGACTGATTTTGTATCTGGATATTCTTTTTTAATGAGTACTTTGTTTTCCATGTCACTATCTTCATCGTCAAAAAGGTTATTTTTCTTGAGAGGTACTTTTTTAGATTCTTGAGAAAAGTTATCTTCAGTATCATCGTCAAATAGACTGAATTGTTTTCGTCTCACTTGTCTCTTATCTTCTGGAACTTGCTGAGGTATAACAGACGCTGGTTCCGATGTATTTTTCTCTTCCTCTTTGAAGAGGTCATGGGTGATATTCTGTTGTTGATTTTTGAGCACATTTTTTATTTCGTCGTTGCCAAAAATATTTGAATTGCCAAATATCGACACACCGCCAGTGGGTTTCTAAATAATAAAATGAAAGTCAAATTGAGCCTTTGCATTAAACTTGAAAAATATTTACTCTCTAATAGTCAAAAAAAGTTCTTCAAATAATATTCTTTCAATTTGTGTTCTTACCTTTTTGCTGACTTCCTCTGTTGGTTTATACTCATCTTTTAATTTCGGTGGTTCATCTTTTAATTTCGGTGGTTCATTATCAAACAATGGAACACTTGGTTTGAGAAATGGCGGTTTAGCAAATGGAGTTTTACTTGTTGAAAATATATCATCATCACTACTATCATCACTGTCAAATAGACCTTTGCTCACCTTCAAAATAAATATTTTTAGGTCAATAATAATTTGACGTTATCACTGATATACAGACTTTTGAAGATTTAGGCAAGAAACTTGTGTTTTTGTCAATTTTCTGTCCTGAATTTTCACTCTTATGGTCATCATTTCTTGTATTGAATGGTATTTTGTTCTGATTGCCGGCGTGAATGGAGTCAACATCATCAAATAAACGTTCTCCTCCTGAAAATATACCAGCGCTAGCTGATTTTGGAAAAAGTCTATCCTCAGGTTCACTCAAAGGAGGTGGTTCATCAGAGAAGAGATTACCTGTTAAATCATCTGCATTAGAACAATAAAAATAAAATGATTTTTTTATATTTTTATCTATCACTTAATTTGAAAAACAGAGAGCGTATGTCAAAATCCCTCTCTCTTTAGACACAAAAAGAGAGGAAGAAAGAGGCGTTTTCGTTTACTTTAGATAAAGTAAATTGCAACAACAGTTTATATCTACATATAGTAAATTATCTGGCTTTACTTGAACTGATAATTTATACATATAAATGTAATTTCAAATGCAAAATGATGAAATCACTGATTATTCTATTTTCAAAGGAACTTTTGAAAGCAGATAGCTTCACATAGATGAAAAATCAAAATAAATGCATGTAGAATATCATAAAGGAAAACAAAAACAGAGAACAACGAAGTAAAGACCCACCAGTCTCACCAAACACCTTCAATGCTTACTTTGTAAATAATGCAAAAAACCTAATCCAAAAAATAGATAGTTCAAACTTGGACCCTCTCAAAAAACTAAACAATTTGAATTTTGAAAACTCTACTCTAACAGAATTTACCTACAATGAAGTTAGATATGTAATAAAGTCATTAAAAAATAAACCCAGCAGAGATATATATGGACTGAATGTTGAAGTGATCAAATGCGTATCAAATTTAATTCTAATCCCTCTAACTAAACTGCTGAACCAGTGTACAAAAGAGTGCATTTTCCCCTCCGTCTTGAAAGAAGCATTAGTAATACCTATCTTCAAAAGTGGAAACCCAAATGATCCTACAAACTACAGACCAATATCTCTGCTACCAATAATATCAAAAATATTTGAAAAATGTATAGCTCTACAAATTGTACATCATTTTGAGAATTATGACATATTCACAGACTGCCAGTATGGATTCCGAAAAGGTAGAAACACTGAAATGGCGATACTAGATCTTAACAACAAAATAAACAACTTTTGAAAAACTAGAGTATTCAGAAATAACTTTTTGTGATCTAAGCAAAGCATTTGATTGTGTATCACATGAAATTCTCTTGAATAAATTAAAACTATATAATTTTTTTGACAACACTATAAAGTTGATCAACTCGTACTTAAAAAATCGATTTCAAACTGTGAAAGAGGGCAATTCTCCATCAACAAAAAAAAAATTACAACTGGTGTACCGCAAGGATCTATTTTGGGACCTCTACTATTTATAATTTTCATTAATGACCTACCATATTGGGAGAACCCGTTTATATGCAGACGATACTACAATCCAAACAAATGCTAAAACTCTAGATGTGGTACTTATATTATCCTCTGAAGCACAGTCACAAACTGAAAGGTGGTTCAATGAAAACGAATTATATCTGAATAAAAACAAAACCCAAAACATGGTATTCACCCTAAGAAACCGGAAAATTACTCAAATTCGCAAAGTAGTGTGAAATTTTTGGGAATTAATTTTGACAGTGAGTTAAAATGGGATCATCATATAAATGAACTATCAAAAAAGCTAATGAGAAATCTATTTTTACTAAGAAACCTCTCCAGACAAGTTTCAAAAGCAACTCTTCGAACTGCATATTTTTCCTTGTATGAATCCATCATTTCTTATGGTATTGTCGCCTGGGGACATGCAACCGATTGTGATAGAATATTCCGACACCAAAGGAAAGCAATTAGAATATTAGACAATATCGGCTACAGAGATGAATGTCGAAATTCATTCATTACATTAAAAATACTAACCTTTCCTTCTCTATATATCATGGAAAATTTAATATGTATAAAAAATAATCTATCTCAGTATGAAAGTTTTGAAAATGTGCAAGACTACAACACTAGGCATAAAAATGATTTGAGTACAAACTACTGCCGCTTAAAAAGATGTCAAAAGGGACCAAATTTTTGGGCTGTGAAATTTTACAATAAATTACCACAAAAAATAAGATTTCTACCTATTAACATATTCAAAATTAGGATAAAATATTTTTTAATAAAAAACGCCTTCTTCAGCACCGAAGAATTCCTGCACTGTGATATAAGTTCCTTAACCATACAGGCATTTGTCGTTGTTTGAAAGTACCCAATTTCAAATTTTACTGCTTTGTTTTTAAATGTGCTCGTCTTCATAACTCAGATGTACTTATAAGATATAAATATTTTTTATAAAAAAAGAAAAAACTTGTTCTATGAATTGTACGCATCTATTGTTTATGTAAATATTAATAGATGCCTGACATATACTAATTTTAATTATATGTACATATTGACTTGTGTAAATACTGATGAATGTATAAAACACCAATAAATTATCTATCTATCTAATAATGTTTTTACTCAATACTGAACACAGATTATTCAGACATGAAACTTAAAAAGAATCAAAAACTGTGAATGATCATAATGATTAAAAGTAGAGACCTGTGGAAGATAATAATTTGTTATGCTTCATTTATATTTTTCATTGAATCAACATAGTAGTAATTAAATGATGATCGAGTTCTTTAAAGTACTTCAAGATTTTGGTATAATGATATATCTAGTAAATCGCAGAGTTTACACAAAAAATATATTAGGCTACCTACTAAAATTGAATCTTGTTACAAGTTTGACTTACCACAAAATGTATTACTTCTCACGGGTTGGATTGGTTCTTTATTGATTTGTCCAGTTAGATTTTCTTGTGTACTAATAACACTGTCAAGTTTAGCAGCCAACTGTTCAGCAAATAATTTACTTGAAATCGATGCCTTGAAATTCAGAATAAAATATAAAATATTATATCAAAGATCTTTCAGACGATCAATTATTCAGCACGTTTCTAATAATTAGAACTCACATTTACTGTTGAATTTTCCTGTTCTTCACATGTGGTCACTAATTCTGGTCTTCTGGTAGAATCATCAAATGTCGAATGAGCTACCGGTCGATTTTCACTTGTTTGACTTGAAAAGTCCAACTCTGAGCTAGTTTCGGATCCTTTGAACTGTAGAAACAAATGCAGAGTATTTCCCATTACTGTATTTATATTTTTTTATCAAAATCAATGCTGAGAAGTAAATGAATTGAGGAGTGAAAATGATCTGATTTGAAATCAAACCTAATCTGATCATATTTTGTGAAAAACTTTCCTTCTCGAAACTAGCTGAATCGTATCATTAAAGCGGTGGGCCATGAAGTGTTATGTTAATGCAGGAGAGAGGAGCGATTTAATGAGTATTTCAAATAATAAAGTTATTTTGCGAATACTGAATATTCATATCCAGACCCGAATATATTCAATTAACAATAAAATGGATAATGTGATACTCAAAATGTGTGAAAAATGATGTACAATATACGATATTGCAGTAATAAAAAAAACATTTATGGATTTCATGACACATGAAACACATGTAGGAAGACTTTCTTTCTACGTTTATGTCTTTCTAAGTGTCTTTTTCTAAGTTATTTTCAAGTTGTCTGTCTTTAAGTTTATTTTTTATAAGTTAGTCTTTCTAAGTATATGTCTTTCTAAGTATGTGTATCAAACCTGCAAGTAAAAGTTTCTGTAAAAGGTTTTTTCTGGCAAGCAGCTGCCTGTTTACAAGCAAAACTCACTAGCCATCAATTTTTGCGATGAAAAAGTATATAGACAAGCAGTCTCTTAAACAAATACTTTGCATGGACATATTCATATATTTCCCTGAATACCATGTGTTAGCTGCAATAGAGATTTTAATAAAATATTCAGTGCTTACGTTTATGACTGTATATTTTAATAAAATCTCAATGATTATTTGACTAACCATATGTTACTACATGCTGTACCAATATTATTATTATTCGTTTGTTTGAAGGTGATTGACAATGTTTCATGATGAATTTCACTAGTTCGGACTTCCATTGTCTACTATTTAAAATGATTTGAAATCCCTGAAACAACTAAAAAAGAAGATTTAAAAATGAATAGCTGAAAATAACAAGTATATTAAGCAAAATAAACCTGAAATGAAATAATAGTGAAATAAAATACAAGTAAAATAGAACAATTGAACAAAAATAAATGAAAATAAAGAAATGAAAATGGGATCGCCACTTTCACCAGTCATAGCCAACATATATATATGGAGTGGTTTGAAACTCTGGCCATTGAAGAAGCCCACAAGAAACCTCGAGTCTGGTTGAGATATGTGAACGACACCTTCACAATATGGAACCATGGGAATACTGAACTAGACGCCTTCCTGAAACACATCACTTTCACAATGGAGAAAGAAATCCACAACGAATTGCCATTTTTAGATGTTTTGGTGAAGAGGACCGACGACACTAAGTGGGAAACATCTGTATACCGAAAACCCACTCATACGGGACAGTATCTGAACCACGAATCCAACCACCATCAACCAACTAAAAAAAGAATCATCAAGACTCTATTAGACCGTGCTTTCGGGCTCTGTAACACGAAGAAAGGTCTCGAGAGGGAACTAGACATCATAAAAAATGATCTTCAACGAAATGGCTACTCCAAAGCGATGGTAGAAAAGACCTTGGCTAAAAGACAGCAGGAGCCTCGCAAGGAAGAGAAGCCGTCACAACCAGTGCTTGCACTTCCCTACATCAGAGGATTATCGGAGAGGATAAGAAGAATTGGTTCCAAGTACAACATCAGAACCTGCTTCAGATCCAGTAACACTATCCGTAGCAGCCTCACGAAAACCAGGCCACCAAACGCAGACTGCGATTCCAAGAATTGCATTTACCGGATATCCTGTGAGTGTGGACAATCCTATATTGGTGAAACTAAGAGGCCATTGAATGTTCGCATTGCCGAGCACAAGAAACACACACAGCGAGGGGAAACCAGCAAATCAGGAATAGCAGACCATGTTTGGACCTATCAACACAACATCGAGGGGTCCCAAGCTGAGATCTTGCACAGAGAGGAACATTGATTTAGGAGAAAATTCAAGAAAGCCGCTTACATGTTGTCCAACAACGTATTCAGCCAAGCCAGCGTAGAAATACGCAACATATGGAAACCCATCATCAAGTGAAAAATTGGCCAACTCCCGCCAAACGGTCATCTCCAACGGAACCAGTGAAGCGAAAAATGGAAAGCGGGGATAAGTGAAAGTACTCGAACGACCTATAAATAGTCATCTCTCGGAGGAATCAGTCCAGTCATCACTCGAAGACGATTGTGGATACTAACAATCGAAACGTCGTGAACTAACGTGACGTGGAATCTCTCAATTTTTCATTTTTACTTTTATTTCCTTTTTTCGTTTCTTTATTTTTATTTATTTTTGTTCAATTGTTCTATTTTACCTGTATTTTATTTCACTATTATTTCATTTCAGGTTTATTTTGCTTAATATAATTGTTATTTTCAGCTATTCATTTTTAATTCTTTTTTTTTTTAGTTGTTTCAGGGATTTCAAATCATTTTATATAGTAGACAATGGAAGTCCGAACTAGTGAAATTATTATCATTATTGTCTTCAGAAAATTTATGCAAAGTATATATCTAGACTTTTAGAATCCTGTAGATAGATTTTTCTGGTGGTTCTTTGATTTGAATATTGAACCAGTGACACTGCAAAAATACACCTACCAAATCTTTTGGCAAGTTATCTTCCGAATCCGATTCACTATAAATATCAGCCATTTTATCATCACCACTGTCGCTTGAAGAGTCTTCTGAATTCCATCGCTTATACCATTCATCAGTTCCAATTACAGGAGGTAATGGACGGTGAGCATAGGTATCTTTCGGTTTTAAAATAAAACTGGAATGAAATGACTGTTAGTAAGATTGGTCTAATCTGTGAATGAGTCTTTTTCTATGTGAAAATGTAAGTTTTTTAATATAATACTGCCAAACCGTGAGTGGTTGCTGTTTTTTAATGCAAGTTTTATTGTATTTGAAAATTGTTCTGTAAATACTGTACCACAATCTTTTATTGAAATGAAGCATTCGATTCTGTAAATCACTCGATCTTATTAGCCAAATTAGATTTCTACGGAGTGAGAGGTGTCTCCCTGGACAGAATGAAGCCATACCTTAACGAAAGATATCAAATTGTTGATCTAGGAAATACCATACCACAAGGGTCAATATTGGGGCCACTTCTGTTTATAATCTATATCAACGACCTGTCTCGCGTGATGAACTCGTCAGGCATAGAAACTATATTATATGCAGATTATGCAACCTTGGGCAAAAAAAATATATAAAATAGATGATCCTCATATGATCCATATTGACATATTAGAGAAAGCTCGATCATGGTTCACACCAAATGACTTGATTCTCAATGAACAAAAAACAGAAACTCTCAATTTTTGAAACAATTTGCTTAAATCGAGATAAGAAAAATTCTACCAAATTTTTGGGAGTACAAATGGATTCCAACCTGAAATGGATAGACGATATAAATAGCATGTGTAGTAAACTTAGCAAGACAGTTTTGGCTATCAGAAGAATTAAAAAAATAGTAAAACAAAGTGCGGCACTTGCAACATATCATTCACTTTTTCATTAAGTCCTTAGGTATAGTATAATCAATTGGAATAATTCATCAAAAGTACATCTTAATAGAATATTTGTCATTCAAAAATCTGCAGTGAAAAAGAAGCATAATCTCTGCCAATTATGATGAAAAGCGTCGACCAATATTTGTAAAACTTAAAATAATGATCCTATATTCAGTTATTGTCTATGAAAATCTGCTTCTTGTTCAACAAAACTTGATGAATAAAGTTGCTCACAAGGATATACACCAACATGATACAAGAAATAAATCAAACCTTGTTCCTACAGCTAATAGGTTGAAAAGAACACATAATATAGGAATTAAGGTATACAATGCCTTATCTGTCGAATTTAGTAACTAGCCATTTAGAAGATTCAAAAACTTATTGAAGAAAATATTAACCAAACAATCTTTATATGAAATTGATCAATTTTTCGAACTTATTCAAGAAGTAATAGACACTTTTGTGGTCACCTCCCGAACTTTTACTCAACTTTGAATATATATAATATGTTAGCTGTGTGATTTATAATTTGTAAAAGCTCATGGCTGTACATTTTAGTCAATTTTTAAAAGATTGGAATTTTATCTTGTTAACTTGTATTTTTTTGTAAATCTAATTTATCTACAAGCATTTTTTAGAAACTATATTGACGAATCTTATCCTCTCAAATCTACTTTGGAAATTGAATTGACGTGTCTAAAAACTGTGTGTTTCTTGAGACTAATAAAATTATTATTATTATTACTATTTGGCAATCTATAATGTCTAATTTTCAGTATCATCCTTTATTTAGTTACTAACTTCAAATTATATTTACTTCTAATTACTTTTTCCAATATACCTTCTTTCAGGTTCTTCATCTTCTTCAGTATCACTAATAGAGACTTCTACCATTTCATAATATTGGTTCATTATCTCCAAACCTAAAATAACTGATTCTGATATCATTTTTTCTTGATCTTCTTCAGAGGGTGGCTTTTCAACAACCTAAAAGTTACTCTCAGTCAAAATCTTACATCTCTTGGAGACAACAATATATTACTTGAATTATTATCAGATAGTCTCGAATCGTCATTCATAAAAGATAATAAACAATAAGAAAAATAGACAGTTTCAACAGTTACCAAATAAAATAATATATTTCATTTGAAATAAGTCATCCCACTATACAAAAATAAGTTATTTAACAATTTCATAGTGAGTAAAATTGTAATTTATACATTCATAAATACATATGTACTTTCACATCATAACAGTTTTTGTTGAAGGTAAAATTCAAGGTAGGTATATACAAATACAAAGAAAACTATAATGTGACAAGAGGTTAATACAATGAGCATCTAGATTCTTTTGTTTCAATGTATTAGTGGTGGGCATGTCTTTGTTCCTATTGGTTGAATTGAATGACCTGATATGAAAGCAATTGAGTGCAGGTAGCCAGGTTTCATCCACTTGACACTTCAGCCTACAGCCTACCAGCACGGATTTTATTCTCTTTAATCGTGTATCCGGCCGTGATAGCCTACGTTCTTAAATCTCCTTATAAAATACAGTATTTCACATTGGTAAGAGAAACTGAATCTCGATACAACTATAACAACTTCCAATTATGTTAATTAACCTAACTATGTGTATAAACAGAAGTAGGTACAGGTAGATGAATCACCCATTTTCAACTGGTCTATTGTTGAAAATTTTCCTGAAAGAATCAAGTAAGATCCCTTCAATATCACAGTATGTGGTGTGACTCATAATAGTGGTCTTCTAGATTGGAGTGTTCATCTATTTCAAACCTTCGTAAGAGTTTGGTGCTTCCGTCAGAGGTTGAGTCATGTTTGAAGATCATCAATCTTATTATTTGATTGACTGGTGCCTCACCTATATTTATTGTCTCATAATAGTCAAGTTAGTTTGGTGCATATTTGGTAATACACCCGTTAAAAATTCTACTTTCAGATGATTTAATAATAAACTTTGCACGGACTGGTTATCAGTCATATTAGGAAACAAGAACCCCAAGAATTCGGAACAATTCTCTTGCATCAATACAACTTTAAATTTCACTGGTGGGAATTCGAGTTATGGAATACAAAAAGCATTCGTGAAATGAATAAGAAAGCTGTGACTTAAGTTTATCATCTATTTTTACATAGATTGTCATTTCATGATTCATCATTAGTAAACTTAGTTTATGATAGCTCAATTATTATAGATTAAAAAAATGTATTACTTTATAACTTTTTAATGTGGCAAGTGTTTCGAGGTAATTTCAACTATGTAAATTCAGTGGTAAGATAATTTTAAAAAATGCTAATAATTTTTGACATTGAGAAATAAAAACATTTGGCCCTGAAAACACTCATGAAATATAGTGTTCTAGTAGACTTCTCGAGTGTCTGTCTAATGAAAAAAAATCCAATTGGTTAAAAAATGTTTTATAGGGTGCTTCCTGTTTAAATTGGTCACACTGTACAAGGCGATTGGGGATACCTCAATATACATAATTACCATAGGAAAGATCTAAAATCTGCATATCTCAGAAATTTCTTGAAGAAGGTGAAGAAACAGGCAGAACTAACATTAGCTGCATAAAATATTTTAGTAGAATCAACGTACAGCTCTGAGCAATTTCTAAATATACCTACAGTATTATTGATTGATGTGACATTTGAATGAGATTTTCTCATCAAACATTTACAACAGTTTGTCTTAAAACTCCAATTTCTGCAAAACTGAATGTTTTCCTAGCAGATAATTTCCTTATTCAAATAATATAACTGTCATCTGAGTTATAACTCATACTATAATAAATTACTGTTCTGTAGATTCACATTACAGGACCAAAGCCCAAAAAATGTGTGAGGTATTGGATATGGGCTTGTGATAAATTCCAAAATTTCAGACATTCGCAGTCTTCAAAGCCCAAGAATTTCGTAGAGATCTTATTTTCTTCTCAACATTTCCTATATGAACTTTTAGCAAGTGGCATTTATCGGTGATTGTACTTGTTTTTATGCTGATTGATAATTTAATTTCTTTGCATTACAATTGCTTTCCTGTAATTCATCAAGTAAATATCATTCAAGAAGTAAGGTTCCTTACTTTCCCATCTTCCTTACTATCTAATGTTTCGTCATCTTCATAAACTCGATTTTCGATAAATTGTGTGTTTTTCAAGCTGTGGAACTGATTTTGAGAAATATCCAGTTTCAAGCTGACTTCATCTGCATGAACCAATAAGTTATCTATATTCTGACTCAATTCTTCAGTTTTTCTTAGCATGTTCTGGAAATAGAAAATTTAACAGTGAACAGAAAGACTTTCTCAATATAATATACTTTTGAAAATAATTTGATTGTATTTAAAAGGGCTACATCGCCAGCCAATGACCACTTGTTAGCATTTTCTAGAATTTCATCTGTTGTCCATGCTTTATCAGAATTCCATTTGCTTTCTGATTCCATACTTAATATCCTATTGATCTGAAAACTGATATATTCTTTAACAAATTATTTAAATATGCGATTCCTTCATTTCATAATTTTCATTGCCCTTTTTTTCAATTTTTCAGATGTCTTCTTCCTTTAGCCAGTGTCACCAACTGCCAAGTCAACCCAATAGGCCTTTTCATTACAATTTTTTTGTGCGCATGCGTCAGTATCAGCCATCTTTTTCGTACTGTTTTTTGTGAACAACTATGTTAAAGAGCCCGCAACTCATGTTTTAAAAATTATAATATAAATTGAAGTTTATTAATTGTAAAAAAAAGTGAAAAAAAAAATTTGTACGTCAAATTCGCAAAATTTAATAGTAGATATGATTCCAGTTTGTTTTGAAAAAAAACGGTTTCATTCTCAATTTCAAGTGTTTTGGGATAGTACTGATACTAGTGGTCAATATTCATGATTATATTAAATATAACAGTTGAACCATCAGTTAGTCACAGATTACGGAATCAAGTTTTCAACGTTCTATGCTGTGAGATTGATTACAGAACCATATATTAACTCTTTGACAGACCAATGATACGTATTTTCATAAAGTACATCTCATGATTTGATATTTTCAAATAAAGTTTGTGGAGATCAAATCGTGAAGTGTAGTTTATGAAATTTCTATGGATCTTCATCAAGTTACGGCCGAATCAATCAGAATGATGGGTAGTTTCGGTTTTAAAAATCGAACCAAGTGAGTTGATACAGATATGATACCATGTGATTACCGAGTTAGTGGAGCGAAATATATCCAATGATAGATCGATTCTATCTGAATGGCAAGTCTAAAAAACATCCTATAAAACAATCAACATTTCATCGATAAAGTGTTTTCAACCGAACTGTAATATATAATTGTCTTTTTGAAATACAAACAATTTCGTACACTCATTTGAGAATGAGTAGCGTTATGACAATAAAAATGTGCCATGAACTCTTTTCTGAAGATAATGATGAGCTGACAAACCAGTAAACCAATTTCGAAAAAATGCTTGGAGGCTTAATTTTTTTTTAAATATTGAAAATTACAACTAGAAAATATCTTTGATCCTAACGTTGATCTCGGAGCTAATCGATTACATTTTTCCCCACTCTCGTAAATACTGAACACAGAATGAATATATCTGAGAGATCTGCACTATCGCACGCTTCCGAGCGATACGAGCTGTTCAATGTTTATATTTGTATTACAAACGAACATACCGGAATGTAGACATATGAGGTGTAGATGTAAACATTTTTAATTTTTAGATGGATTTTTGGTAAACAATTTTAAAAGAATAATTTAATGTATAATCTGAATTGTTATGAGATTACCAACAAAAATATATAATTTATTTGAGAAAAAATGCATTTTGAGTTCCAACCACACTTCAATAACTTTTTGACTACTGCAGTACCTCGGCACAGCACTGACATTTTGACATTCGTCGAGGTTAGAAAGTTTGGTGCATCTTGCTGTGTGTATTTACTTAACTAGAATTATTGTTTTCGCAGTCTTGAAGAGTTTTTTCAATTGTAATTTGATGCTAATAATTCGTGAAGCTGTGTTTTAAAATCATTTCGATAAAATTATCATGCCCGCCTTTTTCATTTTTGAACCGAGTTGATTCCTAAATTCTGCATCATTACTCTATAATATTTTTATTGTTTAATTCGATTCTCTCTATAAAAACTCCTTTGGAGGTATGTATGGATATAGAAGTGTTGAAAATTACTATAATATATTAATGATATAACTTTTTATTTCACAGTTATGAATGGTACTACAATGGATCGCCATGGTCAAGTCACTCCTAAACTTCACAGGGATTATAAACTCCTAGTAGACCCTTTTCTTGTGAAGGGAGCTGCTAAGTTGTACAGATATGATGGGGTTGTACCAAATGATGCATCCTGTCCTCCAGTTATTGCAAGAGATCCTAGGTCTCACTTAACTCGTATATGGACTAGGCTTGAGACACTAGAACTTCCTGTCCCTAGGTAAGATTTTCACTGACAGCTTTCAGGAAATTTGCAAAATAACAAACTTCTTGAAAATGGATGTCGTTCATATTGTGCTACTGAAGATATATTTTGTATTAATTCAGTCCCTCTTGAATCATGTTTTTCTTTGCTGGGGTAACTCGGCATATGAAAACCCTCGTCATACACAGACATTACAGATGATAATTTCACTGAACTTGATATTGTATCGGTAACATAACAATATATGTATGACTTAACAAATAATAAATAAAACTTGATATTACATTCAATTTAAACTTTCCATAGGAAAGAAAACTTCAATAACTAGTTACTTAAATTTGTAATATAACCTCTCGTTATGTCGAGGGTTTTCCTCAATATCAAAATGGTAAATAATTCCGCTGCTTTTTTCAATATAATGGATAATAGCCATATAGTTTCAAAGAAATAATTGTAAAAATCACACTTAATTAAAACACTCACTTTTTATCAGTTTTTTTTTTATCTTTTGAAAAATTTTGCCAATTTACTCATTGGGAAACTTTATAAAAATGTTTTCCTGAATGTAACATTCAATAGTAAATTACAGAGAATGAAAGTTTTTGGTTTTCTAATTGCCCATCTTCATATTGAAAATTATTCTCTCCTAAAAATAAACCATTTTTAATTTAAACAAATTACTATTTCGAGAGTAATCAAGTTACCTATCTTCATTAGCCTCAAAGAAGCAATAGTCATATTGAAAGCAATGAAAGCTATTTCGGTGAACTGAGCAACTGTTTAGTAGAGAGGGTGGATCATTAAATAAAATTCACAGGAAAAAATGCCTGTTTGCATTTAGTACATAACCTCACTATTTTGTTTAATTTTTTTTATAGTTAATCTAGTAACAGTGTGATTTATAACATTTCAACGTCTGTTTTATTAAAATAATATATTCTCATGAACAAAGATTTGTAAAGTATAAATTTTGAATTTTTAACAAACTTAACCTCACTTTTCCCAAGGGTTAGGTATATCTCTATGAGCAATCTCCAGTTCTCTATTTTCTATTTATTAATAATGAGTTGAAGTGACCTTAATTCAGTTGACCCTCAAATGTAATCAATACATGACCTAATAACTTTGATTTGTCTTGCACATTTTTTGAATTTGACATATAAAATTCAGGCATGCAGTTGTAATGCATGAAAGTAACCTAATGGACATGTAAATTTAGAATGTGTTTTCATGAATCCTCGACTTTTCAGACAAGGAAAAGTCTGAGATTTACAAAATACGCTATCAAAGCTTGTTATAAGAAACATGCTTGACATATTCAGTTTGTAGACCAGAAATGTCTAGTGTTGTTCAACATGCCCTAATACCTCAAAATAAGTGAGGAATGTTTGAAATTTTTGACACTGGTACATGACAGACTGTTTTTACATGCCTATGAAGGTTGCCTATGAAAGTTTGTAATGAGATCTATGAACAGGTACAAAGGTCCATTGTTCACTGTTCTAGGCAATGATTAGAGGTAGAACCATATAAATATCATTTATTAGATCATTTATAGATTACCTTAATTTCATGACCCTCATTATCAAAATAGATTGTTTAAAAAGATATTTAAAAAACTGTGATTCACTTTTAGTTACTTCTTCCTTGGTTAACGAAACACTAACCAGAGTTTCCAATTCCACAGATCAGAACAATTTTATACTCTCTCATTCGAATATTGATGATATAAATTGCTACACGATAATAACATTTAAGAAACGCTTCAAACTTCTTCATAAATTCTAGTAATTGGTGCTCTGTATGTCGATTTTTGAAACTCCTTAATACAGTTTTTGCATGATTCCCACTATAGTTTTACAAAAACCGCGACACGTGTTACGCTATACATTAGCTTCCTCAAGCGCAATTTATTTTACGCTTGGGGAAGCTAATGTACAGGGAAACAGGTGTCACGGTTTTTGTAAAACCCTTTATAGTGGAAATCATACAATAAACTGTATTAATGAGTTTTAATATGGATTTTCATCAAGTATCTGCCAGTTCTATTCAATTATTGTCGATTTTTGCTAAGCTCTTATTAATACTTATTCTATTCTATACTTGTTTTTAATATAAGTGTTTTTCTAGTGTATATTTTTGTAATGATGATTTGAAAAACAGCTTACGCTGATAATCCTCCTGTTCATCTAATTTTCTATTTATCACATATGTCCACATTTCTTTCTTTTTTAGATAAATAAAGTCGATTTATTATAATTATAAATGAAAATGGCATACATGGAAATTGCTGTTGCTATTTTCAATGTGTCATTCAATGATTGTAGCATTGGTGTTAGCATCAAATATTATATATATATATATATATTATATATTATATATATATATATATTATATATTATATATATATATATATATATATATATATATATATATCAATTTGTTTGAGGCTGATCTTGATCTTTAAAGAATCACTTACCTAGAGTTCAATAAGTGGTTATTTATTAGTATCTATTAACCTGTGTGTCTGATATAAGTGTTTAGTAAATTATTTCAATCAATTATTTGTCGTAATATATATTTCACAACTCTTGTGGTAATCTGGTATGGTAAGTAAAAGTTCTGCCTTCTGCCAAAGCCTTCAAATGGGTGCTAATAAATATTTGAGCTTATTTTACAAATGAAAAGATCAGGTTGAAGAAACTGTAAAATGAAGCAAATGAATTTTTGGGTTAGGTTAGGTTAGGTGACCGCAACCCGCGAAGGTTTATTGTGGCTCACACCTATTTACACTGAACCAAATAAACCCAACTTCTTAACAAAGCCGTTTAGTTTGGATGGTGAGTGGTCTCGTCCTCATAATGTGTTCGATAGTAGCTCAATTATGATACATATTTTCAGTTTTTATAAAATAAAATCAAATTCGAATGGATTGCAAACATTCAGTAAACAAATCAAAAAGTATTTTGCAGCTTCATAAAAAACTTGAGAAAAATATCTAATCACGAAATGGGGTTAGGTGTTGTTAAACATTTTGAATCATACTGATTAAATGTGATACATATTTCATGGAAAAGTAGTTGGCAAAGCAATGAAATGTATGGTCTATTGAGTAGAGTGAAAAGCCATCAAGATATGTAGTTGATAAAGAAGCAGAAAATGGACTAGAAAAATAAGTAAAATTAATAAAAGAAGTAATTTCTCTTTTGGGTGTCGAAATTTATGATCATTTGTTGTTGGATCATTTAGCTCTTCTAGATCAAGAGCAATCTAACTTTCAGGGGGATTCAAATCGGGAGATCTGGTAGGCCACTTTGTAGTATTGAGCTGAGAATTATTGCCAAAATACATGTGACAGTTGTATTCGTAGAAAGTGAGTCGCATAAAGTATTTTAAAGCTAAATTTATTTATTTATGAATTTCATCTCTTATCAATCATCAGAAATACCTATTTTCAATTTGCATTTCTTTTTGCCCAGGGTCCAGGGCATCGTAAAAATCTGCTGCCCATAGCCTCCAAATGGATAAAGCCGCCACAGTATTGAATATGTCAAAATTCCATACTGTGGTGGATTTTCTATAATCCAAGTGTCTTGGGGTATGCATGTAAACAATTGGTCTTTCAAAAACAGACTATTAGTAGTATCTTTATTCATCGTTAAAGCAATCTACAGATCTTTGCAGTTGAACACATAAAATGCTGTAATACACTATGCTGGAAAAGGTACAAAAACGATATCTCATGTCAATGTATCTAAAAAAATATGGAATATACCCTTTTATGATATCCTATGTAAAACAAATGGAAGATTTTAATTTAAGCACCCTTAAAAAACGTCGAGAAAATTTTCAAATATTATTCATATTCAATTTATTACGAAACAACATTTTTCTTTCCGATGTACTCGCTTCCATCAATTTCAGTATACCAGATATCCGCCTGAGGCGAAGAGATTGCATATTTCATAACTTCAACGTAAATTCTCCAGTTGATTGCTCCTTGATAACTACAAACAAATTAGTTGAAAACACTGATATCGATATTTTGAACATTACCCCAACCAATCTCAGATCTCTGTTATTTTCTATTCAATAAGAATGAATTAATGTTACATGTTTCTTTTATTTTTACAGATATGACATATATATTATGAATTTACACACTAGCCCATTTCTACTTCCTATATTTTTTTACACCTATTTGCAATGATTTCATATATTTCATTATAGGGATTTTATATTTATAATTTTATTGTCAATTGTATCTTTTTATCTATATATGTGTTAGGTTTAGTGTAGTTTAGGTACTGTGTATATGTAATTGGACTCTGTCTGTATATATTCAGGATAAATGAATAAATGAATTATATAATGATGACTGTGATTTCAGCAAGCAATGGTTTAATAATAAAACATTGAAATTGATTAATTTCGAATGATTGTTTTCTGTTCAAGATTCAAAATTGACCAGAACTATGTAGGGGAGCCACCTTCCATTGAGGTAACCATCTTTCACCTGAATGATAACATTGACAAGCAGTTTCTGCGTGACATGGTGCAAAAATTTGGTGTCATAGAAGAATTGTTCATCTATTATCATCCTACTACAAATAAACATTTAGGTATCGGTAGAGCTGTTTTCGATACAGTCCAGAATGCAAAGGCTTGCGTAGATAAGCTGAACAAGACTAGTGTAATGGGAAAAATTCTTGATGTCTTTTTGGACCCCTTTGGTGAACAGGTAAATGATATTTTTTGCAGAAAAACTTTTGAGGAATCCACGAAATATTCTGGAAAACAATTCTTTGTCGAAGTAATATTCAGTAGCAGTAATATTTATTTTAGTGCAAAAAAAAATTTGAAGAATTCACAATTGATAAAAAGCCCCAGTCTGTTGTGGAAATAACCCCTTTAACGGAAGATAAAAATAAAATTGATGGGGATAAACCATATGACCCTGCAGATAATGATTTTGATGAAAATGATATTTTCAAAAGCAGAGAGAAAGAAAAAGAAGTAGAAATTGTGAACATTAAAAAAAATAAGGACAGAGAGAGTGAAAGGGAGAGAGATCGGGATAGAGATAAGTATGCCAGTAGAAATTATAGAAATAGTGATTTTCCGACGCCAAATAGTGGCGACATGGGATACGTAACTGCACCTAGCGAATTTTCTACAAGTTTTGGGTCAGCTGGGACAACCCCATTGAGGTAAGACTCAACCACCATAAATATACTGTTTTTAATTTCTTTTTTCAAAAATTTCTAGTTTTGACTACCACAGCCACAGTATGCCAGCCATGACAAATCAGTTTCCCTTTGCAACACCCACCTATCCCATGAGTGCTCCTCCCCCTACGGTATGGCCAATGACAACACCTCAGTGGCCCATTGATTCTTGGGAGAGGTCTCCGGCTGGTCTAGCTCCTCCCCCCAAGTGGTCAGACGACAAACATTCCCATAGAAGCAAAGAAAAAGATTTCAGAGACAGAGATAGGAATAAAGATAGAGACAGAGATAGAGACCGAAAGAGAAATAATAGTGGTAGTTCTGGTAGCAAATCTCGCAGGGAGAAAGAAAAGGATAAAGAAAAAGTGGGTACAATTTGGTCAATGGATCTTTTTACATATGTCATCAATTGATCCTACTCGATAAAGATTAAGTGTTGGAAATCATTATTACCGTCATAACTGTCAAAGTCATTATTCAAAATGATTGAGATATTTGAACCATTCCATTGATTACAGCTTCCAATCAAAATTTAAAACTCAGCTACTACTCAATTCTTAGTGAGTATGGTAAATTTTCAACCAAACTAAAAAAATCTATATGGCGCCATCTAACGAGAAAGTTTTGAGTCGAAAGAAATGAACCAAATTCAGTGATGCCAATATTGAAATATGAAACTTGGTCACCACTTAATCTTTATTGAATATAGTCAATTTGTGAATTCAAAATAAGTGGCCAAAGTAATGAAATTCAATTAGCCTAACCTTTTGATAATGAATTGCTGTTACTTTTTAAATCCTCTAAAAAGTAACCCACTGGTTAAGATCAATTTCATAAATTTCTTCATACCTCAATTTTCCTGTAATAATTGGAGAAGTAGGTAGGTATAGTAGAGAAATAGAGTTCTACGAATTTTTTTTATTCAAAATTCTTATAGAGAAAAAATATGGGGCAAAAGCAGGACCTTCCGGGAAACTCACTGATTGAGAACAATTATTTGATAGGACAGATAATAGGTTTCAACTCGATTTACTACTAATAATATTCTATACAGCGGTAATGAAATGAACAATTTTATTCTGATATGCATTTGGTTGAAAAAGAAAAATAACGAGCGTTTCCTCCTCTTGCGACGAGGCATGCTTTGGATTATATTTTGGATTACATTGTGCAGAAGATTTTCCCATTCTTGTACCAATATGTCACGTAGCTCTCTAAAATTTCTGAGAGCCGGCACATGTCTCCGTAAACGTTTTTTGAACTCATCCCAAATATGTTCAATGGGATTTAAATCCGGGCTGTGCGCAGTCCAAACAAATCGCGTGAGTTGAACCTCGTCAACATACCGAGTTACGATCCGGACATTGTGGGGCCGTGCGAGCGTCAAACGATATACCTCCCCATGCCATATCAATCAATCAATCAATCAATTTATTCATTGTAAATGAAACATTACAACGTCGTTATTTCCTATTAAAATTAAAATTAAAATACATATACACAGAGATGCACAGATCAAAATAAAATAAATAAATATATACAAAATTATCATGCACATGTAAACCTACAAGAGATGTAGTACATGTATTATTCATTTAGAAAATCTTCTATTGAATAGAAACATTTTTCTATTAGGACATTTTTCAGCCAGATGGAGAATTCATTCGAGTGTTTCTTTTTTGCAAAGTCTGGAATTTTATTATATAATTTTGCGCTCCAATAATCGCATCCTTGCTGTGTTTTCTTCAATCGATGAAGAGGAACTTGCAGTAAATCTTTATTTCTGGTATCATAAGAATGATTGAGTATATTTTTTGAGAACATCTCTGGATTTGCGTGAACATATTTTAGACAACTATATATATATATGCACTGGGAATGGTGAGGATTCTTTGTTGACGAAAAGCCTCTTTGCAGCTATCTCTATATGCAAGTCCGCATAGAATTCTGATGGCTTTTTTTTGCTGAACAAATATTTTGTTTGAATCAGAACTTGTGCCCCACAAAACGATTCCGTAAGTTGCTATGCTGTGAAAGTTTGAAAAATAGGTTATTTTAGCCGCTTGATGTGTTGAAATTGTTTTCATTCTCCTTATACAATATATTGCTGAATTAAGCTTCTTACTCATTTTGCTTATTTGTACCTTCCAATTTAGTTTTGAGTCCAGATGTATTCCAAGGAATTTTAGTGATTTTTTCTCTGTATTGTTTTTGCTTGAAATCATTAGCCTTTGAGTTTTTTCTTTGTTTAGCAGGAGTATATTTGCCGTAAACCAAATATCTGCTTCGGCTAGAACTTGCTCTGTCTGTTGTCTTATGTCACCTTCATCTTTGCCTTTAACTAGAAAAGTTGTATCATCTGCATATGCACTTGATGCATAAACCTTGATATTTTCGAGAAGATCGTTTGTGTAGATGATAAACAGAATTGGCCCTAAAATAGAACCTTGAGGCACTCCTTGAGTTACCGGAATTGTCTGAGATAGTGAATTTTTCCACCATGTCGATTGAAAACGATTTGACAGGTATGACTTGAGCAGTTTATACGAAATTCCTCTTACTCCATAATATGATAATTTCTCTAACAGTATTTCATGGTCAACAGTATCGAAAGCTTTACTCAAGTCACAGCTTAATATCTGGGAGTCCTCTTGATTATCAATTGCATCTATGATTTTTTTGAATAATCTCTATCATTGCTGTCATTGTAGATTTTCCTTGCTGATATCCATGCTGAGAGCTGTTGAAAAATGCTGAACTGTCAAAGAACTGGACTAATCTCTTTTTGATTACCATTTCGAAAATCTTTGATATTACTGGTAGAATTGAAATGGGTCTAAAGTTATTTGGAATATCTTCCCCTTTTTTAAAAACTGGTATAACTTTTGCATGCTTTAGTTCATCTGGAAACACCCCTTCGTTTATGCATTTATTGATTATTAATGCAATAGGTTGCGCTATTACATCACCTAAGTCCTTCAAAATTGTGGTTGAAATTCCAAATATATCTTCAGTTCGTTTACGTTTAATTTTATTTAAAATTTGTTTAATTTCTTTTTCATCCGCTTCAGAAAAATAGATTGATCGGACATTATCTATATTATTATTTCTCAGCATTTCAATAGAGGGAACATTGATTTTTCCTATTTTACTTGCTGTTTCTGATCCTACCATTGCAAAATAGTCGTTTAACTCATCAGCCATGAGTTTAGATTTGTTGATTTTTGTAATATTCGGTGCTGTTTCAGACTTAATAATATTCCATATTGCTTTAGTTTTGTCGACAGCCTGTGCAATGTACTCTTCATTATACCTCTTTTTTGTTTCTATTATGTTTCTATTATAATCGTGTTTGTACTGAACATAAGCGCTTTCTGATGCTTCATCTGATCTTACTTTCCTTATTGTGTCTAAGGCATCCAATCTATTTTTCATCTTTTTCAGTTCTTCAGTGTACCATTTTGACGATTTTGTTCTTCTTTTATTTGTCTTTTCTTTTATAGGAAAACATGATTCATATATTGTCAGAAATGCATCATGGTAGCATGTGTAGGCTGTACAGGGATCAAGATTTTCAAGTAATGTTGTCCAATCCAATTCTGATAATTTCTTTTTGCATTTTTCAATGTTTTTAATATTTATGTTTCTCGCTGTCACCATGTGATTTTTTATTCTTTCATCTTTTTGAGACAAATTTAGTATTTGTCCCATATGATCTGACATATGTAAATTTACTGTTTGAGAGTTCGTTTCAGAAATTGTGTTTGTGAATATGTTATGGATGCAGCTTTGAGATCTATATGTTACACGTGATGGTTCTACAGTTGTTTTATGTAATCCATAGGATGACAGCAGATCCTCCACAGAACAGCATGTGTTACTTTCAGTCATGAAATCGATGTTAAAATCTCCCGCTAAATAAATATTTTCCATATTATTCGTTCCTGTTATAAATTGCAAGACTGAGTCCAGCTGTTCTAAAAATATATCGATTTCTCCTTGTGGCGATCTGTAGAGTGCCAGAATTATTCCATATTTTGTTATAACTCCAACGATTTCAATCTGCATTTCAATTGAAAAACCTGCCACCTCTTTCATTTCTCTGTACTCCATATTGTTTCTGAGAAGTATCATTACCCCCCCATGTATGTGATGTGTTCTAGAGTAGTAAGTCCCCACAGTGAAATTTTCAATAACTAAGGTATCTATTTGCCACTGATTTAGCCAGTGCTCTGTCAATACTGCAATTTTTATTTCCTCTTGTTGATTTAGATATGCAGTCATTTGATCAATTTTATTATTTAAACATTGTATATTGAGATTTAAAATTTGATTTTGTTTCACATGCCCTTTGGAGCAATCTGGCTTAGGCGAGGATATAAAAAATTATATTGTAAGTTTTCTTCCTGTGTCTCAGTTTCCATTAATTCTTCAGATAGAGTAGCCTGTTTAATAGGTTGCGAATTTTCACTGTGACCTGTTTTTCCTTCATCGTTTATAACGCTCATATTGGTTGTAGAGGATTCTAAAAACATTTTGGTTTTCAATTTTAAAACTTTCACTAGCAATTTACATATATGCCATTTTCCGGTTTTGTTGATGTTCCTGTTATCTCGGTAGTAGTTCCTTCTTTGCAGGACATTGTTGCATTCTACAACTATTAAAGGAAGGCCAGCAAGATGTGTTTCCTTCAGGAGAGAAAGATGATTTATGTATTTTCTCTCGTTCATGTATGTCTTATCGTACCTATAAGGTTCAGTCAAAATCATTAGGTTTGTTTTATGTGACATTTCTGCCAGCTCTATAGTAGAGATATTGTCAATTCTGTTAGGCCATATAATTAGGAGATCCGTTTTTGACAGATGCTGGCTTGCATTTATTGAAGTCTTCATCAATTCAATTTCAGTACAATTTGGTTTTAAGATTGATTCAATTGTATATTCTCCTGATAATTGTTTTCTTAAGAAACCTGCAACATAACTCATCTGCCACCGCTCGGCAATACACGCTAGAGCATATCTCTCGCTTGGTCGTCTCCATACTCGTAGACGTCTATCTGAGCCCATAAGGCAGAATCGCGATTTATCGGAAAATAATACACGCCTCCAATTCGCTACTGTCCAAGCCTGGTGTTTTTGTGAAAAATTCAATTTTGTTAGTGTTCACGGGAAAGCGGCAGTCCAGTAGCTCTAGTTCGAGAAGATAATTCAACAGCACAGCACAACGCCTCCTATCAACTAACTTATGTTTAAATTTCTGACATCTTGCAGACAGATGAGTTCGAAGGGAAACTGCTGTAACTGTTTCTCAGAGCGCTAGAGACGAGAAAGCGGTCAACTCTAGCTGTTGTAGTCTTGCCTTGCCCTGAACCAGGTCTTTGAGTTAGCAGACCAGTTTTGTGGTGCCGCTGCCATATTCGTTGCACACTCGAGAGACACACCAACACCGACGTTTCTTGCAGTTTGGCGCTGACGTTGGCCATTTTCAAAGCCGCCACAATTCGTGTCGCAACAACAGATTCAAAAAAAAAAAAAAAAAACTAAGTGATTTTTAGAAATTCAGGCAAGGGCTCGATTTTTATCAAAAGCTTATCACAAAAATAACAACTATGTATTTGAAGCAACTCATTAGTACAGTATGGTACATCCAAAATAATTCAAAGAAAAACAAATTTCCAAGATAACTTCAACTCATGGGGTGACCCTAATTTTATACCCAGCAGTTCGTATTGGTGAATAAATCTAGTCCATTCTATATTTTCTACCTGTTTAATTCTATTGCAGACAGAAGAAGAAAACAAACCCCTGGACTTGGATACACGAATAGCGCTTTTATTGAAAGAAAAAGGTGCTGGAGGTATGGCGCCTCCGTTCCTTGCTTTTGGCGCTGATTCTGATGATGACTCCAAGGCCTCTGACAAGTTACCGAAGCACCATCCTATTCCTACTTCCATGGACAGTGACGACGATCGTTCCAGTATATCTCTGAGCGATATGCCAATCAATCCACCGGCTCCTGACTTGGACTTTGATTTCATGAAGGACGATGAAAATTTTCCTTTATCGGTGCCTCCTTCTCCCTTCTTATCCAAGGAAATTTATTTGGAGTGCCATCGACTGGCACTAGAACAGGTAACTGATAAACATTGAAGGGTATAAAAAAATCTAACAAGAAACATTTCCCCCTCATACCAGAACTGTAGCACTCTTCTCGGTACATGTTTTTGGACCAAGTCTGTTGATTGGTGATGAGTATTGCATTTACGGTGTGTGGGAAAAGTATTTCTGTTGGACGGAAGTATTTTTATTAGACTTGTGTTGTTGAATTTGGGAAGTTTTTTGAAGAAAATTTGCCATTTTCATTGACTCATAATCAGGTAGTCGCTTTCATTTATCAGATATGTTGAAATCCTTTGAAAATAATACATTACAAATCAGTTTCTCTGATTTTGCCTAAAACATGAGAAGAATACTATTTATATGTGTTAAGGAATCTCAAACAGAACAACATAATCCGGTACTTCATTATTATTTATTTATGCATGTGCTATATCATAGTAAAATACAAAATAACAAAACGGCAGAACATTACAAAAAAGCATTAGATATAATTCACGTCAACAAAACTTTCATAGCACAGAAATTTATATGAAAAATATAAACGCGTCACAATCCGAGAAGAAGCAAGTGTCATGCAGAAATTTTCAAGACTGGAGTAACACTTTGTAAGAGTATTTTCTTCACCTCGATATTGAAAAGTTTTTCTGAATAAATTTTCCTAATCTGCTTTTCTGTAACATCCCTTTTTAATCCAGATTCACAGAATTTTCAGTAATTTCGGTGTGCCTTCTTTATTTTTATGATAATTATTTTGTATATTTATTTTGAATACCTCTAAGTTCTCTAAAATATATTGAATTCTTACCTTTCATTTCAAGTTTCTAAAGCATTGGTTGTTTAAAATGGGGAAATTCAAACCGAAAATGTGCTTAAAAATATATACGCTGTCTGTTCAAAAAAATAAGGTGAATTTTTGTTCAGTCCCCTCCATAAATTGAGAGCCAAAAATCTTTTTTGTCAACAATTCCTCAAAAAATTTTCAGGCTGTAGTAGCGAGACAGCGTGAAGCACTGGAAACCACTGCCCTGCTGAAAAAAGCTCATATTGAGTCGAACAAAATTGGCAGCGATATATCGTCAAGCGAGGATGAGCTGTTAACTGGAGAGGGCATAGAACAGAACTACAGTCCCATCGACAGGTCAGATTTCAAGAACGAATTTAAGATGGAAGACGACAGAATGAGTCTCTCGTCATTGAGCAGCAACGAAAAGATCGAGGAAGCGAAGCCAGACCCACAGCCTCCTCCTCTTCCGCCTCCGACCTCTGCACCTCCGCCCATGCCCCCCATACCTGGTGTTTATCCGGCACATTACCCTGGTTTGCCACACTACCCTGGTGAGTATTGAATTTAATTTAGTAATGAGTATCACCTTATTGCATATTAAAAACTTGTTCCTTTTTTCATTGATTAACTCACTGAAGTGATGAATATTAAATCGAATTTCATTTATACACTGGTATAAGATAATTTCAGAGTTGAAATTATCTTTCAGCTGAAAATGACAAAGAGATTCATGATATAGAAGAATTTAGTGATGGAGGTGATTTACTACTTAATATTGAGTAAGCATAAAGTATTTTATGTGAATTTCTTCAACCAATAGAAATAGGCTACCGTTTCGAATGGACCAATATGAGTAGATAAATCCATCGGTGGACTGTTCAATCATAAAACAGATGAATGGTTATCAGAATTGTCATTATCTAAACTTAATATAATGATAATATTATAAACAACATACACAATGCATATTAGGAGAGTTATACAGCGAATAAAATAAAAAGTTAATAAAAACAAACATATCAGGTGTGAGCAGAGAAGTAGGAATTACTTGTTGTAACATATTACATTTTTCAGGGTTAAAAATATGATTGATTCATTCAATTTTATTGTCCCATGGCAGTTCATTGAAACTCATATTGAATGTTCACTTCATTGGAATTTTGAATCATCTAAATATGTTTTATTTAGAGTACATCCCTAATTTTTGTTTTTCAAGCTACTTTCATTGGAGCCTCAGGTAAACCTCTTTACATACACAACATGAATGAATTATCGTAGTAATATTTGTCGGTGTTAAGTATAGGTAAATATTTATTTTTCAAATAAGTAGAGATTTTCTATCTTTTTTCAAGCTGCTCTGCTACAGGCTGCTATCAGAGGTATTTTGAAAACACTCGCCTGTAGTCAAAGAAAATATCCAACATAAATTTTCATTTGCAGGTTATTCAGGTCCACAGTACCCCACATTCCCCCAAGCGTTTCCCTATGCTGGCCACCAGGACTGGCGGCAAACCTACCCTTACGGACAACCGGTGTACCTCCCCCACCTGCAGTATCCACAATTTCCTCCACTGCATCCTACCCAACCATATGTTCCCTATCAGCTACCTCCAAAGAGACCAGAAAATGACAAGAATGATCCTCACGCTTCGACCATAAACTCGGTCATTCAACAAGTGACCCAAGAACTGAAGAATATACTCAAGAAGGATTTTAACAAGAAAATGGTAGAGATGACGGCATTTAATAAATTCGAGTCTTGGTAAGTGTTGAATTTACCTTCAAAATTTTACAGTATATTCTGTTTAGTCCTAGTGCTCAAAATTGGTGTTACTTTACATATAAACATAAAATTACACAAAACATGAATTCAAATTCCCTACATTCTTTCTGTGCATGTAAAAATAATCTTGTCATTTGAATGAATTTTAGGGCATTAGTTTTTGCATGTCAAAGGCCTTTGACTGTGTTTCCCACAGCATTTTACTCAAAAAACTGCCATATCATGGTGTAAGAGGTACTCCTTTGGGTTTGATTGAGCTGAGGCCGATTGACCTAGGTGTACCGCAGGGATCGGTTTTGGGTCCGCTTTTGTTCGTTATTTGCATCAATAATTTTCACAACCATATGAATTCATGTCACAGTGTACTATTTGCTGATCCTACATCTTTGATATACTCATCTATGAATTATTCAGCTCTTGTTGATAAGTCTATGGAAATACAAGAAAAAGTGGAGCACTGGTTCAGTGTCAACAAACTCATGATGAATAAGGAAAAATCACAAAACATTATTGTTTCTATGGCTCTGCCATTACCTGAATTCCAGTCTGTCAAATTATTGGGTTTTACTCTGGACCGTAGACTAAATCGGTCAAGCCACATTTTAAGTTTGACAAGTAAGCTATCGAGTGCCTTATTTTTCAAAATTATGTCGGTGCCTTCTTTGTATGTTTACTCAAGTCTATTAGATATTCACAAAAGGGCCCCCTTGTTTCCCAAGCAATACAGTTTACACAATCATGATACACGTAACAGCAATTTTATTAGACCTCAACGTTTCAGGCTGATGAAATCACAAAAAACTCCTATGATTTTAAATTGTATAATGCACTTCCTGCCAATATTAAAAATATGAATATGTTTTGTTTTAAAAAAGTTATAAAAAAATATTAAAAAAAAACTATTTTTCTTCCACTTCATAATATTTAGAACATGTGCGTAGACACACTTTTGACACAAGGAAGATGCTCGCCGAACCTCCACACTTAATTTGAATATTTTATAATGTACCCTGTAAACTTGTTACAAATTTTTACTGTTTATTTTATTTCATAGAAAACTTTGAACCTTGCACCTATTTGTTTTTCTGACTTGTCATAAATGTATTTTATAAATAACATGATCAAATAAATATATCTATCTATCATTAAAGCATTTTGGCTATCTACTTTTCTAACGTTACAAGGGTAGTTTCAGAAGTACCCAGCCTGACCTAGAGATGGCGGTAGTTGTTTGAAAAATATCACTGCATAAGATAGTACACAATCTATTAAGCATATATTTCAAGTATGAAGACGCTGCGTTGAGACGGCGAAAGAGACGAGTTTTTCCCAATATTCTTATCATTTTTTCATTTCTCTCACCCTGTAGATGTCCTAGACATCATCAGGAGATGATCTCCTTCCAAAAACTTTCCATCGTCTTCCGTGTATCTCCTATGATCATATTTCATCTTTGCTGGATTCATCAAGATGGTAGTATCGTTGGGGTCATCTTCAATTTTGTTTCTTTAATACATCCTCTCATTATTGTTGTGTTGAGTTAGAAATCCTCGTAGACAGAGAAACATGGTTATTTACTTTTTATACGATCATGATTTTGTTTAATACCTATGAATGCCTAGGGGTTTTTCTGTGTCACTACTTTTCACATTTGGACGCCGTCATTTTTTGTTTTTCTGTTTACGAACTATCGTCTTTATATGAACGACAACCCTTCACAACCCGAGAACTTTATGAAATGAGGATTAATGAGATCTTACATTTTAACGTACGATTTCTAACACATTGCATCCAGTGTGGTTTTATGAGTACTTCATATTAATCGATTTGCTTTGATAATTCATTGATTTTACATTTACATTACCTGTTTTTGTTTCTAAAAGCTTCATTCTTAGTAATATCATACATTGTACCTGTATTTGAATTGTTTAATAAAGCTAATTATTACCATTATTCTACCTCAGGTGGGAAGAAGAAAGTTCGAAAGAAAACAAATCAAAAGAGAAGGAGGAGGCTGAAAAGCTGGTCCTGTCACGAGACAACATCAACGTTCTTCTTGAATCGAACCGTGAAAACCTGTACAACAATTCACTAGGCGGCGGCCTAGGACTGAGAGCCTCTCTTCCTAAAATGCCAAGTTTCCGCAAGAAAAAAATTCCGTCACCAGTGCCAGAAGACGAGGATGAATCTCACAAAGAGTCCGACAATGAAGAGATCGTTCACGATTCAGATTCGGAGGTTAGCAGCAGGCCACTAGAGAGGACGGAGCGTAAATTGTCGACCAGCAGTGCAAGCAGTTCCAGTTCGTTCAGTTCGAGCGAAAGTGAGAGCTCAGATGAGAGCTCATCCGATTCAGAAATCGAAGTTGAACAAATCGACAGGCGAAGTGTCAGTCCAAAAGTTGAGCCAGAGATTAAGGAGGCCGTCGAGTCCATGGAGGAGAGCAGCTCGCCTCTCAGAGATGGGATCGAGGCGAGGAACAAAACTCCTGAACCGATGCAGGTAATTTGGACAGTGACATGATCTGTGAAAACTTACTCATATAGTTTATTATGATTATCACTATGAAAGGCTTACAAAACCAAGACACATGTTTCGCTATACAATAGCTTTCTCGAGCAGAACTGTCAAATAGTACAAAATTATAAACATAAATAAAATATAATTTGAATATAATATAGATACCTGTTGGTTTGAAGCCAAGCAAACCGACAATTCAGATTGACTTATAAAAAATTATGTATCGTTCAAAAGGATAAATGTTGAGCATTAAATCAAGTATCCAGTTTTTTTAATGGGCTTGATTTATTTTTCAACACAGATAAAACACATGTTATTTGTATTCACAATCTTTAAAAAAGCATTGAAAACTTTACACAGTGAGACTGACTTCAAATCAAATCAAAATATGCTTTATTACCCAAGATTTGAACATCTTATTGACAAAGTCTAGTAAAGTAAAACATGTGTGTGGGATTATGATGCACTGTTTAGAACGTTTGGTGTAGTAATGAATATTACTGGAGTTTTTTCCCAACACCAAATCGTTATTTTTAACACCTCGACACGTGTTTCGATCACCAAGTGATCATCTTCAAAGAGGAAGATTAATCTTCCTCTTGGTGTTGGGAAAAAACTCCAGTAATATTCAGTTATATGGGACATTAAATTGACAAATACAAGCTATAAAGTAATGCTTAGAGACAAGAGCATCGTATATGGACAGAACAATATTAAGCCCAGATGAGTAGATACAAATATAAGTACATGAATATATGAATATTGAATAAATGTAAATATACAATGCTACGTAATGAGATTTGATAGCCATCTCATGTTGATTTCATTAACTTGTTGACATAAAGATACTACTGCCAATTACTCGATAGAGCCTTGGTAGAATGTGTCTACACTATAACAGGGCCTCACAACAAGGAATTCTTTCACTTTTTTCTGAATTGAATTGAATTGAATGAAGTCTTTTAATAATTCTTAGGTCTGTATTTATTTTACTACCACCTCATTTAATTTTTATAATCAACTAAGTTTCCTATGCTACTTTATATTGTTTTTATGGAAATAAAGTATTATTATTATTTACTTCATTGCCTTTTTGCCTTTTCAGGTGGACTCTGATGATTTATTCACTCTAAAGAAACCTGAAAAAACCAACAAACTTCCAGTGGACTTATATGACAGTGATAGTGACCTCAGTGATACTGAACGTTTGATATTAGAAAGAAGAAGGTTGAACACTGAATATATGGAACAGATGGAGAAAGAACGAGGCGAAAGACAACCCAAGTCGCCTGAAAGGGAATCGATGAAGGATTTGGAGAAAGGCATATCACCTCAGAAAATGGAGGTGGATGAACCAGAAGCTGAGGAAAGCGTTATGGAAAAATCTTTAGAGGAGTTAGAAGCTGAACGGGATGCTTTACTTCAGCAAGTACGCAATCCAGATCCTCCGAGCGAGATGGATGTAGATGGCCAAACAAGACCTTCTGAACAATTGATTAAATTCAAGGCACGTTCGCAGAGTGACTCCGATGAAGAAAACCTAGAAGAAAGGAGGAAAAAGAAAGCCAAGATACGATCAGATATAAATGGCGACATTATTACAGTAAAGGGATTATCAGAAAGTTCAACTGGAGAGAGCAGTCCGTGTAGTCAGGTAAGTTGAGTTGTTTTTAGTTGAAGGGATTGAATTTGGACTTCCATTGAAAGTGTTTTCATTTTTCAAGGTTGTTAATGAACACTCTTACTGTATGCAGAGGCCGCTACAGGATAATATTAATTTACCGCAGGAACCACATAAAAACATCCAATCGACCAATGATCACGAATACACTTTGAAAAAGATGACGGTGGAAAAAGTTAACAGTGAGATGGAAAAGGTTGGTATTAAGGTGATTCCTCCCAAGCAGCCGAAACCTAGGAAGCCGAAAGGTTACAAGAAATTACAGGAGCTCCAGAACAAAATGGCCTTCGAGGACCAATTTGATTACAGAAAAGCTGCTCTGCCATACAACATTCATGCCGGTGTCTTGCACAAACCTCGAGATCAGATATCAGAGTTTGGAATACTCTATGAATTCCTTACTAAAGGTAATGAAAATATACAGGGTGACTCTACGGGAACTGCATCAATAGATATTGTGAAAAGTATAAGTAGGAAAATTATGAAAATTTGGTAGTTATGAAAAGGTTTAGAGTAAACGAGTAGTAGTCCAAATTTATCATTATTTTGTACAGGATGTCCTCATCAACTACTGCATATTGGTAACCAAAAATTGAATCTTTTTTTTTTAAATGAACTCGTATCTTTTTATTATTTCATCACAATCAACATTGGAAATGATAACCACTTTCCGATATATTCCCTATTCCTGAAATGCATAAGTGAATAAATGTTTTAATAATTTATTTCTATGTCAACTTTTCATCCATGAAAATCAAAAAACTTCAAAACTTTTCAATAGACCCTGGAAAAATACTCAATTCGATGAGCATTTCATACCAAATGCGAGGATAGTTTAGTTTTTCATATTGTGTGTATGGTCTTTGAAGTGTATCAAATCAAATCAAAATATACTTTATTGTCCGAAGATTTGCATCTTATTGACATGTATAAAGTGATAGTACAATAGTAGTAAAAATATTAGTAATATATTATTAAAAGGATTCGCTAAAATACTCTTCCAAACTATAATAGGGTCTATCCACAAATAGGTTCTTCACCGCCTTTTTGAAATGAACGTTGCTTAAATTTGCAGATCTCATTTCTAATGGTAAATGATTGAACAATTTACCACCATTGTAGTATATAGAATCCTTGATTAAATTCGAAGTTGGGATGGGAAGTCTAAAGGTATAATTGCTATTACGAGTAGCATAAGGAGTAGAAGCAAAGTTGAACTTCGATTTATGTTTATAAATAAGGCAAACTGTCTCTAAGATAAAAAGTGCGATGACTGTTAACATTTTATTAGCAGTGAACAAATTCCTGCACGATTCTCTGGGTTTAACTTTACAGAGACATCTTAGTGCCCTTAGTAATATCAATACAGAAGAGAGAAGGGATGAGTTGCATGCTCCCCAAAAAGGTATTCCATAACGTAGTCGAGATTCAACAAGTGTATAGTAAACGGTCTTTGCGACATGGAAACCCAACTCATTTGAAACCACTCTAACTGCATAACATCCTGAGGAGATCTTACTCTTCAGTTGTTCAAGGTGCTCATCAAATTTCAGCCTATTATCAATGAATACACCGAGAAACTTTGTGTTTAATTTATTTTGTAATACGTCAGCGTCTATTGAAATGCCATCAAGCGAACATTTGAATGATATTATATTCGTTTTGGATGCATTTAGATAGAATAAATTTGCATCGCACCAGCTCTTTACCTTCTTCAAGTCGGTTGATATTATTTTAATTAGCTCCATTGAGTTTTTTCTTTCCACAATATTGTAGTATCATCCGCGAATAGAGTGAAACTACCAGATATGTTAATCGTAGATATATCATTCATATATAACAGAAACAGAATAGGGCCTAACACAGAACCCTGTGGTACACCAAATTCAATGGCCCTGTTCTCCGAAAGTTCCACTAATATGTTTTGACTTCTTAATGTGGAATTAATTGTTGCTGATTTACTTTTTTGACATATCTCCTATATTGCAACCTAAAGCGACAAATGTATCATCCATCTATCTATCTAGTACCAGATAGTTTGTCAGACTAAAAAAATCATTATTCGCCATTTCAGGTATCGACAAGGAGGACACGGAATACATGAAACAAACTTATGATGAAATGCTCTCCAACGATACAATGGGCTACTGGCTAAATGACACCCATTGGGTTGATCACTGTATGACAGACTTGTACTCATGCCCGCCGAAGAGAAGGAAAAAGGACGAAAGATTACATGTTAGTGGAAGTGCAAGGACTGAAGGGTACTATAAGATTTCAGCCCATGAGAAGTCTAGGTACAAGTATCATCATGCCAAATCAAACGCCATTATGACAGACTCCGTACAGGCAACTACAAAACAAGGTAAGACTCATCTGTTGAACAGCTCAAGGCCATACCCAGGGAGGTAATGGGTGTCAAAACTCCTACCGAAACTGTGACGAAAAAATTGAACCTACTTTAATAAATTGATTGATGTAGCCATTACTGCGTGGTAGGAGATCAAACTATAATAATAATAATATTTATTTATCCTTTGAGACGTTAACAACGTATAGGACATGTCAGTACAACACGTTAAAATAGTATAAAGAAAATAAACATACATAAAGATAAAATATCTCAGTAGTTTTGAAGTATAAAAATGTATAAAATATAAAGAAAAAAAAACAAGATTAGTCAAAATTGGATGTATAATAAAATCAGGATGAAAGTCTGGACCGCAATCAGCTAAAGTCGTCTAAAAGGAATTCACTGACACTGTAATAAGCCTTAAACAGGAGCAAATTTTTAGCTTATCTTTTAAATGATATCAAACTCATGGTTTTAAAGTGATCAGGTATGTGATTGAATAATTTTATTCCCATATATTTGAGTGACTGTTCAAATTTAGAGGATCTGTGTCTAGGAATACTTAACAATTTTCCATTTCTGGTTGAGTAACTGTGGTAAGAAGAATTTGTGTTATATTTTGTTAAATTATCGTTGATGTATAGTAAGCATTTAAATATGTAAATACAAGGGAATGGCAGGATTTGATATCATATGAAGTGCTGTTTGCATGAATCTCTCCATGGGAAATCAAATAATTTTCTGATAATTTTTTTTTTGAAATAAAAACCCTATCTTTGTTGGTGGCATATCCCCAAAGAACCACATTGTAGCTTAAATGGCTGTAGACCAAGCTATAATATACGTCCAGCAAGGCATGCAAGGGCATAAAATGTGAGTGCATAGTACGCTTGGTTAACTTTTTTACAAGTGACTGTAATGTGTTCAGACCATCTTAAGCAATCATCCACATAGACTCCTAGAAATTTTGTAAAATTCGTTGATACCAATTCCACCCCTCTAAAATCAAAGACAGTAGGATGTTTATCAAGACTGATGGGAGAACTAAAATGGATACATTTTGTTTTATTCAAGTTAACAATCAGTTTGTTTAACTTGCACCAATCTAAGAAGTGTGTTATAAACCTTTCCGTTGATGATTTTAATTCCTCTAGGCTGTGTGCTGAGACCGCTAACGAGGTATCGTCAGCAAAGAGAGTGAAACTATTGTTGTTGATGTTGAAGTATTTGGCTAAATCATTGACGAATAATAGAAAGATAAGCGGTCCCAGGACAGAGCCTTGAGGAACTCCTGAACTGATTGGTTGAGGATCAGATAGTGTATCTTTTATTTTTACCAACATTGTACGATCTGAAAGAAAATGTTTGAGCCATTGCAAAAATATACCCCTAGATCCTAGATTAAAAAGTTTGGTTTCAATAAAGTCATAAGATAGACAGTCAAATGCACGTGAGAGGTCAAAAAATATTCCTGCCACGTGCATACCATTGTCTAGGGAGTTATAGATGATTTCAGCAAAACTACAGGCAGCTGACTGTGTGGACTTGCCTTTACGAAAACCGTGCTGGCACGCTTTTATTTGTAACTTACGTATTAGTTTGAAAATGTCCTTGTATGACGAAATTGCTGTAACGTTAGTCAAGAATAAAAGTGATCATTGAAAACTTTACTCAGTGAGAAAACATACTACTTGCATTGCTGACTTTTTTAATGAAACATTTTAAATCGGATTCAATTTGAAAATTACTTACAATAAATATCCTGCTCTTGAATAATTATGTCAGTGCCAGTTTGCATAAAGTGTAGATAAATCTTTGAGACATGCAATTGAATTCCAGGATTATCAAGAGAAGCAAGATCCAATCAGAGGAGACTTCTTACTGCGTTTGGCAGTGTTACTGATTCTGAATTACTGAAATTCAATCAACTCAAATATAGGAAGAAACAACTCAAATTTGCCAAATCGGCCATTCATGATTGGGGACTGTTTGCAATGGAACCTATTGCTGCTGACGAAATGGTGAGTCAAATGTTTTTACTCACAAGTTCAAGTATGGCCAACTATGGCCAGAATTAGTCTTTAGGTAGAATTTTGAGACTTGCAAACACTTACAATGTGGATTTAGAACTTTTCAATTAATCTTTTGAATCATTTGAAAATATTGTAATTGATTGACTTATTTTTGCCTTTTTTTTATATTTTTTCCTTTCATCTAGCTGATAATTATAGAGATTATTATTACATTACATTTGTGTGAATTTCTAAATTAATTTGTTAAGAAATAGACAATGCCATGAATAAATCAATATGTGAATAAATATTTTCCAGGTTATTGAATATGTTGGTCAAATGATACGACATAGTGTAGCTGATCTCAGGGAACAAAAATATGAAGCAACTGGAATTGGCAGTTCGTATTTGTTCAGAATCGATCTGGAGAATATTATAGATGCAACAAAGTGTGGTAATTTGGCTAGGTTTATCAACCACAGTTGTAGTGTAAGTATTATTTTTGAAGTTTTTTTCATTTTCACTTATTTAATATGATGATATCGAAGAAAAAAGTGGTTACGTTACCTCGTACCACTTTTAAACATTCAATCAGTCTCCTTTTTCCATATTAACTAATATTTTTTTAGCCTAACTGTTATGCCAAAGTGATTTCAATCGAATCACGTAAGAAGATTGTGATATACTCAAAGCAAACCATAGGAGTCAATGAAGAGATAACGTATGACTACAAGTTCCCCATCGAAGACGAGAAGATACCGTGTTTGTGTGGAACTTCCGGTTGTAGAGGTACCCTCAACTAAACGCAAAGGCAAGTCGGTTTTGAAGATTCTCACAGAAACTTTCATTGAAAATTACACTGATAGTTTTGAACTGATGGAGAACTAAAGTGTTCATTATCGTAATCAGAGTGAAATATTTGAATTCAACTTGCAATATTGTTCTGAATGAACTTTCTGGCGGAGAGGAAAGTAGTATCTTATTTTTGCGATTTAATTAAAGGGAAATCATGTAATTAGAAAATAATAGGAGTGAAAACCAGTTTTTTTTGAATGTTTATAAAAAAAATTGCTTTGTTTTTAGGTTTGCTGTCTTTGAAGAGAATTCTGTCCTTTTTTTAAATAAGGATAATTTTATATTTTTCATCCAAGTTCGAGAGAAATTTGTTTGGATATTTTTACTTGTTTCATTGGAAATTTATGTAAAACCAAATCCTAGTGAGAATTTTCATTAATATCTTCAATGGTTGAAATGGTGTAACAAAAAAATATTGAGCATGGCTCTATCGCTTATGGGAGTATGTCATATTGAGATATATCGTAACTCCAGAGTAAAGCTTGAATCCTGTTCAATTCATACCAACTATTCCAAGATTAGGAACTGCAATTTCTCAGCATCAGATGTAAATATTTGTGTAAAAATTTACTGGTAATTTTGCAGGGGTCCTGTTGGTAACTTTTTATCATGAATTTCATTTTAATGGTCTTTAGTGTATCATAACGAGAAACGATTATTAGACTTTTAAATTATACGTTTTTTTTTTATCTGTATATATTCGCATGTACATACTAGTGATAATTATTTGTTGAATATTGTGTTTTTATTTCGAACACTGACAATTAAATGAAGAAAGTACACTTTTTGTTTTAGTATTACAACAATTACCATTATAACCTTTAGCCAAGCGGTTCTGCGTGGGTGCTTTGTTCACTCACTCGAATTGACTGCCATGTTGGTCGGTGGTTCAAGCCCTAGTCTGAACGATCGATCTTCACTTGCTATCGCCCAACCCGTGTTACGAATTACACGTTAAAAGGTAAGACCTCGTTAATTCTTAGCTCGCACAAGTTTCGACTTCTGAGGGTTGTCGTTCGTAGGGGTGCGACAGCTGGCTAACGGAAAAAACGATTTTTTTTTAAAAGGAAAAGTGCTTCAAATGCAAAATTGTTTTATCACACACCTGAAGAGACTAAATTACATGTTTCACTATACAATAATAATAATTATAATAATATATTTCAGAGAATGCTCTACATTTCATAAAGAAAACATCAAACAAAATGAAACGTCACACAATTTCTACATAAAGGTTTATAACATGTCTAGATATTCCTGAAGTGAATAAGGTTCTAACTTGATCAAAAGCTCTTTGACACCTGTTTTGAATTTTTTTAGGCTCTCTTAACATTTTAAGTCTCTGTAAAAAGATATATCAATTTCATCGGTCAGTTCCATCAGATACATTAATACTCATACAATAAAAATCCCAAAAAGTTATTATGGAAAAAGTCAAACAATGGTCTGATGTAGGTAGGTAAGAGAATTATGACGTTAAAATGTAATTTTGTTCTCAGAATCAAATGATAATTATATGTGATGGCATTGGCCGATACTTGTTGTCCACATATCTACATGTACAACTAATTTTCCTCCACCGAATTACTATATATTTTTCAATCCAAATCATCCATGAAAATTTCAGGGACTCTTGTGAGATTCCCATTATAAAACCTTTACAGGAAGGAAACTGAATTTGCAATGAATGAAATCAAATTGGCAATACCCGGAAATGTATTGTTAATTTAATTGGTATGATAGCTGATTAAGGGAAAAACAGATTTAAATTCGTCAAACTGAATTTAGAATATGCATCCGTTTGTTTATAGGTAAAATTAATCAATATAAATAAATTAAGTTTAATTTAAATCAACTAAACATTGTTTAGTTTCAAGAGAATATTATGAAATGATTATTCATGACTATACCGCTAGAAATGTCTTTGTTCATGAAAGTCTCACATATAAACATGAGGGAAATGGGAAAAGATGAAACCGTTAAAAAAACAAATATTTATTTCAATACCAAAAACACAGTCTTACAAAAATGCAGAATAGGTTAAGAGTTTCCTGCCAAGAAGTCAATCACCAATGGACCATCAAAAAACCTACATCAAGATACCCTGTTCTACAATAATACACTACCATGAATAAAGGCAAATTCGCAAAGCAAATATTTAAAATCACCAAAAATATTGTCTACGTCTACATAATTCACTTATTGAATGCCTTTCAAAGTTTCAATAGATTCTGTATAATTTTTAATCCTGATTTTTTGAGTTATTTCTCAGGCAGCAGTGAAGAAACATCAAGGTTAATTATAATGGTACTATTTTCACATGGTGAAATAATATACAGTATGTGTCACTTCAAATTCGAGATGAAGAAGTGAAGTTACTAAAAATATTCCTTATGAAAGTTTTTTTAGATACAAATTCATTGGGCTCTTTCAAAATATTCTACAATATACAAAGTATCCAATAAAAGTATGGTGTACGGAATGAGGTATTCTTATTCGTCAGAAGTTTGAATACAGAAGAGTAGATCATTATAAATGGTACTAGTAGACCCCGTTTTATTTGGTTTGGAAGCAATTGTCATGGATAAAAGGTTGCCATTCATGAATTTGATGAAATGTCTGACGGAGACATACAAGTGATGACACACACAGAGACCCAGATTTTTCAAACAAATAGAATGGTTTGAAAAATGCTCATGAGAAATCCAAATCTAAGTTCTGATTCACACATGATAAACGTCTGGCAGAAATAAGATACGGACGTTTGTCACTTCTGAGCCTTTATATGCAAACAATGAATGCACCATGAAAAAAAGACAAGAGAACTTACACATAGAAGAGTAAACTGCCTCTGAATAGTCAAAAATTTACACAAGCTCAGAAGTTATGCAAAATATGTCACAAAGATGATTTGTTCAACCATCCTATATTCATTAAAATGTCATTTGAAAAGTCTGTTTCATTATGAAATTGTTTGATCTATTGATAATTTGACCTAAAAATATTTTTCTAGGTGAATCAAAATTTGAAAACAATTTTTTCTTGATTTTTATAAATGGAACAACATATATCTTATTCAACATTTGATTTCATTGTAAAAAGCTGTTTAAAAATATGCATTTTCATGAGTGTATATACCTAGTGGTTCTAGAGAGTTTTAACAAACAAACACAAAATACATTTTTAGCATAATTTGATTGATGATTTATTGATCACCAGAAGACCTATTGATAGTCTGTATCTAATTTATTTCATCCTGAGATTTAATTTTCGAGTTTTTTGCTGAAGAAGTTCAATGTTGAAAATAATATATTCTTGAAACTATTTTTGTTATAACTGTCTAACTACTACTTATTTACCTATACCTAAAAAGCTTTCCAAGGAGAAATTACGTCTTGAATGAAATATTGAGTGTTCCATTAGAAAAAATCAATTATCTCAGTATTGAAAAAATGATATCCAAATGGGGGAGAGCAACATCTTATTACATTAAATAAAACTGAATTTTATGGGACACGCTTCTACTCGGCACCATGTATATTATAAGATATTTCAAAACCTTTATATGAAATAATTTTTGAGAACTTTCAATAGAAATTCAATGTGACCGACGTGCACACTGTATGTTATATGTACGTACCCCCAGAATATGTCACCTTTCTGATTTAAATTTTTTATCAAACTGACTTAAATTCATTTCATTACTACTCTAAAAATCATGTGTGAATCAAAAGGACACTGGCTGTTATTTTCATAACATTTCTAGATTCACTCATCTTAGAGTATGGATAATCAGTGTTTGACTTTCAGGTAATTATCTAAAACACATTTGATTATGACTCTTACCTACTACATCACTTATATAACAAGAATGTCTTCATCTGACGCCAACAATTTTGTTCTGAACAATAAGGTTCCTACCAATCTTTGATTTTTTAATCTATGTCCAAATGATTAAACAGTGATATCAAGTGTAAAATGAAAACAGAAATATTTGTAGTGATTGTAGCCATTTATTCTCTTCCACCTGTAGCAATTTTCGATAGGTGTTGCATATCAAGTTGAGCTTGAGCAATATCACTTAAGGCAGCTTGTATCCTTTCTAGCAGCTGTTGCCCATTTTGTACAACAGCTTCTAACCTCTCTGCTGCTTCTTGGTTTTCTTGTTCCAAAATTCGTAAACTTGCATGCTAAAACACGAAAAAATATTAACTGGACCATCTTCTATAGGCAGAGATATTTTTTCTCATATACCTTTGTAACAGCACATTTTGCAACGACAATAATTTTTGGTAAATATTCATTTCAACTTGGCCCTTCACTCTACTTCCAGAGATATAGCAACTCAACAGTCAAAAATATTGAGATGAAGAAAAGTTTTTATTTTCTCCTGAAAGCACCAATTTGGTTGGTGAAACGCCCATTAAGAAGATAATTGCAGTTCTGGTGATTAGGAAAAGTACTTAATTTGGATTTATTCTACATGAAAGGTTACAGTTTTACATTTTATTAGGCAGTTCTAACTCAAGATTCGTTATCAGTGAAAACAAAGTTAGTAAGTCTATTAGGAAATTTTTGACAAGTATGAGCCATTAAAATGAATATTTACTCAATTACTTATGTATATAATTACTGATAAACTTTTCGCCACCTTTGCTACTGCTACCTTCAGAGTAAACAACAAACCTGTAACTCTGTAGAGCTTTCTTCGCTAGGCAGTGATTCAATAAGTGTGTCAATGTCTTTTGCACATCTTGATATCAATGTTGTGAATAATTGAACATAGTCTTCTTGATTTTGTTGTTGCTGAGGAGTCTGGGATCCACTTCTATCGAAATTTGGGAACTTACTAGGAGGAGCAGACTGCTGAAGAATCCCAATACTATTACAAAAATGTTCTGCTTGCTGAAATTAAATTCAAAGGAAGTGTTTACAAATTCCCAGTTTTCTTGAATGAGAAATACGTACCTTATTGATGCAGTCCTGTAACTGAGTAAGCCTATCAGCCATTTTGTTACTATACTAATATACAAAATATCAAACGCTCCAAAAGAACTTCCTTTGATTTTCTTTGTTTTTACGTTTTTTCCTTTTATTGGTTCTGCTGTTTTTGTTTGTCTTATTTCCTTTGAACTACTTCAACCTAGAAAATAAATTGTCTGTTCAGATTCTTCTCTTTCAATTCATTATTGTTGGCCTTAACTACTGAAGCAATGCGGGTAGTATTCTTTTTTTCTTTTTCATTAATGGCTTCGGCTGCCAAAACTATTCAGCCAGGAGTTCCAGAATCAAGTTGATATTACAGATGGAGCCCACACTGAAGTGGGTCTGGGTCGGACCAAAACCCCACCTGGATTTATGCTAGATAGTCTAAACTCTGTCGGAAGCTTTGTATCATCTCCTTTTTGATATTCGTCGATTCACATGGCAATCCTATAGATAGCGTGTTCATACGAGAGGCAGTCAATTCATTTGGGCAACCCTTTTATTCGCGAAAATTTTGAGATACTTGGACAAGCATGGTTCTGCCTTGACACCGCTCTGACTCAAGAAAATTCTAGTCTCTGGTCTTCTAAAACTACTGAATTGTCTTTGCCTTGACTCCACGCATTATAGGCTTGCCCGTTTTTGAAATTTGAATATTAGTTAGTTAATTGTCATTGATAAAATATATTGCCGTTTAGATTGTAACGATATATAGAATCTGATATTTTGGTCCATAATGTTTTCATTTTCAAGTAATCATGACATGAATAATGATATATGACTTGTATGTGATTCAACATTTCTGGGATTTTCACCTTCCACAATCTGAAAAAAATAAAAATTGTTAATTTTCTTTGTGAAAATTACTTTGAACTGAAAAGTTTACCCTTTCTACACCTGTATAATGTTCTCCATTACAATTTATATTCTTTCAGATTGTGAAAGTCGATTAGAACACTCCTGACTTCCTCCTTTTATTCAATACTTTATTCACTGTTTAACGCTATACTGTGCTAAAAATCTGTGCAATTCTCGAATATATGCATCTTTCTTTAAGACAGGCAACACCATATATCTCTGCCTTCGTCTTATGCATTATCAAACTGTCACTGAATGCATTTATTAATTTGGGAAATAAAAATTATATCAAATTTAGAAAGAGGTTATGAATTTTTGGGGTGGAAAGGTTAAATGTTTGAAGTAAAAATCAAATATTTTATCGGTTCAATCCTCTGATATAAGCTTTAACATCTATTTGGAATTATTTTGAACTACTGTGGCTAAAATGGGTAAGCCTGATTTGCCATTTTTCCTCTTTCTATTTTATAAAACAGTTTTCCGTTTTTTTGAAAGGGTACGGAATTATAAAAATCGAAAATATTTCAAATTTTCCCATATATAATGTGAAAATGCAGATGAAGTATAATAAAAAAAATGGGGCTTTCTGAAAAAATTTCTTGATTAAAAATATGTAGTCAATCCAAAATTTTTATTTAAACCAATTCCAGACTGAGGGTGGATTCATGCACCAGTCTTAAGTTATGAGAATTCATGTTTTGTCATCTATTACAACTAAAAACTTACGAGTGACTCTTATAATTAAACATAGAATAATATTTAACGGCTTTTGCCTTATTTCGACTGGTTCATGAATCCTCCCTAAATCTTTAATTCATCTTGAGTGCTTTTTATCAATGATTATTCAAGCCAAGTAACAAACTCAAAGAAGTTACTGTTCATTGATTTCAAATTATATCGGGAAATCGATTAATCCCCTGAGTGCTTGAGTTGTATCTGTTGATCCTCTAATTTAGAAAAAAAAACTTTGAGTCGAATTTACATAAATGTACTATAAGTTTTAAGTGTTGTCAGTTGAATATGATGATTCCTAAAATAGCTTAGTTGTGAAATTATTGGTTGACAATTCTTGATTTTGCTTCAGTTGTGGAGTCTTTCAAAATCAAACTACAAACCTTGTCAAAAATGAATACATCCGTTATAATTTAAATATTTCCTGTTGGTATTGTTGAAATAAATTATTTTGTCCTCATTTTTTTCATGAGGCTTTAACTGAAGTTTATTTTTTCAGCTCAGTCTTCTGAGGTCACAAAGCTTCAACAGCATTTGTCACTTCTGAAACAGGAATATTCAAAACTTCAAACCAAATACAGAGAGATTGAATCAAAATATAATACAATAGCGGCAACCAATAATGAAAACACAGAAGATACATTTGCATCCCGCCTCTTGAAAACCATAAGCAATCTTTATGACTCGGAAATATATAGTGATATAAAAATTAAGCTTGCTGATAGAGAAGTTTCTGCCCATAAGCTGGTTCTCCATGCCCGCAGTAATATTTGGAATGATGCCCTACTAAAGAACAAAAATGAACTTGACTGGACTGAAATGGATTCAGATGTGGGAAATGCCATGATACTCTGGTTATACACCAGTAATTTGAGCTTATCCTCCTCTGTTCTTGCATTAAAGCTCATAAGAAAAGCATACGAGTTCAAACTTGTCAGCTTGGTGGAATTGTGCGAACAGTTTTTAATATCGGTGGTGAACATTAGATCCTGCGTAAAATTTTATTCGGTTGCCGAAGAAATAGAGGCCATTAATTTACGAGAATATTGTTCAGGACTTATATCAACACATTGGGATGATCTGAATACATCTGACTTTGAACATATGTCGGGGCCCCTGCTTTACAAGATGCTCAAGAGTAAAACACAGTTGCCTTTACATTCAGCAGTGAGGCTGCAGAGAGAAGACGTGGTGTTTCTTTGCTTGGTGGAAAATTCTTCAAGGGTGAGTAAATGCTTTTGAATGACTTTTTTTACTGTCCTAACATTCACATTCATTAATTATTTGAAGAGAGTCTGCCTTGAATTGAGTTTACAAGGTGTTTCTAATGGCCACCGACTTTCGTTGATTGAAATAAATGTCATATCATTTTTGTGAGTTTTTGAACTCCAGTTGGAAACTCCGGTGCTTGACCAATTTCAGCTTCTTTTTATTATCATGTTTCAAATGGACTAATGAATGAATTCCCTTAATTTTTTTCGTTACACAAGAAATTTTGTCTTGCATAACATTTCAAGACGTTTTATCATCACAATTGGGACACGAAAGAATACACATGCATCATCAATAAAATATGCTGTACCACATACCATAATTTTTTTCTACAGTCATCATTTGCGTTTATCGGACTGAATTTTACAATTTCTGAATTTACTAGAGTTGATAATGATACAAAGAGCTGTATTGATAATATAATTATTAACATACCTAACAAAGATTATTTCGAAACTGGCATTATCGACCCGTGTTTATCTGACCACTATGGCCAATATATAAAAATTAAAAGTATCTACAATAACAGCAAATTAATTCAAAAAAAGAGATTCATTACAAAAACTGGATTAGAAAAATTGAAAAATTCCCTTAATGAAGTTGACTGGAATACTTTCTTCGAGCTAAGCTCAATTGAGGATATGACTGGTTTTCTATTAGATTGTTATACAAGATTAATAAATGTAAACTTTCCTCTTAAGAACGTTTCAGGCAAGATGACAAAACCGCGTTACTGGATAAACGATCAAATAAAAAACATGAAAAATAAAGTTCTTGCAATAAAAACGATATTTGACTGTACACATGGTGATAGATACAAACAGGCATATCTTACATTAAACGGGGAATACCAAAAAATGGTAATATCTGCAAAACCAAATTCATACGATGAGTTCATTTTAAATTCTGACAACAAAGTAAGAGACAGCTGGAGACTCATTAAACTAGAAATGAATGGTGAAGGTACCAAAAAAAAAGACATTAAGTTCACTGCAAACGAGTTTAATTCTTATTTCGTAAACATAGGCTTAAAAATCTCTGAGGATCTGTCCCCTTCAAATTCTTGTTCTGTTCCTTTGTCTAAATCGGACAGGCCTAATGTATCAGGATCCTTTTTCATGGAACCCATTCTAAGCAGTGAGGTTGCTAGTACGATATCCAATCTGAAAAACTCTAACTCGTTGGATGCGTACGAACTGAATAGTAAAATTGTCAAGGAAACAGCCTCATATATAATTGAACCACTTACAGTACTCTTCAACGCTTGTATTGAAAAGGGTGTATTTCCAAGTGAATTCAAAGTGACAAGAGTTGTCCCAATATCTATCGTTCCAATTTTTGGAAAATTGTTTGAAATCATCCTTAAAAATAGGCTTTATGAGTATTTTCTGAAGTACAAGTTATTTAACCCAAATCAATTCGGATTTAGGAAATCATCCTCCACCATCAACGCAGTCAAAAAAGTAGTCGAAAATATAATAACTTGTTTTGAAAAACGAGAACACACTATTGCTGCCTTATGTGATCTCACAAAAGCATTTGATTGTGCCTCCCATTCCATTTTACTAAAAAAACTAGAAGACTATGGCATAAGAGACACCCCTTTATCTCTTTTTTTCATCATATCTGACTAACAGATATCAATATGTATCACTTGACTCAAATAATGTATCTGATTTAGAACCAGTTATATGTGGAGTTCCTCAAGGTTCGGTTATGGGCCCTCTCTTGTTCATAATATATGTAAATGATCTCTTCTCCTACATGTCACCTCACAATTGTTCTGCTTTCGCCGATGATACTACTCTCACGACATCTGGGAAAATTGACTCTAATTTGGTGCGCGATATAAATCAAATTCAAATGAAAGCTGACATATGGTTCAGAAAAAATAATCTCATGTTGAACGAAAACAAAACTCAACATATCATTTTTACATCTAACACCGCTTTGTTGGAAGGGCACAGTGTTAAACTTCTAGGTATACATCTCGATGATACGTTGAACTGGTTGGAGCACACTGAACAACTTAGCACTAAACTGTCCAAATACACCTTTCTTCTTCGGAAATTAAAAAATTTGATTTCTCAACAGGCGATACTGTCGGCGTACTATGCTTTTTTTCATTCTCATATATCTTACGGGACAATTCTGTGGGGGAATAGCAGCAACGCAAATAGGATATTTATCTTGCAAAAAAAAGCGGTGAGGATCATATATGGGGCTGGTTACTCAGACTCCTGTAAACCTCTTTTTTTATCGTTGCGAATAATGACGGTACCTTCTATTTATTTATATCAACTTTTGATAGACATTCATAAAAATAAATTAACACAAAATAGAAATTGTGATTTCCATTATTATAACACGAGAGGATGTGAATTATTAAGGCCAAGTAGATTCAGACTACTTCAGACTTCGAAGAGGAATTCAATTGATGTTAACCTCTACAATATTTTACCTCCCCATGTCAAAGAACTAAATCAGTACATGTTCAAAATATATATAAAAGATCTCTTGATAACAAATTGTGTATACTCTACTGATGAGTATGTAGCTGTCCTATCCAATGCAACACGAACCATTGGCTAGTAATTAAAGCTGACATGTTCTAAAAAATTTGTTACTTGTGTAATGCAATGTTTTCTAACTCCTAAACTGTAACTAGGCGTTTTATATTGATAACTTTATATTTTTTATTCCACTTTGTGCATTTGACTTATCTTATTTGTATTACTATTGTACATCTAAAAGATTAATAAATTTATCTATCTATCTATCTATCAACTGCAGCTCTTCTTCATAAGATAACCTTTACTGAGTGCATCGAAAAAGACAATAGATATTGAAATCAATTGATGACATATTACTATCATTTGACAGTTCACATTGTTCGCATGTTGTTTATTGAAAAATTTCTTTGGTTACAATTTATTTGTACTTCACAAATGGTTGTTTTCACAAGTAATAAACTGTGGACATTTCATATGTCACGATATGTAAATTTCATATTGTAGTTATAAATGTTAACCTCAAATTAAGAATTGCTAAGCCTTAAGATCTGCATACTGGAATATTACATATTGATGTCGTAACATAGGGTTTTTATTATTATATAGTGAATTTTAAAAATTGAAATGGTTATTCATTAAAAGATTGAGTTGTTCGGAGCAGTATTCACATAATATCATTTCAATTAATTAGTTTGTGTCATATTGGATGCACAAATTAATAAAGATTCATTTGGATGTCCGATGCAACAGTTGTCGATTATACAAATTGGCTGGAAAATCAACCAGACAACGTCAACGAAAAATGCTTAGTTTTGGTTGGTGAGAAATGAAGATTTGTTTTGGAATGACAGAGATTGCAATACCCAATTTTTCTTTGTCTGTGAGAGGGAAAACAATCAAAAAGATCCAGAGAATAATGATAAAAATTGGCCAGCACTCTTCGAAAATCCAAACGTCTCTCCAAATACACAACACAACAAAGTTTTTGTTTCGGGGTTGAAATTAGATGATTTTAATGTATTTCCACGTGTTAAAACCGAAAGTGACCATAAAAATGATATATTAGCTCTTGTTTTCAAGATATAGTATCATTATATTATATATATGTATATTGAGTTTTCAACAAATGAAATATTTCATCACCAACAGTTGGTACACATGTTTGTTTACATAACACCCCTCTCATCAGCTGTTCTTAAGTAGTAAACATAACCTATGTGAGTTTGTCAATTGTACGCACGTGGTTGCTATTGAAATTATCGTGTGAAGTTGATTTTTAAATTAATTTAAGTGCTGATCTGAAATGCCTCGAAAGTGTGTGAATTCTGTCGATAGCTTTTGCTATATATGTGGTGAAATAACATTTAAGGCTCAGAAACGTAAAATGACACCTATCGTTAAGACAGCCTATGAACATTATTTTGGTGTGAAAGTTGGGGACCAAGATAAATCATGGGCTCCTCATATATGTTGTAATTCTTGTTCCGTCATATTGCGAGAGTGGCTGAAAAATAAAAACCGGGCAATGGCTTTTGCAGTACCTATGGTTTGGCGTGAGCCTACCAATCATACAGACGACTGTTATTTCTGCTTAACTCCTCCCATTAAGCAAGGTTTATCTATGAAGAGAAGAGGAACGGTTAAATACCCTAATCTCCCATCTGCTCTTCGGCCTGTACCACACTCAGACAATTTGCCAGTCCCTTCTCCACCCCAAAACTATGAAATTTTAGAGGAAGGTGATGAAGACTGTTTAGAAGGAGCAACCCATCCTTCTACATCCTATGACCCTGATTTTGAGGTAAGCGATAGGTCTAGTGATCCGCACAGAATTAGTCAAGCAGAGTTGAGTGACCTTATAAGAGATCTTCGCTTGTCTAAGGAAAAGGCTGAGCTGTTAGGGTCAAGACTACAACAGTGGAATCTTCTAAAACATGATGTGAAAATATCTCAGTACAGACAGCGTCAAAAAGATTTGCTTCCTTTTTTTGAGAAAAAAGAAAACCTCGTAGTTTGTTCTGATGTTAATGGTTTGATGGACTGCTTGAATTTGGATCACACTCCATCTGAATGGAGACTGTTTATAGACTCTTCAAAACTAAGCTTAAAAGCTGTACTTCTGCATAATGGAAATCAGCTACCCTCTATTCCTATAGGTCATGCAGTTCACATGAAGGAAACGTATATAAATATGAAAACACTTCTCCAATCAATCAAATATGAACAACACAAGTGGCACATCTGTGGTGATCTGAAAGTCATTGCTATACTCCTAGGAATGCAATTAGGGTTCACCAAGTACTGTTGTTTTTTGTGTCTGTGGGACAGTCGGGATAGAAAATTTCACTATAAAAAAATGAACTGGCCTACACGAGACCTAAACCCTAATGAGAAAAATGTAGTTTAGGAGCCTCTTGTAGATCCTAAGCATGTTCTCCTTCCCCCATTACATATTAAGTGGGGACTAATGAAAAACTTTGTGAAGCCAATGGACCAGGAAGGACAAGCTTTTAAGTACTTGAGAGCAAAGTTTCCCAGGTTGAGTGATGCTAAAGTCAAGGAAGGCATCTTTATTGGGCCTCAAATCCGTGAAATCGTAAATGATCCTGCTTTTGACATGATTTTAACAGGAAATGAAAAAAGAGCCTGGGAAGCCTTTAAGGGGGTTGTACATGGGTTTTTAGGTAACAAAAGAGATGATAACTTCACAGCATTGGTTAAAGAGCTTCTTCAAGCTTACCACCAACTTGGATGCAACATGTCCTTAAAAATTCATTTTCTTCACTCTCATCTTAATTTCTTCCCACAAAACTGTGGAGCTGTGAGTGACGAACATGGAGAAAGATTCCATCAAGACATTGCCTTTATGGAACAGAGATATCAGGGCCGTTGGAATGAAGCAATGCTTGCAGACTACTGCTGGTCTGTGTGTAGGGATGCTCCAGAAGTGTTTTATAAAAGACAAGCTAAACGACAGCGATCTTACAATGAATCGGATGGACTCAATTGAAATTTGGTGGTACAAACTTCTTTTGTCAAAACACTAAGAATAATGTTTTTTTTTTATTAATTTTGTACTTAAAATATTCTAAAAGAAACATAACAATATTGTTTTATGTACTTTCACTTTTCACGTATAGTATAACTACTCTTTAAGATTAAGTACTGTGTATCTCAAAAACCAGAGCTAATAAAAATTTTTCATTGTTATTTTCGTTTTTATCACCCCAAAATTAGTAGAAATTGACTAATTTAGTGTAGGAAACATTCAAAAAATATTTTTTTGTTGTGTTGTGATATCAACTTACTGAACTATAAGGGAAAAAGCTATTATTTCAACAACGAGTTTGTTGTAACGTTCCTGGAAGCCAACCAGTTTTGTCAAATGTTGGATATTTAGTTGGTGTCTATACTATCCGAAGATGAAAATAATAGAATATATAAATACATAAGAGATACCCTTGTTGGTACATCTTTCTGGTCATCTGGAACGAAGTTAATAAATGACACAAACTGGTATTGGCTTCCCACTGAAAAAAAAGTAGAATTCAGCAACTGGCTTAAAAAAAAAGTAGAATTCAGCAACTGGCTTCCTGGCGTTCCAGATAACAAAGCCGAAAAATGCATACAGCTGATACAACAGAGAGATAAAGGTCTCATGTGGAATAATTTGGGTTGCCACGGCCAGCTGAATTTCATTTGTCAGTCTCCAACTGAAAAGTATATCCGTGGAGGAAATTGTCCAACATCTGGAGACTGTCCCACCGCTCAACCTAGCACTGTACCTCCAACTCTGTCTCCAAAGCCTCAAGACATCATCTATCATCTCAGTAAAGACAGGCTCACATACTCGCAAGCAACAGAAGCCTGCCGAAATCAGTCCATGAAGCTTGTCAGTAATCAAACCAAGGAGAAAAACGACGCTATAAACAGTGTGTTGCAGAAAAGTGGAGCGAACGAATACTACTGGACATCTGGATATCGAATATCTGACGAGAAAACTTGGATATGGCCACCTAGTACATAGGTGGCCATATCCAAGGTGGATATATCCATATCTACTTCAACTGGGACCAAGGAGAACCCAACAACTTGAGAACCCACGAGAATTGTCTGGAAGTATTCAAGTCCGGCACTGACACTAAAAGGAACGATGACCCGTGCGATCAGAAAAACTTATATATTTGCGAAAGTCCTGCTCAGGTTCCCACTACAGGATATATATATATATATATATATATATATATATATATATATATATATATATATATATATATATATATATATATATATATATATATATATATATATATATATGTATATGTCCTTATCTTTTTCCACATATTTTATATATTGCATAATACACATGGATGAATCAGAGGAAAAATTGGTTCAAGGAGGTAGATTGGTGCTTTATTTGCAAAGGTAAAAGAACAATACAATAATATATCTCCAATGTATGGGTGATCCATACACCAAACTTTCACTTTTACTTATCTTCTACTTTTACTTCAATTTGTCACAATGTAAGTCAGTAGAGGCGTTCATACACCACACTCTAAAGTAAAAGTGTGGTATATGAAAGCTCCCATTGGATTTTCATTGCGGCAACTTTCCTAAAGTATATAGTTTGATGCCACGGCATAAAAGACGAAAGGCAGACGAATCATTTTCAATGATGCAAAGTTACTTTCAAGCATGACATCAAATCTAATGAAGGCAAAGTTTAAATATTCATATCAAGAACGTTATCACAGCTAAAATGACAAGGAAAATTGTAGAGTGGATATTCATCTCAGAAGAATTGCACAAATCGCTGTTACAATAGCAGTGTTCTATAGAAGACGTTCTTGCTCCCTTGTCGTCCACCACTGTGCATCCTGGTTGGTAAGGGTATTCAACGTGTATTTCTTTGTGCCAATCACGATCGTAATATTTTTGGATCACCTGTTTCTGGTTGGCACAGTCCCTGTCGGTGCCATTAATAACACCTGCAAATAGATGTATTAGAATGTGTCACTCTTGATATGAACAAAAATATGCAGTTAGTGTGTAATGCTCGATGGTATATAGAGAAAATGAACCTTTGAATTAGTGGTATAAGTGAAAGAAATTATGAACTATCAACAGATGAAGTATCAAATATGGGAATAGTTTGCATTCAGATATAATATTCTGAATCAAAATCATCTGATATTGTACCATGGCCCAATTTTGGAAAAGGGAAATATTTCTACAGATTCAAACCTAGTTTTATGAATAAGCATCTTACTAAATAAAGTAATTTTCTAAAGGTTCACCTGGAGTAATTGAAAATGTTCACAAATTTCAAATATTTACATTAACCAATTGGAAATTGCAGTTTATCCGGAGAAGTTGGATCAAGAATAAGATTGTGACATCTCTTATTTTGTTGGTTATTCATGTGTCACCTTTTCAAATCAGATTCACCCAAAGTTACATATCAAATATTTGTGGGTCTCGGTATAAACAATCATTTTTTTGCCGCTCTGAGATCGGTGTTTATTACCATTGACCAGCAAGTCACTGATTCCAAAAAGTTCACCAGACAGAATCTATCTCAATCGCTCAGACACACAGAGTTACTGAGTACCACACTCCACATCCGTAGGATGATTGATTACTGGATATTTTACTTATTAGCGGTTGCTGAAGCACTAATACATTTAAAGGGCACGCCAGTAACATTATCCATTAACCACATTCCACTCCCCACAATTTGAGGAGAGGGAGCATTGAGCCTTGAATCGTGTGCTCAGTGACGTAACAAGACAGGTCATCAAGTATCGGCCAATTCTATCATTCCACTATAGACTTCTATTATTGGAACAACCATTTCAACAGAGAGGTTTGGAGGGTGTTGAGTTCGAAGAGTAAATCTCGATATTTCATCAGTTTTCCCCCTCTTTTTTGATAGTATTAATCTCAGTCAGAGTCAAAAAGTCGAAAAAAAGACGAGTATCGTCTAACTTTCATTTGTCAAGAGTGTGAGGTATGCTGGGATTCATACCACATGTAGCGTAAGATACCACTGATGTGAAGAGTATTCGTAATTCTTTACGCCTATAATATGAGCTGAGACTAAATATGCTAGACAAGTTTCAGATTTAATCAGGCCGTGCATCTAGTGTCGGAAAGATCAACTCCTTGGATAAGTAAATGAAAACTATTATTGTTATTATTACTTGCTATAATTAAATGGCTATAAAAATGGCGCCCAACGTGGGGTTACAGAAGGCGTGCTAACTAACCAACTTTATAATAATAAAACACCAAATGATCATTGTATTTGGTTCCTTGAACAGATAAATTTCTGACAATTTTGTCGAGCAGTTTAAGACCTTTTATCAACGCAAAAGGCTGTGAATAAGCCAAAATTTTGCAGTTCAAATAGCGTTGTTAATATGCACGATTCATTCTTCAATTTGATTTGAAAATATTACTTGCAACAACCTTCTCTTTTATATTGAAATCTGCATAATATAACCCGATATTCAATGATATTTCATTGGAATAAAATGATAGATTTTCTTTGAAAGTAGAGACTGTCAGACCCGGGTCTTACAGTTTTGAAAAGTGGCATTAATATAAAACCGCTCATAAACAATAATTATTAGTTTACAATTGTTCTGAAGGAATAGGTAAACTCAAGTTTGTGTGTTGAATATCAACATAACACCCTACATTTTGTTTTATAAGAGAGAGGACATTGTTAGATCAAGATCTTCAGATGATGGTGTGCTGCAGGTTTTTCCGGGTTTTCCTGCAGCTGAAAAAGCAAATGCGCTACTGGAATCAATGAAGTCGCCCCCGAGCGCCAATTAATTTTTATTGTTGTTTTTATTTTATTTTTATATCGCATATTTTCTATATGTAAAATCTAAATGTCAGAAAATACTTTTATCTGCAATTTAATTACCTAATATATAAAACAAAGTCGCAAAATCGTATGAGTTGAAATCTACAGATGATCTGGTTTATTTTGTGCAATAATTATTAAACGACTGAAAATTGCCATATATTTTAGTATGTATCTATAAAATTTTTTTTTACTGTTTTTTGTGTCAATCTACTTTTTACTTGACATACACTATTGTAGTATTTATCTGAAAATTTATTTTTTACTGTTTTTTGTATCAATCTACTGTTAACTTGACACACACTCTATTGGTAAGCATGAAATTGACCATGTTAGTTTGGCCTGAGTTCGTGTTTCACAAACAGCACTGAAAGGTAATATAACTCTGCTCACATTCATAACTTATCACATTCATTAATTTTATGGTGGTACGAAATTCACCAGATCAGCTAGTCTTCAATATATGTATACTCCTAGCACTAAAAGTTCAAAAATTTTTATCCGAGCCACTGCTATGGCGTATATAAATACTTTTTCAAGGAAGATTTGAGAGATCACTGCCATGCAATAAAGTTAGTTCTCCATATTTTTTTTCAATTATTCACAAATATTACTAACACGTGTAGAAATAACAAAAGTCAAAATTTGTAAATAACTCATGAATCTAGGGAAACTGAGAGAAGTGTTTACTGACGAATAAAAATTCACTCTGGATGTGAAAGAAAAATTTTTGCTCCAATTTGTTATTGAAACAGCTACTTTAAATGAATCATTCATTATTAACTGTGTTCAAAATTCGAATCACTATACCTGTCTTAAGTATATATCATTATTTCTGTTTACTCCAGATCTATTCATATCTTGTTTGAATTAACTGTTTTAAAGTAAGCTGTTAAAAAAAGTGTTTTATAAATATTTTTGAAGAATTTTAATCTGAGTGAATGATACATTTGCTTATGAAAACAAGCAGCATGTTTTTAACATCCTGGTATGTGTATTATGTAGTAATTCTTACGTAGTTTGAAAAATGCTTTTTTGTAAACTTTCCTATCTGAATCCCTTGAAAAAAAGCAATCGTTCTAGATTGGCTTCATTTAAATGTCAAATCTATTATTTTTATGTTACTTTCTATAAAAACTGAATCAATGAATGAACGAACTAATGTTTATAAACTATTTAATAATCATTTGTTATTAATTTTTCTACAATAACAAGCCAAACAGTTGGACTTTACTTAACGTTATTCAGGATACTTTCATTTTCACTTAAAAAATCGAAAGGACTGGAATTTTCCGAATTCTTTGCGTTTCGTTTTTTTCATCTTGCTATTTCTTACCTGAAATTTTGGCACTAGTCAACGTTTTCATGCAGAATGTGGAATAAGGGCAATCAACTATGAATTTATCTGAGTAATCGAAGTTTTCGCATAGTAGAACGGTTTCATCTGTATAATAAAATGGCCTTGCTGCTAGACATTTGTAGCATCGTATACTGCATTCTATTTCAGGAAAAGCTGGAAAGAAAAGAATATTTTTAAGATTTTTTTGACTTCTCACCGATTGCAATATATTGTGATATCATTTCACTATAAAATAAATTTAATAATACACCTCTCTCAGAATTCTTGGGTATCAATTAGAAAATCGGACAACCTAAACATTTTCAAGTGCCTCAGCATTAGAATATCTATTTTTATCTAGAATTGCCGATTCTAAAAAGATTCACATGGCAATAATTGAAGAGATAAAATAATTGGAATATTTGATTAAATTTTATGAGACTTGATAAAAAAACAACTCTTTCTTTTAGACGACAGCTAAAAATGGTATTCAGTACTTGTTGGTAGAAGTTAAATTATTTATAATCAACAATTTTCACACTGTTAACTTTACTAAAGTTAATACAATACCTTCTTCAGTTGAACAGGTGAAGCTACTTTGTAGCAAAACACACCTTTGGTAAAAAGTTAGTGGTATGAAATTTATTAAATTGAAATTTTCTGGATACATACTTTTTGAGTTTTCCTACTCATCAGTGTTATTTATCCTCAACATTTTTGGTAGTCATTTTGGATTTCCTTTGTACACATTAATTTTCTCGTATTTCATTTGATTGATGTGAGTGAGATGTGATGTGAGTAGGTGAGTAGAATTATTTTCTGTTGATCACCAGTAAATACTTTGTTGTTGTTCCCAGGAACAACAACTCGAGCACTGCAACGATTATCGCCTTTAATAATGGTTACCGCAGTAACTTCAGGCATAAAAACTTGCATACCACGGCCAAAAACCCGGAAAATAGCCTTCACACAGTTCCTCACCTAACCTAACCTAACTATGTTAATATTTTGTTTTTTTTTTTCCATTAGCCATTTTACTTCACGATGTGTCTGTTGTTTTGTCCTCGAACAATTTTTTCTGTTGGCGTGTTATTTCCAAGGTGGTGATGTTATGCATATCAAAACCATCTTTCTATTAATCATAATGTGAGAGGTTCAAAGCTGAAGTGAACCAAGTCCATTTATGGTGAATTTGAGATATGAAGATTTGAAGTTGTTTGTCAACGATTAATTCCCATACCACCTATTTTTTTTTTTTTCGATTGAGGATCACTTAGACCATTCATAACTTGAATATGAGTGCCATCATCGGAACAAGAAATTTAATGGTTTCCGTTTTATAATTTTTTTCCTTCTCTCATTTTGGACTTGGTTCGCTTTTCCGCTGAAGATTTTATAAAAACAGAAGAAACAAGCTCAGTATGAAAAGAAATAAACTTTATTGAAACGGGACCAATGCTTTTTTATATCATTCATCATAAACCAATTCGTCATCAGCAATTTCAGGTTGCAGTTGAGTGGCTCTGGTGGAAGTTTCCAATGGTAGATTTTAAAAGTAGTTGTGGTACACTGGAGGAATGTAAGGAAGCAGACTGATCATGTCATTTTTTTTAGCTAAAGTGACATTCCTCCGAGTAGTATAAAGGGATTTTTGTTGGACATTCTTCAGAGTCTCCGGATGTTTTCCTGGACCACTTGTTTTCTTGACATTTATTTCACGGAAATCCATTAAATCATTGAAAGTATCCTTGAATTTAATTGAAAATTATTGTCCTCTTTCAAAACGAAGCCACCGAATTTTCAACCAGTTCACAGCAAAACCGTCAGTGTCTGTTTTTCTATTGAGTACGGCTTCTTCTAGTGCTTTAATACTAAGGAAATCATTCATTTTCGTTTCAATAACTGCATAGCGTGGTTGCTTCCTCTTAGAATTTTTGATAATATCGAACCAATCTTGCGGGACATAAAATTGTGATGTTTCTTGCTTGATGATTCTATTACTCCAAATTCTGAATCATTTGGCAGAAATGACTGACCAGATACCAAGAATTTTAAATCTATTGTTTCTGCAAGGATCCTGCACAAGTTTTAGCAAACTGAGAGACATCTTAATATTACGATTCTGCCCTGTGCAGGAATCTGAAAACAAAGTAATTTTCTTGAAGGTACCAGCATGTTCTTTGAGGTGTTTGAGAATACATCCTGGGATCCTCGCCCTCCTTGTGTCTCATCCCAAACATGCTTGAAGCCTATATCCAAGTTGAAAGAATGTATGCCAAAATTATAAATATACAAGTTGCGTTTGTAATATGCCACTGATGTAGAAAGCTTCGGAAAAGGAAGTGCCTTCTGTAAGTCGAATGTGCAGACATAACAGTCATCAGAAGCATTTTGCTGATCTCTTCTCAAAGTGTCTCTGGCCTGATCAAGCCAAAGACACTTTGGTTTCATTTCATCAAGTCATATAATATTAAAAGTCAGTAACTTACCATCATCTTCATTGGTATTCGCCATAACCCTCATATTCTCACACAGAAAAAGCGTGAACAATGTAACTTGGACTTGGTTCACTAATGCTCTGAACGATATGCGACGTAATTCTCAGGAGAAATACATCTGCTCCATCTGTAGCTTAAAAAACTTAGTAAAGACTTGCTTCATTACTGCACTGAAAATAATGACCTTTGAAGAGTATCATACAGGGTCTATCGAAAAACATCACTATTATGGACTTTGTCCACTTCAGCTTTGAACCACTCATATGTGAAAGTGTTTCTGTTGTTTGAAAACACAATCTTTTGTGTAGAATTTTATCCAGAGTGTTTTATCTATATCGACCATACCACTTCAATTTGCTCCAGTTGTTTTTATTTATTTTTCCTGTTGAACGTCGATTCTGTTGCGTGTTATTGAATTTTGTGAATCCAAAATCATCTTTCTGTTAGTGTTATTCATATTCTTTTTTGCTAATCATGTTACTTCATCGGATTTCCAATGATTATATTAGAAACGTTACTTCTTAAGCTTTTCTGTTGATTATTCCACATGTTACGTCACGGGAATTTTAAAAATAAAAAACTATAAAACAATGATATCGCATCTTTTGTGTACCTACGTCAATTCGATATTGAAACCAATTTGTTTTCCCACAACTTTGTTAGATTGTGGAAAAAACATTTTCTGCCGCATCCTGTGGATTAAAGTATGATTTAAATAAGGATGGTCTTGGGTTGAGCAGATTGTTTTATCAAGTTTTTTTTTCATAAATCTGCAAATAAAAAACAATCCTCTTGCGAACTCACCAATGTCATTTATATCTACAAAATCTATTTCAGTAAAATTCTCAATGAATTATTCCAAACTTAAAATAACTAATCCCTTTGAATTCACCTGGTAAATAAACCCACACATATTGAAAGAGACCTAAACAAACCAAAATCACATTCCAGTAATGTTTTTAGTTTCACTTTCCCTATTGAAGTCGGTGGACTTGCTAATCAACATTTCAAAGCCCGAAACATAAAGCGCCGAAGATATATTCCAATAACCACCATCTGGTCTGACTCATCAGGCCTAGTTTTTGTTCGTCTTGATCCTGATGTTGGAATCTCATTTCGAGAATTTAAATACAGGTCGTTTTGTTATGCATTCGACCTTCAGCTGATCAATTTCATCAACGTGTGGCATTTATCTTCATGAACTCAATTTTGATTTACTACGTTGTGTGAACCTTAGAATAGTTTTTTGTTCATTGCAGAATATTAATAGTTACACAAGTTTTTCTAAGCTCTCAACTGTGGAGGGTTCGAGGGAAGCAAGAATGAATTCTATTTTTTTAACACGCTTTTATTGTCTTCACCTGTATGTATGTATGTTTGTTTGTAACTCCAGAATAATCTACATTATTGCTTGATCTATTCGCGGGCAGGTGGCGCTGTAAGTAACCTCCTTGATATAATTACCACTCACTTCACATGTATTTCTTCATTTGAAAAAAGTATATTAATAATTATCACGCTTTTATTAGCTTCATCTGTATGTATGTTTGTTTGTTTGTAACTCGCAAGCTCGGGATCTGTATTGACATTATTGCTTGATCTATTCGCGGGCAGATGGCGTTGTACGTAATCTCCTTGATATAATTCGAACTCACTTTACATGTATTTCTTCATTTGAAAATGCGCTTTTATAGCATACGAAACGAAAAAATGAAAAATATAGTTTAAAAAAATTGCCCTAACACCAGCTTGGTGTTAGTTGATGATTAGTTCGATGTTCTTTAAAAGCGTGTTTTTTAGTATTTTTAAACTATATTTATTAGTATCATGGTGCAACATCGTGTTAAGAATATTTTATTAGTTTTCCAGTCTCTATTTTTTCAAATTAATGAAAAATAGAACTCACGTGATCGATTATCAAGTTTTTTCTTGTATCTGGACAAGCCAAGAATTAATAATAATAATACAATCATACAATGTTTGTTTGAATGTGATTGACAATATTTCATGATGAATTTCATTAGTTCGGATTCCAATTATCCAATACTATATAAAATGATTTGAAATCCCTAAAAGAACCAATACAAATGACGTATTCCAAAAACACTTTATTGTGAGATTTTCACTAAATTGTTTTACAAAAACGCAACACGTGTTTCGCCATACAATGGCTTCATCTGGCGTGTCTTTCAACTAATGTGAAAATCTCACAATAAAGTGTTTTTGGAATACGTTAGTTATGGATTTTCATCAAGTATCGGCCGATTCCATCATATACCAATACAAATGAAAAATTAAAAACCCTAGCTGAAAATAACAATTATATTAAGCAAAAAAACTCTGTAATGAAATTCAAGTAAAAAATAGAATAATTAAATAAAAAATAAAATGAGAAATTAAGAGATTCAAAGCCCAAGTTACTTCACGACGTTTTGATTGCTAGTATGCACAATCGTCTTCGGGTGATGACTGGACTGATTCCTCCGAGAGATGACTATTTATAGGTCGTTCGAGTACTTTCACTTATCTCCGCCGTCCTTTTTCCGCTTCACCGGTTTAGTGGGATATGACCGTTTGGCGGAAGTTAACATTTTTGCTTGATTATGGCCAAATACATTGTTGGACAACATGTATGCGGCTTCTTTAAATTTCCTCCTAAACCAGTGTTCCTTCCTGTGTATGATCTCAGCTTGGGACCACTCGATGTTATGTTGATGGGTCCAAACATGCTCTGCTATTCCTGATTTGATGGTTTTTCCTCGCTGTGTGTGTTTCTTGTGCTCGGCAATGCGAACTTTCAATGGTTTTACCGATATAGGATTTTCCGCACTCACAGAGTACCCAGTGAATGCAATTCTTGGAATCGCAGTCCGCGTTTGGTGGCCTGGTTTTCGTGAGACTGCTACCGATAGTGTTACCGGATCTGAAGCAGGTTCTGATGTTGTACTTGGAACCAATTCTTCTTATCCTCTCCGATAATCCTCTGATGTTGGGAAGTGCAAGCACTGGTTGTGACGGCTTCTCTTCCTTGCGAGGCTCCTGCTGTCTTTTAGCCAAAGTCTGTTCTACCATCGTCTTGGAGTAGCCATTCAGTTATAGATCATTTTTGATGTTGTCTAGTTCCTTCTCCGAAACCTACCTTCGTATTACAGAGCCAGGCACGGTCTAATAGATTCTATTTTTTACTTGTATTTCATTTCACTGTGGTTTCATTTCAGGGTTTTTTGCTTAATGTAATGACAGTGGCATACGGCAATTGTACTTTTGATTCAGAGTCATGTTTACAAGTGGTACAAAGTGAGCCAAATTGGACAGTTTTGAAGGAAAACTCCTGTTCTCAAACTAAATAGATGAAAACTGATGATGAAAACCGCATATCGATATATATTATCGTTTATGAGTTACAACATGTTTTTGGAAAATGTACATTTTCGAAAAGTTGCTGTAATTTTTTCCTGTCAAAAATTTCTTGTTTCTATGAAAACGTTTCGAAAGAACTTTTTTAAGTAGAATTCAATGGCGCACAAAACTTATCACTATTGGAAAAGTTGCTGAGGATGTCGGCATAGCTAATTTTTTCAAAAATTTTGGGCATTGAGTGTGTTACAGCGAAGTATGTTACAAAAAACATACTATTTTCGAAAGAAAATAAATGATGATGGAAAGGATGGATGAAATCGAACCGTTTTAAAATTTTGCAATAATGGAAATATTAGGCAGTTCGTTTTTAAATTAACACATTGAATTCGAATTTCCTGAAAAATCGAAAACAATTTTCAAAAATTCTTCTGAAACGCAGGAATATAAAAGTTTCAATTATTTTTTATTATCAAAGAAAAACTTATATGTCAACATAATTTTGAAAGCCCCTGTATAATAGCCGCTCCTTCTATAACTGATATATCTGATGTGTAACGTCGTTCGCACACAATGAAAATAATTCTGTCCTGTTTTTAACAACTGGAACGAACAATTATCGATTGCCTCGTTTCGGTTGAAATTGAAAGTGAAATTAAAAAACTTCACAAGTGTAACTAGTGAACGTTTTTCAGTTCTCCATTGGAAACAAGGTCGCTAAGTGGTCAGCTTATGCAAGACTTTAAAATGTCCTTTCTTGGTATACGTAATGCATCATAACTAAAGAGCTGAATGTATTGATTTTTTTTTTAGTTTGAACTTTGAGAAGTCATCTAACTGTTTTCCTTTATACTCGCGTCACTGGCTTCTGGTTTAATATAGACTCGAATGTCTTTCAAACTATTAACTTTTAGGAGTTGATAAGGAAGTTTCTGTTGTTGATAGTATCCTGATCAGATATCATTAAAAATGCCTTTGTTGTCAAATGTTCACGATATTCGAACATTTTTACGTATTTTGGAACAAAATTTCGTACCTCTTTTTCTACTTTTGGTCCTTGCACTACGAGGTTTTTTTTACAAGTATAGGACAACATTTTTTCAATAAACTATTTTATAGTCTTTCAAAATGTTTACCTTCAATTTGAAACTTTTACATCCGTTGAAACTGATGTCAATATCTCAAAAAATGTTTCACTTGTGATTTTCCCTCATTCTTTGAAGAAATCCAACCAAAACATTTTCATTCATTTCAACAATAATGGTGCATTTTGACTAATCTGATATCAACATTTATCAGTTGGCCAATGATTTTTAAACTTTTAAAAAAATTTAACATGTAACAATTCATTTGTATTTTATATAGTGTACGTATATTTGGTGTATGATGGACAATGTTGCTTTTTTCGGGTTAAAATTTCAAGTTGATTAGCTATTAAGTTCCTAGATACTGGGGAAACAGTTAACAAATGAATATACTTCCACAACATAGGCAGATGAGTACAAAAAAACAAAAAATAAACGAACTTTCACACCGCTCACACAGAAACGTTTAAAACCAATGGAAGTCCTAGCAGGCACTGCATTTAGTATATCTGGTGACGTCACGTCCTCTTTCGCTGAACTGCTGTAATAAGAAAATGAGCTTAGTTCAAGCCAAAGATTCATAACTATTTTTGTGTATATCGATAAAAGTTTTCTATTATAAAAAAAAATCATTTGTTTAATCTCACTTCCGAAATTCATGTAACCAGTTGACAGGAAAAATGTGGTGAATTGGCCTTGTTTTTTTTATCAAGTTGAGGCACCGCTTCACAAAGTTACCATTTTTACCCACAATCATTTAAAAATATACTTCCTTTCAATAATTCGTTAGTAGATGATATACGAGGTTGGTTTGGAAAGTTTCCAAAGATGCAAGACGTTCTTTTAACTTTTTTTTTTTCATTTTTCAACATAGTCTCCATTAAACTCGATCTCCCGTCCAAATGGTACTCTGCGTTTTTCTCTTCATTTGACGAAAATCTCTGTCCTCCGAACGCAATTTTTAGATGAGAGAACAAAAAGAAATCGCTTGGGACTAGATCTGGTGAGTAAGGTGGACGGTCAAGCAGTTCAAATCGTAATTTGTGGATTTTTGTCGTAACAACCGCTGATGTGTGAGATGGTGCGGTATCTTAGTGAAACAGGATTTTCTTTTTCACGATTCCCGCAGCCAATTCCCCTTTGCAGTCCACTGTTTGGTCTATATTTTTGTTTTGGGCGTATAATGGTATATCCAAGTTTCATTTACAGTACGATTAATTACTGTATCGGATTTGTTGCTCCTAAACTGTGCTAACAAAGAGTGAGAAATGTTCATTCGAACGCGTTTTTTGTCTAACGTGAGCAAACGCGGCACCAAACGCGCGGATAGCTTTCTCATGTCTAAATATTGATTCAATATGTGACAAACACATTTTTTTGATATGTTTTTAACCTCTGCCATCTCTCTCACTTCATTTCGGCGGTTGACTAGCACCATTTGGTGAACTTTGACGATGTTTTCGTTGGTAATTGCAGTTTTTGGACGTCTCGAAGGTTAATCGTCTCCCGAGCTTTTATGGCCACGTTTAAATTCAGCCGCCCAAAATTTCACTGTGGTAAATGATGTGGCAGAGTTCTTATACACAGTGACAATTCGATTTTATCCATTCTCATAAAAACACTCACATTTACTCAATCGAATGACTGTTACAAATACTTAACTACATACTGCGTGTCCAAAATGGCTGAAACTTTAGCGAGTAAGTATCAACAGATGAACAACGAAATTTATAGCTTTTATTTGAGGTCAGAAACTTTGCAGACCCCCCTCGTATGTGGCTGAAAACAGTTTTATCTTTGATAAAACGTAAATAAAATATATTTCCGTGAACAATTTTTTTTTCTTACACACTACAAACTGTGTTTAACTTTTGATAACTTTTTTCCTAGTTGTCTCCCTCTCTGCGGCCAATGTCACACCATTGGCTTTTTTATCAAAATGTACCAAAAATACATTCTTTTCATACAAATTTTGTCTGACCTTGATATCTTGCCCCCGTTCAAAAATCAAGGGGGGGGTGACTATTCACGTCGACACTTTCTTTTCAATAGAAACTAAGTTTGTAAGTGAACTTACAAAAGACAGGACCGAACAGAAATTTCGGAACATGTGGAGGAGCACATATTGAATATGTGCACGGACCACATGACACCGAAGTACACCTTTAACACAAACTTCACGGTCAAAATCATAAGCCGTGAAGAGTGAACGACCGTTAGTCATCCCGAAAACATGTTTGGAAAAAACACCTGGTATACAGATGGATCGAAGACCAAACATGGAACGGGAGCTGGAATATACCGAGCGGATAGAAATTCAAACTACAGTTATCCGCTAGGACTATACAGATCCATCTTTCAGGCAGAAGTGTATGCTATTTTGCAGTGTGCAAGGCTTATCAAATTGAGACCTCAAAGAAATGAGCGGATCAATATTTTAACAGACAACAAGAGCGCACTAGGTCTGGTCTGGAAATGCCATGAAGAATTGAATGAACTTGCAAACAGGAACAAATTAACTTTGTATTGGGTGCCAGGGCATTCAGGAATCACAGGTAATGATAAAGCTGATGAATGCGCTAGACACGGATCATCAACTTCATATATAGGTCCTGAACCAGCTCTGGGGGTACCAAAATTATTGGTACGAAACCAGATTAGGAGATGGACCAACAAGAAGCAAACAGAGTACTGGACAAAAGTACCTGGCAACAAACACAGTAGAACCTTCATTAGGGAACCGTCCGAGAAAAGTACCGAAGAACTACTTCAATATAGTAGGGATCGGCTCAGAATAATAGGGAATATGCATAAAAAATAAAATGGCCTGATTTTTTTTCCTGAGCTTTTCAGGTCCTAGTATTACACTCAATTATTTATTTTCTAATTTAATATGCATTTAATTATTTAAAACATAAATCAAAAAGTGAAAAATTTACGAGCGAAATTCAAATTTGTAAAATGCCCCACCATTGGCGAAATGAAACGTGACGTCATACGGCATGTCCTGTCAGTCACCTGTGATTTATTTTCATACATTCAGGTTGTGTTGGAGAGAAAAATTGTTTGTATTGCTATTCTAGCTTACTTTTCTCATATTTTAATGTCAAGAAATACTAAGCGTCATCAACAGCAATGACGGACAACGGTTTTGTGAAAGCACAGTCGTTTAATCTTCCAAAAATAGATGCATTCATGATGACCACATATTTTGCGTCAAACCCGGATTTTACATCTGCTGAGGTTAAGGGAGTAAAAGCTGCAAGGTAATTATTGTAAAACATGGTATTTTTAATCTAGTAAATCTGTTTTTATGCATACATGCACTTATGAAATTATTTCCTTCAATATAACTTCAAATCATGTTTACATTCATTGTATGACATACGTAAATAAGGTTATGAGCTTTAAGGTTATGAAACTTTATCTGGTGTACTTTTTATAGTGTTCGGACACATTGGTACCATGCAATATCTATAAAATAGTTTTTTCTTCTTCCATGATTAGTACGCGATATTTAAAATAAACCACCTTGTCTTGTCAAACTAACTCTCAATGAAAACAATAAACTGATAGGACGTGCCCTATGACGTCACGCCTCAAGCGCGCGAGAAATAGACGCGTTTGAACTTGTCAAATTAAACCAATATTTTTAAGATTTTATGAAAAAATAATTACTACTCTTACAGCTATGTTTATTAATTTTTTATATATCAAAATGAAGTGAATATTGAATAAAAAAAATAAAAAAATTGTCTGCATATTCCCTATTACAGGGTTACTAACCGGTCATTGTCCGCTTAGAGGACACATGAATAAAATGAGGCTGTACAACGGAGACCTCAGCTGCAGATATGCAACGAGAGGATAGAAACAGCTCTACACATCTTATGCGAATGTGAGGCATTGAATCACAGGAGGCAGGCAATATATGGACGTACAAAGTTACGTCCAGAAGAATATGACAAACATCCAACACGGAACCTGTACAAACTAGTATAGGGAACGAGACTGATGGAATAGGTGTCATGACAAGATGACAGAATAAACGCAATAAGCCTAAGAGGCTGCAGTGTTTTCTAGAGACTTGGACTAAATGGACAAGTCAAACAGCTCTCAAGGGACCAAAAAAAAAAGAACTTTCATAAAATCATTTAAAAAACTTCTATGGATAGAATTATCATTCTTCGGTCAATCTATAGAATAATTTTGTTTTTTCCTCCATAGCGAAAAATATTTTGCTGTTTGAACAAAAGTTTCATTTGAAATATCATATTGAAAAGATGGTATTTTCTAGGAGAAATTTCTTGTGCACGAACCATCTGTTTCCATAGAAAAGACGCAGAAGAGACAAACGTCCGCGCCTCGTCGTCACAAGACATCCGTTCTGTTTGAATCGGTGCTCAGAGACAATTTGCGTATAATTTGCGGTGTGATAAATTATAACGCTCGTGTTCACCGAGTCCAAGTCCTAACGCATCAAATATACACATACACGGTGTGGGTAACAAATATCTGATATTAAATTCAATTAAATTCTTTATTATAAGGATGTTCTAATCAACGTTATAATCATTACGGAAAGACGTGGGCTCACGTTAGAAATACAATAAATAATAAACACTGTCTCGCGTACATGCGATATCCGCAAGGCGTTGTTAGATCGACAACCCTTGTCAATGTCAACCTTATGATGCGGGTGTTTCAATTTTTGAATATCAATCCGTGTAAAGTTTTGCGCTTTCATGTGGTCTTAATAAGAGACAACTGAGCAAGTTAACGGTGTATGCGATTTGAAATCTCTCGAAAACGAAGTTTTATAATTTTTAAGTTTATTACCTCAAATCATTATTGCCTTTATTATTGTCGGATATTATTGCCATTATTGGTTGTCGGATCCGAATTAACAATCTGATCGTATTTCTATTCCATAAAAATGTGTTGTTACAGTTTTCAAACAGAGTTTGAAGTGTCTGCCACTGGTACTCACAAAATGTCTTATTACACGCTTTACTTTAGCTTCACCTGTATGTATGTATGTATGTTTGCTTGTAACTCTCAAGCTCGGGATATGTATTTGACATTATTGCTTGATCTATTCGCGGGCAGATGGCGCTGTACGTAGCTATCGACATTATTGATTTATCTATTCGCGGGCAGATGGCGCTGTACGTAACATCCTTGATAGGTTGTTCAAAAGAAAATCAAAATAATAAAAATGGATTTTGAGAATTATAAGTGTTAGCAAAATTTTGTACTGCAGATGAATTATTCAGATATTTAAATATTTTCCATTGCCCGTGATTTAGTACAGAAAAAAGTTTTGAACGAAACGAAAGATTCTATTTTTACAATTTATTACTGCAGGGTTCATAGACTATTGAAGATTTTGTTCGAAACGTTCGATATGGAGGTCAATCAATGTTTCCTTTTCTCTCAATCCAGTGTGTGGAAAATGTTGGTCTTAATAAGTAGTATGATAAAGGTTATTTGATGTTTTAAGTGGCCGTTGCTCCTCCGTATTTAGACTAACATATTTTTTCGGCATTGACCTTTACGGTCACCAGATTTGGCGCATCTTGATTTCCTTTTGTGAAGATACCCGAAAAAGTAAAGCTACAGGACACAAACAGCATCTTTAGAATCAGTTCAACGTTTTAAAGGCATATGATGGAATTGGCCGACACGCCCGAAGAAGCCATTGTATGGCGGAACACGTGTTGCGTTTTTGTAAAACAGCTTAATGAAAATCTCACCATAATGTTTTTTTTAATTACGTTTAAAAGGCACTTTGGTATCTACTAAGCACTCGATAAGAAGTGCTAAGTAGGCCTTAGCACTACTTAGCACTCAATAAGTATTGCTAAGTATGCAGCAAAGTGTATTTTTTCACAAAACTGCCAGAAAGGTTCATTCAGGATCCTATAATAGCCCAAATTCAGATACTACGATCCATTTTTCTTCACTTCCTATGGCCGCTCCTGGTGGGTCCGAGAAAAAACATTTTCAAGTGCCTAAATGATGATACTTATTTAGAGTGATTCACCGAAAACAAATTCATTTGAATATAATTATATATGCACGCGAATTCAATGAAGTACATTCCAGTATGACTCATATGACCAAATATATCAGAAGTTAATCGCGTTATTTTTTTGCACGTGTTATTCGTGATGTCTGTGCGAGGATAGCGATTTTGTATCTTCTGTAATGAAGATGATTCATTATGGAGTGGCGCCAAATGAAAAATAGAATATAACACGAACGTTGACTTTTGGTTGACTCAAAACATTGATGATTTTTTCCAATTATGGTTCGGGAGAGATTTGGTGTGACAATATTAAACTATCCTAATAAGTTTGTACCACTGAAGGTGATATGAGAAAGTTATTGGCAGTTTCAAAACACTATTGAAGGCAATTCTTTATTCGCCAGAGTTATCTTTTACTTTAGATTGTTATTTTTATTGCAAGTATTTCTATTAATAACCGCAACGTCTACTGAGAATAAAACGTTCAACATACGATAACAATCAAAAGTAACAGTTTGTTTCAAATGTTCACCTTTTAGTGTTAATTATTCAGTGAGAACGTGGTTATATTTCCCATACTTCAAATTTAAAGGGACAACTAGATTATCTACATACCTGTTTTTAAACACAATAGACTCAATAGAGGGAACTTTTTTATGTGTGCTTTTTTGTTCGGTATTTTGCCAGTTCAATTCTTTGACAAAAAAATGACACACAATGATTCTCAAGTTGGTACCGATTTTTTTTTAATGTTTGAAAGTTATTAAATTAGTGAAAAACATATTTTTCTGGGTCATTGACAACAGAATAATTCACTAAAGAAAATAATAAATACAATTTAGTTTATGGTGTTGTGGTTTTTCTGCTTTGTGTATGCTTTCCCCCCCAAATAAGATTTTATAAATACGTCGCGGCGGGGGAAATGAAAAATTCAAAAAGTTGAATATCCTCAAAGTCTCCTGAATATCTCATGTGATCTAAACTAATATAAGGAGGAAATATTTCATTGGTTAAATGTTTGTAATGAATGAACTCAAAAACCGCATACCCAAAACCGATTTTGTAATTGTTTAACTTACAGAAAAAATTACGTTATCACCGAATAACATGAGCTGTATTTTATTTAAAGAAAAAAATACAGATGGGTACTTAGAACATTGCAATAGCAATTTGACTATAAAAGTAATTATTTGGCATGCACCCCAGGAAGAATCTCATGTAAAACATTAATCAGAATCCATAGCATGGTAAATTAATTCAAAAAATATTAATTTATTTACGGTGCTACGTAAATAGTGGTCTTATACTTCTCCATTAATATACAGCGTTGTACGTTGTCCGTATTTTGATGTTACGAGAAGAAAATTTTCAATTTTTGAAATACAAGTCGGCCTTAACAGTGATGTATTTCATTTTCATGACATCAAACGTTACTAGAAGAAGATATTCGAGATTATGATACTTTGATTAGAAAGGCATTTTTTGATTTGTGATTTCTTGCAATTTCATCCCAGATAACGCTGGAAGGTACCAATAAATACATTTGTCAAAACTGAAAATATTCTTGACATTCATTTCTCGTCAAGCAGAGCTCAAGTGCAAAAACTTGAAATAAAATTCAAAGATTTTTACTCCGTCTCACCTCTCCTGACTTAAGTCCTGGGGCATACTGCATATAAATGTAAGAAAAAGACATATGTGTCTGAAATACACATTTTTCAAACAGTTTCCATTATTTTCTTTAGTTTCTTTTTTCAATTTTTCAATTTTTAATGTATGACTGAATCCGAACAGATAAATAAAAGATTAATGTACCGGGTCTGATAAATTTACTATTTTTTTATAGTTAATACCATATAAAACATCCCGCAGAAAAATAATGATTTCATAAACTACATCTTACGATATGAACTTCACAAACTTTATTTTCAAAATATATTGTTTACCTATCACAGTAACTTTTTCGTAGTTAATTCCTTACTTTATCAGTATGTTGGTTACTACGAAAAAGCTACTGTGATAGGGAAACATGCGGAGAACAAATCGAAAGGTGTAGTTTATGAAATTACTGTGGATCTTCATCAAGTAACGGCCGAATCATTCAGAAAAATACTAGACCTCGTATGAATACAACGCCGCCCATGCCATACAAAGAAACTGCCGACGTTCGGTAACTATTGAGTTTTTATGCCATTCGAATTGACTTCGTATATGCTTATACTTACCTAATAAGATTCAATTATAAAAATTCAATTTAATTATAACATTTTTACACTGAATATGACAGAACATATTCATTTTGAGATTGAAAGAATAATTTAAAGTGAAATTTATATTAATACTCAATGATATTTATTTTAAATGATATTTATTTAAATTTATATTATGTCCTTATGTTAGTTTATTTCATTACTAGTTTGTATTTGAAAGAAACCTATCTGTATCATCTAGAAGTTTCTTTGGAGTTCTTATAATTTTTTTTTCATCTTTTTTATGGAGGTGTCTCAATCTTTACATTGGTAATATAAAAGGAGAATTGGAAAACAAAAAAATATATGAAAATATATAAGTTATCTCTTGAAAATACCCACTTTCCTGTAAATATATAATAATATCGTTTACGGCAATTATTTAGAGGAGCATCTTTTTTTACTTACATATTTACTTCAATAAAGAGTAAAGTAATAAATGATTTTTTTTCAAGAATAAGCAATTGAAATTCCATCAGTAACACATCTTTATCTAATTCCCATTATACTTATATGCGACAAATGAATACTTGATTTATTTGACGGTTTAGAAAAGTTTTAACGGAAAATACGGAAATTAGTCGAATAAATACCTAAAGTCAATCGTGAATTCCAAACTCATAAGTTGATTCAATAATTTGTTAGTTGTACCTGATGGTTGATTTTTTCATCAAAATGGAGCAAACAGTAAATTGTGATTGGACAGCAAATTTTCATACCGATTGCAATTACGCTAGAGACAGTTGATGAAAATAATAGCTTTAAAAAACACCGCTCGAAATGAGGTCGACAACACGCGTTTTCATCTCGCACATGGAGTTGTGCGACTTTTGAAAGATCAATAAGGCAACAAGTCGAATAAATGAGACAAGTATGAGCTTACTATTTAACAATAAGGTGATTATCACAGCCGGTGCGAATGTGTTCATGTTTCTTAAAATGTTCGACACGACATTCCTCATACTCGATTCTCAAAAAAGATGCTTTCCAGAATCAACAATCATCCTAGTCGCCACTACTGGCTCTCCGAATAATCCGTAAAAAGTTTCTGCAACAATTTCCCAGTCATGACTCGCGTTCAAAATCAAAACAGTCCATGTATCGCACTAGTAAACTTATCACAATCGCTTTGACCCTCTCACTTATCTCAGTTCCCTCTGATAAATTGTCTGGCGACGAATAATTTTGTCATGGAACACTACAACTATAACAAATACAAGCTGATGATTATTCACTGAACTGCCGATCAAATTCTATTTCTTTTGCAACGTGCTAATGTTAATACAACGTGCTGTTGACTGAAACTGAAACTCGCGCTAGCCGGCTATGATGTCAAGATTGTCTAGCGCGCTCGCTTGTCTCTTCAATGCTCGAGCTCAGGGCTCTTACTGGGTAGTTCAAAAATTGAAAGTGCAACTCTTCATTGTTCTCTGAATTATAATTGGATACATAAAAGATGCAATATATCTAAGAAGGGAGGATAGAGAGGACAGGGATACTTTATTAATTTTTTATAGCAGGCTCTGCCGTAACAAATCATTTCATGCGTTAACATTCTTCAAGCCATGGGTTTACTTGTTGCAACGTGTCACGATCTGTTCAAGAAATCGTGTCTGATACGGCCTAAACGTTTAAACCATCGTATAATAGGAAACGGTTATATAATTTTGATACAATAAAATGATTTTAAATGCGAACTCCTCACTTGGTGATCGAAACACGTGTCGAGGTGTTGAAATAATAATAATAATAATAAAACAGCTTTATTTTAGAGTAGATTACAAACTTTTATTGCAAAAGGTCGGTAACATAGAATGAAATGGCGTCAAACAAGAAGGTACAGATTTTTTTGTTATAAATATTTTTTAATAAATGTTCCAGTGAGATATGCGTTCAAATCATAGGGCTCTAAGTCTATGAGAGGTTTTTTTAGTTCTCTTTTGAACACTCAAATTTTCTTAGTTCGTTTTAATCTGTTAGGAAGATGGTTGAAAAGCTTGATTGACATATAGTGGGCGCTTTTTTCAGTTACTGTTAGTCTATGAACGGGATACATACATTCATTTGTTCTAGTGGGATACTTATGAGCAGGTATATTCTCAGTGAAGAGGTGTAAATTTTTATAAATGAACATTAGGCATTCATAGATATAAATCGCGTAGATTGTCATTATATTGGTGGATTTGAATACTGTTCTGCAAGTTTGGTTATAATTCAAGTTGTTGATTCCTCTTATTATTGTTTTTTGAACTATGAAAATTTTTTCGATATTGCTACCCCAAAAAATAATTCCGTATCGAGCAGCCGATTCGAAGTTAGCCTTGTATATTGTTTTTATAGCCTCGTTGTGCAGATATTTTGATGTAACTGTAATTCCCTACGATATTCCACTTAGTTTGTTTGCGAGGTTATCAATATGAGAAGTCCAATTCATGTTCTCATCTATGTGGATTCCTAAAAATTTGGTGTTGTGGGACAGTTCAAAAGAAGAGTTTTGAAGGTCCACCCTAACTGGATAATCAATGTTGTCTTGGTTTGTTCTAAACTAAAATCATATGTGTCTTGGATTCATTTAGAACAAGTTAATTTTTATTGAACCAGTCCTTAGTTTTGTTGAATAGATCTGTACTATTCACCATCATCTCTGGGAAGGTTTCACCACCTGATAACAGATTTGTGTCATCTGCGAAGATAGTTTTGAACTGACGTTGGTTTAGGTTTAGATTACCTACAAAAGTCGTTCAAATAAATGACGAACAAAACAGGGCCGGCATATTTACATCTATTGCCGAACATTCGAATTCTTGTATTACCGAAAGATTTACTAACATACTCACTAGTTTAAATTGGGTGTACTTTCTACAAAAATCGCCGATCCGCCATGTTCATTTAGTTCTCGACAGACATATGATGTTAATTTGAAATCGTCTGATCCTATATATATCCTATATACAGTGTGACCCATTTTTAATGGAAACACCCCCCTAAAATTTGAAGTTGTAAATCGATTTCAATAATTTTTTTTTCAAATCTCAAGTACTAAAAGGTCTACCTTGGGACAAAATTTGAAATGTTTATTAAAGTTTCAGGGCATACTACGATATTTTTTCTTAGTCGAAAATCGGGATTTTTTATTAGCGATTTTTTTATTGAAAAAATCGCTACGCCACTGGATTCAGAGGGCCTCTAAATAGGTGTGACCAAAATTTCATGAAAAAATATTCATTATTAACAAAGTTATGACAACTCAAAAATTCGAAAACTCACACAGCTAACAGTCACAAAAAACACCCTATATCAACAGATATAGCCATGAGAATTTTTTTTTTATGATTTCAACAATAAAGTGCCGCCAGATGAAAAAAAAACAAATAGCGTAAATATTTTTAATGAAAATACTGAATTACATTCACACAATTCAACTAACAATGAAGCAAAAAATTTTAATAAACGTAACTAATAACTAATTGTTGAAATGTTTCGATTCAGCGCAACAACTAATTCTAACTTATATTCTATTAGCCTCTGCTAATCCACCACGTATTTCGATACATGTGTCGTAGCGCTTACGAATGTTTCTGATTACGTTCCTTAGTTCTTGAGGGCTAATATCTGCACATACCTGTCGAATTCTTGCACAAAGTTCGTTTCTATCACTTGAGCGGTTTTTGTAAACCTTTTATGTGAGAAGTCCCCAGAGAAAAAAGTCCAAAACTGTGAGGTCTGGAGATCTGGGTGGCCACTCTATAAACGGACTACCACGGCCTATCCATCGGTTTGGAAAATGTTCGTTAAGCCTTTGCCTCACAGCTCTGGCATAATGAACTGAACACCCATCTAACTGGACAATTAGATTTGATCGTTCATTGATTGGCAGCTCGTGAATAGCATCCCAAAACTCTGTGTTTAAAAATTCTAGAAACCTCTGTGCATTAATGTTTTCCTCAAAAAAGAAAGGACCAATAATTCGTTCGTTCAATATCCCACACCAGACGTTGATTTTTTGGGAATACTGGCTTTTACAGTTTATTACCCAGTTAGGATTACCCGCTGCCCAATAGCGACAATTCTGTGATGACACTACTCCATTTGTAGTGAAAGTGGCTTCGTCGGTATATTAAAATATTTTTTAGGAAATTTCTATTGTTTAAATATTCCCTTTGGGCCCATAAACAATATTCCAGGCGTCTTGCTTCGTCGCCTTCTTGAAGTGTGTGTAAAAATTATGGCTTAAAAGGTTTAACATTCTTCGCCTTGAGACATCTCCGAATAGTTTCTCGTGGAATATTCAAATCTAAAGTGGCATTCCTTATACTGGCATTAGGATTATTTCCGAAATAATCTGAAATGATTTGATCATTCCTGTCATTCCTGTTTCGTCTTTGTACAGGATTACTTTTTAACATCATTTTTTAATACTGCACCAGTTTCATTGAATATTTTATTTATTTTATTCACCGTACCGCAGCTAATACGAGAATGATCTGGATGTCTCTCATTAAATACTCTACAAGCCTTTCTAGCACTTCTAACGTCATCTCCCGAAAGGCGTACAATTTCAATTTTCTCTCTTACACTCAATCTTGCAGCCATGACACAAAATAATTCGAAGAAATGTAAGGTGAATATTGTTGACAATAGTACAAAATCTTTCACAAGTCTCAAACTGTAATATCATTTCCATGGCAACTAAGATTTGAATTGAAATATTAGGCCTTAGTTTTAGTTAATTTGCGTGAAAACTTGAATGTAATTCCGTTATTTTCATTAAAAATATTTACGCTATTTGTTTTTTTTTTTCATCTGGCGGCACTTTATTGTTGAAATCATATTAAAAATATTCACATGGCTATATCTGTTGATATAGGGTGTTTTTTGTGACTGTTAGCTGTGTGAGTTTTCGAATTTTTGAGTTGTCATAACTTTGTTAATAATGAATATTTTTTCATGAAATTTTGGTCACACCTGTTTAGAGGCACTCTGAATCCAGTGGCGTAGTGATTTTTTCAATAAAAAAATCGCTAATAAAAATCCCGATTATCGACTAAGAAAAAATATCGTAGTATGCCCTGAAACTATAATAAACATTTAAAATTTTGTCCCAAGGTAGACCTTTTAGTACTTGACATTTCAAAAAAAAATGATTAAAATCGGTTTACAACTTCAAATTTTAGGGGGGTGTTTCCATTAAAAATGGGTCACACTGTAATGTAACAAAATTTTTCAACAAAAAACTTCAACAATATTTTTTATTAGTCTTGGATAAAGTATAGTATTCTACACGCATATAATGGCTATTATTCTCTCTTCACTCTCTTCACTATACGCTTGTTGAATAATATACCATTATCGGTTCTATAACTTTCATTTTCAGTGACGCGTCAACATGAATCATAATATATCCCGATAGGAAGCATTTCCTGCCGCCAGAGATATTTCGGTGGTTACAAACGGTAATTACTTGGAATTCTGATCCCGTACTCGACCAACATTCCAAACTTTCGTATGGGCGGAGGTCACACATGTTTCCAATCCCCCATGACTTCGCTTATCAACAGTTGCAAAGGACACGTAATCGCTCTATTATAGCCTGAAAATATTTTTTTAAATATAAACAGGCATGAAAACATCGAAATAGCTACTAGATCGAAAGTGAAATTTTGCACTCGTTAGATAACCTTTTCGCAACTTATAAAATGCCGCAATATCAATCGAAATTTGGGTTATAATTAATTTTGCTTCATCCGAAGATGCAAATAGAGGTCACTTGAATATTTTAGAAATCATCGGATCTCCTAAGCATCTAGATTATAGAAAATTTTCAATTAGGTAGGTAAGTTCTCTACAGTGATGAAATTTAGACCAATAATAATATGAAATGCACATGTTTATTTCTGTTATTTTCTGTATACATACTTTGGTTTTGGTGCTCGGAGTCAAGCACTTAAGTCGAGCACTTTTTTAGCCTTATAGGAGAGCTGCTCTGCTATGCTCCAAAGTTTTCAGAATAATTGTCAATGAGAAGTTTCAAATGAGAAAAATTGTTCAGCTTGCTATGGACTGGAGAAGCTTTCTCTCTTCATAAAAACTGAATCTTTCTTTTCACTTTCAGTGAAAAGCTATAGTGAACAAGGCCGTAGCCAGGGGGGGATCAAGGGGGATTGATCCCCCCGAAAGTTCTACAAACAACGGCCATCCAAAAATTATATCAAATGCAACGATTGGCTTGTTTAAACATCACAGGAGCTATGAGAACAACACCAACCGCGACAATGGAATTAATCACTAGTCTGTCCCCTCTGGACCTGTACGTTAAGGAGGTTGCGTTAATGACCATGTTACGATTGCGCACAGCTGGTGTAAACCTCGAAGAAGGAATGGGTCAATTGAGGCTGGGCCTACGGCGGGAACACCGCGCAACATCTGCTGCAGGCAACCAGTGTTGCAATTGAACCCAGGTCTGTGTTTAATAAACCCTATAAAATACAAATAAAACAGAACATGAAGTCAGATATTACAAATACAATACGCAAAATGAACCAAGTGCTTGAAAGAGAATATAGAAAAAAACTTCCCCGAAACAATGAAAAAACCTTACTGCAATGTGCGTACAAACTTTTAAAGATCTTGGCGACACTACCTGTTTCCACATGTACCCTTAAAAGGACTTTTTCTTCTCTAAAATGCCTCAAAACTTATTTAAGAAACTCCACAAGCCAGGAACGACCGAACGGTTTGGCGTTAATGTCAATCCACCAAGGAATTGACACCGACACCGAGGAGGTAATTGATTTGTTTACTGCAAAGAAAGCTAGAAAACTAAATATGATTTTGTAAAAAGATGTTAATATTTCTGTAATGGTTTTCAAATAAATATATATTTTCATGTAACACCATTTTCTTTCTTTCGTTATTTTTATATTTCATGTTTTTCTACTGTTCCACCAAACCAAACCCCTCCCCGAAATTGTTTTCTGGCTACGGCCTTGATAGTGAATTAAAATTTTATTTTTTTCAGCTGTCAGACATCGTTAATCTCTGGAGTCCAAATGGTGAATTGCCTCTGGATTTGGCCCTCCGTTGTCGCAACGAAAGTATCGGTGCCACTTTGGTTCAGCACAACGCAGACCTCAATATCCGCGATAGCAAGGGAGACACTTTGTTACATAGAGCAATCAAACACGAAGACTCGTTTTCTGCCTTGTTTTTGTTAGAGCAAAATTGTGATGCAACATTGTCTACTAGGTAAGGAACTTCCATGGTTTAAAAAATCTAAGCTATTTACAGGTTTTATGACAGACGTTTCGTCTACGAATGCGGTAGTCATTATCAAAGGCAATGAGGCAACGTACGTAGTGTTCTGGTTGTCCTCAACGCAGATACTACAGTACTGGTTTGGGTTTCTGATCTTATTCCTACTTTTATCAGGTAGGTAAGTAACACAAATGTGTGGCTTGGGAAGTAGGTCTCCTGTGACGCATCCGTCAGTCAAGCGACGCTCTTTTAATACTTTCAGGTCACCTGTAGCTATCCAGGCCGGAATGTGTAACCTTGGAAGAGTATACATGTGGACCATGTTCCGGAATATCCTCTGCGGCAACCATAATGACCTACTGAAAAGATTCCAGTTGATTGGTCACCTCGTTGGTTGCTTCTGAGATTGTCGGATGTTCTGGGTCCGAGATTTCTCGCGGCGAATCATCATTTAGTTTGTTCTTTCTCCTGTCTCTACTTTCACCTACTACTGTCACCTTTCTCCAGGTGAATAGTATCGCCTGATAGGTTCGATACTAATTTTCCAGAGATTGGCACATTCCTCTAAATAATCTGTCCGGTTATCTCGTCAGTAGAGCTATCTCGTCTGCGTAGAGTGCCAACTTGTTGAAGTTCTTCTCCGGCTTGGGCACATCTGCTGTGTATACCGAAGAGATGTGGGGAAAGAACTGGCCTTGTAGGACTCCTGCTTCCAGAAGTCGCCTGGTGGATAGTTTCTGACCCACTCTTCATTGGCATCGTCGGTCAGCTAGAAAAAAATCGATTAGTCTTACTATTGTTCTCATGTAGCCAAAATTTGTCATTTTGGCAACGAGACCATCGTACCAGTCTCTAACGAACGCCTTGGAGTCGTCTAGGAATATCGTTCCTGTGTGTTATCCTTTGTCCAGGTTGAAACTCTGTCACATAGTCACCAACTGTCACGACTTGAACTTCCTTTGAGTGTTCCGACCTTGTTTATCGATGGGATCAAGTTTATCGGCCGATGATTGTCGGGGAATGTGGGGTTCTTGTTTGGTTTTGGGATCATAATGACCTTGGCCTCCTTGAAGGAATATGGGAATTGTTGTAGTCGAAGTATAGCGTTAATGATGGTCGTCATTGACGTTATTCCCTTCCAAGATAGGGCTTTCAGTACTCGGTTTGGGGTTTATGCCAGGCCTGAGGTTTTCTGGGTAGTGAGTCTTCTTATGGTGCCTCTAGCTTTCTCAAGGGATGGACTAAAATGACATCATTTTCAAGTCTTCTATAAGATAAAGTATCCCTTATCAATATACTCGGTATTTGTGAATAGTCATCTTTATTTCATCCTATCTAACAGGCACAATATCTGGGAAATTTATGTTGACGTCTCTCTAAAGAATCAGTACTACGAGTATGCAGGAGTCTTACTCAATATTATTCACTCAATATTTGGGACTCGTATCACAGCAAAATGAGTAGCTAACATTTTGAGAGATCGAGATGAAGTTTAAGTATGTAAAAATGTATTTCAAATATCACTCTGAAGGTTATTTTTAAGTCGAAAATAAGTCCTAGTTATTGCTACATCTTTTCAATAAAATAATTACCATGAAAAATAAGATATATTATTCTAACATCTCTTAAATGATTTACTGGATTGAAAATTAAAAAATTGATGTTACACTGTTCAGAATCACTTTTGTAAATTAGCTTTATATAGCTAATTTTCGATGCACCTATAATTAAGTATTCAATGAAAGAAAAAATTAGTTAAGGAATTGACTATATAATGAAATGTTTTTTAGAAATGAAAATGATTCTGCATTGCACTTGATCGCCGGTGCTAATAATATTGAAGATTGCGAGAAAATTGCAGAGAAACTCATAAACAAAAACGTCAATGTCAACGCTCAAAATCGACAGGGATTGTAAGTATCTCGAAATTAATTAATTAACATTGATTGATATTCAACTGACGTTAATATTTTTACAAGCACACCTCTCCACATTTCGATCCAAGCCGACAACAAGCCGATATTCAATCTGCTCTTGAAGCAGGACTATCTAAACGTTAACCTGAAGACGAACGAAGAACATACTCCGCTTTATTTCTCTTTGCTCAAATATGAATCGGGTGATGACGCCGAAGACTCTTACGCCGTAGCTCTTCTCCAACGTGACATTCAGACTAGCCCTGTGTATTCTGAGACTTGTAACAGTCTATTACAGGTTCTGATTTTGAACGGTGCAGAGAATGCCGCAATTTTTTTGAGTGGGAAGGTGGGGAATTTAGACCATGTTAACAGCGAAGGTAAGATCTTTGTTGGTGTTTTGTTTCAAGTCGTAAATTGTTTTATTTTTTACGAAGGGGAAACGGCATTGCACTTGGCATGTTCCAAAAATTGCCGACAATTAGTACGTTCTCTAGTTGAACTTGGGGCCAATGCTAATCTTCTCACAAACGAGCTGAGACAGTCGGCTTTACATTATGCCATCAAAAGTAATTCGGAAGAGTGCATCAGGGCTTTGATAGACTTCAACACTGAGCTGGAAAAGACCGGTAAGTTTCTGCCTGGAAGGACAACCTTGTATCAGGTAGTTTCACATTTTTTAGAGAATACAGCAGAATCCAGGGTCCCTTGCAACTTCAACTTGGCGGACATGAACGGAGATACACCAATAAGTTTGGCTTTGAATGAGGGCTACAATCACTTAGTTCCAGTTTTGATTGAGGTTAGTTTTCAAACATTCCGAGTCAACGGTTGAATATCAAGGAATAGCGGAAGTTTTTACTAATTAGTGCTTTTCTTTAATGTCCCACCCATTTATTTTATGAACGAGTCAACTCAAAAAATTTAAATTTTGGATAATGAAATTAATGCATGAATACTTTATTTTGAAGTGAAATTGACAGATGAAACTTTCAAGATGGCGACGGGGCGCCATCTGGGAAAAAAACTAAATGGTGAGGGGTGTTTGCGACACATCCTTTTGAAGCTCCTGGCAAATGCTTCACAACCCTAGAATATAATGTCAGCATCTTCAACTACTACAAAATGGCGGCATGGCATTGACATTTAACTACATAATATGAGGTAATAAGCTTTGAGGTCAGTTCAGAAGATGCTTGAAATGGTTGCCTTGAACTTCTTGACATATGAACAGTCTATCCGACATTTCACGCCGAATATTTTCGAACACAGTAACGTCAATATCTCTACAAATATTCATTATTCTCTGCCATATATCCAATATTGAAGTAGGTTCAGTTTCGTACACTGTAACGTGAAAAGTTGACTTTTATCAACAATCCAAAACACTTGTTACGAAATGTATCATTTAATTGTGAAAATCATGAAATACATGTATACAATTTCAGAGTTCCAATCTAGTAAACATCAGCTATTTTATTCTGTATTTCATTGCATAGTTGATGTATTATTAATGAAATAAAATTTCCAAAAAGAAGGAATGCTCTGAATACTTCATACAAAGAGAAGTATTGCCATTGGAGTACACAACCGGATGTCAACCTGAAAGGATTTTGGGTGACGGTTGAGAAACGAAAGCAGAGTGTGTCACGTCAGTTACCATTTTTGTGTTGCGCATTATTTTAGTGGAAGCCTTTCCCTTAGAGGAGGTGAGTTTTTTCAACCATTTGATTTCTGGAATCAATATCACAACCGAAATCACTTTCTGTAGATCTGCCGGTGTCCATTAAGCTATGGACAAGTACAGCCTTTGGTATTTTCCAAGGAGCGTGGGTCGTCCAACCATCCCGAACGTTTTGTTCTGGTTTGGAACCTTTTGGATCCCCAAATATCGTCTTTTGCTGCCGACTAGTTTTGAAAAAAAGAAAAGTTGAATTGCTTCAGTTCGACATATATCTTTCGAATCCAGGATATTTATAGTATCGCCTGACAGTGGAACTGTTTCGTTCTCTAACCCTCCAGACTACATCCTGAATCTACTCGACTCCTCAGACAGCCTGTTGCTGATAACATCTAGAAAAGAAGGGACTCATTTGGTGAGGAATTTCCAATTTTTTACATCGGAGTTGATTTCCACTACACAGACAACCTATTTTTGGAGACCAACTATATACCTGTTGTTTCCTTTTTGAATTTTATGTACCTACATGCATCTAACATTTCAAAAATTATTTCCAACGTTTCAATAATTATTTTGTGTAGACGTAATGAAAGTCATATGAATTTACTTTATAACGTTGTTTTCTAAGATCCTACTGCAGCTGCAGCGGCGTCGTATTATTTCATTTGTTGTGTTACCAGATCACATACTTTTTTTAAAGAAAACAATAACCGCTTTTTTGTCTACCATATTTTTGGAGTTTTAGTCTGCAGCAACTATTAAATAATTTTCTGACGTATGCATATTTTTATTTCTTGATTTTAGCAAAATCAAATCAAGTGGCGCCCCATCCAAAAAAAGGTTGTTCTACAAAATAAAAAACCCACGACCACTGCCCTCCCAATATATTAACTGCCGTTAGCAACTTGTTACCTTTTTTGAAATTCTCTATTAGCCGTGGAATTTCATTCGATCCTCATAAAAAATATGCTTCAAACAGCTCCATGAAAAAAGTCCAAAGGTGTCAAATCTGGCTAGCGGGCTGGCCATTCTTACTTATCTGGAGTAATGTGGTGGTGCTCCATTGTTGGAATACAATATCCATATCGAATTCATTAGGATTCGCTTCGACGATTTCAGTAATGAGAGGGTCAAAAGTAATTTCCAGCATATTCAAATAAGTTCCCCTGTTAAATTTTGATCAATAAATAGAGGTCCTACAATATGGTTTTCCAAATATTCCTGCCCAAACGTTAATTTTTTCTGGATATTGGGTATGAGTTTCCCGGAAAACGTGAAAATTGCCAATGACGGCAATTTTGTCTGTGAACATTGCCGTTTAAAAAAAATGTACATTCGTCACTAAAACAAATATTGTGGATATAGGTAGGATGCCTTGCAATGGTTTCCGTCACGATTTCGCAGAATCCTGTTCTTCGATCAGGGTCATCTTTGGTTATTTGGTGTACCATTTTAATTTTGTATGGATGATACCTATTCCTCTTCAAAAGTATCCACACAGTAGAAGGAGATACCTCACAAACATTCGCGACGGAATAAGTAGACTGTTCAGGATTTACTACCATCTCACCAATTATTTGCACTTGCTGCTCTTCCAAAATATACGGATGACCTGGGGGCGTTTTGTTATGTACTTTACCGGTAGTTGTGAATTTGGATACAAGTTCCATCAAATATTTTTACAGATAGGACGATTCGGAAAACATTCATTGAAAATCATTTTGGTCTCGTGAAAGTTACGCGTCGCACCGTAAGTGAAAATCGCTTCAATTTTTTCTTCCATTGGACGAAAATTAACAATTTTAGAGATTGTTGACTTGGTACCTTTCTACTAGTAAAACCGAAAACTAAATAAGAATATTCTAACTGAACCATGATGTTTATTGTCGTACAGACTTTTTTGTCGTTTTTATAAACAAAAAATAACTTAACAAACCTTATCGGGTTGTTAGAATTGTCATATGGCAGATAAAAAGGAATATTTCTAGAAATATCGGTATTAATGTGTTTGTCTTCAGGAAATTAATAAATGTTCCGTCATTTTGTAGTAGGTGAAGATATTGACTTCATATTCTAGGGTTGTGAAGTTGAAGGTTGTAAATATGAATGAATATCCCCATATTAGGATTCAACTTCCTGAAACTCATTAGGCGAGTTCTTAAATCTAACAGAAAATTTCTGATGGATTTTTTCAACAAATAGAAACACGCTAACGTTTTAAATGGACCAAGAGATAAATCCATCTCATCAATCACTGGATTAATGGAAGAATTTGAGAGCTTGTCCATTGCTTAAGACTTGAAATTTACTTAAAAATTAGTTCATCAGTCCACCTCGTATCGTAACATTTTTACTTTTCTTCACCACAGGGAAAAGCGGATGTCAATATTAGAAACGGAAAAGACTTTACTTTGTTGCATCTAGCAATTTTAAAGGAAGACTCAAGTACTGCAATTTTCTTATTGAACCATGGTGTAGATATAAATGCAAAGTAAGTATCTTTGGTTTTAATCTCAATATTCGTTATTTATCGAGGAAGATCATTTTGGCTTTCTACTTCTTCGTTATAATGAAGAAAATGTCCGAAAAAAGGAAATAAGTTTTCCCACTTTGTGTATGATGATGAAGAAGTAAAAAGCCAAAAGGTTTCCCAAGAATTAACTATTATGCCTCTCACCAACAAACTTACATGCTAAATAGCTGAACGTATATTCGAAACAAATGAATATAGCCCGCGAAATTTGAACATTCACTAATTTTTTTAACAGCCCACCATATTTGTTTAATATCATACTTTGGAACACCTATTTGAAAGTCAATAATTAATTTCAATTTTACCATTGTGAATTGCTTTCTTAGAACTAGTGATTATGAAACGCCACTCCAGCTTGCTATCCACTGTCGCTTGGCTGACGTAGTGGATGCACTATGTACCAGAGGGGTTGATATGTCGGCTACGGACAAACACGAGAACTGTGCCTTGTGGGCCGCCTTAGACCATGGGCAAGAAGACATTGCTAGCATACTGGTCCGCCATGGAGCAGATACTGATTGTTGGGGTCCTGGCCCGGAGGGATGTCGACAGACCTTATTACACAGGTAAAAATGAGAGGTGGAGATAAAAAATTATGTTATTGACCTTAAAAAAACATTCCAGTCGATAAAAGTTTTGGAGCTGTGTTGAAAACAATATGAAAAATTTTTATGGATCTTCCTGAAAGTTATCGTCTGGAAAAATAAAAATTAATAATAATGATAATGATAATAATCGCCTTTATCATTTTCAGATAAATATATACAAAAAAAACAAAAAATACTGATAACTATATTATTGAAATAGTGGGGGAAGTGTTGAGACACCATCAAAAATATTCTTCCACTGGGAACTCTACACAGTGTAGAGAGAGCAAACGTCTAGTTCATTCCAATATGTTTTTGAGCACATTTTTTCAAAAATTTTGATACGGTACTTTCTGGGCATAAAGACCTATTCTGAATACCTAGCTGAGCACCTCAGAAGGAGCCAGTCGGGTATTTTATTAACATTTCTGTAGATATGACTATGCAGTGGAGTTTTTCGGAGTACAATATGAGATAATGGGATCTTCGAGGGATCATGTTCGACTTCAGTGATGGGGAATGTTCCTCCTGACGAAAATCAAGTAGTTTTCATAAAAGAGCTCTTAAACAACGCATTTTGAACTTATCATTTCAACTTTTTTCTTTAAAAAATTATTTAAATACTTGAAAAAGGGGAATGAAATAATGCATTCAACATTTAAAGGGATTCGTTACTATTTCACTATTTGGCAACATCGGTTATAGCTAATAAAGGACAATGAATATGTTACCTGTATGAGACAAACAAAGATGACATATTTCAGAGGCGTGCTGTTCTGTTTACTTATGTTCCGAGTTCCAAAACATTATGTGACATATGACATTTTGTGCACCTAACCTATTTTCCTCTATATAAATAAATAAATAACAAAACAACTGTTGTTTATGCGGCTTGTGGAGGTAGTATTGAACTTTAATTTATATTTTGCCTCAAGTGTTGATTTAAAAAGATAATTTTCCTTTTTTAAAGTAGATTATCTACTTTAAAAAACTTGATTTAGGCACTGTTGCCAATATGTGAATTAGAAACAAATCCCTTTAAAAATTAAAACCCAACATTTGAAATACCGATCAGAATACTTTTCGAAGTGAATTTGAAAAACTCCTGAATTAAACTCAACTTTATTTTGTTCAAACTTGCATTTGCTGTAATAACCCAAATTGAGGAACATTTCCCATTCTTCGGAAAACGCACGTTATTTTAAATTTTCCAGATAAATTTTTGCCAATGTTAGGTCACCAAATTATTACTTTTTGTATACTTTGTGTAATTAAGAATTGAAAAATATTCAGTGATGATATTTTGTTAAAAAATCGTATCATCAAAAAAATAGCTCATTGATATAACCAATTCCAGGTTCAATGAAAATAATAATAATGATAATATTCTTTATTGCCATAAAATCAACATACAGGACATAGCAACGTCAAATGATTTCAAAACATGTACAGAACAGAACACTGTATAAATGAATTATGGTGCAATACGAAAACACATTTTTTCAACACCAATTCAAGGGAACGAGACTGATGGAATGGGTGTAATGAGAAGATGGGAGAATGAACGCAATATGCTCAAGAGGCTGCACTGTTTTCTGGAGACTTGGACTAAATGGACAAGTCAGACAGCTCCCAAGGTACAAAAAAAACCAAAACGCAAAAAAAAAATATTGAAGTTAAAATAGGATTTTATGTTCGATATGTTATGCTAGTAAGTTTGAAATTTTTTCTTGTCACTACATAGTATAAAACAAAGTCGCTTCCAGCTGTCTGTCCCTATGTATGCTTAGATCTTAAAAAGTATGCAAAGAAATTTGGTGAATATTTTTTAATAGAGTGATTCAAGAAGAAGGATTCGTAAATGAACACATTTTTTGCGCTTACATTGTAAACGCTGGCCGAACCTTACGAGATAATAATAATAATAAACAGCTTTATTTCAGAGTAGATTACAAACTTTTATTGCAAAAGGTCGGTAACATTGAATGAAATGGCTTCAAACAAGAAGGTACAGATTTTTTTGTTATAAATATTTTTAAATGAATGTTCCAGTGAGATATGCGTTCAAATCATAGGACTCTAAGTCTATGAGAAGTTTTTTTAGTTCCCTTTTGAAAACCCTAATTTTCTTAGTCCGTTTTATTCTGTTAGGAAGATGGTTGAAAAGCCTGATTGACATTTAGTGGACGCTTTTTTCAGTTGCTGTTAGTCTATGAAGGGGATACATATATTCATTTGTTCTAGTGGGATACTCATGAGCAGGTATATTCTCAGTGAAGAGGTCAACATAGGTCAAAAAAGTCGGCGATAGTATATGTCTATCTCTTACGAATAACCCACAATAAATATTTTTCATCCTCGAGAAACAATGGCTTATTTACGAAACGATTTCAAGCAATACAGCATTAATCCTTATCCAATTAAGTACCTTAAAAACATTGTGCATTTAATATAGATCAATATGGCCCTTTACAGCATATTATTTAAATTACTATTTTCGAAGATATTACAGATTTAAAATGCAGGGACATAGCGGTTGCGGCGGTACCGGCCGAGGGGACGGCGGCGCGTGCCTATAAATAACGCGTCAAAAGTCGCTCTTCAGAACTTCATGATCAGCATTTATAATCTCACGCATTTATATGATCTCACACATTTATATGTATACATATTTAGTATCAGCATTGCACCCGTGCCGAGCCGGGGCGGGTGCTAGTCTACTTTATTTCTGATTTCTCTGGGAAGAGACTGGTAGGCTTCAATTGTTCTATATTGGGATCCTTTTTCAAAAAACGAATAATTATGAGATGTTATCCTAGTTCATTTTGATTTCTTGTGTTTATGTTCATTTAAATAGCATAAGAACTACAATTATTAGCGAAGATGTTGAGTGGCAAAAGTGACCAGGTGTAAGAAATATGGTATTTCTAGATGCTTGTTTGCATAAAATCTCTGAAATGTAGATTCAGCAGCAAAAGTTTCTGGCATCAAAATGATGTCGCAATTGACATACAATTTTCAATGAATGATTTATATAAACCTCTTCCATCAGTCAAAATTTCGAATTGTTTCAGGGCTATCGATGAAAACAAGGAAGCGGCAGCGATATTTCTCATCCAAGCAGGGTGTGATTTGAACTCTCCGAGGATGCCTGGTCCGAACGGAGCAGGGGGGGACGAGGCCAAAGATAAACGATCGCCTCTGCATCTGTGTTGTCAGTGGGGATTGGAACCAGTTGTTAGGGTGAATTTGATATTGATACATATTTTTCCCTAATCGAAGTTTTGGTAGAAAATTATTTTGTTGATTTCATTTGATGACTTTTCAGACTTTGGTAGAACACAGAGCTAACGTGAACATTAGAGATGCCGAAAATAAAACGCCGCTTCATATCGCCATAGAAAGTCAACAAGATGAGATAATATCGTTGCTGTTGAGCGTTCCAGAAATTGATCTGAGCATAAGAGATAAAGCGGGTTTGAGCCCGTTTGCAACCGCATTAACTTTTAGAAACAATAAAGCAGCTCAGGCAATTCTGGACAAATTGCCAAGTGCAGCGGAACAGGTAAATACTAGCAAATTACCGTGAAGTTCTTTTATAAATAACTTTCAAATCTAATGTGAGCTTTGAGTCTACAATTAATGTCTTTATCGAAATTAACATTTATATTACTGAAAGTTGATGGTTTCAGTTCGATGCAAAAGGTCAGAACTTTCTTCATATCGCTATCAAGAAAGGAGACATTGAGAGTGCTTTGTTTCTTCTCACAGTGCAAGTGGATGTCAACTCTAGAGTGCAAGATCCGATGCTAACTCCGCCCATTCATTTAGCTGCTCGATATGGGAACGAAACATTAGTGAGAAGTCTAATATTAGCAGGTGCCAGAGTGGATGACAGAGATGCTCAGAAGTAAGCTTAATATTTGCATTTGATCAACGGAGACAGTCAGGGAATCCACCATTTCTCCAATAAATTTACTAATCAGGCAAAATCATCAAATATTATTGACTACATATATTTAATTAAACCTCCGGTGTAGTTTGAGAAAGAGGAAAATTACTTTGTGCACATTTCACGAAGCTGTTTGGATTTAAGATGAACCTTATGAGGTCTTGAACTTTGAAATCATTTTTGCTTTTCTTATTTTCATATCTTTTTTTATTAATATCCGATCTTACTTAGGCTTGTCGTTTTCTTTGCTGTTGGGATCTTGTTTTGATAAATTCATATTCTTCTAGACGAACTATTAGTACTAATTATTGTGATAATGTATCTCAATTCCTAATTATTGTTGTAATGACTACTAACCTAATATTTCACAGGTTGCTACTTATAGCAACAGAAAAAACAAAGATCTGTTTGGATAGGACATTTTTTTGCTGTTTATATATCTCGTTTTTCGACTTCTAGACTGAAGGCTCCAAAGGTCTGTTATCATGTACAGGTCTCAACTATTTCAAGCATTTCTTATTTATTCTGTGGTCATTTTCTTTCAACTTCACTTCAACTTACTTTCAACGACACTAGACTTTTCTGGTCTATGAAATCGAATAAGTGAAACGTGTTTCATAAAACAAGTTATTGTAGCCCACATAGTTTGACCAACTTACTTTTCGTCGCAATCTTTACAGCTTATTTCGCGAATCCCAGGCTTATTATTCTCCATCATCTTATTTCTCGTGTTGATCAACTATTGTTGAAGGGTATGAACAGTTTTGAAAGATACTTCCATGGTCAGTTCATGGTTATTAATTAACGATACTCAATCTGGGTTGCGAAATCGATATAGTTTTGAACTGTTTTGTTGAACATTCTGCAGTCTTATACATAGGAGTATCCATAGCTGAGACTTAAGTGACACTTGAAGTTTTGGGAGACTGTATATTTTAGGTACTGTAGGACTAAATACTTTGCAAATTTCTGCCCAAAGTCGAAGTAATCAGGTTTTTACAGTTCTTGAGGGCATTTTTCAATCCTGAAACTATCTTATAGTGTGCATTTTTCAGTATTTCATTTATTGATTATATATCAATACTTAATACTTGATCAAGTATTTAACAAGTGTCGTTTTTTGGGATTGTTGAATGTCTTTTATTTTAAGTGAGTTTCTCATGTTCCATTGATATGAGTGATTGATATCTTCAGAAGTATAGAGACTGAAGATGCTAACCAGTCGTGGCGAAACGTTAGGAAAATCATAATAACCAACATCAAACAATCCTGAAAACCGACAGCTTCATACAAGTTAGTTGAAAACGTAGTTCTGTAAGGACAAAAAATGGAACACAATTATTATAAACTCATTATTTTTGTTAATTTATATTGAAATTTTTTAAGAACCGGAACTATATTAATGCAGTATTATTTCTTCTTAGACGTACTGCTCTTCATGTAGCTTCCGAGGCTGGTAACGGACCAGCAGTATCTGCCTTACTCCAAAATAATGCAGATTGTGATGCAGTCGATGTTGAAAATGACAATGCCCTACATATTGCTGTCAGAGAAGGACACCTGAATGTCGTTAGGGTATTACTGACTGAATCTACAATAGACGCCGAGGCGAATAATTTAAAGGTAATTCAGAGTAACATATACAGAATCCTGCAACAGTGACTCGGTGCCTTCATTGAACATTCATGATGCATATTAGCAATGTCTCGTTAGCATATTTCTACAAAATAATTTTAGACATGCGTGTTACATTTTTGTGTAGTCAGGATCACTTTCCCCAAATATTCAACATTCTTCTTTGTTTACTTCAGCCAAAATACTTTTTCTTTAATAAATTTCAATTGGAAATCTTCTGAAAAAAACAACTCGGGACTAGGATCACAACTTTGATCAGATTTCTAGGATGCACTTTCCATCCTTTGGGAGATTTATCTCTATAGTCAAAAAGATTTCAATTCATGATTCAGCAAGAATAATGTGTATCTCATGAAACACAGATAATTTTGCAAAAAAAAAGAGAAAAATCCAAATGTTGCATTATCTGCAGAAACTCACATGGACTTAGATAGGGTTCAATTGGGGCTACATAGTTGGTTTAAAAGACATGTTTTTTAAAAACTGGCTAATAAATTTTTATAGGTATTTTTCGACTCTTCTCAGTAGATGAAACTATTGTTAAAGAGAATTGGGTCAACATTGTTAGCAATTTTGTGTGAATCAAGTGATCTAACATGTGGAATAAACAGGTCTTCTACGTAGCTAGCTTGTATGACCTGCTGTGGATACTGATGCATTGTTGCATAACTCTATAGAATATGGAAAAGGAAGTTGATTGTGAATCATGATTTTCAAATTTTCAGGGTCGAAATCCTCTTCATGAACTCTGTAAATTAGGAAAAGAAAATGCTGCAGCTATTTGCGAACTATTTTTAGAGTGTATGCCGAATTATCCTATAAATAATCCTGACATTATGGTAAGCAAAAATTATAAAATGATGTTTCTGTATATCAGGTGTCCCAACACTGTATCTGAATGATAAGGTCACTTGTATAAAAATTATAAGGCACCAAAAAGGAATGTTTTCATAATTTTTTTTTTGTATAACACAAACATTTTAAATGGTCTCTTCATTCCCTACTCAGCCCACATTTTTTGCAAGCCACAATGTGCCTTTCCCAATCATTAATTTTTCAAAAAAATTCTGCTTCTAATGAAAAAACTCCTAGAATGATATATAACATGCTGGTTACCTCCAATAGGTAATTTCAGATGGAATAAGACGAACTAATATACAGAATATTAGCAGTATTCTGCGATTCTATTGGAGCAGTATTCTGCGATTTTTCAAAAGCATTCGACTGTATTAATCACCGAGTACTGCTCAAAAAATTATATTGCTATGGATTCAGAGAAGTGACACTCGACTGGTTTGCAAGCTATCTTTCGAACCGAAATCAGATTGTCAAATTGCCGAATTGTTCCTCTGATATCTCAAAAATAAACTGGGGAGTTCCCCAAGGATCCGTTCTTGGCCCAATTTTTTTCCTTATTTACATTAATGACCTTAGTAAGATTGATATACATGGAACCTTTACCATGTTTGCAGACGATACCACCATACTATGGCATGGAAGTGATATAGAAATTCTGAAAGAGCATATCTTTCTTGACTTACAGAAAGTTAAAACGGAAATAAAACCAAAATCCTGACCTTCAAGTTCAATTATGAAAATTTGACCTTGAATGAACAAATCATAAATAACAATACCAGCATAAAATTCTTAGGTATATACATTGATGATAAATTACGATTTGATGACCATGTAAGGACCATAAACAAAAACCTAGCATCGGGCTGCTATGCAATCAGAGTTATCACTACGGAACTTGGAACAAAGGCAGGCAGAGTGGCTTACTTTTTTCTCATTGAATCATACTTAATGTATGGCATTTTGTTCTGAGGTTTTTGCTGTTATCAGCTAATGAGCTCAGTAAAGCTAAGTCCAGGGATCACTGTAAACCACTTTTTATAAAACATGGAATTCTGACCCTATACAGTATTTTTATCCTTGAGACAGTGTGCTTGATGCATAAGAAAAAATCCAATATGACAATTGTAAGAGCATATAATACTCGTCAAAAAGACGACTTACCCCTACCGCTACCAAAAACGACATTAACAAAAAACTCTCTCATATTTGAGAGTAAAAAACTCTTCAATCATCTGCCAAGCCAAGTAAAAAATATATCATGCCCAAGAATCTTTCGGAAAACCGTCAAAAGCATATTTTTGACTAAAGGATACTACAGCCTGCAGGAGTATTATAGTGACAGTATCTTGGGCTAACTGTAGCTTTTTGCATTTTACCTATAAGATTAAATTATCTGTATTCTATATTTATGTGTGATTTCATCGAGAGATGAAATTTTTTTTATATATTTTTACTTATATATAAAGATATACAAAGATATATGTATTATCTATTGTTTATATCTGCAAATTTTAACTATTTTATATAAATCACTAACAAATTAATAGGCATATACTATTGTATTGTACATGTAAACCATACTTTGTCAACAAGAGTCTTTCCTCTTAGACAATAAAGTACATTGAATATTCTATTTGAATAAATCACATAAACTTGAATTGAAGTGGGCGAAAAACATTTAAAACGCCTTGTATAAAAATAAATAATGGTCACTTTCAAGTGCAACACTGCACAATATGAAAATTCAAATATTTGAAGAAACTAGTGCAAAGTGGCTAAAAAAAGTCAGTGCTGTAAAAATCAAATCAAAATATACTTTATTGTCCGAAGATTTGCATCTTATTAATAAAGTCCACGAAATGCAATGTAAATATAGAAAAAATTTTAAAAAATTATAAATTTAGATATAAAAAAGTTCCATAAATGTATAAATGTAAATAAATAAAAATGTATAAATAAAACGCCACCATGTATAAAGTGATAGTAGTACATCGTCATTATCAGAGCCTACATCACTATATTATTTTGGAAAAATTAATTACTTGGCATAGACGTATTGTGGTTCAAAAAAATAGTACTGACTAGTGAACATAGACTTTTTTCTCGTATATCATTTCTATCGAAATATCGGCTAAATACACACTGTTGGAATACCCGCTATAATTGTTACAGAAAGACCCTTTTCTACTGATGAATAAATCAATCAATCAATATTTTCTCTTCAGGGCAATTCACCTCTACTTCTAGCCTACATGAAAGGTCACGCAAATCTCTGCCGTGTTTTGGTCAAGGCAAACGCTTGCCTTTCTACCGAAAACTGCGAAAGAATAACGATTTTCAATTACCAGGTAATTAAAAAAAAGGCAAAAGGCCCACTGGTTAATCTGTATCTTGAACTATCGTAGGTACCCAGCAAGCAACTTCTCAATCGCCTTCTGGATCAACTATCCCAACCCGCAACTTGGACAAGCACCGACTCGTGTCAAGAGTGTGGCAAAAATTTCTCGATCACAGTCAGAACACATCACTGCAGGCACTGCGGTAGGGCACTTTGCAGCAAATGCTCTGATCAAGAAGTGCCAATCATTAAATTTGGAGAAAACAAACCGGTCCGGGTATGCAAAGTGTGTTTTGATGTTTTGAAAACCGGTGCAAGCTAGACTGGATCTGTTCTTGCTGGATAAGAACCGAGTTTGGATGTTGTCGATTGAAGTGAGCGAATAGTATGATTGCGGCAACAAATCAATAACCGAGGATGATAATCGTATCTACTAGATAAATTCAACATCGCCTCAAAAATAGTGTATTTATCCAAGTTTAATGTTTTATATATCTGTATAAATAATGTTTTACGATTTTATTAGGATCAAGCCATGACTGAATGTGATGAGAAGTTTATATCAATAACAACTTTGACTGAAAACATTTCAGAGTTCTTGACTCATTATTTAGCATGCATCAGGTATGTTTTCGATTGTTAAATATATATTGCACATGATTTTTCTCTTCACTAATTTTACTACCAAAGAAATACTAACGTGAGGAATTACTGTCAAATTATATTTACTAATACATTCCGTTATCTGCGATATTCACCAAGTGAACACATCTTTCAGAACCAGAAGTTTCAGATTTTCTATGAGCTCTTATACTTGAAGTTATTTTTACGTTTGAGTTGAAGATTGTAGAACAATCTTTTCACACTTCACTGTCAAATGTTCCATAAAATTGCTTTATATTAGATTATATATTTTTTGCAGTTTGTTTTTTTTGTTATCAATTTTTTATTCGAGGAACACTTCATTGTGAAATTTTCATTTAACAGTTTACAAAACCGCAACATGTGTTTCACTATACAATAGTTTCCTCAGGCATGTAAATTGAGAATTATGCTTTTTACACCTCATCAGTCCAAATTTGAAATGAATATAAAGCCTTATTCCTTCTTTTGAATGGTAAATCAGAGCAAAGTTCTTAGTTCAAAGTTCCAATATTTGTATCACTACTTTTTCCTCAAGTGTAGATGTTCGCACAAAAAACAAACTCAAATTTTTAAGTTTGTATGAACAACCCTAATTCGTTAGTTTCCATATCAATATTCATCACATTGGAAGACTTTTGTGAATGAAAGTCAGATCCAAGGATGGTAATGAATTTTTTTGGATTTAATGACTGATAATTTGTTTTTTTCCTTATGTTCAAGAAGATTCTCAGCCACATGCCAATTCTACCAAGGAAAGAGTTGAAGATTTGAAAGTAACAATAGAGTGAATTGGAATTAGAGAATTCCCTTGAAGATTTTTTAATGATTTCTTTCTGCGATCTACTCCATAGCTTTATCAGTATATTTGCCGTTCTTAGACTTTTGAATATTGGAATATTTAATGCAAAATCTAGTTTATATGAAATGATATAAAAATAGATTTTCATCAAAGGGTATTTCGTAATGTTACAGCCAAAATAAACTTAGTTTCCTATGAACTGATTACTTAATCACAGCAAGGTTTGATTACATAATAGGAGTATTTTTGATGACGAAGAATGTATGTATAATGATGAATAAAAAGACTTCAGAAAAGAGTGTATAGGTTCTATTAATGATTGCCTGGTTGTCATTCAATCTAAAGTAAGTTTCACGATAGTTTAGCTTCAAATTTGTTTAATATCCTCCTACATCATTGCAATCTGTAAAGAACTGATGTCGAATGAATACTGAGGTACAAGATATATTTTTCTATACCTGATTCGTTATTAATTGAAATTCAGTCTGAGTAGCAGTTGGTGTGGAAATATTTTTTTTTGCAGTTTTTGGTACAACTGATATATACAAAACAATCTTTTTTCATTATCATACCATCTTGAATTGAATGAAAAAATGCAACCGCAGAAATCGGTCAATACCTCTGAACTTTCAATCAAGAACCGCTCTGGTTTCATTAATTGTGTTTATTATCCTATGTTCCATTAAACACTCTATATTGTGTAATGTTACTTCAATATATATTTTAATGTTGTTAACAAGTTCTTCAATAAAATATAAGATTTTTGGTACTTGTATTCATTCATTTCTTCATTTTACTTACTGAATACAAATTCAAACCAAATTTGACATCGAATAATAGTGCTGGGTTTTCGCTTGCGAGGTTTTCATGGGATTGACAACACAAACTTAGTTCAAAAAACTTAATAAACCTGATAAGTATCAATTGGAATCTCTGGCATGAAATTAATCGATTGAAAACACTTTCACCCCTCCAGAACAAAATGCCGCCGTTTCTCGACGCGCGTTTCGCTATCCAAGAGATGATGAATAAAACACTTCTAAGAGCGACATTCATTTTATTCATTAGCAATTCAAAACTAGCTGAGTTCCTCTAAAATCGAAATGAACAACTCTTATAATTTAAAAAAATATGATCCTGTGAAGACTAGTTACAGGCTGAGTCAAAAATATTGCATTTTTATATTTGTTATGTGAATTTTGAAACTCTTTTCTGTAGATAAGAGGTTACATATCATGTAGAATTGATTTTGTGTTTATGAACAATGATTTTGAAACTGGTGTGGGCATTATTCTGTGGTATTTGAAGCAGGAAGAGGAAATTCTGCTTGGCCTTTTATGCTGTCCAATGAACTCGAAAGAGATAAAACAGTCTGAAGATGACAGCTTGGGTTGAATATACTTTTTTAAATATTCAGTTATATGTGTAATAATTTGTGGAGAAAAACACTGAAGAGATATATGTCAGTAATTTATTATACGTTGGAAAACTCTTAGACGTTCAGGAAGAAACTTCCCTGAATCACCTAAAAATTATATCGGCAAGCAATTTCTCAATTCTTGCATGAGAATAAAATTTCACAATAACAGTTTAAATGAAACTCTCAAAAAGATCCACAAGTCTCTTGATTTCCTTTCTGTTTTCTGGTTAAGAAAAAAGTTATGTTTGTTTTATTTATATCGATTTTAAACTTGAAAATTTCTTCGTAGTTGTCATAGTTTATATAAATTTCCATTATTAAAATATTAACCATAACATTTGTTGATATGATAGGTTACCCCAAAGAAAGGATGTTGGAAAATGAAAATTCGGGGTTATATAAAATAAGCTGTGGTCTGTGACAAAAAAAAATATTGGTCAGGCTAAGAACGCTATTAATACTCGTTTCAAAGAACACACAGCACAAGACCAGAAAACTCTAGTGTCGCTCAACAAACCTTGAAGAACGGCCATAGAATCTTAACACAATCTATACTAGAGGTTAGTTGAAAAGTTTGAAACTTTTAGAAACCCTTCAAAAATAAGATTATCCCAAAATGTGTGTATCCTTCAATTACAAAACCATCTTCAAAAAGTTAGCCATGAAATAAATCAACGTTGAAGAAAAATATAAAATGACATCAAAATCTTAAAATGATCGATAATTTTGAATACTCATTAAAAGGATACATTCTAGAAGCATGCCCCTCTATAATTTTCATGGATTGTGTAACCTCTTCCGCTTTGGCCATCATTGTATAAATGCTCTGAAACAGTAGTGTTGCACCAATTGATCCTGTCTATTGGAACCTAATCATACCTTGATATTTGAATCCATGGCATCAGACATCTTTGCCACCGCATTTTTGTAAACATCTACGTTGTCTGCTGTAATTGACGATATCTAAAACCAAACAACCAATTGACAATAAAGATCCGAAATAGTATTGCCAGTTGAAAAAGTCAGCCTTCAAAATCAACTCTTTGCATGGAATATTCGACCTAATAAACATTCGAAAAGTAATTGAGTAGAATGTTTCAACTGACACATAAGCTCATAAGAAAGTACATACAGAATGTAAAATACCAGAGAGATTCTCTATCAAGTTATCAATCGATGTCGCCATTCTATGTGCTTCACACTCTAAATCATTGATTAGAGCAGTATCAAGCTGTCCAACTTGAGGTACAAGTAACTGTCGGTAAAGAGGGCTTGGCGTACAATTTCGAGAGTTACTAGATATAATGGGCGTATCTAAAAAAAACGTTCATCACAGAGAGACAACAGAAGTATGGCCAATGAAATTTGTTCACCTTTTTTGGCAACGGGGCTAGACAGTCTTATTTTATTTTCCAAATCTTCTGCAACAAAATGTGTCATATTCCCTTCTACATGGATGGATCCTTCCAGATTCAGTGGAACCAACCTTTTAGAACTCGGTGAATTTTGGGTGCAAGGTAATGTCATAGGTCTCTGCTTGATTTCATCTACTAAAGATATGGATTCTAGAGTTGATGATATTGGTATTTCGCTCTCCGGACTGAAACCAGATTTGAAAGAAATTTCACTGTATGATTGTGTCATTTGCTGTGATATTTCATCATCATCTACGTCTTCCTCCAGATCAGCCTGTGGTTTTTCTAGTGTTAATGGTAAATCAGATCTAACAGGTCTCTGAAAAAAACGAACATTTATTAAAGATTAATTTTGCTAGGATACCAGCATTATTGAACAATGACCACTCCTATAATATGAAGTAAACGATCATTGGGTTCAAAAATCGTATCCCCAGCAAGATTGCTGCTGTAGTGTAGCGAGCTGATATAATTTTCAGGTTCAAGTGTAGATAGGACATTATTCCACCCAAAAGCTACCCCAAAATTGGTTTTTGTTTTTCTTTGACTTGTAAATTTTTTTATTGACGATTTGATGTCATTGACAGAATAGACCAACTAGATGGTATCAGACATGTCAATTCATAATAGAATTATTCAAAGTAGATATGATCAAAAAAGTTAGTTAAAATCTGAAGTGTATATAGATTGGAAAAATTATTGATAAGATTTTGAGGAGAGATTTCTCGGAGAAAAAGCTATAGAGAACAGATAAGATGGACACTTGTCTGATCATAAAACTGTTACAAAATAATCTAATCCCATCATACTGTGAGAAAGATGTGAAACGGTTTAGAAGAAACAGATGTTGACAGACATTATACTACTTACAATGTAGAAAGAAACGCTCGGCCAATAGTGGTGTTTACATTTGATCAATATAGCTGGAAGCAATAGTTGAATAATGTATGTGCCCAACAAAAAAAAATATCCTGTTACTAAAAGAAAGCTGATGAAAGAACTTGCATCTAAGCTCAACTAACAAAATTAAAAAGAGGGGTTGAAGTAAGATCAGTAAATCTAGATATCATTGTCGAGAATGTGCTAAATTATACAAAGCAAAATTATTACCAACTTACAGCAGGTAATGGAGGGGGCAATTTTGGGGCAGGTTCAGTCGGTGGGGGCGGTGAAGGAGTGCTAAATTGTGACTCCATTTTGGATACAAGTCTATTTTTCAACACAAGAGATCAAGTATAAAAAGATACAGATCAACACCTCTCAACTTCCAATTCATTTTCCAAGTTGAGGTGGAATTAACTTGAAAACTTTATTCTTTCTAATTCCAGAACTCTGAACAGCTGATCTCTTCAACAAAAACCCTATAATTTGACATGTTTGTTCTGTCTACTGACAGATTAGTATATGTGTTCTGTGGTCCTTTTCAATAGATAGCATAGATATGATAATACACAAGATGATTACCCTGATTGATTCGACGGATTCTATTGGTCAGTTCAAAACGTTAACGCGTTTTTTTTTGGTTGAAGTATTCCATAAATTTCTGTTTAAATTAAGAACTCGTGGAAGTCCCAGCTTGAGAAAGCTGTTATATACTCAGAGTAAGATTACTCTGATATTATATGCGAAACACGTATAGCGGTTTTTAGTTGAAGTAATCATTTTCATAGGTTGAAAAATATCATACCCAAATGCTTTAGATCCAGGCATTATATAACTGAAACACTATAAAAAATTTCTTTGTAGTGTTGAAATTTGAAAAAAACCAATCAAAAAACAGTTATGTCAATCATGAAACGCATGAAACAAGTACAAACATTTTTAAATGAATATGGCTCTGCCTCATAGATATATAAATATATACTATATATTTATAATTTCTATGCTTTGCGTTGAGTTACTTTATTTTTCAGCAGTTTTCTATATTTCCTAAATCAAATCTAAGAGCCACAAATTATTTTAAAAAATTCCTAGTATTCCAAATATTGTTAAATCCTACTATGAACACGGAATTTTTCAGTAACTTGACACATCTACAAGTTGTGTCAATAAATTAAGTAAATGATTATTTATATAAGCTTCTTTCTTAAAATTGTAAAGTTTCCAATCAATTGATTTCCAAAACTTTAGCCATTTTAGGAAAGCCAAGTGAATAAATCTAAAAATTTATTTTAGTAAAAATAAAATTTATATACACACCAATTTACTGACCAATTATATTGTTTATATTATGATGTAATTTTTCACTCCCTTTTTAATCTATTTCTTGGAATTAATAATTTTTTAGGATGCAGGAGGTTAAAAAGCCAAAAAATATTGAGGAACATAATTATTTTTTCATTAGTTTTGATCACTCATAGATATTAATTTATTGAATGGGTAATAACAAATCCTTTTTCTATATGTATCTACTTTCTCTTTCGCAGAGGCCAGCCTTTGCCCTTTTGCTTCGCTTGCCAACACTGCAATAGGCATATTTTCTCTGTCTAAAATCATCATTAATTAGTTCAAGGTGTTTGTGAAATCATCAATTTTGTATTAATTTAGTTACTAGATTTAGATTTATACACTAACTTCTATTTGTCGCATGGAAGTTTAACAAAGTACTACTATTACCATGTGATGAAATCGGCCGATACTTGATGAAAATTCCTAAAGTATTCAAGAAACGCTTGATTGTGAAATTTCCATCAAACAGTTTTACAAAAACCTAACAGTGTTTCTTTGTACAATAGCTTCTTCAGGCATGTCTATACTCCACACCTATATGCATGCCTGAAAACACATGTTGCGTTTCTTGAATATACTATTACTACATGACATTAAGATACACTATTTCAGTTATTGCCATAATAACCTTGTAGTAAATTGTGACACTGAAAGGCTTCTCAGCCATTCAAACAACTAGGATTTGTAAGGAAGTTGATCAGTTTCATAGGGCCAGCCACAGTTGCGGCAATTTTCAATGTCCATTTTTTCTGTTCAGCTTTCTTTCACCAATCAGTCTTTTCGTTTGTCTTTGTCCCTTCACATCCATGAGAAATAATACCTTAAAATGTTCAGGAAAGATCAAATCAGGAGAAAATAACATCGAATGGAAACTTATTTATTCTAAAAACTTATTGGCATCCCAACAAAGTTTATTGTATATAACAAATTCTACGGTGTTCTAAAAATTCTTACAGTTACTTCAACTTGCTGAAGAGATCTTTAGTAACACAGTGATCCACAGCATGTAACCAATCAAAAAGTTCCTCCATGCATATTTCAGTGGTGCGTTTTCGAGAATTAACTCTGTCATTGCAAGCTTGATACTTCTCAGCTAAATTTTTACAATGTTCTGTTTCTTTGCATTTGTCCTGAAAATGAAATATCAAATATTTTGTTTTCACTATGATGGGTTTCATACCCTAAGAATTTGCTGGGGGTCTTGTAATTCTTCCTCCTCCTCTTCTTCCTGAGCTTTCACAGAGAGTAATTTTGGAAAAAATCGGTCGAAAAACATTTTTACAAATTGGTTTTATTAGAAGTAAAAGATCGATTCTTTACGTAACAAGAACAAAAATTTGCTGAAGAACTATAACTGACAGATTGAAGTTGACAGGGAAATTTGGCATATGACAAGACAATAGTCAGAGGTGAGTTCTTAAAAATAATCATTTCTTGAACGCTACGAACCAGAATTTTTGAGAACGGTTACCTGAAATCATATTATTGTTGGTTACGTACAAAATATGATGGTTGGGTCAATTGTGTTATTGATAATCAATAGCTAAATTACTTTCCAATTATTGTGGGAAAAATGAAAATCTGAGAAGACCTCTCGCGATGAAAAAATTAATGAACTAATGGTAAATTTTATGATTATTATTTACTCCACTGTGTTATCATGCATATTCGAAAAACCAAATATTTGGGTGATTGTGAAAAGTGCCCAAATAATTTTTTTGAGATGTGTTCTTTAATGGTAGATACACATTTTGGTGTGTAAGGGTCTGTTCATGAGAGGAAAAGGGAACGTGTCCATTGTCCCACGACTAATGAATCTTTAGCTGGAAATGACGAATAAATTGGATTCAATGAACAGAAACCTGTGTAGTTCATTGTTTTCATCAGACAATTGTGAAAATTGATAATAACCGTAACTGTTTGGTGCTAAAAAGCTGAAAACTGGTGAGACGGTAGCCGAGTGGTTTGTTCAAGTCACCCAATCGATCGTGAGGTGAAATGGGGGTTCAAGACACGTTGAAAGGTTATACCTCATTAATTCTTAGCTCGCACAAGTTTCTACTTGTGAGGGTTGTCATTTGTAGGGATGCGACAGCTGGTTAACGAAAAACCAGATTTTAAACAAATTCAAAACAGTAATCCTTTTTATAGTTCTTCCATACGAATCAAAATATTGGTTACTTTATGATTTTGGTTAACTATACCAGCAAATGAAAGCAAGTAAGTTCAAAAAATCACGAAGAAGAAAAAGTCATGTTTTGAGGTTCGGTTTTCTTTGAGTAAACTAAGTAAACCTGAAATAGTTCATTTTCATAAGACATTAAGAAATACATTTTTTTTAATGGCGGAACGTATAATACCTATCCAAATCGAACAAGAAGAAACTCACGATGAGAATGTCATCCGACTATCGGAACCAATGGAGCAGCTGGTTATTGAACAAGGACCAGTTCCAGTCCAAATTCAGGAGGATGAGATTGAAGAAAACGATGATGTTGAGAAATATTTCAAAGAATTTGATCTGTTTGAAGGGCGGAATGAATATTCTCTAATTAGTGCTAATGTTCCGGAAAAAATTATTTTGATAATTGACAGAGCACAAGATGAAAAATGCACACCTTTTCTTACCGAAAAATCAAAGTTTTCGCCTCTTAGTATGCTGAGAAGAATTGTTAAACTGTTTCTGAAATTGAAACATATGATTAATGCAGATCACGAGTTTGCTTTGATGGTTTTGAATGAAAATGATTCTAGTTGGCAGTGTGATTTTACACGGGATCCAAAAAAGTTGAATTATAATATTGATAGAATCAAGCAATGTGATGTCGAAGATTCTTTCAGTCTAAACTCCTTATTCACTGAGATAAGCAATCATGTACAACTTCCAGATTTTGACAATCAACTTCCACCAAGATATATAATTCGCCCTATAATACTCTATGGTAGATCCTACACTATCCCAGCTCTGGAATCAAATGCTGAAATCAGTAAATTATTGAACAACCCATACTTTGTGGTTGACACTCTATTTACTCATGAGCCTGTAGACAGAAGTAACAACTGTAATAAAATATCTGAATGTTTACAAAAAATTGATCAAAAAGGCCTATCTTACTTTCTGCCCGTCGGCAGAGATACATCTAGGCTTCACAAATCTATGGCTAAACTATTGGGACATCCGTTACAAAGGCCCGTTCAGAAATTGCAAAAAATTTGAAATTTCTAGTCTGACGACTTAACCTCGTATACAGTCTTTTTTTATATATATAAAAATAATGTAATAAAACATATATACTTGAATCAAATAAATATTTTGTTGCTGCAATTTAAATCTATTCGTCTTCATTAATTAATTGCATAGTCAATAGGGCATAGAATAAATGCACTATAGGAAGTCAAAGTAAGTTGGATATCATCTCTACATGTTTTGTATATTCTCAGGTTTTTGGGGTATCTCTAAATTACTTGTCAGTCACTAGTAATCAGTTTGGTTTCAAACCTTTTCACTTTCAGAATGCATAGTGCACTTAACCTCACAGATATTACTGCTTGTACAGAGTCACACTAAGGAATGACCGATTTTTTTTATATGCGGCTGAGTATAGGAACAATTTCTAGGTGGAGTGTAGAGACACAAATTAGCAGATTCTTCAGTCATATCAGATCAAACTGTTTGATCTTCCTCTTGAAGATGATCGAGACACGTGTCGAGGTGTTGAAATAACGGTTTGGTGTTGGAAAAAACTCCAGTAATATTCAAGAACATATATATTTATGTTACACTGTTTGGAACCTTTGGTGTAGTAATGAATATTACTGGAGTTTTTTCCCAACACCAAATTGTTATTTCAACACCTCGACACGTTTCCATCATCAAGTGATCATTTTCAAGAGGAAGAATAAACTAAATAGACTTACAATGTTATCCTTATTTACACCATAGATACCTCTTCTACCTTTCAATTTAAAATGAAACCAATATGGGAATGATCAAAATATTACCGACTTTCAACTCGAAACAATGTGGATTGTGAAAAAAGTAAAATTAAGTTGGTTTTTGGTTTGAAATTCTGAGTTAAAAATTGAAATTCCCGAATTACATTGTGAAAAGTAAGGTTAAGATTTTTCGCCCTACCTAGAATCCGCGGGAGCCAAAGTTTCAACTGTCACGAAACACGAATGTATGTCGTGTTTGAAGTTCCGAAGTAATAGATTGAATCAGGAACACGTTTGTTCAAGTTACAAACGAACAATCCTTGTATATATCATAATTTATTATATACAACGTGATAACCTTTTATGTCATCAAAAATTGTAAAAAATCTAAAAATAATTTACTTGGTTCAGGTGACTGGCCATTCGATTGAACAATGGCTAACACTTTCAAATATTTAAATAAAATATCCAATAATTTGAGGTACCTCTTCTTGTCTGTATTATTTCCATACAATGTTTATTTTTCAGAGCAATCTCTACCACTCATCCAAAAAATGATGCTTGGCTTTCTAAAATCTTTGTTAGGAAAATCGAACCCACCAAAGAATCCCACAGTCGTATGTTGAGCGATAAGGAAATAATTTACTCTCTGCAAACACATAATTACAGACCAGATTCTAAGGTTGCATATCTGAACAATGTGTGAGTGTACTTCAGCCAAAAAAGTTTTTCAATTTTCCCTTTACCGAGTGACAAAAACTAATACTTATATTTGTTTTTGTAACATTGTTTTCTAACATATATAAATCAAAAGAGAAACCTCTACATAAAACATCAATTTTGCATGGAACTGGATTTTTTTAATGATTAATGAATATTCCAGAAAAAATACAGTCAACTTTATAGGAGCCCAAGATTCATTAAAAAAAGATGTGGAATTGGTTGGATCTTGGACAGTAAACGTAGGTGATCAAGATCAAGCTTTACATTTATGGAAATTCACAGGAGGTTATGAAACAATTGATCAATTTAATGCTCTAGTGGGTAATAGCCAGGTTGGTATATTTGATGTGATTAATAATTCCCTTTCATCAAACTACTGTTGAAGTGAAACACGTATTAGAAATAATCTTTATTTTGAAGATTTGTAATTGTCATCATGAACCGCATGAATTTTGAGGTAGCGTAGGAATAGCTTATGATCTACATAGTTGAAAGCCTTGTATTGTGTAACCACAATTTTAAGAGAATATCACTTCTCACCACCAAATTTTTATTTTCAATTTCACCATACAACAGGATACATTCAGGACTTTTATTGGACACCGATGAGACAGTCACTCCTCAAAGGCAATAACCCACAAAAAAAACTGTATGGTGGTCAGCGGAGGGTGTGAATCACTATAACTTTCTGCAATCGGGCCAAATTATAACAGCATACTCCTATTGTGAGAGCACTGGTCAATAGAAGAGATATGGACTTAATCCACAACAACGCTCGTCCGCACGTTTCACAAATCACTGTCCTAAAATAAAACCAATTGGGTGACAAAATTCTGCTTCACCCACCATACTCCCCAGACCTCACGCCAATCGACTACCGCCTGTTCAAGCACCTCGATAACTCTCATAGATAGAACCTTCGCCAATTAGGGCCAGGCAAAAATGGCCTTCAACGACCCAAACACAATTTTCATGCTGACGGAATTGATTGACAGTTACATTGGCAAAAGTGCACTGATTCAAATGGCGCTTATTTCGAATAAATTTGATGATGAAGTATAAATAAATATATCTATCTATCATAAAAACGGCCAAAACTTTTGAAACAACCTATTACTTTTTTAACATTTTGTTGCATAACTTGAACATCTGTAAATGATCCCATTTTACCTATCGAATGAGATTTTATATAATTTTTGCAGGAATTCCAGAAACTTATCGATGAACAGGGTAAAATCGTGAGATCACGTCACTTACAGTACCTTCTTGCCTTCAGTTATTGGCCTCAAATTTTACTCAGGGAGCCAAAAAATATTTATGAAATCAGGAGTTATGCACTCAAGCCAGGAACAATGATTGAATGGGGCAACAATTGGGCTAGAGCTATCAACCATCGACAAAACAATAATGAAGCTTTCGCTGGATTCTTTTCACAAATCGGGAGATTGTACAATGTACATCATATTTGGTGTAAGGTTTTTCATTCTTGAGATGAGATGCAAAGATAATAGTATCATTTGTAGGTTATAGCAATTTGAATGGTAGAAAGGAAACGAGAGAAAGTGCCTGGCGGTCACCAGGATGGGACGAATGTGTTGCTTATACGGTTCCTTTGATAAGAGAGATGCACTGCAGGATAATGGTGCCAACAGAATTTTCGCCCACTCAGTAGTCTACTCTGAAGTCTTCAAATTATCAATACAAATGCTACTAGATCAATAAGAATTGGTTGGAAATCAAACTTGAAGTATCTAGTATCATTTTTAAAGTTGTAAATATGACTTGATATTAATATTTACTCATCAACTATAAGCATTTTACCTAATTGTTTCAATATCTTCTTCCATTATTTCATTGCATTTTATTAATTGATATTCTTTAAATGCCATTTTTTTCTAATTGAGAATTGTTATTTATATAAGATTGATGTATATTTCGAAATATATACTGGAAAAATGTTATTGATTCCAATTGTGTAACTCCAATCATCGATTCAATAGCCTCTTTGGAGAAAGAGTGTTCTACTGAAACAGCATTCAATAATATTCTCAATGTGTATATTTTCGTCACCAGTACATTTTGGTATTGGAAAGTCTTTCCACCAGGTTGAACTAGGTTAGTTCTCACATAATTTCTGGGAAAGTTCTAAATAGTCACAGCATAACTATCAAATATGGAAAAATGTCAACAAAGCTTTTGACAAAGTTAATCATTAGCTATTGATCCATAAACTTTGGTTATGTGGTGTTGATTGGCAAATATTGCAGTGGCTCAAGAGCTATCTTACGGAAAGAACACAAATTGTTAAGAGTTTATCATTACTATTCTCATACCATCGCAGTTACATCGAGTGTTCCACAAGGTTCACATTTGGGACCATTATTGTTTAACCTTTTTATCAACGTTTCCATGAAAGCGAAGCTTTCCTATTTGCCGACGATTTCAAATGTTTTAAAATAATTAAAAGTGAAGCTGATACCTTGTGTCTACAAAACGATATAGTTGCCTGTCTAACTGGTGTTCGCAAAATGGTGTGTCTGAATGCATCCAAATGCCAAATTCTTCACTTTCATCCAAAACATCACCCAATCACTTTCGAATATAGTATAAATAATCGGACCTTACATTCTGCTATTGAAACCAAAGTTCTAGGTGTGATCCTAGACTCCACACTTAATTCAAAAATCTATGAAGAGAACCACTCGTGATTTCACCAACATCACTGCCATTAAATCTCTTTATTTTTTCCTGGTTAGATCTTATCTTGATATTGTTCCAGAGTTTGGTCCCCTCATTACGTTACACAAAAAGTGAAAATCGAGGCCGTACAGCACAATTTCCTGCGATTTTCCTTTAAGATGCGTGTATACGATGACTACTACATTGGAATGAATGCATTGCCTTCTCTTGAGGCTCGCAGAAAACATCGGACTATCAGCCCCGAGCTTTTCTCAAAATATTCTTACATGTCCCCAGTCGTTCAACTAGACAGGTGCAAATGTTTTACTACGTTTCTTTTCACAGATTCAATTATAACCTACAAATCTTTAATGTATCAGTTTTCCGCTTTAAAAACCATATTCTTCACCTAGCCATCTAATACTCTCTGCTTGTGTTGTTGTATTGTGTCTCGTGTTACTTGCCTGTAAGAATTTTATTAGTTCATATTGTTATGAATTTTAATTTTTCTTAAATAATCTACTTGTTATCTTATTTCGGAATAGTATTATTCTTATAATTTACTCTTAATCCACTGTATTGCATCAAGTACTACATAGCACTCTACTACTTATATCTGAATTGGGCTTGCCCATGTATATAAATAAATAAATAAACTAATACTTTCTGATAACTTGATGATGGAATAGAAACCAAAACTAACAAAGGTGAAATGAGTACTTGTTAGATTACATACTTTGGAGTTCAGAAAATGGGTTATCATGTTAGAATTTGAATGCTCTAGGTCCTAGGTAACTGGTACTAGGTAATGTTACTACTGATGATCTCATGTGTTTTTTCATAAACCAGATAAATCCCTTGTGAACGACATCACTTTAGAAGTCGAGATTACCGAGATTTTACCTTTTAAGTTACGATTACAAGCGCAAATCTTATGATATGCAGTGAAAATCCATGTTTTCACCACATGGATTTTCACGTTCACGTTTCAAATCAACGTTCACATAGCAGTTATTAAATTAAGTAAAGTAAACCCCTCTTGCTAACCAACTGGCTACCATTAAATTCACAGGTTATTCTCACAATAAAACAGAATTTGAAAAATGACGATATCATGAACTTTGGTAATAATATTAGAGATTAGCTGAATGCTCATCAACTCAGAAGCCCAATAAATGACTGATTGATGCTTCGCAATTTAATTGTATGAAATAAATGTTTCATTTTTTAGTTTAACTACTATTTTGGTCCCAATTTCAAACAAACGTATAGATGATTATTTCATCAAAATCAGACCACTATTGGTCATTGAAATTTTCAGTAAAAACAGAGCATTCAATTCATATCAGTCCAGATATATATACCTTTAAAAAAAGCTATAGCTTCATTGAATTGCATTACCCATTCCATTCAATGATTATGGTATAATGTGATTTCCTATCCTTTTCATAATTTCTACCGGATATTGGCACATGACACTTCATTCCAACAATGAGTCCGACTTTCAACTTATTGGGTGTTCCATGGTGCAGTTTTAGATCTTTTCCCATTCATGATCCATACAACTGAGCACTAAACTATCCAAGTCTACTTGACAAATTGAATAACATAACAACTCGACAGGCTATGTGAAAGCTATTTTTCTCAGAGTTTTTTTGACATTATCAAAGGCGAAGTGGTGGTCATGTTTTTACAAACGAATTTAGTAGTAAAAGTCTATCGCAGTGTTCACTTATTTAATATCAAATAACTAACTACCCTCTCATGTAACAAGTTGTGTTATTTTAGTTCTTAATTATTCATTTTTTCACGCTAACATAAAAAATACAGGATTTTCAACTCATATGATGCATAGGCCCGAGGTAGGTCAATGGTTCTAAATTGAAATGAGCCGTTTGGAGGGTAGGTTAGGACAAACAGTATGTTTGTTTCTAGAAATATTTCAACTCAAACTAGAGTTTCAAGGAAGACTTTTAGGAATACCAGACTGCAAAAGTCGATTCTTTTGATATTTCATTACTATAGTCAATGAAATAAATGAAATTCGAATGGAGCTGAAAACTATAATTCAAGTTAAAAAAACTATAATAAAAACTTTGACAGAAGAAGTTTTCAACAAATATTATTTACAATAAATCTACTATTTTTTAAATAATAAATACTGCTAATAAGTTTTAATGAAAAAGGTTTAAATCATTTTATACAATACATGAACATAATATAAGAAAAAAAAAATACAAATTTATACAATTTTAAAATATAGGCAACGACAACGATATATACAATAACAATATTTTGGCGACAGTCATCTATAATCTTACTTTAACTGGTTTAAAATATTCCGTTTCCATTCATTCATTAAGATAAAAGTGAAGATTTAATACCATGTCCAGATATTTCTTGCGTTTCAATTTGTGAACTACTGAATCACTAAATGATTCGACTATTGACAGAAATCTGAAGCAATTTTCATTGATTTTCATGTATTTCATGATAAATATATATTTATAATTTGTAGTCTTCAAAATTCAGGAGAATAATATTCACAAACTTGTGATGAGCTACCCAAAGTTTGTCAAGATTAACTTGCTAAAACTGCCACTACAAATCATTGAAGGTAACAGGCCGAATGATATTGAATTTGATGAAATAAGAAGTTACTATTAAAACACACTCCCATTCTACAGATAATTTAAGATTATTTGAGCTCAAGCAAAAATAAAAGTATTTTCATCACCTAGTAAAGAATTTTGATAGAAAATGTCAAAAAAGTTCAGGAGATATATTTTTTGGTGATAAAAATTCGATATTGTGGAAATATTTTAAATTGATAGAATGAAGAATCATGTTCAATTACACTCGGACGTTAAAACTGGCCGCCATCGTCACTATTTGAACAATTTAGAAAATGATTTGAATATTCGAATCCTGAATACGTGAATAGAGACCTTGTTATGATCATACTCAACACATTGTCACACCATACAAAATATTTTCATTAAAATTCACCTATCATCAGCTAATGACACTGAATATTATTGAGTTCATTTACCTAAGGCCCATGGTAATGTTGGCAATACTTAATGCATTTGAAAATCCTACAATTGTTATTGAAATATGCTTTCGTACTGGATGAGGAAGTCGCAAAGAATTTGGCAACATCACATTCATTCTTCACTTAGCGTCTATCAAAATTAACCAATTTCTGAAATGAATATATATTCAAAGGTCAATAAGTTTTTTCTCAAAAAATTTTCAACTTTTCTGGGTTCCTGAATTTTTTTCGACATTTTCCCTTGGAAGAATCATATATCCGACCGATGAATTTTAGCTTCAAATTATTGATCAGAGTAAATAAATGCGTGGGATACAAATGAAAAATTATATTCTCAGTATTTGGAAGTAATTCGTAAACATTTTTCATGTGGTTTAAAGTTTTTCCAAGGTTTTTATATGAATTCATATCATCATTACCTGAATAATTGAAGGTTATCAAGAAAACAAGTCCAAAACCATCGACTGTACGCTATCTAAAATATTGCAACAATTTTTTTTCCTAAAGAGACAGCCAGTATATTGACATTCAACATAATTGTCTGAATTGGTTTCAAGTAGCCACAAGTCTAGTTATCAAATCTAGATACATTGCTATATGTTTATATCGTACCAAATCAAATTCAAAGATTTCAGAACTGCAAAACAAATAATCCATTTTTTACCAGAAAAAAGGAAAATTTAAAGCACAACAGACGAAACATTTTCAACAATTGTTTCAAGACCAGAAACAATATGAAATATTTACAAAATTAAATCAAGCGTAGAGATCTTAAGACCACGGTTGAAATTTTGTGTGTAAAGACGAAAAAGGGCAATACTTTTGATTCCTTGGAAGGATCCCATTCTATACTTATGGAAAATGCCAGTTAAATTGTCTGAAACTCTATAAATTACTCTTAGAGCAAAAGTTATCATGGGCAGAATGTACTAGTTCTCAATTTTAGGTTATTATTTCATTAAAATTAAAAATTAGAAAATTAGAAAATTAATTTTGTACAGTTTCAGCTAATTTAACCAGGAAACATTGTCCATAATATTGCTACCACGATCTTTAGTAGTTTGCAAGAAAGTAATGTTATGCAGATGCCTATTTTTTTAAATATTCAGATCACTAAAGATGAATACGATGTTAATCGTTGTTAAAATCCGTCTCAACAGACCAAAATTGCCAAACTTTAAGATCTCTATCGATAAACTTAAATGTAAAGTTCGTTTTCTTTTCCTATTTACCACAATACACATTTTCAGCAATATTAATTTTTTATATAAGCGTATTACCAAAATTTTTGGTACAATTAGTCTTTTAATTTAGTAAATGTCTAATATAAACTATCTTATCTAAATTATTAAAATTATAGTTTAAAGTATTGAATAATGTTCACAAAATTCAAATGAACTTCCTAATCATTCACCTAAATGGAAACCAGTCTAAAATACTGTGTTAATCCTCAGGAAACAAAGTATGATACATCTTGACCAGGTGTATTGATTGAGGAATCAAAAATTTTCATTATTCAATTTCATTACTGAGATTTTAGATGCTACATTTTTCGAAAACCAAACTTCAGTACTTCTTAATTAAAAATTGAGCTGCAAAAAAGCAATTTCAAATCTCTAACAAACAAAGTTTTTTCAAGAAAGCCATGTTGAAGATAGAACCAAAGATTAGTCAAAACTAAATAAACGGCTGCAGAAAGTGAATATTAATGATCTGATTGGAAAAAAATTGTTTTTTTATAAAATGAAACATGTAAAGTTTTTAAATGGATTTCAATTTAAAATTTTGGCTTTGGTTAAAATAGTTTTTTTGAAATGTCATTGACGTTTTCTTCACCAGCACATCTTTGAGAATTGAATATTGAGCCTACTAAAATGTCATGAAAATAAACAATCAGCAAGTTGTTTTGCTAAATAACGAAAATTTGTCTTCAAAATCAATAACCCAATAAAAATGTTCATTCACTTGCATCATGACTTATTAATTCACCCTCTTGGAATATTCACGGGGTTAAATATATTTTCAATGCAAAAAGTCATGTTCCTGGTGGCTAACAGAATAGTAATCAAAAATTATATGAAACTAACTTAAAGAACACGGTCATTAAATGGAAGAGTTTATGTATAAAAAGGGGAATTTTTCAGTTACAATGGTAAAATTAACGAACTAGATGAATATGTACATTTTCCAAACCATCATTATTATAATCCCACTTAGTATATTACTGAATGGCAAATACCAAATTTCATTGAACCAAAAAAATAATCATGAACAGAATTTCACGAAAAAATATCACATAGTTCAGGCCCTTTTGCAAAAAAATGACTATTCAACATTTTTATCCAATTATAATTAATCTTGGGGAATATTTGAATTAATTCATGCCATAAATCGTTAGAGCTTGTTAAGGAACTCTTCTTTCAAAAATGAGACATGGTTTTGAAATGTTTTTTATTCATTAACGGGGCACTACCCATCAATATGCAATTCTTAGCACCTTCCAGAGACATTATCAAGTAGAATCTTCATTTTGGTTGCACCCGTAAAGTTTATTCTACCCCAAATCACAAAATTTGGACAATGAGAAACTTCTGCATCTTTTTCAAATTTTCAATTAGACATGGACTATGTGTTGTCAAACATTCCCTGATTCCTGTTAATCTAATATGGTAGAAATAATGTGACTCCAGCTGCCAATTTGCAAAAGACAAAATGAAAACTAAACATTAACTTCAAGACTGACGGTCACATCTCTATGGCGGCAAAAGTTGGCGTAACAATGTAGACATATATTCTTTGATCAAATAAACTGAAGTTTCTATTGATAAAATAAATTATTCAGTGTGTACCAATAGTTGAGAGACATAACACAAACCTACGGATGTAGAACAATTTTAACAAAATAACTTTTCATCATAACAAAAATAATCTCAACACATTAATTTTTAAGAATGCCAACTAGGTCAGCAAAAAATGTGTTGCAAAATATTTCAACACTTCAAATAAAAAAATTCAAGCAAGATTTACCTTATGCATTTCAACTGTTTTTTTATAAACTGATTCTTAAGAACAGTAGAACAATTCGTAGGAGTTACACCAAATGAAATCTGTCTAACAAATTTTTTTCCATTTTTAAATATCTCATACCACCATTCAGTTTGACCTCTTCTATAGAAAAGGAGACATAAACCGGCTTACATTCTAATATATCAGAGATATTTAAAAAAACAACAAATGAGTATTTATTCTCAATTGATTTCAATGAATATAAGACAGAACAACATAGGATTCTGGTTGAATTATCAATTGCCGGCAGCAAACTCATGAAAAACTCACCAAATAGGTGATATTTGTGTAAATTGTTGTCAGGAAAAAAAGTCCCCTAAAATTTTGAATTACTTCAAAGCAGTATTTATCCGAATGAAAAAAATGACTTCATCTTTGAACGAAATGTATGGAATGAATATATGGCAAATAAAAACATCTATAAAGATACTGAGTTTATATAGTAATTACACTTCAGTAAATCTATATACTGGCAAACCTCTTTACCTAACAATAACCTAAATGTAATTGACTAAATACTTACTGGTATGCTTGATACTTTTGATTTTGTCAATGTTTTGAGATAGAAGCTCATCTACGCAACTGTATTTGTCCTATTTATTCATTAATTTAGTACAAAAATAACAAACTAATCTACCAATTGCTAAACTGTCATAAATAAATAAAGTAGAAATAATAATAATTATCAAGGTACAAATTTGGTATCACTTCAGAATATTGATAATCAATCAACTCGAAACAATTTTTCCTAAACCGTTCAAATAACTGAATATATTTCAAATACTAAATAAGATTCAGAACTGTGTAAACTCATACTCAATGAAATTTGGTGTTCATCAATCAATAATATTGCATTTACTAAACCGAATTAGGCGGAAAACTCGTCGAACTATTGGAATGAGCCAGACTCAACATCGATCCTGAGAGACTCGTATCATCCTCATAGCTATCTCTCGACAGGTCGTTCATAGCCAGCGACATTTCAGCAATAGCTAATGCACTGCAATACAATAATATGCTTTTCAATCGTTACTTGATAAAAATCCATGATAAATATGTAGAGCAACACTTTATTGGCGAGATTTTCAATGATTTTCAAAACCTAAACATGTGTTTCACCATTCAATATCTTCTTCAGGCCTGGGAACAAACATATTGTCATAATGAATGGCTCAGAATTCGATGATTATCAAACACTTTCTGAATAGAGAAAATATTGAAAAAATATAATAGAACTGACCAATACTTGATGAAAATCCATTATAGTGTCTTCAAAAAACACTCTACAATATGAGATTTCCACATGGAAGGTTATAAAATCGCAATACGTGTTTTGCTATACAATATCATATTCGGGCGTCACAATACTGTTCATACAAATTCTGTGTCGTGTCGGTTGAGTTTTAAACCTTTCTCTTCAACATGCAATACGTCATAATCTTGATTGAACTAGTGCCCTTTTGTCCAAAGGTTTTGGTTTGGTTTTTTTATTAAAAAAACAATTCTATGCTTTTCTATTGGAAAAGTTCTTCCGGTTTGTCCGATATAAAATTTTGAACAAGTACCACAAGTCAACTTGTATATTCCCGATCTATCTGACACTGAAGTTTTATCTTTAATGTTCTTAATGAATTTACTCAAAGAATTATTTGTTCTGTAGGTTAAGTCCAATTCTTTGCCTTTTGAAAAAAGAGCTATATTATTAGTAGGCAAAAAATGTATAATCGTATATAAGTTATTTGTGGTCGCACATTTGACAATGTATACTATATTGTATCACTTATGCTTTGTAATCATGATTTATTCCATGTACAATAAAGTATATTATCATCATCATGAAGTTAGACTTTTTGGTAGCATAGATCTCTGGTATTGACATTACACAAACATTTTACAACCCTTTTTCGCAGTACTACAAAACAAGAGAGGATTGTGTTACAAACTGTTCAAAACCATATACCGTAACAAAGCTGGGGATCAGTTAATTGTTAGGGGGTTTCACAGTGCTGAAGCCTAATTGTTACGATACCATTTGCCTTGTACAACACCTAAATATCTTACTCTTAAGCTCACGATTCATGCATACAATTTTTCATAATCTCAGTTGAGGATTACATTCAAATTCTGAATCTTCTTAGAAGTAAAGAAACAATAAATAATTGTTTTGGGTGAAGCAGAGTTTTTTTTGTTAGGAATGACTGATTTCGTGAAAATATGAGTAAAAAAGATTTTTCACTTATCATCCCAACTTCAGGCCACTATTTATATATAGTAGCGATTCAAAATGAGAATGGCTTTTTCAACAGGTATGACTGTCTATAATGATTCCATGACTTGAAAAAACTGAAAAACAATGTAAGAACACACTTAAAAAACATCTCCTTAAAATGTATGTTTTCATACACAGGATTTTTCAAAAGGTTTGACTCTAGGCCCTGTTCTCTCAGTAGTATGTGCATGTTAATGCAAAATATACATACTGCCCATTATTTTGATGTTACTGATGTTCTAACAAATCACGTCAAATGTGTTCTGTGTTGAACATCTCCAAAACAAAATCCCCACTATAATTTAAATTATGGGACCAGCCTCTGTTTCATTGTGTCATATTACTATGAAAATTAGAAAACCATAGGGCTTTACCTGAATCCTAGCCTTATCGATTCCTCATCGAAACTTTCAAGCTCCCTTCCTTGTCTTTCATGGAGAATTCTTATCCTTTCGCCACGTTCCTCAACAAACCGTTGGTTTTCCGCAGTCATCTGTAGAGGACAATTATTCAAGGAAAAAATATTATAGAGGAAACAGAATGACTCAATCACCTTTTGTTCCAAAAGCGACTTCCTGACGGAAACACGTTCCTGAAGTTCATTCTTTTCACGGTCTCTCTGAGTTTGGGCGTGCATCTTGTTCTTACTTTGGTATGCTATTAGGATTTCCCATTCGTAGCGCAAACGCTCGTTCATCTGGTAACACTCGTTCTGAAAAAATTGTAATTGTTATTTCAAAGTAATGAGATGCTGAGAAATTTATTATACGACCAAACCTCACCTCTTGAGTCTCATCCAACTTTATGCACTGCTTCTGCAGCATTTCAGCTATGCTCTGCTCATACTGATCTCCCAACAGAGCCAATTTCCGCCTTTGTTCCTCCTTCAACTTTTTTATAACTGTTTTCTGACTTTCCTTCGGAGTGTTTAGGAGTATTTGAGCTTTCAGTGCCTTGTACTGCTTCGTCTGCACCTTGCATGTTTCTCTGAATTGCTTGCGTACCAACATTTCTTTTTGCTGAAATAATGAAAAACACATCATATGTTGAATGTTGGATTTTATTGTTTCAACCTTACTTTTAGTGATTTCGGTTGCTGCTTGAGTTCCAGAGCATGCTTCTTTCTCATTTCACGTTCAGTACGTTTCATGTACTCCGACTGGTTGGCCAATTCAGTATCATGTTGGTTTCTGACCTAAAGATGAAAAAAATAAAACCTGAAATTCCATACTGAAGGGAGGAAACAGAGAAACGTTCATGAAAAAATATTTTTAGCTGTGAAAGAGAAAGGCAGAAACAAAGAAGAAGAGAGAGGAAAGAGATAAAAAAGATTGAGGGGGATAAAAAAGAAGAGCGAGTGGATAAGAATAGTAGAGGATAATATCAAGGAACAGGGAAAGTTTAATAAGATTGAGGAGAAAGAGAAAGGTAAGATGGAGTACTATGACGAAGACGAATGCAGAAAGAAGGAGATATCACTTCAACAATAAAGGTTTCACTATCATCATCTTGCTGAAAGTTTTTCACACCATTTTATTGTTCATATTTGAAATTACAAACATTTTTTAAAACTAGTCTTGATTTTCATGATTTCAATTAAGACTAGTCTTAAAAATCTTCAAGACAATGGCAGAGACTGAAATTGAGACAAGGACTAGGATGTCTAAATCTGTCCTTTCTTTTTGAAACCTGTACATTTCGTGACGGTTCGAGATCTTCAACTTTGTATTACCCTCTTGTACCATGTTAAGCTAGACTATGGTTGATATTTTACTTTGTCAAAAATTTAGGAAGAGAGAGGATAATTTACAAATTCCCGAAAGACATCCGGTTTTCGCTTCTTGAGGTAATTTTTATAAGTATTCAGTATTAGCAGGTCACCTCTATATTCAACATGTTTCATGAAGTGAATAAATAAATAAAAAGCAATCATTCAAACCTGTTCTTCTCTCAGAGCATGAACAGCCTTCTGCTGGCGGTATTCCAATTCCTGGGTCTTCTCGTGATGTCTCAGCAACATAGAGTGTGCCTGTTCCAACTGATGTTGCCTCTTATTCAACTCTTGCCGCAACAAGTCTTGTTCCAGCTGATGATAAGAGAGAAGTTTTTTTCTTCGGAATTTACGAACTTCCAATTCCAGATATTCCTTCTGACAGCGGAGCAACCTCTGCTCTTCTTGAGCATCGACTAATTTCAAGTTGTCTTTGTGAGTTCTGAAAATGAATAACATTACAAAACACGCTAAACTATTGAATAAGTGATAAAATAATCTAAACAGAGGTGATTCCTTACTGTAAGGTCGCATCTTTTTGTCGTTTTGGCGTCGAATCATCTTGAGAAAGTTCCCTTTTCCACCTTTCCTTGCTCGCTTTATATTCTTTCTTTCTATGAGCGTCAAAAGCTTTTTTATCCATCTCCTGCCTACCGGTTATGTCTTTCATCAGTTTTTTCTCCGCAGCTAAATTCTGCTTCTGCTTGCGTTCCAATTCCTGTAGATGTTTCACCTGGAAACAACATAGCATACAAATTCTCAGATACTTTTAATTATCAGTGAGAAACAAACCTGTTGCCTTTCGAGTTCCTTGCTGAAATTCTGCAAAAGAACTTCGTACTCCTTGTCGAGTTGATTTTTGTGACTTTCCATCTCCATCTTGCATCTCTCTTCAAGCTTCAACAAGGCACTTTGATGCTCCCTGCGCATTCGTTTGTAGCCTGACATTTGTTCATGCATCTCCTCCTTGGCAAATTAATTCATAAGATAAGACTGTCTTGGTATAATAAAAAAATTAAACTAACTTCATTCCAGATAGTGTTCTAGATCTGAATCTTCAAAACATTTACAATAAATACATTGTCACGGAATAAACATTGAAAATATCAGAAAAAATATCTCCTCTTATTGGAAATTTTTACAAAGAGTACTCCTAAAATTTGAAAAAACTATATACCTATCTTGTTTTCATTTATTCACATTTGTACTCTATCATATTTATATTTGGGGAGCAGTAAGTAAATATATAATGAAATCTCTGAGAACCCTACAAAACAAAATCAAGGCATATATAAAATACCATATTTGAAACCAACATTATACTTGATATTAACTAAATTATTCATCAGGCTTAGATTCTCTCTATAAAATCAAAATTAGCTGTTACATTAATTTCTATTCTATTCTATACTAGAAAACAAATCTCTCCCAACTACCTATACCGTAGGTTCTAATAAATGACTGCCGGAAAACAACTACTTCCCCAGCTAATACCACCATAGATATTGAATTGTATCCAACAGATATTTATGCAAGATACCTCACCAAGGTCGCATATTTTTCTCGTTCATCCGGCATCAGGACAATGCTGAAATTATTCCAGTACATCACCTACAGATCAGTGCAAGAAAGATCTGACCTAAACAGCAAAGTGCCTGGGATTCGATTAATTTCAACGCGGCTCAACTGCATGTACGAATCCTTCGTCTAAGAGAAAGATTGTTAACTAGAACAGCTACATCTCGTGAACAAAGCCATAAGCGGGCAAGGCAGCCTAATTACAAGAAAAGCTAACATGGGATTCAGTAGTGGTAGATCTACCAGCACAAATCTGCTCATTTATCACCACTGTATAATAAATGCTTCGGCAAATAGACACCAGGTGGATTCTATTTACACAGATTTTTCAAAGGCATTTGACCAAGTAAACCACAATTAGTTGTTGCATAAACTAAAAGCTTTGGGTATTCAAGAAAACATTCTGAAATGGATTAAAAATGATCTACTCTGCAGAGTTCAATTTGTAAAATATGGTAACTCAGTATCTTCCTCAATCACAGTTTCATCAGGTGTACGACAGGGTTCTCATTTAGGGCCATTGCTTTTCAACCTATTTGTAAATGACTTGGAAGATGTTATTCTTTATAGTGAATTTCTTTTGTTTGCTGATGACCTGAAGACGTTCAAAGTTATTCATGACTCAACTGATACAGAATTATTACTGTATTATTATTACTGTACGATTTATCTAACTTTGTTCGCTGGAGTGATATAAATCTGCTGCAATTAAATATAGTCCAATGTCAAAAATTTACTTTTTTCCTGAACAAAAATCCCATTAACCGGTCTTATAAAATCAATCAGAACCGAAAACAACAAACACAATCAGAGAAAAAAAAACAGATTTTTTTAATAGAATGCAATTCCACAATTTGGTGCCCTTCTTATTATGTGGATAGTGATATGCTTGAAAGTGTTCAAAATAGGTTTTTAAAGTACTCTGCATATAAACTGGGATATCATATTGGTAAATATGACTATAAAATTATATTGGATATTCTTAACTTTAATACTCTGGCTCATAGATTAGAATCAAATCTTACACTAATTCATAAAATAATCAATGGTGGAAATTGTGGAACTTATAACTTTAAATTTGAATCTAAGGAGAACAAGAAATTCGGAAATCTTCAAAGTACCCTTTTGTCGCACCAACTATGGCCGGAATGAATCTGTAGGTAGAATTTTGAGACTCGCAAATACATACAATGTAGATTTAGAATATTTCAACTCTTCTTTGGAAACATTTAAAAACACTGAAAAGATTGTAATTCATTAACTTATTTTTACGATTTTTTTAAATTTCATTTTATATCTTTTTTCTTTGAACCCAGCATAGATTACTGTTAAATACATATGTGTGAACTTGTTAATTATTTTGTAAAAAATAGGCATTGCCGTAAATAAATAAATAGAAATATAATTCAATATCCAGCGTGGTATTAGCCGGAGAAGTAGTTGTTTTCCGGCAGGCATTTACCAGAACATAAAGTGTAGACAGTTGGGAGACATGAATATTTTGAGAGTTTATTTCGAAATAATTATTTTCTAGTTCGTATGTATCTCTCCTCGATACAGTCTTCAGACATAGTTAGTTATAAGAAAAAAAAAAACAACCAAATTATCAAAAATGAACTTGAATTTTATTGAACATGTCCAACGAATTATCTCGTAAGGTATCATTAGTTTCTTAGGAATAGCTGTTACTGGTGAAATTGAGAAATAATAGTTGACTAAAGTATTTTTTCAGATAGGCCAGTATCTTATTCAGAGACGCCAAGCTGAATAGTTGTAAAATATTGAATACAGTGTGAAATAGATCTCAATATTTATTATTTTATGTAATCCAACTTTGAGCTCAGAGAACTCGTGACTGGGTAAAAAATATATACTGTTATTGCCACTGTTTCTCGTTCACTACATAAATCTATGTAGGAAATTATGTTTCAAAATAAAACGGAGTTGTTATAATCAGCTCAAACACTTTTCAAACATTCTCATTAAAACGAAATCAACGAACTTATAATCTTACCTGCATGTGCTCTTTCTGCTGCTTGGTAACAATACTTGTAGTTCTGATAGTAGCAAAATTATTTGTTCCGTGATCAGATACTGCCGCTGCAGCTGGATGATTAATTGGTCTATGTCTCCTGTCATCCCCACCTAAAACAACAAAAATTCAATGTCACATCTAGAATAGAAAGCAATTTCAATAGTTCTATAAACAAGACGACGATTACCTGCTGGTAAACTATTAGTACTACTAGATTGACTACTGGCAGACACCCCTACGGAATGAACACTTTGTTCTGAGGTAACAGAGTTACTTTTCGAGCTATCAGCGCCTGTGTGCTCGTCTGGAGTATCATCAACATCTGAAATTAAACTTCAATGAAAACGAAATATTGATAGTTATTATTTAATGTTAAGGGATAGATCAGGGCATAAATGATTATTCATAGTGCAGTTTTGTTAAGTGCTCCTTTTAATAATGATTATAATAATTGTAATTTATCGAACAAAATTACAATTTTGCTCAACTGGGTTTTGCTTTAAACTAGTTGCCTTGTTGTGAAAGCTACAGTGAAAGACAGAGGAAGAATCTCACTTATCAACCGATGTCAAAGTTTGGCAACAGATATTCATGCATCAAGTCTTATGATCTCATAAATTGCACCTTCCTAAAGGAAGATGACATTATGTCATGCAAACTAAAATAACTGTCAATCCAATTTAGTTGTCGTGGCAGAATATCTTGCTTTTCAACTAGTAACTTTTTCAATGAATTCAATAAAATTCAAGTAATATTACCATCTCATTTTTGTCTTACCAATGGTGCTCTCGTTTTCAAAGTTTTCTACCATCAATATCTTTTTCATCTTCCTATAATTTAAATTATCCAGATCTCTAACTGCATCCTTGGTACGTTGTATCAAATCTATCAGAACATTAGGCGAACGACTCTTTGTCACAAACTGATGAGTCCGTAGTCTTGAAGAGTTTGGACGCTGTGCAGGTAGTTTCTAAAAAATTACATCGAATTATTTCATCCTAGGGACTGTGTTGAAATACCAGCCTCAACAGATGGTTCATTTGTCTGTCTTTCATGAAGATATAAAAAAAGTTCTTCAACTCACCTGTAAACAAGCTTCAACAAAATGTTTGAAGACATCCGTCCATTCTGGAGAAGACAAAGACGGTGAATCGTTTTGAGCAATATGGTAAAGAGCCGACATCGCATTCATATTGAAGTATGGTGGTTTTCTTTCGGCTAATTCGATACAAGTGATGCCCAATGACCAAACATCCACTTTCCCATCATACTGACCCTCATCCATTGCCAAAATGACCTAAGAAAAAATGTTTTGTTGGAAGTGGCATCTAATAGCACTTATATTTATATGATTTATAGTATACCCATTGAATATAATAGAGTAGAAATTTACATAATGCAACTAGCCTGAAACATTAATAGCAAAATAGAACAATATTCATTAAGAATCAGCAGATAAGAGTAACTCATTTATGAAGAAGTTAAATAATAAAGGTTCCCAGTGGGATCCTCGGGGAACCCTTGAGGAAACCTCTATTTCCTTGGACATATATTCACGGGCCTTAACAAATTGTTTGCAGTTGGATAAATAAATGTACAGACAATCTACGAGAATACCATTAGAATCTAATTGTTTCAAATTTCAGAATTGATTGATCCTGTCGAAAGCCTTGGTGAAGTCCATATATATGGAGCCCACTTCCAAATCTTTGCCAAGGCTCTTTTAGAGAAATCACTTCAAGGTAGTGTTGGAATATAAGTAAATTTATATTTATTGTGGATTTTTATACGTAAACAAGATGGCGCAACTGTAGTAGTTATAGTTACACCAGATTTGGCAACCATGTAGTAGAGTAGTAGTTATCTTCATGGCAATGTAAGTTGGTTTTGGTTACTTGTTAATGAAAAGTAACTAAGTGATCGTTAATTGCATCAAACTGTACCTCATTCTATCCTCTGAAACAACCTCTACATATTTATAATTTGTCAGATACAAAATATGTTTCACTTTATTTGCTGTTCATCGATTAGGAGGTTTTGAATGAAGCTGTTGAAAAATCATACAAACAGATTCATAGAGTTTTAGTATAGAGTTCTTAATACTAATTGGTCAATGGTTCTTTACCAAACATTTTTCCAGATTTGATTAGGGGTATGAGAAACCTTGTTTTCAAATTATTCAGAAAAGTGTCTGTCGAAACAGATAGATCGAAAAAGAATAAGAACAGAGGTCAGACAAAATTAAAACTACAATAATTCAAATGTCTTTTCGGTGGGAATTTTCTTCAATAGATAACATGAACTATTCCAATTTTTAATTTTAAAATTCTCTTTTATGCAGAATTTTAATAAAAATCAATATTTTTTACCTCTGGAGCCATCCAATAAGGAGTTCCAACAAATGAATTTGCAGGACACTTGATGGAAGCACTACCGAAATCAGCAAGTTTAACAGTGCCATTTTCTGTCAATAAAATGTTTCCTGCCTTGACATCGCTAAAATAATAAACATTATAATGCTTTTTTTTTAAAGCGAATCTTCGATATCAGAGCTAGGAGCAAGTTTGAATTTCGGCTATTAGAGTTTCCGAAAATTTCCAAAAATTCAAAATAACAATCTATGCACCAAAGAAGTGAATACTCTTTCCAAGCTCTGATAGTCTCGATAATGTTAAATTTATATTACCGATGAATTCTGCCTAGTTCATGTAAATAACTCAGCCCATGTACGACACCATCACAAATGGCAGCAATTTCTTCTTCTTTTAAAGGACGCTTATGAACTTCTATTATATCGGAGGCAGAACCCAGGCAGTATTCCATTACCAACCATGCTGTGCTGTCTCTCAAATAACATCCCTTGTATTCTATGGTGTTTGGATGGTTCAATTGTTTTAGAAATCTAAAATATATTTGCAACATATTAGAAAAAGGTTTTGAAAGTATTTTCTAAAATAATATATAACACAAATTATAGATACTCCAGAAGATTTGTATCACAAAAGTAAAAAATGGATGATAATAACTGATTGTTTTCCATCAATATTCTCAAATATATTTGAGTGGCGTACAAGGAGTGTCCAGGGAGTCAACCCATCTTAGATATCTTGAAAAAGATATTATCTTAGCTACAATAAAAAAAATTAACAATTTTTAACACATTTCACTGAATATCTATCAACAAAATAAATCATTTGAGTAGATAACTTACTATTTACAAAAATAAAATCTTCTTGAGATCTCACCAAAACAATGTCCCCCTCCCCCCCGAAACAGTTTTCAATTTTTGGGAACTAGAATAATATCTTTTCAGATCGATAATATCAGTGGTTGTTTTTGAAATATTCGCCAAAAACCAGAAAATTGTTCAAACATATGTTCACAGAATTTGCTTAAAATTTTGTGTAAACAATGGAATTAAGTGGTCAAAAATACTTGAAATGTTGACAGTGGTATACAGTGATTGTGCTCTGAATCAGAAAAATGTTTACAAGTGGTATAAGCTTTTCACAGAAGGTCGGGAAGATGTGAATGACGACGCTCGCCATGGATACCACCGCATATTAACAACTGATAAAAATGTTGAGGAAGTGAAAAAAATTGTTAAGGAGACTCATAGGAGCACTATGGCAGCCAAGTACGTTTCAAAACTGCTAATTTTTGACCAAAAAAAAAATTGTCACATGATTTGCTTGATAGGGTCATAATTGATGACGAATCATGGACCTGTCTATGAATATTAAATTGACCAAGAAAAAAACAAGTTAGTCTACCAAGTTACCTTATTTCTTTCACGATATCTTGCCACTTCTCCATGCTCTGCTTGCCCAGATAGGACATCTTCTTGATGGCCACGATTTCCCTGGATACCAGGCATCTGGCATAGTAGACTGCCCCGAAGCTACCATGGCCAATTTCACGTAAATCCTCAAAAATTTTCTCGGGGTCGACCTTAAAGAACAGATCGGCTATATCTGGATCTCTCAGGCTGCCTGGTCGGGGCACAGGCGCCATCACATCTATTAGAGCCGCTATGCTGACATCTCACTGGAATGTAGATAGATAGATATTTATTTTCTCCTTCATTGCCACTATTACATGTATTAGGTAAGTCAGAAATACATAAAATGAAGTGTAAATGTATAAGGTATATATACTAAACACATCTTCCATAGACATGGATTGTGAACGTCAACTAGGTTATAAACCAAGGTAATCAATCTTATGGAAATTACATAAAATATGAATTGTGTACAATTAAATAGCATACAACAGATACAATTTAGTATACTGGAGATAAAATCCATGTATATACTAATACACTGTGTACACCGATACACTATTTGTGTGTTAGTATACACAGATGTGAGTTATGTATAACTGAAAAACTCAATTAAGATACGGGTCCAGATAACATTACAATATACCAACTGACCTTACACAAAACTAGAGTGCAGGTAAACAATTATACCCACTAATTATGCTAACAAGGTTTATTTATTGGTTATGTACTACTATTTATAGTTTTTAAATAATTTTCAAATTCTTGTATATTGTAGAAGCAACCTTTGTTCATAATCTTTCTCAGTTCTTTTTTAAAGATTGTTACGAACGAACATTTGATATTGTGAGGAATCAAGTTGAAATAAGAACATCCTCTGTAGATTCCAGTTTTTTTAAAGAATGAGTGATTAACCCTGCCCTGTATTGAGATACTTGATTATATTTTAAATGGAAATCAAAATTGAAAATAAGTCAAATATTGTAATTGTTCTCCTTAACTAATTTTGAAAGGAATACAAGTCTGTAAAATCATTCAACTGATTTGTACCATCGATTCAATTGACTCTTCATTTTAGATTTGTATATTGACAATGACATAATATAGTTACACAATACAAAAATCGCATTATGTATTTTACTTGGCATCAGTATAACATGTACTTTTACATGTTTATGACTGTAAAACAAAATTCACATATAAGATTTACTGTACACAATTATTCTCAAGTTTGATTGAAAAAATATAGTAAAACCTGTAAAAATACCTACTAAAATGTTACGTTGATGCCAATGCTCGGTCTTTTACAGAGTGTAAAGGAATACAGCAGCAACTAATACTTTAATATGTACTGGCAATAAATTCAGCAGTTTGGATTGATGACTAAAATTATAAGGTATATAACTACTAAAAAAATAAAAAATTTCAAATTTGTATGTAACTAGGTCTATATGAAAAAAAGTTTCATTGTTACTTCTCAGTAAACAAAATCAAGAGTTTTGTTATGGAAAATTGCACAATACCATAAAACATTGTCATTTTATTATTTTCCACAGGAGCCAAATAGCTAATCAAAATCATAACAAGAAGTACCTGAATAAATTCTTCATGATTTGGGAATCACTGTATAAACTAATGAAGAATAATGATTGGTAAAAACTTACAAATTACGGGCTGTGAAAATAAAATGGCTGCCGATTTTCAATTCCCCAAAATTTACTTTTTGTCACACTTCGATGAGATGTGGTAGCTTTTTCATTGTTCATCCGTGCAATGTGCAGATCGATTCATTTATGAATTCACTAATTTCATGTAAACTACTTGTATCACTACACGATTTACACAAAATCGAATGTTAACCAAAAGATTCGCGATCTGTCACAAATTATATTCGCTAACCTCAAATTCGTCACTCTCAGTCGATAACAAATCTTTTGCACTCATTTGAAACAATACATGGAAAATATCATATACGAAAATATCATTGATACTAAAATTGCATATATGCACTAATAAAACAAAAAATCACACAAGTCCTATTCAAAAACTATAAATTACAAAACCCCACCCTGGTAATTTTGTTTTACTTTCATTTTTCATTTGAAGTAGGTAAAATAGATATCATTTTTTGAAGGTTCTACTGCTCGTCGTACCCTCTGTTAGTAATTATTCCAAACCTAAACACCCCACTTTCATTAAATTCTCGTAAGAGGGAGTCTTTACTGGAGACATGAGCCTGATCGGAGTAAAAAAGCCAAAGATGCATGGTATTTTATCTTTATAACTCCCGACAACGTGGAGGTCGCCATGACATCAACATTTTCAAAAAAAAATTCTGAAAATGTTCTAATCATTAAAGAACTATTTACCTGACTGGGGTCACTAACGACATAGAATGTATGAAACCTTATAAAAAAAGATTGAGAAAATAATTTTTTCCCATATATATACTCTCATGTACCCTGTTTGATACACCGGCTTTATTTTTCCGAGAGAGCTTAACAACTATATAGCAAGCAACGACTTTTTAAGAATATATATTTTTCATCAATTCTTCTATCTGGATAACTATGTTATTCTGGAATAAATTGTCCGAGACTGTTATTTCCAATGAATTAGGTAATAGAAAGCCTATCATATCATATCATAATTAAGAGTGCCTTAAGGCAATTAATAAACGTTTCCATCGTTTCTAATTGAAAGAAAATGCAGTTGAAAAATTCATATCAAAGAGCACATATATTTACCTCTATATATATAGTTATTAATTGTTTTCATTTGCAATATTGGTGTGCAGAAAAACGTTAATTATGAAAAATATTCATAACATGAAGGTATTTGGAGGAACCAAAATATGCATAGTTCAGAGAAACGGGTGTTAATGATTCACAGCTAATGTTCAATTTGAAAAATGGATATTTTTTTTGTTTCGTATGTATTTTTACTAGATATTCAGTTGGTAAATCTTTTTTTAGTCTATATTAAGGAAATACCTTAAAATAAACAATGAATTGGCGCACTTCGAATAGCCATGACACTCCCTTGGTGGCACGGGGAGTTATTAACATTGTACACCCAGTACACGAGGCTAATAACCAAGCAGTCAATGGTGTTGAAACCCAAGAAAAATATCTTGAAATGACAGATAAGTCAAGTGAGGCTTTTGTTGTCACGTTCCATTGTATTGCCGTTTCTTGGGATTGGGACCATCGCCCGTTTGATTAAGTTATCTCAACCTTTCATTGACTTTATATTTATATCCTCATAATTGGCGCCTATTGCTTCTGGCTAGTTAATTCTCCTTATGTTCTAAGAAAGTTTGTTTGCCAATCCCTTTTTACTTCCACAAATGTAGGGCATACAATAGATACCCTGGCGTTCTTAGACAATAGTTGAACTCAAAGAAAGAACCCAACTAAAACACCATTTCGACCAACCAGAACTGTGGAAATACTTTTTTCAACGGCCCTTTCACTTCTACCTACCAATCATGGATAAAATATAAACATTGATGAAACCGTTAATTCGGCTGAGTTTGATTTATTTAAGTTACCCCCAGAGAATAATAATGAATGCCTACAGAGGGGTTGGAAATGTTGTGTTCAAGTATCCATGGTTACCTGGCCACATTGATTTTCATTTCCCTTAATTTTGTATTGTATTTCAAAGAAAATATTTTATTTATGGTGGTTTGAGTATAAGTACTTGGAATATGTGTTATATCTTTGTCACATTTTTGGTTTTTCTGTTCGGATTTACCGTTCAGGGCAAATATATTGAAGGAGTATTAAAAACAAGCGAAGTGAGTTATTCACACATTGTTGAAAATATAAGTTATATTGAAGCGAAATTACATTCAACATTTGTCAACTGTTCTATATATAAAATGCATTTGAAATATCTGGTGGAACTGTAATGGACAAATAATATAGTACCTGACAAACTTCTTTTTAGAAATTTACTCTGAAAAATATGTGGAAACCTAATAATTATTTAATAGGCCAATTTGAAAGTCACGTACCCATAAAAATAGTCAGAGTATGTAAACAAAAAGCCGTTTGGCTGACGGATATCTTCAAAATAATGATGCACTGGCAAAATGTAAAACATATAAAAATGATAATGATTAGAATTGTTGCAACAACTTTATAATATGGTCATATCCGCAGTGTGAATGAAAAAACAATAGAGGTATTCTTTTTACATTTACTGGATACTGTAGTAGAAAAAGGAAATCGGACATGCCGGATTGTTTAAATAACCCTGAAGACTTGAATAATTATCTCATTTCATTCGTAAATCAAATAGCAAATGACCCTCTAGTCTAGTTGAAGTCATCCATTTTTATTACTTGAATTAACTTGATAATATAGCCACTCTTAATTTTCATAACGTTAGTCTGCAACAAGTGGAAATTATTCTACGAAATATGAAACCAAATAAAAAGCCTCATTTTGACAAACTCGCGTCTTCTTATAAATAACATTCCATTAAAACTAAACGTATTACATGGTGCACCCCACGGTTCTATACATTAACCTTTCTTATTTATCATTTATACCTCTGATTTTGTTAATTTACTGAAGATTTTTCAAATGCATACCTATTATACATGTAATTTCCCGCAAAAACTAATGATCTTTTTGAATAATGACGTGGATGAACTAACAAGTCACGGTTCAAACATCAACTCAAATCATCAACCATAATTTTTGTAATAATATTCAAGAATAATCACACTTATAAAGGGATCAAAGCAGAGAATGAATATAAATTGATTCTGATAACAGATATTTTTATTTATATGGGCATTTCGTTTTCAGAATTGGGCATTTTTGACAAGATTCTGTTTTTTATCTGAAAACGGGGAGTTTGAATATGAAATTGAATTTAACGAAGATCTAGGTGATCTAAATTTACTGTTATATTATGATACGGACGATCAATGGCCATCGGTGTATAAATCCAATAAGGTATCAGGAAAACTGTACACTTCACAGAAATAATAAGATTCATTTTCAGACTTGTGAACAGAAAGAATCAGTTTTGAACAGAGGCCAGAATCAAATAGTAAACCTCACAGCATATTTGGAAGTCTATAGGGACCTCTCGGGTTGTTATTTCGCACAAGAGCCCCGTACAACAATCAAAACTTACACTATTGTAGTTCCAACACTACCCTCAGTCAATAGGACGGTTAGAACGGAAACAAGTAGGTCTTAAAAACTCGAACTTAAGTAATCAGATTTTATAAGCTTCTTTCAGCTATGCTTCATACCGTGGACACTTTGGCATCAAGTACCGTAGAAGAGGCAAGTTCAACAGAATACAGTTCATCTCAATTTTATTCTTCAAAAAATGTTGAGGACACCTCTACAGTGAGTACAACGAATTCTTATTCTTCGGAGAATTTCTATGAACACGAATTGATGAAAGAAACTACAGAAATCGCGTTCAGTCTTGAATCTAAAGACGATTCAACTAAACAATATGTAAGTATTTCAATTTAAAAAATAATTTCATCAGGCATATAATTTTCTAGTCTTTGGGAACAACACAGGAACATTTGATAAAAAAGAGATCGCTACCAAACTCTAGTCATAGAAGAATTAATTACATAAGACGTGGTCGAACAATCACATGTCACAATTCCAGGAGATTTAGGAGTTCAAGGGAAAGGTGGTGGTTTATAGCAGTTAGTAATTGCGATGGGACAAAGGTACGCGCAAATTTGTTTAGTAACAATGGAATAGGTATCACTAAAGCGTTTTATTAACATCAAGTTATAATGGTAGCAGAAGTGGGACAGAATAGAAAAATAACCAATTTAGAGTTTTATTTGTACAACCTCGTTATTTCAGGGCATCGACATAAAGTATAAAATCTTGATGACAAATGGTGCACCTGGTGATTATTGGCACGAACATTTTTCTGCTGACGAATTTTGTAAGTGAACAAAAGTGTCTGCATAGCAGTTTTTTCAGTTTATTTTTCAGATATCCTTCCGGTGCTAATGGCATTTGCTGTATCTTACTCTTTTCTAATGTTAGGAATAGTAGTATGTTCGATCGAACTGAAGTCGAGGCAACTGTTACACACAACTTACAAAATATTTGTTCTCTCTGTCGTGTTGCAGCTTTTTGGAATAATGTTCGTGAGCTCTTGCTATTTGAAACTAGCCATGACAGGATTTATAGCGGTCAAAGTGAAGAGGCTTGGTAAGATAGAAACGTTTACAGTGAAATGTGGAACCTGTACATTACTGGAATTTCCAGGCATGATGTTAATGGGAGCATCGGAAACAAGTTTTCTTCTACTGTTGTTACTGTTGGCGAAGGGTTTCACTATAACCAGAGGTCGCCTCCCATTACCTGCCAGCATAAAATTGACAATTTTCATGTGTATCTATTCTGTAACTTATGTAGCGATATTTATTTATGAAGCGAAAGTGAGTTCCTATTTCCCGTTATGCAATAATTTTCCATTAACCAATGATTTTTCAAGGTTTTTGACCCAGGGGAAGTATTGTATTTATACGAATCACCAGCGGGATATGGTTTAATAATACTGAGAATTGTAGCTTGGTGCATGTTTATCTACTCTACTATTTTTACCCTCAAACATTACCCAGAAAAGGTATGAATTTCGAAAATGCAACTGAAGAATTTAAAGACTTCGTTTTCAGGGGAACTTTTATTATCCTTTCAATATTTTTGGAACAATCTGGTTTATAGCAGGTCCAGCATTTATATTATCTGCGAATATCTATATAGATAAGTGGATTCGAGAGTCTGTTGTTTTTGCTGTACTTTTATTTATTTCTTTTGGAGGACATCTAACATTTTTGGAAAGTTGAAACAAATAACTGTAATTTATTTTTATGTAACTGTTTTTCATTCTTTCCAGATTTTAACAACGCCATCGATGGCAAATAAGAATTTTCCATATCACGTGAGAACCACTCAGATAGGAATTATGGAAATAGGGGGAAATGCTGGTACAAGTACTATGGAACAATTCGGTCACCACATTTATGAACCGTCTGCCACAATAAGGGAACAAACTGTTATCATTCCGCTGACTAGAAGAACTGAAGAAATATTTCAAGGTACTTTCTAGTTTGTTGAAAAAAATCTACATGAGTTATGAATAAATTTCATAACCACGTAGGTATTTTGATCTACAAATCAATTTGCGGTTAAAATATGAAACTACTATCTATTTTTATGTTTGGCTGACCAATGGAGTTGATAGCTCCATAATATGGAAAACTAAATATTTTTAGGAATGTACAATCGAACAGTTCTTCATAAAAATGTTACTCAGAGTGATAATCCCAGTGATATAGAGGAAAATGATAAAAGGAATGTCATGATTGAAAACGTGTTGAACTGGTCTCTAGCTAAAAACACCCCTGCTATAGAATTGCCCAGATTTGAGAGAACTCATAATCACAGCTCGACAAGTAAGTAGTTCAAATAATTTCAATTTCAAAATGGTTATAATCAGCGAAAGTTTTAAACTCTATGGAAAACTCCTGGTTTTCAAAAATTAATTTGAGACATTTTTTCCTACAAGAGTATAGAAGAACATCACATTTTATTGAAAATAAAGTTCACTACATTCCGAATTCAAAGTCAGAATTTAACAAAATTCCTAGATTGAAGTTAGAATTTAATGATAATGATTTTGTTAAATTTCGAGTTTAGATTCAACACTTCATTGTGAGATTTCCACTGGACAGTTTACAAAATTGCAAGACGCGTTTCACTGAACAATTATGACATTGTTATAAATCATGCCCTAAAAAAAATGACGCCGGCCGCCACTGGTAACCATACCAATTGTGACGTGCGCCCAGTCCGACCGACATTTCGCGGTTCTCCGATGTTCGCCGCCGTTCTAGACGTGGCAATAATGCTACCGGCTTCGATTGAATTGCGACGAATTTTCTACCGCCTTCGATTGCCAAATATAAACGCGATCCACTCGCCTATCCGAACAGTCAAGTTTCGCGGACAGTGTCGTACGAAGTGATTTAATAAGGCGATAGACATTTGAAAAATAGTTGAAGTTTTAGTCAGTGTTTTGTTGGATTAACAGAAAAATAAAGTTGAGTTCGACATTGTCATACATAATTTCTCGACGCATTCCTATCAACATAAAGTATCAGTGTTCAATAGTATGCTCAACAGACTGTTGAGTATTCGACTGTTGGAAAGTAATTTTCAGAAAGAACTGAATCAAATCAAATTTATTTATCACCGAAGTTCATACAAATGTATAAAAGACACATCATATAAATGTATTTGACTAGTCATAACAGAACCTACAATACAGAAAAATAAGTATACACTAAAAAAACTATTATCAGGTCGTAAGTAAAAGAACAGTTCCTTAAAGCAACTATAACACCTCATACCTTGATAAACATGACAGTTTTGCATTATCATTAGTCAGGAGAAAGGTTGATGGACCTAATAAGCATCAATGTATTCCTTCCATGTCATCTATTGGTCCATAATAACTCCAAGAACTTTAATGAAAGTCAGTTGTTCAATGCTTCTTTTGATTTTTATCAAACAGTTTTGGGTGCATTTACCAACAGTCCATTATGAAGACACAATTTATAAAATCAATTTGTGGCGACATTCGCCCTCACTACTATATTCCGTGTGTTAGGGAGACCAGTATATTCGTGTCATCAGCATACATAAATATTTTTTTTGCACTAGGACAGGAATGTATCATGTCATGCAGATGATAAATAGAACTGGACCTAAGATAGATCCTTGTGGTACACCATCACTACTACTTGTTTCCTATCTTTCAAGTGTGAAGCAATTCAATAATTTGCAGCACCTCTAACTTCAATACGGTTCAATTTTTCAAGTAGGAGTGTATGATCAATTTTTTCAAATATGTTACAAAGTATAAGGCTATCGGACGTTCTTTCCAATTGAGTGCAACATTAATATTCTTACACAAATCTGCAATTGCTGTACTTGTGGATTCAACATCTTGACTTGTGGTTTTTGCCCAAAACATTATATTGGCCAAATGGGGAGAAACCTTTCCCAAAGAATGAAAGAACTTAGATGTAGTTTTTTTAATGTAAAGACTAATTCCACATTTGCAACCATCTTTTGACAGAGAGACATTTCGAAGAGAAAGGTTTAAAAGTCAATCTTTTGGAATGCTTAATATCATTGGTCTTAAGAATTTCGAAAATTGACTGAATGACCAAATAGAATTGAATTGTTCACTTGTTCTGGATCTGGAAATTGGTAATAAGTTTGTTACATGTCCGTTTGATGAGTTGGTAAAATTTCCTTTTATAATGTTTAAATTTTCAATCAAGAAAGTTATATGATTCAAATTATTATTATATAAAGCACAAATTGCAAATAGTAAACTATTTTTGATGATGTTTAAAAGTTTTTAATTAGCTTTTACCTAAACTCTAGTAAAATTATTAGTCATTACGTAGGTAGAAGGTTGTACAGTTCTAATTATTATCATATGATGCCAAATTAGGTAGAACTCAGTCACTATGAAAATAAAAAGTGAAGCTGGAACTTCTGGCGTAGAGCAAATCTCCCGTTTACAGGAGATGAAATGTGGCAATATGATAACGCTTGATACACCTATTTTATAGCGAAACACGTGTTGCGGTTTCATAAACTATCCAGTAAAAATCTCATAATAAAGTTTTATTTGAATACCTTATGGATTTTCATCAAGTATAGAGGAATACCATACCATACCTTCGTATTTTCCTAGGCTGATTGAACAGAGAAAAGTATGATCATTTTTGGTACTCTCCTTAATTTTTCAGCATCTTCGAACTCCAGGGCAACAGTGTCAAGTGGTGCCCTAAATATTTTGAGCAGGGAGCCTTCTTATAAAGCGACTACACAATTGAATAACTTTGACGATTATATAAAAGAAGTTCCAATAGAATTATTTACGGTCAGCAAGATGGTAGTGACCACGAATAATTTGGTAAAGAAGAATATGTCAAAGGAAGATTCAGAATAATAACAGTTGAAAAACGTCCTAGAAAATTACTCAGTGGAATTAATTGTTTCAAAATTGTCCATATATTGTTCTTATCGAGGGTTCGCTATGAAAGTAACCCAGAACTGATATTTTGCACAAAGAAAAAAAAGTTGTTTCAATAAATTACTTTATAACAACGAATCTGTAACTTAACAGTTTCTCCTGATACGACTATTTTTCAAAGGCATTTTAAAAGTATCATATACAGTAGAAGAAAGTAATAAAGATTTCGACGCACAATTCAGTTTTTCATTTTATCACAGTTTAACGGGGGTGAACAAACTTCCCGTAAAGTACACCGCCACATTTTATGGTATGAACTGGTTGAATCCTACGACAGGGCATTTGTCGAGAATTTTTCTCATGGTTTCAGGGAAAAGTGCGCAGAATTTGAACCTTTCACCCATTTTGTCTTTGTCCGTCAATATTTTGTAGCATTCCGTGAGGTTTTCCAGATGTTTCTTATCCTTCACTTGTTCTTTGAGAGCTTTGAAACGATATTCAAGTCCGGTTTTGAGTAGAAAATCTCTTTGGTTCGCAGGACCCATCGTTATAATACCCTCCACTTTATTTGCCACCTACAAAAAACATCAGTGAATGAATAAAATGAAAAACAATATTAAAAAAGTAGAGAGTGGCGCAGAAACAAAATTTCAATCCTTCAAATGGTAATTTTTCCTATGGAAACTCGATAAAAAATATCTCAGTAACTATAGTCCTGACTTTCATTAAAAAAAATTGTATGCTTTTCGAATATTTGACTGTATAGGAAGAGAAAATGTAGAAAAATATGTTGTACCTTTTTCACGACATTTTCATTGTCACGATATTTTTATTGTGTGCACAAATAGCAAGTTATAATTGTACAATAAAACCTCATTTTGAATATTGTTACCTTGGAAGAGAAACACCAACTCTTCAGAACCATGGAATGCTTATGGTTCTATATCGTAATTGTATTATTTGGCTATGACTTTCATCTCTGAAATGAATACTGGTTACAAGCCATTTCGCATATTTCAGAAAATTTATATGTTTCAATAATAAGGTACATCAATATGGAAAACATTTCATTAGTTTGGCTTTCCGTAGTCTAATATGATTCTACTATGATTTGAAATCTATGAGAGAACAAATAAAATCAGAATGAATAGCTAAAACATCAATTATGTCGAACAATAGATAGATAGTTAGACATATACTTTATTGTCCAAGAAAATACAATCTTATTGACAAAGCTTGTTGAAAAATCTGGTATATATGGCATTTCAAATAATAAAAAAAAAGAAACAATTGAAAAACACAAATACCCAGAAACACAATTTGAGCAAAACTAAGTTCACATATCTAATAGATGAAATATAACAATAGAAAATAAAATTTTACAAATTTTCTAAACAAAATAGTTTGTATAGTACCTTTCAAAAATTGCAAATAACAAATATACATAATTTCATTTGAAACTATTCGAAGTGCATAACATCCTGATGGCAATTTTTTATTCAAAGCTGAAATATGTTGATCAAATTTTAATTTGTTATCCATGAAGATTCCCAGGAATTTGGATTGGTTTTTATTCTCAAGAATTTGTCCATTCAAGTATAAATTTTTAATATTACAGCTGAAGGTGAGTAGGTTTGTTTAATATTAAAGCACAAGTAGTTTGCGTCACACCATTTTTTCACAACTTCTAAATCACTAGAGATAGTTTCTTTCATATTAGAAGTATTTTCTCCATACCAAAGGAGCGTGGTGTCATCCGCAAAGATCTTAAAAATTCCTTGAATTAAGAGAGTTACAAGGTCATTTACATAAATAAGGAAAAGAATCGGGTCCAGTACTGATCCTTGTGTAACGCCCCATAAGATATCCTTAGTGTGATAGTTTCTCGTTTGATCTTACTAACTGTTTTATATCACTTAAGTAAGACCTGAACCAGTCATTACACATACATTACGATACAATAAAACCTGAAATGAAAATACAACAAAACCAATCAAAAAAAAAAAACAAGATACAAATTGAACATGTCTACAGAGTAGAAATGTAAAGGAATAAAAATAAGCAAAATATTACAAATAAATGAAAAAATTAAAGAGATTTCAAACCAATTTAGTTCACGACGTTTCGATTATTAGTATCCACAATCGTCTTCAGGTGATGACTGGACTATTCCTCCAAGAGATGACTATTTATAGGTCTTTCAAGCGCTTTCACCTATCCCCTCTCCCCGCTTCACCGGTTTAGCGGGAGATGACGTTTTCCGCTTGATTACAGGTTTCCATATGTTGAGTATCTTAATGCTAGCTTAGCTGAATGCATCTTATTGTTTGTGAAAACTATCATGCTATTAGTTTCTAAGGTATATCCTATGTTACATTAGGCTTGCCCATTCAAATAAATTTATTTCACTACTGATCTGATAGTAAATTTTCCTAATAAGTTGGGAGTTTTTCGTATGCAAAGAAAGAAATGGATGTATGTATCGGGTTGACGATTATTGAAAGAAATCGTGTCACCTACTTAATTGGGAGGTACCACAATGATGAGAACTATTGAAAAAAACTAGCATTTCCAACTGTTATTTTAATTACCTCACGAATAGTTTTGAAATCTACGTCAGCAGTCAAATCCGCAGTTCCAGGCATCACTAACGGATCAACCTGTTTGTGCTTCTTGAACGCCCTAAAAGTATCGGTGCCTGTTCCATAATGGCCATAGTCACAAATCAAAGCGAGCCCTCCAGTTGCCTTTAATCTTTCACATATCTGTTTGTAAATGAGCATGCAGTCAGGAGATGCCTCAAAGTGATCTCTGGTTTCATTCGGTTTGAGCAGGCTTTTCAACATGGGGGTTTCATTTCGGGAAAGGACGTACCTAGTAAAAAGTTAATGTTCATGTATATTTGAACTAAAAAATTTGAATATATTTGATTATTATATACCTAATCTAGGTACAAAATAATTTAGAAATCAATAATATATATCGATAATTAGCAATTAATAATAATAATAATCATCTTCATTTTTCTTTAAAGATATTTTCTTTAGTGATATTTTTTGAATCTCGAATATTACCATTTAATTGGCGCAGTCTACAAGTGGTTTCAGAGTTATCTTTCAAATTGAAGACCAAAAACAAGAGTAAAATGTTTTTTAAATGAAATATCAGTCATCACAGAAGTACCACAAGGTAGTGTACTTGGACTATTACTCTTCATATTGATAATACTATGTTTTGAAATGTTCATATTGATTTCCTATTATTTGAATGTACTTTTCAGTGTTAATGTATGTAGAAATGTGTTTCAGATTAATATTAGGATTCTTAGAGTATAGATTTTTTTATTACGTAGATCTTGCTTTATTTTTCATAGGCACATCTATTTGTGAGGGATAAAGGAATATCTACTCAATTTGTCAAGTGGAAAACGAAAATCTTTGAACAAAGAAACATGAATTCAATGTATGAAATGTATGAAATGTTTCGTATAGAAAATGAAGCGCTATCCTGACTTGCAAAGGAGAGTGTCTGGGACTCAGGGTGCAATTATCAAGTTGAGTCAGCTGTTTGTGTAATGTAATTCAATATTCTTTTATATGACTATGGCAGAAATTATGAAATATATTTTATCTTTCAAGATTTGCTTGTTTCTCCAGAATTTTCCAGTTGAAAAAATCGATTCATTTGAACTCAACTGAATTTTGATTAAATAAATGAAAAAACACTTTAGAATTATCGCCTACTGGTCTAATTAAATCAGTAACCACAACTTTGAAGAAATATCAAGAATAGTATCAACCAACCTAAATTTTGGTTCTGTATTCTCAGGGTTTTTTTCAGCGGCAGGGTCGATATCGATAAGAACTTCCTTATATCCACTATACGTTTTGTGGAATTTGTGAATCGGAAGGGCATCAAAGAACTCATGTGCTATCAATAAAGTGAAGGCATTTGGTACGTCGCTAAGTTGTCTAAACCATTGCACCGGTATATCATGGGGACTGCTTCCTACATAAAATACTTGGGTTTGATGGATTTCATTCGAATGTTTCAAATTAATATTACCTTTTCTGTAAACTACCATTTTTTCATTGACTATTGTATGTTTATCACATAATCTTCTAGCCTGTAGTTCGCTCAGGACGGGGCTGATTTCCACAAGCTGCAAACTGGCCTTGTGCAGAGCCTTAAAATGGCTGAAGACTTTCACTATATCGTACGATAAAGTTCCTCTACCTTCAAATTGATATTATGTATTAGGTAAATGATGTATGCATACAGAGCGTTTCATTTTTTATAGAAACCCACATGTACCTTCCGGCATACAATGTATATAATTCGAATAAATTTATGGATGCAGCTGTTACTATGTGGTAAGAGATCATCATGAAAAATGAGAAATAAAACTTTCTATGTTTTTATACCACTTTTATTTGTAACTAACGTTACTGCAGTTTCGTCCTATATGGACATTTTCAAACTAATACAATAAACTTTCATTGTATTATTTTGAAAATGTCCATTTTGAAATTTTTTACATTTGCATTCATATTCAACTCTTGATCTAAAATAATTCCCAGATATTTGCACTTGTTCAATTTCCTCATTATATTAAATATATAGTAGAATTGAAATCATTAATTCCTAATAACACAAATTTGGATTTCTTACCATAATCACAAAGGTATGTATCCATTGATTGAAATCTAATAATTTGATATGGAATAATCCTATGAGTAATGGAAATAATGATGGACTATGATTAAGAAGACAGGAATTGCAAGAACTTTAAAAGAAAGAAGGAAGCTCTTTAAAATAAAGCTCTTTATAATCGAGGTGATAGTCGCTAAGTAATTGATTACATTAGGTTTCTCTTGATTTTTATGCATCAAACACATGCAACATATCACAAAAACAATATTTTTATATGGTTTTCATATAACTCTGAAATTACCAGGTCCCAGTTCAACAATCTGAAGAGGTTTTGGAGATCCCATTTTCTGCCATTCATTCAGTAACCAGACTGCCACCATCTCTCCGAACATTTGTGTTACCTCTGGAGAAGTTATGAAATCCCCAGTTTCTCCAAACATATCTTTATGCATATAATATCCTGCCATGGGATTTGTCAACACTTCCCTCATATAATCGGCTACTGTCATGGGACCTTTCACTTTGATTTTTTGATATATCTGTCTGGCAACATAATTTTCATCTTTGACAACTTTCCTCTTAACTGTGTAATAGGTTCTGCAGTTTTTGAAGCATTGTACAGCAAAATTTGTTGGTTTAAATCGGACTGAATACATTTTACAATTTAATTTTAAGCGCACTAGTAGTTTTGACGAAATTGAAAACAAAAAGTGAAAATTGTCACTTTGTTGTTAGATTGTCAAACATTCCAAGAAGCAAGCCATGACGATGGTCCTAATATATCCTCCTGATTTACGTTGAATCCATGATTTATTTAACTATAATTAGTCCCTGTTATAGAACATAAATGAAAACAAATCGAGACTATAATAGTGGGCACATAACTTATTGCCCGCTCGAATCCGACCGTCTTTGTAATACACTGCGAGTTAGGTTAGGAGGGAAATTTGAGTTCAATACGGTAACCCACCTGCTTTTGTTGTTTCTGTTTTATAAATATTCGGTTTAGAATTGATAAAAGTTTAATGTTTATTTTCTGGAAAAATGTCATAACTTTATTTCATGTAATTAAAGGAGGTGTGAAACATAACTAGATGTTATGTACAATAATATTTGAAAAGAATTTTTTACAGAAAATTATATACTTACGAGTACGAACTATTGTATTTGCTAGCTCATTAACCTGTATTGAAAATATATAGCCAATAGCTTTTCTAGGGGTTTGCCAGAATAATACCTACTCTTTATAAAATAACAATTTTTTTCATTTCTACTTCTTACAAAAAACATCAATGAAAACTCAGGAAAAAATTAATTCATCTATACATTTTTATTACACAGAAAGCAAAAAAAAATTGTATAATAATTGCGCACAAAAAATGTTTTCTGAAATTATTGGTTTTGAGAAAATTCTACCATTATTTTCGCAGATAAGGGAGAAATAAGGTGATTTTCTACAATGATTGACCTAGGTACCTTTAAACTATCACTCATTCCAATATTTCATATTCAAACCCATTTGCCAATAGTCACTCCCACCACAATGAAATCGTATAATATTTTGACGTTTGCTATTGGTTTGCTTCACCACTTTACCAATTTTCAGTCGTTTCAGTAGTACCACAATAGTGATGATTTTAGAACCACCAAAACACATTTCTGGTTACTTTTGGAACACGACATCTTAAATCTATCGATATTGGACAAATATGTTACATGTCATTGATTTCGAGTACCAATCCACCAAAATTGGCTAAATGCGCCGTACATAAGCAAAGGCCAAGAAAACCTATAGAGAGACACACCAAGAATGTAATAGCCGAGAATACCTACCAATAGAATGAATAATAACATAAACACACGTATTTCATTTTATGCACTACCGGTATCGGTATTTTAGTCACTAACAGTTTATAAAAATGAGCTGTACTTTTAGTCCAAAAGCGTATCAAACTAGAAAAATTCAATTTTCAGCATGCCATAGGTTGCACAGGTAGATAGAGTTATTTTGAGTTTGAATATGTTTGTTGTCTAAGTAACGAAAATAAAAATTCCATAATTTACATTATTAAATGACTATAAAAACATAAACCCTTTTTTTATTTGCAGTCCTCATTTAACAGATTCGGAAAATGAAGCTACATATGGAAAGTGTAACCACATAAATGGGCATGGACATAACTATATAGGTTGTAATCCTGCAAAATTCGAAAAGGATTTTCAAATCCTAATCAAATATTTATTGTTATATTTTAGTGAAAGTAACTTTATTTGGAGAAGTCCATGTTGAAACTGGAATGATACTGAATATGACTGAATTGAAAAAATACATGGAAGAAGCAATTATGAAGCCGATGGACCATAAGAATTTAGACAAGGATGTTGAATATTTTTTTACCAGGCCCAGTACAACAGAAAATGTATCAATTTTCATCTGGATGAGAATGAAAGAAGTTATGAAAAATCCAGAATTATTATATGAAGTTGAAGTTCATGAAACTGAAAATAACATAGTAAAATATCGTGGAGAATAGTTAAATATACATAGATGATACTGTTTTATAAAATGAACTACATTAATATACAGGCAACTCTTGCCAAATTGAAACCTGTGATTTTTAAATTGAATTTTTTGGACCATAGTTAATTTGAAGTTTTATTGCGTTTCAGATAACAAATTTCCTCTATCAATTCATCAACATCTAACTGAAATTGTGTGGGCGGGAGAAATGAATAACAAACGATTTCTGTAGGTTTTACTTTTCTTTATTTTCAAACAATGTGAGCGTATTTCAATTTATTGTATTATTACCTGTGCAGAGTATCATATATTATGGTATCCACTAGTTTATTTTGTTCATGTAACCATTTGAGTTGACCTGAGTTCAGTTAACAGAGCTTTTACTGTATACATGTGTGAACATTTGCAAAGGAAATAAGTCTCAGGCGCATTGAAAATGACCTCACAACTTGTGTTTGAGATTGAAATTCCCTGAAAATATGTTCACTACAACAATACATAAGTGAACTGCAGCTTTATCAATTTCATTTTATTTAAGAAGTTCGATTCAACAAAATATGTATTCCAATATAATTTTTCATTTTCTTGAACATTCAAATCAATTGGAAGGAATCATAACAAATCTCAAATACCCTTGAAATGGTTGAATTTCATTGATGTGAACAAGTATGTTCATTCAACTGGAGATTCAGAAAATATTGAAGAAAGAAGAGACTTTATCCTGATTCATTTTGAAATGAATCACAAATTTGAATGATGATGAAAAACACCATTTTCATTTTTTACATTCATCACCCTGTATTTCTGAAACGGATCTTTTTGTGAATTCCTCCCAAAAAGTATAGTTTATATATCAAAATAGTACTTATCAAACGTAGATCAAAACTGTTGACTCATGAGTAAAGAGATGCATTTTTTCATTTTCCTTTACACTTAATTAGATATTTCAGGTTATAGTATAGGTTCAATGTATAGGAATGTATCTGTTGACTAAGAATAGTTATCAAGACCAAAACTTATAGAAATAGGTAACATTTTTTTAATCACAAACATCAGTCATAAATTTGAATATAAACTAGACAATTAGGATAATGAAGGTGATACGTTTGTGTTGAGAACATTAGCTTTATATTTTAACTTCTCCACATTCTCGGCAGCTTTCAGTTTTTCTTCCTCTAACAATCTCTCTTGACGTTGCTCTTCAATTGATTCTAAAAATAAAAACCAAAGCAAAAATATATAACCTATATATTAGTTTCATTTATATTAATAGCCCACAAATTTTCTGAGTGGTGAATGATCAACAGCAATTCAATTTATGACTGTTTCTATTTAAGTAATTATTAAATGAAATATTCTAGTATACAATTTTCATGAAAATTATTCTCATTATTAACATTATTGAAATTGTACTCAGAAGGTCTTGTGCAGATAAGATTGGCTAATTAATAATTATTTGCCATTTGCTTATTTTTTTGGTTCCAGATATATAAGTTTAAAACTTGGTTATCAGGTAGAGGTGGAAACTACATAGCATATCAGTGGATTCACAAGTTCAATTTGTTATTTCACCTAGCCAAAAAAAACATCATGTTCCTCTGATGATGTCAACTTGTTAGATGAGACTATAGTTTTGACGTGTGGTTCGAATTGTTCATTATACAGTCTCTAATAGAAGTTCCAGTTCTACCTGTTACATCATGTAACAAGAGAACTCCCTGAATTTGAAGTGAATACTATAATCATTTCAATACTGTATTTTGTTAATATTTCACCATGATATGTAATTAAATCTTGATTAGAATCGATCAGCAGATTAAAACTCGACCAAAAATCAATGAAAGGGTTTATAGAAACTTGAAAAGTGGGCCAACATTTAATTAATGGCTAACAGCTTGGTTTAAAGCAAAAATAAGCATGCACGAAATTGAAGTATTTAGAAGTATTTACCACTGCCATTAACACTTTTTTTAATTTATATTAAATTATTTTCAGTGTTAACACATCAAAGGAATAATTGTGGTTATGTTACCGTGCACATAAACCTGTTCTTAGAAGTCTTGGTCACTTGTTATCAGGTTTAGTTTTTAGGTATTGTTTCACAAACCCCATATAAATATAAATTATCAATTATCTTACTATTGTAAGGGGTATATTTATCAGAGAACCAATTTTCCAGATTATATCCAATGACTCCAATTAACCCAGCAAACGGAAGAGTAATGTAAGGAGCGTACGTCCTCAGTGCTGTGAAGAAAACAGGCCACATTTGATATCAAAATTTTATCAGCTGATAGAAAAAAAATACTATTTTTACTCTTAACCTATGTCCCGGATTTTGTGGGGTTGACCGGACAAATTCTTCTTCACAATTTTTGGGTTTAATAACTAGATCATTATCCAGTTCCAAATGTTTCAGAGTACAAAATGAAGTGAGGAATAAATGCTATTCATATAATCGAGTGTATTCTGGAATATGTTCTCTTTTCTCAACAGGATGAAATAAATAGATTCTATTAGTGTTAGGTCCATTTGTAATGTTTTCTATAAAATGAATTCAATGAATTGTGCTTCATAGTTCCAATAAAGTAGGAATAGTATTATATAGACAAAGGGAAATTGAGTTCAGTATATTGGTAGAATGGTATTATAATAATTTGTTTCTGGTACAGTAACACCATGTTTTTTGAAAAACATGGTTGGAACAGAGATAGACCTCTTCACCTCAGACTTAATTTTGGGATACACCTACGTTCAGGGAAGGCTCTTTCAAAAAGGTTTGTTAATGTATCAAAATGTATATGATGAAATAATGTGAAAATCATATTATTCTACTCATCTGGGTATGTAATATATAACATATTTTTTGTTTTTCCTCAAAACAATAAATGTAACAGAGGTTTTGAGGATCAATTGATGAATATACCCGTTACTACGTGAAAGAAGATTATCATGAAAAATGAAGATTGAAACTTCCTACGTTATAGTTTATTGTATTCTTTTGAAAATGTCCTTGTAGGTGAAACTGCAGTAACGTTAGTAACAAATGCAAGTGGTATAACAACATAGGAAGTTTTTATTCTAATTTTCTTGTTCTAATATTCCAAATTCAAATCTGACATCTGCCAATTGTTACACCACACCACCACCAATTTTGCAGGAAACCGTGTTTCATACAAACCAGTTTTTCAGTGGTATCATGGTCTGTGGTGGTATTTCACTATATAGTGGCGATTCAGAACCACCAAACTATGTTTATGGTTTCTTTTGGAACATATCTTATTCATCTCTTATCACAATCCATTGAATGCATGAGTGACGTCACAGCCACCCACCGATGGATGTTTTGATTTTGAACATTTTACAGAATTTTTAAGGTTAAGAAAATTCTAAATAGAAATTGGTAATTTCCAGTGATAGATCAAAGAAAGTTAAGAATACTAAATTAAAATGGGTGAAGTAGACATCGAATGGCCGTGGCAGTATAATTTCCCACCGTTTTTTACTCTTCAGCCACACCCTGAAACAAGATCTAAACAAGTCGCAGCTTGGAAATCTTTAATCTTGAATTATTGCGATAAAAGTAGAACCTATATTATAGATGTTAGAGAAGCTAGTCAAATACCTCTGTTCAATAATTCTTCTATCAATAGAAAGTTGGAACAAAGCGTAATCATATCAATATTTGGTGAGCTGCAGAAAACTGGAAATGCCGCACCAATTGATAAACTGAAGAATCGATGGGAAATTTACTGGCACACGATAGAAGAATGGGCATCAACAATTTATAATTCCATTTGTGACCGAGGCATGGCAAATACTGTAGTTACTCTATATGAACTGACACAAGGGGAAGATTTTGCCGAGGAATTATTTTATGGAATGCATCAGGATGTATTGATAAAGATACTGAAGTTTTTAGAAAAGGAGAGAAAGTGTGAAGTGATATTGGATGATGATGTCCAAGGAGTGAAATTTTTTTAGGATGTTATTGTTATGCCTTATATAATTATTTTTCAAATATATTTATCGACTTCGAAAATTACTTTCCGTTGAATAAGTCTGTACAGAATTTCAATGACTTTTTCATGGGATCTTGGAGGAGGATTACTAACAACCAATGTTATGGAAGCCAACATTAATATTCGTGTAAACATCATTTTTGTCAGCTCGTATTACATATGATAAATTTATGAACAGTTAGTCAAATGTGTTGTGTTAGAAATCATGAGACAGATTTCATAAAGGTAGAGGCATAGTTATGCTCAATCCGTTGGACTATTTCATAGGTGGTGGATGTTAGAATTCCAGTTGTTATATGATCATGTGAATGTGATCAATAATAATGTGAATTTTAACTGTGTTTGACTACATAAAAAAATCACATTCCTTCCATTCATGGGTTTTTCACTGTTCTGAAATCAAAAAACTTTTCAAAATAAATCAAAACAGAGATATACCCATCTTGTCAGTTACATTTCTTACAAATTTTATATACATACTTCAAAAAAACAAAAATATGTCATTAATTCTCTAACATTTTATGGAAAATCATTTATATTTTGTTGGTGGGTATAAAGTCGACCAATGTTTTTAAATCACTTTCTATTGCTCCAAAGCAGTATTAGATTCAATTTGAAATGCACAATTTCTTGATGCTTATCTCAATATTAAAACTTGATTCATTATCGTATATACAGGATAAATATGTTGAAAAATATTTGGAAATTGTGTTAGGGCTTATCTAATAACAAGATACCTAGAAAGAACAGTTAGTATTTTCAATCATTTTCATTGAACATTAATGAATTTGATTAATCAATGTTTGTGGGAATGTTTCTAATACAAGTGCACAAGCGAAAAAATTCATAAAATTTCATAATGTTGTCAGCATCAATTTTCATCAATGTTATTTTTGTGATATCAACGACTTTTAACTTAAACTGAATGTGGCAATACGTCTACAGTGAAATATTTTAAAGAACATATAACACCAGATTCAGGCACCGCTCTTAGAGCGCCTTAAAGAAGTTTCCTGTTGCTTATGTTTCGTACTTGAAAAAATAAATCTAAGGAAAAATAAAGAATTTGCAGAAAACATAATTTTATATTTTTTCAGGTATCAGAATTCATACAGTTCAACTAGGCTTAAACTAAATACTGTACAGAGATCAAAGTTAACTATTAAAATATGTGATCCAATATGAATCGGCACTTTTTCAGTTGGCTGGACTAACAAGTGCATTACATAAATTGATGGCATATTCATTACAGTTCAATCTACATTATCTTCAAAGTATATTTTCTGAACTAGATATTTCCAAAAATTCATCTGGTATGCCCAAGGGGTTCAACACAATGGAACATTCCCTCCTAGAATTTACTCCTTGCAATCGATTAGCATTTAAATCTTTCAAAGTCTTCAATGACTTGAGATAAGACTTAAAAGAACGAATTTCTTCACTTCTCATCGACTTTGCTAATTTAGTCAAACACTCATAAAAGAAATATTCACTACATTCCTCCATCTTCATTGATGCTTTTCCATTAGATAAATCTGATAAAACCAAGTAACAATCTTTTAAATTTATGTTGGATAAATCACATCTTTTTTCGAATAGTGCGATATATTTTAATAATCTGGGCACTACATCGTGTAAAGAATTCTTTTGGGATATTTTGATTCGTTTCATAACTTGAAGCCAATTTTTGATTGCGGGATCTTTTCTATCGTCTCTTTTACTATGCCACTTTCTCAAGGCAAGTTGTGTATATTCTTCGCAGATTAATTCAATTTCGGAAATGGTTTTGTTGGGTAAATGCTCTTGAATTAATTCCAGGTTGCTGGCTCCATGTTGATGAAGGGCAACCAGAAGTTTTCTCTTATCTTCCACTGTCCACGCACTCATTGTATTTATATTCATATAATGACACTAATAATTTCAACTTTAAATAATAATTAATACTCTTGAGAGGACCACTTTCATCACGTCAGTGCTGTTAGCCGTTAGTTAACAAAAGGTAACCACAAACCATAGGTAACCTAACAGATAGTTAAGCCACAATATTTTTGCCACATATATCATGCCCACCGACATAAGCGATTAAGTTATGTCGATGATCATGCCCGTAAATGACAGAGAATCAGTGTTGCCACAAGCTATCTTTTCATCGAGGTAGATTTCTGAAAGGGAGCGGGGTAGAACCGGGATGTATCCACATTCACTTGATGACACCAATCACAGTGATGCAATGACGTATACCTATGATTGTCGTTCTTTGTTCCATGATCAATTTGACGATCGTAATCAAAAACATAAGTCACATGTCATCGAATCCAAATTTGGGATCAATGTGTTTCCAAACCATTCCTCGAAAATATTAGCTTCCATGGTCTTATAATAGTCAACATTGCAGTCCTCAAGATTTTTTCCATATCACTTCAAAGAATTTGAACCCATCATTTACTTCCTCCCAATGAACAATGATAAGTTGCGATCCTTTGTTTGCAGGCTTGTTAGGTGTACACATTCTCGAACCATCAGTCCACCCTTTCGTAACTGTGTCGTGAGTGTTATACCAAGTTTCGTTCAAAAAGAAAATTGGCCGTTGTTCTTGTCTATATTTGGTTATTTGTTTTGAGTATTTGTCACGCAATTCCACTATTCTTCTGCTTTCCACAACTGTTTGACGTTTGTTTATTATTTTAAATATAAATCCTAGTTTCTAATAAAAATGTCGAATGTCATGTCACAAACATCAAATAACATTCACACGCACAGATCATGATCACGGCACTCGGTATCATTGGAAGAGCATTGTAGTGTAACTCAGTACTCAGTCACATATCGGAACTATCGGTGTGAAAGTCTTACAGTAAGACAACCCAAGGAACCACCACCAGCGGTGCCAGACACTCAGTCTACGTCAATTTTGCCACGGGTACTCGGCTCGTGTAACGCGGTAGATTCAAAATCAAACCTCAAATATTTGTTAATTTTTTCAATTTTCATTTTACATTATTTTGCTTTATATCTGAGTGGGGTAGATTTACTTGAGGGGAGCGAGAGGGTGAAATTAAGTTCAAGAGGGGTAGAACTACCCCGTATGGGGTAGCTGTGGCAACAGTGCAGAGAATAGGCAGTTGGCTAACTGCGCAGAGTTGCAATTAACACAGAATTTATTTATATATATATATATATATATATATATATATATATACGCATCTGACGCATGATACCAAGCCCGCTATATGCCGAGGGTCAGTCGAAGCCCGGGTTGAGAGGAAGGTTGGCGGGTGTATATAAGAAATATATTCGCTGAATATATTCTACGTATATTACGAATCCATTGATATTCATTCGCTTATACAAAGCCCCATTGTATATAAGTATATATTTTGAAGATATAACCAAGCCCCTACGGTGTTGCCAAGATATTTGGTCGTAGGTATGACAAAAGTGGATATAATATTTGAAATAGGAGATTTAGAGTTTATTGTCGACGGTCGATGGGAAGAGGTAAATTGTCAAATTAGTCAAGGGTTTCGACGGTACTCCTCAGATAAAGTACATATTATCTCAGATCAAATTATATCTTTGATTCATAGGTATGATTGGAAAGATTCGTATGAAAATAAACACTTTTTGTTTGAGTAAATGTTTTTCCTGTTTACAGTATAGGAAGTTGAGAGCTTTTGTACCTCTGATAATCCAAAACTTACATTAATTCAATGATATTCATTTGTACTCAGTTGAGGAAACATATAATTCTGTTCTTGTTCATAAAATATATTCAGTAAAATGATGAATATATCATTTCACATATTTTATTTTTGAAGACAATTTGACGAAAAATAATAAAATGAACAAATATTTTTTAACGGTTTCCAAAACCATTTTTGTCAATATATGTCGGTAGGGTATAACCATATTATACAAAAGAGTTTTTATTACAGTTGATATTGAGTATGATGACTTCTATTGTTTTATTTTTTGATTCATCTCTTGAAAATGATTTTTTGAAAGACTTGCCCTAGGATATCTTGTAAGCAAGGTGAAAAAGTTCAAATATTTTATTCAACTAGAAACTTTTTTTCTGGAATGTCAAGTAATCTATAAAGATATTACTCAAATGGATACTTTTATAGTAACACAATTTTCACGATTGAATTGGAAATTGAATTATACGAAAATCACCTCTCCTTCTCATCAGTTTGAGTTTCTATTGGACACAGAAGACATAGACACAGAAGAAAAAATACATTTGCAATAATTTCTTTAAAAATATCATTTAATTATACGTAATTTACTATTTCTAAATCAGTGTGTTTATTGATAAATGAAATTCATTTCAAGCAATAACTGGTCTTGAATTCCCCATTAGAACCTTCGTTGGATTTATTTGAACCATGGTTTACTCAAACCTTCCTTGAAATTTTACTTTGACACTGTAATGTAATGTAGGTAATGAAACAAATCTGTGAAAATGACAGATTGTTTGAAACATTCTGATAATCAACAATAAAATTAATATTTCCAAATGAAATTTCGAAAATTTCATCTTTCTCAACAAAACTACACAGTGGGTTCTGGTAAATTCCTACCGGAAAACAACTACTTCCCCGGCGAATACTACATTGGATATTGAATTATATCCGACAGACATTTATGCAAGATAACTGTTTGATCTCAAATCCATTTATGACATTTTTCACCTCTCTTCTACAAGGTGTTATGTGAAATAAGAGTTAAATGGGAAATCCTAATGCAATACCCTTAACGTTACGAAGTACGATAGGAAGCCCGCATCACGTGTAGCTAGCGCTGTATTGTAGACAAACACAAAATTAATCTTTTCTGATTGATTCGGTCATTACTTGATGAAGATCCATAGTAATTTCATAAACTACACTTTACGATCTGATCTTCACAAACTTTATGTTCAAAAAATATATCACGACATGTTTCGCTAACACAGAAGCTTTTTCGTAGTTAATTGAGTACTAATATATATTTTTTGAAAATAAAGTTTGTGAAGATCAGATCGTAAGGTGTAGTTTATGAAAAATCAAAATAACTCGTTTCCTACCACCAAATGTATTGGCTTTGTATAATGCACGAAAGATTGTGGGACTCCTATGAACCGCGTACACCCTGCACATTGTATATAATTATGCACATATACTCGCAAAGTCCTAACTGACCAGGCTTATATGCATAAGTGTGGTGGTGGAAATGAAAACAGATTAAAAAAAATAAATAAAAATAAAATATTTATTAATCCTTTCAACTATTGTTAACAATAGATAGGATAAGTCAAAAACAGTGTCATTAAGTTTTAATTGACAAACAGGACGAAACAAGCACAATGATGCTTATATAGGCATTATATAGGTTGAATGCTTCATGAATAAGATTTTCGAAATAAGCAAACACTTCATGATTTGATAAGTAGAGAAATTACACGAGCTTAATATTCTGCAACCTAGAAAATACGAAACAATGTGATTGTATTTATAATTAGTAACCTAAATGTTAATCTCATTTTATGTCAAATGTGTATTTGAACTTATCTTGACACAAATGATGATCAAAGCTTTCTGATCTCGTCTTCGTCATCGAGAGCAAAAATGAGTGGAGCAATCCAGAACAGGCTGCAAATTAAATGTGTTTTATCTATAATTTTGCTTTCAATTGAAGTATTTTTCGTTTGGATTCGCTTTTGTGAGTTTTGCAACCGAACATGCAGTTTTCAGTTCGAGACATTATTGAAGTTCCAAGTATATGTATTTCACCTTCAGTTTTTTTGTAATGTCGAAAAGGAGAAGGTACTTTTTAATTCATCAATCAAATGGTTTCATTCAGCTTGTCCTGTTTGTTTGTTCGTTTATTTATTTATACATTTATTTATTTGGGTCAAATTTAGTAATTGGAGTTTGACTCATTTCTTGTTGATAATTTGATCTGATATTTGGTACACATATTCAGTTTTGATGACAATACAATTTAATGAATTCTGTATCATTGTAAATTCAAGATGGCCGCAGCTACAAAATTATATATTTTTATCCCACAACTACCTCAATATGGATATCAAATGACAAGGCTTGACTGGTAGAATAATAGTAGTCCACTCTGAAAAAGATGCAAATTCAAGCTATAAAATGGTGAAATACATATTATATCACAACAACCTCAATATGTGTATCAAATGACGGCTTGACTAGAAGGTACTATAGTGGTACCTACTAATCGAAATACAAGCATGGATCTTTCATCCAAGTCAAAATTTTGTATCGTGTTGAGGACTGTATGGCTTTAGGGTGGCTACAAATGATACATCGTTAGCGATGCATCACCCAAGTTGAGGTAAAAGGTTATAACGTGTCTAGAACTCTGTGGCATTGGGGTGGATAAAAATTAGAAACTGAAAACTTGAAAATGTTACGTTGAAAGATTTCATTAAAAAAAAAATAATGATGTAGGTAATCTACTAAAAACTGGAAAATAATTTGGAAGGTCCTAGGTAGCAGTCATCACACCACTCTCCTCAGCAATCTACGGTATTGATGAGATAGCAAAATAATAAAATCGTTGGGCTTGGTATTTACATATTTACTCAGGTTACGCTTCGCCCAACGATTCCATTATTTTCTATTTGATCAATTCCGTAGATTGCTGAGGAGAGTGGTGTGATGACTGCTACCTAGAACTTTTCAAATTATTTTTCAATTTTTAGTACATTATCCCTTTTTTGTAACCGTTTGAATATGGGCTATATATAAACAAATTGGTATATTTCCTGACTGAGTCATGAAAATGTAATTTTAGTACTCTAAACCGCCTGGTATAAAGCATCATCCCCACAAAAGGTGTTCCTGTAAAGGAAATAGAGAGATGCTCATTCAGCAAGTGAAATGTGAATCAAGGTAGTCCCATCATAAAAATTTCCGTAATAGTGGTTCCAAACGCTTCTAAATATCGAATAGAATTCCACCAAAAGTTTTCTTTACAAATTATTACTTCATCACTATCTCGAATATATTTTCCCAATTTTGAAAACATTTTTTATTCTAGGGTTCTAGTTCAACTCTTGAATCGCAGAATTGTTGATGAATAGAAGCTTTATACTTGACGTGGACACATCGATTTCATCTGACACTGCTGTTTACGAGAAAGTGTCCCAAGACCCTGTCCTAGGTCAATTTTTCTAATAACTCACGTAACCAAAATTAGACACTATTTAAATAGTTCTGAATCACTCCATGCTAATGATACCAAATTTTACTCCAATCCATCACCTTTTACAGGAAAATTTGGCCTCAATTCCCAAATGATGCAATGAATGGTTACTTCCATTGAATATTGCTTAATGTGTCGTCTTACATATAAAAAAACAACTGTTTTTTCTTACACATTACGATATACTCAATCACAAACTAGAAACTGGTACTTACCTGAGACTAAGACCAGTGTGTTTTATCACTTCAGACCTCACCTGGTCCAATCATATTCTATCAACAAGCGAACGTGCCAGAATTGATTTCACGAAACATTTTTACAAATACCCTTCATGACATCGATGAAACTACCATACTTACGTTCACCCTATGTTATTCAAATCTGTTGAAAAACCAACCCTCATATACTGAAAGCTACACTCGGAGGAGATCTCATCTTCTCCTTCCGCACTCTCATATAAAATTATACTAGTCTAGGCCAAATTTTCATTCAGAATTTTGATAAAAGATCATGAAACTATTGATTCAAACTGAAGAAATGAACTTTGAGACCAAACAATGAAAGCAGTTTCAAGGCATTCAAATTTTCAATATAATGAAAAGTTGTTAGTACTACATCTGTGAATGCTATTGAAAATGAAATCGATGATATCTTGTTCTGATCCTTATGTTCATAATAATTTTGTACTCTGCTATACTATCATGTTTATATTTTTATTAGCGTCCATATGATCCTTATGTTCATGATAATTTTGTACTCTGCTATGGTATCATGTTTATATTTTTATAAGCGTCCATATTGATCTTATTTTATTTATTAGACTTTCATAGGACACTGTCCTCAGCTTTTAACTATGTTTATTATGTTTAATTATATTTATTATTATATTTCAAACAGAGTGAGTCAATTCACTATGTAAAAGTTCATTTGAATGGAAATAGGGTCTCTGGAGCCATTTGAAAGCTATATATAGAGCAATTAAATTGGCACTATGGGTAAAATATATGAGTAGTATATTTCAGTTAACATAATTCTTCTGAGTTTCATAATAAAATATCCAGGAAATTAAATATACTCTCACATACAACGCTCTCAATTTCAGTTCCACCACCTCACTCAATGAACAAAGAGAGAGAGAGAGAGGGAGAAAGAGAGAGAGTGAGTAGCTACTTTTTGACTTGAGTCATTTTTTACTTTTGAAAACCGTTTTCTTATCTATACTTCCATAGTTAACATTTTAACGGAAAAAATTATAGTTTCACCGTTAACATCTGTCGTTTCCATACGAACAAGAAACCTCGAAATTCGTGCTATCTGAAGATAAACACGGTCTTACCTTTTAACGCATGATTCTCAGTGATCCCAAAAATGATGCCATGATTATGTACTCAAGAAAAATGAAATATCTTTCATATATTAAAAATTGGATTTTTCTTAACAAAAACAAAAGAAAACTTGTTCAAAATTGAAAAGGGAATACATTTCTGAAAGCACATTGGCCTGAAAATATCTGAAAACAATCCCAATATCGAAAAAATTGACTCATTTTTCAATTATTTAAGTTGTAATAAACAACACCCCCTATAGTTATACCCGGGGATGAGTGAGTGATTTAGGCCAACATGTTTTTTTCAAAAATTGTAGTATTCTTTTAGTTATCCAGCTAAATATAACGAAACGAAATGTGGAGACTGAGAATTCGGAGTTTCGTCTATCTAATGCTTGAATCGTGATACAAAACCTAACGATCATTACCCATTGATGCCAAATGTATGGGCTTTGTATAATGCGTGATATCTAATGGGACTCGTATGAACCGTATTAAATCCGCACAATATATATAATTTTATACATATCTGCTTGCGCGCCCCCTACCTGAAATAGCGAGAACTAAAGGTGTATATCTTGAGACGTTTTCCATCGTTTACAAAGCCCGGGCTATATTTCGTTTATGAGGTGCCCTACTCATTTCTAACCTGATAAAAACGATATACACGTGAATTTTTACGAAGCCCGAGAACGGGCTTCACAAAAGTGTATAAGGCTTGGTATAGTGGTCCTGTGTAGCGTTTTGGGCTTCGTAATGGGGGTTAATACGTATATATATATATATATATATATATATATATATATATATATATATATATGTGTATATATATATATATATATATATATATATATATATATATATATATATATATATATATATATATATATATATATACAAAATTTGATTTTGTTGAATGAAACAACAAACCAAAACTTGCGGCATACATTATGAAACAATGAATCCATCCATATGTGTTATAATTTCAATGAGTGATCTTAAAAAAACTCAAATTTTGTAGTACCACTACTGTTCATGAAACGATATATTCTATGCTAATTGGCAACTCTGCGGCAGTTAGTAAACTGCCTCCTCTCTGTCATTTACGAGTAGTGAAAGACATGTGGCTAAGCTGGCTGTTACGTTACCTTTCGTTAATGCACAGGAAACATGACATATGAAGAAAAATGAAAATTAAAATAGTCCTCTTCTTGTTTTGCTTCCATTCGGTGCAATGTGCCAGGATTTTGTAAAAGCGTGGCGAGAAACTGCTCTTTCCCGACGGCAATCCAAATTGATTTGAAGATGGAAATGAGTTCTATATTCATTTCGAAACATTTCACTGAAAAAATTATCAACGATCACCCAGTATCAAGTGAGATATTTGCCAAAAATCTGTAAAAAATTATACTTTTTTCAATTTTTCTCACAGCATCCCAAATTCATTTGGGACCACCCATATTTTCTGTTAGTCATTTGTAAGATTTCAATAAAAAAACATCAACGATCATCATTACACAATGAAAAAGGAAACTATTTATTCATTTGATCTTATTGTATGTATTGAAAATGCAAGATTTTGATCTTCGGCCAACTTTTGTTAGCAAAAACGTTACAAATTTTGTCTTAACAATTCAATACAATCTTGTTTTTCAGTGGATATTTAATATTATTACTAATAATGTTTATTGTCATTAGATCCAAGATGATATTGATATGGTCCAATATACATGATGTATACAAATAAACGAATAAATCTAAACACATAACAAATGGAATAAAAATGAAAATATTTTGAAAGATGATGTATTTTACAAAAATATAAAAGTAAATAATACTATTCACAGATGACACTGAAATGTACAGAAATATAAATAGTCTGATGATTACTTCCGATTCTGACAAAATTTCATGACAGAGATTTTCGTCTATCACACTATAACTCTAGAGGTATTCACATTTTGCTATAATTACACATAGAAACAAACTTGTTATCTAAAAGGACATCCATTAGCCCAGTGTCCTCTCCTTCCACAGCTATAACAGTGTCCATATCCACCATAATAAGCCCCTGGGTAACCAGTCGTATTTTCTTCATACCTTCGAATAAAATCCAAGCATCAAAAAAAATATCAACAACTTTCAGTTCGAGAGATTAATAAAAAAAAATTTATTGTTATATTGATAAATTGACAATCGCTATGTAATTTTGAGACAAATTTAATCATGAAAAAAAAACAATACATTAATTTGACCTTGTTGATTATGGAATCTTGTTGCAGGAGCTGAAACATTATGAAGTTGGGCACATAAGTACTAGGTGGTTTGAATCGTACTTATTGCATCGAATCAATTTGTGAAACTTTCAACAGATTCCAATGTGAGAGAAATCAAAGCAGGTGTCCCTCAAGGATCCACCCTAGGACCCATCTTGTTTTTATTGAATTTTAATGATATCACCCAACTGGACATAACTGCTAGCATCACATTATTTGCAGACACCACTTTGCTGTGGCAGGGATAAGATCCTTCAAAACTAGCTCAAGATGCCACCGAAGATATGGAAAAGATAAAGAGCTGGTGCGACTCTAACAAGCTTTCTTTAAACTTCAATAAAACCCATCTCGTTACCATCAAATGTGAACTCCCACAGCTTAGTTTGAATAACAAATTGTCCTCTAAATTCTCATGACTTCAGATAGATAATAAACTTTAATTCGAGTATCATACTATAAAGCTAAATAAAAAACTCGCATCTGGCTTTTTTGTTATAAAGTCAGTTTCAAGAAAACTAGGTAAAATCTTTGCAAGATCTTATTACTTTGGCCTTTGTAGCTTTTGAGATATGGCACTGCCTTCTGGGGAGTACACAGCAAAAGCATGCTGTCAGGTATGTGTGCAGGGCAAAGTTCCAAGAACATAAATTATTCACTGTTTTCAATACTATTTCAAGTATTTGAAAATATACAATCCATTTGAAGAAATTTTGTAATTACTTATACCGAAGAAATGTTTGAGACATGAAATCACTTGAGAAGTGAAGTGATTGTGTTGATTGAAATCATTTAGATTATTTCAATTATACTGCTTAACCGACTCAATTTGAACAGAAATGAATAATGAACTTACCAGTTATCTTCATCATATTCTTCACTCCAATCTGCTTCAGAAGTTAGATCACTGTCGGAGTCATCTGAGGATAACTCTATTACACTCAGGTTATTCGGTCTTCCTACAAGAAAAAGAAAAAATAATGATACCTAAGATACATTGGTTTGAAATTGGTAAAAATACAACATTTGTATCAATATCAATGTGGTACCGTTTTGGGGAGCGTGCAGTCCAACTTTATTCAAAACTCTATTAATTTTACAGAAAAGGGCAATATGGTAGAGTAGAGTAGAGTTTATTCTCTTGTGTGACAATTAAAAAAATTGTATACAGTCGTCAAAAAAATAGTAAAAGGAAAATTTTGTACTTGCAGAAACAAATTTTAAGCTATTTAAAATGTAATATATATATATATATATATATATATATATATATATATATATTTAATCTTAGTTTTTATTTCTCTTAGGTTTAATTTTAATATGGATTTAATCATAAGTATTTATGTACACCTTTATAAAAACATATTTGTATATTGGGTGCTGCCCGTTAGTTGAATAAATGAATAAATAAATAAATAAATATATATATATATATATATATATATATATTACAATGTAGGTTTTCACGGATGGTAGAATATGATGTGTTGTTTTTCCGGGTGTTCATCCGTTGTGTCTTGATAATGCCATCTCAGATGGCATTATCAAGACGAGTTATTGCTTCGCTTCGAGAGGTGTTACACCTCTCGCTTCGAGAGGTGTTACACCTCTCGAAGCGAAGCAGTAACTCGTCTTGATAATGCCATCTGAGATGATGGCGAAACGTCGACTATCGAATAGTACACAACGGATGAACACCCGGAAAAACAACACATCATATATATATATATATATATATATATATATATATATATATATATATATATATATATATATATATATATATATACAAAAATAACCTATGTAAAATAGTAGGAGAAACTTAGTTATAATACATTACTGTTACTTAGTCATGTTCCATTAAAGAAGTGTATGAACTCTTCACTTTTATAAAACACATTTTCTTTAAGAAAACTTTTTACCCTTTTAGCAAATTTAACTAGGTATATAGGAAACCTTAAACCAAGAGACTCCTGTAGAACCTTCTTCAAAAAACATAATATTCTAACGGTAACTGCATTATTTATACTGGAATCTGTGTGTTTAAAAAAATAAGTATATATTAAATTTTGTTGCATTCTCTTCACATTACAACACCCGAAACTGCAGACACACTCTGAAACTCACTGTGCCAACTAAAAACATTACCAGAGACTCCATATTTTACAACGGTGGAAAAATTTACAATCATTTGCCTATGGACAAAGGATCTGCCAATATAAATGACTTTCAATTCAGGAAGTTAGTCAAACAATTTCTATCTGATAGACCCTATTATACTTTGGATGAATATTTTAACGATAGCTTTTAACTGACTTATGCATATTTTTTATCCTTACTTATTAAGGAGCTCTTAAGTTGTTACTTTTTATGACTACTGTTCATAACTGTTCATAAACTTGACTTTTACTTTTGTTTGAAGGTGATTGACAATGTTTCGTGATGAATGTCACTAGTTCGGACTTCCATTGTCTATTATATAAAATGATTTGAAATCCCTGAAACAAGTAAAAAAGAATAATTAAAAAAGAATAGTTGAAAATAACAATTATATTAAGCAACAATAAACCTGAAATGAAATGATAGTAAAATAACCTACAAGTAAAAATATAATAATTGAATAAATAAAAATTAAAGGAATGCGAAAAGAAAATAATAAAAATAAAAAAGTGTAGAGATTCCAAGTCACGTTAGTTCACGACGTTTCGATTGTTGGTATCTACAATCGTCTTCGGGTGATGACTGGACTGATTCCTCCGAGAGATGACTATTTTATAGGTCGTTGAAATACTTTCACTTTCTCTACTTTCCATTTTCCGCTTCACTGATTCCGTGAGAGATGACCGATTTGGCGGGAGTTGGTCATTTCTCGTTTGATGAAGGGTTTCCATATGTTTCGTATATCTACGCTGGCCTGGCTGAATATTGGTGAATATTGGCTATATTGGTGAAACTAAGAGGCCATTGAATATTCGCATTGCCGAGCACAAGAAGCACACACAGCGAGGAGAAACCAGCAAATCAGGAATAGCAGACCATGTTTGGACCCATCAACACAACATCGAGTGGTCCCAAGCTGAGATCTTGCACAGAGAGGAACATTGGTTCAGGAGAAAATTTAAGGAAGCCGCATACATGTTGTCCAACAACGTATTCAGCCAGGCCAGCGTAGATATACGAAACATATGGAAACCCATCATCAAACGAGAAATGACCAACTCCCGCCAAATCGGTCATCTCTCACGGAATCAGTGAAGCAGAAAATGGAAAGTAGAGAAAGTGAAAGTATTTCAACGACCTATAAAATAGTCATCTCTCGGAGGAATCAGTCCAGTCATCACCCGAAGACGATTGTAGATACCAACAATCGAAACGTCGTGAACTAACGTGACTTGGAATCTCTACACTTTTTTATTTTTATTATTTTCTTTTCGCATTCCTTTAATTTTTATTTATTCAATTATTATATTTTTACTTGTAGGTTATTTTACTATCATTTCATTTCAGGTTTATTGTTGCTTAATATAATTGTTATTTTCAACTATTCTTTTTTAATTATTCTTTTTTACTTGTTTCAGGGATTTCAAATCATTTTATATAATAGACAATGGAAGTCCGAACTAGTGAAATTCTTGACTTTTACTCTTTTATATATACATATCTTTTATATCCTCCATTTTAACATAGTTTGTACCCATGCACTCACAGTCATGTTCTATGTAGATTTGTTTCTCAAGATTTCACCTGTATAAATAGTTGTCATTTCGTCTGTTAGACACAAACAACCAAAGTTGTGAAACATTTCTTACTGTAAATTTACCTCTATTTGGGATTTCTTTTTCTTTATGTTTTGATTGTGGTTCTACACATTTTTTCCTTTCTTCCAATAACTCCTTTCTATGTTGTTTGACTTCTTCTGAGGAATTTTGTATCTCCTACAATGAAAAAAAAAAGAATTTATCAGAACAAAATCCACGTGGTTATTAATAGGTGCTTTGATTAGTCATATTTGTTAATCATTCCTGGATTTATGAAAATATTTTTACCATTTCTATAATATTGTCCAGTACTAACGTTGGGGAAATTGATGTTATTTTCGATCTACAGATTGGACAGATGTCCTTCTTTTTCCTCCAAGCTTCAATACAAAATTTGCAAAAAGTGTGTGAACAGTTCAATGTTACTGCTTTGACAAACATTTCAGAACATATGGAACACTGCATTTCATCATGGAATTTCTGAAAAAAAAATATCTATGAGATTCTAATTCAGGAGACGGAAAATTTTTAAATAATGAAAGTTATCTCATTACAGTGCAACATAATTTTTATAAATGATTTGAATATAGGTTCGTTCCAACCAGCGTCAGAAACAGTTTCTGACAGTCACGATTCTGCGCAGTAATGTGATTGCGTTCCAACGTGAGTTTCCAACCATTAGTGAACTATCAGTTCTCTGTTCCATCCAAGATTCAAACCTGTTCGAAATCTATCAGAATGGTTTGAGGATTATCTTCTAACCATTAATCTGACGCATGCGTATTCCGCATTACTGTTTCTGTTCATGCAACTTGCAAACTACATAACCTGCAAAAATTGTTATAAAATAAATTATGTATTCGCTGGCGCAGGAAAAATTAGGAATTCTTTAAGTGAACCTAAAATATGAACATCTTTAATTACACAAATTGATTATTGCGGTGACCTACTTACCTACCAGTTCCATGTTGATTAGTAAATAGAATAGAGACATAAAATACTGCAACCTTCTTTTACTCTCCAAAAATACACTTGATTAGATTTATTTTTAAAGGTTAGGTTAAAATTCCATGCCAAATTTCAGTTGAACTATCAACTGTTCCAATCAGAAATTTCAAATTAATCAGAAACCAATATTTAACAGACATGCACCTTGACAACGATTTACAAACTGTTGGAAATCTGTTGGTGACTCAAGGTTGGAAAGAACCTTATATAACACCAAAATCACTTACTTCCCTACTGTCTGTTTCTGGTCCACCTTTACTTTTAGCATCATTAGATTTTTCATTTTTTGTACATTCTTGAGATGATTGATTTGATGTTTCAGCTTCGACATCGTTGGGTTCTTTGGTTTTTGCTGTACATTCTTCAGGAGTCCGGTTGGATGGACCGGCTATTTCTGTTTCTTCTATAAAAATGAATAAAAAAGTTGAAGACATAAGAAATACCAGCAAATTATAGCAATTCATTTGCAAAATCTGGTTTGAAAGCTCCAAGTAATGCCTTGTTCTTCACTGAAAGTCAGTGTTTCAATTCTAGTCATATATTGCAATGAAAAATTACTGTAAATCTGAGTAAGTACCTTAATGTTAACATACTTCTGATGAAATATATTTTTGAAACATAGAATTAATATGAAAAGAGATCCAGGGAATGAGGATACTAATTTGAATAATTTCATACTGTTATGGATTTTGTGTAGATAAGTGACACTTATTACACAACAAATATACAACTCACTACAACAGTTTCATTTTAATTTCAACAATATTTACTTATTCAATTTCTATAACTGATTGGTGAAAAGCAGATTAGATTAGATTAGGTCACAAAATTTGTAATATAGTCTCACTTAACTACTAAATATAAGTGATCTGGAAAGGAGTTATCAAAAACTGGGAGAGTTGGACTTAGGCAAAAGGCATGCACTGGCAAATAATTGATAGATGAAGAAGTGATAAAGACCAATGAGTTCAAACTTACCGTTCATAGAATTGCAACCACTCTCGTTCGTTAAATCAACAATACTGGTATTTATCTGGTAAGGTGCAGGATTTATCAATTTCCGTTTTTTTCCATATAGTAATCCATGATCTGTAAATTCAAAACAAGATCTATTCAGTCACAGCTGATAACGATCATAAAAGTTATTTGGTACTTCTTAATTGGTTAGAACAAAATTAAATTCTAGATACAAAAAACACACATATAAAATTGTTCCTTCTATTTCAAGATCTAACATTCTTCCGAAACTATTTGAAGATCGATTGTTTCGAAAAACATAGAGAAAGGGATTTATCGCTCATTTAATGACAATTCCTTTTTGAGGTGATATGAACCAAGATACACTAACTACTCCTAATCATTTTGCTACCCGCAACAATTGCCCATACTGAAACTCCCATTACCTTCTAAAAATCTCACCAGAGACTCAATATTCTATATTGCTGGCAAGATGTTCAATCACTTATTGATATTGGGATGGTAAACTTGAATGAACGTCAGTTCAGAAAAACTGTAAAAATCATTGATGTGTTTCGAAAAGTGAAATTGTGGAGCTAGGAATTAGTTTTCATCTCCTAGAGACGCCAACTTGGTTGGTGAAATTCACAACGAGAAGTGCTTGTTTTTAGATTTTTTTCTTGTCCAAAGTGAATCTGAGTAAAATGTGTCGACTGGGGTGTTGTCTATTAACTATAGTTGTTATTAATTCTAAATAGATTTCAATAACCTATGTTAAACTGACATGCTGCAAATTTTTGTAATATACATATATCTATGCCACAAGGATCGTACCCTATTGCTATTTTATAATTTCTATCATTCTCATACTTTGAATGTATTACATACTCTCTAGTTTTACTTTTTTTTCATTCCCAAATGAGGCACATGAAAACATAACTTTTGAAATTTGAGTTACAGATATTGATCTATTACTACATGAATCCATCTTAAGTACAACTTCCTATTATTTATTTTCAAAATCAACCTCCTATAAAAAATAATTTTCAAAATAATTCAGTTTGAGAGGATATTATTGACATCTTGTTTGAAGAAAATAAATATTTCAAAATATTCATCTCTCCCAACTACCTAAACCTTTGGTTCTGGTAAATACCTGCCGGAAAACAACTACTTCCCCGGCCAACACCACACTGGATATTGAATTATAGTAGCCTCTTCAGTTGAAATTTAGTCATCACTTCATTCACAACTACTATACCTGCATGAGGAGGACCATTTGTAGATACAGGAATACTTCTATATGCTGGTACAGTTTTATATGACTGAACAGTTGACTGAGGATTCGGAATTTCTTCGACTTTATCCAAAAGAGAATCAGCTATTCTGCAAAGTTGTTCATCTGATATATCTCCAGTTGGTGCAGAATGGTAGAAAATATACTTTTCATTTTGTCTATCCAAGTCGATAATGTCACTATCTTTTAAAGGAGGACTATCCTTAGACTTTATCACTGTACCATTTATACACGTTCCATTTGTGCTCTGAAAAATGTGTATGTTAAACTACTGATCATTCAATGAGATGGATATACCTACAGTGTCTCTCAAAATCCAACTGTTATTAACTTTTTCAAGACTGCAATGGTTTCTTGAAATGCTTTGAATAGGGATCACATAATTACAACTCAATGACCTTCCCAAAGTGAACTGAAAAGAGATTCCAATACATTCGGCGAAGTTATTTGATTTGAAAAATATGATATAATTTAAAATATATATATATATATATATATATATATATATATATATATATATATATATATATATATATATATATATATATATATATATATATATATATATAACCTATTCTAAAAACACTTTGTGATATTTCCTCGGGCGTCACAGTACGATATTGTCGCGGTTTTGTAAACTATCAAGTGGAAGTATTTTTTGAATATCTTATTTGATTTTGGAATTTTCAAAATGAGAATTGTTTATTTAGTATAAAAAAGATATTTATGTTTTTGAGGGAAACTATTAAAAAAAACTTGATTTTAACCTACTGGACTTGAGTTTATTTCGACAACCAAACCGTTATCACTTCTTTTTAGCTTAGGATTTCCAGCCATTCCTCTTAGTTTCTCTTCGTTTCACTAGAATTAGGAATTATCAACCACTTTAAGAATACCAATTTCTCTCTCTCATTGTTTATAAAGATAATCGAAATATTCTTATTCTTCTTATTATATGATCGTTACTTCCTTACTCAGGCGCCTTTGACCATAATTTGAATTAATTTAACCAAAACATACGTATAGCTGATCTCGATTGATTTTACCAGAACCACGACTGTTTTACATATTGTCATTTTCAAGCCAACCGTTGATGGTTGGTGTTTTTTGGCACTAATCCTATTCCAGATTGTTCTTAGTTCACAGTAAAAATCACAGTTTAATTTGTCCGGAGATAGATGATTTCTTCTCAAATTTGAATTGTCCAATTTTGGGAAATACCCGTTTTAAGGAACCGATGTGGCAGGTATAGATAAATCCTTAATAGCTAATTTGCACAGATCAGAAAAAGTACTTTTGTGTGTTTTCCAAAACTCAATTGTATTACTTTTTTGTGAATACCTGGTCTGGCATGAACAATTGGTGTATTATCGATGTCTTTTGAGTAATTCTATTGCGCATTGCGAGTATTATCAAAATGATTATCACTCCTTGTCAATAGTAGCATTTCGACATACTGTCATCCCAAAAGCCAAGAATAAGAAGAAGTATTCTGTTACTAATCAACACTGTTTGTTTTCGCATAGAATATTTCTGGGGGAAAACCACCAACAATCGATAACTGTCGAAGTCGGATTGAGATATTGAGCATGATGAACTCGATTTGTTGGATATGTTCGTAGTATATACTATGATATGTTATACCATAATCACTCGACAAATAATTTCCGATAACACGTCAGTTCTCTTCGTATCATCGATGCAAATCTTATTTCTTTTTTATATTCAACATATAATAATAAATAAACAATTAATATAAGCCAAAGCTCAAATTATTTCTATTATAGTTAGTGCCCATTTAATGTTGTTTTGTGAACGTTATGAAAGGAATTAGTGAATTAAAATGTTACCCGTCAATATTTTATTAGACAGACTTGTTCTTTTTCCCCGTGTGAAATATTTTGTTGAAAACTTTTGACCTGCGACAGTCTCAATAAAGAAATAATGAAGAGATCCAATAAATTGAAAGGGGTATATTTTTTAGGAGTGATTAGTTTTTGGGTAAGAAAGGTGTTCCCGATGGCATAACATTAATGAATGAAAAAAATCGTGGAAATCCAGACTAGAAATTATAATTGGATCATACATCTTGATTGATTTATTTAACAACTTTCAGCTGGATCAGAAGAACAACGTATGTTGCAATTGTGGCGAAAGCCTGAAAAATAAAAAAACAGGTAAGTGATGAAATATTTTGTGAAAAACAAGGATAAATAAGATATTGAAGTGTAAAAAACAAGAATTCTGCCGGACTTGAATATTCGGATGAGTGAAAAGGGAAAATAATATCACAAATTATGAATAAAAAAAAACAATGAATCATATCATACTATAAATTAAACTTTCCCGCTGTGTCAGTAGGCATACATATGTTTTGCATAAAAAAATATTATATTGTGACACGGTAAGGAAAGAAGGGGGAAGAAGAATGGAAAGCCACCTTATTCCAGATTTGCCCCCCTGTGACCTTTTATTTTTGCCAAAAATCATCTTATTTTTGAAAATACCTTGTATATTTCCTTTTTCAAATCTACGACTTTGACACCTATCAATTATACCTGGAGAACCATTTTGGGAACTCATCCACACCTGAATTTTTTCATGAATTCCGTTTAGATTTGTTTTCTTACCATTTGAATCATTCTGAAGTCCACCGAAAATAGACCACACACAGTGAACTCCAAATTTCTGTTCATTTCGTGAAGAGCAAATATTTCTAGCTGAAAAAAAAAATACATTTGATTAATATAAGTTATGAATGTGTAACTGATCGCTGTCTGTACATTTGTCTGTAATGTGGTAAGCTTCACTTACTATTTGTCTGATTCATTTAAATCTGTTCATGAATAAAAAAGTGATGTTAAAATGAAGAATCTCGTTAATCATTTGTTGAAAAGGAAATACTATAAAAACCCGTTTAATTAATTTGGCTGAAACTAACTCGGACTGTCGGAAGACAGTCCGAGTTAAGTAATGACATAAAAGGCCGATTTTTTATGTTTCCTAGAAGTAATATTAAAATTGTAACCGATTGTTCATTCAAAATCTACATGTTTTACCAGATTTAATCATGTATATCTAACAAGTTTAGTCATTACCATACATTATATAAAAATTCATTGTAGAAGAGTTTGAAGTACTAGTAACTGATGAAGCTACCGTGCAGTGAAAAGCGTTTTGAATAAAATTTATTAGGAAAATAAGTTTGCTAGGTTGCAAGGTAGTTTGCTAGGTCGCTAGGGTTTAGTGGTGTTGAGAATGTATGTAATGTGTGTATACATTATAAAAAAAATTAAACAACATTACCGCTGCTTTCACTGATTGGTCTTGAGTCCTATGGAGCAGATTGTGAATAGTTCTTTTCATGTTTGCAACCTGAAAAAATATTGTGGTTTATTGTGCATTGCGTGCAGAATAATTTCAGACGTTGCCACATGTATTATGTGTTTTAGAAAGCTTGACTCAAGTAAATACGGGGCCTAAAATTAACATTTAAGCTGAGCTTAATTTTCGAGCTTAGTAAAGCCTGACTTTGCATGATATATGGAGAATACGGACATCAACCTGAATTGAACGTCCATCGAATATATGCAAGTAGAACCATTGGTAGAACGAATGTACACTGGATATCTATTGAGTTTCCGCGTGTTAACTGTAAATAGGTATGTAGAGTAGAATTTCAAATTGCAATTATTTTATAGGTACTCACTTGTTTAAGAATACAGTGGTAGAGGAGAGCAATTATAACTAAGGAACCTAAACGGAATATAGTCCAATGTAAGATCGCAAAAACTTGTGCAGCAACTTTCCAGCTAAAGTGAACTCTCATGAGGAATGTGTAGTAAAACTGAATCACTGCCGATGAAACTGCATGTGTGAAGAGCAGCAACGTGGGTATTCCGAAGATGTCGTTGATGTCGAGGCATATTGAACAAAGCTTATTGTGAATGGCGTGAATCGTTTCAATATATTCTACATGTTTTTCAACTGAAACAAAAAAAAAATAAGACGTAGATTTGCAAAGCTGGTATTCACCGGCGCAGCGTTGTTCTTCAGGATTTCAGTATTGTAGTAAAGAGATTCTAATGAGTTATGGGTTCGTATTACTGAGGTCAATTTCTCAACTTATCGAGGAGATTATAATGCCACGAAGCTATACGATATTCGTTGCTGAACTGAACTACTGGATTGAGATTGATGTGAAAGTTATGACGACAACGCCGGAGAGACTAATGCCCGTATTCGCCGTATACTAGAGAGCGAAGCTTAAGGGGTAAGCTCGCTTAACGCTTCAGTTTTGTAGCATCGTATCAACAAATGCCTTTAAGTTCGCTTAAATGTAAGCGGACAATATCGGTGGCTTATGTAGGTATACATCATAACCTCACTTATTATTCTTTAGTTTTGGAAATAATGCAAGTGTTTTGCTGGAAGTAGGAGTGGTAGAAAGTAAACGGACCTGTGAAATTAAAATCAGTTGTTGCAGAATGATGGAATTAGATGATGAAATCATGCTGGAAGTCGATATGGCATCTCACACATCATTGATTTTGGTTTTCCACTCGAATTTTTAGGAGGCCCAACTATTTCGAGGAGATGGATGATGGTAACAACACTATTTGTGCTTGAGCTCATAGAAAATGCTTTAGAATTAGAAAACGATTTGTAAAAAAAACATTCAATTGTTTTTACTATTTTTTTTATTACAATCACATAAGATATAACTGACCAGATGTAAAACAGCAAATTTATAAGTGGTTTTATAGTAGTATTATTGTTCAGCAGAGCTTGCCATCGGCCGAGATACTGATAGTCCTGAATAGAACATTTCTCTCTGTACTCTTGTGGTCAGTTAGATCTTATTTTGCAATACAGGGGGCTATGATCGAATTGCAAAAACTTTCTTCGTAGAGTTTGGAACTCTTACTTTTTCATTTATTTCGCTAGTAATAGCGATATGAAAATTATTCACTGGTAAGTATGTTTTTTTGTCAGATTCTGATACTTTTCGACAACAAGGTAAAACTAAACCATCAAAACCCCAATTTTTACTAAATTCACCTAACATTCTGTTCTCATAATTTCAGAATTGACGCGTAAACCGTAATTATCCCCGAAAAGATACAACGTTGTCAAGTTATTTTGGCTCTTAGCTAAGCTACGTTTATTGTTCTTTGGTGCATACCGCAAACATTTAAGCGTGGCTTGAGTTTTAAGCGGGCTTACGCAAGCTTCGCTATACAATGAAAACGGTGAATAAGGGCATCACCAACGAACTGGACATGCTAAAGAACTGATATTGTGAACATATATTCAAGATGATTGTAACAACATAAAAAAATCGCTAATCGAATTCACGTAGCCCGCGAAATTTGAACATTCATCTAAGTTTTTGAATAGTCCACGTATATTTTGACATTGCTTTTAAATTTGAAATGAAATAAAATTTGATTTATGATCCAGCCCTATATAATATCTAAGATCTGAAAGACAAATGAACTAGAATTATTATTGCTATTGAACCTTAAATTGGTTCCTGACGCTGTGATTTACTTATGAAGCGCAAAAGTTACCGCCTGAACAAATTAAATATTTCAAAGCCCTCAGAAGTCATTGTACTATTGAAAGTGAAGCAGGGGTTTTACATTTTTACAATCGATGACGAACATTTTTAAAATAGGGACTATCATACATACATATTTTCATTACTCACCAATTACACGTCCATTTCCTCTCATTTTCAGGCCTTGAAATAATGAATTCAAGAGGCGAAATCTTCTCAAAGGTACATACATAATAACACAAAACTCTACCTTGAAAATGTCACACAAAATGGCATTCCAAAATGTACTCACGCAATAATATAAGGCATCATTATAGAATACCTTGAACTCGTATATCACTCGAAAAATTGAATCCACAACAAAAAACGTTATAACAAATATGGAAAATTTGAATATTGGCCTTGAATCTATTCGCTCTCCAACGATTTCTGCCAATTCTTCATCGATTTCTTCCAATTTTGTGAAAACCCCTGCGGTTTTCTTGACATTCAAAAGGTGCATGAATATGATGACATTTACGATAATCAACTCAAAGTAGAGAACGAAGGAAAAACTGTAGGTGTAAGCCATCACATTTCCAAAATCATCGATGAAAGAATGTTCGAAACAAAAAGGCAAACAAGTAGTCAGACTGAAGAGAATGCTGTAGACGATGGCCCACAAATCGGGGATGTAAACTCTCCTTTGGTAGTCGAACTTATACTGGCAGTGAGCAAAAATTTTCGTGAAAATATAAACGGGTCTCAAGGAATGGTGCAGTTCCATCTTGCCTATTGAAAGACTGACGGATGACATGTTTCATTTGGTATATTGGAAACATCAGTCGAATCCGTTGTTTCATCCATATTTGATTGTTTGATTTGAAACGTTAAGTGTATTAGCTTTTATTGATTTTGTTTTGACCTAGTAAAAGATGTCGGTGAATCGATTAAGTTCACTGCGTTCTACCTATATACATATACTCGTAACATCACTTGCAACATTGATAATCTTATACAAACTTTCATGGGAAGTGTTCAAGTGGCTTGGCACATTTGATTCCACCAAGAGCTGTACATATCAGAAATACGCGACGGACTGTGGCTGAGGTTGACTGTCGTTTTGAGGTTCAACTCCGTACACCTCGAACTTCAATGTTTAAGAACTCTTTCATTTGGAGAACTGCGTTTATGTGGAATAAACTTCCTGAGAACGGTTTCCCAAATGATTTTAATCTCCAGCTATTCAAATCCAACATGAACTGCTACTTTCGCACAGGCACCGCTCTTGTAGGATTTTCCTGTAGTGCTTGTGTTTTACCCTTAAAAAAACAATAGTCCATTTGCCATTTTCAAGTATCATCAGGTACTTCATTCGGGTCAGAATCTTTGTTGATATCCGCTATTCCTAACTCCTTGGTCGAACAATTCTCTACTTTGTCTATTTCTAATTTACATTCGATGTGAGCCATGACAAATCCGATACGATTTCAACATACTCTCCTTTAAACTCTACACACTTTTCCCAGCGATGTTCCCATCCCTGTAACCCGTCGAAATGGAATTCGGCGTTGTTCTCTGCAAAATAATTGATCAAGAAGGTGATTGTCTCTTCATTTGACGAAAATCTCTGTCCTCCGAGCGCAATTTTCAGATGATGAAACAAAAAAAAGTCGCTTGGGGCTAGATCTGATGAGTAAGGCGGATGGTCAAGAAGTTCAAACCGTAGTTCGTGGATTTTCGCCATTGCAACCGTTGAAGTGTGAGACGGTGCGTTGTCTTGGTGAAACACAATTTTATTTTTCTGCAAATGTGGCCATTTTTCCGCAAGTTCAGCCTTCAAATAATGATGCATAGTATTCTCCTGCAACAATTTTTCCTTTTTGAAGATAATCGATTATAATAACCACATGACGACCCCAAAAAGCAGTCGTCATCACTTTCCCAGCCAAAAAACAGTTTTTGCTTTTTTTGGAGCTGGTTTCTCCTTTGCAGTCCATTGTTTGTTTCGAGATGGATATCGAGCTTACGACTCCAACTGACCTCCATGTAAATTTAGATCAGGAGAAAGTCTACAGAGGAGATGCACGAGCTTACGACTCCAACTGACCTCAAGAGCTTCTCAACTCTCCAACTTCTGATCCAATAACTGAACCTAAAAAAAAGTTTGGTGGTGCAGCCAGGAAACGACTGAGTCGTATCCTCAAGAGCGGGGTACGGAGTACCTTATGAAACCGCCTTGCACCAAATTCTTGAGCGGTGTACGCAGAATCTGTCTCAGGTGGAGGAACAAACCTCCCATATGAGCAGGTTAGCAAACGTTTGCGCTCAAGTGATAATTCACCAAAACCAGAGGCGAAAAAGTACCTTTGCACCTTTACGATCTGACTAGCTCATTAACGATGAAACAGCAGAGCATATTGTTTGTGCCTGCCCCGCTGGCAGCCGAATAGGTCATTTTAATTAGTAAACACGCCCCTTTTACCCCCAGGGTGGTAAAATTATTTTTTTATCACTGTTTCTCCATGTCCTTAAATTTCTGTTGGGTGATTTTATATTAAGTATCAGAATTGTACCCGTGCGGAGCAGGGGCGGGTCGCTAGTTGAAAATAAATTAAAAAAGATTTCAAACCCAAATTTGTCTTTACGTTTTACAAAATACAAATCGAGTCGATTTTCTCTGGCAACAATTACAAATAGAACAAATAAAATATTATTTGAATAGTGTTTGTCGCCATGGTCGCGACATGATGTGTGAGTTGAAATGATCCTAAAGGTGGTATCTAATTTGAGACTCATTAAAATTCACCATCCGTTGAATTAATCATTTGTTTTTATCACTGAAAATATGACATTGAAAAATACAGTCATCGTTATTTATGAATTCATTCATAACTTCATCCAAATTAAAAGTTGTTTTTTTCCATTTCTGTATTGGCCAATTTACAGTATCAATATTTTTATAGAAACGGAAACATCTATTTTCGATCTAATATATGGATGTACGTAGCCTTTTTCATTTCCGCTTCCACTTATTTCAGCTAGATATTATGGTACACAGCGATAATTTACAAATTGGGTGATTTACACAAATAATGTTAAAACACCAAGTATCATAAGATAATTACGTGATTCCGAGGTATAACGACGACTCATTGATAATTGTAAACAACGCAATATAAAGAAATATTGGCAAAACAATTACTTAACTTTGAATTATGGCTTCCACGCAATGGAATGATTACTCTCATGAAATAATGTTTTTTCTCTTCCTTGAATATTGGCAACGGTTTTTTGGAGAAATATCACAATTAAAAAAGGCAATCTCTTCTAAACATATTCCCTTGTCCATTTATTGTTTGCCTATCATTGAAAATTTTCCAACCGATAGTCTTCAACTGACTTTAAGATTATTCTTCTGAATGAATAGATGAGAAAATTCTCGAAGTCTTATAAGGCTGAAGAGAAAAGTAGATCTGGTTTTTAAAATGGCTGCCAGAGAATGTTGCCCTGTATATTATATTAGAACAGATAAATATTAGAGATTGTGTTGCACCCAAAAACAATCAAAATAATCTGAAACTGATTTTTTGAAGTGGAGAAAATTTCGATACCAAACAGTCAGCCTTTCCGATTCAATGGGAAAATTACCCAAATGGTAATTTTTATCTTGAAAGTGCATTCGATACCAAATAAATAGAGACATTTTTTTCTGATTGATTCGGCCGTTACTTGATGAAGATTCATAGTCATTTCATAAACTACACATTACGATTTGATCTCCACAAGTTTGTGGATTTCATAAACATTTCATTTCTTTCGATAATGACAATATACAACGCTTGATTTGTTATTTTCAAAGGAATGATATACGATGATATTTCTAAGGCCTTTTACTGTGTTTGGCATGAGGGTTTGCTGGCCCTGCAAGTAGCGATGGATATTTCACGAACACTTTCACCATCAACCCTGGTGTTCCCCAGGGATCCATATTATCTCTTACCCTCTTTTTATCGTATATCAACAACTTGAAAAAACAAGAATCTAATATACTGTTTTGCTGACGATAGCTTTCTGCTTCGATAAGGTTGTTGGGGGTTAAAATGGATAGAGAGAGAGATATACATTTATTATCTGAAAGATTGAACAATCTTGTAGATAAACAAATTAGGGCTTAAAATCTAAGATTTATACAACTAAAATAACTCACAGAGTGAGATTGTTAATTGAAAACAGTTTTTTTGTGAAATTGTCATATGATAAATAAAAGTTAAAATATAGCAGTTAGTTGGGAATGTATATAATAATAAAAAAAAACGATGAATGAGGCAATAAAAAACACACTCCTCAAAACTCTAGACGATCCTCAAAAAACTCTTCAAGCGAGTAATATCCTTTCCTTGCTAGGATAACCTTCAAGTCCCTCCTGAATTTCGCTTGATTCACACTATTAGTCAGGGTAGCTGGCAGCTTATTATATATTTTTATTCCCGTGAACGCAATAGAATCTTTAACTAGGGTGGATGTTGGAATGGGCAACTTGAGATGATGTGCTTGTCTAGTACAGTGACTTTTTTCATTTTGGAAGGAACTTTTATTTTTATGTACCAGATAAGACGTTTCTAGAATTAATAAGGAAAATACAGTTAAAATTTCGTTTTTTATGAAAAGGGGTCTGCACGGTTCATTCCATTTCTTACCGCACACATTTCTGATTGCTCGTTTTTGCAATACAAACACCGAGTTCTTAAGCTGTTTGCAGCATACACCCTAGAATGATATTCCATACCTCAAATGAGAGTCAATCATGGAATAATAAGCATTTTTAGCTGCGTGGTAACCTAGCTCATGTGAGATTATTCTTAACGCATAGCAACCAGAGGAGAGTTATTGTTGTTTAGTGCTTTTACATGTTCCTCAAATCTTAGCTCCTGATCGATGTTTATGCCTAAGAATTTTGTGTAGTTTTTGTTGACAATAGCATCGTTTCCCAGCCTCAATTCCGGTAGAGAGCATTTAAAAGTCAGGATGTTTGTTTTTTTCAAATTCAAAGACAGAAGATTTGCTCCAAACCAATTTTTTATTTGCTCGAGATCACTAGAAATAGAGTTATGAAGATCTCTCTCGTTTTTGTTGTGCCATAATACTGTGGTGTCATCTGCGAAAAGCGTGAAAGAGCCAGCTATGTTAAGGCTGGTCAAGTCATTTATGTATATCAGGAATAGTTATGGCCCCAAGACTGAGCCTTGGGGTACTCCTGTACCAATATGTCTTGGCACAATCATGTCACTGGAATTGCAAAGGCTGCTTCTCAAAAACTTGGAATACTGTTCCGAACCAGAAAACGGTACTCGCCTCAGCAACTTTTGATGCTTTATTAAGCTCAGATCAGACCTTCTTTGGATTATTGTTCTTATGCATGGAGCTCCTCTTGAAGCTGCTGGATTCCATCCAGGAAAGATCCATCTGCCTGACTTGCAACCTCGATAGTCTGGAACATCGACGAAAGGTTGGAGATTTGTCTCTCTTTTATAGATACTCTCACGGGAAGTGTTTAAGTGGTTTTTCACATTTAATTCCACCAAGAGCGGTACATATCAGAAATACGCGACTGACTGTGGCTGCTCATCGTTTTGAGAGTCATCTCAGTACACTTCGAACTTCACTGTTCAAGAACTCTTTCATTTGGAGAACTGCGTGTATGTTGAATGAACTTCCTGAGAACGTTTTTCCAAATAAATTTCATCTCTAGCGATTCAAACGTGAATCACTACTTACGTACAGGCACCGCTCTTACAGCGCCTTAAAGAGTTTTCTGTAGGATTCTGTTTTGTCCTTAAAAAATATAGGTAGGTCGATAGCCGGGCGGTTCGACGTGGGTGCTTTGTTCACTCTCTCAATCGACCTATGTCTGAGTCAGCGGTTCAAGCCACAGGCTGGTGTTTTGCTATACTGTAAATCAGATATATATGGACACACAATAATAATAATAATGATAGCATTTATTACCCAACAGTTAAAAACCATTTACAGGGTTAACTAAGTATGTTAAAAAAATTATATCGATCCTTAAAATTACAAAAGTTACAATTTGAGAAAATGAATGAATATTATAATATATTAGGAATCACACGTTAAAAGGTAAGACCTCGTTAGTCCTCAGCTCGCACAAGTTTCTCAACTTCTGAGAGTTGTCGTTCGTATGGGGGCGGCAGCTGATTAACGGAAAAACAGATTTTAAACAGATTTTTTTTTTTTAAATAGAAAAAAAACTACCAGAAAATTAAAAATTCTCCATGAAATACTGAGATGCAGTATCAACAATATATTCTAAGGAATCATAATTGATATCACACAAATTTAAAATGAAATTGAAATTATTGCAAATGCTAAAGATAGGTGACTTGAGATACAAATTAGTTCTGGCCAGTCGGCCGTAAAAAGTTTTTGTACTTCTAGTTTTGAAATGAGGCACACAGAAAGTTATAAAAGATAACACCTCCATAGCATCCACATTGTTGTGCAGTAATTCAAACAGAAAAACTATTCCAGCAAGTTTTCTGCGTACTTCAAGACTTTCAATATTGAATGTAAGAGATTCATATGGAATACCTCTATCAGGATAGATATCATAAGATTTGAAGTAAATAAACTTCAGGAAACGACGTTGAAATTTTTCAATTAATGTATTATAGCAATTGTAGAATGGAGACCATAGAACAGAGCCATATTCTAATTTTGACCTTACGTAGACTACATAGAGTCAATAGAGCAGATATGTTTGAAAAAGAACTACAATTGCGAACTATGAAGCCATAAACTCTCAAAGCTTCACTTACTTTCGATCTAATATGGTTGGAAAAAGACAAATTTTGATCAAAATATACATCAAGATCTTTAATTGAGTTACTTCGTGACCGTGAAATGGTATCTACTCGATGACTGATATTTTTCCACTATAAGACACTACTTTACATTTGGATGCATTGAGATATAGTTTGTTTACTTCACACCAAGTCTGTATATTTTCTAACTGTCGTTGCAATTTATTACAGTCTTCAACAGTTTTGACAGGTAACTATATTTTCAAATCATCTGCTATGGACATAATTACTGAGGTCATTAATAAATAATAAGAAAAGAAGTGGCCCGAGATTCGACCCCTGAGGTACTCCAGATGACGGATTGTAATAAAAAGAATCATAGCCGTTATAAGATACAAACTATTCGCGTTGAAGTAAGTAGAATTTAATGAAAAGTACTGCTGAATTATGGAAACCAAATTGGTGGAGTTTTTGTAGAAGGATCATGTGATCAAGTCGATCAAATGCTTTAGCAAAATCAGTATATATTACATCAACTTGACCACGATTATCTAAGACATCACTTATATTTTGAGTCAATACAATCAAATTTGTTATGGTGGATCTGTTTGACACAAATCCATGTTGTTGCGGAGATATGCTATTACGAACTGAGGAATGTACGCGGTTGTAGATGACAATTTCGAGAAGTTTTGCAAAGTTTGATAGGATTGAGATAGGACGATAACTCCGAATGAGGCTTTGATAAATTCTAACCTTTCTATTTGCTGTGATCGTAGTTCACCTAATATTTTAAAAGTCTGGTGTACACAAATTATTTATTTTCACCAAGGTGTCCAGCTAAAATTCTTTGAACTTCTCAATGAAATTGAGTAACTTTAGTAAAGTAAGTAACTTTATTGCAGGATCTACAAATCTTTATAGATGGCTTATTTTGAACTTGATTACTTTCTTTATTTTTTATATGAAGATGGAAAACTAGAAAGCCAAAGAGCTTTTTTCCAGGACTTCCGGTCTGATACACAGTTTTGCAAATAAACTTTTATATTTTCAAAAGTTAATATTTATAGCAAGGATCACTATAATGCTGATTCGTCTTGTGGGGGTCAAATGCTATTAAAATGCACAGATGGCTAAAACTGATGATGCCAACTTAGCGAAAGGCACGTCGAAGAACAGTAGGTACTTTAGTTCTTGGGTGAGAAAACTGTTTCCATCAGATTTACTGCTAAGCCTTAAATGGACGATTTTTTCAGTTTCTTTAACGAGATATATTTGTAGTGATCGATAATACTTCTTGAGTGGTCGTTGTTATTGAAAACGCCAAATTATACAAACTTGCCAAAATATTATTTCAGTTTTAACTCTCTAAACTAAACCACTGTGTAAAATATCTCATTATAATGGGGCACCTATATAAAGTGATGAGAAAAACTGATGTGCAGATTGAGCATTCTGCAATCACCCGTGCCAGTAAAAATGTCGACAACGAGGATATTTACTGTTTTTCTTATTGTGGTGGTTACTCTCATTTCGGATATTTATGTAAGTAAATTTCAATTATGCCATTTACCTAGTAGGCGTGAACATTTAATAATGACATTAACTGAAATCATCACGATGAAAAATAACTTATCTCAAAAATTTTGGAATCATGAAATAGTTTATGGAATAAATGAAATAGAAGAAAATTGCATAAACGCATTTTTTGAATTTCCGTTCGTGTACATTGTAAAAGAGTTCATTCATCATGGAAATGATATACCACTTTAATTGATAGATAATTAAAAAAGTGGATCAGCATGACTTCATCGAAAATAGGTAGGTAATTATCATTCTTATCATTATTAATTATGAATTATTTCCTTTATGTGAATTCAAGCACAACCGTACTGTTATCAATAGTACTACTACAATACCTCAAAGTTTCATCGATACATTTCCATTTTTAACGAAAACTTTGTTATTCAGCAAAACCACGAGTGGTTTATGTCGAGTGATATTCCTGAAGATGATTCAGCTGAGAATATTTTAGGAAATCATCTTCAGAATAGCTGAGTCGTCTCAGTAGAGTTAGAGTTTAGTTTCTAGTGACTGTCATAACCATAATATCAAATTAAACCTGTGAAGCATAAATTAAACCTGTGAATCAACGTAGAAGCATTTATTCATCACATATCTCTGTAAAAAGGCATTATCAACTCTGCTTCTCAAAACGAATACAGAAACAGATTACAATTGGAATTCGATTTAAGATTATAACAAAGAATAATATATACCCAACTTTCACTAATTTAGTTGAAAAAAAGCGTCACCAATCTTATATACAGGCCGTTTTTTTAGCTGATACCACTATTGCTATCTCGTTAACGGTAGGTCGTACAAGGACGGTTAAATGGAACAAAAGTTACCTTTTTAGGGATGCAACACAATGGTATTTTCAGATCCATAAAATCATCAACGGTTTGTGAGATATTTGCAAAAAACTGAAAACGACAGATTTTATTTTTTTTGCTCTACCGCCTCCATTTTCAATAATATCAAATATTGATGATGTGGTTTCGGGAAGAAACGCCGAGAAATACATATGTTGTAATGTCAACGAATTTGTAATTATAATGACTACGAAAATGTATAAAAAATATACAGGTCCGTATTTAAAAAATATATATTTATGATGGAATTCAATGAACGAAACGTTGCATTGAAAAATAAGTTCACACAGATTATAAAGCACATGAAATGAAGCAAAAAGTTTTCTTGTCATTTTTTGATATTATTGAAAATGGAGGCGGTAGAGCAAAAAATAAAATCTTTTGCAAATATCTTATAAACCGTTGATGATTTTATAGATCTGAAAATACCAGTGTGTTGCATCCCTAAACTTTTGTTCCATTTAACCGTCCTAGTAGGATCTACCGGTTCCGAGATAGCAATGGTGGTATATGCTAAAAAATACGGCCTATATATATATATTGATTGAAGCAACTAATTTTCCTTTATTTTGAGTATTTCAATATTAAATTCTACAAAGAGGATTTGAAGCTTTATATCTTCTATTAATTATCTGCGAGCGCTTTCGACAGTTGGTAGTACTGTCATCATCTGGCACTCCTCAAAAACTTTTGTTTATATATATATATATATATATATATATATATATATATATATATATATATATATATATATATATTTGACGGCTTTTTGTGAGTACTCTTGTGAAAGTGGTTGAAAATGTTTTGGTGAATGTTACAAGTTCGCACTTCCATTGTTTGAAAATATATTAACATATTTGAAATCTATGAAAGAACAAATGAAATAAAAATGAATGAAATGTTGAAAATATCAAAAATGATCTGAACAAAATTTCTGGTTGAGTTTTTTAAAAAATAAATGTCAAAGAAATAGAATGAAAAATAAAATAGACAAAAATGAAGAGCACAGAATCCGTATGAGGAGAATCTTTTATTGATGCCACAGATGATCAGTCGTAAACTAGTGTTGTGGACTATTAATCAAAAGTCGAGAAAATACAATGTAAAACTAGCGAGACTAGAATCTCGGATTGCAGAGGAATTTTCCAGGCATATGCCCCTTCACTTAGTTCATGGATCAGTTCAGAAAATTAGCTTGAATAATAATAATTGTAATTTATTGAACAAAATTACAATTTTGCTCAAAACTGGCTATCGACCGAAGTCCTTCCGCCCATGTAACAAAATTGCTTTGAAATAACATAGCTTATTTTACAATATTAAAAAATATATGGGTATAAAAATGGAACAAATAAAACAATTTCATTCATAAAGTTGTTATAATTTTCCTCACAGTGTTCCTGTTGGGTGTCGATGTCGTACTCTTGCATGGGGGTTTCTTGTCACAGCATACTTTCTAATGATACTACTATTGACCATCGTCTTCAGTTCAATCGGAATGGAGCCCAGCGCCCCTACCCTTTCAGCTGATTATTGTCGAAGAAGGACAAATGGGTTCATGACTGAGGGGATGGCGGTATGAAATCCTCAGACATTAGTACCGCCCTTCACGGGGGTACCCCTACTTGGCTGGGGTGGATGAAAAAGCTATTCGTCTGTTAACGGGGGACATGAGGGCCTCATTTGACAGAGTGTCGGGGCCTTCTATATCCGGAGGGGTCGTCTACAGCATCCCTAACGCTTTCTGTTGATATCTACATTGTCGTCTTTTCTAGCATACTTCTGAGTGAGTGACGGTAGTCTTCACTCGATAGGGATAATACCAGCGAGTTGGTAGAGCAGAGGGTTTGAAAGGTTATTGGGATGCATTAATCTTGTTATTTTCTTTATAGCCGTTGTTTAAGATACTTTGTTTTCAAGGCCCTTTGTTTGATATTCAGAAACAGTGGGTGCGAGTATTCAATAAGTGAACGACAGATTAGTTTATATATTCGGCTTGCTGTTGATATGTTTGCACCTGCTCACGGGTTTGTCAAACTTGTGAAATGTGCGGCTCTTGCAATCACTTTCTTTTTTTTTTTCTTGTTGACGTGGCTGTTGAAATTTAGTCTGAAATCAAGAGTAACACCTAAGTAATTAACTGTCGATTTTGCATGTGAGATATGTTGGAAAACGTTGATTGTTGGAATGAGCTTAATTCTTTCATAAAACAATTTATCGATTCGCACCTTAACCAATGCTAGTGGCGTTCATTTGTAGGTTCCTTAAATATACAAGTTTTTTCGAAAAATTTCTAGATTTTTGTTCTAAAATTTTTCACCTTTAATCTCTTTCAGTGTGCACCTCCCAATTCATCTAATATCACCGTCAAAGACTTTTGCATAAAGGAAACCAAAATAGCAAAGGAGAAAGTTGATGAAATTGAAAAAAATCCTGATGCTGGTACAGATGACGAGGAGGTTCTCTGTTATACCCACTGTGTAATGGTTACTTTGGGGGTAATTGATGAAGATGGCGCTATTGCTGTGGAAAAATTCAAAAAATTCTTCGATGGTTTTGACATGGAGTGTGTGAAGAAGATCCCAAAAATTGAAAATTGCACAGATTTGAGTGCTTTAGACGATTGCGAGGAAGAATAGCACTTTCTTCTTCACTGAATATGATAAAAGTGTTTTGTGTCACATTCAATGTCGTAATAAATTTCTTGAGATAATAACTTGTGGTTTTTAGAATCTTACTGCCGCTCTGAATATTACATACTTTTAATTATTAGTATACTTTTTTTTCCATTTGTGGTCCAATACCTCAAAGTATTTCTGGATAATATGCTAGTATTAGCCTGAAAGGAGAATACTTCAGGATTCAATTTGAGAAAAAAATTTCATAAAAGCATGAGTCCTGAACGTCTTAGCCTATGAACTACAGGGTACAAACACAAAGGTGGGAGTCGGAATGATGATTATTATTCCAAAGAGATTGATATGACATGATCCAGGTTCAGGTGAAAACACCTTACCCCTTACCTCTCATGTATATCTACGATTTGTAGGTGCATGTGGCAGATACCCGACGGAAAAACAGAAAAATATTCAGTAATGAAGAGTTATTTAATTCTTTTTGGTCATTCAGTAAAAACCCAATCTTAAATCTATTATTTCTAAACATTCTGAAAGATTGAGTTTCAAACTTTTCTCTCCTGAATGTAAAACGTCATAATCATGAATAAACTCATGTCCTTAGGCTAAAAAATGTTTTGCAAATGTGGCATTGGTCTTTCCATTCTAGAAAATGCTCTTATATAAAGTTTTGTGCAAGATCCGCAAGTCAACTTATATACTACTGATCTATTCACACTGAAGTTTTGTTTTAATTATCTTTAATTAGTTTACTTATGTTTATTTCCATTTTTGTACTAGTCAAGTCGAGGTAATTTATTGAATTATTTACCTCCGTCAGTGGTGAATTTTATTGACGAGTGAATGACATTGATATATTCGACAAACATACTGAATTGCTTAGCTGTACCAGTAAAACATACTAAGATATATAAGAAAAAAGTATTGTTTGGTATATTGGATCATGAATACATACATTTTGGTCTCTGGCATTACCTATATGGTTACCTGTTACAAGGAATCCGTAATAGGTACTCTATTGACCTTAAGTGACTTTGAGACTGTCTTGGTTTTTGTTGACTTGAATATTGATTCTACATTATAAATTTGAAATCTGTTTTATTTCATGGATGTAATTTTGTAGGTGTGTCTATTTGCTGAAAAAAATAAATGAAAAAAGTTTTAGGGAAATATGTATTTGAAAAACATATAAAACTAATTGTAGAATACGAAATAGCAGTCGAATTTTTTATTATCAGACTGGAAAATATAGAAATGCATATTCCTAAATTTAGTTATGTTCAACTACTTCAGATCCAGACATGAAGTTCCACACCGGAGATTACTCTGATGCATTATGATGCTGGAATCAGATTATTATTTTGTTATAACTGAACAAAAATACGAATTAGCTGTTGTATTCGTCGCCATTGTAGTAGTTATCTAGATGGACAATCTCTAGACCAGTGTCCTCTTGATCCACAGCAGTAACAGTATCTACTTCTCGAATGTAAGACCGCTCTGGGTTAGTAAGGGCCCTTCGCCGTGACCTTGAAAAAAACTAAGCATTAATAGGGGGATCAACAATTTTCTAATCAAGGGAATGTTAAAAGAAATTGAATTCAGGAAAACACTGAAGCATATCTTTGTTACGAATTTAAAATTTCTTATCCTACAAATAACTGAATGAAGCTATGTACAATGAACAAAATATGAACTTCTCGGGATTGTCACCCCTTGAGGGGAAAATGGTTAAAAATAATATACATGAATGAAAATTCAAAAGTGAAATTAGACCTGTCCATGCATTTTTTTGTTCTCATTTGAAACCAGAGCCCAAAAACAAGGCTTTCATGATTGAACATCCGACTGCGGCGTTTCGACCCGCCATAGGTATCATCAGAGGTGCAACGCTAAATCATGAATGTTTTGTTGGACTCAACTGTCCTCAAAGGATAAGTCTGAGTATAAGTAAATGAGCTCACTTATAGTCATACATATTGATTTTTTTTGTGGATTCATAAATAGACACAAAATTGTTTTACCATTTTTATGACATTATCTAGCACCAAGGTTGGATTCATTGATGTTATCTTTGCCCTACAAATTGGACAGGCAGATTTATTTTTCCTCCAAGTTTCAATGCAAAATTTGCAAAACGTGTGCGCACAGTTCAATGTAGTCGCTTCGATAAATAATTCAGAACATATGGCAAACTGCATTTCATCTTGGAGTTCCTGCGAATGAACATAAAAAAATTACATAACATGTTCCCTTGCATCACCGAATGATCAAGTTTTTGCTATGCGTTCTTAGATAACTAACTTTAATCCTAGATTGTTTTTCCACACAAGTCTAAGACACTAAAAGCATGCACTCGTGAAAGGAGAATGATAAATAAAGAGGTAATGATAAATATAAGACTTACTGTTATCGATTGCACAAAATTGAAAGCAACTAGAAACATCAAACACCTTATCACTAGTATCCAACAAACAAAATAGAATGATTAAAAAAATTGCAACACGAAACAGTTGATGAATACAAACACCAATTATCCATTGAGGAAGGCAAAATTCTTTTTTTTAGAACTCAAAAGTCTGAAAATCATTGAACAAATTCATTCTTTTTGTTTTTGTGTCTTCGGCATCGTCAACTATGGTCATCATCTCGTATGTTCTGAGTAGTCTGTGTAAATAACTCCAAGAACCACCTAGCGAGCATCATAAATATTTGCAGTCTCGTCATCCATGTAACTTAGCAAAATCAATCTACCTCCAACTAGATACATTCTTACGAGAAAAATATCCAAAGGCAGATTCTAACACAAAACAGTTTCTAAAAATTATATGGTATTTCACGAGAATTTTTTCTGGAGGTACTTTTTTTTATTTTAAATATAAATTTAGTTGATTTCAGTAATTTGAAATTTTACTTAACATAAAAATTTTTTGAACCTGTGAATCGATATGAAGCCTAGTTGAAATGCAATTATTGCAAGCCTCAAATTATCTTCTGTGATGGTGAAGAAACGGAAGAGCCCCCATTTTCTAATTTGAGATTTTATATTATTAGCAGAACCTTCATATACAGATATTAAGTGTTTTGCAAAAGCATTGGAAAAATCTCTTTCAGTATTGAATTTAGTATTTCCAGAAACAATTTCCTCAGGAATTCCATTAGAATTAGACGGATCACAAATCAGATATTGATTGAGGTCCAAGGATTCACACGCTGAAAGAGAATAGCTTTCTTTTCCAAAAAGTGTTTGTAGAGGGGCAAATATATACTATTATAATATAATAAATAGTTTTTGGGAAAGAAAGTTTTTGGCTTTCTACTACTCCATCTGATACAAAAAAATGGATGAGAGAATCTTCCAAAGAAAGGAAGGAAGTAATCAATTTGAAAATAAGTAACGCTATACATGGATGTGTAGATCATGCAAAGAAGTAACTTTCAGACTTTCTTTCCCAAAAATTAATCACTCCTAAAAATATAACCCTTTCAATTCAAATAATAAATAGTGTTTGATGAACCCTCGATGAATGTAAGTTTGAAACACTGACAAAAATTTATTTTTCTGATCCTTTGCCCAAACAGTTAATTAAAAATTTTATTTTTCTTCACTTCAAAAAATATGATCGTTACAATACAGATGATACAGTACAAATGATTATTAAGATGGGATAAAGCATGTGTTCTCATAATTGGTAACCGTTTATTCATTTTAACTATATTTAGTAAGTTTTTTGTCTATGTGCATATATGTTGTATTAGTTGAACTAACATTTTAAGATATTTATTCTGACTCATGTAACTAACCATTGGTTTATAAGCTGATGACATTAATTTATGTAACACACGACTGTAAACACTTTTGTGTATCAATTGAGAATAAATCTATCTATCTATCAGAAAATCTTTTAGTTCAACTATGGGAGTTGCAAAACCAAGGTATGACATTGATTGCCGAATGAAAAATCACTTTGTAGCTCTGCACTTTTTGCAGCAAGTAGAAAATATATCAAAAATGTTGTATTCATCATCCGATACCAAACACGCTGTTTACCTTTGATATTCGTCATTGAAATCGTCCCATAAAAGTCTTGGTTTTTGTTGAGCAAAATATCGATATCAAATACATTGTATTTTTGAAATCAGTTTGATTTCATGGATGTAATTTTGTGCGTTTTTTTGTCGACATCCTAGACACTGAAATAAATAAATGAAAGAAAAAGTTTCAGGGAAATATCTACTTGAGAAACATATAAAACTAACTAATAGTAGAATATGAAATAGCAGTCGAATTTATCATAAAATATAGTAACTCAAGTTTTTGTTATCAGACTGGAATATCATGAAAGATTACTTCTTCAAAATAGATATTCTTGAACTTAGTCATGTTCAACTACTTCAGATTCAGATATAAAATTCCACACTCTGGTGCATTATAAAACTGATAATAGATTAATATTTTATCAAAACTGAATATGAAAACAAGTTTTTTGTTGTTGTATTTGTCGTTGTCATCAAAGTTGTTGTTGCTGTTGTAGTTGAGGACTAAAAGGACATCTACTCGATAAGTGTCCTCTTATTTCACAATAGTTACAGTAGCATGGATGTAATTTTGTGCATGCGTACGTTGAATGCTGAAAAACATAAATGAAAAAAAACTCAGAAGAACATGTATTTAAAAAAAATATAGTAGTAGTAGTAGAATATGAAATAGCAGTCGAATTTAAAATATAGTAACTCAAGTTTTTGTTATCAGACTGGAATATCGTAAAAAATTACTTATTCAAAATTGATATTCTTAAACTTAGTTATGTTCAACTACCTGAGATTCAAACATAAAGAGATCCACACCAGTGATTACTCTGATGCATTATAATACTGGAAAAGGATTCTAATTTTGTTAACACAAAACACGATAATGAACATCATCTAGATCTCTAGAAGGACAATTGCTGGACGAGTGTCCTCTTATATCACAGTAGAAACAGTATATACTTGGAATGTACAACCGCTCTAGGTTAGTACCGGCCATTTGCCCCGACCTTGAAAAAAAACTAAGCATTAAGAGGGAGATCAATAATTTTCAATTCCAAGGAATATTGAAAGAAATTGAATAAATTCAGGAAAACACAAACATTTATTGCTGAATAAAGTTTTTTACATCAGCTCTAATGAAGTATACCTTCGTTATGATTTTAAAATTTCTTACCCTACAAATAACTGAATGACGTCATGTACCATGATTTCATTATCACCCAGTATATAAGGATAAATGAAAAATTTAAAAAAAAATAATTACGAGTGAAAAAAGTATCAACAGCTTGGCTAACAAAAAAAAATTAATTTATCAGAAAAGCCGATATTTCTAATTGAACAATTGGAGAATTTAATTACCAGCTCAAAATTGTTATCGTCGATCAAAACCATCATGGGAAAATTCATGTACATCTTTTAAAAGATCGCAAAATTCAATTTCAATATAATTTGCTGTTGACTGTAATATTGGAGGTCAGTTTGCGTCAGTTTTATCGAACAAAATATGAACTTCTGGGGATTGTCTCTCTTTGGGGGAAAAGAGGTTGAAAGTGATACGCATGAATGAAAATTCAAAAGTGAAATTAGACTCGACTGAGCATTTTTCTGTCAATGTTTTTACCGAATTCATTCATTACTTTTGAGAAGCACATTTTATTGTTCAAGTGATATGACATACCAATTCATTCCATCTGATTCATCACCGCTGTCTGAGTCTTCTGATACCATTTCTATCCTTGATTCTTCTAGAAGAAACGGAACAATATACATCAAACTTGCTAAACAATATTGTAATTGTACAAAATTACAGATCGAGAGAATCCAATGAAAACATTTTTCCCACACAACTAAAGCACTGTCTCTCAACAGCCTGTTCTTCAACATCATCAGGAGATATCAAGTGCAGACCAAAACGTTCATCAACAGATATGAAATTATTCAACTTCAAAAAAGAAATTTTTAATATTCTTCTATTAAAATTTCTCTGCTCAACTTCTAACTCAAGTCTATTATGATTTTGTAACCTGTAAATAATTCGAAAATCTAGTAAATTTTTAATAAATCATAACCAAAGTTTGCTGGTAGTATAGACTCAATTATCACATTCCAATTCAAAAAAGTTTCCAATTACAAACGTGACCACCTAGTAGATATTATCATTTTCAAGAGTATGAGAGATAAAAAAACTAATATAACTAAACATTATCATACCATAACAATTGAATATTTTTCAAAGGATTAATCCAGAAGTGACTCAAAAGTGTTTATTGCCAAAAACATTATTCTTTCATCACAATTTGGTTTTAGAAGGAGTATAAACAGAAATTGTTTTTCAATGCGACAAATAGGAACAGAGCTGACTTGTAATTTGACCCCAATTTGAAATCAGTTCAAGAGCCTCATTAAGATATGCAACCTCCTGCTGCCAGTGAAGATGTTCATCCGTTCTCCTTGAACATGTTAAGTCAGTGTTTAGGAATTAGTGGAGCGCCTGTGTGTATGGGAGAAATATTTTTGTTGGTAATACGTTTGAGTTATATATTTCAATCATCTTTTTGAATTATATTATTATTATCATAACTGAAGAATTCTAAAAAAAAATTACCTGTACTTGAGTCCCCCCTTTTATGTTTTGATTGTTCCACACATTTCTGTCTGTCTTCCAATATCTCCTTTCTGTGTTGTTTGACTTCTTCTGACCCATTTTGTACAACCTCGAATGAAAAAAATTATGAACACAAAATATATTCTTGAAGTTTTTATGAAGGATCTGGGTTAGTCACATTTCAAACCAGAACCAAAAAACAAAGCATTCTGATCGAACACCCGACTGCGGTGTTTCGACCCTCCATAGATATCACGAATCATTGTTGGACCCAACTGTTTTTAAAGGATAAGTCTGAGTATAAGTAGGTAAGCTTACTTATAGTCATACTTATTGATTTTTTTCAGTGGATTCATGAATAAACACAAAATATTTTTACCATTTCTATGACATTGTCCAGAACCAACGTTGGATTCATCGATGTAATTTTTGTCCTACAAATTGGACAGGCAGATTTATTTTTCTTCCAAGTTTCAATGCAAAATTTGCAAAATGTGTGCGAACAGTTCAATGTAGTCGCCTTGATAAACATTTCAGAACATACGGCACACTGCATTTCATCTTGGAGTTCCTGCGAATGAACATAAAAAAATTACAAAAAATGTTCAAAAAGTGAATTGAATATATTCTAGTCACTTACTTCCCCATTATCAGTTTCTGAACTAGTTGTTGCTTTGGACATTTCCCTTTTTGTTGTATATTCTTGAGGGGTATTTGATGGACCTGCTACTTCTGTAGGCACTATAACAATAAATTGAACTAAAACAGTAAATTAAAAATAAAACGAGTAATCAAAGATAGATTTTGTCCGTTTGAAATCGAAAGCTTAAAATTTGAAAGAATATTTTGATCCTCACTGAAGTTTTATTTAATTTTTTACTAGTCATAGAAACAAATTATATCTTTGCCGCAAGGTGGCGCTAGCATCATTACAAAACTACTGGAGATCAAAGAGATAAGTTAGATATGTTCTTATGTATAAATGGCAATTATTAGCAGTAAATTGGAGTTTAAATTTTCATTCCTTTGCTATTCGAATCTTTTGGGAAGCTGTGCTTCTCATTCTAGCTCACGAAATATTTTTTAAATCTACTGTATAGTCATTATTTATGAAGAGTTGGCTTTTACTTTTTTGTTTAATAGAATATTGCGATAAATAAATTGAACAAGTAATATTTGAATATTTATGACGAATTCTCACGAAAAAAAAATCATTGCTTTCCTTTAACTTGACTTTCAAATTGAAAAAGCTATAAATTCCCCACTTCATAGTCATTTCGAATAACTTAACGAAAATTACAACAACTTTTCAGGTACTTCATTAGATGTCATACTTTCGATAAAGTATACTTTCGAAACTCATAATATTATTGTTGAAAACAGAACCACAAAGAAAGGATTCATTTATGATTCTGAACAGAGTGCATATCATAGAATAGATGATTTCATTATATTACCATGGATTATAAGCGAAACAATAATTTCACCTTTTTTGATTAAGAACCTTACATCACCAAATGTTTTCGCTATGTCTTCTTAGATAACTAACTTTCATCGTAGATTGCTCTTCCCCACAAGTATAAGACACTAAAAGCGTACACTCATGAAGGGAGAATGAGAAATAAAGAGACAATGATAAATATAGACTTACTGTTTACTGTTCAAAGAATTAGACAGGTCTTGCTTGTAAGGACAGCAATACTGGTTTTTATAGGGTCAGTTGATAGCTTAGATTATTTTGGTCTTTTACCACACTGTAGTCCATGTTCTACAAATTCAAAGTAAAAACTGTTCAATTATAGGTTGAACAAAATTGAGAGGAACTAAAAAAATTCAAACGCCTTGTTACTAGTATCCAACAAACACAATGATTGAAAACATTGAAATGAAATAAGTTAAAAATACAAATACCAATTATCTACTGAGGAAGGCAAAATTATTTTTTCAATCCCATACACTTGAAAATCATTGAACAAATGCTCGCTAGATTACTCCACGAGTAACCTTGCGAGCAACATAACTATTTGAAGTCCTTTCATCCATTGGACTTAGCAGATTCAATCTACCTTCTTTATTGCAGAGAGAAATGTAATGATATAAATCTCTAGTAAATACTTAATTATAATTAAATACATTCTTGCAAGAAAAATATCCAAAGGCAGATTCGAACACAAAACAGTTCATAAAAATTATATGATGTTTCACAAAAATTTTTTTTTAGGAACGTAGTGAATTTCAGCAATTTGAAATGTAACCTAACCTAGCTGAATACTCAATATTTCAAAAAAAAAAAAACTCAAATAATATTCATTCATGATGCACTGTTTGGAACCTTTGGTGTAGTAATGAATATAACTAGAGTTTTTTTCTAACAACGATTCGTTATTTTCAACACCTTGACACGTGTTTCGATCACCAAGTTATCATCTTCAAGAGGAAGATCTTCCTCTTGAAGATGATATATATATATATATATATATATATATATATATATATATATATATATATATGTCTATATATATATATATATATATATATATATATATATATATATATATATATATATATATATATATATATATATATATATATATATGATAGATATATGAAGATTTCAAGTATCAAAAGCATAATATGTAGATAACATTTTCACCTGGAGAAAGACCAAAAAGATGGTTGCATTGCATATCTTTTCGACGATGTAAATTGCTGAAAAAGGTATAATATTGAGAAAATTAAAAGTTTTGTATAAAAAAAAAATGGAAGTGCCAAGTGAATGAAGGTTCAGAGCAGATAATCATGACAAGGTGTCATTTTACGAGCTTTTATCACCAAAAGTGAGGTCCTGAAATAGTTTGTTTTTTGACTTTGGAACGGCGGTATCTCCAAAAGTGGAAATACGGAATTTTGACTTCTCACAAAAATATGTTTGATTAGAAATTTTTCAAAAGCTAGAACGAGCCATTAAAACAAATATTCATCCAAAATTTATCTTCCAAGAAAAAGAATAATTACTGATCCAAATAATATTTTAATTGATGAATTGCTTCCATCAAGGATCAGAAAATTTGTAGAAAATATATATCTTTTTCGCCAATATTCTGCATTTTATCAAATCCACCCTTAGAGCTCCATTTAAATTGAAAGGAGTATATTTTAGCAGGGATCAATTTTTGAGAAAGATAGGTTTTGGCTTTCTATTTCTCCATCTTCATACAAAAAATGTGGGGATCCTCCAAAGAAAGGAAGAAGTAATTAATTCAAAATTCAACTCTTTACAAAGATTTGTGTATCATGCAAGGAAGTAACTTTTGGACACAAACTGGAAAAAAAACCCTCTCGAACATTGACTTATAGAAAACATTTTCTCCTGAATAGGATGAAGTGTTTTTTGTTCAACTCAATGTTCACTTAAAAGCAATTGTTTCAAACGTATTTTTTTCCTGTAATTCAATGTTCATATAAAAGTAGTTGTTTCAAGAGGACTTTTTTCCAGTTTGCGTCTGAAAGTGGTTACTTCTCTGCACATCTTTGTAGAGTTGATTATGAAATCAATCATTTTACTTTTTCAGAAGATTCCCACATTGTTTCTATAAAAATGGAAAAGAAGAAAGCCGAAACCTTTCTGCCCATAAAAAGTATAGTTTTATATAGGGGTAAGTATAAACTATTATAAGAAATAATGTTTGAGGAACCCTGACAAAAAGAGATTTTTCTGATCCTTTGCCCAATCAGGTTGTTATTTAACGATTCTTCAGTTCAAAAAATATGACCATTATTTCAGTAACAAATACTATACCTGAGGAAGTACTGTCTTCTATAGATGCAGTATCAGTTGAAGAAGCGGGAACCGTTGTATATTCAGGAACAGTTCTGTAAGCAGGAACAACTGAACGTTCCTGAACAGTTATATCTTCATTACCAGTGGAATACTCAGGAACATTTAAATATGGATGAGCAGTTGTGTAAGCAGAACTAGTTGTAGGTACAGGGTTATTTGTATATTCAGGTTCTGTTCTATATGCAGAATCTGTTCTGAATGTAGGATTTGTTCTATAAGTAGGGGTAGTTGTATATGGAGTTACGGTTGAATAAGAATTTCGATAAACATCTATTTCACTTGGAAGATGATCAGCTACTCCACTATGTTGTTCCCATATACTACCCCCCCGTATCAAATGGAATATAAATTCATTCTGTACACCAAAGTTGATAATGTCACCATTCATTAGTGGGGGACTTTTTGTGGACTGTATTAACATACCATTTAAATATGTTCCATTTGCGTTCTGGAAAAGATTTACATTAATCTTCTGATCATTCAATGATGTAGCGATACATACAGTGTCTTTAAAAATCCAATAGTTGCCATGTTTTTCGAAACTGCAATGGATTCTCGAAATGCTTGTGGACAGTAACATATGATTACAATTCGCTGCTCTACCTAAAGTGAACTGAAAAGAGTTTGTAATAAATTCTATAATGTCATTCAATAAAGGTATTTTTATTGAGATGGATATGGTCCTATTTGAATAACAGGTCACAAATGGTGGCCATAAATGGATTTACATCACTCCCCTTCACGGTATCATTATGAGTTCCTCAAGGCAGCCATTTGAGTCCTTTATTCTTCATTATATACATCAACGAAAGCTCTAGTTGCTTTAACAAGTGTAAATTTTTACTATATGCCGATGACTTGAAAATCTATCACACAGTAAAGGATTCACATGACAGCGGAGACATTCAGGAGGACTTGAAGCGGCTCAAAAAAGTTTGTGATTATAATGATTTGTTTCTCAATCCACAAAAATGCGTGTCAATCTCATTCTCCATGAACAAAAATATAACTAGAAATAATTATTACTTTGAAAATCACGAACTGAAATCAGTTTCAGAAGTAGAAGACTTGGGAATAATTATCGACTCAAAGTTGTCATTTAATTCACACATAGAAAAAACCGTAATGGATTCCTCAAAAGAAACTGTCAAAATTTCAGAACGGCAAAACCTCTCCTCAATTTATATTATGCATATGTGCATAGTAGGCTCTGTTACGGATCTTATCATGATTTTCAAGTTGATGAAAGGATTAGTCCACTGCCCAGAGCTTTACTCAGAAATCGAGTTCAATGTTCAGGGTAGAACGTTGAGGCGTACAGAATTCTTTAGGTTAACTTGCACAAGGACAAATGCTGCTCAAAATTCATCATTTTATAGAATGCTTAAAACCTTTAACAATTTGCAATGATATTCAATATTTTGAAATCTCTTTAGACTGTTTCAAACGCAGGATGAAAAAAATGTTCATTGATATGTTGTGATCATTTCTCTTAAAAAAATTATGTTATTCTTCGATTGTCTAATGTAATTTACAAAAAAATAAAATTTACATTCTTTTTTCTCAAAGCCCACTTGAACTAAAATTATAAAGTGGGTTCTCTATTGGATTTGTTAATCTGTTTATAACCCCTATATTAGTAAATAAATAACAATATATTTTAACACTTAATACTAATACATTTCTCTTAAAAAAAACCTCGATTTATATCAACTTACCGGACTTGAATTTATTCTGATGATAACACTGTAATCACTTTTTATCAGCATAGGATATATATCCATTTCTATTGGTATTATCAAGTGTTTACCAGTATCTTACGTATACAAAATAACATCTAAATAAAACGGAATTGCTTCTCCTACAAAATATTATGATAAGAAATGATTCATAATAGGTATATTATTTAACAATAAACAACTAACAACCTTGGCACAAAGTAACGAATCACAATAACAGATAACAGGTAAAGTTACCAAATTGAGTCACAGAATGATAAACATTCTGTACTTACACTTAAGCGCGGTGCACATTGGGGAAACTTATTTCGTGAAATATGAAACTGAAGCACAGTCTGTGACTGAAGCACAGATTAAGTAACTGACGTTGCTTGCAACAGATAGATAAGATTAACACAGGCTGGTGCACACAGCATTCGATGAAACTTTTAATTTCATTGACTTCAGGACTCCGAGTTTCAAGAAATCCGTTAAATCGTTAAATTTTGAATTTGAAGTCGTAACTCAAGGAATGAAGTCGTGATTTCAACTTTGACGTCGTATAATTTCGAGATTGAAGTCGTAATGGTGACACTTATAACTAAGGAACCTAAACGGAATATAGTCCAATGTAGAAGTGCAAAAACCTGTGCAACAACTACCTGAAGTGAACTTTAATATGGAATGTGTAGTAAAACTGAATCACTGTCGATGAAACTGCATGTGTGAAGAGTAGCAACGTTGGTATTTCGAAGATATCGAGGCATATTGAACACATGTTATTGTGGATGGCGTGAATCGCTTCAATAGATTTTGGATATTTTTTGGTAATCAATTCATTCTTAAAAAAGTTATGAATTCGTAATAAAACGGATTACTGAGGTAAATTTCCCAAAATATCGAGACCATTATTATATCAGGAAGCTCTATAATATTCATTGTTGAACTGTGATTCTGGAATGAGAAGTGAAAATTATGAATACGACGCCGGAGAGACATAGAAAATTTGATCGCTAGTGTCAATCAGTCATCATAATAGTGATCCGGTAATCTCGAATAATTTGATTGTACCAACTGCGTCAATTAAATACTTGAAAACAATAATGTTTTTTTTTTTTTGAAAATTACTAGCCACTGCCCTGGCTCCGCACGGGTGCAATGCTGATACTAAATATAAATTCACCCACTGGAAATTTAAGGGCATGAAGAAACAGTGATGAAAGAATTTTTTTTGTTTAAAACTTCTTTTTTATTACACATCTAGAAAACATAAAACGAACCTATACGTACAAAATTTCAGCCTCAAAAAATATAGCTGTACGAAAAACAGTGATAAACAGGTAATTTTAATATGTAGGTTCATTAAATATACAATATATCTTTTTCGGAAAAATATTACGTGATTTTTGTTCTGAAAATTTTCACCTTTGATCTCTTTCAGTGCGCACCTCCCGAATCATCACACACCACTGTCAAAGACGTAAAGGAGAAAGTTGATGAAATTGAGAAAAATCCTGATGCTGACACAGGTGACGAAGAGCTCCTCTAATCCAGTCATTTAAGCTTAAATTAGGTAAGAATCTCGGAATTCGAGATACCCAGCTGTAAGTCTGTAAATACTTGTATATTGACACCCTAAAAGTTGTCTCAAAACCTACATATGGTCGGGTGTAAGCAACTATTAAATTTTAAATATCTCATTTCCTATGGGTTTTTTGCTATTTGTATTTATTATCAATATTGTAGAATACAAAATTCTCTACAAATTTTGTTTGAAAAAATTTTTTATACGGTGAACCGTTTTCGAGATAGAGGGCGGAGAGCGCGCGGTCACAGCATCACTTCAGGTCAACCGGTGCCTCCGGTCGAAAACGCGCCATATATAGTTGATGAACTATCGATAAATCAATGATTATAAATATTTGTCAATTGGACTCGAATTTTTTCATGAGAGGTTGAATACGCTTAATCACTGCAGTTTCTCGCCAAAGAACTGGCGAGTACTGGCGCGCGTATATTTGAATCAAAATCCGGACCTCAATAGTTTAGGAGACATTTGCTGTGGGGTCATCTTGGGACATTGGTTTACAGCACTTGAAGAGAACTTCAAAAACATTTTTTTTCGTTAAAAGCCAAAAATGTGTCACTAGATATTTTATCACAGACTTCCTATTATAGGTATCAGGCAACATATGAAAAGTTTCAGCAGTGGCGAGACTCCAATAGCAATAAAACATTCTATAAAAAAATTGTGTTGACTTTGAGGAATTGTCCAAGAAATATAAGGCAACTACACTCTGGTTACAAACTTCGACGCTACATATTGTTGTGAATTATGCTCGAAAGAAAATAACGCCGGCCGCCGCTGGTAGCCATAAACCAGGCGTGACGTGGGTAAGAGTGCGCGAGTGCACGATTATTCCCCGCCAATCGAGAGGCAGCGAGAAAAATGCTACCGACTTCGACAGAACTTCGGAGAAATTTCGGCGACATTCGATTACGATATTTAAAGGCTAGCCACGAGGATATCGATACAGTCAAGTGGACGTTACAGTGCGGTACGCGAAGTGATCTAGTAAATTTTTAGTTGAAGTGTTTGTTTTATTTAAAGTGAAATAAAGTTAAGTTTGATTATTCAGTGTAGTCAATTATTGGTCAACCCACGGGAAAAAACGTAACAATATTACTATTAAACATACTATTAATATTGTCAACTGTATGAAACTGAAATGTCTTATTGTCATTCAATTTTTTCAAAATTATATTATGACTTAGTAAAAAACAAATAAATGAATAACGTATAATTTCAATTTAACGCAAATGTAAAAAAATTATTTCAATGTGCGCCAAATAATTTTTGTTATATAATTTCATTATTTGTATTACTTTCTTCTTTAATATATTATAAGCTATATAAAAAATTAAACGAGATATCAAGCAATTAAAGAAAAATGTCAAAAATACACGGCGGGGAGGCTATTCCAAAAGTGCAAGTTCTTGAGATGAAGTATCTCGCAAGAAAAAAGTGGAAAATAGAAAATTATTTCAGATTTACTTGTAAAAACAAAAGGGCGTCGCCCTCGTCTTGCTAGTGTGGAAATTTTTGCATTTCAAGAAGGAATGCACACTCTTCATGGTTTGTAATACATCTTTTCTATTACAATTTTCACAACTTATAATGATAAACGGGGGTTAGTTCACATTTCTCGCATTAGCACATTTCTATCTTACAACCTAGTATTAAGGTAGAATTAACATAGTCGTATCCTATGAAATACACATCAAAAATTATTTTTTTACTTGAACCATTTGTTCTATTGAGAGCACAGTTGTCCATTCAGGAACTTTTGAAAGATGTAAATATGACAGCCTAAGATCAGATCTCGGCAATCACCAGGTACACTGGTGACTGTTGGGATGCACCATTGTCTCAGAAAATCTTTAAGTTCAACTGCGGGTATGACGATTGCTGAATGAAAAATCGCTTCCCATCTCTCACTATACTTTTCACTGCGAGTAGAAAATATCCCAAAAATGTTATTTTCGTAAGGAAAGGTCATTACTTCTCAACTCGAATTTGTTCTTAGCTCAGAGTTAGTTGAGATACTGCACTCATTAAGTAAGTGCAATGACATCTCCCCTTACGAAGACGCCATCTATGGAATAGACATAGAACTCAATCCTCGAATATCAAAGACAAAGGTTTCCCAAGGTGGTCAGTTGCATAGCCAGTCTTTCACTGCTAGGCATAAGATTGAAAACCAGAGGGCATTTTTGATTCAACACCAGGTCTTATCATACAGTGTTATTTGGTATATTGGATCAGGAATGTATATTTTTGGTCTCTGGCAACCTGTTAAAAGGTATCCGGTATAACTTCGGTATTGTTAAAGTTACTCTAGAGACCTTAGCTAACTCTAAGACTGTTTTGGTTTTTGTTGACCTGAATATTGATTTTACATTGCATTTTTGAAATCTGTTTTATTTCATAGATGTAATTTTGTGCATGTGTACGTTGAATGCTGAAAAAAATGAATGAAAAAAATCCAGGGGAACATTTATTTAAAAAATATATAAAACTAACTAATAGTATAATATGAAATAGCAGTCGAATATATCACAAATTATAGTAACTCAAGTTTTTATTATCAGACTGGAATATCGTAAAAGATTACTTTTTCAAAATAGATATTCTTGAACTTAGTTATGTTCAACTACTTCAGATTCAGATTTCAGATATAAAATTCCACACCAGTGATTAATCTGATGCATTATAATACTGGAAATAGATTCATATTTTATCAAAACTAAATATGAAAACAAGTTAGTTGTTGTTGTATTTGTCGTTATCATCATAGTTGTTGTTGTTGTAGTTGAGGCCTAAAAGGACATCTACTGGACAAGTGTCCTCTCACTTCACAGTAATTACAGTAGCTATGTATAGTGTAAACCATATGGGTGTCTTCCTGCAACCTTGAAAAAAAATTAGGCATTAATAGGGAGATCAACAATTTTTTAATCGATGGAATATTGAAAGGAACTGACTAAATTTAGGAAAACACTGAAACATTTATTGCTGAATGAAGTCTATTACATGAGTTCCAATGAATTATACCTCCGTTCCAAATTTCTTGCCCTACAATCAATTGAATGACACCATGTACCAGGATTTCATTATCACCCAGTATATAAAGATAAATGACAATTAAAAAAAAATATTAACGGAAGAAAAACGTTAATACGTTATAAGATAAGACATGTATCTAATTTATCAAAGTAGAAGTCCGGAAATTGTGTTTTCAACATATCGAGAAGTGAAGCAACCTCCAGGAGAGTCGAATGTGTTTTTTTGTTGCAACATTGAAATAACATCCAAGGCAACTGGACGTCCGACCCTGCTAATCTCGTATATTATGTCAAAGCTCGCAAAATTTACTTTCGCTACAATTTGCCGTTGGCTGCAATACTGGAGGTCAGTTTGAGCTAGTTTTATCGAACAAAATATGAACAAGTCAGGATTGCCTCCCCTTGGGGAAGAGGGGTCGAAGATAATATAAATGGTTGAAAATTCAAAAGTGGAAACAGACCTGTCCGAGAATTTTTCTGCCGATAATTTCATAGAACTCAGTAATTACTTTTGGGAAGCACAATATATTGCTCAAGTGATCTATAAATGAAAAATGAACATACCATTCTGAATCTGATTCATCACTGCTTTCTGATTCTTCTGAGGATACTTCTAATACCCATGGGACGTCTGGGTACTCTATTACCCTTGAATTGTTGTTTAGTTCTTCTAGAAGAAAAAAATGGATTACATATAAAACTTGCCAAACAATATTGCAACTGTAGGAAACTACAGACCGAGAAAATTTAATCTTTTTTCCACAACTAAAGCACTGTCTCCCAACATCCATTTCGTTAACATCATCATTAGGAGATAATATAGAATAGTGATCTCATTAACTAATTTATCAATCTCCAGCAATTCACAACAAAATAAACAGGTTTAGCCTCAAATGAGTGAAATATAACAAGTAGTACCGCATGGCTTTATCCTGGAATCAATGCTGTTTCTACTTTACGTCAAGGATCTACAGGGAGCGCTGATTTCAAAATTAGTCTTTCAATTTACTGATGGTGTTCGAAAAAGGAGCTCAAATTGAATACGGGAAAATCTGGTCTCATATTATTTAGTAGAGTTATCAAGAATCTATTTATGTGAAATCAAGCCATCAATCTGTTTCTATTGAGCAGTAACTTTTTGAGCAAACTTTTTAATTTGAAATTTTTTTACACTTCAACAGATTGTTATGGAGATGCTTTGAAAATTTAAAAACTATTTTTGAATAGATCTTCGGGTGATCAACCCTTTCGAGAATATGAAGATTTTTGTAATGACAGTTTTTTTCAGGAAACTGAAAAAAAACCTCATTCTCTTCAACAGAGCACGGACCGACTCAGAATAATTGCAGGACTAATCCCTGGACACTGCCCACTGAGAGGACACCCGAACAAAATAAGTCTGTATAACAGAGCAGCTGCAGGCAATGCAACAAAAGGATAGAGGCAGTACGACACGTTTCATGAAAATATGAAGAACAAATTTACAGGAGGCATATAATTTATGGACGACCAAAATGTTTACTGTTTGGCAAATATTTGACAGGAACTAATAAGTTGAAGAAAAATGTTGGAATGGTCATCTTGTATTCCTTACTCTTGAACAAGTGAAAATATTATCTTAATTTTCATCATTATGTGATATATATATATATATATATATATATATATATATATATATATATATATATATATATATATATATATATATATATATATCAGTTTCTATATATCAGTTTACATTTGTATGTATGCTTGTGTATACTTCTATTGACGTTCTCCTTGAACATGTTAAGTTAGCGTTTAGGAATTATATTATTATTATCATTACTGAAGAATTAAAAAAAATTACCTGTACTTGGGCCCCCATTTTCTTGTCTTGATTGTTCCACACATTTCTGTCTGTCTTCCAATATCTCCTTTCTGTGTTGTTTGACTTCTTCTGACCCATTTTGTACAACCTCAAACGAAAAAAAAAAAAAAAAAATTGAAACAAAATATATTCTTGAGGTTTCTATAAAGTATTTGGGTTAGTGACATTTCAAACCAGAGCCAAAAAACAAAGCATTCTGATCGAACACCCGACTGCGGTGTTTCGACCCGCCATAGATATCATCAGAGGTGCTAGGTTGAATCACGAATGCATTGTTGGACTCAACTGTCTGAGTAGATAGATAGATTTATTGAAGGTTTCAACTAAAACAATTTATAAAACTCAAGTCATAGAAATGATTACATTAACATTACAAATGTCACTTAATATTAATATAAATAAAAGCATGTGGTATAGGTAAATACAATAAGTATATAAAAATGACAAGAACAAATAAGTAAATATCACAGACAAAGATTAATGAGTAGAAGGTAATATTGAAGTTATTAGAAAGCTTAAATTTGATACAGACTGAAAATGGTTATTTGTAATGAATATGGCTCAATGTCACACAACAGATCGAAAACACGTTTTTTGAAAATTTGCCTTGTCCGATCTTCTTTGATACCCAAGGGTGAATGGTTGTAGAATTTAATTGATGCGTAATGCGGCCCATGCTCTGTGTTTTTCAATCTATGTTTAGGAACAATATAATTGGATTTCTTTCGGGTGGAATACTCATGCCTATATTTGTCATCTTCAAAATTCGATTTGTTCTCGTTTACAAAAAGTACACAAACATAAATATATATAGCATATACAGTAAGCATTTTGTTACCCTTGAAGGTACCACGACAAGTGTCTGTGTGTGTTGAACATTGTTTTCAATATACGTTTCTGCATTATGAAAATACGGTCCAGTTGTGTACTCCCTCCCCATACTAATATTCCATATTTCAGCAGAGGATAAACAGGCCCATAATATACCGTTTTCAGTGCATCGATTTTCAAGTGACGTCTCAACACTCGAATTGCATTTGCTAGTTATTTTGCAAGATAGTCAATATGTATCTCATAATTCAGTTTAATTTTGAACAAAATGCAGTCTGTTTTAGATGTATAAGTAAGTAAGCTTACTTATATTCATACTAATTGATATTTTTGTGGATTCATAAATAGACATAAAATATTTTTACCATTTCTATGACATTATCCAGAACCAACGTTGAATTCATCGATGTTATTTCTGCCCTGCAAATTGGACAAGCAGATTTATTTCTCCTCCAAGTTTCAATGCAAAATTTGCAAAATGTGTGCGAACAGTTCAATGTAGTCGCCTTAATGAACATTTCAGAACATATGGAACACTGCATTTCGTTTCGGAGTTCCTGTAAATAAACATAAAAAAATGTTCAAAAAGTGAATTGAATATATTCTAGTTACTTACTTCCCCATTCTCAGTTTCTGAACTACTTGTTGCTTTGGGCATTTCCCTTTTCATTGTACAATCTAGAGGAGTATCTGATGGACCTGCTACTTCTGTAGGCACTATAACCGGAAATTGAACTAAAACAGTAAATTAAAAATAGAACGAGTAATCAAAGATAGATTTTGCAGCATTCTTTTGCAAAATCAAAAGCTCCAAATTTTTTGATCCTCGCTGAAAGTGGGTATTATATTTAATTTTCTACTAATCACAAGAAAGAAATTATATTCGAAATCATTGCCGCAAGGTGACACTAGCATCAACACAAAAATACTGGAAATCAAAGAGATAAGTTAAGATATTTTCTTATACATAAATGGCAATATTTTATGTTATCACTAGTGAATTGGAGTTTACTCTCCATCCCTTTGCTATTTGGATTTCTTGGGAAGCTGTTCTTAACACTCTAGGTCGCAAAATATTTATGAAGAGCTGAATTTTACCTTTTGTAAACAAAAATTTCAATAAACAAATTGAAGTAATATTTGTATGTTTCTGACTACCAATTCTCATGAAAAAATTATTGTTTTCCTTTTATTTGATTAAAAAAATCTAGATATTAACCACTTCATGGTCTTACCGAATAATGTAACGAAAATTACATTTTGAAATTTGGAGTCTAACTGGAAGAAAACAACATCAAAATGAGGATTCAATAATGATACTGAATAGAATACATATCATAGAATAGATGATTTCATGATATTGTCATGGATTCTGTGGGTTTGAAGGTATGCGATAACTGAAACAAATTATAAGCATTTACTCCAGTGAAACAATGATTTCACCTTTTTAATTAACAACCATATTTGTTCTCAGATGACTAACTTTAATCTTAGATTGTTTTTCCACATAAGAAATAAGAGCATGCACCCATGAAGGGAGAATAAGAAATAAAGAGGCAATGATAAATATAGACTTACTGTTCAAAGAATTAGGACAGCTTTGCTTGTTAAGTCAACAATACTGGTATTTATAGTGTCAGCTGATAGCTTAGAATTTTGGTCTTTTACCACACTGTAGTCCATGTTCTACAAATTCCAATTAAGAACTATTCAATTGTAGGTTGCACAAAATTGAAAGCAACTAAAAACAGCAAACACCTTGTCAATAGACTCCAATAAACACAATAACACCATTTATCCATTGAGGAAGTCAACATTATTATTTTTTATATCCCCAAACATCTGAAAATCATTGAACAAATTAATTCTTCTTATTTTGGTGTCTTCGGCATCGACGAGTAAGGTCATCAGCCCTTATATTCTGAGTAGTCTGTGTAAATAACTCCACGATCCACCTAGCGAGCATCATAACTATTTGCACCCCCTTCATCCATGTGACTTAGCAGAACGAATCTACCTCCAACTAGATACATTCTTGCGAGAAAAGGCAGATTCCAACACAAAACAGTTCATAAAAATTATATGGAGGTACGTTTTATACTTTTAATATAAATTCAGTAGATGTCAGCGATTTGAAATGTAACCTAACCGAATAAAAATTATCGGAACCTGTGAATCGATATAAAGCATAGTTGAAGTGTATTTATTGCAAACCTCAAATCATCTTCTGTGATGGGAAAAAATGGAAGAGCCCTCATTTTCTAATTTGAGATTTCATATTATTAGTAGAACCTTCATATACAGACGTTAAGTGATTTTCAAAGGCATAGGCAATATCACCTTCAGTACTGAATTTATAACTTCTAAAAATAGTTTCCTCAGGAATTCCATTACAGTTCGATGGATCACTGATCAGATATTGATTGAGATGCTAGGAATCGCACGTTGAAAGGTAAGACTTCGTTAATCCATATTTGACAATTTTTTTTCTCATAAAGTTCATGATCAGTTTTCCTTAGTCTTTTTATCTCATTTCACAGCTGCACATCTGGAGATTAATCTTCAACTAGTAATTTATGAAGGCAAACTGAATATTTGCAATATAATAAATCCAGAAATCTTCCCATCCAATTAGAGATATTATTCATTTGACTCATATAGAAAAGCTTCAGGAAATTTGAGGAATTTTCGTTCTGCTGTTCCAGGTTTATGTTTAACTCTCCTTCGATGAAAGGTTAACATCAAGAACATGTAAAATATTTTCAAGTTTACAAAAATGAAAAAATGGCATGTAGGACTACAAAATGAACATAATAATAATAATACTTTTTGTTTATGAAATTGCACTTCCACTGATGAGCATTTGAATATCTTTGCGTAGCGAATCTTTCAACATATGTGCGATTTTTACATTTTGTTCTTCCGGAATATACTGCTCCGGGGTTGAAGTGACGACGCTGTAAATGGGAAAAAATCTGTCCCCCCCCCAATAAAAACACAGGTCTGCGACCAAAAAACTGCATAGGATTTTTTTACATTTTCTTACAGATTTTGACCTCCCAAAAACAGAAAAAATATTCAAATTATTATATCACATAAGTTTTTATGTATATTGCAGTATCTATGTTCATTGGCAATGAAAGTATATGATTTTTATTTGATAATGGAGAAAAACAACCTGAGCTGTTGGTGAGACAGGGAATGTTTTAACATGTTGCGACAAGTCAAATGACGTACACTTTTACACAATTATATGCAAACTAAAATTTAAGCACATAATTTTTAAAGAAAAATAGCGGTAATCATTTCTTCTTTGATTTGATTTCTCATTTTTTATTCTCTGCTACAATATTTTCCCGTTATTTTGGTGTATATCGCTTGAAACAAAGAAAAGCTCTCAGTAGACATACTGATATTCAAGTGAATAGTGCCGTTGTCTGTTAATCATGGCTACAAGGGGTTGTGTTATTTCTCCAAACAGTTTTTGTTATATCTGTGGTTAATTCACTATTAAAAGTCAACAGAGATTTTGTACGGATTTTTGTACGATTTTGTACGGAAAGTTTATTTTGCCTACTTTATATTAAAAATTGGTGATCAAGATAAACCATGAGCCCCGCATAAGGTGGGTAGAAGATGCGAAAAAGATCTTTGTTTGTGGTTTGAGGGAAAGAAAAATGCATTTCGATTTTGAATTCCTATGACATGGCGTGAGCAGAAAAATCACACCACTCACTGACTGCTACTTCTGCTCAGTTGACGTAAAGGGATTCAATTCAAAAAACAAAAGAAACATAAGTTATCCTAATCTTGACTCAGCTATACGTCCAGTGCCCCATAGCTCCGAGATATCTATCCCGCAGCCACCTTCCTGTTTGGATGAATACCCTAGTGAGTTGGAGGACGAAGATGAAAGGCCCCAACTATTTTGTCAAGGTGAGCTCAATGATTTAGTAAGAGATTTAAGTCTTTCAAAAGATGCAGCCAAACTGTTAGGTTCTAGATTAAAAAATAAAAACCTTTTATCACCTGGCACTTCTTTCTACTGGTACAGACACCGAGAAAAAGAATTTACCCAGTTTATCTCAAAAGAAGGAAATTTAGTTTTCTGCAATAATGTGGAAGAACTCATACATCGCTTTGATATAAAGTATGACTCATCTGAATGGCGCCTATTCATTGACTCATCTAAGACTAGCCTTAAAGCAGTATTATTGCACAATGAAAATAAATTTGCCTCGATTCCGATTGGACATTCTGTGCATATGAAAGAAGATTACAACGATTTGGCTATTATCCTGGAAAAAATCAAGTATCAAGACCATCAGTGGATGATTTGTGGGGACTTCAAAATACTGACAATGCTTTTGGATCAGCAGGCAGGTTATACCAAATATCAATGCTTCTTATGCTTGTGGGATAGCAGAACCATAGAACAGCACTGGAAAAAAGTGATTGGTCATCGCGAGAAACTTTAAAACCTGGAGAGAAAAATGTTATAAACACTACCTTGGTACCACCAGAAAAGGTTTTGTTGCCCCCTCTCCATATCAAATTGGGTTGATGAAACAATTTGTAAAATCGCTGCAAAAGGATGGAGACTGTTTCAAATATTTATGTACAAAATTCTCGAAGCTATCAGAAGCAAAGTTGAAAGAGGGAGTTTTCACCGGCCCCGACATAAGAAAACTTTTAACGGACCCTTCATTTGTGGAAACTACGAATGAGAAGGAAAAAGAAGCTTGGGTATCGTTCAAGGACGTAGTACGAAAGTTTTTGGGAAATACTAAGGATCCTTACTATAAAACCATTGTGCAACGGATGCTAGCAGCATATGAAGCTCAAGGCTGCAAGATGAGCTTGAAGGTCCATTTTATACACTCTCACATAGACTATTTTCCTGAAAACTTGGGAGCTTACAGTGAAGAGCAGGGGGAGCGATTTCACCAGGATGTCCGTGATATTGAGAGAAGGTACCAAGGGCGATGGGATGTCACTATGCTTGCTGACTATTGTTGGCTGCTTAAGCGGGAAACTGATAGGAAATCGGAAAAGGACACGTCAAAGTATCAAGGAAAAGAAGAAGAGGTTTCATAAAGATCATGAATAAGTATATGTATCAAAATATTGTTTCGTTTGCTTTGAAAATTTTGAATAAAGGAATGTTTTAACCAATTTTTTGTGTTTGAATTTGCAAAAAATCCTTATGTGATAGAAAAAAATGGCCATCACTTTTGAAATCAGCGCACTTCAAAACATATAATTCAGTAAAAATATCTCATGCAGCTGACAAAATTTTTTTTTCGCAGACCTGTGAAATCGACCTATCCGAGAGTTTTTTCGGATTTGCAAGATTAGTACCCAAAAACTCCATGTCAAGTTTTCGACCACCCTGTATATGTTCTTGGTGTTCACTTTCATTCTTGCAGTGAGCAAGAAGCGGGATGTCCCGAATGTATATAATCTCAAGCTGTGGTCTGTACTTTATAATAATTTTCTTAAATTGTACACTTATATTTTTTATATTTTGATCTGCCATCACATACATGCCATCGGATTTCTGAGTGTGAGGCTATCTGGAAACTTTGATTATTAATATATAAATTAGAAAAAGAAATAGTTCCCCAATGTTTCAAAAAAAATATCAAACAATATTTACTCAAACAACATGAGTGATTCAATTAAAAAAAATCACTATATGAAGATTTTAAGTCTCAAAGGCATATGTAGATAACATTTTTATCTGGAGGAAGACAAGAACGATGGTTGCATTACATATGTTTTTGAGAGCCATATAGGTAAGTTTGACAACATAGTCTTCATTTCAGGTTGAGTTTTGTGACAATGCCAAAAGAACCAATTGAAAACTCTTTCATGAAAGTGTTCGTTTCAAGAACAATTAAATATTATAAAGTTTGTTTGAAGGTGGTTGACAATGTTTTGTGGTGTATTTCATCAGTTCGGACTTCCATTGTCTAATATAATATAAATTGATTTGAAATTCCTGAAAAAATATTAAAAAGAATAACCGAAAATAATTTTCAGCTTTTATTAATATTTCAATTTTTATTTTTTTTGTTGTTGTTTGGTTTTATGTTATTTCTATGTAATTTCAGTTTTTTTGTTCAAATAAAATTGTTATTTTCGGTTAATCTCGTTAATATTTTTTCAGGAATTTCAAATCAATTTATATTATATTAGACAATGGAAGTCCGAACTGATGAAATATTATAGTTTGCTGAAAAAGTTATAATAGTGAGAAAATTAAGTTTTGGATGAAAAAAATATTTCAGAGCAGGTAATCATGAGATGGTGTCATTTTATGATTTTTAAGTGGAAGTACTAAATTTAGACTTTTCAACAAAAATACGTGTGATTATAAACTTTTCAAAAGCTAGAAAGAGTTGACCTTCTGAGAAAAATTATAATGTTATATTCCGTGGCAGATTAGTGATCCAAATAACATTTTAATTGATGAAAAGGTTCAGTCAAGGATCAGAAAAATTGTAGAAAACATATATATTTTTTGCCAAAATTTAATATTTCATCAAGTCTTCAGGGCTCTATAAAAATATTTCTTATATTGTATAGCTTTAATTACATTGAAATGGGTGTACTTTCAGGAGAAATCAATTTTTGGGAAAGAACGGTTTTGGCTTTCTTGTTCTTCATATTTGTGATGTACTGTTTGGAACCTTTGGTGTAGTAATGAATATTACTGGAGTTTTTTCCCAACACCAAATCGTTATTTTAACATCTCGACATGTGTTTCAATCAACAAGTGATCAAGTTTGATCTTCCTCTTGAATAAGATTACTTGGTGATTGAAACACGTGTCGAGGTGTTAAAATAACGATTTGGTGTTGCGAAAAAACTCCAGTTATATTGTCCATCTTTGAATGAATTACTTTCTTTGGAAGATTCCCACATTGTTTGTATGAAGATGAAGAAGTAGAAAGCTAAAACCTTTCTTTCACATAGTGCTATAATTGTGCAAGTGTAAAGTAAAATATAAGAAATAATGTTTGAGGAACCCTCGATGAACTTAATAAGTTTGAGACACTGACAAAAAGAGATTTTTCTGATTCTTTGCCCAACCAGTTTGTTATTCAAAATGTTAAGTTCAAAAAAACATTACTATTATTTCAGTAACAAATACTATACCTGAAGAAGGACTGTCTTCTATAGATGCAGTATCAGTTGGAGAAGCAGGAACCGTTGTATATTCACGAACAGTTCTGTAAGCAGGAACAACTGAACGTTCATGAACAATTATATTTTCATTACCAGTGGAATACTCGGGTTCAGATGCATAATCACGAACAGTTGAATACGAACAAAGTGTTGTGTAATCAGGATTCATTGTATGTACTGCGTTATTTGTATATTCAGGATACGTTGTATATCCAGGGACATTATCAGTTCGATATGTGGGGACAGCTGTATATGCAAGCTCTGTTCTATATGAACGATGTATTCTATATGTACGATTTGTTCTGAATGTAGATTTTGTTCTATATGTAGGGACACTTGTATATGGAGTAACAGTTGAATAAGAATTTGGATAAATATCTATTTCACTTGGAAGAGGATAAGCTACTCTACTTTGTTGTTCATACCAAACATTATATCTCGGAACGAAATGAAATATATACTGTTCATTTTGTCTGTCACAGTTGATAATGTCACCATTCATTAATCGACGACTCCCCCTGGATTGTATTACCATACCATTTATATACGTTCCATTTGTGCTCTGGAAAAGATTACCATTATAATTCTGATCATTCAATGAGATTGGGATACATACAGTGTCTTTCAAAATCCAATGGATGCCAACTCTTTCAAGGCTGCAATGGATTCTAGAAATGCTTTCAGCCAGTATCACATAATTACAATTCCATGATCTACCTAAAGTGAACTGTAAAAAGTTTGCAACAATTTTTACAAGGTCAATCGATATATTTTTGATAACAAACAATAGGTTCAACACGTCTCTTTAAAAAGTCCTCAATTTATATCAACTTACCGGACTTGAATTAATTTCGATATTTACACTATGATCACATTTTACCAGCCTAGGATATTTATCCATTCCTATTTGTATTATTTCACCAGTACGAAACCTCTAAAAAATAATTATTACTCACTGAACAAGCCCACAAACTACTTATTAGGTGGTTTGTGAACAAGCCAACAGCCAACAAGCTTGCAACAATGAAATAATGAATTGTACCAACAACAAGTAACCAACTTAAGCCACAGAATAATTAACATTCTGTGGGATTCTGTGCTTACACTTAGGCGCGTTTCACACTGCAGAAACTTGTTTCATGAAGCTGGTTTCGTGAAACATGAAAATGAAGTTGTTTGCAACAGATAGATAAGTAAATAAGACCAGTAAATAAGAAGAAGCCAGACATATTTAATTATAGCGATATGTGCGTTAATGTAGATTTCAATCTGTATGGAGACCACATAACTTACAAAGAGGCTGTTAGCGAGAAATTAAAGTCATAAAACCAAAATCTTTCATTTGGAAGGAAACTATATTCCCTGTGACTTGTTGTGAAAAAGGAAGTTGCCAGGAACTGACTCCAAAGAACATAAAGAAATCATTTCACAAATATTTCATAATGATATATCGGGTCTTTCAACAGGGCCTTCGAACTGTGACAATTGATAACGGCCATCTTGTTGAAGCTAAATCTGTCAAATTAGTTGTTATTTATTTAGTCTTTTTTTCCAAATCACCATGTACGGATATATCATTCAACAACTCGTGCAACAAAATATAAAATTATTATTATTATTTTAAGGTCGCCGTAATCGTCCTACCAAGAGTACTAAGTGTCTTCGCTGAAAGGGCTCTGGAGCAGTTGCCATCTTCAGCGATGAGAACCATTTCTGGATGAATGGGTACGCGAACAAACAAAATTGTCAAATTTGGGACGATACCAGTCCACATAAGATCCAAGAACATTCATGCATCCCGATAAAGTCACTGTGTGGTGTGTATTTTGGGCTGGTGGCGTCATCGGTCCATATTTCTTTGAGAACGACGTTGGCCAGGTTATCACTGTCAACGGCGAGCACTAAGGTCGATGATTACCCATTTCTTTAAGCCTGAATGTGATGATCTGGAAACCAAAGTCATGTAGTTTCAACAGGACGGCTCTATTTGCCACGCAGCTCATACGACATCGGATATTCTGTTGTAGATTGTAGATTGACGAAAGTATAACAATTTTCAAACTTGAAATTATAAATTCGTCCCAAATTCAAATTTCATTATAGGATTGACACTTTTATATGAATCAACAACTAAAAATATATGGTTTATCAAAGACAGTACCTACGTTAGCGTATATATTTTACGGTTGCCTTACCTTGCTATCAATCCTTAATAGCGTTCCTACGGAATTCTTGAGTAAACCTGGGCGGAGTAATTTTTTTCAACAAAAACTGAGAATTAGAAAAAAATTTATTTCATAGTCAGTGCCCAGTCTTTATCATAGCTTGATACTGCACAGCATGAAGATGAATTGCAGGTGATGTGAAAAAGAACAATTAACATTAAAAATAAACATACTGGTGTCAAAATGGATAAAGATTTAAATTTGAGGTGAGTTTGGTGATTAAATTCATATTCATATTCGTGTTGAAACATAACCTAATATTGATAATAATTATATTCAATATTCAATATACCTGATTGTATTGATAATACTTCACAAACAATAATTAAGTTCATTGAATTACAATTTTGAGAAGTTGTGAATATTGGAATTAGCTACTGTTTTTAAATGATTTGAATTCACTTACGTCGGAGATTTCAGTTATATCTATTGAATTATTGTTGGAGGTTTTTCAAATCGGGTAGTAACCAGGAATGAATTGATTCAAAATGTAACAATTAAAAACCCAAACAGTTTCAAGAATCTATCTACTAGAGTAAACACCCTTTGAATTGTTTTTACCTTTCAATCTTTACTTATACCTTTATTCTGCTAAAAATATAAGGTGAGTGCAGGGCCGTAGCGAAAAGAAAAACCGGGGGGAGGGAGGGAATCCAAATTTTCCCAACTTCACCAGCAAAATTTCCCAACTTTCGAAGAAATGAAAGCCGAGGGATTAGTTACTACTATAATATATTAATTTTCTTACTTAGCTATCCAAAGATTGGCAGAATGCTTATGCCCGTTACGGTATGCACAAACAAAAAGAAATTTGGTAATTATAAAAATAATAATGTGAATTATTCTTCTTTGGACCAAGGTCCTTGGTCTTTCACCATATCTACCATGTATAGGAATATTCAATACAAATGAAAGGAAACAACACTTAAATAATATTGTGCTTATTGTTTTCTACTATTATTTTTTCTATCTTCACGGCCCGAAATTTCCCAACTTTTCCAAGTCGGAAAAACAGCGAAAAGTTGGGAATTTTGTAAAATTGTCACTTCAAAATTTGTGGACTGTTCAGGACTGTTCTCTTACTTGGGAGAAATTAAACTTTTTTGAAGTTTTCAAACAACTCAGAATTTCAAAGTATGGGGTCTCCGAGTTATGCATGTTGGATAATCCCAACCTTCTCCCGGTTCTTTCCCTTTTCGTATTACCTCTCCCTTTCTTTTCTCTCATTTTTTTAAAATTTTCATTCATTTTTTTACTATTATTTTTTTCTTCACGGCCCAAAATTTCCCAACTTTTCCCAACTTTTTCCCAAGTCGAAAAAGCAGGGGGGAAGCCTCCCCATTCCCCCATGGCGATGGCCCTGGATGAGTGCAATATAATTTTGGGACAACTAGATCGATTTTGCGGAGCTTATAGTTATGCAGACTGTTTTCAAAGAAAACAAGTTTGAATTATGTATGAAGGGATTCGTATCGGTTTTGGTTAGTTGGGATGAAGAATAGAAAAATCATTAATTGAAAAAATTATTCAAGAACTGTTTGTAATTTCACTGACTAGGTTCGAATATATAGGTACATGCAGACTATAAAAACATTCTTACGACGATGTAATGGTGCCGAAGGAGAAAGATATCTCAATTGACACTTTCCAGATCTGATACTTTTTGAATTGCCAATTTTCTCTCCAAATTTGCCAATTAATGAATGCTATGCTAAAGATGATTCGTGAGAAGAACATACTAAAACAGAACTTGAAAATTTGGTAGCTCCAGATGTAAACCTCGATAAATTCTACAAAGAATGATATCTTGACTTCATTGAATAAAACTTGTAATGGTGATTTGATTTAATCATTCTATAGGCATTTATCTAACCTACTGTCAGAAACACTTCTATTGGATATACGTGCCAATGACATAGGACAACAATCTTTTTTTTTTTAGAGTGTAGAATGAAAAAAATATTTTGCGTTTCTACTTCTCTATCTTTATAAAAAAAATGTGGGAATCTTCCAAAGAAAGGAAGAAAGCAATTATTTTCAAAATAAACTCTTCACAAACATTTGTAGAAACAATTACTTTCATATAAACATTGGATCACATGAAAGAAAAAATGAACATTCAATTATACAAAAGCCCTTTTTTCTATTCAGTTTGTATTTGAAACATTCGTAATAGAATTGAATCAGATATAATTAACAGGATTCCTACACAATATCCTAGTATATGAAAGAGGTAAAATTTCACTAACATTGAACACTGTCAAACTCAATGGATGATATCCGTTGTTTCGGAATAAGACACTTGCCTCTTTCCCTCTTCAGTACCAGTACGTAATATAAAAAAATAGCGCAAGAAATAGCTCCAAGGAATGAAAGAAATCCAGGCTTCAATTTGAGAAACAGGTTTTTTATATGAATTTTCAACTTCGAGAAGTGTATTGATTGACGGAAGCATAATTGAGAAAAAATTGCGATAAAAATATTTGTCAGGCAAATATGGTTCATTCAACTATCTACAAACAAACAATGTTTGATTTCCATCCCTAAATATTCGTGTTCAACCCTTCAAACATGTTTTTGTTTTGTTTTTACATTGTCACTCCACTCCATTCCACTCCACCCCAAAACTAGCACAAATGTCTGCCGGAAAGTATTTGATAGAATCCCAAAAGCGTTTTTTTACTTTTCTGTAGCTTTCATTTGAACAGGCAACTAGATACCAGAGTTCAAAAGCAATGCATTCATGATCCAATACCTGAAAGCGCTGTTTAGATCTGACCCAGATTTCATCAGTAGAAATAGGTTGACTTTTGAATGCAACGTGGAAATTCCTAATTGTTCCTGAATAGAATAGAATTCTGGTAGAATATTTTAGACTTAGCCCATTCCGAGGCATTCCGCGAAGATTGTTACCAAACAATTGATGAAGTACAGCAGGGATGGCCTACGTTGTCTAAAAGGCCTACTTACAGGGCACTGTTGTTCGAATCAAGAGTCTTGTACTGTCAGGAAACATCGCGTACCATGTTTCTCTGGAAAGTGATGAAACAACATAGCACATAGTCTGTCCCGTTGCAGACCGAAATCATGTTTTCAATGTTTGTTAGTTTCACTCGTACCATTTGACCTGGAAGATCACTACACAAAAGTCACACCGGCTTCGTAACATAGCGGGTGTGAGCCACAATAAACCCACGTGGGTTGCAGTGTAGGTCGATTAGACCCACTAAATTTAGACCTATCGAAAACAATCCTTAGTAAGCAGATGGCTCATCAGTTATTGAACTAGGAACATGTTCTATTCCATAAAAGGAAAATTGGACAACAGAGAGAAAAACAAGCGCTTCATCAGAGCTTTCACGGAAATTCAAGTTGGACACACTCTTAGATCGTTTAAAGTAAACAAGCCTGATAGTGAAATATCACCCACTCCATTATAATGAACCATATAATTATTGACAACAGTTAATGGTCTGAACAACATATGTAATGATACACGAAACATAGAAGGAAATTTTTGTTAGTAATAAAAATAAAATGGCTGAGGATACGTATCCTGGGAGTTCTAGAAGACCGTCAGTAATTGCTTGTGGATTGCGGAATTCATGGGAAACAATAAAGGACGTCATAGACTCGACAAATATTCATAAGGCAGTTAGGTATGTATCTATTTTCTATTAAGTTGAAACGTGCCACCTTGAACTGGTTATTTGACATTGAGACAACAAAAATAATTAGGGGAGACACATTTCTACGACAAAATCAACTTCTTCCCGCAATAAGCCTCATATCGAAAATTTCAAATAGAAATGATAGTCGAGTTAGGTCTTTCAATTCTTTATTCAAGCCTCTAACATTTTTGGAATTACTTCATCAAATATTTAATATCGAAATCACAGAAAAAAAATCCACTGGGGTCAAATGAGGGAATCTGAGTGGGCATTCTGTAGAACCTTTTCTTCAAATCGATCGATCCGGAAAGTTATTACCAAAGAACTGTCGAACTGGTACTACTCAATGAGGAGGAGCCCCATCTTGCTGAAATAATAACCCGATTCCCATGAGAGGGCGTTGTTAATACTTGGCATAACTTGATAATTCAGCAAATTAAAAATATCCCCCACCTTTTATTTCAACAGAGTATTTTATAATCATTCATAGGAGTGGCAGAATATTTATGTCTGAGAAATACGTCAAAAAAATTGTAAAAATATCAATGTGTGTACATACTAATCTAAAAATGAAACTTTCAAAATGAATAGCTTCGAATTTCAAATAATATTTTGAAATGTCCGTCATATTGTGGCTCTTTAGATCGAGCGTCTTAACACTCAAAATATCAAGTATGGGGTATCATTGGATTCAGAAAAATGTGTAGATTTCAAGAATGTAATAATATACAGAGTGTTCTATTTAAAAATTAGGCGTTGATAAGATTTCCGGAAAAACCGGAACTTGAAAAAAATCTCAAATTACGTCAAAAAGTGCCTCTTTGTAAGCATAATCAATATCAATAGTTCCGTAAACATAGGTGAACGAATAAAGAAAAAAAGGGGGGTGTACCATAAGTCTGTGTCACACGGTATATATGGCGAGCGTGATTTTGAATACAATTTGATTCATTCATTTCTACAGACCAGAAAATAATCATCACTATTGTAGGGCTCTAGTTTATATAAGAATTCTCTTACAGATTTCATAAATATGTTAGCAATGACAAAATTTTTTTTAGACAACTGTCATTAAAAGTGACATTTTTAATGGTTGTCAAGAGTATTGAAAGATGATGTTTACAAAGTAGCGTGTTAAAAGTATTTTTAAAACGATTTTTTTCGACCAAATAGCAGTTAACAAAACATAATTATTCAATTTTCAAGGAAGTTTTATTATGAACAATAGATATAGATACAATTAAAATCTGTAACAAATGTATTATATACATTAATCACATTATTATTATTATTTATGAACAATAATAAGAAAAATACAATTAGAACAACTGCTGATATTAATAGGTACCTTGCGATGTTGAAGAGCCTTGTAATATATGTGAACTATCTGAGTTGACAATTTCATGGGCATTAACATTTAATTCTTGAAGTGAAGAGGATGATGCTGTAACGCTGGAGCTAGTTGTTGGGATTATTCTTCCAGCAATAGTGTTTTTATAAGAAATAGATTGATTAACCCTCAGCTACTGTTGTAGACTTCCATCCTCCGTGCTTCTTAATGTCCGTTATATTTGCTTTTGATTCTGCTAGCAAAGAAGCAGAAGACCTTCAGAAACAGTGACCTGCATATTCCTTTGGTTCCGGGAGGTTCAGAAACTCAGCAATAGTAGAGGACATTTTCCCAAACATGTTTATAACAACTGGATTGGCACTGCATTTATAATATGAGTATTTCAGAAAAAAATGTGGATGATTGGTAACAGAAGGGCTTAATGCAATGTATTTATTAAAATAGTCAATGTTTTTTTCCAACAATCCATAAAGAACGACATATTTTCGTTTTTGTATTTGAAATTTGAACAATCAATGATATAACCAATATTTAAATGTCTTCTATTAATAAATGCCATAGTAGCAACTTTTATCTTCGAATATTTTTCATCTGGCGCCTCATTTATAAACCTCTGGACTTATTCAAACGTAGGAGTTTTCAATTGTTTGGGCCTATAACTTTCATTTTCCGCTTTAAGAATGCTATTTCCTTGAAATATTTGCTTGTACTCGACTTTATCATTGAAAACTTGCTCCACACAGTTGACGGGTTCCATATTTTTGATTTCTCTTCTAGATAGGCTGAGAAGACGGTTTTGCTGAAATTTTCTTCGACGTTTTTAAGTCTACACCAGCTGAGAAAATTATAATACGCGATGTCGTACTGCTGAGCAGAAACAAAATTATGTAGACTTCAAAAATTCAATAACGTAAAAGGTGTTTAAATTGTAAATCATAATTTGTTTTCATTTCCCAGGAAAAGATAGTTGAAAAAATCTATCATTGTGTCAGAAAGTGCCTCTTTGTGTGCATATTGAGTATTCCTCATTTCGTGAAAGTAGCCGAAGTACCATAAGTCTGTGTCACCCGAAATAAAGATCTTTTTGACCCCAGCTTTTCTTTCATCTTCTGTTTCATTAATCACTCGCGATTTAGGATTTTTTCACTCTTCACTCTTCACTCTTTTTTCAAAGTATAGTATGTTATACTTAATATGTAGTATTGAATTCCTGGTTATTATTTTGAAAAACTTTCCTGATGTGATAGACATCTTTCTGAATCTTTTTTCCGCAGCTTCAAAAAAGTCCTCAAGAATGAAGAAATAACAAATGACCCTCAAATAATCATAACGGTCGAGGCTCCAACCCCGAAAAGGCATATTCTGAATATCAATGAACTAGAGATAGACGAGAATAATATTAACCATTCAGTATTTTTAGGAAGCCGAACGTGAGTATTAATTATGGAAAAACTGTAGGTACAAATTTATAATTCATTGACGTGTAACACTGGCGATTATATTTGTTTTGATGAAAAGCTTTGTATTATCTTTTTGTTCAACTATTTATAGTTTTAAAAATTGTCATTACTGTATCGAAGGATAGGTTGGAATCCTTGTTGAAGTATGGTATAGTATTTCCAATACCAATTGGAACAGCACAGATAAGGAATTTCCGCCTCGACATAAGCGTCGGCATATTATTTTTCAGTGGTAGTTTTTCAGTTACTTATTCTTACAATCATAGCAATTGAGCAAGCACCCAATGAAAAAGTTATCTCAACTGATTTTTTCCACCATGGGTAATTATGAAAAACTTCGAAATTTAAGGTAGTTGATATCCGAGTCGAAAACTCTAAAATACAATGAAAACACAAATAACCACACCGAATTCTCTTCAAACATATATTTACAAAATAATAAAGGACAACAAAATTGCTAGAAAAATCAAAATTCTTCGCTATATTCGGATGAGGTGGAATCATCATCGGGTTGAATAACGATCGGATTTATGGAACTTTGCACATAATATTTGTTCTCTTCTTTTATAACGTGGGCCACACAGTTCTTCCAGACATCACTATTACCTACTTCATTCACCACTCGCCTTATATTGTCAAGCATTACAGCATTCAAAGTCGGTGACTGATTACATTTCCGCAAGCTTTCTTCCATTTGGCCCAAACCATTTCAATTGGATTGAACACACAATAGTATGGAGTCAAACGTAAGATGATATGACCACGTGTTTCACATATCGAATCAATAATATACTCTTTTTTGAAATTACGTTGTTTTATGGTCGCCAGTGATACCTTTTTCGTTGGAATCTTTTCGGGTATTTCCATGGCATGATTTCGCATGAAATCAACAATATCTGTTTTTTTTGTGTTATTGTTTGGTATTGTAGTCAATAACCGAGAATGATACGAAGCGTTAACCATAACAATAACAGAGTTTGGAGGAATATTTGGGAGAAGCTGCTCACTGAACCAGGTTTCGAATAAAGCCGCAGTCATATCTTCGTAGTGATCAGCAGACGAATCGTTTATATTTTTGGCCGACAGAAGCAAAGCGTTAGGTACAAAACCACTTTCATTCCCGGTATGCAAAATTATAACACGTTTTCCCCTTGAAGAAGGTGTGTTCAAAGCACAATACTTGATTTCGTCTACCCAGCCATATTTGACATCATGGGTGTCAAACCAAGTTTCGTCGAGGTAGATTATATGTCTGCTGGATTCTCGGTAGCTTCTCATTCCCCTCGAATATTCTTGTAGTTAAACAATGCGTGTCGATTCCAGTATGACCATCTGATTGTTCCATTTTTTATATTTGAAACGACAAGACAATTAGTCACCTCGTAGAGTTTCTGACGATTTGTAATTGTAATCAGGATAGTCGAGTTATTTATACCAAATCATTTCCAAGGTTGGTACTTAATTTTTTTGGTATATACCATAAATTGTTCGCCGAATCACATATTTTGTAGCATCATCAACGTTTGTGAATTTTTTATTCCTTTGTTTTCGTTTCATTACATGGTCAATGACATCCCCTATTTTAATGACTCGAAGAACTGTCGAACGAGATATTTTCGTTAATTCGCATATTCTATTCACAATAGCATTCTGTGAAGTGTGACAGTTTTCCTTCTTCAAGCATTCATGAATATTTAAAATTACTCGCTGAATTTGAACATGTAAGTCCTTATTTTCAAATTCCGGATCCCTGTCGATTGACACAGATTCCTCACACGTAATGTTATCATTTGTTTCAAAAGGTCTCCAGAAAGCCATATTGATGAAAGTACCCAAAAACACTAAGATTTTTACAAAAATCGGTTTAAACGATAAGATTGGAACCTTTAGTGTAAAAGTTGAAATCTTTTTCTAGAGATCAATTACCCTAACACCAAACTGATATTTTTGCACGCGACGCGCGTTTCGCTAACAAAGATAACATCTTCAGGAGAAGCAAATTGATACTGAATCTGAAGACAAGGGTTAGCTGTTCATATACCTAAAGTTTTTTGGTCCGATGTGGACTTTTTTTTGTCAAATGATGATTATCCTAATTGATTTTTCGGCAATTAACTTGTGGAACCACTACCTGCAAATTAATTTGTCCGCTTTTTAATCTATTGTTGATAAATTAATTTGCAGGTAGTGGTGCCACTAGTTGATTACCGAAAAATCAATTAGGATAATCATCATTTAACAAACAAAGTCCACCTCGGACCAAAAAACTTTAGGTATATAAACAGCTAACCCTTGTCTTTAGATTAGCTTCTCCTGAAAATGCTAACCTTGTTAGCGAAACGCGCGTCGAGTGCAAAAATTTCAGTTTGGTGTTAGGGTAATTGATCTCTAGAAAACGTTTTCAGAAATCGGTTTGCAAAACCACTAACTACCTCACCTAACCCCACGAACACACGGCACTGATAAAGAAATATTGTGAAACGGACAAAAAATTAGTATTCAGCCAGTCCAGCTAGCTGACCCTTTATTCCTCAACTACGTTTTATAGCACGTTTACTAACTATCTGGACGACTAGGGACTACAGACAAGAAATGTTTATGACTGTAATCTTATTTTTTTTGCTGTTCCAATTGAGAATGGACAGACTATACTGATATTTGACTTCTCATCTATTCTCCCAACCGGTATTATGATTTTTAAATGAGGTTGAATGTAAAGGCGAGAAGTTGAACCATAGTTGAAACATGAATTATGAATCCACAAATTATTGGAATTGACCAGTTACGAGTTCCATACATACTTTGATTTTCTATTCCTAGAGTATACTTCAAATCTTGTTTCTATCGCTTGTATCTCTTTATTGACTCGATTACGTATACACAATCAATTTTTTTCCAGAGAAGAATCGGAAAGTAAGGTACAATTGAAAGTTTACGCTAATGGTTTCAAAATTTTCATACTGATTGTTATATGGGCGGTGAGTTGTTATGCTTTGATGGAAAATAGCGAAAAAGTTTTGAACATGTACCAAATTAGCATACCGAAAGATTCGGTAAAAAGTAAGTGAAATGACTACATATTAAACATTTTTTTGATTGATGCAACTAATTTTCCTTTATTTTCAGTATTTCAATATTAACATTTGTTTACAAAACGGATTTGAAGCTCTAATAACTTCTAGTTATTATATGCGAGCGCTTTCAATATCAGGCTGTACTATCATCTTCATGGCTCTACTCAAATTGAACGTTTATCTTCTTGTTCGTTCTTTTATACGGTTAGAAAGTCTTAGTGCAGGTATTTGTCCTCTCCTGTCTTCCGGATGTCTCTTTAAATTTGCATGTATTTGGGTTACATCAGGTAATATCCTTTGTGTTGGAGTTTCCCTAGTTCCATTGTTTTTAGGAATGTGTATTATATTGTGTATTATATTGAATGTTAGGTCTTGCAGTGTTTTGATTTGTATTTGTACCTAGATAAGTGAATTATGATTTTTGAATTTATGGATGTTTAGGTGTTCCCAGATGTCCATACTTGTTTTATGAGTTTGATGTTTTTTCTGGTGGGGAAAAGTTATGTTTGTTTTGTATGGCGAGGTTTGATTTATATGTTATTGGGTTTGGATCAGTTTTTTTTGTTTTGTCCGATATAGAATTTGTTGCAGTCCGAGCATTGTATGCTGTACATAATGTACAAGGATAATCAGGATAATCGAACCTGACAATACACAGTGTGTCAAATTTCTCTCACTGAGAGTTCATAAAAAATATCTGTATGGTTTCCAACGTTTGTGAAGTTTTCATTCGTATTTCAAGTGACTAAAGAATGTTTCAATCGTGTTTTCAACTTTAAGGTCACGTTATATACGAAGAGCCGAGAGAAAATAAAGTCCAAGTTATGTTGAGAGGAGCACTACTTCCTTCTTATTACGAGGAAATGTCAAGAGAATGGATGACTGTTTGGGTTCAGCTAATGGTTACCAGAGAAGAACCTTCCAGGTACACTCAGATTCGGGAGTTCGAAGTGTTGTCTATTCAGGTAAATATAGCAGAAAATGAAAGGTAGAACTGAATCCTCGACGCTCGTTTTCACCAACCAAGTTGGCGTCTCCACAAAATTTAGTACACTGATTCTTAACTTTAAAAATGGTCTCTACTTATATCTGATAGGGCTCACTTCCATTTTCACTTTCCCACACAAATAAATGCTTTCGTATATAATTGATATATAATTATGATAAAATTCATTTGGTTGATGACGCAACAAATTGCAACAAAATGGGTCGCCTAATTCACCTATTGCTTCCAAGTCTACGAAAAATACTGCAGCCTCAAATGATTATTGCGTTTTTTCCCATGTTTTTCATGAAACTCATTCCAACAATCTTGTTTCCTTTACTAGTGTGTATATGTCTCATGCTGGACGTATGTCATATTTAACTGGAACTAATTTAGGTTGTACATACATTTTTACCCTCTTGTAATTGAAATACCCACATTCGCATCAAATATCACCAGCTGCCTCTGCTCATTTTGTTCGGATGTCCTCTTACAGAACAGTGTCGAATGAGTAGCTCTATACTCTTTCTGAGCCGATCCCTGCTTTGTCGAAGCAGTTCTCAGATTATTTTCTCCAACGGCTCCTTCATAAATGTTTTCCCATGTGTCTGTTCCTGTGTGTATTGCCCAGTATTCTTTATATTTCTTGTGGAGTCACTTACCAATCCGGTTTCATATTGAAGATCATAGTACCCCCACAGTTGCTTCAGGGCCTACATATGGAACTGAATATCCGTGTCTAGCACATTTGTCAGCTTTTTCATTGCCCAGGATACCTTAGTGTCCTGACATCCAGTCAATCTATTCCTTTCCGCTAGTTACACGGTATTTCCAGACCAGCCTCGGTATCACTTTCTGATTCGTCAGTGCCCTTATCGCAGCCTGGCTGTTGCATACACTTTAGCCTGGAATACTGATATATACTGACCGAGTAAGTAACTGAAATGAATGAAGATTTCTCACCGCACAGTATATTCCAGCTTCCGTCTCCTGTTCGGTTTTCGACTCGTCTGTATACCAGGTGTTCCTGCCAAGTCATGTTCTCGCGATAACTTTCATTCTCCACTCTTCGCGGTCTAAGACTTCTAACGTATAGTTTGGTTCGAACATGTAGAACATGTTACAACATGACATTACAGCACCATTTGTCTGATGATGTATGGTAATGCAGCAGGAGAACTCTTACCACCATACGTTAATTATGAAACTAAAATTTTAGGCCAGATTTTCACTTTGAAATATACAACCTCTGATGGGTCACATGTGGCCTTACACTCACCCTCCCTACTCTACAAATACAGATATACAACCTCTACAAGGAAAAAATATCTTCTGTGAAGAATTCAAGGCATTTCGTCGAATTACTAGAGGCAATTGAAATCACGGAGCAAGAAAATCAATCAGTTTCGGCGTGGGAAGCCTTCAGGTATACCAACGTTCCTGTCGAAGAAGCACTTTGAATCATACAGAGAAAGCTATCCGTAAACGAGGACCTGAAAGATAGAACAAACTTACCTATAGAAGTAATCACGGACGTTCTAGGATGATGTATATGGAATTGCTTTCCAACTGAAGGACGAATTTATTACGCGAGATGAGGGACTGCTAATGGGATTGACACTTTAACCAGTCATAGCCAACGTATATATGGAGTAGTTCGAAACTCTGGCCATTGAAGAAGCCCACAAGAAGCCCCGAGTCTGGTTGAGATAGGTTGACGAAACTTTCATAGTATGGAACCATGGATAGCAGAACTAGACACCTTCGTGAAGTACATCAACAACGTAAGTCCTTCCATTACTTTCACAATGGAGAAGGAATCCACAACGAATTGCCATTCTTAGACGTATTGATGAAGAGGACTAACACTGAGTGAGAAACATCTGTACACTGAAAAACCTACTCATACGGGACAGTATCTGAATCACAAATCCAACCATCATCAGCCTACCAAAAGAGGAATCATCAATACTTTGGTGAATCTAGTGAATCCTCACAAGGAAAAGAAGCTGTCACAACCAGTGCTAGCCCTTCCTTACGTCAGAGGATTGTCGTAAAGGATGAGAATAATTGGGTCCAAGTACAACATCTGATTCTGCTTCAGATCCAGAAACACTATCCATAGCAGCCTCACAAAAACCAGGCCACCAAACGCGGACTGCGATTCCAAGAATTGCTTTACCGGATACCATGTGAGTGCGGCAAATCCTATATCGGTTAGACTAAGAAGCCATGGAAAGTCCTTACTGCTGAGCACAAGAGAAACACACAGCGAGGAGAAACCAGCTAGACGTAGTATTTTTCCGACCGTTCAAAGTTCATTGGTGGAAGATAGTGAATAAATAGAAATCAAAGGTTGATTGTGAAATTTACCAACCATTCCGAAACAGAGATCATCTTCACTGCTAAATCAGTAATAGAAAAAAGTGGCTACGAAATCTGAAGACAATCTGAAAGCCGGCACTAATGTACAACCAGTGCTCGAAATACTTCCTGCTTTCAAACACACTGAGCCAGCTGTAGATCCAGAGGTCATCGGTTAGGTATTTATTGAATTTCTTGGAAATAAACAGAAAGAGTTAGCCAAGCAAAATGAAGACGCAAAAAAATTTCAAGTTGATTCAAAACGATGATGCTAACTTGATTAGCGAAACACGTGTCGAAAGATACCTTAATACTGTTATTTCCATTAGTTTTATTCAATAGTGCTAAGTTTGAACATTTCCAATTTGTTTCAGAACGTGTCTGAGGCGTGGAAAGTTCCTATAGTACCAGAAAAGATGATCGGTCAAGTACCAGAAGTAGATCATTTGAAAATAATCGACCTTAACGAATTCGAAGTAGACGACGCCTCTTACAAAATGTTGAGAATCCAGTTCAAGACAAATCTGAATACGAATTTTCCTGTTTCTATGGGATACAATCTACACCCGATTGATGTCAATGACGGTATCATTTATGGAGCTCTGGTTTTGATTATGTTGTACGTTCTTATAATATTTGAGGTCAGTATTGTACGAGCATTATCCACATAGGTAGAATTGGATCATCTGGCTCAAAATCAATCTAATCAATCTGGTTTTGTTCGATAGATTTCATTATTCAGGAAATTGAAGGTCGACAAAGCTGGTGACTATGATAGTCATTCAAGGCTGCCCCTTGTTGTAGCTCACTGCTAGGAGAAGAAGAAGATAATGTTGGTGCTCATCTGATGCTCATCTTCACATGTCTTAGTTGTTCGTCAGAATTGAGACCAACATTTTCTATAGCACTAGATAGTAAGACTGGGAATGACCCTCACGATTACCAGATTTGTAGATCATTGATAACCATTAATTTAGATTCGTATTTATTTTGGGTGAAGTGTGTCTTCAATACAATTATAGTGCAAGAATTGTATAATTATTATCATTGATACTGCTATTAATTTTTGTCAATAATTTGAAATAATTTATTCTACAAAACTTCATATATTCTAGTTGATTCATAGAACCCTTGCCTCCCTGTTAGCTAGTACGCTGACTGTAGCAATCTTAGCATCGTATGATCAAAGACCAACATTGGATGTGATAATATCTTGGATAGATATCGAAACCATGACGTTGTTGTTTTCTATGATGGTTCTAGTATCGATATTCAGTGAAACTGGAATATTCGATTATGCTGCCGTTTTTGCATACAAGGTAAGACTTCTTATTTCTAACCAAGGAAATAAAGTGGGTAGTTGGCTAAATCGAATAATTTGAAACTTATTTTTCAGAAAGCGAAAGGGAGATTGTGGCCACTGATAAATATGTTATGCCTTCTCACAACTATAGTCTCTTTCTTTCTGGATAATGTAACGACTGCTCTTTTGATTACACCTATCACCATCAAGTAGGTATAATAATGGTATAATGTTGATACATTCTAAAAGAGATTTTTACCTCATAATTTCGACAAATGAAACATTCAAATGTTTCTAAATCCATAAATTGGTGGATGTAGCCGTTTGTTTCATCCAGACAGTCATAAATTAGCAGCCTACAATTCAGTGTTGCACATAGCGTTCTCACTGCCTTCTTCTGCTAACAATCTAGCTAGGAAAATTGATATAATTACACAGATAGGTCATAATAATGGTTTCAAAGCAGATACTATCCAGAAGTTAGTCAGAAAACAAAGTCGTAAATTCACTTACAGATTAATATACCCTCAGGTCAAACAACCAGAAATCAAGAAATGGGTAACGCTAACATATTAAGGAAAAAGAACAGAGATAATTGCGGGTTTCTTCAGAAAAAACAATGTGGAAGTGGCATTCAGACCACATGCCAGGTTATCTCATTTCCTTTTCAATGCCAAAGAAAGTTGGACAAGTTGGAGAAATCTGGAGTGTATAAGCTTAAGTGTTCGGAGTGTTACAGTGTTTATGTGGGACAATGTGGCCGAAATTTCCAAAAACGGTATGCTGAACATGAAAGGTCCTTTAGACTAGGAAAAAAAGATTCGACGTTTTCAAACCATTCCTTGGCATGCAACCACAATTTTCCGAATCTAAACGATACGGAAATTTTGCACTATGCAAGAAAGGGTTACAAACTCAATTATTTAGAATCCTTGGAAATTCACAAGCATAAATATTGCGGGTGCAACCTCTTAAATGATCAAATCGATTTAGTTTACTAGCCGGTTTTCAAATTGGCACATCAGCATTGTAAACTGTAAATTCAGGTACTCAATCAAGCCAAGTACCTCAATTAGTACTTACAGGGGTGGTATAGAATGGCTAATATAATGAACCATTGTTAGTTTGAAAATGTCCGTATAAGACAAAACTGCAGTAACGTTAGTTACAAATAAAAGTGGTAAAAAACATAGAAAGTTTCATTTCTCTCTTCTTCATTGTTTCTAAATCCATTGAAAATATTTTGTGGAAAGTAACTTGAGCTTGTCCCCGGTTTGATTTTTCACTATAGCCGAATTTTTATTTGGTTTTTTATGTACAAGGAATACTTCAATTACAATCAGTCATTTCGAAGTATTGATAGCCAGATAGATATTTATTTATTATTTGTTGTGAATGTACATCAGTGGTAGGTCAATATATGACAATTCCATGTAGCACCGATTGAAAAAAAAGTTCATCAGTTCTCATCTCTAAGGACCTTTCTATACAAGTTTTCTTTGTGTTCCCATTGGTATATTTTCCCAGTATATATTCTTTTGGTTTCTTATTGACTTATTTCCCGATCTGGTGACGTTCAAAAGATTTTGGTTCCCATGTAGCTGCTTCAAAGCAGATACGAGTATTCGGCGTTGACGCTGGCTGTTCTGGGTATTCTTGTCTTCAGTATTGGGTTCAGAGCAGATATTTGGCGTTGCTACTGGGTATTTTTATGTTCATTATTGGGTCAATCTATTCTTGTCTATCAGGCCTTTCGTAACCAATATCTTAGACTAGGAAAGTTCATGCACTTGTGATGCACTGTTTGGAATCTTTGGTGTGGTAATGAATATTACTGGAGGTTTTTCCCAACACCGAATCGTTATTTTAACATCTCGACACGTTTTTCTTCAAGAGGAAATTTGATTTTCCTCTTGAAGATGATCACTTGGTGATCGAAACACGTGTCGAAGTGTTAAAATAACGGTTTGGTGTTGGGAAAAACTCCAGTAATATATGGAAATTCAGTTCATCGAAATATGATTCGTATACTTTCATTCTATACGATTAGGTTATCACTTAGAGTTCTCAAATTACTGCATTTTTTTTAAAGACAAAACACAAGCACTACAGGAAAATCTCTGGGGCGCTCTAAGAGCGGTGCCTGTGCGAAAGTAGTGATTCACGTTGGATTTGAGTCGCTGGAAACTAAATTCATTTGGAAATTCATTGGTCCTGTTTTGTGTTGTATGATAGTTATTTAAGAGTAACATAGATTATGCTTTTCCCTGACATTACTCCCAGTACTAGAGAGTGAAAGGGTGTATCATATCCTGTCACAGATAGGTAAGAAGTAAAGTCGAGTTCTCAGAAATATGGAATCCTTTTTTAGAAAACAGTTTTAATCTCTCATAAGGTTCACATTAGACGATCGTTGTAATATTCGTTGTGAGGTTCGCCTTCCAAACATAGCATAAGGTTGTTGAATTTCCATCATAAAACAGGCTATTCACTATTTTGACATCTTCGACTCATACAGGGGCACTTTGAACAGTACAGTATTTGAACAGTATTTCTGCACGAAAAAAGGAGTAAAAATAGCGTTCAACAAATTGGACTGCTCATTTTAGGGTTCCAAAGTGGGCAACTTTTTCTTTGAATTGTTGAACAAATGAAAAGTAACAAAGGCGAATCTGGTTTCTTATATATTTCTTTTATTCTTTCGTTCATTGATTTTTCTTGTCGAATTAGAGGTTCAGCAGCTCTTTAAAGTTAGTCAAAACATTGATCAGTCCGGGGAATAATTTACTGATCAAAAAACATATTTTCAGGTTATGCGAAGTGATGAAAGTGAATCCACGACAAATATTGATGTATACACTGATCTTTGCCAACATAGGAGGAGCAATAACCCCAATAGGAGATCCTCCTAATGTCATCATCGCAAATAACCAAAAAGTTGTACAATCTGTAAGTAGCTGATGGAATAAGTTCGAACATTAGTAAAAGTTTATCATTATTTCCTGAACAAATCCTTATTATTTGCAGCAAATGTGAAAGTTTCAAAAATACTCCATTACTTTCTTTCAGGGGGTCAATTTTGGTATATTTACAATTCATATGGGTGCAGGAGCTTTGCTTGTCCTCGTTGTTGTTTATATTCAAATTCGCATCTTATACAGAGATAAAAAGTACTATGCTTACGATGAACCTACAGAACTGAAAGGTAAGAAATTGTAAATAGTTGTTCTATATCAGTAGATAGTATGTAATTGGTGGAATTATTTCGGAAAATCTTCACTGTAAGTCAAACTGCAGAGTGGTTGAAACAGGAGTGGTTAAATGCGATTTGTAACGTGTAGGTTTCCTGAAATACAGTGATATTTGTACTTGAGGTGCTTGAACTATCTGTATCTGTATCTGTTGAGTAGGGAGGTTGAGTGTAGACCCACAACACTTAGGCCACATGTGACCCATTGTACATCCTCCCGAGGAGTTGTCCCCCTAGGTCATCATCCATCCTGTCCTTTCCAGGATGGTGGACAGGCCACTAGGACACATCTCCTTTATTTTGGCAGGTGTAGGTCGAAACTCGCCGAACACACACTCTCTTTGGCAACCTTGAGATGTCTCACGGTGGCCTCCGCGAAGGTTTTGGAGGGTGTAGCGACATTACTGTCGTTGCGCGGCTTCTTCAACCGTCTTGGGGTTCCCTCCGTGGAGGTGCACAAATAGAGGAGCTTTTCTGCAGGGATAGCCGGTTCCTTGCCTTTATTCAAGGCGGAGCTCTTTGCGCCCGCCGCAGGAAGTGCCCTCGATGTTGGAGGTGGAGTAGGGGAGGAGGAGGGTGCACTTATAGTTGCTGCCACTCCTGCTTCCTTCGCTCTCTTTCTTCTTTTGGACTCGGTGCCGCAAATGCGCTTACGCCTTGGCCTTTGTATTACATCACGAAGTGATCTGGTATGTCCTGCCTCATTCCAAGCGGTAAATTGGGATGGACATTTCTGTTCATCCTCAGCCACCGCCTTAAGTTGAGGTGAGCACTTCTGTCCAGCCTCGGGATTGGTTTTTGTTTTTGTTGTTCTTGTTTTTGTGTTTGTTTCATTCATGTGTGTTCCCACGAGTAGCAAGGGAAGAGTTGGCCACCTCTGGTAGAACTCCACATTACCAGAGGTAGGCTGATTACAATGAGGTTTCGCAAAGTTCCCTAAAGGGATCGTTCGTAACCACATATCACCCTGCGGCCATTCAGCTGTCGGCACGATTCATTACACCTTAGCTTGGGTAGGCTGGTCCATGGTGGTATGTTTTGCAAAGGCTTTTGAGGAGTTTTAGTTCCCCTCGCCGTACTTATTTCTGCCACTGACCAGGAGTCCGGCGACCCCGTTCGTAAGGCCAGTCCCCTGGCCGTTCCCCTATCCGCCACCTGGGAACGCGCCCGATAGGTAGGCCAACCCACGGGGTGCTTGAACTATGTCAGGATACGAATAGGATTAAACTAAGTATGCCATTCAAAAATAATGTTAGACTCCGAACTAAAAAATCTACTATTCATTCGGAAGGATAACTTCAGTATCTCTGTGAAATTCAAAATACTATGCTTCAATTTCAGCTAGTTTTTCTGATTATAATGATAATTATGCTATCCAGGCCTGAATGCTTTGTAGTTTGTTGCTATCGATGTTTCGTAATTTCGAATCGTCGTGTTTTAAAATCCAAAAGTTATAAAAAATGGCAGAAAAATCAGTACTTGAAGTGATAAATTTGGAATAACGCAGTCGAGAAACATGGAGAGTCGACAGCTGTGGTGCTTGCTATTTCTAAGGCCTTTGACTGTGTGTGTGGCCTGAGGGTTTGCTGGCCAACCCTCAGCTTGTAGGCTGATTTTTGTGTTCGGCTCTCCAGCTTCCTGCAAAAAACGTTTCCTGCAACTAGCCCTCGATGGATATCTCTCAAATAATTTTACCATCAACGCTGGTGTTCCCTAGGGAGCTATAATGTCCCCAATATATCAACGTCTTATTTGAAAAAACCAAGAATCCAATATATAGTTTTGCTGACGACAGCACACTTGCTTCGTCATTTCATTTGGATTCCAGAACATCGGTTGCGGATGTACATCTTCACCGGCAGCAGGAGGTTGCTTATCTTAATGAGGATCTAGAGGTGATTTAAAATTGGGGTGGTGAAAGTAACCAGGTTCAAATTTAATGCCACGAAAACTCAGGCATCGGTTTCCTCCAGAAATATAAATGTCTATAAAACGGATATAATAATGTCAGGACAGACAATTCCGCTTTCAGCTTCGATACGTTTGTTGGGGGTTAAAATGGACACTAATGTGTCTTGGCACAGAGTTAGAGTCAGATGCTACAAATGCAATACGGATTTATACAGACGGCTCAAAAACCAAAGAAGGCTTGGGATGTGGAGTGTACTCCAGATCACTAAGCCTAAGGATTAAGTGGAGAATGGGAAGAAATACCAGCGTGGTCCAAACAGAACTGGCTGGTATCTCAATCGCCACAAAAGAAATAACCAAGAAAGGAATTTCTGGCAAAAACATAACAATCTGCACTGACAGCAGACAAACCCTATTAGTCTTGAACAGACAACGTATAACCTCAGGGCTAGTACTAGAGTGTCACCAAGATTTAGCCAAAGCCTCGGTAGATAATAACATTATCCTGAGTTGGGTTGAAGGGCATGACAGGAGTAAAGGTAATCGTACTGCCGACTCTTTAGCCAAGGAAGCGGCTGGACTAAGAATTTTATGACCCAGTGGCACCTACAGTCGGATGACTTCGACAATTGCGGAACTAGTCAAAAGTTACACCGATGCTCAATCCTCAAAGAGATGGGATGGAATCAAAGGATGTAATCTTGCCAGGATCACTTTGGGCGACCCTCTTAAGGCGCCTTAAGGATTTTTCCGTAGTGCTTGTGTTTTGTCATGAAAAAAATATTAGTTTTGATGATTCAATAGAAAAGTGGGGAGAGAAAAACTATCTGAATGAAGCTAGTGATTGGTTTTTCAAATCTGGTATTGATTTTTTAACATTTTGGAAAAGATTATGAGATATGGATTTCAATTTTGTAACTTACATTCGAATGGAAAGAGGTTAGAAAAATATGTTATTCAAAACTGTACAAAATCATTATATTGTACTCAAAAAATTCATGTTGATATCGACTTATTGTGCGATACAATTTTGAAGTGTAACTCATCTTCTTCTATCTTTTCTTCTTCAGATCTCAAGGCCGAACTTGCTGTCTGGGAAAGAACAGCGGCTTCTGTAAGCAGGTACAGCAAAGACGAAGATATTGTTAAAGACACCCTATTGAAACAAACACAGCAGCTCCAAATGAGGCTTCGAAGACATACCGAGAGCAATATCAGTAGTCATATAGATAGTCAACTCGATATTATCGGAGAGGCAGTAGATGAAAGTAAGAATTCGACCACGATTGAAGATTTAGAGAAACAGGTATACTCCATGAGGTCATTTTCTGAAACACAATTCAATTGAACTATTTGTTGAACATACTCGTTCACAGTCTCTTTCCCAATCGCCATTATTTTTAACCAGTGAATACTCATTACCGATCTTGATGCTAGACAATATTTTTCTTTTTCTCCTTCACCTGTTATGAGGAAGAGGCAACAATATTCTCCATGGTTTCCAACGAAAATACCCAACCCCGAGAGAAAGAGACAAACATTGAAACGAACTTATCAAGTATCATAAGATCCAATTACAGGCCCCAAGAGAAATTCTTTATACAAAGAACCAAGTCTTGTTAGAGGTAATCAAGGAGTATAGTTAATTGCATACTATAGTAACTTTCATAAGTTTGTTTGAGAGTGGTAACAAATATCATGTTATCAAAAGACACATTCAGCCAAGCTAGCGTAGAGATACGCAACATACGGAAATCGGTAATCAAGAGCGGAAAACGAACTCCCTCCTAACTGTCACCATCATCACCACTGCTTGTACAACCCTACGTCAAAGGATTGTCGAAAAGGATAAGAATAATTGGGTCAGAGTACATCAGAATATGCGTCAGATCCGGAAACACCATCCGCAGCAACCCGTAGCAGGCCACCAAACGCGGACTAAGATTCCAAGAATTGCATTTACCGGATACCCTGTGAGTGCGGAAAATCCTATATCGGTGAAACTAAGAGGCCATTAAAAGTCCGCATTGCCGAGCACAAGAAAAACACACAGCGAGGAGAAACAAGCAAATCGGGAATAGCAGAGCATATTTGGAGTCATCAACATTAAGTCATTAAGTGGTCCCAAGTTGAAATCATCCACTGGAAGGATCACTGATTTAAGAAGAAGTTCAAAGACGCTGCATATATTATGTCCAATGACGCATTCAGTCACGCTAACGTAAAAATACGCAACATATGGAAACCGGTCAACTCCCGCCAAACGATCAACTAACGCTAAACCGGTGAAGTGGAGAGAGAAAAGAGGGGTGAACCCTTTTTCCAGTAGACGAAATTGCGGCAAGCAGGATGGCCAACCAAGTTAAACAGGCCATCGATGATCACCGAAACGAAGGGTGGGAGGAGCTCTTGGAATCCCTAGAGACTGAGAAGGACGAGCTTTGGCGAGTCGCCCGCAGACTCAGAGGGAAGAAGACTGCTCCCTCACCCATTCACGGAGAGCGGGGAGTGTGCTACTCCACCGCCGACAAAGCGTTGGCCTTTGCCGACACGATGAAACGTCAGTTTCAACTTAACGTTGACGACAATGACGACATCGACCGCGATATGCTGTTAGAAGTTCGGGTACACCGCATCCTCAGGGAGGATGACGACGATAACATCCGTCCGGTTTCTGTGGAAAGCGGGGAGTGTGCTACTCCCCCGCCGACAAAGCGTTGGCCTTTGCCGACACGATGAGACGTCAGTTTTATTTTAACGTTGACGACAATGACGACATCGACCGCGATATGCTGTTGGAAGATCGGGTACACCGTATCCTCAGGGAGGATGATGACGATAACATCCGTCCGGCTTCTGTGGAAGAGCTGAAGGGTTACATCAGGGCCGCAAAGGCCAAGAAAGCCCCGGGGTCGATTCAATAACTAATACATTTTTGAAAAGACTCCCGGACAACTGTGTCGAAATACATATCATAAACAGTGCCCCAGAAGGTGGAAGCATGCGATCGTCGTCATGATCCCAAAACAGGGTCAAAACCAGCTGTTCCCGCAGAACTATCGCCCGATTAGTCTGTTCTCATCGGCAGCTAAGCTGGCTGAAAGAGTCGTTCTGTAAAGACTCAACGAAGAAGTAAAGGACCGAAATGTTCTGCCTGACGAACAGGTCGGCTTCAGGAGAGAACACTCCACTGAGTTACAGGCTCTGAGACTGGTCGAAAAAACCATCGCGGAACTGAATCAGAATCGAAAAGTCCATGTCGTTTTATTAGACATCTCGAAGGCTTGTGATCATGTATGTTACGAAGGCCTTCTGCATAAACTAATCGCGTTTGACCTGCCTCGGGGCCTGATCCGATGGATTGGGTCCTTCCTGAAAGACAGAACATTCTCTCCCACGCTGGACTCCCTTTACACCAGCGACCTTCCGAGAACTTGAAATTCAGTTGATTTCAACTGATTTTTTCGTTCAGTATTCCAAGATTTGTTGAAACTACATAAATTTACTCGTGTATAAAAAAAAATTTAATATGAACATTCTGAAAAGAAACTTGGGTGTTTATTAAAAAAAATTGAACTTGAATCATAATTAACTTATTTATGTGATGAGAAACTCAAATGTAGAATAAATATCTCAAATTCATATCAAAACGTACAGATATTTATTTTGATTTTCACTAAGAGGCGTTTTCTAAACCAATATTGTTTTTCTTTCAGTATCCCATCCGTAACAAGAGTTTATTGGTAAAGTCTGGAGTGACTTTATTCATAGTTATCTGCGTGTTTTTCCTGAATAGCATTCCGGCACTGAGTGAGTGGCCATAAAATGAATATTTCACTTTCCAATCACATCAGTAAAATTCGTTTGTAGGTAAACTGGGTTTAGGATGGACCGCGTTTTTGGGCGCATTACTACTTCTTCTTCTTTACGATAGTCATGACCTAGAAGCCGTACTTGCCAGAGTTGAGTGGTCAACTCTGATTTTTTTTGCATCACTGTTTATCATGATGGAGGTGAGTGAAATTAATGCCAGAAATGTCACTAATAGATGAAACGAATGAAATTTGTACACTCGAAATATGATTTATCTAGGTTGTTTAAAAAGGTTTGTATATTTTAATGTCATGTGGTTTTGAAGCACAATAAATATTTATTCTACTGTGTCGTGTTAGTGTTCTATCTGTATCTGTAGAGCAGGGAAGGTGAATATAGGCCCACAGCACTGAGGCCACGTGTGACCCATTGTATATCCTCCCGAAGAGTTGTCCTTCTAGGTCAACGTACATCCTGTCCTTTCCAGGAAGGTGGACAGGTCACTAGGGGACATCTCCTTTATAACGGCAGGTGCACGCCAAGACAAAACAGGACATTTTCATCTTCCTGTTCACACATTGCATAGAGGTGTGTACACTAGCCCCATATTATGAAGGTGTTTTCTTAGTTGACAGTGGTCAGTCAGAAATATTACTGTTAAGCGACGGTTTTTCTTGGTCATCGTCAGATATTTCTTTGGCGCCACATTTCCAGGGTCGCCCAGGGTCACTCTGGCAAGACTGCATCCTTTGATTACATCCCATCTCTTTAAGGATTGAGCATGGGTGTGACTTTTGGCTAGTTCCGCAAATGTCGAAGTCATCAGGCCGTTCCATATTATGAAGGTGTCGTCTATGTATCTCAACCAGACTCGGGGCTTCTTGTGAGCTTCTTCAATGGCCAGAGTTTCAAAAAAACCCAATTTATATATTGGCTATAACAGGTGAAAGTGGCGTTCCCATTGGCAGTCCCTCATCTTGCGTAAAGAATTCGTCCTTCAGTTGAAAGTAGCAGTTTCGTACACAGCATCCTAGTAATTCCATGATTACTTGTATCGTTAGGTTTGTTCTGTCTTTCAGGTCCCCATCTTCGGATATCTTCTTCTGTATGATTTGAAGAGGCTTTGTAGAGGCTTTCCAGGTCGAAACTTATCAGTTGATTCTGCTCTTTGACTTTGATTTCCCCTAGTAGTTCAACAAAATAATTTAATTATTGGTAGTGAAAATCTGGACAATTTCTGAGTGGCTGAATCTCTGGAGTTAATGATCGGTCTGAGCGGAACATCCTTTTTGTGGATTTTGGGTAGTACATACAGGTGAGGGGGCTTACTGTGGTGCGTTGTTAGCAATGATCCCTCTTTTTCCGTAAAATAGACTTCATGTTTTTTTCAAAGTCTGGCACAACTTCCTTTCAATTGATGCAGTAGAGTCTCTTACGATCTTCGTGTATTTTCCTTTGTGAAGCACCTCTTCAATCTTCTGTTCGTAGAGATCAATATTCATCACAACAGTAGCGTTTCCCTTATCTGCAGGGAAGATCTTGATGGTGTTGTCTCTCCGTAGTCCGTTCAGAGCTCTTCGTTCTTCATTGCTGATGTTAAAAGTTGAAACTAGTTCTCGATCTAGCTGTTCTCTGATTTTCCATCTGAATCCTTCTGCCTCGATCTGATCAATAAGGGCACTGGTGAATTTTACTGCAGTTGTTATTTCCAAAGTGGGCACAGATGTTGGTGCAATGGCGAAGTTTAGACCTTTCCTCAACAAAGATTTCTCTATGTCCGTGAGCAGGCGGGAACTCATGTTGATGACGTTGGCGGCTTCATAGTTGGTCTGTTCTTGTTCTGCATTTGGGCATTGTTTCCTTACTAACTTTCCCCACTTCCTGTTGTGGGTATTCTCCATGTCTTGTCGGACCTTCAAGCACGTGCTTTCAATCTTGGCAAAGATTGGTCCATGATCCTCTTCCAAGGTCTCTCTTCTTATTTCTTCAAAACGTTCATAACGTTCAAAACGACATAACTTGGTTTGAAATCTTTTCATTTTCATCTTTCATTTTTTGTTAATGATAATTTTTAATTTTTTTCATTGGTTGAGACTGACCCATCACAAACTGAATAGATGAATAAATGAATGAGTGAGTGAATGAATGAATAATAGGCTTTCTTATAGTGGATTTGGAGGTTTAGTTCTGAAATAGTTTTGATCCTATCGAACTGGTAGCAATCAAATTGATTTGGAGGAAGGAAAAGAAGGACTGGAAACTGCTCGATACTTCAGAACTGCAATAATCTTCCCAATGTGTGTTTTGTTGACTGATTTGGCGTTATCAAGGGATGAACAATAATCTAATTGATTCAAAAATGTAATATCAAACAATTAAGTTGATGTATTTGTCTATGTTTCATTGTTTACGTTTCTATAATTATAAGTCCATACTCTTAATGAATGGCAAAGCTCAACTTTGAACTTTGACTGGATATTGTTTATGTTGTTGTTTTCTTGCAACGTCTATGATAACGATAGTGATTGAAACTTTCGATATGTCGATTCATTAACCTTTTTTTTCAGGCTCTCACTCGCCTAGGGTTGATAGGCTGGATTGGGAAACAAACTGAATCCTTAATCACATCAGTGAGTCCCGACTCCAGATTAGCAGCAGCTATAATATTGATTTTGTGGATCTCCGCTTCAACATCCTCTTTTGTGGATAATCTACCACTCACGACCATGATGGTCAAAATAGCCATCAACCTATCAGAAAACAAGGAGTTGGGTTTGCCACTTCAGCCTTTGGTATGGGCTCTATCTTTCGGTGCTTGTTTTGGAGGTATAGATATGTTTCACGTTTATCAAAAGGTTTTTTTGCGTAGGATAACAGGAACTCGATAGATTTTACACATTTTAATAATAATAATAATATCATTTATTATTATGCATAAAAAATACATTTATATATAAAAGGAAAAGGGTTAGCCAAAGACTATCTCCCACCCCTCCCAAAAATTATACAGTGAGTGTAAGAAAATAATTATAAAAATACTTATTTACTATCATAACAATGATATAGAAGAGAAAAATAATAGAGCATACAGTTGCTGATAACTCTTGATATTCTTAACATTATTTTGGTTAATTTAACGATTTCATTGAAGTACCATACATTGAATTTTAATTTTTTTAAATTGGCACTGAACGGTAAGCACCTGTGATTTTATTTATTTCTTAAATTGATGGATATTATGATTTGAGAGAGGTGAAATTTCATTCAGATAAGAAGGGACTATATAAGAAAAATATCCTTGAAATTTGGAAGTACGGTGCCTAGATGTGTTGAATGAGTTAATTCTCAAATTGACCATATGTATGTCAGGATGCCTGCTTGAAAAACTATATCAATAACTAGGTGTTTTAGATTGAAGCAACTTGAACAGAAAAATGTTTATCAATTTTTGGACTCTGTACCGCATATTCAGCTCCTTCATTTTTAACAAAAATGGTGTGAAATGTTCACCATATGGTATACAGCATATGAATCGCATGCGAGTATTTTGTATACGTTGTAACTTCTGCTTGTTATATTGTGGCAAAAATTGTAATACAAAGAACAACAATACTCGATATGGTGGTAAATAAGAGTTTTAACTAACCTGAGTTTCATTTCTTCTGATAACTGATACATGCATTTATATAGCGATTTGAGTTTGAAGAATGATTCTTTGAAAATGTTTGTCACATGTTCATGGAAAGACAAAGAGCTATCTATGGTTGCCCCAAGATTGTTAGCACTGTCTACACAGTCATTGTCTGCGTTATCGAGAGTGAGCCTAAAGTTACACTGAGTTTCTACTATTTGTCTTTGAGACCCTATGCATGAGGCCAAAGTTTTATTTGGATTGATTTTCAGTCCATGATTCTCCGAGTATAGGAATGTTTTGTGCGAATTTGTGTTTATATTGGCCACGCAACTTTCTGTATCGGTGTTATGAGAAGACAAATACAACTGTATTTCATCTGCGTATAGATGTACTTGAGAATGTTATAAGAAAGTGGGGTAATCAAAAATAAATACTGAAAACATCAAGCGTCCTAAAATACTTCCCTGCGGTACACCTGAGATTGTTTCTTTTAGGGATGACCATGAGTAATCATCCGGTTCGACCCTTAGGAATTGATTGTTCTTCTTTGATAACCTTTCAACTGGCAACATGATCACGAGACATTATTTATGGGTGACTTTTGGTCAATGTGTCAACAGTTATATAATTTATTTCTGACCGGGATATTATAAGCTTATATCGTCATAGTTACGCTATCAATAAAGAGGGTCATAACTCCCTTGGGACATTATAGATTTTATAATTCCCTCTACCTTTCACAAATAAAAATGAATAGAAATGAAAACTGAACCATATTTTATTTATTCACGTCATTACAAATAATAAATGAACAATTTTGAAATGTTCCCTGAAAATTACTTCCGCCACTGGAAACAATTTCTTCTTTTGTATGGCTGGAGCTTCTGTTCACTACAGTCGAGGTACCTGCCTCTTCTTACCAGTTCTTGAAAATATGCCAGAGATACAGTTTCAGTGACATCTTTTGGCATAACATTTTTCCGTGTCAGGCAGTCCAGATATATCTTGTATTCTTTTTGGTATACGGCTTCACTTTTCGATGGAATTAATGATTCTCTTGCTTGTCCAGCTTTTTTCAAAATATCCTCCATTATATTTGGGGTAGAAAACACGTTTTCACCGCAAACACAGCTTGATAACAAAGTTCTGTTTATAAACAAGTAACATAGCAACAACCTAGCAACAAGAAAACTCTACTATAATCAACGGTACCTGATTCAAATATACCGGGAAGGTAATGAATTGGTACATTTTTCCGTTTCAAAAATGAACAAAATTTTATTGAAATCGGTCAGAAATAAAATTATCTATGTACCACGGGAATTAATGAGCCTTAATAACCTCAGGCAATTGCTGTCCCTCGGGCCAGAGGCCCTCGGGACGCAAACTTTGCCATCGGTAATTAAGGCCCTCCTAATTCCCTTGATACATAAATAACTATTATTTCTGACCGGGATATTATAAGCTTATATCGTCATAGTTACGCTATCAATAAAGAGGGTCATAACTCCCTTGGGACATTATAGATTTTATAATTCCCTCTACCTTTCACAAGTAAAAATAAATAGAAATGAAAACTGAACCATATTTTATTTATTCACGTCATTACAAATAATAAATGTACAATTTTGAAATGTTCCCTGAAAATTACTTCCGCCACTGGAAACAATTTCTTCTTTTGTATGGCTGGAGCTTCTGTTCACTACAGTCGAGGTACCTGCCTCTTCTGATGACAAAGTAGACAACATACGCGCCGTTTTATTTCTCAATTCGATGCTATCCTCCAAATACCCCTCCGCCACCGTGGAACTTTTCCAACCTCCGTGTCTTTTTAAGTTAGTCATAGTTGCTCCTGCATTGGCTAGAGCAGTAGCAGAAGTGCGACGAAGGCAATGTCCCGTATAGGAAGATGAGTTTGGCAATCCTAAATACATTGCGATTTTGCTGGGGATTTTCCCAAACATGTTTTTTCCAATTGGCTGAGATGTACATTTATTTTGTCGGAAGCTCAAAAAAAATCGTTCAATACCTTTAGGGCGCAAAGACATATAAAGTCTTAATAAATACAAAGCGGAGAACTCTTTTTCATCCACAACTGTAAATTTCTTCGATACACCAGTTTTACATTCCGGTACGTTCACTACCATAACGGAATCCCGTCCTCTATATCCGATATCTTCATATTCAAAAGTTCCTGACTTCTGCATCCTCCAAAATAACCCATAATCAAAACAACCTATAACAAAAAAAAAGAAATAAATACACACAAGAGGGAAAATAAGAAAAAAATTACCTTATGCAATAAATGAATATCATTAGGAGCGTCCTTTAGGAATCTGATAACATCTTAAGGAGATAAAACAGCAGACTTTTTCGGCTTATAACTCTTACTCTTCCGTTTCAAAAAAGCCTGTAGTTCATTGAACTTGGTGATATCTCGTTTCTCATGTATAGTCACCATCGATTTTAGCATTGACCATTTAGTCCATAAAGAATTCGGACTATACGTTTCTGACTGAAACGAATAAACACAATTACTACCAAATCTACCGAAAAACATAGAAAATTCCTTACCAGTTCTTGAAAATATGCCAGAAATACAGTTTCAGTGACATCTTTTGGCATAACATTTTTCCGTGTCAGCCAGTCCAGATATATCTTGTATTCTTTTTGGTATACGGCTTCACTTTTCGATGGAATTAATGATTCTCTTGCTTGTTCAGCTTTTTTCAAAATATCCTCCATTATATTTGGGGTAGAAAACACGTTTTCACCGCAAACACAGCTTGATAACAAAGTTCTGTTTATAAACAAGTAACATAGCAACAACCTAGCAACAAGAAAACTCTACTATAATCAACGGTACCTGATTCAAATATACCGGGAAGGTAATGAATTGGTACATTTTTCCGTTTCAAAAATGAACAAAATTTTATTGAAATCGGTCAGAAATAAAATTATCTATGTACCACGGGAATTAATGAGCCTTAATAACCTCAGGCAATTGCTGTCCCTCGGGCCAGAGGCCCTCGGGACGCAAACTTTGCCATCGGTAATTAAGGCCCTCCTAATTCCCTTGATACATAAATAACTAATAGACGAAATACTTTTTGTAAAATCTATAACCTATAAAATCACTTACTTAACACTCATTCATCTTTATTTTTCCATATTGGTAAGTCCTAGGAAGCTAATTTTTGGTATTTAGGATTTTCAAATATTCCAATTGGGAGCCCCTACTGGGGATAAAAGGGGCGCGTTTATAGCCGTACTGCTATATTTTCGGAGACTGTAGGTTCGTTTCATGTTGTAGATTTGCAATGGGAAAGGATTTTCAAATATTTCGACTCGGGCGCTTCCACTGGGGATAAATGGGGAGCGTTTACATATGAAAATTACCCTTTCATCACTGTTTTGTATGTATGTTCGTTTCAAGTTGTAGATGTGCAATAAGAAATGGTATTTTGAATATTCCAACTGGGTAGCCACAACTGGGGATGAAAAGCTCAGGTTCACATAAGGAAATAACCTTTTTATCATTGTTTCTCTGTGCTAGATTTTTGGAAGCTGGAATTTTGTATGTATATTCGTTTCATGTTGTAGATGTGCCATAAGGAATGATTTTTCAATATTTCAACTGGGGATCCCCACTGCGGATCCCCCCTTTTCATCACTATTTCTCCGTACCGCTGTATTTTTGAAGGTTGAAATTTTATATGTGGATTCTTTCCATGTTGTAAATGTGCAGTTAGAAAGGATTTTTGGATATTCCAACTGGGGCACCAGCCGCGGGAAAAATCATCCTCTTTGTCTGTCAACGACGAGTATTCAGTTTTTTCTATAAACAACTTTTGATTATTTTGAATTTTACATTAACTTTCAATTTGCCTGATAAAAATGTTGTTTCCTGCGCAGTTGAGTGTTTACAGTTTACTGCTACATTTGATTATTAGGTATTGAAATTATGCATTGACGTACCCAATAACAGATTTACGTTTGTTTGAAGGTGGTTGACAATGTTTCGTGGTGTATTTCATCAGTTCGGACTTCTATTGTCTAATATAATATGAATTGATTTGAAATTCCTGAAAAAATATTAAAAAGATTAACCGAAAATAACAAATTCTTTGAACAAAAAAAACTGAAATCACAAAGAAATAACATAAAACCAAACAACCACCAAAAAAATAAAAACTGAAATATTAATAAAAGCTGAAAATTAAAAATTATTACTAAGAAAAATGAAAATTAAAGGATTCCAAACCAAGTTATGTCACGACGTTTCGATTGTTAGTATCTACAATCGTCTTCGGGTGATAACTGGACACATTTCTCCGAGATACGACTATTTATAGGACATTCGAGTGCTTTCACCTATCACCTCATCTCTCTCTCTCCGATTCATTGGTTTGAGCGGGAGATGACCGTTTGGCGGGAGTTGGTCGTTTTTCGTTTGATCAGAGGTTTCTATATGTTACGCATCGGAACAAATACGAAGGATTGGGTCCAAGTATAACACCAGGACCCGTTTCAGATTTGGGAACACTATCCGTGTCAGCTTCACGAAAACCAGGCCACCACACGCGGACTGTGAGTAAAAGAATTGCATTTACCTAGCGTAGAGATACGTAACATATGGAAAACTCTAATCAAACGAAATGAGTCCACAGTTGCGATTGAGACGTTGATGAGTGAACATCGAAAGTGACAATAGTGACATTTTTCAGTTTTATAATCCGCTATCCCCTAAAAATGTTTTAGGTCGATAAGCGTTAATAATGGAGGAATTATTGAATAACATTCATTACTTCCGAAGAAACAACTCAAGAGACGCAGTACTTGCACTAGTAGCTGCAATATTAGATAGATATGACGTTTCCAGCTTAGAGCTGGCGAAGTCATATAAATATTTTGTGAAAGTCATGGAAGGTAACAAGCAGAATCGCAAGCCAAAATATTACCAGCTTTTCGAAGCTTTGCCAAGCTACGAAAACGATATAGATGATCCGGATTTCGACAGCATACCTTCAGAGGAAGAAGAAATCATAGAAGAAAGTATACCCCAAAAACGAGCGGCCACGCCTGAGCCCTCTGTGGAAAAAACAATAAGCCCGGTACAACAGCCAAAAAAGAAAAAAGTAAAAATTCCTTACCTGAACGGAATAGTGAAAGCAAAGCCGCTGACGTCACACCCGGTACGTCACAAAACACGGGCGAGCCGGAAGGGCCTAAACAAAAGGATAAGCAGGTAGCCCAGAAGGTTAATCCCCAAACAAAAGATGACAATAAACCCGAAAGGATGGAATTAGACGGGGAAAATAAGGTCGAGGATGCCACGGGAACTCGACAAGAACAATTAAAACAAAAGACCATAAAACCTCCGCCAATAACAATACGGGCGAAGGAAAAATGGAAAGAATTTAATTCGATCGCCTCCGTGCAGAACATTTCCATCTCGCGGGCGATAAATACAAACGATGGGATCAAAGTTCATCTAAACACCATAGATGAATTCAGAAAACTAACGAAAATCTTAGACCACGAAAAAATCCCGTATCATACTTACTCGGTACGAGCCGATAAGCATCTAAGAGTCGTTTTCCGGGGAGTTCCAGAATCCTTGGAAACTGAGGACATTAAGACCGAACTACAAGAAAAAGGTTTTGAAGTTATTTCCATTGCTCGGATGAGCAAGTCAAATAGAAAGCCGATTTCATTTGTGTTAAGCGGCGTTCCCACGAGGCGTTAATCACGACAGTGAACCACGCTTTCGTGAAATACACTTCTGTGTGAACGCATAGTCGTTAAACTTGCTTTCGTGAGGAACGGCGCACGACTCAAGCGTGGATAGATCAAACCTGTTTGATTTTCAGTCGTGATATACCGTTCGTGAAGCCAAGATGTCGTCACAGCAACGTGGCATTATTAAGTTTAACGACAGTGAAACTACGCGTTTTTTGGAGTTATATTCGATGGAAAAGGTGTTATATGATCCAAGTTTGGAGGAATACCGTGATAGAGATTTACGAGCCGCCGCAGCTAAGAGAATAAGTCATGAATTAAATATTCCTGGCTTTGGACCAAAAGAAGTTGTAGCAAAATTCAAAAATTTAAGAAGCTCTTTCTGTCAAGAGTTAAAAAAAATATCAGACAGTGCAAGGTCTGGAAAAGGTACAGATGACATATACAAGCCAAAAGTATTTTGGTTTGATGGTGACTAGTCGAAACGCGAGGCGTGAACGGCACGAACCCCCCAACCGTGTGAACGTTTTATAAATTCACACTTTCGTGAGTGTCACGAACGAAAGTTGACTAGCGTGGTTAACTGTCGTGATTAACGCCTCGTGGGAACGCCGCTTTAGTCTTGGTTCGTAGAAGCCAAGCTAACATTTTTCGAGTGAAAGAACTACAAAATGTCCGCGTAAGTGCAGAAACGCAACGTCCAAGAAATAGAGTAGGACAGTGTTTTAGGTGTCAGAAGTTCAGACACACAGCGGAAATGTCAAGCAGTTCCGGCTTGCGTAAAGTGTGCCGGACGACACTTAACAAATGAGTGTAAAAAACAAAAAAACTCGCAAAGGCGAACATCCAGCCAGTTTCTCCGGTGCCCAGAACGCCAGAAAACAAAAAAACGGCCACAGATGTGCCAAACGACAGACGGCAGCCCACAAACCCGAGGACAGCCAGGCAAAACGTAGTCAGAGACGGAATCTCATACGCGAGAGCCGTATCCGCAACGGAGAATTCCCACAGCTCTCCCGAAGGTCTCCCAACTAGGGCAGCTGCAGGAAATTCTAACGAAATTCCCAGTCCTGCAAGCCATGCTTGCCGGAAAAAACTGAAAAAGAGAAACTGAAAGAACCTATGTCTGCACGACAGAAAAAAAAAGAAAAGTAGAAGAACGGAGACTTCTACAAACATGGCACAAGCTGTAAGAAATCGACAGAGACCCGTCTCTGTCGCCGAAACCCAGCTAGACTAAAGAGACAGGGATTTAGTCATGACATAACTTGGTTTGAAACCTTTTAATTTTAATTTTTCATTTTCATTAATAATAATTTTTAATTTTCAGCTTTTATTAATATTTCAATTTTAATTTTTTTTTGTTGTTATTTCTTTGTGATTTCTTTTTTTTTGTTTAAATAAAATTGTTATTTTCGGTTAATCTTTTTTGATTTTTTCAGTGTTATCAATTTAATTTATATTATATTAGACAATGGAAGTCGGAACTGATGAAATACAACAGCTTTACGTTTATTTTTGAAATATTCTCATTTTTTTTGTTATGCATTGATATAAATAGCAAGGGCGTAGGTATATAAAAACTTGTTTCGGTGGGGGTACAAAACATTTTTCTGGACTATGAAATGAACTATATTTGTATACTTAGATGAATTATTTTGATATTTGACGGAATTGGGCGTTAGTTGAAGAAAATCCATAACGTTTTCAAGAGACATTTTAGTGTGGAGTTTTCATTGGACAGTTTATCAAACCATAACACGTGGTAAGCTATACATTAGTTTCCTCAGAAGTGTTCAAACTGACTAAATTCCACCTAATTAGTAATTTATATAACAATTTGAATTATTTTACGTACATTATGACTAATAATTATTCCCAAGCTCAGGTATACACTAATCAAAGATAGAAAATTTCACCAACTCATCAAATGAACATGTAATAAAGTAATTACCATTATCCACATCATAAAACAGATTCAACATAGAGAAAAACCAACCATTCTAAAAGATTGATAACCTTTCAATTCCGAATGTAAAAACGTCATAGTTGTCGCTTCAGTCAACTAATCATTCTCTGCCAACAGATGATTTGAAAATGTGAAATTGGTCTTCACATTCAGGAAACTACTCCTATGTTCTTTTGTTCTTTGGAAAAAGATTCCCGCCGTTTGGCCAATATGAAGTTATGGGCTAGAACTCCTCTATACTCTTGATCTATCCGACTCTAAAGTTTTATTTTCAAAAATTGATGGATGTAGCCGTTACTACGTGGTAGGAGGTCATCATGAAAAATGAGAATTCAAACTTCCTTTGTTTTTATACCACTCGTTAACCTTGTTAATTTGTTAACTTGTTTAACTGTTTGTAGCAACGGTTCAACTATTTTTATATAGTTGAATACATTCGTAATCGACAGAGAAAAATGAACTGCGTAATGAATTTCATTTATCAAAATTGACAACTGCTTCATTAAACAAACATCAACATCTGAACACGTCTACAGGGCATACTCAAAAATCAAATGGAACAGTTCAAACAGAGCTAACTATACCAAAATATTTTAAAAGTTACAAATTAATTTATTTCTGATTGTTCGATCTGGGGTTATATTAGTTTGTATGTAAATATACCCCCAGGTCAAACAATCCGAAATCAAGAAATTTGTAACTTTAACATATTTTAGTTAAAGAATAGAGACAATTGGAGGATTTTTAGAAAAAATAATGTGGAAGTGGCATTCAGGTCACATGTCAGGTTATCTTATTTCTTTTTTAATGTCAAAGATAACGTGGACAAGATGGAAAAATCTGGACTTGAGCTTGAGTGCCCGGAGTGTAATTGTGTTTATGTGGGACAATGTGGTCAAAATTTCTCAAAACGGTATGTTAAACATGAAAGGTCTTTCAGATTAGATAAAAATGATTCGACGTTTGAAAACCATTCTTTGGAATGCAACCCAAATGTGAACGATACGGAAATTTTTACACTATGTAGTCAAGGATTGGAAACTCAATTTTTTGGAAATTCATAAAAATAAGCGTTGCCGATGTTACCTACTCGCTGGTTTTTAGATTGACGTACCCACATTGTCACAGACAAACACAATTCAGGTAATGAAGTCATAAGGGACCGTCTGTTATCACCTACAGTGGTGTATAGATATACAGGGTGTCAATTTGGAAACTTCCCACCTTTAATATCTTCCTTTCAGTGAACAATATGAGAAATCGAAAAAAACAGGTCGATTTTCTTGTCAACACTTTCAAAGTCTATTTTTAGCCCTCTTGGTTCAACTCCCTAGGAGGGGTAGATGTTACCCTTAGAATTTTAAATGGGAAGGGAGAGCAACTGGCCTATCATTTTGATTGACGTTCAGTTCTGCTTCCAATGGTACCCTGACTTATTATTTTTGGATGAGCATTTTCCAAAAAATAGTCGATAAAATAATCTACTTTGCAACTGTTATTGACAGCAATGTGTTTGAAAATTATCTTCTGACAGTGCAATATTCGATAGTCTGTGAAACGTACTATTGAATGCTGATAGCAAGGAATTATGTATGATAACGTTCGTATAAGGAAGTTAATAAAAATGATAATAATAAATGATTTTATTGAAATGTACTCAGTACAAGAGATACTAACCTAACCTAACAAATGACACAGAATCAAGGCAGATATTGTGCTTCCATCCAAGCAAAACATATGTTGCTGTTTGGTAAACTGTCCAGTGAAAAAATCACAACGAAATGTAACTTGAATGTTTGCTTTGTTGATGATGACAAAAGAAAAGAGATTCAAATTGTCCATTGTCCATATCAACTGAAAAAAAAGAGTTTCAATTGCAATTTGCTATGGTTGTTTCAGGAAATGGAACACTAATTGCATCCTCTTCAAACATTGTATGTGCCGGACTTGCGGAACAACACGGGCATAGGTTTAGCTTTATGCAGTTTTTGAAGTGAGTATGAAACAAAAACTAAATGAATCACTTTTCGAAAACAATGAGAATACATTTTTTTTTCATTATGTTGAGACACATGATTAGCTTGTCGCCTTCAACGTCTCATACATTTGCTTTTTAACTTAACTTGATTTCAGGGTTGGGTTTCCAGTGATGTTAACCAGTACCATAGTAATAACTATATACTTAATACTGTGTCATGTAGTTTTCAGTTGGCACTAAGTTGTATTTTAATCTTATAATGTATCTACTTTCGTTTTTTATTTGAAAAATAAAATATCCTACAAGACGAGACTACATAAATTATTCCTTTGACATGAACAACTATACTATTTTTGGAAAAGGAAGGTTTTGGTTTTTCACTTTTCCACCTCCATACACAAAAATGTGGGTATCTTCCAAAAAAGCAATTAATTTCGAAATAAACTCTTCAAAAGATGTGAATAGCATACCTACAAAGAAGTAACTTTGAGACACAAACTGGAAAAAAGGCCCTTTCAAAACAACTACTTTTATAAATTGAAAGGGTTATATTTTTAGGAGTGACAAATTTTTAGGAAAGAAAGTTTTTGGCTTTCTACTATTCCAGATTGATACCGAAGAACCTTAAGGCAAGTGTCTTACGGCGATGATGTCCACCAATGAGGATGACAGTGTTCCTTCTAAGTGAAATTTTATTTCTTTCATTAATTATTTCCTGTAGAAATCCTGTGAATAACATCTGATTCTATTCCATACGAATGTTTGGAATACAAACTGAGTAGAGAAAGTAGCTGCAAAGCACTTATCCTAAAATTGACATGTATGTATGAATGGTATCATGTACAAAAAACATATGCATGTAACATTTAGAAAAAATTACAAAATTAAAAATGTTATAAAAAATTATGTGGAAATTGTAACAATTTAAGAATGCGTGTGTATATAAATAAATAACATTGAAGACCTTGGCTTATCAAAGCCCCTGACGTTCGCTTTTCTCAGGTCGAGTGGGCTGAAGTCGGAAACTGAGGGGTTCATCATGGCTTGCCAGGATGGTGTCTTCAACACCTTAGTCTACCGCAGTCGCGTGATGGGTATAGAGGTTCCTGACACAAGGTGCAGGGCCTGCCGCGAGGCGCCTGAGACCCTAATGCACTTGCTATCAGCATGTCCAGCATATGCGGTCTCGGCCTATATCCATCGACATAACGCGGCCCTAAGAGTGCTATATTACCATCTACGGCACTCTTACGGTATTGACGAGACACCGGTGTTGCCCTACGCTCCGGGGATATTGAATCCGTTGTGGGGAACGAGAAGTGCCGAATTTATTGGAACTATTCGTTCCCCACCCTCAGGCTCATACAAGCTAATAAGCCTGATGTAGTCCTTCTCGACCACCAGACCAAAACGATATTTGTCGTGGAGTTTTCAGTTCCTGGCGAGACGAATATCGTCAGAAAAGAGGAGGAAAAACGGATAAAATATCGAGATTTTCTCTTCGAACTCCGCAGACTCTATCCAGATCACTCTGTCAAGATGGTCGTTCTGATTGTTGGAGTCCTTGGTGGAATGATGTCTTCTCTACTCTCGAATCTAAAAATCATACCGGCTTGCCGCACTAAGGCAGAAATCTTAGCCGCACAGATGCAGAAGGCTGTCATTCTTGGCTCACTGCGTTTGCTCAGGGCACATGATTCTCGGACCCAATGATCACTTACCCCACGGTGTGGGAGTGGTCATTGGTTGATTATGCTGGCGCGCCCTCCCGAATGTGTCGGGGCTTCGGGGGATAGGGCCTGACCAGCGCACACTACGGTGAAAAAAAAAAAAAAATAACTTCGTTCACTTAACAGGTAGCTGTACAGAATACAAAATATAAATACATTTTAAAATAATTATTTAATGAATAAGACAGTACAAAACAAAAAAAACATAACATATCGTGTAAAATACTGTAATTTAAAAAAATATTTTCAAAACATGAAATGGTAGATGAAAAAACCATAGTAGGTAACATAAAAATTGGGCGAGACGAATTATATTCCCTACAAAGTCTGAAAAGTCCAATGTATTCCTTTGTGGAATGAAAGCAATGCGTCAAAAGTAAGTTATTCATCCTTATTTCGAATAAATTTATACTTAATGATTTCAATTTTGGTGGCAGTATATTGTAGAGATATTAATTCAGTGAATTTTTCTTGGATTTGGTTGGGCGGAACCTGTTTCATCTCAGATTATCTGCTTGTTTGGTAGGATAGCTATGTATGTCCGATTGCTTGGTAAGCATCGAGGAGTTTTGTGAATCTCTGTTAGAACTTGAAAAATGTACGAACACGGCAAGGACATTATTCTGTGTTTAATGAACAAATGTTGGCAGCATAGCATCATAGCAAGCTATGAGAATTTATTTTGAGATTAGTTACTTTCTCACCTTCTTTGGAATATTCCCACATTTTTGTATGAAGATGGAGAAGTGGAAACCCAAAACATTTCTTTCTCAAAAGTTAATCACTTCTGAAAATATACTCCTTTCAACTTAAACAAGATTCCTATGACTGGGATTTAATCAAATGAGCGAAGGAATGCCATTACGTACTGTCATTAATGAAATGAGTAGATTCAACTCATTCGTGACATTATTATTATTTATTATTCATTCAAAATTGGGATACAAACAGGTAAATACCCATCCACTAAAAGTAGTGGTTACAGAGATAATCAGTGCAGCAGATACAAGAAAAAATAAAAAATAATGAATTTACAAATTTCGTACGCACTAACCAATTATTCATTATTTTTGCTGTGTTGAATATTCTTTTCATAGTTACTTTGAAGAATATTACCTCCACAAATGCTCTACCAGCTTTTCAACAGTGGAGACGGGAGTGGGTATAAAGAAAGAAGCAAGGAGTAAATTAATTTTAGAATCTTTTATTGATGAACGTTATGGGAAAGAGAGCGTCGGCAAATATAAAGAAAAGCATTTTTTTTTAACAATAATAGAAGGTAAAGAAAAATTGTAACGAAGATTGTCAGTTATAACTTCCGTGACCAATCTACAAAATTTGATTTATTCACAAGGAAAAATAAATGATATTAAAAGAAAGGATTTTGTCACAATGATTTCCTTGTTGTCTAATTCAACTGATGAATTATGTACCCTTTAATATGCATACCTTCGGTTTACAGTTGCTCAAAGGTAGCAAAGGTTTTAAAATTTCAACACAATACACTAAACTAATATAATTGATACTAAGTAAAAGTAGGTACTTTATAGCTAGATGTAGTGGGTTGCGCAGTAGCGCTGATAGTTTTGGTAGTGCTGTGATGTTAATGCGTCCCGTTCAGACCCAAATGAACGATAAAAAGGAATAATATTACCTTCTTTGAGACATGATGCTTACAATCACCCGCCTACAATCATCTAACAGTGGTGAGTCATCTAGGAGTCCAAGAAGTGGAGATTCGCCAACCGCTATTCTCAAAGTTAAGGAGATTTTAAGGGCGTTATCAGTTAGCAACGAACAGGCAAATGGAAAATGAAGGCCTAAAAATTCATACATGTCTGAACATAATTTCTTGCAAGCAAGAAGGTCGTATCAATAAAACACAAAATGTTTGTTCATACCTGAGATGGAGTGTGGCCTTTGAGATGTCCGAGTTCTCCGACAAGGTAAACTTCAATTTGAAAGTTTCGAGTAATAAATCCTACGACAGTAGATAATTGATTATCTCCCTTGAGATAAATCAATTGTCGATTCAGGAATACTTTGGAACCTTCTTCAAATCCGCAAAATTGCGATGTTCTTCCGTGTCTGGTACAAAACATCTACGTTACTACAGTATTTGTTGAAAGAATCACACATTCTAGAAACTGGGGTGTTTCTGCCTGAATTTGAGTTGCTACAAAGATGCTACAGATGCTACAAATGCAATAAGCATATATACAGACGGCCTGAAAACCAAAGAAGGCACAGGATGTGAAGGGTACTTCAGATCAATAAGCCTGAGGATTAAGTGGAAATTGGAAAAAATACCAGCGTGGTTCAAACAGAACTGGCTGGTATCTCAATTGCCACAAAAGAAATAACCAAGAAAGGAATTTCTGGCGAAAACATAACAATCTTCACTGACAGCAGACAAGTCCTATTAGCCTTGAACAGACAACGTGTTACTTCAGGGCTAGTACTAGAGTGCCCATGCTCAATACCTAAAGAGATGGGATGAAATCAAAAGATGCAATCTTGCCAGGATCACCCTGGGCGACCCTGGAAAGCTGGCACCGAAGAAATATCTGGCGATGATCAGGAAAAATCTATGCTTAACAATAGGATTTCTGACTAGCCACTGTCAACTAAGGAAACGCCTCCACCCGACGAACTGCCGACGGTACTAAACTTATGATTTGTACATCAAGAATAAAAATAAAAAAAAGCAAGTACTTATTATTAATACATATAATCAGGAATGATGAGTTCAGTATATGTTAAATAATCATAACATATTTTCATAATTCATTTTTTATAAATATAAAATGAAATACTGTCTTTTTACCAATATTAGTGAATCGAATGTGAAATAGTCATCAAAATAAGCAACATGCATTAAAATTACTATTCACAAAATTTTACATTCACAAAATTCCGTTTTGGATATAAATTTTGATTAATGAAATAGCATTTACTTCTCATATATCCTATGGATATCCATAAGATATCCTTCGACGGATATTCATACGCTTGTCCTTCACGGACATCCATCGGATATCCATTTCAATACCGAGATATCCTGGACCTGAAATGGATATAAAACGGACATCCTGTGTTATCTGGGAAATTGCAAAGAAACGACCGCAAATGGCAAAGAAAAAAATGGTTTCATCAAGACAACACATTGTGTCACAAGTCAATCGAAACAATGGCAAAACTACATGAATTGAACTTCGAATTGCTTCAACATCCACCGTATTCGCCAGATTTGGCTCCCAGCGACTACTGGCTGAGTGAAGAGGTTATTGCTGAAATTGAGGACTATTTTGATTGTGTGTAGCTCTTGATGAAGATTATGTTGGTGATTAAAGTCATTTTTGAACAAAAAAAACTCGTTTTCTTTCTTAGGCCCAGGATTTTTCAGCCCATGTGTTATTTCATATTGGGGGTCTAGGCCAAGAGCTCACCATGATCATAACCGACATTGTACACGCATCTTTACTACTGAGACCACTGATATTGAATTTTATTTCAAAATAGGTGAATGAATCGAACAAAGGGCACCTTGAAATCATGATTCCGGAGTTGCAACAGACAGTGACAAGCCTACACTAATAGCTCCGAACCAATTTCAACACAACAAGGTGAAACTGATAAAGCGAGCTATATAGGTGATAATTTTGAATATTCAGAATAGAATTAATCTAAAAATGTTCGCGTTGTGTTCTATACTGAGCTTAAGTAAGTTATAACTGTTAACATTTCTCGCAGTGTTTATACTTTGGATTATCTTGATTATTTTATTGTTGGTACCTAGTATTTCTGTTGTTAAATTTTACGTTTACATATCGTTAAACTTTATGGATGAGAGATTATACATTGATATTTCGCGATTTTCCAATATACTCGTGTATACCTGATGGGATCTACTTGATAATCTAATTCAAATTTACACATTTATATGTATTTACAGATAAACATTAATTATAAAAAAAACATCACTATGACTGTCATATGATACAGACACATTACCAATTAAGTTAGGTTAGGACAGATCAGGTTAGGTGAGATTATAGTTGATATTTCACGATTTTTAAATATACTCGTGTAGGTTTATGTGAATCTACCTAATTATCTAATTCTATAATACAGGCGTATAATTAAGTTAGGTTAGGACAGATTAGGGTAGGTGAGGTTTGGCTGAAACAATCTGTTTTATTTACTAGGCTTTGCCTGTCAAGGTTCGCTTTTCAGCATAGAGTGAGGTTATGCAAGGTCACAGAAAGCTCAGAATTTAGTGAGCGTTCTAAAATATAGTCAAATTTTTTGGGTTTATTCATTTCGTTGGGATGAACGAATGATTATCGATAGTGATTTTTATAAGATTCAAAATAAACATATGTTTTAAAGTAATCATCATAAGTGTTAGATTAGGTGTGAGGAATAACACGTTAAAAAGTGAGATCTCGTTAATCCTTAGCTCGCAAAAGTTTCGACTACTGAGGGTTGTCGTTCGTAGGGGTGCGACAGCTGGTCAACGGAAAAACAGACTTTAAACAGATTTTTGAACAGATATAACATCTGAATATTATGAAAATGATTAAAATAATATTCTGAAGTGAAGAAAATGAAAAATGGTTTAATTGTTGAAATACGGAACATAATACGGATAATTGTTCGAACATATTCAGGATTACATTCTGTTTTATTTTCTATGCGCTGAATATAGTGAGAAATATGTATTGTAATCAAATCATTGGAAATTTTCTATCCAATTTTGTATTTTTTTGTGTACCTGAATACTGACTCATTAAAATTTTCTAGGTATAATTCTCCACTGGGTACAACATAAGCTTTGTTTCTCAAGAAAAATGAAAATTCAACTCGTATGTTACTGAATACAAATTCAATAAGATGAACGATAGTTGAGTTAATGCCAAAATTGGTATTTCTCAATTGAATCTGAAAACTGAAATTTTCGAATTATTAACAGTTGTTAATGATAACGCCGACTGGAGTTTAATTATATTCGGTTCTAATCAAAATACTCTCATCGGTTGGATTCCGTATCAACAAACCTGAACGTGAAATCGCATCATATAGTTTCACAAATTCTGACAACTCGAAAGATCAAACGATAGTCACCGAGATTTATGAAACAAGTAATATAGATTGTGGCAAAAAAAATCTCATTCGGGACTTTCCTGACTCTGAAAACATGATAATAAATTGCTCCACAATTGGTTTAATTCATTTCATATCTAAGCAGAAAAATTTGTTCTTATCATTTGTAAACAATTTCAAGGATATCTGACGAATTATCATAACGATATATCGCCTGTTTTTTAAGTAGAAATTGGGTTATATAAATAAATGATACATGTATATAAATGAACAACCATCAATCTCAAAAATGATGTTTTGAATCAGAATAATGGTAGTGATCCTTGAGAGAAAATTCCTGCTCAAAGTACATGGTGAAATCGCATGTATCTTTCTACATCAGAAATGTATCATTGTATTTTAGAAGATAAAATTAAAAGATGAAGTAGTCATAACATCAAATTGCCAAAAACGACTTTCCTCGATGGGAAGACTTAACAGATTGTTTATGGTCTGGATTCCTGGCCATACTGGTTTGGAAGGAAATTAGGCTGCTGACTCCCTTGCAAAGGAGGGTGCTGCAAGTAGCTTCATTAGACCAGAACCTATCATTGGCATCGATTTAGGCTTTGCCAAACAAAGATTGAACACCTGGATGGTAAGAAGATTTATGGACTTCTGGCAGACTCTTCCAGAATTGGCTCACTCCAGCTTATTACCAAACAGTTATTGGACTACAGTAGGGATGAACTACGAAGTCTAACAGGCCTTCTCACAGGTCACTGTCATTTGAATCATCATATGCAGAGACTTAGACTATCGGAAGACAGTCCTGAAAGACTACTGCCTTAAAGACCACTTACCATACAAACCCAGCTTCTTTACGAAGCTGGGTTTATTTGGTCGAGTGTGAATAGGCGTGAGCCACAATAAACCCTTGCGGGTTGCGGTAGAGGGTCGAATAGACTCACTCACTTTGGACCTAACCTGACCTAACTCATAACATGAAACTCCCACATTTTTTTAACTGAAAATTTGTATCATGACCTACAAAATTTCCTGATTTGAAATATTTTCAATTCATCTTATCCAGCTTTTCAAAAATTTGATTCCATGTATAAAAAGACAGAAATTAGCTGTCAAAATATCATCAAGGAGTTGTAAAAAGTGCTGTCATTGTTTCATAATCAGATTTGCACATGGTTGTTTTTCGAATGTAACAGTTGATGAAATTATGAATCTCAGAACATAAAAAAGTTTTGAGATACCGAAAACGAATTCAGCCTATAAATTGATGGATGTAGCCGTTACTACGTGATATAGGATATCATCATGAAAATGAGAAATGAAACTTCTTATGTGAAAGTGGTATAAAAACGTAGGAAGTTTTGATTCTCATTTTTCATAATTCAGCCTATGCTTGGCACCTTTTAGAGAATAACCACGATTTTAATATGTACTACAACATATCACATACAGAAAATGAAGGACAAAAATGAAACCTCCTAACATCTCTGGAGATCAAAAAAGGCAAATATTGAATTTTTTTAAAACGATCAACAAGAAGTTATTCATTCACCATTATTGAACTTGTTCTCATATAATGTCATCAAATGTTGCCATGAAAATAATATTGTATCAATTGTGCTTTCTAAATCTAATCGATCGTCAACCCGAAGCTAAATATCGAGAATTTGCCTTTTTTCGCAAGGTCACTTGAGCTAAGTATTGCGGAAAGTACGGCCCATGAAGGTCTACGCCTGTAGCAAAAATCAAATATCTGCATTCAAAAATGACCAAAATACAGGGATATTTTTATCTTAAGTGTGCCACACTGTATATACCAATTGTGAAATACATCTTGACATTCTGAGATCATCACCCAGAAATCCACACCAATAGATTTCACTGTGTTGAACTGAAGATGGTAAGGAGCAATTTTCAAAGAATAGAATATGGTGTACCCCAAGGAACTGTCTTGGGACCACTTCTGTTCAATATATATTTGAATGATCTATTCAGAATAAACACAAGTGGTCAAATTATTACTTATGCGGATGATACTGCAATTTTCTGCAGTCATGAAGACTGGCTATCACTTAAAATTCAAGCAGAAAGCGATATCCGTAATACTCAAGCCTTTTTCAACTATAGACTTTTAATAATTAACTTTAAAAAAAGATTTTTTCTACCCATACATATTGATGAGAGAAGTACCCCTTCTTATGATAGCCTGCAAATCACTGAAGCATCTCAATATGCAGTTGTAATAAGATCAAATATCTTGGTGTTATGATAGACAATAACCTGAAATGGAATAAACAAATCGAATATATCACTAAGAAAATACAGTTTTTAATTTATAAACTCAAAAATGTTAAATATATTCTAGATTTCAAAGCAATAAGAACGATATATGAGGCGTTAGTGGAACCACATATTGTGTATGGAATATTAGCATGGGGAGGTTAAAGTAAGTCTTACCTCGAAAAATTAATCATTGTTCAAAAGCGCCTACTTAAAATTATATTCAATAAAGATAAAAAATATCCATCAAACAGCATAATTCCAAGCACGAATTGAAGAACCCGGAACACCAATACAATACAAGGAACAGACAACTCACATACTTGACTCCTTTTATGAGAAAATCAAAAGAAAAAAAAGTCTAACATATTTGAGTCCCAAACTATACCAATGTCTTCCAGTTAAAATTCAAAATATTTCAAGGCCAACTACATTCAAGTATCACCTGAAATTGTAATTTTTTCGTTGCCCAGAACAACAATTCAGTCTTATTGACTAATCATGCCATACAAAAGAAAAATCTGATACTTACCTCATATTTTAATATACCTCATTGAATATGTACACATCTTTTATATCTATATAGCTCTACATTTATATTTCATATTCATTTTGGTTTTATATATATATATATATATATATATATATATATATATATATATATATATATATATATATATATATTATATATATATATATATATATATTTTGTATATATATATATATTTGTATATATATATATATATATATATATATATATATATATATATATATTATATATATATATATATATATATATATATATATATATATATATATATATATGTAGCCCCATTTCATCCAGGCACACTACAACCACTACAGGCGGGAGTGGTTTTTTCACATGTTTATTTACTGCTGACTGCTTATGTTTATGTACCTTTCATTTCATTTCTAAAAAACGTGTATTATTTATTTTATTTATTTATTTTATTTATATCCCTGTTCTACTATATCATTTTGCATCATTTACGACTGGACTGATCTAGTCATCACCCCAAGACGATTGTGGATACCAACAATCAAAATGTCGTGAAGTAACTTGGCTTGGAATCTCTTAACTTTTTATTTTTATTTTTTGTTCGATTATTCAATTTTTACTTGTATTCTATTTCACTATTATTTCATTTCAGGTTTCTTGCTTAATATAACTGTTATTAATCTGTTTAAAATCTGTTTTTCCGTTAACCAGCTGTCGCACCCCTACGAACGACAACCCTCAGAAGTCGAAACTTGTGCGAGCTAGGGATTAACGAGGTCTTACCTTTTAACGTGTGATTCCTAACACGGAATTATTAATGAAAAGAGAATGCGGATGTGCCAATTTAAACAACGGAGACTATGAAAACTAGACTATGGAAGGGTTGCAAACTCAATTATTTAGAAGCCTTGGAAATTAACAAGCATGAACATTGTGGGTGCAACCTGTTAAATGATCGATCTCCGGTTTTTTAAATTGGCACATCCGCATTGTGAACTTTAAATTCAAGTATCAATCAAGTACCTGAATGGTACATATTGGCGAATGTAATGAATCATTGTTAGTTTATTGTATTAGTTTGAGAATGTCCATATAGAACGTAACTGCAGTAACGTTAGTTACAATTAAAAGTGGTAAAACACATAGAAATTTTCATTTCTCTTTTCATTATGATCTCCTACCACGTAGTAACGGCTACATCCATCAATTTATAACTGTTATTTTCAGCTATTCATTTTTCAATTCTTATCTTTTAGTTCTCTCAGGGATTTCAAATCATTTTATACAATATCAGACAATGGAAGTCCGAACTAATGAAGTTCATCATGAAACATTGTCAATAACCTTCAAACGAACGTTTCAATAACTTGTTTTGCCGATTTTTAACTTTGTATTCGAAAAAATCTAAACACATTAGATAATTAAATTTCGTTAGTTTTATTAAAGGACTCAGTACACGCAACTTCCAGAATCATAGGAGGAAGGTCTGTTCAGATTGAAGAATTCCCCTATCAGCTGAGCTTGAGGTGAGTTGATAGTTACCTTTATGAGAAAAATAGGAATATTAGACGATATTTCCCTGCGACTATGTAGAGTAAGATAAGTATGTAAGTAGAAAGAAAAGTCTCAAAATCCAAACTCTAAGACTCATAGACGGGCTATCCCAAAATTGTTTCAATATCAAACACCAAATTAGAAGTAATTTTCTGATTTCTTATAGCTTTCATCAGACTTCAGAAGCCTGCTATAGGCTTATACCTCTTCAGGGTTAGTGAGTTGTATGTGTGGTGTCTGGTGTAATGATGTCCAGAGTAGTGTTGTTTTAGTTGTCATGTGTTCCTCTTATTTTTTGTCTTTCCGAGTGGTCCGGGTCAGTTGCAGTGGTCATTGGGGTTTTTTGGGTACGTGTTGTAAGGCTGGGGCTCATGGCTTCAGATTTCAGCTCCTTCCAGGACGCAGCTGTCCGCAATCTGATTCCAAGTGGGTATTCCTCTAGGATATCCTGAATCTGCTCCGGCGGATCTTCCACTGTTCCCAGGAGTCTGGCTGGGGGAAATGGGAGCTTCTTCCTAGGAAACCTTCTGGGTCCTCCACGAGGATTCCACGGTGTGGTCAGCAAGTTGATGGCATCGGTGTTGCTACTGCTCATCGTTCTAGTCGCGTATCGTCCCTGAAGTTCCTGAAATTGTAGGTTGATTGCTGTAGTGTTAATTAGGTTATATAAGTTTTGAGATGGGTAACGGTAAGAGAGGTTGTGGATGTTGCGTAGGATTTTTCTCTCGGTAGTTAGGATACGGTGGGATAGTCTCGGGGGAAGCGTACAGTGTATCATCGCTTTGTAGGACTGATCTCATGAAAGATTTATAAGTATGTAGGAGAGTTTTACTGTCGCATCTCCCGAGCTTGCCTCTCAGTGCTTTAAGCAGGTTTGCTATTTTCTGGACTCTGTTCAGAGTTTGTCTCAGGTCGTCCTTCCAGTTGAGGATTCTTGTGAAAGTGACCCCCAAGTAGGACACTGAATCCTGGAGTATGAGGTTTTCTCCTAAGAGTATGAGGTTCAAGTTATCGGGATTTAGTTTAGGGCGGGTAGAGGTGTGAGGATGTCGGAATGGGATGGTTTGGGTTTTGGTGGAATTGATTTTGATATCAATCCCACCAAAACCCAAACTGTATACTTTTACAAGTAGTTGTGGTACATTTCTTGTTTGGAACCTTTGGTGTAGTAATGCATATTACTGGAGTTTCATCCCAGCACCAAACCGTTATTTTTAACATTTTGACACGTGTTTTGATCACCAAGTGATCATCTTCAAAAGGTTTAATCTCCCTCATGAAGATGATCACTTGGTGAAACACGTGTTGAAAATAACGGTTCTGTGTTGGAATAAAACTCCAGTAATATTCATTTGTTACCTTTTTGCAAATTCCCTTCATTTTATCATAAATAATAGATACTAGTTACTACTTGGCAGATACTACATTCCGTGAGAATTCATTGCGAGTTTCATTATTATGACATATTTGGTGCTACACATTCAAATGAAACATTGGAATGAAGTAAAATCTCATGACCAGAGTTTTTGGAACTCTTTACCAGTTCCAAGTTGGATCAGATACAAAGACCATTGGTCAAAGTTTCATCATCCATAATTGCACCCTTGAAAATCTTGGATGGTTCTCCAGCAACATCAACAGCAGAAAAAGCATTTGCTCAACACCTTGTATAACTACCACAGTTAATATTCAGATCATATTCCAGGCAAACACATGTCGGTGTTCATGTTATACATTCTAACAGGTTGTTTTGAAAGTTTTGTCTGTTTTTACTGTCATAGATCAGTGAATATTTATTCGATTCAATCGAAATAAGCGTCATAATCAGTGTACTTTTGCCAACGTAACACAGGTAGACTGATTCCGTCAGCATGAAAAAATGTGATCGGGATTCGATGAAGTCGAAGAAGGCCGTTTCCGCCAGGTCCTGATTGGAGAAGGTTCTAACGCTGAAAAAGTTGTCGAAGTGCTTGAAAATAAGGTTGTCGGTTGGCGAAAGGTCTGGGGAGTGTGGTGGGTGACACAGAACTTCGACGCTAAATTCGTTTGATTTCCGTTCGGTGATTTGTGGAACGTGCAGACAAGTGTAGTCGTGGAGCAGGATTGGACCTCTTCTGTTGACCAGTGCCGGCTGCTGCTAATGCAATTATTCCTTCGATTTTCTCACGATAGGACTCTGCTGTTTAGGTTTGGCCGGTTGCAGAAAGTTCTAGTGGATCACACCAGCCCCTGACCACCATACAGTAACCATGGTCTTTTTTGGTGGGTTTTCGCCTTTGCGAAGTACCTGGGTGTCTCATCGGTGTCCAAGCACTGTCCTGAAAGTATACTGTGGTCGTAGAGGATTCACGTTTCATCACACGTGACGATCCGATCCGAAAAAGGATAGTTTTGGTTGCGCAAAAGCAAAGAAGGACATATCTCGGAACGTGACAATTTCTGTGGATGGTTCAAATCGTTGGAACCCACTTTTTCGAGCTTTTCGACTTTTTCAATAGGTATTGAACCATCAAAAATCGCATGGGAGCTGACGCCCAGTCTTTTGCCATCCCACGCACCATTTCTAGAGTCGCCAAAGAAACATACCATATGTAAACATAATAGACTGTATAGTAGTTCAAGCTATGATAGGTTCTACAAGAATTGTATCGGAATTAACTTGGAGAGCACTCTGACCAAAGATAATCCTTTCTTATCATTTCTCAGCATTTTATTGGACGTGTATGATAAGTCTTTTCCTATACAGAAGCGTAAAAAGCCGTGGTTGACGAAACGACTTAAAAAGTCCTCAAAAACTTACGTTCACTGCATTACATTAGAAAATTTACGAATGACCAATTTATCTGTATGTACCTCACGAGGTACTGTAAAATTTATAAATCAACTATCAGGTTAGTAAAGAAAATTTATTACAGAAACAGAATTGGAGAATCAACTAACAGAATTGAATAGACTTGGTCCATAATGAATGACCTCAGAGGAAAATCAAAGAAAACAAAGGTTGATTTCCCATTAAATCCTAACGAAATAAACGAATTCTACTGCACTATTGCTCAAAAGCTAAGCAGCACTATTCGCGTGCCCTATGATCCTTTAATCAATCTAGAAAATATTAACATTGATGATAGCCTCATTTTATATAACACAGATATTCATGAATTAATTGAAACCTTGAACGACATATAAAATAAAAATAACCGCTGGGTATGATGAGATTTCGGTAAAAATACTTTTGAATCTACCAGGAGATGCATTGGAAATTTTAGTTAATCTCATCAATGCCTTTTGAGAAACTGGCTCATTCCCTCCTTCTTTTAAGACTTCATTGTTATTTCCCTACATAAAGGTGATCATTTTCATAATCCTTCCAATCTGCGGTCCATTTCTCTAATTCCGTTCCAGACGGAAAAAGATACAAGTGATGCAATATTCTCTTTCCTTTATAAACTTCATTCAGAAATAAATGCTGGTGAAGTAGCTGCCGCAATTTTCTGTGACCTTTCGGAAGCTTTTGATTGTGTTAATCATGAATTATTACTCAAAAAACATCACCGGTATGGCTGCCGAAGGATGACGTACAATTAGTTTCAATCGTACCTCTCAGGCCGAAGTCAAATGGTAAGAACATCGGAACTCTCAGAAAGCAGGGCAATCACATCTGGTGTGCCACAGGGTTCTGTGTTGGGTCCAGTTCTGTTTTTGTTGTATATTAATGATTTGACTATGATAGATATATCTGGCAGCTTTACTCTATTCGCGGATGAAACAAAAATATTGTGGAAGGAAAAAACCCAGCAGAGCTACATAAAAAATATCATCTGATTTAGAAAAGGTGAGAAATTGGTATGATACTAATTTATTATCCTTGAATGTCTCCAAAACAAATATAATAACATTTAAATGTCTGCTAAATGAACTGTCAATAGACAATGATATTTTGGAAAACAAATTGAACACAAAATTTCTTGGTGTCTATATTGATAATAGGCTCAAATTTGATGAACACGTCAGACATATTAAGAGTAAAATCTCCTCCGGATGTTATGCAATGAGGGTGGTTTCTAACGAGCTGGGTTTTCACACAACAAAAACGGTTTACTACGCTTTGATTGTATCCCAAATAAGATATGGAATACCATTTTGGGGAACATGCAGTACAACCCTTCTCTCATCTGTGTTAATACTAGAGAACAGGGCAGTAAGGTGTCTATGTAAAGTCAAACCTAAAGAATCATGCAGAAATCATTTTGCGGCCAATAATAATCCAGTCATTTAAGCTTAAATTAGGTAAGAATCTCGGAATTCGAGATACCCAGCTGTAAGTCTGTAAATACTTGTATATTGACACCCTAAACGTTGTCTCAAAACCTACATATGGTAGGGTGTAAGCAACTATTAAATTTCAAGGTCAAAGGTCACAAAAATCGGTTTTTTTGCGCTTTTTTTGGAAATATCTCATTTCCTATGGGTTTTTTGCTATTTGTATTTATTATCAATATTGTAGAATACAAAATTCTCTACAAATTCTGTGAAAAAAAATTTTTATACGGTGAACCGTTTTCGAGATAGAGGGCGGAGAGCGCGCGGTCACAGCATCACTTCAGGTCAACCGGTGCCTCCGGTCGAAAACGCGCCATATATAGTTGATGAACTATCGATAAATCAATGATTATAAATATTTGTCAATTTTTATTAACTATTATATTATATTTTATCATTTTCTTCATGCATTGAATCTATATCTATTCATATTGTATGGAGCAGAGAAGATACTTTTTCAATTATTTTTGATAAATACATGAATTATTTACAAACATTACAGTTCCAAAATAATTGTTGTATTTGACGGTAAGAACGTAAAAGCTATGGAGCAGCAGAGAAGTTTGTTTCGATGAAACAATGGTTGTACCAGTTACTCAAGAAAATTTCTTATCAAATCGAAATAACAAAGATAAGTTCATTAATATGTTAATTGAAAATTACAAGCTGCAAATATTACTACTAAACAAGCCAGAGATGATGCGGATGTTCTTATTGTTGAAACTGCAATTGAAGAATCAAAGTCTAAAAAAACTGCAGTTATAATAGGACAAGAGATATTGATTTACTTGTCATTTTAATTGGGCGTACACTGTCTTACGAACAAGAAATTTTCTTTAAAAAAGTTGGGAAAGGTAATGTAAAAAGGAGATATACTCGACTAAAAGTTTTGATAATTATCCTCATTCTAAAAAACATATTTTATTTCTGCACGCATTAAGTGGCCGTGACACAACTTCTGCGCTTTTTAAAAAGGGAAAAAATCATTTTAAAAAGTTTTTGAGAAACTGACAAATTTGGATGAACTAGCTGCAGCATTTGAGGAAGAAAATTGTTCGGCCCAGAGATTATTAGAGAGTGGAACTCAAACCTTATTGGCAGTCTATAATGCTCCGAAATCTGTGAAAAGTCTCGATCATCTTCGTTATATGCATTACGTCAAGTCTACAAAACTTAATAAACCTGTGCAGCTTTTAAATATTCCACCAACAAGTGCAGCTGCTCATCAACATTTCAACCGTGTATATTATCAAGTTCAAACTTGGTTAGGACATGATTTGGAACCCCAGGTATGGGGTTGGGCAATGCGAAACGATTTTCTGGAGCTATCATGACAATTTTACCACCTGCTCCAGAAGATTTGCTAAATACAATTTTCTGCAACTGCAAGAGTGGTTGTGGTTCGCGATGCGGATGCAGGAAAGCGGGCTTGCAATGCTCTTTAGCTTGTGGCCAATGTAATGGGCAAGCTTGTCTCAATGCTCTACCATATCAGAGCGACATTAACGAAGATGGAACCTTTGACCCCGAAATCATGGAAGAACTTGAGACAAATGTCGTTGAAGACGATAATGAAGACCAGTTTGAAATTTACCAGTAGCCAGAAGACGACGATGAAGAGGAAGAAGATGATTAAAATTATAAATTGTGTTTTTTGCACCCTTTATTCCATTTCTTTACTTTCAATAAAAATAAATGTATTCAATGATATTTTTTAATAAAAAGATTAATTCATAATTTATTTGTTTTTTTTTATCATGTAAGAAGTTATAAATATTAATTAGGTTAAAATTCAAATATAATTCCTATATTTTCATTAACAATTCTGCAATTACATGGGCAGGTAAGTGTTGTTAAATAAATTAATACTGAATAAAAAGTGGATAAGTTAGGAAAAAAATGATAAAATATAATATAATAGTTAATAAAAATTGACAAATATTTATAATCATTGATTTATCGATAGTTCATCAACTATATATGGCGCGTTTTCAACCGGAGGCACCGGTTGACCTGAAGTGATGCTGTGACCGCGTGCTCTCCGCCCTCTATCTCGAAAATGGTTCACCGTATAAAAAATTTTTTCAAACAAAATTTGTAGAGAATTTTGTATTCTACAATATTGATAATAATACAAATAGCAAAAAACCCATAGGAAATGAGATATTTCCAAAAAAAGCGCAAAAAACCGATTTTTGTGACCTTTGACCTTGAAATTTAATAGTAGCTTACACCCTACCATATGTAGGTTTTGAGACAACTTTTAGGGTGTCAATATACAAGTATTTACAGACTTACAGCTGGGTATCTCGAATTCCGAGGTGAACTTACTATAATGACTGGACTATATTTTAACCGTCGTTGCACTGTTCATTCTTGAAACTGTATGTTTGGTGCACAAACATAAAACGAAGTTTGACTTTGTTTCTTCTCCTTATACTACTCGTAATAGCATACTTGATATTGGACTTCTATACCTAACTCAACATTAATCAGGGATTCCATTTTTATAATGGTGGAAGATTATTCAGTCACTTACCAGTAGATATAAGGTCTCCAAAATTGACCAACGTACAATTCAAGAAAGCAGTTAGAAATTTGCTAGCTGATAGACCCTATTATAGCTTGCAAGCATGAATCAATTTAAAACGCGTATTCCATTTTATATTTATTTTCATTGTATTTGTACCTGTTTTTATTCAAACCTTCATTAATTGTCTATACACCATTAGTTATGCTTATATTTATACCTATAAATCTTTGTCGATGGGATACAAAATCTTCTGACAATAAAGTATATTTTGATTTGATTTTCATTTGATTTGATTCTTGATGGGTCAGTCTCCACCAGAGTCCTACAATCCTCGTCTTGGATTACTATCGGTCGACCACCACTTCGGAGTTCATCTTCGAGGCTGAAAAATCGCAAATCAACGTTAAATAGTGTGTTCATTAACACTTTCATTACCAAATGACTGGTTGATTTTTCATGATGTTTTGGCAGTGCCTTGTTTCAGTTTGAATTCTTTGAGAAAAATTGGTTTGGTTGTGAATTTCATGGCAAACTTGATGTAGATTTTGAAAGGCGCGTAACTACGTTATTTTTGGTTTGATGATGAATACAAAAACCTTTGGCATTCGATTGAATTAGAAATATTCAAAGATTCTTATCAATTAAAACATTTTTTGAATTAATTGAAAACGCGGCCGATATCTTCAATAAAAAATAGTTGGCAGTAGTGCCGACTTGAGTTTGGTCACAGTGTATATAGAACCAAGTTTATTTCTGGAAATTCATTTTAGTTTCGAGGATGATTGAATTTTTATTGTTTGATTCAGGTATAACGGGACACCGATATGTGGTGCAGCATTAATAACCAAAGATAGAGCTTTGACAGTAGCACATTGCTTCCGAAACAAGGATTGTATTCCGTCCGAGCAGGAAGCCGTAGAACAGATGAAGGAGGAATTGTAGTTATGTTAAACAAGCCATATTGCATCCGCGAAATAATCTACAGAACGACGATTTCGATATCGCCATCATCAGGTTGGAGAAACCCTTGAGGTTAGGAGCTGTTATATTTCAAATTATTAATGAACTGAACGTTACTTGATGAAAATGTTCGTGAATTTGTGTCATTATTATCAGTTTTTATATCATATGCCAGACACTCATGCTGATGGAAGTTTAGATTCCAGTTGGATTCCTTTTATCACGCATCTGTGTCATGTACGAATGTTAATAATCTCGATAAACTTATCTTGTAACCATTTTCCGCACTCAGAAATGTAAATGTTTTCGTAGGTGCCTTGATATGAGTTTATATAGTGGCGACAAAAATATTTCAAGATATTTCAAACATGTTTCTCAGATCGTCTTTGTTCGTGACAGCTTTATCAATAAAACGTTCCTTAATCGTTACCATTGGAAACACGTTTTTTCTCGAGGTGATAGAAAACAAGTATAATCCGATGTTACGAGAGTCCAGACATCATTTTCCTTGTGAGAAACTGATGTTGTACACTCTTCAGAGTAGTAGTT